>NC_137331.1:19632719-21101060 GCF_965287045.1 Carcharhinus amblyrhynchos
CAATGACAATGCCATTGAATGTCAAGGAATATGCATAAATTCTCTCTTGTTGGAGATAGTTGTTGCCTGGCACGTGGAGCACGTTTTTAGTCATTAGAATCATAGAATTTCTACAATGCAGGAAGAGGTCATTCGGCTCATTAAGTCTGCACTGACTCTCTGACAGAGTATCTTACCCAGGACCTCTCCCCATCCCTATCCCTGCAACTCTGCACATTTACTTGGCTAATCCATCTAACCTCCACATCCTGGAACATCAAAAGGCAATTTATCATGGTCAAACCACCTAACCTGCACATCCTTGGACTTTGGGAGAAAAATGGAGCACCCAAAGAAAACCAACATAGACATAGGGAGAACATGCAAACTCCAAGAGTCAGCCAAGGCCGAAATTGAACCCAGGTCCCTGATGTTATGAGACAGCAGCACTCACCACTGTGCCACCTCTAACTGACTGTGACTGAAGTCACAGAGTGCATGCAGCAAACTTCCTCAAGAAGCATGACTCACAATAAAGATTTTGATTAATTACCAGCAGCCTCCATATCCAATGGTTGGATACACTCTGATATAGGTACATATTCTCATATATGGCTTTCAGTAACACCTATTAGCAGCTGTCATTCCAAACTTCAGAGTTTCCTTGAGCAATAATATCTACCTTTAGATATAATGCAATAGATTTATTGTGGAACCTGGGATGAGAGGCTTGTCCTATGAACAGACGTTGAGTAAACTGGGCCCTAAAGCACTGGATCAAGAAGAATGAATGGTGATCTCACAGGAACATACACGATTCTGAAGGGGCTTTACAGGATATCACTGAGAGGTTACTTCTCATAGCTGAGTAATTATGAACACAGGGGCATGGGCTCAAAAAGAGGTCAATCACTGAGATGAGGAGAAACTTCTTCACTCAATGAATTGTAAATCAGTGCAATTCTCTACCCAAGATAGCTGTAGATGCTCCATTATTGAATATTTTTAAGGCTGAGGCAGACAGGTTTTTGGCCTCTTAGGGGATCAAGGGATATGGGGAGCAGGTGGAAAAGTTGAGGCAGAAGATCAGCCGTGACTGTACTGAATAGTGGAGCGGGTTCACAGTGCCCTTCGTTCTGTGTATGCTACTATTTCTTAAGTTCTTATGGTTTGTAATATGTCACCCAGCTCATTATTCTACATATCCTCATGCATTGTTAACTACAAGCTTTGCTTGTCACAAATTACTTAATTAAAATCCCTTTCTGAAAGATTTTGGCAAGGAAACATACTTGCAATAAAGCTAACTCCTCTTCCAAGATGCTGTAAAACAGGCCGAATATGACAAGTAGGTCTGAAACTCTGATGTGCTGAAGGAAGTCCTTCATTGCAAGTGCCCAGAGACTCTGTTCCAAAGGGAGACATGTTTGAACATGGGTCTACCAGCCCATCAGCTTAATCTGCACTGAGACTTTGGTACGACTGAAGGAAAATGAGAAAGAGCAAACCAGCCACTGGAGTAAAGGGCAATTCAATCCAAGTACACACTCTTTCAATCGGTGAAAGAGCTCAGGCACTGAAAAGGATGATCTATTTGTAGGTCCACATTTCTCTGTCTTAATTTATCTGAGGATGAACAACAGAATGACTGGAGAAATCTCTCTGTGTTTCACTCTCCGCACAACAATGGAAGAATAAGAGGGCAAAATGCTCCCATAGCTTTACTGAAATTGCTCTATTTCTATCATAGTGATCAGTACATGAGACTCCCCCCTCTAATTTCTAATCCATTTGTGTGAGGGAATGATCGGTTTTTACTTGTCATCTGTGTAACAACGTAGCTGAGTCTGGCATAACTGGAGCTATAAATTTGTATTCTTTTTCTCTATGCTCCATCACAATGAGCCACCACACCTGCTTTATCCTGTACATTTTGTTTTAACATGGTGCATATTTTGTGCTATATAACTGAGCCAGCTGAACATGGGTGCTTAAATTTAAAGTTTTAAGTTTATTTATTTGTCACAAGTAGGCTTACATTAACATTAACACTGCAATGAAATTACTGTGAAAACCCCCTAGTCGCCACACTCCAGTGCCTGTTTGGGTACACTGAAGGAGAATTTAGCATGGCCCAATGTACCTAACCAGCATGTCTTTCGGACTGTGGGAGGAAACTGATGCACCTGGAGGCAAACCACGCAGACACAGGGAGACCGTGCAGACTCCACACAGACAGTGACCCCAAGCCGGGAATTGAACTCCGGTCCCTCGCACTATAAGGCCACATTGCTAACCACTGTGCCACCCAAATATATTAGGCGAAAGACCAGCTGGGTAGTAATATGCAACGTGAATAACTAACTTGAACAAATAAATTAGCCAGAAAAGTCTCAGCTCTAACAGCAGAAGTTTTGCAACTGAACATTGACAGCTGGAGCAATGGAAATTTAGGTTTTGCAAAACACAATGTGCAAATGTCAGAGCATACAAACCCAGTAGCTGGGAACACATCAAATATACTAGTTGGGCTAAATGAGATATGGCTGGCAACAAATTGAAGCAGTGTGACTGAATAATAACTTGTCACTGTGCTCTCCAAAATCAGTAGCTGAACCATCCTGTTATAAGAACATAAGAAATAGGAGCAGGAGTAGGCCATCTAGCCCTTCGAGCCTGCCCCGCCATTCAATAAGATCATGGCTGATCTGTCGTGGCTCAGTTCCACTTTCCCGCCCTCTCCCCATAACCCTTAATCCCCTCTCCTATCAAAAACCCATCAACCCGCGTCTTAAAAATACCCAGCAAGGCAGCCTCCACCACTTCAACGGGCAGAGAATTCCAGAGATTCACCACCCTTTGAGTGAAGAAGTTCCTCCTCAACTCCGTTCTAAACCGCCCCCCCCTTTATCTTGAGGCTGTGCCCCCTAGTCCTACTGTCTTTTTTGAGCGGGAAGAGTCTCTCCACCTCTATCCTACCATCCCATTCATCATCTTATACGTCTCAATGAGATCTCCCCTCATTCTTCTAAACTCTAACGAGTACAAGCCTAGTTTATTCAGCCTCTCCTCATAGCTCAACCCCCTCAACTCCGGTATCAGCCTAGTAAACCTCCTCTGCACTCCGTCCAAGGCCAAAATATCTTTGCGCAGGTGCGGCGCCCAAAACTGCACACAGTACTCCAGCTGCGGCCTCACCAATGCCCTATACAGCTGCAGCAAGACCTCCCTACTTTTATATTCAATCCCCCTTGCTATGAAGGCCAGCATCCCATTCGCCTTCCTGACCACATGCTGCACCTGCAAGCTGGGTTTTTGCGACTCATGCACAAGGACCCCGAGGTATGAACACTATAAAACTGGTGTTCTTTTTTACAGATGACCAGTTTTCAGGTTCCCCTTTCCACTGCCCCAGCACCATTTCTAACATTCCCATATGATGTGCAAAGGAGCTGCTTGTTAAGCTGTGTTTAACTCAATTGAAAATAAGAACAAGAGCAAACCAATTAACCCCTCAAGTCTGTTCTGTCATTCAATTAGATCCAGGATGGTCTGCATCTGAGCTCCATCTTTAACACTTTGGCCTTAACCCATTTGCCTAATTGACATGTTTCCTGCTTTTGGTATTGGACAGCTTAGTTCTAATTTAAAGGTCATAGCTGCTTGAGCTACCCTCCCCCACCATCAGAGATAGTTAGTTTTCTTTCCTTCCTTTGCCAATTCCTTTTAACATTTCAAACACCTCAATTCAGTCACCCTTAATTGTCTGTTCTCAAGGGAACAGAAGCCTGGTTTATGCATTCTGTCCTCTGAAATTAACCCTTTTTGTCTGGCTATCACTCTGGTGAATCAATGTTCCACACCATTGAAAACCAGTCTCTCCTTCCTGAGGAGCCTGGAGCTGAATGCTGTGCTCTAAATGGGGTAGATCTTTATATAATTGCAATATAACTTCCACACTTTTATATTCCAGCCCCTTGAGATAAAAGTCAACTTTTAATTAACCTTTTTAATTTCTTTTTTGTACCTGTCCACCACTTTGTAATTTCTGTATTTGGACCATTAAGCCACACTGTTCCAGCCCTGCTCCTAGCTTTTCACCACTTAATAAAGGCTCGGAGTTGTATCTTTCTTTGATCCAAACTGGGTGACTTCACATTTTCCTATTATGAGCTCCATCACTGAGGCCTTTAGTTTAAGTGTATTAAATATATTAATAATTAAAATTAATTATAGTGATAAAATAAGATATATGAATAATTCCCTTTTAACATTGTGGAGCCAGAGATGATCGCATCAAGGACAGATGTCTCAAGAACTGAACCTGTGGTTTGGTCATGAGCAAAGAGAGGATTGGAAAATATATGGGCAGCATACTTAACTTAAGTTAAAACAAATTATCAGGGTGAGGATTAATTGCCCTCGAACTATTGCCTCACGGAAAAAGATATAGTTGCAGAACACATTATGTGTGTGAATCTTGGCTATGGGCGCTCTGCATGGAACTTCTCAATTTCTCTTTGTTTTGTACAAAAACCTACACATTCTCCACATCTGCACTATTGATTCTCACTCAAATTAAATGTATGGTATAGATCACATGTCTTCCTTTTCTCCTTTCAATGAAAATAGATTTAACATCCTTAGTCTCATGCACGGGCTAATACAACCCTTTCTGCCTTTATTTGAACTCTTTCTATAGCTCCCTATTCTGTTATGGGATGACAAAGATTAAATACAATGCTATAACACCTGCTTTAATTATGATTTACAAAGCCTAATGATTACTTACTTAAAAGATCATGCACAAACCTTAACATTTTATTTGCTTTGGCGATTGACTACCGTACAACATGAGAGCACTTGCAATATACCATCAAGGAGCATACTGAAATCTTCTTCATTCAGTGACATATTCTGTGTAATTATCTTTATGTCCTGCATCAATATTCATCAGCTTAAATATTTAATGTAATGAATTCTAATTACCAGTAATCATAATCAATTATTATGCTCAGTTTTGATGGGGGAGACACTTGACTGAAGTGCCTAATGGGCTGCCCATCCACTGCACTTGCCCTGAGGCTATAATTCTCCACTGGGCACGTGGAATCATTCCTACTATTGCTCTGTGTATTAACTTTAGTATGAACATTTTCTTTCATACTAAAGTTTTCTGCTGTACTTCTGGCAAAGTAATGATGCTGGAGGGGAAGCAGCTCTGGGGAAGTTCCAGGCCGCATTGCGTCAGTTTACCTCAAAGAAGGGACTGATTTTGAGGCTGAAATCCAATCTTTGGTTAAAGTAATAGTCATAACCTACTTCATGCAGTTTATATTGTCATTTGGACCCTAATGATATGGTGATTGATTCACTTTTATCATTATCTATAAAATGCATCGATTTACTTCTATCCATTTAAATTGTTATCTCTGTGTTCAATAGTGCACTATCTGTATACAACAAAGAATTTATGTGTTCAACATATACTTTGCATTTTCTTTGCCATAATCTTAGCTTTATTTGAATTCTTAATATTCTTTGACAGTTGCATTTTTTTGTTTCGAAATAGCCTTGAGATTAGTTGCTTAAAATACACTCAACATTTAATAACAATGTTGTGGAGAATGAGTTGGGGTGAAACTGAGTTGGCTGAACTCAACCACAGAGCTGCAAAAAGTAGCTGAATGTGAAATGATGACCTGGACTGGAGATAAAATCTGGAATGAGCGCTCTCAACACAAACCTGAAGTGTCAGCTCAGCGATGCCACTGGCTGAGATCCAAGAACAGATCCCCTCTGCCCATTTATTTGCCTGTTGGCCACAGAAACTGCTTAATCTGCCGAAACCAGAACGTTGGGAGGATGTACAACTTGATTATGACAAAAGGAACGCAGAAACAAAAGACTCAAATCATTTAGACCATTTAAACTTTGGCTTTCTAATGTGTGGCAAATCTTTTTCAACAAGTTCCTTACTCTAATCCAGTAAACCATTTTGCACAGTGCAAACTGGCAGCAAAAAAAAAGATGGAGATGGAGAACTTGAGTGGGGAAATGGGGGTAGATTTCGCGTAATATCCCAAGTCCAGAATTTTACATTTTCCCCAGTGGGTTTTAATTTGGGAGGGGGTAGGAGGAGTGGATGCAGCATGAAATTGCATCGATGCTATTTGCTCCAGGATCCTTCCTGTCAGAACTGGAAGCATTTTTGTGTTTTATGGATGGGGAGGGGAGCCTGTCCTTGGTCCAATTAAAGCCCTGAAGTTGCAAGTTAATTGCCACTCAAGTGCCTTTTCGTGCCAAGCCTCATCTTTTAAGCTGGCAGGAGAATGAAAGATTGGGGGTGATGAGAATCAGAAAAATGACCAAAGGTACATCTGGGCAGGAGGGAGGTGGGAAACACCTCCACCAGATCCCCCTTCTGACTGCAGGTGCCTTCCCCGAAGCTCAGGAGGCCTCTGGACTACCCTCCCACTCCAGCCAGTTGATTCCCTGGGACCCTAAACCAGCTAGGTATTACCTCCCCAGGTGTCATGCCACTTACCTTTGCTCCAGCTCCCCGCACTTAGCTCCAGGCATGCTGCTGCCATGCCTCTTCTGGCTACTGCAACATTGTGTCTGGAGAGCTGCCGGCCATTCATACCGGCCAGTGACTCTCCAAAGTGGAACTTCCGCCCAAAAGAGATCAGAAGTCTCACCTTCTGCCGATTAATGTTCGTTAGAGTACAAAAAGGCAGCAGGTCTGTCAGGGTTGGCAGGGACGTGTTCCCCGTCGATTCTCTAGATCCTAAAAATTCAGGTCCAAGTCTTCATCCAGTCTGACATCACGATAGGATTTCATATTCCACTCCCCATTTTTATGCCCGCAAAATCTCAACAAATGTTGCTTACATGAAACTGGCTGACCAGTAGGAGGGCAAGAGTGGTATTTTTTGATGATGTTGAAATGACACACAGAACAAAAATCAGGTCAATACTTCCTAATCACTGAATGTGTATTAATATGAATGTATTTTAAGAAGGAAACACACTGGGAGTTAAAAAGAATGCAAAAGTCATTATCACATTGGGAGACTTTGTAAATAGCAGAGACAGCTAAATATATTCAGACAGGCTATATATCTGAAGTGATCAGCAACGAATGTGATTCACTTTGCAAAAACATTGTAATGCAAATTTGAAGTTTGTGGGTTAGATAGAAACCAAGAAAAGGGAAATTAAAAAAGATCTTGGATGTTAATGATGTGTCACTGATTTGGGGTGAAGTTGGCTCATCCCCATGAAAGATTAAACCAAAGAATCTTTATGGCATTACAGGCAGCTGGTTTGTACTGTGTTGTTTTACTAGACTATTGCAAACAGTCAATTCTCCCCACATTGTCTCCACATATCAATGCGGACCTGAAATTGCAGCACTCCTTGAAAGGCAGCTTGCACTAAAGGGGACGTGTTGTGATTGGTATAAGTTGTGGGAGTTCCTTTGAAAATTCTGAGCTGTGATACTTTGAGCAATTGATGAGTGTATGACATTGTGAGCACCATTGCAAGGGAAGTCTTCCTGGAAGAGATGGAGAAAAGTAGATAATCCTTGCTTGCACTGGGACAGGACCCCTTCAGACAACTACTCAGGAGGCATCGGGAGCAAATGGACAATGCTCCAAAAGAAGTGGCTACAGTGCTGGAAGAAGTTGAAGTCAAAGCCAGTGAGCACATCTTCAAATGACATATCATACCAATGGACAATACAGTGGCACATTTGTTAGCACTGCTGCCTCACAGCAGGTTCAATTCTGCCCTGGGATGACTGTGTGGAATTTGCATGTTCGCCCACGCCTGCATGGCTTTCCTCCAGGTGCTCCAGTTTGCTCCCACAGTTCAAAGATGCGCAGAAAAGGTTGATTGCTCACGCTAAATTGTTCCTTAATGTCCCAGGGTGTCTCTGTTATGGGAATTAGCGGGGTAAAATGGGGGAGATGCTCTGTTGGAGATTCGGTGCACACCCAATGGGCTGAATGGCCTCTTTCTGCACTGTAGGGATTCTATGATTCTGTGAATCATAGGATCTCTGTCGTGTAGGAGGTGGTCATTCGGCCCATTGAATCTTACACTGGCCCTATCCCCATAACCCTACATATTTACCCCGCTAATTCCCCTAACCTACACATCCTGGGACATTAAGGGGAAATTTAGCATGGCCAGTGCACTTAACCTGCACATCTTTGGACTGAGAGAGTAAACTGGAGTACCCAAAGGAAACCCATGCAGACATGGGGAGAACATGCAAACTCCACACAGACAGTGACCTAAGCTGGGAATTGAATCCAGGCCCCTGGCACTGTAAGGCAACAGTACTAAACATTGTATCACTGTGCTGCCCATTCAATTCATCATTAACCTCAGCCACTATATACCCATCATTCACCTACAGCAATCTCTATCAATCAGTACTCAAACCTTCAATTTATATGGTTTAGCTCACCCTCACACACGTAGTGTCATTGAAAGCCTTAGGTACCCACAGCTCAGAGCTTGTACACACTATTTAACAAGAAACATCACCCAAACATGTTCCAGAGCACTGACAGATTATCATGGGAGTTGGGAATTTTCTGGACACCATGACTCCACCTCTGTTTTAGCAGTGCTGACTGCTGTGATTTTCATTTCTCAGAGGGGGTGGGACATCCTGGAGTTGGGTTTGATGCCACAGACAGAGGCAGGTCAATGCCAAGGCAGCCAAGTCAAAAGGAATATTGGCCCAGTGCTCCAGATCAGCGTTAAAGTGCCCTCATCCTCACTCCCTTAACTCTTTAACCCCATTCTAATTCACCCACACATATCCAGTTTATAAAAAGAAGTCACAAGCCCTATAGTTGTTGAAAATCTCATACATCTGTCAAAAAAAAACAAACATAACTTCACTAGGCCCTTGAAAAATTGATATGCTCTTCAGAAGCTCATAAATCTGTCAAAATAAACAGACTAACGCTCCCCAGGACAAATGTGCAAACAAACTCTGTAGTGTTGAATACATTGGTGCTTTGGGAGGAAGCCAAAAACTTTGTAAATTTTGTCAAAGCTTTCAAACAATGAAGTAGCTAGCTGAGCTGCTTTGGAATGAATTAATGATAGCTAGGGGGAGAATTTAAACAATTAGCTTTGGATTTTACACTGGGTTGACCTTTGATATTGTACAATGTACCTTTATCAAGTCGATAACCTATTTTCTGCAACTTTTACTTTTACAATGCTGTTCTTTCATTTGACACCTTGTTAGTTATCAGAAGTAACAATCTGGCAATGATATTATTTTATGCTTACATACCTTTTCCAATCACAGCATTGGCATCACTCACTTCAGTAAACACAGATATAACTCAGCCTACAGCATTTCATGATGAACAGAAAAAATAATCCAGAAACTCGTATGTAACTAATTCATGTTTTTATTTATGTAGCACTGGTACCAGGAGCAGGATGGGCCCTTTATGCTGTTTCCTTTATGCAGACACTGGGACAACATGCAAACTCTACACAGTCACCAAAGGCCGGAATTGAACCTGGATCCCTGGCACTGTGAGACAGCAGTGTTAACCACTGTGCTGCTATGCTGGAAGTGTTTAAAAAGCATAGGTCAACCACTGTAATGCTGTCTTTAGAATTAAAAATCTTGCTTTACAATAAAAAAATTACCCCAGTCACAATATAGCTCTTCTTGCTTAGAAAAAGGGGGAAAAGAATCAACAGCAGGGAAGTTAACATCAGCCAGCTTTCGTGGAACATGCCATCTGTTAGTGTTAGCCATATTTTGCACTTTATTGACTTTCCATGCTTAGATTTTGTTGCCTGATCTTCAACAAACAATTGAATTTCTGGAGACAACAAATATATTATCAAACATCAATATTGGCTACTGAACTCGGGGCTGTGATCCAATCAAGGAGTTCAAGAGATGTCCACAACTTCAAAATGGAAGTTGGAATCACTGACCATCCAGCGGAAGGGTTGAATTTGCTGACTTCTCACATTTGCTTGTTATAACTTGGACAGTCATTCAGCGGACGCCCCAATTTATAGGTGTAAGTATTCGCCCACATTATAGAAGTGGGGTGAGAGAAGGACTCTTGCAAGTCCTATGCCTGTTATATCAATGGATTACAATTTAATTAAAACAAAATCACCATGTCTGCTCCTTTCTGCTATTGGAAATGTTTTGAAGTGTCAGAATATAAAATGGTGTAAGCCTTCTTTGTAGGTGCATTATTGCAGTATCACATTACCACAAAGTTTGCACATCACAGGGAAATTCAGCATGCAGCCTGTATTACAAAATATTTTACAATTCATGAGATGGCAACTTCTCACTGTGCAGCTTTCATGTACAGTCCCTGGCAAAGCAAAAACAGCTTGTTCCAAAAGCACAGCTGAAAGGCTGTTAGCTTCCCAGAACTGTTTATTCTGCTGATGTAGCAAGTCTTAGAGAAAGCATAGCCCCTCAAATTTACATCACGCCCTAAAAATCATAATCTGGACAAGCTGAGATATGAAAGGGCAACAGATCCATTTTTGTACAATCAAACTTCTGCTTGAAGTGTCAGGGCAGATATATGAGAAATGTATCATATAATACATTTCTTAGAATTCTAGATGGTGCTAGATACATCCAAGAGTCCCTCTCATTAGCAGCACAAAGGACCTCAGGGTGGAGAGATTTGTATTTTACAAGATCAGTTTCCCATAGAGTGTGTAACTTTAAGTTGATACTGGCAGATGCAGAATGGACATTAGTTTTGCATTCTCTAGCAGCTGTACAAGGCCAAAGATCTCACTCAGCTTTTAGGCTTCCCTTGCCTTGCTGTCTGCCCTCAAAGGATCGGAGGAGAATCTGAGGGATGGGGGAGGGCACTACTTGCCAGATGTACTGCCAGTTTTTTCTAGCTTGCTACAAATTGAGTAAGCCGATCTCACCCAGTCCACATAAGACACACTAAAATTGGCTTCAGAGCTCTTGGTTTTTGGAAAAGGAAAAGTTGAATCAAAGTTCCCATTCCTCATTGTTTACTAATTTGGGTGGCACAGTGGTTAGCATTGCTGCCTCACAGTGCGAGGGACCCAAGTTTGATTCCCAACTAGGGCCACTGTCTGCACAGAGTCTGCACGTTCTCCCCGTGTCTGCATGGATTTCCTCTAGGTACTCCGGTTTCCTTCCACAGTCTGAAAGATGTGCTCGTTAGGTGCTTTGGGCATGCTAAATTCTCCTTCAATGTACCCAAACAGGCGCCGGAGAGTGGCGGCTAGGGGATTTTCACAATAAATTGCACTGTCAATATAAGTCTACTTGTGTCAATAATAAATAATAAAAAGAAATGTACTCCACTGCAAAACATACATGTGTGAATATTGGGTGAAGAAGACAAAATTAAACTCAAATGTGATTCCCTCAGTGTTCAAATAGCCTTTCAATGCACACACATACTGGGCACCAGGATAAAAGAAGTGTGAGGCCCTTGAGAGTTTGCATCCCTTCCCTAGCAAGAGTCAGTGCGTTCATGGGGGGGAGAAAAAAAACTCTCTTGGCAATGGACCCAACCAGTGGTGCTGTGATTTATCACTCATCATGGCCTAGCCTCATTAAGATGCCAAAGGCTGACATCCCAATCAAAATGGGTCTAAAGGTTACAGGAGTGACAAGAGCCCAGGTTTTTGGTGAGCCATGAAAATTCTGTGCTTGATCTAAAATGGCACAGGAACTCTGTATCCAGAAGTTCTGCCTTCTATTCTGTCAGATCCTTCTTTTGCTGGTAGGAGAAAGGTTGGAGGGAGGGGTGGGGCGCGGTTGATGTGATATTGGGTATCATTTGAACTCACTGTTAAGTTCCATCTTTGCTGGAATAAGGTATGTTTCCCAGACTGTAAGACTTGCAACTTTTAAGGGTATACATGCATGCTCGTAAAAAGTGGGTAAGGTCTGTGAAACTGTAAATCAGTCAAATTTTTAAATCCCTTGCTCTTTAATTTAAAAGAAAGCCTGCTGTGTCCAAAAAGAAAATCAGTGTTTGCTATTTCAATAGCATTTTATTGGTACGCATCTGACATTTATCATTATAGTATTGCTTGACTATTCCTACAACCTTTCACTATCACAGCGGGGGGCTGTAAGTTCATGTTTTACTGATAGCTCCAAGAGTTGTTAATGAGTTAGCTGTCTTTGATATGGGACTATGAAGACAAATAGTTGTTTTTATAAGAAATTGAATACTCGAGGGTATTTAAATGTACTGAATGGGATTTTATTGATGAGAGTGCTTCTTTATATAGTGAAGTCAATAACAGCTGCTTCGAGCTTTATTTCATCTCAGCATGGGTCCTGTTGTTTGTCCTCTATGGACACTGAGTAGGTTGGAAAAAGAGGCCATGGATTGGATTGCATTGGCACTAAGTTGGGTTAGGGGCCATAGTGATGAGAGGCCTACATCAAAGCTTTGGAAATTCAGCCCATGTACTCAGAGCAGTTAGGGCCTCTCAGCCACACCTACCCACACCTCCCCTCTCCACGCATCCACCCCATGTCCCATCCAGGAAAATTCATGCCCTCCATCCACATCTGTGGCCCTTATACCCTCCATGCGAACCCATGTCCCTCCATTACATCTAACAGCTCTCCAACAATATCAGCTACTCAACTATGACCGGCACCTCAACCAAATATATTACACTACCATTACTGGCACATTACCCTCTCTGTGGCCTGCAGTAAGGCTGAAATCATTCAATATGATGATATACTCATACACAATTCTCCTTCTGACATCCTGCTGATCTGCATCCAAAAAACTCTTCCAATCTATAAGCTGCAGACAGGGTAAGAATGAATGTCTTGTTTTTTGCCTCTCCTCTTGCTGCACTTTACAGTTTTTGCCTTTCCATTTTCAGACATCCAAGGATGCAACCTGAATAGGCAGTGGTGCAGAAGCAAGAAGTGATGCAGTATGAATTTACTGGTGATGAACTAACTGGCCTAAGGAAGGTTTTCTGTCCTGCTGCCAACTGAGGCCCTTAATTATTGCCAATCTAAGGGCCACATCCCACCACCACTGTTTTAAAAGCAGATTTGATGTGTGAAATAAGCAGTAAAGGCACAGCATAGAGGACAGTGGGCTGGAAACTTTGATGCAGGAAGTGAAAAGGAGAGAGGGGGTCTATTCACAGGAAGCTCTGCAGATGAACTTTGAGAAGGCAGTGGTGCAAGCTAGTCCAAAAACCTCAAAAGTGATCAAGTCAGTAAACATACCTTCAATGCCATATCTCACCCACTGCACCACTAGCCCTACACACTGTACAAAACACCACACCACCGTCACTGACGTGGCAGCAATCTCTGTTAATCATGACTCATACCTAACATCATTCTCAAATAGTTAGCATGGCTGCAAGCCTCACACCCACATTTCACAGCTTGCACACACTACCATCTATTTAACCTTGGCATGTATGTTATCAAAATAGATTGCACCACATTCACTGACGCAGTTCTATCTCTTTTGCAGGACAAAGATGAAGATTAGCGGAAGCAGCAGGAACAAACTGACTGGGAATAGGTGTGCCCTTGATTGAAGCAGACAGTGATTGCTGAGGCAATGTGAGTGGTAGAGCTCAAACCATCAAAACACCCTTATAGATGATCCTCCTTTTCACACCCCATTTCCCTCCTCATCCCATAATCTCATCTGATTCTACAGATGAGATAGACATACACTTCTAGCCCTCTTGTTTTGCCCCTCTTCCTCTTGCACCTTTTGCTTTCAAACTACATTGCCAGGCTGTGCTGGAGGGAAAGGTGGACAGTGACAAAAAGCAACATGTTACTCGCTGTCATTCTTGCAGTCACCAGCTCAGATACTATTTGCCCAATTGAAGGATAGTTTCAAAATGGGACCTGCATGTAATGAGACACCAAGCATGTCTGGCCTGCAGCTAGGGCAGTTGGCAAGGGTAGAACAAGTGCTAGCTTGTCTAACAACTAGGTTGCACATGTGCAGAGGATTCAGATGAGCACTTTGATCATGTAGGCTGGCCAATACGCACAGTGCCTTGGCAGACCAACCAGACAACCTGTGTGCAACATTAAGGAGCATGGAGGAGTCCAGTATTTTGCTTTCCAGTGTGGAAGAGATAGTGAACTGCATCTGGATATCTGCAGAACCAACCACGATGCAGCATCTGATGGCTGACAGCTCAGCTTCCATTACAGTATTTAGCTGCCACTAATACATGAGCACTGAGTGGAAGCTCAAAATCCTGTAATTTAAAGTCAGTCCATTGTCATAAAAGCTCAGACTGTAGTTGTGAACACAAAAGCCTTTGAGGGAGTCACAGGCATCCAATGATCCTGCTAGGATTGCAGAGATGCTGTGGCAGTGAACACACAAACATAAACCTGTTATCATCTCTCAAGAAGATAACATTCTCCTTTCTAACACTGTGCATTTGTTGTTGCCCATCTTCTAGCCTCCTGTAAATCCTCACAAAAAGACTCACGACATCAGGTTAAAGTCCAACAGGTTAATTTGATAGCACAAGCCACAAGCTTTCAGAGCACTGTTCCTTCATCAGATGAGTGGGAGTTCTATTCACAAACAGGACATATACAGACACAAGCTCAATTTACAAAATAATAGTTGGAATGCGAGTCTTTACAGGTAATCAAGTTTTAAAGGTACAGACAATGTGAGTGGAAAGAGGGTTAAGCACAAGGTTAAGCTCAGTGATTCTGCGTTGTTCGTGTGTTGTGAAGGCCGCCTTGGAGAACGCTTACCCAAAGTCACCGGCATTCAGCCTCTGATCTATCAGCAGAAATTGATAGCCAAGTTCCACACACGAGGATGGCCTCAGCCAGGATTTTGGGTTCTTGTCACACTATCTGTAACCCCCACGACTTTCCTGGGCTTGCAAAATCTCACTAACTGTCCTGGCTGGAGACAATACACATCTTTTTAACCTGTGCTTAACCCTCTCTCCACTCACATTATCTGTACCTTTAAGACTTGATTACCTGTAAAGACTTGCATTCTAGCCACTATTTTATAAATTGAGTTTGTGTCTTTATATGCCCTGTTTGTGAACAGAACTCCCACTCACCTGATGAAGGAGCAGCAAGTGCTCTGAAAGCTTGTGGCTTGTGCTACCAAATAAACCTGTTGGACTTTAACCTGGTGTTGTGAGACTTTTTACTTTGAATTCCACCGCAGCAGATGGTGGAATTTAAAATCCATGAAATATCTGCAATTAAAATTCTAATAATGACCATGAAACTAGTGTTAATTCATGAAGAAAAAATCCCAACTAGTTAACTAATATCGTTTAGGAAAAGAAGCCTGCGTCCTGACATAGTCTACCTGTAACTCCAGACCCACAGCAATGTGGTTGCTTTCCAAAATGGCTTAGCAAGTCACTCAGTTGTAAACAACCACTACAAAGAAAACACAAAGGAATACAACTGGACAGAGCACTGGGCATCAACCTAGGCACTGGAAACGATAATGGAAAACCCAGCCTTGTCAACCTTGCAAAGTCCTTCTGCCAAAATTGAGAGAGCTGTCTCAGACTAGTCAAGCACCAGCCTGACATAGTCATACTCACGGAATCATACCTTAAAGATAATGTCACAGACACCACCATCACGGTTCCTGGGTATGTCTTGACTCACTGGCAGAACAGACCCAGCAAAGGTGATGGCACAGTGGTACACAGTTGAGAGGGAGTTATTCTGGGAGCCCTCAACATCAACTCTGGATCCCATGGAGTCTCATGGCATTAGGGACAAGGAAACCTCCGGTTGATTATCACATACTGTTCCCCCACAGCTAATGATTCATTACTCTTCCATGTTGAATACCATTTGAAGGAAGCACTAAGATGGCAAGGGCATAGGATGTACTCTGGGTGGAGGACTTATATGTCCATCATTGAGAGTGGCTCGGTAGTACCATCACTGACCAAGCTGGCTGGGTCCGAAAGGTCACAGATGCTAGATTGTGACAGGTAGTGAGGGAACCAGCAAGAGGAAACATGCTTGACCTCATCCCCAGCAATCTGCCTGCCGCAGATGCATCAGTTATAGAGACATAGCGGTTTACAGCGTGGAAACAGGCCCTTTGGCCCACTTGCCCATACTTCCCCTTTTTTTAAGCCACTAAACTAATCCCAATTGCCGGCATTTTGGCCCATATCCCTCTATACCCACCTTACCCATGTAACTGTCTAAAAGCTTTTTAAAAGATAAAATTGTACCCACCTCTACTACTACCTCTGGCAGCTTCTTACAGACATTCATCACCCTCTGTGACCATGACAATATTAATAAGAGTGATCTCTGCATAATCCCCAGAAGTCCCATTTTCACATTGAGGATGCCCTGCATTGTATCGTGTGGCACTACCACCATGCTAAATGGGATGGACTTTAAACAGATCCAGCAATTTGAAACTGGACATTGATTTCAGTCTTGGGTCACTGTCTGTGTGAAGTTTGCACATTCTCCCCGTGTCTGCGTAGGTTTCCTCTGAGTGCACTAGTTTCCTCCCACTGTCCAAAGGTGTGCAGGTTAGGTGGAGGTAAATATGTGGAGTTAAGGAAGGGCAGGGGGTGGGCCTCTGTCAAGACAAGATGTTCTGTCAGAGAGTCAGTGCAGATACGATAGACTGAGTGGCCTCCTTCTGCACTGTATGGATTCAATAAGGCTCTGTATGCCATCATCATCAGTAGAATTATACTCCTTCTTAAACTGTAGCCTCATGATTTGGCATATCTCCACTCTACCATTACTACCAAAACAGTAAGTCAACGTGCTGTTAATGAAGAGTGCAGGAGGCATTTGACCGAGATGGCATCATGGAGCCCTAGCAAATCTGGAATCGATGGATATCAGGGGGCAAACTCTTTGCTGATTGGAGTCATACCTGGCACAAAGGAAGATGGTTGTGGTGCTTGGAGGTCAATCGTCTCAGCTCCAAGATACCTCTGCAAGAGTTCCTCAGGGTACTGTCCTCAGCTCAACCATCTTCAGCTGTTTCTTCAATCACCTTCCTTCCATCATAAGCTCAGAAGTGGGCATATTCATTGATGACTGCACAATGTTCAGCACCACTCATGACTCCTCAGATACGAAGTAGTCCATATCCAAATGCAGCAAAACCTGAATAATACCATGCTTTGGCTGACAAGTGGCAAGTAACATTTGTACCACACAAATGCCAGACAATGACCATTTCTAACAAAATAGGATCTAATCATCACCCCTTGACATTCAATGGTATTACCATTGCTGAATCCCCCAGTATCAACATCCTGGGGGTTACAATTGACCAGAAATGGAACTGGACTGGCCATATAAATACTGTGACTACCAGAGCACGTCAAATGGTAGGAATCCTGTGGCAAGTAACTCATCTCCAGATTCCCCTAAGCTTGTCCACAACTCAGGAATGTAAAGGAATACATACCGAGATGAGTGCAGTTCCAACAATATTCAAGAAGCTTAACACAATCCAGGATAAAGCAGCCTGCTTGATTACTATCCTTTTCACAAACATCCAATCCCTTCATCACCAATGAATAGTGGCAGTCATGTGTACCATCGACAAGATGCACTGCAGGGACTCATCAAGGTTCCTTAGACAACACTTTCAAAAACCCTTAGCCACTAAGATCTAAAAGGACAAGAGCAGCAAGTGCCTGGAAACACCACCAAATGGAGGTCCCCTCCAAGTCACTCACCATCCTGACTTGGAAATACATTGCCATTCCTTCACTGTCGCTGGGTCAAAATCTTGGAATTCCCTCCCTATCAGCACTCTGGATGTGGCCACACCTCAGGGAATGCTGCGGTTCAAGAAGGCAGCTCTCCACCACCTTCTGACGAACAACTGTGGATAAGCAATAAATGCTGGCCTAGACACCAATGCCCACAGCCCGTAAACAAATAGGTCACATGACCCATTTTATCTAAGTATATTTAAACCCCCAGTTCCAAAATATAGTAACTATATCAATTGAAAGATCAAATTCTGAAACGTTCTGGACCGGCTCATTCAGTCTCTGGATGGGTGGAAACAGAATGTATCCTAGAGGATGCACTCCAGGACCCCTTGGAGATTCCAACATAAGGATTCCATAGGAATTGCTTGGGAACTATTAGCTTCAGATGGATAATTCCCCTGCATCCGGAATCTTACAAAATGATCTCCAGCTCTGAACTAGTGTCAGAGGCCTTGGAGGATTCTGATTCCGTTACCTGGATAGTCAAAAATGAGACAGGAGGGAAAACCATTTCTGACTCCTAGGTAGCTAGACAACTCACCCTCCACCCCCTCCAACTCTCCACTGTCACACCAGATTCTTACAAACCCCCCGACTCTCAAACTCCTCCCTAAAGCTCTTACCACCCTGTGACCCTCTGAGTTCCCCGACCTTCTGACTCTCCACACCCTCTGAGTCCCACAACCCAATAACTACCTCTGACTCCATCTTGATCCAACTCAGTATCATCCTACCCATCATTCCACAGTCCACTCTACCCATCCTTCCACCTACCACCATTCCATCTTACCCACTCTGTATCAC
Organism: Carcharhinus amblyrhynchos; assembly: GCF_965287045.1. Classification (NCBI taxonomy): domain Eukaryota; kingdom Metazoa; phylum Chordata; class Chondrichthyes; order Carcharhiniformes; family Carcharhinidae; genus Carcharhinus; species Carcharhinus amblyrhynchos. The sequence continues at coordinate 19,651,323 of NC_137331.1, forward strand.
TGCCATGATACCCACTCTGCCACATTACCACTTTACTCAGCAGGCGCCCTATCCGCTTGCCACGCTCACACTTATTCACCAACACTCTTGAAAGCTTTTTAAAAGTCCCAGCATTTTTCAGTGTGTTGGTGACTGAAGACTTATCAAACTACAGCAGCTGGTACCTTCAAAGGGGTGTGTGGCTTTGCTCCCCCAGTGAAGAAGGACTCCCGGAACAGATATGTTCTGTATTTCTGTGGAAGCTCTGTTCAGAAGACTGGCCAGAAATGCAGAGCTCCGTATTAGCATAAACAAAGGGAGGTGTGAGTAGTGATTATCACGCCTTGGAGGATTTGGCCCAGTAATGTTATATACCTCACACTGAGTTAAGGAAGAGGTGACATGTGGAAAAACATCTTTACACAATGAGTGATTAAGAATCACTTCCTGAGACTGTGGTGGAGGCAGGTGCGATCAGGTCCTTTAAAAAGACCTGAAGAGAAAAGGTTTGCAGAACTATGTGGAAAATGCAGGAGTGGGACGAGGTGCAGAGAGCTAACATAGGCACCACATGCCGAGTGGCTGCCTTCTGTGCTGGAATCATTCTCTGATTATGTGACCCTGAGAGAGGACTTGGATTTAGAAGTTTCTACAATACGCCACTGCAAGGCTTATCTCCATTCACACCTGTCTCTGCTGAATGTGAGATTGTCAATGAAACGGAATCAATACCCAAAGTAAATATGCTTAGGTATCCCAACAGTGATTCAATGACAAGAAGGAGCTCCTGTAATTCAAATCCTTTCAAATTACAGAATCACAGGATCTTTATCAATGCAGGAAGAGGCCATTGAGTCTGCACTGGTCCTCTGAAGGAGCAAGCTACGTTGTTCCACTCCCATCACTCATCTCTGTAACTTTGCATATTCTCTCAGTTCAGTTGGAATTCCAATTCATTTTGAATACCTCAAATGCAACGGTCTTCACCACCCTCTCAGGAAGTTTGTTCCAGAAAAAATTTCCTCCCAACACCTTTATTCCTTTTATCAATTATTTTGAATCTGTGCCCTCTAGTTCTTGATGCTCTCTTTGTGTGGAAACAGTTTCTCACTATGTACTCTGTCCATACCCTCAGGATCTTGAATAACTCTGTCAAGTCTCCTCTCAGTCTTCTTTTCACCAAGGAAAATAGCCCAACCTCTCCAGTCTATCCTCATTCAGTTTTTTTTATCCCTGGAATCATTCTTATGAACCTCCTCTGTACTCTCCCCATTGCCTACACATTCAAGTCCCTCAAATATGGTGCCAAGAATTGGAAAGTTATCCACTAACTAATGTCTTACACAAGTTCAACATGACCTGCTTTCTCTTGTACTCAATGCCCTTATTAATAATGTCTAAGTTACTGTGTGCTTTATTAACTGAGCTTTCAACCTGACCTGCCGTCTTCAATGACTTATGCACATATACACTGAGAACCCCTGTTCCTGCAACTCCTTTAGAGTTTCTCCCCTTAATTTATACTGTCTCTCCATTTTCCTCCTGCCAAAGAGAGTCCCCTCACACTTCCAAATTAACACTTTAAAAATCAGCAATGTTTAATGAGTAAGAACAGCATGATGCTTTGAAGTGTGCAACTTCAATAATAATTACTGTGCAAGTGTTCCTATTAATATTCTACACGTATTCACATCCATTCATGCAAATCAAGGCGGTCATTATTATTCAATTGAATAACATTGGTGACAAATCAAAGTTCATACACTGAAAAAGGTGGGGATGGGGCATGCTTAAAGAAAAGATCTGGCAACCTACTCATGTTACTGAAACATTTTCTGATCGTTGGCAGTGTGTGATGCATTATGTAATCAGAAGAGATGGCAGATCCTGATGAGTGGTTGCACACACGATAACAAAGTCATTTGGTCAAATGTTTCATCACCAGAATTTTATATTAGACACCAAAACTGGAAACAAGAAGAACTGTCTGCCCATTCCTCAGTTTCTTCTCACACATCAGGTGCCTCAGTTTCTTCTCACACATCAGGTGTCCTCAAAGCTGCTGTAGTGGGGAAGAGATCATCATCTATTCTCTTCTAGAATTGGCATTGAAAAACAGCATCTGGAAAGGGATGCAGGGTTTTTCCGAGGTTTATACCAAGCAGCCTCATAAACACCAGTTTCTGTTCTCTATGGACTATTCCCTAGGGTGCACACTGGGATAAACACAACTACTACTAGAAGGCCAACAACTCAGTGAAAGACACTCTTTGAACCATTCAAAATTTGTTCTTTCGAATGAGTGTCCATGACCATGTGTTGTGAAATGGCACATTACATTAAAACATTGGAATGCAAATATAGATGCAATCTGCACTGGAAGTGGAACAAGGCACTGGAGACTGCCATTTATTATATTTAACCTAATTGACTTGCGTTCCACCAAATGAATTGTGGCACTTGGATTACATTGTACGTATTTTTACAAATTTTGAGTAAAGCATATAAATGAAACAAAAAAATTATATAATCAAAACGAAACTGTTTTTAGTGGGAGCACAAAACAGGTAATAAAGAATCTGCAGCTTGTTTTACCATCACCTCATTATTTCCAATTACTTTCATTTCCTTCTCCTAATGCCTTAAAAGTTGTATTAATATGTAAACCTTGACTAACAAGGAATGTACTTATTGATGAGCACTAAAGAAAGTAATTTTATCAAAGCTTTGACCCTAGCATGCCCTTCAAAATTCATCGACATGAAAATCTTGTTCCTTTTAGTTTTTTAGACAGTTCTTTCATGTCTCTTGCATGACCAATCAAACAGCAACTCTTATCCTCGGTGTCTTTCTCCTTAGCTTTATTTATCCATCAATATACTTAGTTTCACTACCCTGTCAGATCTCAAAAACTCTCAGATTTCTTGAGTGCTATAGTTGGCTCCAAGAACAAAATTTACACTTTATGCCAAATAATTTTCCTTAAATCAACAATTCCTAATTCTTTAGAGAGTCTAAGTTTGCACATGATTTCACATCCAGCACTTTTCACTCTTGTGTAAAGATACAAGGAATCAAATTTTTATCTTAGCCTCCTATTATTATATTGTTATATCATTCATAAAGAGCTGGGAACTAATTGTTCTGTGGATATGTATTCACTGTCACATTGTAATCATGTACTAAGTAATATGCCTGGCACGTATGTGGTGCAAATGTTACTTGCCACTAATCAGTCCAAGTCTGAATGTTGTCTAGGTCGTGCTACAGTTGGCGCAAATTGTTTCAGTATCTGCAGTTGTAAATGGCACTGAGCATTGTGCATTCATTACTTGAGACAGGATATACTGGCACTGGAGGGGATGCACAGGAGATTCATTAGGTTGATTCCGGAGTTGAGAGGGTTGGCTTATGAGAAGATACTGAGTAGACTAGGGCTATACTCATTGGAATTCAGAAGAATGAGAGGAGATCATATAGAACCATTCCAGATTATGAAGGGAATAGATAAGATCGAAGCAAGGAAGTTGTTTCCACTGGCGGGTGAAACTAGAACTAGTGGGCATAACTTTAAAATAAGGGGAAGCAGATTTAGAACTGAGTTGAGGAGGAATTTCTTCACACAAAGGGTTGTGAATCTGTGGAATTCCCAGCCCAGTGAAGCAGTTGAGGCTACCTCATTGAATGTTTTTAAGGCAAAGATAGATAAATTTTTGAACAGTAAATAATTAACAGTGAAGGAATTAAGAGTTATGGTGAGCGGACAGGTAAGTGGAGCTGAGTCCACAAAAAGATCAGCCATAATCTTATTGAATGGTGGAGCAGGCTTGAGGGGGCCAGATGGCCTACACCTGCTCCGAGTTCTTATATTTTTAACATCCCCATTCTGATGATATGATGAGGGAAAGGTCATTGATGAAGGCATTCTTAAGCCTGCTCTTCGCAAGATCACCAATGTTTGCCAAAAATTTAGTGAGACTTGTGGTGAGTCAGAAACTACTTGGAACTGGAGATATGTAAGATCCTCAAGGGCAACACAGAAAGATGCTGCCAAATCTGCTGAGTTTTGCCAGCATTTTCTGTTTTTAAAGAAGAAAGATGCCCATTCAATTAACCTGGCATGGATCAGGTGTAGGTCACAGATTGAAAAGTAATGTCACATTAGACAATTCAGTTTTTTATTTGCAAGCCATTATAGAGTTCTACAGCACAGCTGGAGGCCCTTCAGGCCATCCTGTCATCACTGGATATAGTACACCTATCTTTTTGGATTCTGTTTTCCAGCACTTGGAACGTTGCTTTGTATGCTATGGTGTTTCGAGTGCTCATCTAAGTGCATCTTGCATGCTGTGAGGGTTCCCCCCTCTACCACTTTTTCAGGCAGAGTTTCGATTTGAACCACTCTCTGGGTGAAAAAAAATTTCATCATATCCCCTTGAAATCTCCTGCCCCTTATCTTAAATCTATGCCCCTGATTATTGATTCATCTACTAATGGGAAAAGTTCCTTACTATCTATCCTATCTATGCCCCTCACAATATTGTATGCCTTGCTCAGGTCTCCCTTCTGCCTTCTCTGCTGTAAGGGAAACAGCCTCAGACTAACCAGCCTTTCTTCATAATTATCACCCTGAATCTTCTTTGCACCCTTTCTTATACAATCACATCCTTCTTATAGTGTGGCAACCCGAACTGAACAGTACTCCAGCTGCGGCCTAATGAGCATTTTATACAGCTCCATCACAACCTCCCTGCTCTTATTTTCTGTGCCTTGACTAATAAAAACAAGTATCCCATATGCCTTCTTAACCACCTTATCTACCTGCCCTATTGCCTTCAGGGATCTTTGGACATCTTTGCACCTCAAGGGCCCTCTGATCCTCTGCACTTTCTTGCGTTCTACCAGTCATTCCTTTGCCCTTTTAATCCTCCCAAAATACATCACTTCACACTTTTCAGAGTTAAATTTCATCTGGCCAGCCTATCTATACCATCCTGTAGTCTAAGGCTTCCTCCTCGCCATTTGCCACACCACCAATTTTTGTGTCATCTGTGAACTTGCTAATCATATTCCTCACATTCACATCTAGATCATTAATTTACACTACAAACAGCAAGGGACCCAGCACTGATCCCTGTGGTACACCACTGAACATAGGCTTCCAGTCCCAATAAACAACCTTCAACCTTCACCCTCTGTCTCCTGCCACTAAGCCAATTATGGATCCAATCTGCCAAATTGCCCTGGATCCCATAGGCTCTTACCTTCTTCATCAGTCTCCCATGCGGGACCTTGTCAATGGCTTTACTGAAGTCCATACAGACTACAGCAGCTGCACTGCCCTCATCTACACATTTAGTCACCTCCTCAAAAAACTTAGTCAAATTTGTTAGATGTGATCGCACTCTTGTGGTCAGGTGGCCCATGACCCCCAAGACTTATAGAAATATTGATATGTTTTTCATGAGCACGGATAAAAACTCGAAATTAAGATGTCAAAATTCAAACTAGCCAGTTCTGCAATTTGCAAACTGCAGAGCTGGAACAGACACTATTCATGCAGCCACATCTTGGACAATCAATTTCCCATAGAAACCAGACAGGCCTGGAACTACCTGGCCAAGTGCTAATGGCAACTTTTACTGAATGAACCACTGTTTACATCTCCAGTGAACCTGTTTTGATAGATGAATGCTATGCAGACATGGTGGCATCCAGCTCAATAGGAGGCTAGGGTCACCACACCTAAAAGTGTGCTATACACAAAGCTCTCAGCCTCGTGGATCCACTGCTGTGCCTCCAGCTGATTCTCAAACTCTGAAACTCAGCTCTCAAACTGATCAAACCTGTGGTACATCCTGCACATGTGCTCATCTTGACTGCAAGAAGTGTCTAAGAATTCCCACATGGTGCAGGTCACGTAAAATACGGTGTGTGATATCTAATCCGCAAATGATTTTAACAACATCATTCACTGTATTTACAGAGGTTGAGTTAGTTGGTCAGCATGATAATGAGGTTTCTGAAAACAAACCAATCAACTCAAATTTCTTAAAAGCATTTTTGAGACAATGGAGAGGCTTACTGGGCCATTTCACAGTCCATTACATTGCTGTGGCTCTGGAGTCAGGTGCAGACTAGACCAAGCATGGCATTAGTTAACTAGAGAGCTCTTTACAACAATCCTTTCACCATCACCAACACTAGCTTTTTAATTCCAGTTTGTTAACTGAATTTAAATTCCACCAGCTGCTGTGAAGGGATTCAAAATAGTGTCCCGAAAGCAGTTGCCTGGGCCTCTGGATAACTAGTCTTGTGATATTACCACTAAAGCACTGCTTCCCTGTAACTGCCTCTGAGCAGCACTGTGGGTTTGCCTAACCACATGGACTGCAGCATTTCAAGAAGGAGCTCACCACCACCTTCTGAAGGGCAATTAGAGGTGGGCAATAAAAATGCGGGCCTAGCCAGTGACTTGCACATCCTGTGAAATAACTTCAAAATGAACAACACCGCAATCGTTTCCCTAGTGTCAGAAAGTCACTGAAATGACTCACTAATGAGCCGGCACGGTGGCACAATGGTTAGCACTGCTACTTCACAGGATCAGGGACCCAGGTTTGGTTCACAGCTTGTGTGACTGTGTGGAGTTTGCAAATTCTCTGTGCCTGTGTGGGTTTGCTCCAGGTGCTCCAATTTCCTTCATAGTCCGAAAGGTGTGCTGGTCAGGTGAATTAGCCATGGTAAGTTGTCCCTTAGTGCCCCAAGATGTGTAGGTTAATGGGATTAGCAGTGTAAATATGTGAGATTATGGGGATAGGGTGAGAGGGGTGGCTCTGGGTAAGGTATTCTGTCAGAAAGTCAATGCAGACTGACAGGCTAAATAGCCTCCTTCGTCACTGTAGGGATTCTATGAATAGCCAGACATCTGGCTCAATGTAAACAATAATCATCAGGATGTTCCATTCCAAATTTTATAAAAACATTCTCCAGTCCAAATTTGTTCTGCAACATCAACAGTATACGAATGGAATAGAAGCACAATTTATTTTACTCTTCCAACTAGGAGCAACTCAATTTCAAAAAAACCATCAATATTCACTTGACATAAATAGGACCAATAAGCAGTCATTCATTAGACACTCTGTACATAATGCATGATTTTGAACATTTGGACATTTAATTACTATTCATGAGCACAAAAGATCCTGAAGAATATTTTTCAGGTGTCAGAAGTAGTCATGTATTTCTCAGTAATTGAAATTTTGCATTTAAGATTCATTCGCAGGTATAATTTTAGGTCCATCTGACTCATTCACATATGCATATATATATAAATGTAACTTTCCTTCGCTCAGATAGATGTGGAAATAAGTTAGGCCAAAGACTTCACTTGTTACTGTTGAAACTATAACAGGGACTTGATGTCTATCACAAAGTTTCACATGGAAGGACAACTGATTACAGTAAGCTTATTTGCATGCGATTCATTGCTCAGCTTACACCTTCCAAAACTGAATGATCATCTCAGTGATTCAATTAAAACAGAGGCAAGATGTTTTGTTACAATTATATTAGAAAACAATTCCATAAGCAATCTGTTCCTCTTTGAAGCATGAAAACTGGTATCAGTTGAGATTCTCTGAGGGTTCATTTACTCTATAATGTGGCACTACCACTTCCATTGTGCAAATACAGCTGGGCTTCTGACTTAGGGCCTAAACCTGAAAAGACTTAACAGTCTGACTCATTGGAGAAGGAAGTCTTACTCTCAGAGTTAGTTTGGGCTACCACATCTAACTTATAAACCAAGGTGCCAGCTTTGACTCAGCGATTGCCTCCAATACTGTGAGTTAGAAGGTTGTGGGTTTCAACTCTATTCCTGAGACATGTACACATAATCTGTTAACACTTCAGGCAGAATTTTAAAATGATATTTTCAGGCCAAATAACGAGACTAGTGAAGAGTTAAGCATTCATTGGGATCTGCAGTGGGCTTTGCAATGACTCTTCAACTGAGCTGTAACATCACCATTTCTGGATTTCCCAATCAATCAGAAAGAGTGTGCAGAATGACAAGACAAATCCCTCAAAGAACACATTTCCAATTAAAGGGATCTATCAAAGGTCAAAAAGGCTCAGCTGGACCTGAGGCTGCAACAACTATAGGAATTGGGGAGGAGATCAGGGAATCCTGATCTGCAGGTCTCTCACTCCTAATGGGGAGGAGTGCTGTGGGAACCAAGGGCCTACAGTAAGGTGATCTTTCTCAAGGATGGGAAGAAGAGGGTGGTCTCTCAAAGAAGGCTCTCCTGCACGGAAGAAGTCAAGGAAGTCAGCAACAGCTGGTGTGGACCTTTCAGCTCCATCAGAAAGATCCAGGACCTCAGGGGGTGTGAAAGGTGAATGGCATAACATTTTCAGGTGCCAAGCCCCACACTCTGCCATTCAAAGCATTCTCCTCAACAGCAACCCTAAGAATGACACACTGGGCACGATTTTACCTTCAAGGTGTACCATCTTCAGGCGTGAATACTTGGTAAAGTCGGGTGTGAGGTGGGCAGCGCGATCTGTGCCCACCTCTGCACTGGTTCTCCTTTTACCAAGGCCCGAAAATGGCTGCAATCGGGATTGTGCCTGAAACAGGCATGATGGCCATTTAAATGCATTTAAATTAACTCAATGGGCTGCAAGCCCAAGCTCACCGGCTCTTCCCCTTTTACTATGGCGTTCGCCCATCCAGAACTGGCGCAAAACAAATATGCTCTACAAAAATCTGATTCAGGTGCTTGAGTTAGTGAGGAGGGAAGTGTCAAGTGTCCAACAGCTCTCTGCTCGAGTTCAGTGCAGGTGGGGGTATCCACTGCCACACTGCCTGAGATCAGTGAGGGGAAGGGGGTATCCGCTGCCACTCTGCCTGAGGTCAGTGCATGGGTAAGGGGGGAGAGGCCCACAATTGGTCTGAGTGGCAGAGGCAGTGGGAGGGATAAGGGGTCAGTAATATTGTGGGGTTGGGGCAATGCCTGTGGGGCCTGGAGGAAGCATTATCCGGCCTGGGAGCAATGTGGCAGGGGAGCCACATTCTATCTCTTTTTTTCTGTGCATGCGCAGTTGGAGGCACTGATCGGAGCTACAGAATTTCAGGTTTCTGCAGCGCAATTTGGAATTGTTGATATTTCTTCAGACAGGGTGTATATGGGAGCGCCTGAGAACGGGTCAGCCACTCCCATTCAGATCCGAAACACTCCCAGTTTCAAGTCCGCCCAGCACTTAGAATCAAAATGTTAAAATAGGGCCCACTATATACATCTTGTAAATCCATGCATTCCTCCCTCTTAAGGCACCTCCTGATATATCCATTTGAACAGCCAACACTTACATTCACTGACATCCTATTTCACAGTCACTCATTGCTTCTCTCTCTTGTCCATCTCTTCACTTTACACAAACTACTTCTAACATAATTCTCTTCTTTCTCTTCTTGCAGAAGAAGAGAAGGCATTACTTCTGGGAGAGACAGAAACCCAGGTGGTCTTCCTGTGACAACCACCTTGATAGCCACTGGCAACATTCGCTCACCTGGTTGACTGGAAAGGACATCTTGTTTCAGGCATCAACGTCACCCACAACTTGCTTTGAAAACTTGAACCCCTTGGACACTGTGCTCACACAAGTTGAGAAAGCTTATCTTATCTGGGTGAAACCCAGTAGAGGGCAGGGTGATGTCCAATCCCAACCCAATATCATCTTTTACAGGATTTAACTCCCTGCACTAACTCAAACCTACTTCCCTCTGCCTGTTAAAATTCCCCTCCCTGAGAGCAGTACTGTAGGAGTGCTGCACTGTTAGAGATGTTCTCTTTCAAATGAGACATTAGGTAACCACAAAAGATCCCAAGGTATGATTCTAGGGAGAGCAGGGAATTTTACTGATATTCTAGCCAATAGCTGTCATCTACCAACATCATTACAACAGATTATCTGATCTTTTTTTTGCTGCTCTGGGATTTTGCCGGCTGCCGCATTTTCCTACATTGCCGTAATGACTACACTTCAACAGCAACTGTAAAACACTTTAGAATGTCCTAAGGTCACAAAAGATCCATATATATTTGTATTTTTTGCAGACCAAGTGCAATGTAAAGTGTTTTCAACTTTGCACGGACGCTAAATTTGCAGATGTGTGAAAGTACCATTTCTGTAAACTGACTGTTTCTAGAACATCAAAGTTTCAGAGAAACAAGGCTGTTAATGCAGCTGAAGTCACCACACACTTTTCAAAATATCCAAATATGATTGCAAACTAATTTCTCTAGGGGGGACAGAAAGGTGAGACATTACACAGGGGAAACAAGGTGGTATTGTAGACTGGGGAGAATTGAAAAAGCTCTAAAGCAAAGTTGAGAAGTAGAAGTGATCAAGCAAAGGGCAGCAGCAGGCTAAGATAGGTTTGAAATGCAGATACATAAATGCAGGTTGCATGATAAATATAGGTGAAGAGCTGCAGACACAAAATGTTACATGGGATTATGACAGAAGGCAACAGAGACCTGGCTCAAGGGGGTGACCATTGAGAACTTAATATTCTTAGCTACAAAACACTCAGGGAAGATAGACAAGATAAAAAAGAAAGGCATTAACAATTACCCAAATTATTATCGCACTAGAAAGAGATAATAAAGTTGAGGAATAAAAGATTGAATCTATTTGAATAGAGTTAAAGAATAATCTTACTCCGGATGTATATTGTAGGTCACCAAATACTAGAAAGGAGATAGAAGATCAAATTTGCTAGCAAAAAGAAATAGAAATATGCAAAAGCTATAAGGTAGTGGTAACGTAGGATTTCAACTATCCTAATTTTGTATGGGGCAGTAACAGTATAAATGGCAAAGAAAAGGAGGAACGAATTCCTGCAATGCATACAAGAAACCTTTTTAAGCGATAAGCTTCCTGCCCAACCAGAAAGGAAGCAGTGATAGATCTATTCCTGGGAAATGGAACAGGGCGTGTGGAGCATATTTCAATGGGGGAACCATGGTTATAATACCATCAGATTCAGTATATTGATAGACAAGGACAAAGAACAATCAAAAGTAAAAAAGTACTCAACTGGGGGATGGCTAATTTCAGTGAGCTAAAAACAAATCAGGCTTTAATGGATTGCAATCGAAAAATCGATAGGCAAAATAGTAATTGTACAATGAGAGACTTGTATAGAGGAAAAGATTTGGGTACAGAATGAACACATTCTCCCAAGGCGGGGAGGAAGAGCTTCAAAAGCTAAAGCTCCATGAGAGAAAAGTTCTTGCACTTCAGTGAGATTGTGGCTGAGGTGTGAGCTAGCTCTGTATAGCCATCTGTTCCTCATATCCCTTAACACGTTTGTTAGAGAAATCTAACAATCTCAGATTTAAAATTAACATTTGACCAGTTTCAACTGCTATTAGTGGAAGAGAGTGCCAAACTTTTAGCACCTGTATGCAGAAGTGTTTCCTAACACAGAAATGTTGCTCCTGAAAGATCTGGTTCTAATTTTTAGACTATGTCCCCCCAGCCTAGATTGACCAGCTGGTGAAATATCATCAGGGAATACAAGCCTTTTTTCTTACTCTCCTCATAATTTAACCCTGAAAAGTCCAGGTATCTCTCTAGTAAATATATGCTACTCTTGCTGACAAGGCCAATATATTCCAATATATTCCTTCTAATTTTGAAGTGTGCATAACAGACTACCCTGGTGTCTTTGAACTAATTCTTTGTGTAATTATAGAGCGACTTCCATCTCTTTCCATTCAAGTCCTCTAAATAGAAGCCTGCTTTGAATATTTTCTCTAATTATCCATGACATTTTAATGATCTTGCTACTTTGATCCTCAAGTCTTTTTTGACCTCCACTGCTTCTAGTTTTTTGCTGTTTAGAAAGTACTCTGATCTTTCCTTGTTAGATCCAAAGTGGATGAACTCATACTTGCCTGCACTGAAATCCATTTGTCATAGTTTAGCCCCATTATTTAATCGATTAATAACTCTTTGTAAGATCAGGCTCTCATTTACACGGCTTTATATGTGCTGTCTATATTTGTTTCATTGTCAAACTTGGGTATGTGGCTCTCTAGGCCAATATCTAAGTCTCTAATATTCAGTGAGCCTGATTTTACCATCTAGTTCCACACATTTTCGAATGAAAAAAATTGGTAAAGTTGGGCATGAGGCAAGTAGTGTGATCCGCGCCTGCCTCTGCGCCGGTTCCCTCTTTACCAAGGCCCAAAAATGACTGCGATCAGGATCACACCCAAAATGGGCGCAACAGCCATTTAAATGCATTTGCATGCATTTAAATTGACTTAATGGGGCTGTACACCCAATCTTACTGGCACTTCCCCCTTTACCACCGCATTCACCTATCCAGACTTGGTGCAAAACAGACATGCTCTACAAAAGTCTGATTATGTGCTCCAGCTAGTGAGGAGGTAAGTGCCAAGCATCCGACGGCTCTCTGCTCCAGATGGGTAGGGGCGCTCCACTGCCACTCTGCCTGTGATCAATGATGGTGAAGCGGGATCCGCTGTCACTCTGTCTGTGATCAATGATGGTGAAGCAGGGTCCGCTGTCACTCTGCCTGCGATCAGTGAGGGAGAAGGAGGGGGGTCCACTGCCACTCTGGCTGAGATTGATGGGGGGAGGGGCCCGCAATCAGTCTGGGTACTGGGGGTGAGTAATCTTGTGGGGATGGAGCAATATCTATGAGGGCCAAAGGGAGGCATCTGTTGGGACAGATTCATAGATAGGTAAAGAATGATTGGAGGTGGGAAATGAGAAGAGATTGCAATAAAGGGAGTTGGGTACAGATGGTGGGGGGGGGGGGGGGGCGGGGGGGGGGGGGGGGGGGGCTGGTGAAGGGACGGGGGAGGTAGAAGTGCACTTGACAATGAAACTCAATCGATTGTTGTAGGGTCAGCTATAGCACTTCTTCACCCCCTGGCCCAGAATGAATCTTTACGAGTTAAAGAACAAATTGAAAAAGTTATATATATCTGGGCTGATTATGACCAGCATTCTTGCTGCAGTCATAATTTGCTGGCAAGTCAGCAACTGTTTTGGAGGGTGAGAGACTGTTTTGGAGGGTGAGAGACTGTGCCAGAGAGTGAGAGATTGTGCCGGGGAGTGAGAGCCTGTGCCGGAAGGTTTGAGCGCCTGTGCTGGAGAGTTGGAGGACTGTACTGGAAGGTTGGAGGACTGTGCCGGAGGGTTGGAGGACTGTGCCGGAGGGTTGGAGGACTGTGCCGGAGGGTTGGAGGACTGTGTTGGAAGGTTAACGACTGTGCTGGGGAATGAGAGACCGTTATATATTTGAGTGGTCACATGATTGCTTTAAGAGTCGATCGTGTGATTTGATGGTGATGTCTTTAGGGTTTTGCAAATGTTGCGTTTTACTTTCAGTTTGTACTCTTAAAAAAAAAGAGCTCCTACAATAAATCTATTCTTGTTAGTTTGAACGTGTGCGTAAACCATATCTTTTTCTTTTTGTGTAAAGCCCACAGCCCCTAGCATAGTTAAGATTTACGAAAAGAAAACTGGTGGCGTGTTTGGATTTTGTTCCATTGAGAACACATCCTCAGGAGAAAAAAAGTCATTGTGGGTCTTCAGACTTTGAATATTAGAAGGCTGGAGAGATGCAACAACAGCATTAAAGATTAAAGTGCCAGTGCCAGGAAGATCAAGTACGAAACAAGCCCCCGGTGTAGTTTTAAAAGAGGGAAAAGGATGAAATTCCAGGCAGAATTCCAGAAAAGGAGGAACGCTTTGTTATACAGCTTGAAAAGAAAATCAAGTTAACGATCTCTAGGTTAAAAATTGACAAGACAGTAAACAAAAAAGAGTATTCTAGAGTTTCTAGTGCCTGCAAGAGAAACGGCAGATCAAATAGGTTCCATGGGCCTTTCAATCATGAGCCGGTATTTTACGACCTCACTCAGGCGAGGCTTGTAAAATCTCATCCAAGGCCAATAGAGAATTCTGTTCTGCGAGCCTCACCCGCCCCAAAATCGGGGTGGGCATGCCAGTAAAATTCTATGCAGAGTGTTTTCAGTACTTTGTACCAGCAAATAAAATTGAAAATGAGTTGCTTGTAAAAGGAAGGAAAACCTTCAATTTGCTCTGAAACGTGGTTCATCCAGCAAAGCAAGGAACTAAAACTTACAAAGACTTGACAAAGATCTTTAAACAGCATTACTTTCCAAGCCATTGATCATAGCAGAACGGTTCAGGTTCTACTGGAGGAACCAAGTGAAAGGTGAAAACTTTGCTCAGTTTGGGGCAACCTTAAAAACGCTGGCACAACATTGAGAGTTTGGTGAGTCATTGGAAGACACTCTTCAAGATTGTCTAGTTTGTGGTCTCCAAAATAAGTTTATCCAAAGAAGATTGCTTACTGAATATGCTTTGACTTTAAAGACAGAAGTAGAAATTGCAATGTTAATGGAATTGGCTGCTAATGAGGTTTCTTTCACAATTTGATGCAGGAATGAAGATCCACAAGTTGGGAACTGCCCATAAGAAGTCAAATCAGCAGCAAGCGTGTCACAGATGTGTCAAAATTGACCATTCAAGGAGTGAATGTTAGAAAAAGGAGAGCCAATGTAAGCATTGTGGCAAAATGGGTCATATTGCAAAAACTTGTTGGGCTAGTTCACCTTTCCCTAAGAAGAATATTCAGACAAAGAATCTGGATACCTTCAAGAAGAACAACAGGTTGTGTTTTATAAAAATAATTTATAACATGGAAGAAAAGAATTACGACTGTGAAGAATAAAATGATGTGGAGATGCTGGTGTTGGACTGGGGTAAACACAGTAAGAAGTCTCACAACACCAGGTTAAAGTCCAACAGGTTTACTTAGAAGCAAAAGCCACTGCTCCTTCGTCAGGTATGTGGGAGCTCTGTTCACAAACAGGGCATATAAAGGCACAAACTCAATTTACAAAATAATAGCTGGAATGCGAGTCTTTACAGGTAATCAAGTCTTAAAGGTACAGACAATGTGAGTGGAGAGAGGGTTAAGCACAGGTTAAAGAGATGTGTATTGTCTCCAGCCGGGACAGTTAGTGAGATTTTACAAGCCCAGGCAGATCATAGGGGTTACAGATAGTGTGACATGAGCCCAAGATCCAGTTGAGGCAGTCTTCATATGTGCGGAACTTGGCTATCAGTTTCTGCTCAGTGATTCTGTGTGTCGTGTGTCATGAAGGCTGCCTTGGAGAACGCTAACTCGAAGATCAGAGGTTGAATGCCCATGACTGCTGAAGTGTGCCCCAACAGGAAGGGAACACTCCTGCCTGGTGATTGTCGCGCGGTGTTCATTCATCCGTTGTCGTAGCATCTGCATGGTCTCCCCAGTGTACCATGCCTCGGGCATCCTTTCCTGCAGCGTTCTCCAAGGCAGCCTTCATGACACATGAGGATGGCCCCAACCGGGATCTTGGGTTCATGTCACACTATCTGTATCCCCCGCGACTTGCCTGGGCTTGCAAAATCTAACTGTCCCAGCTGGAGACAATACATATCTCTTTAACCTGTGCTTAACCCTCTCTCCACTCACATCGTCTGTACCTTTAAGACTTGATTACCTGCAAAGACTCACATTCCAACCATTATTTTGTAAATTGAGCTTGTGTCTTTATATGCCCTGTTTGTGAACAGAACTCCCACTCACCTGACGAAGGAGCAGCGCTCCGAAAGCTAGTGGCTTTTGCTACCAAATAAACCTGTTGAACTTTAACCTGGTATTGTAAGAATAAAATGTCCAGGAATATGATGAAGGACTCCAACTTAACTTCAATACAGGGTGAATCACAGATTTGGGGTGATTTTGAAGTTGAGTGGACAACCTATTAGTAAAACGGTTGATACTGATGCTGCTATGTATTTAATTCTTGAGATAACATATCGACAAAGATAATGCTGCTTCCTTTAAGACTAGCTGATGTGATTTTAAGGCTATACACGAAAGAGATTGTGCCATTAAAATTTTACATCATGGTTAACATAGAGTTGAGTGGACAACGGAATTGCCTCTCCATGTGGTCCCCAGTAATTTTCCAGCTCTATTTGGGAGATCATGGTTTAAGAAGATAATACTTAACTGGAATACTGTCAACAGACTGTTTCAAAACAGACCTACAGTACCTTCCGGATAAATACAAGAGTGTACTCAAAGAGAGACCTGGCTCAATGAAAGGAATTCAAGTGGAACTTGAGAATAAAGTCTAATAGTCATCCAATGAGTCTCAAAACAAGAGCAGTACAATTTGCAAGTTACCCCAAGATTGAAGAGGATATTAGTACAACCTGTGTATCTGACTGGTGTGTTAGAGCTAGTTACAATGATTGACTGGGTTATCACAATTGTACCTGTCATACAGTTCATATTTGTAGTGATTTTAAAACCACCATAAATCCAGTATTATGTGCTGATCAATATCTGCTTCCTTTAATTGAAGATTTGTTTGCTGGGTTATCAGGTGGGCGGATTAATCTTTCACAGGCATATTTACAGATGAATGTAGCCTCTGAATCACAACCATTGCTGACCATTGTTACTCATAAAGATATTTTTCGTTATAAAGGATTAGCTTTTGGGATAACATCCACATTAGTCCTATTCCAAAGATCGATGGATCAAATTTTAAGTGGTGTACAATGCAATCTGGATAATACTTTAATTACAGGGTCCAGTGAACAGAAACACTTGAATAATTTAGAAGCAACATTGGAATATCTTTAAGCACATGGTCTGTGTATCAAGCAAGAAAAGTGTGACTTTTTTCAGGTGTGAGTCCAGTATTTGGGGCATGTTATTGATAGTAAAGGTCTACATAAAGCACCTAGAAGGATGAACACTGTTTTAAAAATGTTAGATCTGACGAATGTGATGCAATTCAGATCCTTTCTCGGATTAGGAAATTACTATGACAAAATTTGCTTCTAATTTACCTACATTATTGAAATAGTTGCATAATTTACTATGTGTGAAATAGTCTTGGGACTGAACAACAATGCAAGAAAATGTACAAAAATATCAGTGACGTCTTGAAGAAGAGCATTAAGTCAAAATGTGAAACTGATGAAATTGGATCCCTCTTGAAGGCAGAGATACACTTAAAATTTCAACTAGCACAGAAGAGGTGATCAGGAGATTAGCGATTAAAGAAAATATGATGCAAGTTTCCCAGACAATTTGAACCAGGAGCAGAAAGTGGGGGAGAAACAGAATGCTACATGGGCTTAGGATTAGGGTAGGAGGAGGATTGAGACAGGTGGAACGAAGGTAAGAGTAGTCATATTGTCTGAACTACCACATGTAATGTCACAGGAGAGCATCTCCTATCTGTAAAAAATCCTATATTTCCCTGTCAAACATCCTATTGCCATATAATTTTGCTTAAGCTTTTGAGCAGAATCTTCACCTGGGTTTGGAGACACGTTATAGTGCATTTTCCTTTGGCTGTTTTGCAGGTTGGGACCATCTCATCTGTAAACACACCCCACTGAGCTCAGGTTCCCTATTTTAAATAGGGGATGAAAATCAGATTTCCCCCTACAAGCATTTTCGGTAGGTGGCGTGTAAAGTCTTTTCAGAGCTTCTCGTTACGGTTAGGTGCTGCATTGTAACGTGAATGAAGTTTTAGTGCAGTGATTCATCCTTGAGATCTGTCCTTAAAGATGAGTTGACCCTTACATTGGCCAGTCTTATATATTGGTTCACACGCATTACAGTAGTTTTCCAATGCAAAAAACACGGTAATGCAGTGAAAAATGTTATAAAATTCCCATCAGCCTGTGTTGTTATGTTTTCTACTGTGATCTAAATGGCTCTGGCTGTTAAAAAAATCAGTTTCAACATCATAGATCTACATTTGAAAAAAATATAACCACTCATATTGACTGGCAGGCACTGTGCTTTGAAATTGAAATGAACACCTTGTGTTCTTTCCTTCCCAGATAGTTGTCTATTGTTTGGACAGATGTGACCATTCTGAATGCTTGGCTGAGTTTCTAGTGCTAAATGGGTTTTCGAATAGTCGGTGTTCAATTCACCTGAGAATGACTGACAGTTTCAAGAAGTTGTAATAACAGATTGTGCCTTTGATATGGTTTCTAGTTTATTGATACAAGCTAACAGGTGTACAGGTATTACAATTTGTTTTCACATGGAAGATTCCATTGATATTGCATGGGATCTGAGAACCGTACATAGTACATACTGGGTGAGGGGCCATGGAGGATACATGGAGACTTGGAGGTGACATGAGGTAGCATTAGTGATCTGAGGGGCCATGTAGGATGCAGGGGGGGGGCAAAGAGATGGCATGTAGTGGCATGAGTGATCTGAGGGGTCATAGGGTTGCATAGGGGATAGACGGAGTAGTGAGGGAGGTGAGAGTTGTATTTTAATTGCTGTTGGGAACTGGAATACTGTGTTGGAGACTGGGCTTGCTAACTGGTCTGCCTCCGTACCTGCACTCCTCATGCACTTCCAATCATTTACAAAATACATTGCGAGTCTGATGCTGAAAAGGCAAAAATGGCATGTGAAGTGAACATGGGTCAGGTGTGCAGCTTCAACACTGTAAAAGTGCACAGGTCAGGTGCACTTCAGGTGCACCGAAGCCAGAGGAAGATCTGGTGCTATACTTTAAGTCAGGAATGAGAATTGTATGTGTAAACCACTACCCATAACAATGTCATAGCAGGCTATGAGTAGATCGTGCTTTATACTGAGTTTCTGACAATTCTCCATCAATTCCAGCCATGAAATAATATGAATTTTATCCAAATTCAATAAGCATGACAATTATTTAATTGTTGTGCCCTTAGAAATAGAGTCCCTAGTCTGCACAGTACTACTGCTTTAAATGAATTATAAGGCAGGATGCAAAACAGAAGTCAGGACCATTTCCTGGGCTGAAGCCCACCCCTGGGTGAAACAACCAATGGCCTCGATTTTCATCGACTTCCCGTCCAATTAAAAACAGTAGTTGGGATTTGAAAGCTGTTGTGCCAATCAGAGGCCATCCAGCTTAAAAATAATCACCAGCTGCAACAAAGGGTAAATAAGGGAGAGAATGCATCAAAATAGAAGCGTTCTCTCTCCAAGTTTTCTAAATCTAAATTTAAAAATAGTTTCTGTAGCCACTTTGGGCGTGGAAGAGATGCCTTCTACAGACCGGCCTGTGACTGCAGTCGCACCTACGCAACCAGGGACAGTCTGTACAGCTGCCTAGAGCATTGGCCACCTCACCCCTCCTCGGTCTGCAAATAGGAGGCCACATCCAGGCACCTAAGTTGGTCCCTGCTGCAGGAGAGAAGCAACTGGCCTCTTTTAATTGACTTGGATAAGCTTTTAATGAGTCTTGTCAGCTACCTGTAATGTTTGGGTGGGTAGCCAAGCTGCCACCTGCCTTCCTGCCTATGCCAAAATGAACTAGAGGCAAATTGGAGTGGGAAAGGAGCACACTGGCTAGAGGACTATTTAACTCCTACCTACCTGGTGAGCTCAAGAACCTGTTCATAGTGTCTTGCAACAGAGAGGGAGGCTGTATTGGCTCTTCAGGAGAACTGTTTAATTCGTCAAATTTCCCTGATCTTTCACCAAAGGCCTATAATTATTCCCATTTCAGGTATTTATACAACTCTCTTTAGAATCTGCTTCCACAAGCATTTTAGGCTGAGCATTCCAAATCATTGAAATTCACTAATAAAGGAAAGTCTCCTCATATCACTCCTGGCTCTTTTGGCAACTAGCTTAAATGTCAGACCCCTCATTACTGACCCTCCTGCTGCAAAAAAAAGTTTCTCCTTATTTTACCCCATCAAAGCCATTCATGACTTTGGGGCTGGAATTTTACCAGCCCACCTGCCACGGGAAGCGGAGTGGGCAAGGGGCAGGCCATGGGAAGGTCTGTTGACCTCGGGAAGGATTTTCCAGTTTTGAGATGAGCAAGGCCATAAGATCCTATCTTCTGAATGTCTGAAATAAATCTTCGCTTAACCATCTCTAAGCTAAAGAGAACAAATTCAACATCTCTGGTTTGTTCAGAAAACTAAAATTCCACATCTCTGGCACATTTCTGGTAAACTTCCTTGTTGCAATGATGATATTGAGTCTTTGCAATTTCTAAAGCTTTAAAAAAAACTGTGGAGGCTGGCCCCAGTCACAGAACTGGCTAAGCCCTCAGATCAAAGTACTGAGTCTAGGGAGTTTCCACTAATTGTGCCAGTTTGTGATCATTTGATGACACTTTTCCAATCATGCCTTTTTTAAAAAAATATATAATGGTCCCAGTTGGTGCCTTTCAAAAAGCTTTTAAGTATTAAACAATATTTCACTTGCCAAAAAACTGACTAATGTACATTGACGCACCTAGTTAATCGTTCTGTTTTTTAAGTCATTTTTTTGATTCAAAAACAAATTATTGATGGGAGATGGACCTATTTTCAGCTGCAGAAATAAAACTGCATGAAGTATGACCCTTAAATGCACCAATAAATAGCTTCTAATGCAAGGGAAAAGCAGACAATATCATTCAAGAACACTACTGGATCATGGGAGAGTTAATGAGACATTTTGGAAGTGAGAGATTCTTGCCCACTGGCTGCAAGGTAGCAAGAGCACTGTGTTGTCTCTTTTTGGGAGGGCCCAGCAAATTAGATGCCGCAATTCCATTCAATATCAGTGTCATCAGCAACCAGTGATGGTTACTGCCAGTACAAAACCCACCCAAGGCATACAAATGTTGCTGGGCCCCCAGTCACAGGTTAATGATGCTAGAAGCTGATTGTGGGGTGGAGTTACAGGTAAGGTGGGGGTGGGGTAATGAAAGGTAACTCAGAGATACCATTAATGATTCAGATATCTGTCTTGATAAGCAATAGTGATTGAGATGGACCAGACTCTATGACCTCACCCACGGCTGGGATCCTCTGGTTCCACTACTGTGAACAGAAATTTTGTTTTCATTGGCAGTGATACTGGGGTGTGCAAGATTGGAGAATTCGAGCCACTGAATAATACTTTTCTTTTAGTGTTGGAATATAATTTGTCAAATGACAACCTATGAGACATTGTATGCCAATAAGCTAAACTGTCAGAATGAGGAGTTTTACTTATGTCAGTAGGTTTTATTCCCTGAGCATTAAATAGTTGGGTTTTTACCAACATAAAATGATTAATGTTAGAGTGAAAATGCATACTGTTGTATAAAAAAAACTGAAAGTTAATTAGCAAAATTTGTTGCATCAGCAACAACTGAGACAAATGCAGAAATACCCCAGATCAGTAAAGAGCAATTAATGTTTTTACATGAATGTGATCTGTTCCAGTGTCCAAATTTTAAACAACTGAGCAATAAGTAGACAGTAAGGAACCTTAACGCATCTATTTTAACTTGGGGCACAAACAGGGTGGACAGGGACAGAGTGTCTGCATTACCTGACAAGCGTAAGGCCAGGTGCCTGTAGCAGTCTGAAGCTGCTGAGTCAATTAAAACGAGAATCAGGAAAATTTGTCTCATGATGTGTACAATTTTGCACTTATTTAAATATAAACACACCCCTTAAAGCATGGCTGCAATCCATGCGTGGAATTTGATGCCAACAGTGCTGAGAAACTGTCCCCAGATTTCCTGAAGGTTCTACTGGAGAAAGTCAGGGGAGGATGGAGGTACTGTTCCCACCAGCTGCAGGGTCAACCTGTGTCACACCTGTGCAGTGCTGGCCAGCTTTGGCTGACAGGGTCGGGGCCAGCATCCCCAGGACCTGAGATAGTCGGAGCTCCTCAGCTGCCAACGGCTGACAACACCTTTTTCATCCCCTCCCCACTGTGTGCAATATTCCCCCCTTCCCTCTCCATCACATTAGTCAGCATACAATCACAAATTTTCACTAAAATCTTCCTTTGCTCTTATACTACACAAAGGGGAGTCTTGCTACAACTATATGACAACTGGTGAGACCACATCTGAAGCACTGAGAACAGTTTTGGACCCCTTACTTAAGGAAAGGTATTATTTCATCGGAGGCAGTTCAGAGAAGTTCACTAGGATGATCCCCAGTATGGAGGGATGGTCTTACGAGGCAAGGTTAAACAAGTTGGGATTTTACCCATTGGAATTTAGAAGAATGAGAAATGATCTCATTGCAACAAGGATTCTTAAGGGACTTGATAGGGTAAATGCTGAGAGGACACTTCCCCTTATGGGGAAGTCTAGGACCAAAAGGCACAGTCTCAGAATAAAGGAGTGCCAATTTAAGACTGAAATGAGGAGGAATTTCTTCTCTCACAGGATTAAGAGTCTTTGGATCTCCTTGCCACAGAGGGCTGTGGGGGCAGAGTCCTTGTGTATATTTAAGGCTGAAATAGAGAGATATTTGATCACTAAGAGAATCAAGGGTTACAGGGAAAGGACAAACAAGTAAACGTGAGGAATGGTAGATCAACCATGATCCTACTGAATGGCAGAGCAGACTTGAGAAGCCAAACAGCCTACTCCTGTTCCCATTTCTTACTGTTTTCCAAGAACATAATTCTCTTCTTCTCTTAGCCCCTGTTTAGCAATGCCTGAAAGGTTCTTGCTCCTCCTTAGGTCTGTAATCTCCTCCAGCCCTATAACCTTCAAGATCTCTGAACTCTCCAAATTTGGCTTCTTGAGGATCTCTGATTTTAATGGCTCCATCATCGGTAGCCATGTCTCACCCGCCAAAGCTCTAAACTTAGGATTTCTCTCTTAAACCTTTCTATCTATCTTACTCTCCTCCTTTGGAACACAATTTAAAATTTACTTCTTCAAACAAGCTTTTGGTCAACTGTCCTAATACCTCTTTATGTGGCTTGGCCTCATATTTTGTGCCATAATACTCCTGTGAAGTCCCTGGAAAAATTTCTTGACAGCAAAGGAGCTGAATAAATGCACACTGCTGCTCTTCTCACATTCTTGCAATTGTACAAACAAATCACCTTCAGGCACTGCTTCCTGACTTAAATATATTTCCTTTTATATTCATCAGCTCTCCAGCCTCATTACATCTTGCCTCTTCTCTTGTGTTCGACACATGCACCGTGTACATAAATCCCACACATGTTCATTTACCTTTTCAATAGTCACTCATTCTCACCGTCTCTGCAACAAAGGGCACTGCACAATGTGAGGGAAAGAATCAAGACTATACCAAACATAATAACCCTCACTAAAGGAGCATGAGAGATTGCAGAGAAGAGTGGCCCAAGTAGAGTCATGAGGATCATGGAAGGAGAAGCTGAAAGTTTCTTCTTCTGTTTGCTCCAAGGTTATTGAACTCAACCTATCAATATATCCTTTCATTCTATCCCCCCTCATGTATTTAAATAGCTTCCCGTTAATTTATTTGTAATTGTTCATTCACGTCAACAAATATTCAGCAAGATTTATAATAATTCCTATGACTACCTGTTGATGCCCAGACTCATCACTTTTCTCTTTCCCCTGGGTTTATCAGCAGCAAGCCTCCTGGATGTGACAACTTTTAGGAGGCAAAGCTCCTGAAGGTGGCACCTTCATTGGTTTCATAATTTCCAAAACATAAGTTAGATATTGAGCTGGAGGGGATTTGCACATGCCAAAACACCAAATGTAACTCAGCAGCAGCAGATACTGGTGGTACAGTCATCCTGAGGGATGGAGAATGAAGTTTTCTTTCAGTTCTGCTGAGCTGAATGAAGATGAAGATTTCAAGCATCCAGTTGAAAAAAGAAATCTGTTTGTTGCACATCACCTGTTATACTAAGGTATTGGAAGACTTGTCGAAGATTTCAATGCTGCATCTGGAAGGGCGAATGATGCTGTTATTGGCCTGTGACATATCATCATAGAATTCTACAGTGCAGGAGGCCATTCAGCCCATCAAGCCTGCACCAACCACAATCTCATCCAGGCCCTATCCCTATAGCCCCATGTTTTACCCTGGCTAATCCCCCTGACACTAAGGGACAATTTAACATGGCCAATGTACCTAACCCGCATATTTCAAATGGAATCAGCAATCTGCTGAATCCCTTGAAAAGTGGTCTTCTTGGGGGGACGATGCAGCAACAGGAGACAGCGTGTCTAGGCTTTGTGGCATGGAGGAAGCATAAATGGCTACAACATAAACTACAATGAAGAGACACACGTCCACCTTGAATTTATTAGGAAACTTAATAGATGGCAGCTTCCAAGAAGTCACTGATTTTCTGGAGTCTGCTGTCTCACAGATGAGTATAAATGATGAGCTTCAGTCCATAGGAGTGGTAGTGGTGAGATGCAGTAGTATATACTGCCCTCTCTAAGTGTCAGCACATCTGTCCCCTCTCTCTCAAACAACTCCCAACATGTCGGCAGCATAGCATCCTGAACCAGACAAACTGCATCTGTTTGTCGTATGCCTGAAGATCAAAAATCATTAGCTATGAGTATCTCAATGATCCTAGTGTGAGGAATAGCAGCTTCCAGCAGCTCTGTTGAAACTAGTAGAGCAGCACCTCAGGATTAAAGTCAGGAAACCTTCGAGCGAAGGCACCATAAGTATACCCCTTGGTTCAGAAACGAATGTAAGGTAATTATCGTGCTTGTCAAGAAATGTTAATCGTATCACCTTTTTCATATTGGCACTTTGGTCTGGTTTTATATCAACTTCTGATAATTGATGTGGAAATAGTTTGAATGAAGAGAATATTGGAGGATGTAATGAGGAATGTTAAATGCAGAGGGCAGGGGAACGGGCAGACTAGCAGATCACTGAATGACGACCTTAATATTAGAGAGTCAATAAAACAAAGGAGGAGGCCAGTCAGCCCATCATGTCCTTGCTAGCTTTTTGCATGAGCAACTCAGCTAGTCTCACTACATCACCTTTTCCTTGTTATCCTCCTGCAGGTACTTATTCAATATCTATCTGAAAGCCACAACTGCATTCCAGATCCTAACCGTTGCCTTTGGTTCTTTTGTCATTCATCTTAAATTGGTATCTTCCAGATCTCAATCCTCTCCCCAATGGAAACAGTTTCACCACATCTCCTCTGTCTGGACCATCTCTTTCACCACATTGCTGCTACAAATTGCAGTGGCTCTCCTGTTCTTTTCTTGCCTTCACTTGAGTTTAACTTGCCTAACAAGGATGGCTGCTGCTCCTGTGCTTCCTCCAAATGCAGGCTTCACTGTATAGTCAGGTTATGCAGGATGTAGTTCACCACCTCCCTTATAGGGAGCCATCAGACCTGTCCAACTATCTGAATTTTTGTTTCAGCATTCATAGGATGTGTTCTACAATTATTCTGCTTTGTTTATAACTGTGTACCTCAGACACAGTGAATTATGGAGCTTTTTAGTGAGCCACGCGATTCAAGTATGCCTTGTCCTTTCACCCCGATAGTTATCCTGTCACAATTCTAGGAGGACTCAGTATTGTAGGGATAGTCGATTGCAGCAGCATAAATTAATTGTGACCTTTGGCAAGGTACCGAACACAAACTTGCATGAAAATAAATAAAGTACTGTAGATGATAGAATCTGAAACAAGAGCAGGGAATGCTATAAAAATCTAGTCAAATGACTTGAAATGTTAATACTGTTTCTCACCTAATAGATGCTAGCAGACCTGCTGAGTTTTCCTGGCATCCTCTGTTCTAGTTACAAGCCTGCATGATCCTGTTTCTATGAGCGGACACACACACTCAGACATTAATGTACATTGATGAACATGAATGGTGGGTGCTCTGGTACACAGATGACAAAGTATGTGCAGCCAATGACAGTCTGGACAAGGGAAGCCTATCACTGTTGCAAATCTGAGCCCCTTCCTTTAATGACCTGAAGAAAGAAAGTGGTTGGAATGGTATGGAGAGGTAGCTCTTTGATGCTTCAATATACTGTGCTATAGAACTGGCAGGGAACTAGATAATGCAAGCAGATTATAATAGGGAGCAGTTATTAAGTTCAATGGTGAACATCTAAATTTAAATACACAGTGGTTAAATGCTGCAATCATTTAAAAAAAACCCAGGGTTAATGACTATTTCTACTGGGATTAATTCTGTCAGATTCAACAACTTTGCAAGTACAATTTCCCAAAAAAAGAAATCAATGTTCACTGATTAAACATGAATGATCCAGATATAAGTAGATGCAGAATAAAGTTGGATTTAATATAATTGCTTTCAGCTTTTTGTTTGTTATTTTTGTGCAGGTTAAAGGTTTCTTTAAAATATTGAAAGTAATAATGATTTGATTGCAGTTCAAGTGATTAAATAATCATGGCCTAAATCTGCCAGTCACTGGATCATCAGAAACCGGACGTATAATTGGGATGTGTGCCAGGACTCTGCGGAAGTCCTGACCTAATGACTTACATGGGAATTACCCAGGAAGTTTAAACTTCCTATGGCAAATTCCCTGGTTCCCAGGACCCTTGCTAATATCACTGACTCTGAGTTAGAGACTTCAGGCTGTTCGGACTTATCTGGGTTCCAGATCTTTAGCCAGTGAGTTCCAGGTCATTAACCTATTGTTTTGTAAAAATGTTCTTTCTCATGTCTTATCCAAAATCATCAGCTAATGGGTCAGGCTTTGCTTTGTCTCCTTGATCTCAACCTGTTGTAATTTGTACACCTTGATCAAGTCTTCCTTCAACTCCTTCATTCTAAGGGGAAGAACCCAGCTTCTCCAACTTCATCTTGCAGCAAAAAGCCCTTGACCTAGAACCATTCTGGTAAATTTCTTCTGCATCTTTTCAAAGACCCTAAAGCCTTTGTGACTATGTGCTGACCAGAACTGGATACAAAACTCCAGTTGTAGCTGAACCAGAGTTTTATAAGAGTTCAGCCCTTTATCACTACTTAATAGTTTGACTTTACAAATGGCTGCCAGAACCCAGCCCCATTCCCAATATTTATCAAGGTGGGAATAAGAGCGTGGGCTGTTGCAGATGGATGCCTGGGTGCTCAGCTAAGCCTCATTATGTATTCTTCGCTGATTTTGTTAACCAGCCCTACATGTCAAATGATTTCTTAAAGTTCACATAGACAACATCCACTGCATTCCCTTCATCAACTTTCTCTATTACTTCATCAGAAAATTCAATTAGATTAGTCAATTACAATCTGCCTTTCACAAATCCACTCCTTAATTAAGTTGAACCTCTCCATGACAGCTTTTGTTTTCGCTGCTTATGTTTCTATTACCTTATCCTTATTGGTGGTAAATTGACTGGCTTGTAGTTATTAGGACTGTCCTTAAACTTGTTCTTGAATAAAGGTGTCAAAATGTATTCTAGCCTTGGTCTGTACCTCTAAGCATTTATCACCCTCTTTCTCTCAAATAGGTCCCACCTTTCACTACCCACTTCCTATTTATACGTGTTCGTGTCTTCTTTTATATTAACTGCCATTCTATTCTCATATTCTACCTTTGCCAGTCTTATTTTCCTCTTCACTCCCCTCTCAAGTAATTAAGAAGATTTGTGTCATAGGCTTTCATTTTTGTTTCATTATATCCTCTAACTCCCATCATCAAAGGAGTCCTGGCTTTGAATCATAGAATAGTTACAGCACAGGAGAAGGCCATTTACCCATCATGTCAGTGCTGGTGCTCTGTTCCCACCTTTCCCTCTTGTTAGATTGGTTCTAGCCTATATCTGAAACATATCCTCCATAAATATCATCCATTCTTCTTCCACAGTTGTTCCTGTCAGTCTTTGGTTCCACTTTACCTTGGTTAGAGTCCCACTTACCTCACTGCAGTTTGCTCTCTTCCAATTTAGAAGTTGTATTTTCTTCTCAAAGGAGAAAATACAACCTGATAGTGAAAGGCTGCAGCATCCAATATTTGTGGCACTTTGAAATAACAACTGGAAATTCCATTAATGGCAACGGAGGAGACAAAATTGCTGCGGATGAAGGGGCTTTTATGTTTACATTACTTATTCTTTCCCATCACCTTTCCAGCTGCTCACTTGAAAAACTGCCCTTTAAATGAGGAATATAATGAAAGATAAAATGCCAACCTATTCCACACCCTCTTCATCAGAGCTGGCACAGATAGCAATGGAGAAATAAAATTATGTAACCTACAAAATAAAAGTGCTGAATTTGCTGTGTGTAATGTAAATCCTTATCCTCAGAAATCAATGTGAAGTGAACACAACTTAATCACTGCAATTTTGCAAAGGGTACTGAAATATATTTTGCATAATTACTGGCTCTTTAAACAAAAAAGTGCATTGCCTTTAGACCCTAGATTCACCAAAAGCATTTTGCTGAAATGGCAGATGCGGAATTAATGATTAATTTCATGATTTTTTTTGCAGGTGAAGGAGAATTTTGGTTAAAAAAACCTTTATCCTGTCTGCCATAACCTTAAAAGATCACAGGGCATTTGATTGGAAATCCACAGTGAAACCCAACTCAGAGTAAGAACATCTTTATTAATGCTTGTTGTAATCCCCTTATGAGATAGTGGATTTCATTTTCTATCATTTGTATTTGCTTTCTTAAGCTTTATTATGCCAAGACCATGTTTTACTTTATCTTCATTGAAACAGTGACTACATTTCAGAAAGACTTCATCACTGAAAAGTGTTTTGGGACATATCAGGGTTGTGAAAGTTGCTGTCTTTCCTTCTTAGACTAATGTTAATCATGGCCATCATAATCTTCCTGTACAGTTTGTAGTCTGTAATGTCTGCCTCTTTGTTGACTAGTTCGAAATCAATCAACAAAAAAGGAGAAATCTTTTCCCTCCCAATTATTTCCTTTTAACTCCCAAAGGGATATGCTGGAACAATTATGTCTGTAAGCACACCCTTAGACACCTTACTCAAGGGCCAGTCTTACTGTGTGAAATTGGAGAGTGAATGTTGCCAGACTATTTAGTTTACAAAGACATTTTGATTTGATTTATTATTGTCATATGTATTAACATACAGTGAAAAGTATTGTCTCTTGCACGCTGTACAGACAAAGCATGCTGTTCACAGAGAAGGAAACGAGAGAGTGCAGAATGTAGTGTCACAATCATAGCTAAGAGATTGAATTAGAGCATTGTTGGAGAGTTTAAAAGGATTAGAATGAAGTTTTAGAAGCATAGAAGAGAATAAAAGATAGAATTAAAAGGTATGCTGGGCATAGCTTGCAAGAAGTCACCTTGCTCTGGTGCCATCTTAAAAAAGAAAAGTCTTAGCTGAGCCCAATCCAATTTTCATCAATATATGTGAAGGTACAAAGGGTGGGATTTTCTAGCCCCTCCCACTGGCAGGATCTTCCTGTCCTGCTGATGCCAAAGGGGAATTAAATGGATTGCCACATCTGCTGCAGGAAAACCTGCCACAGCTGGACCAAAAAGTCTTGGCAAAAGTACTTGCTTAATGTCCCTGCCATTTCCACATTCCCCATGATAATTTCTCCTCGTTCTACCTTTAGGTGAAAGTAGGAATTTCATTGGTGAATTAAAGTGCCCCTTTCAACCTCCAATCCCTACTAATTATGTCTTTGGCTGAGTGGACGGATGAGACATCACCAATTATTTCTAGTAAATTTCCTGATTGCATTTGCTTTGAATGCCACTCCTCATCTATTGGATTTCATTCATATTATAAATTTCACAGGTCTGTAGGAGACATTCTCTTCGGCCCAGCATTGTAGGTCATTCCTTGTCATGCCTTATGTTTCCTATCAGGATTACACCTTTTCAGCTCAATATCTAACTAACTAATCGCGAACTAGAGATTGCAACACCAGGCTTCTTGTTGCAAGTATCAGATATTTTGAGCTCATATACACCACCTAATACTTACAAAAAATACTAGTGAAAATAACCTGAGTGGAACAAGCCAAAAATGTAACCAACAAACTAGCTTATTTTACATCGGCCCATGAATGAACACTTATTCAATGAGATACATCAATTTTGTACAATCCTTAATACTATGAAATAATAAGAATATGCAACTCAGCTTCTATTATAGGTCCGCTCACTTATAGATTAGCAGTTCCTGGATTAATCAATTCCAACATTTTTCTTATGTACTTCATCGTGAGTATCACTGGGTATCTGATTGACCAAAGATGAAATCACTTTGGATGGGATTTTCCTCTCCCTCCGCAAGCAGGGAGATCCTATGCTCCTGCCATTGTTAATGGGGTTTCCCCTTGAACGTAACCTTCATTGCCAGCAAGATTTCATTATCTGTGTTTAACTAATTATTTTATATATTGTAGAAGGAAATTTTAAGATCAGAAGTTATGAGATTCATGGGTCAATTATGCAAGTGGCATGAAAATTTAACTGTGCCTAAGCTTGCATCATCAGTTTATTAAAATAATTTAAATATACTCTCCACAAAGATTTGCTCAGGGATAAAGGATATGATTGCGAGATTTGATAATTCTACTCATTTTTAGGGTTTGTTGTTGGTCAGTAAATTGATAGATTTTATTCTTTTACCACTGTTCAAATTAAGTGGTTTACTTAAGAGTTTTTCTTTGTGAAATACTGGGCAGTCAAGGCAGCTGAAATAATTTACAGGAAAGCTGTTCTTTGTAGAACCTACACTTGCTTGTCTCACAATTTTACTTTGCTTCAGAGCATGTCCCATGCTGTAATTAAGTTTTTAAAAACAGTTTTAAAGAAATAGCTGGAAAGTAGTTTGTTCTTTGAAGGATACATTGGGGCAATTCTCTGACCTCACCGCGCCTGGCGCAGGTCCTGGAGAATAGCGTGTGGGTCTAAAAATCGGTTTTGCATCTGGCGCCAAAAAGTTTGGGATCCTCTCAGCCACTTTCCAAGGCACGAATCGGATCATGCCATTATGACACTTTTTGGGAGAATTCCATCTTGACCTTTAAACAAAATCCATGCATTGATTTGATTGATTAGTTATATTTTTAGGGCACAACACCTGTATGAGAGAGAAACTATTCTTTCTGTTTTGACTTGTGATAGGAAGTGTTTTTAACACCTGTTCTTAAGTTTTAGTATTTGTAGGAATGGGTTAGAGCATGTTAATATGAATATTTATGATAGGCGCATTATTGACAAGAGGATGTGACTTTGTTTGTGACTGTTCTGTATCTAAAGGAAATCTGTTATTTGTTTGCAATGGAATATTACCTCTGGAAGCAGGGGAACAACGGACAAACATTTGTCTTTAGTCTACATGGTTCTACTTACAGAGATGGGGTGACACAAAATGGCTTGCAGCCTAAATCAGTGAAGACATGATTTTGGACTATTTCCAAATAAAAGAGTCCAGAATAATAAGAAATGGGGATTCAAATTGGAAAATTGGAATCTTGTTGGGACAGTGTTACCATAGCTTCTGGGGTATACCTCTTCTGGACACAGTTCAATGTCACTTCGAAAAGCAGACATGAGCAAGGAATCACCTTGCTGGCAATGCTCAAGGAATCCGAGAAACTTAAAGGATAAGATGTTATCTTCACTGTGTTTTTGTTGTATTCATTGTTTTTTGTTAAGTATAGGTAAAATGTGCTTAATAAATTCTACTTGACTCATCAATATTAGTTATTCATACCTTGTCCAGTCAAACATAATGAAGAACCCTAGTGTTAGAAATTAAGAATTTGGAAAGCAGTAGTATTGATTAGTTTTGATACCTCAAAACCCTGAAATCTTACAATGATTGAAGTGTGTGCAAGATATCCCGTAAATTGGTATGTATCAAAATTTTGTCGGTTGCTTGCTGTTCGTGCATACAAAATCCTCACATAAACTTACAACACTTTAATCGTAAGTCATATATACCCATACCTCACTTTGACACACTCTAAAGTTGCAACTTAAACATGTTGACAGACTCATATCGTCCAAGTGCTTTAACAACTGTAATATAACCTACAAAAAGGCTGGACTTCAGCTTGGGTACATATCAGCTCTCAGCAACTTTGGGAAATGCATTAAATTAGGTGTGTCCTGCTTAGAACTAGAACCTTACAGCACAGAAGGAGGCTATTCATGAAACCTGTGCTGGCCCTTTGTCCCACTCTCTTGCTCTTTCCCCATGGCCCTATAATTTTCTTCTCTTCCAGTAGTTATCCAGTTCTCTTTGAAAGTTTCTAATGTTTCATATTTTTGTCATTAAAAGTTTTGCCACTGCCAATGTTAGGCTGACTAGCAAGGGTGGAAAAAGAGAAGGTTTGGACGACACATTGGCCACTGCCTTGGTATAGTAAGAACAATGTAGTAGCTGATACTGCAGTATTGGTCAAGATGATACAATTTATAACAGTTGTGGGTAATGGTGACTCTGCCAATGGTGGCACTGCTGTTTTCATATTGCCAGATTACTGTAGCTGCTTTTTACACCTCGTTAGCTGCATTGACCCGAACAGATGCCAGACTGTGGCGGCGAGGGAGAATTTCACAGTAACTTCATTGCAGTGTTAATGTAAGTCTTATTTGTGACTAATAAATAACCTTCTACTTTTTTATGCAGATGGTATTTTTTGCAACTGTTTAATCTGGTAGCATTAGTGATCAGCCAATGAAAGATGGGCATGCTAAAATCTGCAGATTTGTTTTTGTGCTCACTAATCTTGGCACATCTTTTCTCATCTCATGCCACTTTAATAATGCATAATAATGCATACTGTGATGTATGGCTAATGTTACAAACTAGCAATCTGGAGCCACTCCTGATAATCCAGCAAACATGAGTTCATATCCCACTTCGGCAGTTCAAAGTATTTGGAATCAATTTAAAACAACCGGAAATAAAAAGCAATTGTAAAATCCTAAATGGTTCATCAACAGACTTGCCAGTAATGCTGATATCCAAAGAACAAATAATTTAAGAATTTTATCTGAAGCCCTTTAAAAAGGGAGTTAGAAAGAATGAAAAGGTTTTTATGACTGGTGCTAAAAATGTCAGAAACAAACTGGACTGAACATTATGAAAAATAATGTACAAAGCTCTTTGAAACTTTTAAGTATTATCCATGAAGCTTTGAATGCTCCCACTGTGGATGATTGCATATCACATTGTTCTTTGTAAGCGCTTCCTGTGCGCAAATTTGTTGCAGCCCTTCCTACAGTGCAACATTGATAACATTTTAAAAGTAAAATTGTTTATAAAGCCCTTTAGAATGCCCTGAGGCTCTGATAGTTGCTTTATATTTGCTTTATATCTCTCTTCTTTCTTGCATAATAGCAATAAAGCAAACAGAATACAAGGTGGTCATTTGCATCAAAATGGGGGCCTTAATGAGGCTAAGGTATGAAATGGAGACAATCACTGCAGCAGACAAATGCAGCAGAATTGCAGTCCAGTTGGAAATGGGCACAATCTTTGCTCTCTCCATGATGTGATTCCTCATGCCAGTTACGTACCCTGCACAATAGTCAGCACTTGGAATATATGACTCACTCAGTGACAGTTAAAATGTTCATGACTCTGTTTTTCACAATTGATCAGGTCAATCGACTTAGGGATTAGGCACTGGATCTCACACTAACTTCATTGTTGAATGCTTAGGAGCTGCCTCTGATGTGAGCATCTGCTTCATATTACAGTATTACGATGAAAACGGAAGCTATTTAAAGGCTGTAGTAAACTTTAAAAGTCAAAAACAATAACACCCCATACTATCCACCATCACCTATAAAATCATGTGTCACCACATGGCTGGAGAATAGATGGGTTAATTATCCATGGAGAGCTGCTTTCTGTTGGAACAATCAATAAAAGAGGGGAAAAAAATGTCCTGACAGTTTTAAGCACACAATGCAATCATAAAAATAATCATTTGCATTCAACTTTCATGGTGTTAGTTTCACTAAGTAATCGTAAGATCCTTCATTTAAAAATGAGAACTCACTGAGAAACATAATATAAATATAAATGCAGAAATCTCGGTTCACATACATGGTGTGGTAAGCTGGAAATCACAGTACAGTTGCCCCTACATTGGTGGGGGCAGGGCAGCTATGCAGTTGAAATTTTAAAAAAAGAAAGTGGCACGGTGGCATAGTGATTAGCACTGTTACCTCACAGCATCAGGGACCCAGGTTCAATTCCAGCCTTGGGTCACTATATGGAGTTTACACATTCTCCCCGTGTCTGTGTGGATTTCCTCTGGGTGCTGGAGTTTCCTCCCACACTCCAAAGATGTGTAGGTTAGGTTGATTGGCCATGCTAAACTGACTTAGCAGGGTAAATATTCAGGGTTACGGAAATAGGACCTAGGTAGGATTGTGGTCAGTGCAGACTCAATGGGCTGAATTACCTATTTCTGCATTGTTGGGATTCTTTATAGGAAAAGTCTTAAAGAGGTAAAACTGGTTAATTGTAATAGTTATTCTCTGTAGTGATGCCATGTTATACCATTTTGAAGAGTGGCCTCTAAACAGTAGGTTCATTCTGTTAAACCTCAATTAAAAATAGCTAATGAGAATTTCAGTTGCGATCATTTGCATTTTAGAAATTCCAGCCTGTGAAGTCTATTTTCTTGAACAGGTATTACAGTGCCCATCAATAAAACAGTACATATAATCTGTTAATAACTTATGACTTCAGGGCAACAGCTTATATTAAGTTTTGAATTCTAGGCACTACCTGCATAACTTGCCCCATTCGTCCATTTAGGCTTCTCACCAAGAAGTACAAAAGCGAATCAAGGCTGAGAGTAACATGAACTGTCAGATGTCTAATATCAATGTCATATACCACAGTGGATGTCTGGCTCACCCAAAGCAGGTCTCTACATGCTTGGTATCAGAATTTCATCTTCCCGGACACGCTGAAAAATGCTCCTATGAAGAGTAAAAACCAGGGAACGGGCCTGGCTGAGGGAAAGCTGCAATCCTCAAAGCTTAAATGGCTGCTAAAGGATAAGATTGTGGGAACATCTTCCAGAAGAAGGTTATGCTGCTCCTACCTTTCCCATCACCCAGAAGGTGGCCTGGGATTGTTTGCATATTTGTTATTTCATAATAATGATGTGAAGTTCAATTTAAGTTTTGTTGTCAATAAATACTTTAATTTCCATAACAAAATAACACCATGCATGTGAAATGCCGAAATGTGAAGCCACACTCTAATGTTAAATATTCTTCATAGAAGTCTTTCTGGTAGCCTGTCAGCATAGCCAAAAAATCTATGTCCTTTAAAATTAAATAAAAACTTTTCTGTGAAACAGACACTCAGGGTGAAATTTTCCCATCCCGCCCTCCCCGGGAATCGTAGCAGGTGAGGGTGGAGGGTTTATGGAGTCATGCAAAGGACCTCTGGCGGGATTTTCTAGTCTTAGGACGAACGCGGCTAGAAAATCCTGCCCACAGACCTTTATTTTAGTTTATCTTACCATGGTTCCTGAAGTCTGCCCTATTGGGGCATGGGGATTATAAAGACACACTTCTCAAATTTTATTGATATATATTCTGCTATTGTTGCATTAATTGATTGGATTAATGCCATATAATTCACACAGATATATCCAGTCTACTCTATCTGCATTGGTCTATCTTTACTATGAGGTAAAAGAATACCTATTACAAGAATAAAACTGAATGTAGACTCTTTGTAAAAGTGAATGGATAATGAAAACACCAGAACTGGTAGGCATGCTGGTTGGTGTTTGCTGTTTCAGCCACCAGTGAATTTCGTCAGGGCAGAAGGAGGCTGGCCCCAAAAACTAAGACAATTTGTTAATACATTCAATTAAGATTGTTAAAGAGCTGATTAGAAGCTTGTTGAGAGATATATTGACATTTAGGTGGGGATGCACAGGCTGCCCCCAGGGCAGGAGCAGGTGAATGTAAGAAAAATGACTGAGAGGGACACTCAGCCATTGGCATAGAGATATGTAGGTGCCTTCTGGGGGCATTTCCAAAGGCTGCTGAATCTGCATTATTACAAGGACAGCCTCTGTCTCTGGGTCCTGCTGTACAGACGCTGGCAGTCACAGGAGCCAAGAAGGTCATTGATGATGATGGTGTCCCGTGAGGGGTGGCACCTTTATCATCATTCTCTTTATCATCATCTTGCCTGCAGGAGAATACCAGTTGTGGCATAACTGGCATCCCCTCAAAATATCTCTGCACCATTAGCACTACTGAACAGTCGAAGATTAGAGAGTAAATGGACGCATTGTGGGAATGTCAGTATGCAATCCCTGCATGCACTTTGTGTCCTGCTACACTTGGCTTTCTAGGAGGTTGACCACTCTGTCAGTGGAGGAGTTCATGTTCTCAGCTATGGTGGTGTACATGAGCTGGATGGATTCCATTCTCAGCCATGAGTCCGCACTATCTCAGAGAACTCTGGCATATGGGTGCACGTCTATTGCTGCCGGTCAAAGTAAAGCCTCCTTTCCTGGGACTCCTGGAGCCTGCGTTTGCACCCAAGCTGAACAGGGTTGTGTCTGTACTCCATCCTCTGAGGGAAACTGATCACAACTGCTTACACTTCCAATACCTCCTCCTGCACTTTGTTGTGCTCATCGTCCAGGGCTATTCTATTTACGCAGGAACCCCCTCAACGTGACAGTATCTGAACTGGTGAAGGGTGAACTTGGAAGATGTGATGGTGCTTGTTCTGGGGTCCACTTGGACTGGCGATGATGCAGGATTCAGGCTTTGTACCTTGACGATGAACCAGTGGAAGAAACAAGAAGCCATTGTGAGAACTAGCCTTACAGAGAGCAGGAACTTCAGCACTGCTGAGGGTGCTCAAAGAAGCAGAGTGTTCAGCATGTTGAGGTGGAGAGCAACCAATGCATTCCACCATGATTCACCCTGCCTTCCCCGACTTGTTCATAGTGCCAGCTATTTCCATGGTTCCCTCTTTCGTGGCAGCGACAATGTGATGGATGGAGATCCCTCTTCTGGAGTGGGCTTTGGTGTAGGCATTGTGAGCCTCTTTCTCCTTTAAGGAAGAGAGAGAGGGAGAAAGATAGGGCTTTGCTGGCCTCAACGCCCAATGATAACAGCTCATGTCCATTTGAAGTTGCATTTATCAGAGCTGGCAGGTCCTCAGCAGAGCTATTACTTTGAGCCTTGCTGAGGGTTCAGTTATGCACCCTAACCACGCATTCCTCACACATTCCACAGCATCATGCACCTCAGGCTCCCCAGCTGGAGTGGCTGCTAGAAGTCGCAAACCCAGTGGCCTGTCCTGGGGATTTAGATTCCACTTACCTTGTCCGAGTGAATAAGATACACTGGATGCAGTTCCTACGACCATACTCCGCCAGCTCACATTATCTGCCAACTCAATCGAGGCCTGCTTGTTCATGAACAGCGGCCCTATCCTGTCACTCGAAGAGGGTCTCCTTCCTTTCCCTCGTTGCCTCCAGGACAACCACCCATTTGGCTTCTGCAAAGAGCAGCTCTGCTCCAGGGTCTAGCCTCTGTCTTCCCTGTTTCATGTGTTACACAGGAAATAAATCACAGTAATTGCTGCCACGGTGGATTAGTTTAGTCATCCAGGCCCACTCACCACGGCTGCTAATTGGCTGGCAAATCTACACTCCAGCCAATGAACAGTCCACCCCCATAAAAATGGGAGTCTCTGACTGATCCTCACTGGTGCCAGGATTGGATCACTGAAACACTTCCAACGTTGGTTTCCTGACACCCGAAGGGAAATCAGGCTCTGTATGTTCAGACTGGATTTAGATTGGAGTCTATAATTTGCTATTCTGAAGACATTAGCACTCATATGTCAGAATAAGACTTCTGTGCAGTGCCAATCACAATCAGATTGTCACTCCACTCCTTTTTGTGTACCCAGATCAGGAACTACACATTTCTTGTCCGATTTCCTGTCCCGGGCTTGGTGAGAAATATGCAGTGGAGCAGTTCTGGGGTTCTAGCAGTGCGGGGCAGCAACGTCAGGGAAAATACCCCCTTTTGTAGCACTAGCTGCCATACCTAGTTAGGTTTAAAGGTCAAATTCATTTTGAGAAGCAGGGAAGAAAGCAAGAGTATATGGTAAATGGGTGAAAGGTTAGGGTGGTCATTTGGGTTTGGTGAATATTGGGAGCCAGGCAGTCAAGGGTGGTCAATGTTACATGGGTACGATGGGAATAGAGGGATATGGGCCAAATGTGGGCAATTGGGATTAGTTTAGGGGTTTTGAAAAAGGGCTGCATGGACAAGTTGGGCTGAAGGGCCTGTCTCCATGCTGTAAACCTCTATGACTCTAGCGGGCAAGGGCGCTAGGAGGTGGTTGGGAAGAGAGTTTAGGAAGTCAAGGGAATAGTTGGCAGGTGGCAGATAGTCAGGGCATTGGGGAGGCAGTTGGGGTGGGTCAGAAGGATAGTCTGGGGTGGAGGCTAGTCAGAGGGTGAGTGGGTACTCAGGGGTGGGGGGGTAGTAGCCAGGGCACCAGTGTTGGGGGGGGAGTGGCTGGGATAGCTGGGGCAATCAGTCCATCATTACCCAGAAGTTAGAAGTGGTCTTAATTCTTCTAACCTTGCCTGGGTAACTATGCTGCTAAAAGAGTTGGAACTATTTGAATTCTCCGATTTAAATTGGAATATCGGATGGTTCCCAGTGCAGGGTATTTATCCTTCAGAGCTTTAAACTTTACAGGCAATTCCCATGTAGTCATTGTATCAGGACCTCTCTGGGGTCTCCCAGTGCATCTTCAGGGTCCCTCCAGAGAATGACCATCTCCTACCTTGGAGAAGGAAAGTTCTGGACCAATAGTTTCAAAATTTTCAAAAGTCAATCTTTTCAATACAAGGTGCTTAGCCAGCATTTTCCTTAGTTCACATACACACAATACAATATAAGCTGCATCCAAATGAATCATTCTGGCACTTTGGTGTTACACCCTGGGTATATAATTGAAAATGAGATAATTGCAGGCCTAATGAAGTAGATCTTTCTAAGAGGCATGAGCAAGAAAGACTTGCATTTATTTAGTGGCTTTCACAACTTCTAGAAGTCCCAAATCATTTTATAGCCAATAAAGTACCTTTAAACTGCTTATACTATAGAAAAAATGATGGAAGTGACACAATTCTCCTTTGACTTTTCTTCCCCTGTAATCACAGAAAGCTCTCCCAAACACTTGTCAGTGACACAGCAAGATTCATTTTACAAATATTCTATTCCCAAAGTCTACTCAATAAGGGTGCCAAGTAGGGAAGTGAGCACGATTCTTAAATATGCACCCCTGTTGATAAAACTCTGCTCGGTACCATCAAGCTGTCTTTTCAGCTTTATTTATGACCCATTTATAAAGGGTGTTGCTGCAGCATTGTAGAGCTTCCTGGTAGAACAAGCTGTTCTGAAACACCACACAAATGCCATCTTGTTGGCTGTCAGTGAATATTCAAGCTGAGCAGTTCTTGGAACAGTGGTTCTTATGCATATTATTGCAGGTTACATCAAAAGCTTTGGAACATTTTCACAAATTTGCAATAGATGTGATTGTGATCAGACATGCAATCTCTCAATTATGTGGCTGGTCAGGATCCAAGTGGCGAGTGTGCATTACCAGCTTGGCTAAAATAGTAGATGGCATCTTCACCTCTGAATCAGAAACCGTGGCCTGAATTTTTCCATTGGTGGGATTTCTCTTCCTACCATCCAAAGAGTTGATGAGGAACACATCCTGTAACCTGCCCAACAGCAGCTGACCATCAGTAATCTCATTTGCTGCCTTTTTTCCCCACCATAGCCTCAGACTTTCCAGCAGTCCCACTGTTGGTCCAAAAGTGGTATTGTCATTGGGCTAGAAACCCAGAGACCCAGGTTAATGTTCTGGTGATCTGGGTTCGAATTCCACCACGGAAGATGGCAAAATTTGAATTCAATACAAATCTGGAATTAAAAGCCTAAAGATGACTGTGAAACAATTGTCGGTTGCTGCAAAACCCCATCTGATTCACTGATGCCCTTTAGGGACAATAATCTGCCGTCCTCACCTGGTCAGGCCTATATGTGACTCTAGACCCACAGCAACGTGACTGATTCTTAACTGCCCTCTGAAATGGCCTAGCAGGTCACTCAGTTCAAGGGCAATTAGGGACGGGCAATAAATGCAGGGCCTAGACAGCGAAGTCCACATCACATGAATGAATTAAAAAGTAAGTAATTGGCTGTCAGCGTACAAGTGTGTGGGGACCATGGGACTGGTGGGAGCTGGTGAGCCACTCACTACCGCTGCTGCTATCATCACCAATCCGCCCGGTATAAAACTCCTCCATTATGTTAAAACAAATGAAATTTTAGAAATCCTTACTTTATAGCTAAAGACCTTACATAGAAGGTAGTCACCAATAATCCAAACTTGTTTATATATCCAGCTGCTGCCACATGGAGTAGTTGAGGCTAATGGCATAAATGCATTTAAGGGAAAGCTAAACTAATACACTGGGGAGGGAGGAATGGAATGATATGTTTGCAGAGTGAAGTGATGTAAAATGCAAGGAGGCTTGTGTGCAGCATAAAGACTGGCACAGAGTTTTTGGTCTGAATGGCCTGTTTATGCGCTGCACGTTCTTTATAACAAATAAAATAAGCTGCAGACTTAACATTGCTTATTAAACATCTGAGCACCTCTGCGACATTAGAAACTTCAAGCAATGGCTGATTTGTAAAATTGGTTCAAAGTTTTCTTTGAAAAAT
This sequence comes from Carcharhinus amblyrhynchos, assembly GCF_965287045.1. Classification (NCBI taxonomy): domain Eukaryota; kingdom Metazoa; phylum Chordata; class Chondrichthyes; order Carcharhiniformes; family Carcharhinidae; genus Carcharhinus; species Carcharhinus amblyrhynchos. Next base: position 19,691,969 of record NC_137331.1, read on the forward strand.
TAACTCCTAAGAGGATACTTACATAGTATTTCAAGAATACATTTCAGAAATGCAGAAACTAAGCTTTATTTTGTGAAAATTATAATTTTCTGATCTTCTTACTCTAACAAGCCAGTTGATCTTGTTTGATTTATTTATATTCTGTTCAAGATTGTGAAGCTGTGCTGCTAAAGCGGGGGCCGTTTAGCGGGCCTCCCACTGGGCGCCGTGGCCTCTACGAATCTTGGGGCGCCGGGTTTCCGGAGACGTCAGTTCTTTGCTAATTTCTGCCGTGGAGCTGTATGAATTATATAAATGACCATTTGAATGTCATTATCTGGCCCGGGACTGAAATCTCTGGGTCCACTTATGTCTCATCACCCTCCCCTCCCCTCCCCCCCAACCGCCGTGTTTCACTCTAGTGGGGTTTAAAACAGCTCCCCATTAGCAGGGAGCTGGCAGCTAAACCCCGCTGTAATGAAGGACAGCTATCAAGGACCCTGGAAGTCAGGGGTGAGGGCAATGCCCCTGGCATTGCCCGCTTGGCAGTGCCATCCTGGCTCGCTGGCACTGCCCAGGGGCAAAGTGCCAATGCCCAGGGAATGGGACAAGAGAGGGTGGGGCATATTGGGTGCTGATTGGTGTGGGAAGGGTCCTGCTGTCACTCTGCAGAGGGATCAGCAGCAGTGGGAGGGAGGCCACGATTGGGGCTGGGCATCAGATGGGACTGGCCTGCCGGGAGGGGTAGCAGTGGGTCTGCCGGTGGGGGGGGAGATCGAGGCAGGCTGAGTAGGGGTATTGAGGCTGGTCCAGACATGTCTGGAAGGCCAGCAATTGGGCCTTGGGACACTCCCATTGTCAGCCATGTGTGTTCATGGGGCTGGACAGCGATTAGGAGGCTGGCAGTGCAGGTCCAGTGCACATGTGCCAATCTCAGCACTGACAGATTGGTACATTGCAGTGGCCTGGTCAGCATCTGGAATGGGCAGGTTGCCTTATGAGGAAAGATTAGACAAGCAAGGCCTGTATGCACTGGAGTTAAAAGAGTAAGAGGCGACTTGATTGAAGCATATATGTTTCTGAGGGGTCTTGGCAAGGTGGATGTGGAATGTTTTCTCTTGTGGGAGAATCTAGAAACAGGGGGTTACACTTTAAAATTAAGGGGTCACTCAATTAAAATGGAAACGAGGCAAAATTGTTTCACGTAGTGGACTGAGTCTTTGAATGCTCTTTCTGAAAAGGTAATGGAAACTGAGTCTTTAAATATTATTAATGCAATGGTGGAGAAATTCTTAGTAAGCAGGAGGGTGATAGGTTATCTGGGGTAGGTGGGATGCAGATTTGAGGTTCTTAACAGATCAGCCATAATCTTATTAAGTGGCAGAGCAGGCTTGAGGGGTATAGTGACCTCCTTATTCACTTGTCCAGAAGAAAACTGAATATCTAGTTTTGGAGTAGTGGCCTTGTTAATTCTTTTTAAGATGTGGAGATGCCGGCGTTGGACTGGCGTAAACACAGTAAAAAGTCCAACCTATTTATTTGATAATATACCCACAAGCTTTCGAGGGGACTGCCTCTTCGTCAGGTGAATGGAGAGTTCGTCAGGTGAATGGAGAACTCTCCATTCACCTGACGAAGAGGCAGTCCCCTCGAAAGCTTGTGGGTATATTATCAAATAAATAGGTTGGACTAAAACCTGGTGTTGTCAGACTTTTTACTAATTCTTTTTAAGCCAAGGGATTTTGCTGTCGCGCACAGTGGTATATTGCTATGCACACTTTTATTTATAGTGTCATAACTGAGGAATATAAGCTCTAGTTGCTGTGAACTTACTCTAGTGTTGATGTATGAGGCTGGCAAAATTCTTAAACCCTTGCTGATAAGAATAAAGTTTCCACTTCAGCAACTGGTCTTGCAGCACCATTTGGTGCTAGCATTTCACTTAATGTTTCATTAAATCCTTAGGAAATGCAAGGAGGTAAGAAAATTACTGAATGATGCGTGGCAGGAGTATTGTATCTTGCATGATGAACACACTTGATAAAGTGATTTCCTACACCAACCTCACTGACATGATTATCAGAAAGTATTTATAGACTTAAATTGGCAAGCATGAACCCAAGTGATGGAAGTGCATGTTACTTTCCTCACTTTAAGGATGTTTTCTATTCTTTTCTGTACATCTCTCAAAGTTCAATTTGTGTGTAAATACTGTGAAAGTCATTAGGAATTGTACATAATAAGTAAAAGGGTATTTGTGCCCCTTTACCAGGCGTGTAAAGAACAATCTTGCATTTGTATGGAACTTCTGACATCCCCAGGATGTTCGAAGGTAATTTACACTCCACTGTTGCTGTACAGATAAACACAACAAATTGTACACAACAAAGTCCCAAATGATATGATTTGGCAGTGTTAATGGCAGGGGGGATTTTGGATGAGCCCAACTCTCCTTCGAATAGGGCATGAGAACTTTTATGTCTACCTAAGCATTAAAATGTGATCTGAATGGCCAGGCTTGTAAAACCCCATCCAAGGTCAACGGAGAATCCTGTTCCGTAAACCTCACCCACCCTGAAATCGGGGTGGGCAAATCAGTAAAACACTGACCATTATCTGAAAGACTGCACCTCTCATCATGTAGCAGTTGAGTAGCAGACCACAGAGGGGCAGTATTGGGAGGACAACACAAAGTGTGAGTATATTGAGTGAGTATTTGCTGCAGATAAAAGCCTACTGCCCTCTTCAACAGCCTAAGTTCTTTTGAAGCACTCACAATGACTACTGGCTGTCTCCACTTCCTCAACCACTGGTACAGATGTTGAAAAGACAATAAGGCTGCATTACCTAGAGCACAGGCATAGGCAGCCCCCTGGTTCAATGGTAATTTCCTGCATGGGGATTCCAGGCTGTGGGGTAGTGGGAGATTCTCCTCCAGTGGGACAGTAAGAGGAAACATTCCCACCTGACCAAAGCAATCCTGGATGGTGGACACAATAAGAAGTCTCACAATACCAGGTTAAAGTCCAACAGGTTTATTTGGAATCATGAGCTTTCAGAGTGCTGCTCCTTCATCAGGTCAGTGACGAAGACCATGAAAGCTGTGATTCCAGATGAATCTGTTGGACTTTAGCCTAGTGTTGTGAGACTTTTTACTGTGCTTACCCCAGTCCAACGCCGGCATCTCCACATCCTGGATGGTAGAGGCAGAAGGCGTCAGTAATTATGGGGTGGTCTGCAGGACCTGACTACAGACCTGATCCACCTTCTCTGTGCTGCAGGGGTAAATGAACATCCTCAATGTTGATGTTCTTGTAATTGGACACAATGACACTGGGAAGTAGACCAGTCATCACAACATCTGGTTTTACACCATCCAAACAGTGAATTTAAAATTCTGCCCATTATATACTTTATGAACATATTAATGAAAAGTTCAAATAGCTCAACTTACCTTAAAGAGAAGAACTTTAATGCACTGCACAGTATGGGCAGAACCTCGAGGTGGTGACTGGAGTCTGAACAGCCAGTGGACAGACAGTGAGACCAGTGTGTTGTCACTTTTCTGGAAGGCCTGCTGCCACTCAGGTAGTTGACAAGCCAGCAGTGAGCCTTAACTCGGGTCGAGGACTCTGGGGGAGTGGGAGTGGGGCAGCAAAGCTGCCAGCCAATCAGAGCCTGGCAGCTCTTGTGTAGACCACAGAGAGGATGGATCGCCTGAGGCCTTGGACTGAGGTGGCATCCAGGTGTCAGGTGATGGTAAAGAATCAGGGGATGGGAGGACGGGGAGGGGGGTTCATCATAGGGGTGGGGAGAGGGCGAGTTGGCAGTAAGGTCAGGGGATCCCCTCTTTTCTGATGCCAGGTCCCTCAATCAGGCACTAAGTGCCTTTGAATAGGAACCACCTTCTCTCCATGAGCCCCCACAAGCAAACATGACAGTATTTACTTGTTGTGCTCTCCACATGTTGAATAGCACTCCTCACCCTTTAGTTTGGTACCAGCAGCACTGGGATGAGATCCTTAATTGGGTATTAATTGCCCACTTAAGTGTCTCTGTTGGCAGCCAGGCGAGAAGGCCTTTCATGGATTTTTTCATCACCGACTGTACTGGGGTGGAGGCCAGAGTGGAGGCCACTTACTGTCCTCCCACCAGATTGAATACCTTCTTGCTCCCAAACCTGCCGGGGAGGAATTCGCAAGATTCCACCTATAATCCCAACATTTACAGGGACAGGTTGTGTAAGCAGACAGAAGAGGTTATGTTCAGGAATTTCAGGGTCACCCTCAGACTGTTGAGCTTTGATGCCACAACATGCTTCCTTGCTTTCCAACAGGTTCCACACCTGGAAGTCAACATGAGAGTTGGACTTGGCTCTCTGTCAGGTGGAAAGCATTCTGAAGGAGGCTGCAGGAGAAGCTGAGAAACCCGCTTTTATGTTTGTGGAAGCTGGGATGATTGAGGAAGGAGCCTTCTGATGCTGCAGTGACAGTGCAGCCCTCAATTCCAAGCTGGAATGTCGATGGTGGTGGTTGGGGAGGCGGCGGCGGCGGGGGGGGGGGGGGGGGGGGGGTGGTGGTGATTCTTGAGCCAGGGAGGGGTGAGGTGTGAGGAGATGAGGAGTTTTTATTTCATTTGGGCTGTGGTTGCACTTGTGGAGCGCTGTGCAATGGCACAAAATAAGACAACCTGGTGTGCTAAGAAGCAGCAGCCTCCTAACCCACCAGTAGTGCTTCAAAGCCGCTAACCCCATCCCCAAGGCTGCCCTTGCCTCTCTTTAACTGGTGGGTTCCCTGAAATCTGGTAAGTCTTGTCAGCCAGAGTTAAATCTGTAAAAAGAGGTTAAATGTGAGGGTTTAAGTCTTATTATAATATTTAAATTTGCTCACCCATCTCCTGGGAGAAGATTGGCTGCATGTCCACTGTCTGGCCTCCCTTAAAGCTGGAAGTGGACAGGTTGGAGTTGGGTGCGAGAATTAAAGATTTTGCATCTCACCTATTTTAGTGGTAAAATCTTTGCCAATGCGTCTGAGAATAGCAGTCTCTTTGCTATGTAATTAATGCATGCCAGAAGAACACTTTTTTTAAAAGTACTGTAGCCTACCTATGATGGATGTGATGCACGTCTAATTTTCACAATAGGAATCTATTATATTCCTGTCAGCTTTAATCTGCATTTTAAAACCCAGAAGTGTGCCAGAGAACTATCTCGACTTTTCTGTGAATTTATAAGGATTTCTGTGCCTCTTCAAATGTCTAAATAATTTGTCGATCAGATACGTATACACTACTGGGATTTAGAATCTGTAAAATATTCCGTAAAAATAGATACATGTTGCAAGTATCTGGCTGCCTATTCTCCTGGTACTTTATCCTGGAAAAGAATCGAGCAAAAATACATCACAATAAATAAAACACATATCTCAAATGGTTTCAATGTTCTCACTGCGGCTATTTATTTCAATTCCTCAGTGACACTTTTATTAACCGTGGAGATGAAAACACAGGCAACTTCTTTCAAGGCTCTCACTGATTCCGCTTTGTAAATATATCAGGACAGGAAAAGGCAATTAGCTTTTATAAGCCAATCCTCATGTAAATATCTATTCATTGCTCCTTCAATCCCTCTACGGCAGACACATGTCTAAGTGTGTCTTAATTATCTGATATTGTCTGCTTACAACTCAGGACTTAGCTTCAACTCTATTATCTTCTCAGTACAAATGTGCACAGTTAGGAAAAGCAATAGCGGATGATATTTCACAGATGGCTTGTCTGAAGCTGAAGCCTGATTGTGCAAAGAGGAGAAGTGCAAACTCTTGTTTAATCAATCAATGATCTAGCTAAGTTGCTAAGTGCTGGATCATTAGACAACCATTTTAACTTCATTTTTAGAAAATATTTTTCCTTTAAAAATGATCTAAATTACAGAGGGAATAGAATACACTGAATTTGTATAAAATGAGAATCGGGACACTATTCAAACATCACTTAGAACAATAGTGTACTGTGCAGAAGGAGTCCAAAGATGTGTGGGTTAGGTTGATTGGCCATGCTAAATTAATCCTCGTCTCAGGGGGATTTGCAGGGTAAATATGAGGGGTTACAGGAATAGGGCCTGGCTGGGATTATGAGCAGTGTAGACTTGATGGGCTGAATGGCCTCCTTCTGCACTCAGGAATCTATAATTCTATGAGTATCTGTTGTGGTAGCCTGGTACATTAGAATACCAATGCTGTATGTTACAGAGTGATTACAGCTAGACTCTGCATTCATACAAGGTAAGATTTTCATCTAACCACAGCACGTGAAAGAAGATCACAGGAAGATCTGGATCCGGGAACACAGATCATGTCCACTCTCTTGGCGGGGGTATGATGTATGGCTTAGAAAGCACCCAAAGAGGAAAATGGACAAATAACAGCACATATTTTAAAGCTGTGTCTCGTTTAACTTATCATGAACTTATTTTGTTCCTTTTCTTTATTTAATGACCTGTTTTAGGGGAACAGATGTGCTTTTCGCACAAGTACAAAGTATGCATTTCCAATTGAGTATCCCATTTACATGAATGATTGAGATCCTCTTCCTCTTTCATATAACTCTAGTTCCTGAGCCTGATTCTAATCAGGAAGCCATTCTGTGATTCTGGCTCCAAGTTCCTTTTTGAAACTGGCTGTTTGCATTGAACATGTGCAGCTTATTTCATGTCAAATGTCATGGTGATGTAGTCAGCAGCTGTAATCTGTTTTATAGCTGAGATATGTACATGCCGGGCCACACAGTGGCAAGTGGTTAGCCCTCCTGCCTCAGAGCGCCCGGGACCCAGGTTTTACTCCCGGCCTGGTCACTGTCTGTGTGGAGTCTGCTCGTTCTCCCCGTGTTTGCATGGGTTTCCCCCCACAGTCCGAAAGACATATAGTTAGATCGATTGGCCATGCTAAGTTCTCCCTCAGTGTACCCGAACAGGCGTCGGAGTGTAGCAACTAGGGGACTTTCACAGAAACTTCATTGCATTGTTAAGGTAAGCCTATTTGTGACACTAATAAATAATCTTTAAAAACATATCTCAGCAAAATCACTGCCCTGACCTGCACAAAGTTGACTCAACCTACCTCTACACAGCAAGCCCAAATTATCTCAACGATGCCGAAATGAGTTTTATTCAAAATGAACAGTGAACTAAAGAAGAATAATGTCTTTACTTCACATAAGGTTTAACAGTTCATTTGTTATCCTTGTGGTTCTTATTAATGGGAGGCATCAAAGAAATGCATTCTCTTGATACAAACAGCCTCCAGCAATAACAGTAATGCCTCATTTACAACAATTGGGGAACAGATGTTGGGGCAAACTGAAAATAAAATCGCCTTAGGACCCTCATACACCCTTCACTCTTCTAATTCCATTCAATTTCTCACTCTTCTTCACCAGCAGAAACCAAAACCCAATCACTAAACACCAACCTTCCGGAATCCTTTCTGAAGAACTCTTTGCCTTGACACTTCTTTCTTGCCTTTTAAAAAGCTTCTGAAAATCGTTTGTCTTTGACTGTGTCTTCATGAACCCTGCTAAATTTATTCCTGCTTTTACGTGCTCTTTGACCATCATTTTTACATGGTTAAATTCGCAGAGATTTTGTTTTAACACAAAGTGCTATAGAACGATAAGCTGTTGTTGGTATGCATGTATCATTATAATTTATAACAACTTTTTATCAGCACCCTGCAAAAACAGTGGAAAAGATGAATGTGCTGCATTTGCAAGATTCAGAACAGCAGCAAATTCAGCAAAAAAGCACAACCAACTCAAGTTCCCAGCTGTGCACAAATTATTTTTTGCAGCTTATATAGTTTATTTAAGTCAAAGTAACAGGACAGTGGGCCCACTGAAGCAAAAACCTAGAACCGAGTTAAAACTGTTTTTTATCTTTGAAAAATGAGCACACCTGCATTGCAGTCAACTCCCAAAGTTACAGCAAGTAGAATCACACTTTTCTGTTAGATTGGGGGTGATGAGAAACAAGGACTGTGATCTTCTGGGCCTGTTTGCCACAGGCGCAAATCCTGTTACGGCCGCTAATTCTTGTAATAAAATGTGATTTACCCAGTAACCAGACTAGCAAGTGTCTAGAGAACTTCAGGTGCGAATCACTATATCATTAACAATTGTTTTACCAGAGATCAATGGAGCTGTACAATGGATGGTTCGAAAGGCAAGGAATTTGAGAGATAGGCAGATGAATCCAATGGGTGGCATATCAAAGCAGCTGAACAGTATCCTCTTTGGGGAAACAGGCTAGTTTTACCTTCAGCAGCCAGAGAGGCTAGTTTCCATCTATAGCCAGGCAGGCCAAACTGTTCAGACTCTGCTCTGTATGAGCAGAGCCAAGGAGGCCTGCTCCATCTGATATTTACAGTCATGGCAGATACTCTCCTCCAAAATACACGCTTTCATATCTTCGCTGAACCAGCAAAAGATGTTTTCCCAGACTTAGTCATCTAAGCTGTATTGTGCTTAACCATGAGCTGGATTTGACTTGTAGTTTTACTGAAGTGGATGCTGTTTGGGAAAAGGAGGGTCATAGCGAGTTCAGGGAATGTGGGTAATCTTTGGGAACAAGAGGTAATTTCAGATAAAATGGTGTGTTTAGTTATTAAATGTATCTAAGTGTCATAGTGTGTATTAGTCTTTCTTGTCATGTGTTTTTCTTTTCTTTTGTTTTAGTAAATCCTCTTTATTAATTGTTTATATACAGGCTGGACTGTTTTCGCACTGAGTTGTACATTGCTCCTCACATTAATCCAAATAAATATACACCACTATGGAGGAGTGTTTCAAATTGGGACACTCTTGTACAAACCATCAGCAAGATTCGTAACAACTGGCAGCGGGCAGGATTTCCATTCATCCTTAGAAGAAAGTCCCACCCATGGAAGCTGTCAGCCAGTCAGGTCAGAGTGCTGCAGGCTGCAATGGCCTGAAGCTGTACTGCAGTGTTTGCCTGGGATGAAGTTCCAGGACCATTATAAAAGTAACTCCCGAGGGTTGGGGGGGGCAAGGGATGCTCAGGAGGGAGCATTCACATCATCGGGGTGGGGGGGGGGGGGGGGGGGGTAGGGCAAATGGAGGGGTTTGCACTGATCCGTTACCCTGGGGAGGGCACATTAACTCTGACAGGGCCTTCAGATTGAGGCATCACCACCCCCCCCACCACTTCCTGCCCAAGATGGGGAAAGTGTAAATGTCACTTCTCACCTTACCCACATTCACCTCTGCCAGCCTAAAAATTGGGTAGGATAAAGTCCTTAAGTGGCCACATAAGGGCCTTAATAGTTAAATGGGTGTGTTTCCCGCCTGTGGTCCTGTTTGCCCAAGCGTGAAGTTACATCTCAGTTTGGGTGAGTAAGTTCTCAGGGGAAATGCCGTCCATTCAATTTTACGCTACCCCTGCTTCAGAACCCTCCTGGGAATTGGGAGCATAAAATTCTGCCTGTAGTGTGAAGTAGATTTATAAATAAATTGCTGTAAGAAAGATTAGTTTTGGCAATGTTCAGAATCAAACAAATGAATGATTCAAATATAGGTTTGTAGTTCTTCTGTGCACAAGGATTATTTTCTTCACTCTTGTGGGCAGCCAGTTCAGATTGTTAAACGATTAAAAAAAATAATTTTAAACTGAATCCCTCGCCAAAGGCTGTGAATCAGAAGCTATCCTATCTATAACACTGCATTTTGCATTTGTTTCGTACTTTATCATATCCTTGGACATTATGAAATGATGATGGGTTTGCGGCAGCAATATTTTGTTATTTAATATTCACTCATAAAAATGATAAATGGATTTAATTTATGTGGGTATTCTTTTCCATCTTATAGCAAAGCTGCAGAAGTGGCTATGTTTTACCCTTTCCACCAATGAAGTATTAATGAACCATTTTTGAGCTTGCTGCAAATAACTTGGTGCAGTATGAATCCACTAAGAGAATGAATTGAAAATTGTCTGAACGTAAGAACTCATGAAGATGTTCTTTTCAAATGAATCAAATAACTACTTAACATAAAAAGCCATAAACACTAGGGGTGAGAAATTAGACAGGTTAGCACCATTTTCTGGGCATGACAAGTGCTGTTTTACATCCGCAGCACCTGCACAGAATTTAGGTGGTGAATTGTTCTGGATGCCATCCCACTGCAGGGCTGTGCCAAAAGGCACTCTTTTGGGGAGCTCCATTGTGAGGGGGGGCTATCTATCTTCTGTGGAACAGCTTCCTGTGTCCGTGTGGGGGAGAGGGGTTGCCCTTCTGCGTTGCAAAGATTGCAGCCAGCTGAAATCATCATGGAAGAAGGAGCAAGAGAACCTGAGAGGCTCTCAGAGACCCACAGTTAAAAGTGGCAGCGGACAGTCAATGGGAATCAGTGCATCAGGGAAAGAAGGGAAGAAAATCAAATTGGATTTCACTGGAAGGTAGCTAAGTGATTAGTTGGTAAGTATTTATCTCTTTTTCTCTCCATAACTGAGGGCATGGGTTTGAAGTAGGAAATACACATTTTGAATTGGAGTATGTATGCAAGTGAATTAATAATGAGTATTAGTACAGAGCGAGTCTAGACAAATTAATTTAAATAAGTAATTTAAAACAGATACAAACCAGATTCTAAAAGCAGGAATAGAGATATTTTCTTGGACTGTGGATGGGTAGCTGAGATGTGCTGTTCCTGTATTATGTGGGAACTTCTGGACATCCTATGGGCTGCATATTGCATGGTGCTGTATTCCCCACACCCCCAACCAAAAAATTGGTTGTCATCCGAAATCTGTCTGCCCCTGCTGAGACTATACCGAGAGCAAACTTAATTGTTTGATTGTGGTACAAATCCTCCATAGAGTCCCTGCAGTACCAGAATGGAATGGTGGCCACTGCTGGAACTCCACACAGTCCCCTCGGAAGACGACTGATGGAACCCAGACTTAATGGTAAGTTTGGAACTTTGGACAGGCCTGGCTAGCAGCCCCCAGCATGAGGAGGATGAGAGCCATGGGCCTGAGAGGCTTTGGGGGTGAGATAAAGGAATACAATTTTTGGGAAGTGTTTCTGATGGTCACAGGGGAACCTCAAAGGAGCCTGACAGTAACTTGCACAGTGAAAGTTTCTGGGCTGCCTGCTTTGGCTCTGCCTTCCCTTACCACACATAACATGGTGGCAGATTTGGAATGAGGCCTTAAAGTGGCCATTAAGTGACCATAAATTTGCCAGTTAAGGGCCTTAATCAGCTTACGAGTAGGTGGACTGTCTGCTCCTTCCCTGCCTACTGTAATATGGGAAACAGGTTGGGGTGGTTGGGAGAACAACCAGCTTCATTTTTCACCCCACTACTATCAAGTACATTGACTAGGGGCTGCAAAATCCAGTTCCATGTGTCTTAGGGGACCATGTCTCAAGCTTGGGATTTCTAAACTTGAAGGACTCGAGTCACTGCAGAGCATGAGGGGAGATGAAAGTTTCTTAGATCGTACATTCCACGAGGAGCAGCAGGCAGAGGGAGTTCAGAATAGAAGATAGATGGATGGCCAATAAGTTGAGTATTAAGGGGCAGGAAGTGGAGCAGATTTTGGGCTGTGTCCCACTCATGCTGGTTCTCTGCAACTGGAGACTGCTGTGCCTGATAACACCTTAAAGGAGTGTAGTCCAGACCAGGACATCAATGGGCAAGGGATTATAGAGTTCATAGAGGTTTACAGCATGGAAAAAGGCCCTTCGGCCCAACTTGTCCATGCCACTCTTTTTTTTAAACCCCTAAGCTAATCCCAATTGCTTGCATTTGGCCCATATCCCTCTATACCCATCGTACCCATGTAACTATCTAAATGCTTTTTAAAAGACAAAATTGTACCCACCTCTACTACTACCTCTAGCAGCTTGTTCCAGACATTCACCACCCTCTGTGTGAAAAAAATTGCCCCTCTGGACACTTTTGTGTCTCTTCCCTTTCATCTTAAACCTATGCCCTCTAATTTTAGACCTCCCTACCTTCGGGAAAAGTTCTTGACTATCTAGCTGATCTCTGCCCCTCATTATTTTATAGACCTCTATAAGATCACCCCTAAGCCTCCTATGCTCCAGAGATAAAAAGTCCCAGTCTATCCAGTCTCTCCTTATAACTCAATCCATCAAGTCTTGGTAGCATCCCAGTAAATCTTTTCTGCACTCTTTCTAGTTTAATAATATCCTTTCTATAATAGGTTGACCAAAATTGCACACAATATTCCAAGTGTGGCCTATCAATGTCTTGTACAACTTCAACAAGACATTCCAACTCCTGTATTCAATGCCCTGACCAATGAAACCAATGCCTTCTGCTGAATGCCTTCTTCGCCACTCTGTCCACCTGTGACTCCACTTTTAAGCAGCTATGAACATGTACCTCTAGATCTCTTTGTTCTGTAACTCTCCCTAAAGCCCTACCATTAACTGAGTAAGTCCTGCCCTGGTTCAATCTACCAAAATGCATCATCTCGCATTTGTCTAAATTAAACTCCATCTGCCATTCATCAGCCCACTGGCTGACGAATAATGAGTGCATTTCTGCACTTTGATATTCCCTCCTGGATTACACAGGAGGGAATATTAAAGTGCAGAAATGTACTCATTACAGGACAGTCCATCATTAGGGGGATAAACAGGCAGTTCTGTAACTGTCACTGTGAGTCTTGCATGTTCTGTTGCCTCCCTGATGCCACAGTAAAGTCCATTACAGAAAGGGTGCAGAATATTCTGTGGGGGGAAGTGTGGGGAGGTGTGGTAGGGGGAGGCAGAGTCAGCCAGAAGTTGGGGAATGCCTGAGGTCCTATGGATTTTCAGGAACTAGGGGTGTCGGATATGCAAGATAATATGTGGATTATTCCCAGTGCCATGTGTCAGTGAAATCAGAAATAGGAAATTTGGTCTCTGGAGCTGTGAGGCAGTGGTGTTAACCACTGCGCGACCATGCGACCTCATATTCAGGCATACAATGTATTCAGAAAAGACAGGGAAAGGAAAAGAAAAATGGGTGACAGCACTGATTAGGGAAGATGTTGTATTGTTGGGAAAGAGACAATGTCCTTGTGGAGGTGAGGAGGGAGGCTATTTAGTTAGAGTTGAGAAGCAAAAATGGTAAGTTAATGCCAAAAAACCAAAGAACCACTGGATATTTTGTTGGCCTCCAAATAATGAGAGGAAGGTCGAGGAACAAATCTGCAGGGAAATCACAGAGATGTCGAACAGTGTTACTGGGGTACCTTAAATACCCAAATATTGATCGAGGTAACATTACAGTAAAGGGTAAGGAAACTTCCTTGACCAGTACGTTCTCGGTTAAAGAAAGAATGAGGCATTGCTGGGTCTAGTGCTGGGAAATGAAGTAGACTATGAGTCTGTGGGTGGAGCGTTTGGGTAAGAGTGATCCTTATATCATAAGATTTAGGTTAGTAATAGAGGAATTCCATAACCTGCAGGACAATGGACTAAATGCTGGGAAGTGGGATTTGGCTGGATGACTCATTTTTTTCGTAGAATCATAGAAACCCTACAGTGCAGAAAGAGGCTCTTCGGCCTATTGAGTTTGCACTGACCACAATCCCACCCAGGCCCTACCCCCATATCTCTACATATTATTACCCACTAATCCCTCTAACCTAAGCATCTTAGGACACTAAGGGGCAATTTTAGCATGGTCAATCAACCTAACCAGCACATCTTTGGACTGTGGGAGGAAACCGGAGCACACGGAGGAAACCCACGCAGACACGAGGAGAATGTGCAAACACCACACAGACAGTGACCCGAGCCGGGAATCGAACCCAGGTCCCTGGAGCTGTGAAGCAGCAGTGCTAACCACTGTACTACCATGCCGCCCTAACAGGCATGAAAGGCAAGTGACCTCTTTCTATGCTGTAAATTTTTATGACGCTAAGAACAGAAACAGTTTAAAATGGAACTTCTAAATTAGAAGTAGCTAACTAACTTCAATGGGATGAGAGAAAATCTAGCCAAGGTTAAATGGAACCAAAGACTGACATTGATATTGCAATGCTGGGAGGTCTTCAAGGAGATATTTTGGGAACAGGGTAGAAATATAACAGCAAGGGGCAAAGATAAGGGAACTGGATGATAAGAGGGCTGAGAATATGAAGAAACCTAAAAAGAGGATGAAATAAATGTCAGGTGAATACTTCAAGCAAGAACCTGGCCAAATGCAATATGTTGAGAGAAGGTATGAAGAGTAAAAAAAGACTGGCAAATAGGGATAGGAGAACACAATGGCAGCTAACACGGTGGCACAGTGGTTAGCACTATTGCCTCAGAGCGCCAGGGACCCAGGTTCGATTCCCAGCTTGGATCCCTGTCTGTGTGGAGTTTGCACATTCTGCCTGTGTCTGCGTGGGTTTCCTCCGGGTGCTCCGGTTTCCTCCCACAGTCCAAAGATGTGCGGGTTAGGTAGATTGGTCATACTAAATTTCCCCTTAGTGTCAGGGTGATTAGCTAGGGTAAATGCATGGGGTTATGGGGAAGGGGCCTGGGTGGGATTGTGGTCGGTGCAAACTCAATGGGCCGAATGGCCTCCATGTGCACTGTAGGATTCTATGACACAAAAATCTTCTACCAGCGTGTAAATAGCAAGCAGGATTTCATAGGTGGCGTGATTTCTAGCTGGACAGACAGTAAAGTATGTTTAGATGGGCAGGATGAGGGTAGAATATGTAATGAGTACTTTCTTTTGGTGTTTATTAAGGGCGAGGGTGCTGACAAAATATGCAGTGAAGATGGTAGAAGTAATGCATGGGGTGAAAATTGATAGAAGGTACTGGAAATCCTGGCTATGCTTAGAGTGAATGGGTCATCTACTCTGATGGTTTGAACCCCAAGTGATAAGGGAAACCAAAGTGGAGATGGTGGAAGGGTTCACCATAAACTTCCAATCTTCCTGAGACACAGAGAAGAAACCAAAGGTTCAGAGGGTGGCAAACCTGGCAGCCTTATTCAAGAAAGGGTGTAAGGACATGCCAAGTACAGATTAGTTTAATATCAGTGCAGCCTAAGGTTTTAGAAACCATAATCAACAGATACTTGGAGAGGTTTGAGTTAATTTAGGAGAACCAGCACAGTTTTGTAAAAGGCAAATTGTGCTTGACCCCATTTTAAAGATCTCATAAATAATATGTAAATGATTGAGAATTTAATGAACTCAACCTGGCAACATATGATGTATAGACTTTAATATAAAGCAGAGTGCAATAGACCTTTCATTATCATTCTATAAATTAAGGAGACCTGCATTTTACAACATATTGTAATTATTTGCAGCCTGAAAAATTCATAATGGTGTGATTTTTAAAAATGACTTGATATTTTGTTTTTATTTTAATGATTTTTTATAACTATGTTCTGATTTCTAATTGTTTAATTTGTATCATCATCATAAATTAGCACCTGCTCTCATGATGATTTTTCAATAAATCAATTATTGAATCATCCAATTAGTGAAGAAGGCGTTGCAATGGATTTTATCTATACGAGTTTTAAGAAAGTATTTGAAAAAGTACCAAATGAAAGGTTGCTGATTAATGAAATTGAAATTCACAGAATAGCAGGTTAAGCACCAGTGTGATTTTAAAAATTGGCATAAGGACAGAAAACAGTGCGTCCTAATAAATGTTTGGTTTTCAGATTAAAGGGTGGTGTTCTCTAAAAGTTAGTGCTGGGACCACTGTATGGCTTGGATATTGGAATACAGAATAACATTTCAAAATTTGTCACTGATAACAATGCTGGAGCAAATAGTGAGGATGACTCAAACTGATTTCAACAGGACATAGATAGGCTAGCAGATGGAATTTAATAAAGTGAGAGGTGGTGCATTTTGGCAAATGGTTTAGGAAAAGACAACACAGTCTTGAGACACAGTTCTAAATATGCAGGGGAAGAAGATCATAGAGTTAAGGTGCACATGTCCTTGAAGATGGCGGAACATGTTGAGAAAGCATTTGGAATCTTTGGCTTCAGAAATGGAGGTATTGAATACAAAATAAGGGAAGTTATGATACACATAAACAGGCTCTGGTTAGACCTCACATAGATAACAATGTGTACTTCTGCTCACCACACTTTAGGAAAGGCTGAAAAAGTCCTTGAAAGGGTGCTGATGAAATTTACCAGCATGGTTCCAGGGGTGGTTTTACCTGCAAGGTAGGTTGGAGGGGTTGTTCTTCTTGATGCAAAGGAACTTGAGAGAAGATTTGGTAGCAACAGACAGATTGATTTTGGGAAATTGAGGAAAAGAATATGACAGGTTTAGACAAGGGAGACAAATAAAACTGTTCCCATCAGTCGATGGTAAAAGACGAGGGGACACGGATTTAATGTTTGAGGTGAGAAATGCAAGGGATGTGAGAAATAACTTTCTTATGCAGCAAATGGTATTGATCTGGAATGAGGATGGTGAAAGGTAAGATGGGTATAGAAGGATATGGGCCAAATACAGGCAATTGGGATTACCTTAGGCGTTTAAAAAAAGGCACCATGGACAAGTTGGGCCGAAGGACTTGTTTCTATGCTGTAAACCTCTATGACTCTGTGACTCTAAGATTCACAAACAGTTTCCTGATGCTGGAAGGTAAAAGACTTTAATCAAACAATTTAAAAAAGGAGGCAGCGAGAGAAAAGGGGAATAATAGGCTAGTTAGCTTAACATCAGGTGTAGGAAAAATATTAGAATCTATTGTTAGGACTATAGTAACAGGACACTTAGAAAATTATAATATGATTTTGAATCAACAAGTGGATTTATGAAAGTGAAATTGTATTGATAAGGGGAACCAGAGCATGTAATGTATTGTATTTAGATTTTCAAAAAGTATTTGAGATTATTGCACTAAGTTAGGACAAAATGGGTTTGGGGTAATATGTTAGCACTGACTGAGGATTAGTTAATGGATACAAAACAAAGAATAAGAAAAAGCAAGAAATGTGGAGTTGGTAAACTACAACTAGCATGACACAAGGATCAATACTTGGGCCTCAGCTATTTAAAAGTTATATTAATAAATTAACTGAAGGGACTGAAAGTAACATACTGAGTTTGTCGATGATAGAAATTCTGGTGAGAAAATAAGTGATGAGGAGGACATTATTTAGTTTATTTATTAGTGTCACAAGTAGGCTTACTGCAATGAAATTACTGTGAAAATCCCCTGTCGCCACACTCCGGCACCTGTTCGGGTACACTGAGGGAGAATTTAGCATGACTACTGCACCTAACCAGCATGTCTTTCAGACTATGGGAGGAAACTGAAGCATCCTGAGAAAACCCATGCAGACATAGGGAGAATATGCAGACTCTGTACAGTGAGTGACTCAAGCCAGAATCAAACCCAGGTTTGGCCTGTCAGGCAGCAGTGCTAACCACTATAACACCCCTAAGAGACTGCAGAGGAATACAGACAGGTCGGGTAAATGAGAGGATCATGACAGATGGAATACAATGTGGCAAAATGTGAAGTTATCCACTTTGATGAGAAAAATAGAAATGTACTTTAATTTTTAAATGCTGATACACTGGAAATTGGTTGCATTTGGATGCTCACTGGGTGCTGGCTGTCCTTGTTAACTTTTTGTGACTCATGAACATGTACTACCAGGAAGGCAAATGGTAACTTTTGTCACAAAGCAATTGAACAAAAAAAATTCTTACTGCAATTATACAGGATGTTGATGAGGTCGTACCTGAGTACTTTATATAACTTTGTTTTCATTACTGAAGGAAATACAGACTTACATGAGACTGAGTACAGTAAAGGTTCACTACTGGTACCTGGGGTAAGCAGATTCTCTAATGAGGACACAGCGCGGAGATTCCCTGGAGTTTAGAAAAATGAGAGGTGACCTAGTTGAAACATACAATTGTGCAGGGGCTTGATAAGGTAGATGCTGAGAGAATGTTTTCTCTGGCTGAGGAATGTCAAACACAAGGTCACGGTCTCAGAATAAGAGGGTGATAATTTAGGATTGAAACAAAGAGAAATGTCTTCACTCAAAGGGTTGTGGAATCTTAAGAGTTCTCTACCTCAGACAGCTGTGTGTGCTCAGTCATTGGCACATTCAAGACAGACGCTGATCGCTTTTGGGAAATTGAGCAATATGGGAATAACGCTGGTGAGTGGAGTTGAGGCAGAAAATCAGCCATAAACTGTTGAATGACTGAGCAGGCTTGAAGGGCCTAACTATTTTCATGGACATAGTTAAAAATACCTTGCAAGACAAAATGATGAAACTGGTTAGGATTAATTACATGAATTTGGCCTTTTGTAACAGTACCAACTGGTTGATAGGCTGCATTTTCTCCACTAACCATTAGCCAATCTAATGTCATGGCCCTGAAACCCCTGGGATTAGAAAGGCTATACATTGCTTGTAAAGATGTTCATTCACCAGTTCGGGGTAAACACAACTCATTTATTTACAGGTCAAAATATACAGAGCCTAGTGGCTGCGATCAGCTCCCAAGATGACTCTGAATACAGAAGCCCACGCTTACCCTGCTTCCCAATTGATTTTGTGGGTCATTTAATCCTTCTTCTGCTGACTGCTCCTAAAAGAGACAATCATCCACATTGTGTATATTGGCTTGGTAGTGGTCTAGAATATGGGTGGAATGATGTATCTGCCTTTAAATTGTAATCAGAGGGGCAGATCCTCAGTCCACTCTACCCCATGTCAAACATAAAAAGTAATGTGTTGTAATGGCAAGAAATGAATATTAGCTAAAGGAATTTGCTTTAAATTCCCTCAGCATTGTCCTTATTTGATTTTAAAATTAGACAACAGTATTAGTGAGGCTGAAGTTCAAGCTTCTTACAGATGGGGTAAAGTTTGGTGATTTCATTCCAGCACAGGGCCAAGGTTGGTTAGAGGTATGGATGTGGAATCCATTGTCCATTGTGTGGATCTATTCAGAGTGAGGTCAGATCCCACTATTGGCTGCCTTTTTATTTTAGGAGAACAAATTAAAACTCATACGAGGTTTTGAACTAATTTCTATCTAAAGTTAATTGTTTTCCAGTAATACTAAACACACTGATTGATGTTCTTCAAACCTCCTGCAGAATTACTCTTCTAGGGACTTGGTGGCCGAATAAACAATTCAGACTATGGAATGGGTCAGATTTTAAACTCCTGAACCTTAATTTTGTTCAATGAACTACTTATTCCCAAGAGATTTTGAAATCCAGTTAACAGAGATATCAGTCTTTGATTTACTGCTGTTCATCTCTGGTGATGTGGAAAGTCACATTTTTCTAAGAAAATACATTCTCCCCTTAAATCTTTTAGCACTCTTTTGAAAAATCTACTTGAAAGAAATAGGTTTCTTGTAAGTAGATTTTTCAAAAGAGCAGTGCTAAAATGTACATGCTATATTTAGAACTGATATATTAATCTTTGCAGAGGCTCAGCTGTGATAGTGCAGCTTCATCTCAATCTAGCAGGTGATCTTTCGGGTAGTGAGCAGATACCCTAGTGCAACTCCTCAGACAGAGATTTCAAGAGGCTGCATCTGAGTATTCAAAAGCTGGTGCTGGATTTACAGCTACCACGCTGGCATCTACCCTGCTATATGGAAGGTTGGCTAACCCAAAAGCTTGCGAGTATATTATCAAATAAATAGGTTGGACTAAAACCTGGTGTTGTCAGACTTTTTACTGTGTTTACACCAGTCCAACGCCGGCATACCCACATCATATGGAAGGTTGTCCAGGTACGTCCTGAACATAAGAGCAGGACAAATCCAATACAGTCAATTACGGTCCCATCAGTCTACTTTTCATCATCAGTAAAGAAATGGACAGGGTTATCAACATAGTATCAAGTAGCATTTGCTCAGTAATGACCTGCTCACTGAGCTCCTGACCTCATTACATCCTTGGTTCAAATATGGACGAAAGAGCTGAATGCCAGAGGTGAGGTGAGAGTGACTGCCCTTGACATCAAAGTAGTATTTGACTGAGTGTGGCATCAAGGAGCCCTAGCAAAACTGGAATAAATGGGAATTTTGGGGGGGAAACCTTTCTGCTAGTTGGAGTCAGATTGAGAATATAGGGAGATGGTTGTGGTTTGGAAGTCAATCATCTTAGTTCCAGGATATCATTGCAGGAATTCCTCAGCTTAGTATCCTAGGTCCAACCATTTTCAGCTGGTCATTACCATTCACAACTCCTCAGATACTGAAGCAATCACGTCCAAATGCGGCAACACCTGGACAATATACAGCCTTAGGTAGACAAGTGGCAAGTAACATTCTTGCCACACAAATGCCAGGCAATGACAATCTCCAGCAAGACAGGATCTAACCATCTCCCAATGACATTCAATGGCATTGCAATCGCTGAAGCCCCCCACTATCAGCCAGCATAATTAAGGACCCTGCGGACATTCTCTCTTCTGCCTTCTTCCTTCAGGAAAAAGATACAAAAGTCTGAGGTCATGTACCAACTGACTCAAGAACAGCTTTTCCCAGCTGCTGTCAGACTTTTGAATGGACTTACCTTGCATTAAGTTGATCTTTCTCTACACTCTAGCTATGACTGTAACACTATATTCTTCAGTCTCTCTTTTCTTTCTCTTTGAAGGTATGTTTTGTCTATATTGCGCTCAAGAGACAAAACTTTCCTTTGTATATTAATACATGTGACAATAATGTAGTAATATACAATGAAAAGTTCAGTTCCTGATTAATGCTAACCCCCAAGATGCTGATATTTGAGTTGATTTGATTGGCTGACAATAATAAAGCCAATCAAATTAAATCAAATACCAGCATCTTGCGGGTTAGCACTAACCAGGAACTGAACTGAACTAAGCATATAATTACTGTGGCTTACATGAACAGGTTAGAGGCTAGGAATCCTGCAGCAAGAAACTTATATCCTGACTCCCCAAAGCCTGTCCACCATCTACAAGGCACAAGTTAGGAATGTGATGGAATATTCTTCACTTGCTTTGAGGAGTGCAGCACCAACCACACTGAAGAAGCTGGACACAATCCAGGATAATGCAACTCACTTGACTGCTACCTCTTCCACAAACATTCACTCCTTTCAATCCTGATGAACAATTGCAGCAATGTGTACCATCCGAAAGCCGCACTGCAGAAACTCACTAAGGTTCCTTAATCAGCACCTTCCAAAACCATGACTGCTGAAAGGACAAGCAGCAGATACCTGGGAACACTATTACCTGGAGGTTCCCCTCCAAGTCACTAACCATCCTGACTTGGAAATATATTGCCAGTTCTTCATTGTCATGGGAACAAAATTCTGGAACTCACTCCCTAACAGCACTGTTAGTGTACCTACACCCCACAGATTGCAACGGTTCAAGAAAGCAACTAACTACCACCTTCTCAAGGACAAACAGGGAATGGGCAATAAATGCTGGCCTAGGCACCAAATACCTCATTCCGTAAATGAATGAAAAAAACATTTATCAAAGAATGTTTACAACACTGACAGTGGCCATTTGGCCCATCGTGTCTGCACCAACTCTGCAAATGAGCATGATTACTTCCTGCCAATCTGTTGCCTTTTCCGAGTACCCCAGCACATTGTTTCTATTCAAATAATCATCTAATGTCTTTGAGAATGCCTCAACTGAACCTGTCTCTAGCACGCTTCCAGGCAATGCATTCCAGACCTGAATCACCCGTTGTGTGGAAAAGGTTTTTTTCACATCCCTTATTTTGCAAATCATTTTAATTCTGTGTTCTTTCATTCTTCATCCTTTTACAAGTGGGAGCAATTTCTCATTGTCTACTCTGTCCAGTCTCCTCACAATTTTTAACATCTCCATCAAATCTTCCTTCAGTAAACCTCTTCTGCACTCTCTCCAATGTGTTCACATCCTTCTTTATGTACAAACACGAATGCCTGAAAGCAGCTTATTAATAGTTAGATAAATCTTGGTTATTTTGTGATTCATGGTGCTCATTCAGAATTTCCACCAAGACACACTGAGGTCATTTCTCACTGCCTTCAGCTGATGTTAATGGGCTCAGGAACCAGCTGGCTTTGGAAAGAAATACCCAAAGTGCTCTGTCTGAAAGAAATAAGTTTGATGCATGTAGATTTTTCAAAAGAGTGGGGGCTAAGATAAACATGCTAAGATGTACATGTATACGTTTAGAATTATTACATTAATTTTTGCACTGAGCCATTTCAGCCCCAATTTTTTTAACCTGCAGTGATATCAGAAGCTAGGGCAGCCAGCACCAAGCTAAGTTGAACAGAAGGGTTTAGCATTCTGGGATGGTGAGAGTTCTGGGGCGTCAGCAGTCCAGTTTATTTTTGTGGATAAGAGAGCTTCTCCAAGGCCCACAAAAATATTTCAACAGTCAACTCTGATGGAACTGTGCAGATTCAACCACTTCTAATAGGAAGTGGCAATAGCGTTCTATTTACGTTATTGGACACTCAGCTGAGATTTAGGTTTAAACAAATCACAGGAACTTTCTGATGTCACAGTCATGACAGCCCCTTGGTAAAAGACCCTGGTCCGTCAGAGCTGACTCCTGTGCTGCCGCTTTGAGTGGTAGCATGCAAGAGGTATCCCTGTGTCATTATCATAGACAGTCAGACTGCAAAGGTGTTCCTCTGCTGGGCAACTAACAATTATCATGTGCTTGCAGAAGAAGAAAGCCAGCAGTGCCAAAGAAATGGCCAAGGCCTGCAGCGGCACCCCTTACCTTGCTGTCCTAATCCAAGGGGGTAAGAGGCACTAGAGGTGGGAGGTCAATATGGGGGCCATTATATTACAAATGGTAAGACAGGAGTAGGAGACAAGAGAATAAGTGGCTTAATGGATTGGCACAAGAGAGCCTCCATTGAGCGAGGAATAGTGGTTATGGATCCACCATTGAACTAATCACCATTAGTCTGATTCAATGGTGATTCATCTGAATCGCCACTGAACTAATCTATCTCACGCCAGTCAAAAACAAGAACAGAGATCCCAATGACCTGAAGACAGCTGTCCATTTCTATAAAGGAGGGAGCCTCAGAGGGTGCATTATTATATCATTTCCATGCACCCTCCACCTGTGAAGATACTGTCACTGGTGGCTGTCTGCACACGAGTAGATTTGTGGGCTCAGCATTGATGCACCTGAGCATTGATGGACGCTGTGACAGCCAAAACCACTGACGTTCGAAGAACTGTAAGAGGCCAGGGTTACGCTGAACCACAAACTGATGCCTCTGGGGTTGTCGGCAAGAAAGAAGATTCTGGAAACACAGCACAGTGTACAGGGCAAGAGGGTGGCACAATAGGATGGCACAGTGGCACAGTGGTTAGCACTGCCTCATAGCTCCCGTATCCTGGCTTGAGTCAATGTCTGTGCAGAGTCTGCACATTCTCCCCATGTCTGCATAGATTTCCTCCAGGTGCTCCGGTCCCCTGTCACAGTCTGAAAGACTTGCTGGTTAGGTGCATTGGCCATGCTATATGCTCCCTCAGTGTACCCAAACAGATGCAGGAGTGTGACGACTAGGAGATTTTCACAGTAACTTCACTGCAGTGTTAATGTAACCCTATTTGTGACAGTAATAAATAAACTTAAACATGAGATTAGGGACCATCTAACAGAGTTTCTAGAGGTTATAGGCACTGTGGCACAGTGACGGAGAAGTCCATCAAGTTATGAATTCTGCCATGTTTCTTGTTGTCTGATGCATCCAGGGATCCCTCCCATGATACTCCTGCTGCGTCACATAGCCACAGTGGCAAAGATAGCTTCAACACCTATGCAAGGAGGCCTCAATATGCCCAAGCTCTCAAGGCCTCAAGCAGCTACAGGACAATTATCAAGGTCACCCAAATCCATGGGGTAGCAAAGTCAGCATCCTGCCTCTACCTCAGCTGACAGTGCAGCGGGAAGCACCATGAAGAAGCACAGATGAGAGAATTAAGAAGAGTACCTAACTGCATTCAGGGTTCATGGGTTTATATTTTGTTAAAAGAGGCCATCTTTCTCCTTGTCCATAACAAATTTGAACTGTACTGTGTTGTGGTCATTATTGTTAAAATGTTCCTTTACTGCCACAAAGAGCACTTGTCTGGCTTTGTTCCCAAAGCCAGATCCAGCACTGCACCATCTCTTGTTGGGCCTTCTACATATTGATACAAAAAAACTACCTTGAATACATTTCAAAAAAATCAGGACCCTCTAAACCCTTTACGCTATGACTATCCCAATGTATGTTGGGGAAATTGAAATCTCCTGGCATAATTACCCAATTGTTATTCTCACACACCTCAGTGAATTGTCTATGCATCTGCTCCTCCTTCCCGCTGACTCTTTGGAAGCCTATAATACTCTCCCAGCAATGTGGCTACCTCCTTTAGATTCCTAAGTTCTACTCACAAAATGTCATTTGAAGACCCTTTCAAGATATTACCTCTCCTTATTGCAATAATTGACTCCTTAATTAATGGTGCTACATCACCTCCCTTTTGTGTCTCACTTAAAGATCCTATACCCCACAATGCTGAGCTGCCAGTACTGTCCTTCCCTCAACCATGTTTCTATGATGGTAACAATAACATATTTTCATGTGTCAATCCACATTAACTTATTAATCTTACCTATTATATACCTACCATTGAAGTAAAGACCTTCCAGCCTTGCCTTGCTGTCTTGACACTCAACAGCTGAACTCACTCTGACTTGTTTCTATTTTACTAATATTGCGTCCCCTCCCCTTGCCAGACTAGTTTAAACTCCTCCCAACGGCACTGGCGAACCTTCCCGCAAGGATGTTGGTGCCAATGTGGTTCAGGTGCCGACCGTCCTGTTTGTAAATGTCCCACCTTTCCCAGAAATGGTTCCAGTGATCCAGGAATGTAAAACCCTCCCTCCTGCACCATCTCTTGAGCCACACATTCATTTGCCCTATTTTCCTATTTCTACACTTGGTAGCACGTGGCACCAGAAGTCATCCAGAGGTGACAACATTTGAGGTCCCTCTTTTTAATCTACTGATTAACTCCCTGAATTCTTGATGCAAGACCTCATTCCTCACTTTACCTGCATTGCTGGTGCCAGCATGTATCACAACCTCTAAATCATCACCCTCCCATTTCAGGATGCCCTATAGCCTTAGTAACCCTGGCACCAGGGAGGCAACACACTATCTTGGAGTCACATATTTGGCTGCTGAAATGGCTGCCTGCTCCCCTGACTAATGAATCCCCTGTTATTATTGCTCTTCTTTTCTGCTTCCTCCCCCTTGTAAAGTCATGCTTGCAGTGCCAGAAACATGGCTCTGACTGCACTCCTCTGACATACCTGCACCCTCATCAGTTTCCAAAATCAAACACTGTTTAGACAACGGGACCCCATCACCTGCCTGGACTGCTGGGTGGTCACCCATTCCCTTCTTTTCTTTGAACTAGGGTGTGGCCACCTCTCTAAACGTGCTATCCACATAACCCAGTCTCATGGATGTGTCACAGTGAGTCCAGCCATTGCTCAAGATCCAAAACCCAGAGCTCCAATTTTTGCAGCTGGGAGCACTTGCTACGATAGAAGATCCAGCAGCCTATCTTTAAACAAGCGAGGTTATGATAACACACTAGTTTTAAGGATTCTGGATATTCTAAATGCCCCCTGGCTATAACACAGAGACCTCCCAATTTTAACATAGTCATTCCAAAGTCATACTAGCATTAACACAGGTATCCCTGTAGTAGTAGGGTCTGTTACATAAAAAAGGGTTAATGAAAGACTGAGTACAGTATACAGTATCGCCCACACAGTGATGTAAAAAGGTCCCTGACGCAGATAGAGATGGACAGAGAATAATAAGAACCTAGACTGTAGTCAGCTCTGTATTTATGCCCTCTATTGTAAATATGTATATAGTTATGAATTGTTAATAAAGGCTGTTAATTTACTCAAGACTACAAAGCTATCTTCATGTTGTCTGAGGCAGGATTCTTCAATCTTAATGTCCTTATATTCCAAACTCATACAGGCTTTAAATATATATATATAACATCTATTTATAATAATGTTGTTATACACTGTTGATATAATGGTAGAATTTTACAGTCCCTGCCGCCAGCAGGATTTTCTGGTCCCACTGAAATCAATGTACTTTTGAAAGGCTCATTGCATTTTATAGCACCACCCCAGCCATGAAGAGCCCTAAACATCCATCCCATATGTGTACCAGATGTAACTGATTAGATCAAATATACAGAAATCTTTGTTGTATGAGCTCAGTAATGCTGCATTGCTAAGATCCATAAACTAATGTTACGTTACAAGTTCAAACACAGATTTAAATGCATTAAGATAAGAATAATGCGGTAATAAAAACTTATTCAAACATGACATATATAGCTCTCAGGTATGGTTAATAGTACTCACCTGTAATAATTGTCTGAATTTCTGATTTAAGCCAGAGAGTAACTATTTAAACAGTTGATTAATAGTACAAAACACACAACTGTTGAAAAAAAGAAGCATGTTGTTGAAGCTTTTCATCTTGCATTCATCAGAACAAATGTGAAATTTTAAATGATGTGAACAATTATACTACAGGAGAAAAGGGGTGCTGATTAGTTGGCAAGACAAATCTGATTAGACGAGGCATTTCAGTTCCAGTTTAAGCTGTTCAGTCAAGCTTGTAAAGTGATTAATTTACATTTGCTAGAAGCAATACTTATTCACATTCAGGGTCCCATTCTCTGCAAACAAAAAGAATATGCCTTGCATCTTTTTTTGAATTATCCGGAAGCATGGAGAGCCTATAGATCTCCACTGCTTTCCCCTAAGGTAATGCCTTAGCCAATCAGTACCCTTTTCTTCTGTGGCATTAGCTGTTTTGATCAATTGAAATTTGGCATTCTTACACTTGCAATTAATATATGCAATTAATTAGCTTCCGTAATGTCTCTCTTTTTAGCAGTATTATTTCATTATTATAGGAAACTCAAAAATGGAAATTAATATTACCTTCAAAGCTCACATCGATGATAGGCAGGAATGAAGATGTATTAACAAACACAAGAAATGCTTTCATCATATGATTTCAGAAAACATAAAGAAAGAAAAGCTCTTAACAGTTTTTAGAAGGTAAGCAACTGTTTGCAAGCCAAATTATATTTAGAGTACACTACCCATGGTACAAACCTAAAATCCATCCAGGATATTTAGTATCATATGGAGCTATGCTGACCAATCAAAGAAATTCTACTTTTATTTTCTTGCAGCAACTTCTGCAATTAGAGTGGTGGAAGCTAATGAGAAACCAAATGTCTCTGCAATTTTCACCATGCTAACTTTAAGTATTTTAAGCTCTGGCTCAGCATGGGTTAGATTTGCTGGCTCTATCATAACAATTCTATTAGGTATCCTTTCTGGAACAATGTGAGATTTTAATTACTCATGCTGGCTTCTTTGGCATTTTAAAACCACTCAAGGTTTTGAAATTCTGCCTTTGAGGAATTGGGCTGAAACTTCTGAACCTCTGTAATATCACACATCTCTGTCTCTGCCTCCGTTCATCTGTTGCCGAAACTTACATCCAAGCAATTGTTGCTTCTTGATTCAATTGTTCCAATGCTAGCCTCACATCTTGCAGCCTCTGTAAACTTCTGACTTCTAAAATCTGCTACCCATATACTAAATTCCATCACCTCTCAACCTGTCCTCACTCCAGGTCCAGCAACACCCCAACTGTAAAATTCTAATCCTTGGTTTCAAGACATCCTTCCAGAGTCTCATCTGTTCCTATCTTTACTAACTCCTTTAGCTCAAAACCCTCCAAGATCTCTGCACCCCTCCAACTTTGTCCTCGTGTACATCCTTGATTTTCTTTGCTCCATTACTAGTAGCTGGAGTCCATACTTTAATTTCTCCATCCGCTCTCTATTAAAATACTCCTTTGACTCAGGTTTTAGTCACCTGTCCTAATACGTGGTTTGGGATCAAATTCTGTTTGATAATTGCTCCTGCAGAGCACTTTGGGATATTTTATTACATTAAAGGTGCTCTGCATATTCAAGATTTTGTTGCAAAGTGGGATGCTTAATGTGAATAGCAGAAAGTATCAA
The DNA here is from genome assembly GCF_965287045.1 of Carcharhinus amblyrhynchos. Classification (NCBI taxonomy): domain Eukaryota; kingdom Metazoa; phylum Chordata; class Chondrichthyes; order Carcharhiniformes; family Carcharhinidae; genus Carcharhinus; species Carcharhinus amblyrhynchos. The sequence goes on from NC_137331.1 coordinate 19,720,099, forward strand.
TGTGACAAGGGGTGCCTTTATGGTGCAATGGTAGCATCTCTATCTCTGGACCAGAAGCTCTGGGTTCGAATCCCACTCCATGACAATATGGCCATGGAAGTTGTGTTTGTAACGTGACCAAACAGGTTTATTATCATCCTGTGAATCCTGCCAATAGATCTGATGGCAAGCAGTGAGAATGAGGGAGCTTTCTGGTCAGCCATACTGCAGAAGGTAACAGGAAACCACTGCAGTACTTTGCCAAGCATAATCATGGACCAATCCAATGGAGGTCCATGATATGCGAAGGACAAGGATCAGTGTGGCCTTATGGAGAAGTGCATTCTGTGGGAAAAGAAAAATCACACATAACATCTAAGGTGGAACTGAAGACAGTAAAAACATATCTGAGGTCAGAAAATGTAGAACACATTCATTCTGAAAGAACAGTTAAGGAATGGAAAAGGAGGCTCATTTCTGTGTAATGATTCTGAATAAAACATGAAGGTTTTTAATTTTTTTTGAAGAAAGATTAATCTTAGAGAAGAAAATCACTAAACATTTATTATTTAAGTTTAATAAAAATACATTGTTGGATAATTCTAATTAAGTCTATATTTTCCATAGTAACACTGCTCCCTTGGGTACTACGCATACAGCCTCAAGAAAGAATAGTTTCTTAGTGGGTCTTATTATTTCTCATGCTTATATTCCTAATTCTCCACTGGGATGGAGACTGAATTGCAATTAAAGAGACTAAATAATCAGGTTCTCAGAGGCTGCTTCTAATCTAATTTAGGCATAATATAAATTTTCACGGCAAATTTACAATTTTATCAGATTCAGTTTGACACAAAGATTGTGGTGACACTGTCTTGGTAGTGGTGGTCTTTTGGTGGACTTTTTAGTGCTGTTACAGCTGGAACCAACGTCACTAAGAAGGATATATCCCCCATGATTTTTAGTACAGAAACATTTGTGGCAAGTGTCTTCTTGGTGGTTCTCCTGATTGGCCACTATGGCTTCAGCAGGAGGTTAGTAGATAGCATGTTTATGCATCAAAAATAGGTCTCCAACAATTTTCTCTCAAAGTTACAGGTCTGAGCATTGGGAAAATTCCTGTTATACATTTCAGCCAGGCTAAGTAGTAGTAACAATTTTACTACTGAAGTGGAACATTCAGGCCACACTCCAGGACTTAAACAGCTACATTTACACTGATTTTGAATGCAGGATTGGGAGAGGGAGTACAGTCAGATGAGCCACTTTATGGAGGAGATGTTAAAGTTAAACCCGAAGAAGACTAGTTCTCCTGGTGGCCTGATCAAAGTATTATTTCATCAATGCTACCCAAATGGATTGCTTGTTAGTTATTTCATTGCCGTTTGTAACAACTTGTTCTCTGCATTTTGCTGCTGTTTCTGCATGCATAAAAGCAATGGCAAAAATATTTAATTGTCTTTGAAACAGACTGAGGTCGTATAACATGTTACACAAATGTGACTTCCGCCTTTCCTTTCAGTTCTACTTATAGGTGAAAGAATGAATATATGGTCAGGTTATATTCTGCATAAGACAGAAGTCACTTTTGTCTAACACAGAGGAGGCTTTCCAATTAATTTACTCCAAATGCATTTAAATGATTATCTCTCTAAGAGAATCTAGAAGTAATGCAGGAAAATACATTAACATGTATAGAAACAGAAGAAATTATATATTTTCTAATACAAGGCAGTGGAAATAATCCATGGTATTTGCAAACAGATGTGTGTACACTGATGGAATTAAATGTGTGTTGACACTGGGGTGAACTTTAATGTTCAAACGTGCTTGCAGCAGAGAAAGCTGGGAGTGGGTTGGGAACCTGCAAGTTCATGGAGTGGGTTTTTCATTGGCTCTGAGTCGCTGCATTAGCCTCCCATTTCCAGCATTCCTGACCAATTGAAGCAGGTGATCCTGATCAAAAAACAGCATCTGACTGTTAAAGCTGCAGAATTTCAAAGGGCCCTGGTGTGGGACTGAACCATTCTACGACAGGCAAGTGAGAGACATAGAACATTACTGCCCAGTACAGGCTCTTTGGCCCTCAATGTTGCGCTGACCAGTGGAATCAATCTAATGACCCTCTAACCTAAACTATTCCAATGTTATCCACATGCCTATCCACTGACCATTTGAATGTCCTTAAAGTTGGCGAGTCCACAACTGCTGCAGACAGGGCATTCCACGCCCTTACTACCCTCTGAGTAAAAAACCTACCTCTGACATCCGTCCTATAGTTATCACCCCTCAATTTAAAGCTATGTCCCCTCGTGTTAGCCATCACCATCCGAGGGAAAAGGCTCTCACTATCCACCCTATCTAACCCTCTGATCATCTTGACAGCAATCTGTGTGATACAATCTCAAACAGGGAAAGCTTCCCATTTCCCCCAGTACTTTGACACATCCCGAGGCATCATGCTGTGGACTAAAGGGACAATACAGACTTTTTATTCCTAGTGGATGGAAGGAAGAAACCTGTCTCAAAAACGAAGCAATTGTGGCTGCAAATTGCTGAGGAGTTGAGCAGGTGGAATTTAGTCCCTCACTCATGAATACCTTATCGGGGCAGGAAAAGTTAGTGGCATGTCACATTCAACTACCAACTTCTCCTGAACAGAACTTCTCAGACCAATGCACTTTACAGGTGTGTCCATTCCTTTCTACTGAAACAATCCTCATGCCCTCTTCTGAGGTAGAGAATGGGGATTGGACCCCCAGTTGTTGCCATTCTGACCACTGCAGAGGATGATACGCTAGAGATAATCAGTCTTGGCATGAATGAAGAGATGGGGGTTCTCTCAGTGACCTGTGACAGAATTAGATATCACAACAGCCACAAGGCACACAGCACTCATTCATATTTGCTTAATGTCAGCAGCTACTGCAATAGCTGCACAATGATGACTTTGAACCCTTTTACTTTGTCAATTCTAATTTACCTCCCGCAGGTCATGCAAGTTTCACTCTGGAGCGGGAAACTTCTCACAGGAGGTTGTGCACACAACTCATGCCCATCATCCTACAGACAGGTAATTAGGCTGTCACGTAGTGAGTCACCAGGAAGTAACCAGGAAGAGTCGTTGGAGAAAGGGTCAGCAGTTCAGAGCCTCTGTTAGAGAGCACAGGATACTTCAGTATCATAATATGAGGCTAGGTTCAAATCTGGTCCCAGTAATGGTGCTACAAAACTATCATCAATTATCATCTGGTTCAGTAATGCCTTTTAGGAAAGGAAATCTGCTGTCCTTATCCGGTCTGGCCTGCATGTAACTTCAGACACAAGGTAATGTGTTTGACCCTTAACTGTCCTCAGAAATGGCTTGGCAATTCATTCAGTTGTACCAAAATACTATCAAAAAATCAAAAAGGAATAAAACTGGGTGGATCACATGGCATCAGCTTGGGCATTGGAAATAACAATGATACAATGAGGTCTGTCAACCCTATAAAGTGTTCCTTATTAACAGCTGGAGGCTTGTGCCAAAATTGTGAGCTGCCCACCATCTAGTTAAACAACAGCCTGACACAGTCACATTCAATAAATGATCCTTTATAATATCACGGTCACTTCCATCACCATCCTGGGAGTGCCCTGTTCCACCAGCAGGACAGACCCACAGAGGTCGTGGAATCAAGTCAAAAATGGTCATGGAAGCATCCTGCTGATTACCACTTCTCATCCTCTCTCCCTTACTGAACAAGCTGGCCAAATTCTGGAGATGCCGGCATTAGACTGGGATAAGCAGAGTAGAAAGTCTCACAACACCAGGTTAAAGTCCTCTTTATTTGGTAGCACAAGCCACAAGCTTTCAGAGCGCCAGTCCTTCATCAGGTGAGTGGGAGTTTTGTTCACAAACAAGGCATATTAAAGACATTCATCTGATGAAGGAGCAGCACTCTGAAAGCTTGTAGCTTGTGGCTTGTGCTCCAAATAAACCTGTTGGACTTTAACCTGGTGTTGGGAGACTTCTTACTGTCCAAATTCTGAAGAACATAGCTGCCAGACTGGGCCTGTGCAGGTGGTGAGGGAACCAATAGGAAGGAAAAGCTTACTAGATCTTATCCACACTAATCTAACTGCCACAGGTGCATCTACCCATGACAGCATAAGTAGAAATGACTGCTGAAAAGTCTTCATGAAGACAAAGTCCCATCTGCATCCTGAGGAGTGTGTTTGGGACATTAACACCGTGCTGAAATGGGATAGATTCAGTTCAGATGTAGCAACAGAAAACTGGGCATCAATCAAGAGATATGGGATGTCAGTGGCAGCAGGATTATATTCAACTACAATCTGTAATCTCATTGCCCAGCATTTTCCTCACTCTACCATTATCATCAAAATAAGGGATCAACCCTGGTTTGATGGAGAGCAGCGGAGGATATGCTAGGGACAGTGCCAGGCACACTTAAAAATGAGATGTCAACCTGGTGAATCAGGATAGCCTGCAATGGGAAACAGCTGAAGCAGCATGTGACAGTCAGGTTTAAGCTCTGCAGTCCTGCCACATCCAGTTATGAATGGTGGTGGACAATTAAACAACTGGAGGAGGAGGTCCCACAAAAATTCCCATCCTCAATAACAACAGAGTCCAGCTCATCAGTGCAAAAAACAAAGCTGAGCACTTATAGCTGCTTTCAGGCACAGTGACATAGCGCTGTGCTATGCACTGACTCAGCACTGCTGCCTCACAGTGCCAGGGACCTGGGTTCGATTCCAGGCTTGGGAATCTGACTATATGGAGTTTGCACAGTCTCCCTGTGTCTGCGTTGGAGGTTTCTTCCGAATGCTCCTGTTTCCTCCGACAGTCCAAAAGTGGGAGAGTTAGGTTGATTGACCATGCTAAACTGTTCTTAGCGACAGGGGAGTGTCAGGTGGATTAACAGGGTAAATATGTGGGTAAACATGATAGGGCCTGGGCAGAATTGTTGTCAGTGCACGCTCGATGGGCTGAATGGCCTTATTCTGCACAATAGGTATTCTATGATTCTAAGTGCATGATCGATCTTGGCCTCCTCCTCACATCAGTTGTATCTCAAATGCTCGTCTTTAGCCAGTTAGATTCACTCCACATGAGATCCGGGAACACCTGAAGGCATTGGATACCAAAGGCTATGGTCCTGGCAATAGAATTGAAGACGTGCTCCAGAACCAGCTACACCCCTTTGTGAAATTGTTCTGCTACAGCTACAATACTGAAATCTATCTGACAAAATGGAAAAGTGCCCATGTATGACCTGTCCACAAAGAGCAGAATAAATGCAAGCCAGCCAGTGGGTGGCACAGTGGCTAGCACTGCTGCCTCACAGCGCCAGGGACCCAGGTTCGATTCCCAGCTTGGGTCACTGTCTGTGTGGAGTTTGCACGCTCTACCCGTGTCTGTGTGGGTTTACTCTGGATGCTCTGGTTTCCTCCCACAGTCCAAAAAAAAACCAATGGATCTTGGGTGCATTGGCCATGCTAAATTCGCCCTCAGTGTACCTGAAACAGGTCTCAGAATTGGTAACTGGGGGATTTTCACAGTAACTTCATTGCAGTGTGAATGTAAGCCTACTTGTGACACTAATAAATAAACTTAAAAAACCTTAAACTTACCATCTAACTAGTCTACTCTCAATCATCAACGAAGTGATGGAAGATGTTTTCAGCAGTGCTATCAATTTACTCATCAACAAGATTTCTGCCAGGGCATAATTATCTCATTACAGTATTGATCAAACGTTGACAAATGAGCTGAATTTCAGAGGTGAGGTGAGAATGATTGCCCTTGATATTATGCAACATTTAGTAAAATGTGGCATCAAGGAGCTAAATGGAAGTCAGCAAGTATCAGAGATGATGACTGTGGTTAACTCAGGACATTGCTGCAAGAGTTCCCCAGGAGAGTGTCCTTGACTCAACCATGTGGAATTGCTTAATCAAGACCTTTGCTCCAATGTTAGGTTAGAACCTGGAATGATCATTGATGACTGCACAGTACATTTCTGTCTCAAAGACACTGAAGCAGTGTATGTCCATCTAAAGCAAAATCAAATTTTCAAACTTGGGCTGGTAAGTGAGAAGTAGCATTTGTACCATATTTATGAGTGGTAATGCCCATCTCCAATAGATAATCTAACTATCTCACCTTAAAATTCATTAACATTATCATCGCTGAATCCCGGATGATAAACAATCTAGGAGTTAATATAAACTCAGAACTTAGTTGGACCAGCCATATAAACATTGTAACTACAGCAGCAGGTCAGAGGCTGGGAATTTTGAAGTGGACAACTCCCATCCTAACTCCTGAAATCTTGCCCATATCTATGATAAACAAATGTGATAGAATTCTCTCTAGCTGCCTGAACAGGCACAGCTCCATTAATACTCAAGAGTTTTGACACCATCCAAGACAAGCAGCTTACTATGACTCTCACCAACTTTTACAGATGCAGCATAGAAAGCATTCTTTCCATTGTATCACAGCTTAGTAGGGCCCCTGCTCTGCCCAAGACTGCAATAAGCTGCAAAGGATTGTGAACGTAGCCCAATCCATCATGCAAACCAGTCTCCTATCCACTGACTCTGTCGACATTTGCCGCTGCCTTGGCAGAGCAGCTCGCATAATTAAGCACTCCACACACCCCAAATATACTCTCTTCCACCTTCATCCATCAGGAGAAAGTTACAGAAGTCTGAGATCACAGATCAACAGACTCAAGAACAGCTTCTTCCACCCTGCTGCCATCAGACTTTTGAATGGATCTTCCTCGCAGTAAATTGACCTTTCTCCACACTTTAGCTATGACTGTAACATTACACTCTTCACTCACTTGTTTCCATCTCTATGAACGGTACGCTTTGTCTGTTTGTGCGCAAGAAACAATACTTTTCACTGTATACTAAAACATGAGACAATAATAAATTAAACTAAATCACTTTGATCTGCAAGTCATCCCCAACCTTAAAATGTCCCTGAGCCACAGTGGCATCAGTGTGTACAAAATACAAATGCATTGTTGCAACTCACCAAAGCTTCTTTGGCAGCGCCTCTCAAACCACAAAAACTACCAACTGAAAAACAAGGGGAGCAGACATGTGGGATTGTCCCCTCCATATCACAGACTACCTTGACTTGGAACGATATTGCCATTCCTTCACCGTAGTTGGATTAACTCTCTTCCTAACAACAAAATGTGCATATCTACACCAAATGGACTGCAACAGATCAAGAAGATGGCTCATCACCATCTTCAAGGATGATTGGGAATGGGCAATAAATGCTGTCCATGTCAGTGATGCTCTGGTCTCAGGAATTAATAAAAATAGATTAAAAATCTCAACAAAGTTTCAAAAACAATGCATTGCAGAGGAATGCAGAGGTGGGACTGGAATGGGTTAGCACGCTATTTTCCAATCTTAGCAGTGTGCTGGTGTGTCACTATGATCATACCAACAAGTCGGGGGAGGGGCCAGGTGATGGCTAGCTCGCCATCAGCAATAAGTTGGACCAAACTGTTGGTATTTATCAGAAGTCTTTCTTGGCTGAAGCCCAGCCAATGAATTGAGATGGCCTCCCAAAGTCAGACAGGAGAGTTACTGAAGCCTCACTAGATGATAAAACATGGAGTGGAATCAGCCCATCAATTTTGCTCCATCATTCAACGAGATCATGACTGAGCTGAAATGATAATCCTCAAATTCATTTTCCCATTTTATCCCATAACTTTTGACTCTCTTACTGTTTAATCTGTCTCTGTCAGCCTTGAACTCACTTAACCACCCTGCCTCTATAGCCCTTTGTAGAATTCCACAGATTCATTATCCTCAGAGGAGAAATTCCTCCTCATCTCTGTCTTAAATAGGCAACCTCTTGTTCTGAGATTATGCCCTCTGGTCTGAAACTCTCCCAAAACAGGAAGCGACTTCTCAGCACCTATCTTGTTATACCTTCTGAGAATTTAATATATGTCAGTAAGGTCACTGCTCATTCTTCTAAATTCCAAAGAAAATAGGCCCAACCTACTCAACCTTTCCTCATATGGGAATCCCTTCATACCTGTGGTCAACCTGGTGAGCCTTCTCTGACTGTCCCCAATGCCATTCAATTTAACTCTCAAACATGGCTGCCAGAGGATCACAGCTGCAGCTATTGGCTGTCCTCCGAGTGGTTACCCTGCTACATAGAGGATCTGGCAACTATGGCCATTTCCATTCTTAGGCTTCCTCCAGTCTTCATCACCTGTGGCAGTGGGGTTGCTGATTTTTGCTTTCTGAAGGGCCTCATGTTGGTCCACCATAATCAGCAGCCGACTTTCCTATTAGTCCTCCAGATTCGAGAGCTTACATTTCATTGGCCACCTTCTTCAAAATCACCCTCTGGTTCTTAGCACTGGTATATGTGGGTTTAGAATTTGTGTTTCCTCCAGGTAGCAAGAATAGACTCCACAATGAAAATTCAGCCCTAAGGGACAGGTTGTCAGGCCTGAAGAATTTTTTTTCCATTTTTATAAAGCACCTATATTCTAAAATAAATTTCAGCTGTTAATGGCCAAAACACCTATGCACATGTTTTAATGGGCAATTTATAATGATGACCTTTCAAGTAATTTTAAGAACACTTAAGTAATTAAATTCATATTGCTTCTGATTTGATTTTCAATATGTGATCTATTTTATAATCCTCAGTTCTCTCCTTAGCTATATCCAAGGCATTACTTTAACTTCATCCATGTCCTGAGATTCTTTTTATTGCCTTATTTGCTCAGTGATAATTGTTACAATTAAACATTTATCACCATTTTCCATCATTGCACAAGCTTTAAAGTTTAAACTTATTTATTAGTATCACAAGGCTTAATTTAACATTGCATTGAAGTTACTGTGAAAATCCCCTAGTCGCCATATACAGGTGCCTGTTCGGATACACTAAGGGAGAATTTAGTATAGCCAATGCACCTAACCAGCATGTCTGTGGGAGGAAACCCACGCAGACACGGGGAGAACATGCAGATTCCGCACAGACAGTGACGCAAGCCAGGAATCGAGCCTGGGTCCCTGGGACTGTGAGCGGTGCTAACCACTGTGCCACCCAGAGTCCACATTCTGGTACCAGTACGCAGAAAATTGCTGTCCGTAGAATATAACAATGACCTTTATTTTGATGTGGAAATGAGAAAGTTTCAAAGTTGCAATTGAAAAGATATCTTTTAATGTGCTTGTTATCAACTTTTTGATTGTCTTGTTGCCTTTTACTTTGTATATGTCCATTTTTGTATAACATATTTGCTAAGTTCCCTACAAGTCAAGAATCACATTTAGAACATAGAACATTACAGCGCAGAACAGGCCCTTTGGCCCACGATGTTGCGCCGACCAGTTACAAAACATTATTAACTTCCACAAGTCTTTAAACTTTTTTCCTTCTGGAGGTCAATGGGATTCACCACAGAGCCCAGGGTGGCTGACTGCATTTAAATGAATATTCTCTTTAATTTACATATTCCTGAAGCACTAAGGTGCACCAAAGTCAATATAAATTAAAATATAGAGAAATGTTAAATAGGCAACTGATTCAATATGATTTGATTTATGCTAATTGCAAAAAAAATCAATGATCTTTGCGAAGTGCTTTAGGCATGCATATGGTTAATGTGTATCTGAATAGTGGCCCAGCATGGCCAGCTAAAAATACATTCTCATGGCACAGTTGCTTAGATTAAAACTGCCAAGAGACGAGGCACAGATTGTTAGATTTAAAACTGTGTGGACTCTCATCTTCGCTGCCTTGATGTGCAGAGTGCAGAATGAACGGTTGCGCAGGGAAGATCCCAGGCAGCATCTTACACTCTAGCAGTGCAGAGTTTGATAGAGCTGGCAAGGCCGACTCCATAGAGAACACAGCACCCTTTTCAGAACTGGAGTGGAGCTCCCCTCTCTCCACCATCTTGCAGGTATTGGGGGCTCTCCCACCCGATCATCATCGGAAACTTCCCCCTTCCCCCCACCATCACGGAAGTATTGCCAGCGTTCCTCCTCTTATTACCTGCGCTTCTCGGTGCCTGTAAGTACCGCTGCTTATCCGCCCACCACACATAACTGGAAATCCCCGTTCTTGGAATCTTACTCACTTATCATCACTCTCATTTCAACTACTGCAACCTCAGTTGCTTTGAACATAAGCGTCACTGTAGCCAGTCATTGGCTGACATTTTACAGGGTTCCTGGAAACATGCTTCAAGGCAGGGACGAGGCTGGGTGCAAAAATGGGATGGAAGGGCGTCCCTGGCAGCAAGCCCACCCACCATCGCCCTCTTGACCAATTTCCCTAAACACCACCCCCTCCATTCCCAAACTCCATCCTCCCCACGTCAGTGGGGCCTACATGACTGGCCCCAGTGAGCTTCACAAACCTATTCCATCTTAATTTTAGGGCCTCGTCTATGGTGGCTGTTCCAGGCCTGATGAAGTGTTGGCAGTGTTGACCAGAGCTGGTGGTGCCGCTGATCTTCTGATTATCTGGCAGCTGTAGGGACAGAACCTCATCCCTTAAAAGGGCAGATGAGGGGAGTATTCTATAAGTGGGGATGGAGTAGACTGGGTCTATACTCCCTGTAGCTTAGAAGAATGAGTGATGACCTAATTGAAACAAAGAAAGAAGTTTTACGGGGTGGATGCTGTGAGGACGGCGTCTAAACAAGAGGTCATGGTTGAGATAAGAAGAAATTCCTTCACACCAAAGGCTGTGCATTTTTTGAATTCTGCACCTGAGTGGGGCTGCTTAGTTGTTGATAGCCAAACAATGGTCAATTTATTAGCCACGAGTGACTATTTATAAAAGAGACTTTGCAGCTCAGTGTCAGAGGCTGGTTTTATTCTCTGTGCTGGCTAATACAGGAACTGTGTTTGAGATCAAGAAGGGGCAATAAGTTCAAGCAATAAGCCCATCACTAAGGCAAATGATGACATTCAGTATGAAAAATGCAAGATCTTCCCACCACAGATATCGGGCTCTGCATTTGCTTCTCAGAATTGCTGTGGGCGGCACGGTAGCACAGTGGTTAGCACTGCTGCTTCACAACTCCAGGGTCCTGGGTTCGATTCCCAGCTCAGGTCACTGTCTGTGTTGAGTTTGCATGTTCTCCTCGTGTCTGTGTGGGTTTCCTCCAGGTACTCCGGTTTCCTCCCACAGTCCAAAGATGTGCGGGTTAGGTTGATTGGCCATGCTAAGAAATTGCCCCTTAGTGTCCAGGGATGCGTAGGTTAGAGGGATTAGTGGGTAAAATATGTAGGGATATGGGGGTAGGGCCTGGGTGGGATTGTGTTCGGTGCAGACTCGATGAGCTGAATGGCCTCTTTTTGCATTGTAGGGTCTATGATTCAATTAGTGCAAGTCTGGCTGTTGGTGATTGTTGCAGCGAATTAGTTAATGACGAACTGAGTGAGAGAGAGACCCATTTTACTTTACACTTAGAGTTATGTTGCAAATGTGCCGATTTGATATTAAATCTGCCATCTGGTGAGACTAAAAATAGTTATCATAAATATTTAAATCCCAGAATTATGATCTGTACAATTTCTAAAATAGCCATTCGCTATCATTTGGGCATTTTATCCAATTACAGAAAGTAAATCACACAAAGCAGGACTTAGTCAAAAATTTTATGAGTCAGAAAATTACAGAATTTACTTTTTTCTGATGGAACAAAAGTAGCTAAAAATAACCCTGACTTGCACTAAATGACACAGAAAGAGAGCGAATTGGTTTTATCATTTCTTTGTGCTAATAATGGGGTTTAGTGTTCTGCTACTGCTGTGGAAGCAGGGATAGTGAAGTTAAATGATTTGTTACCTACCAAACATCAGTGACAATGAGCTGATTTTCTCACCAGGTCAGAAGTCTGACTGATGGGACTGAAAGTGAGACCTGACCCAGAGAGGTGGCAGGACCCTGGGTGGCAGCCAATTCAGAGGCTGACACCAACACCAATCAGAGCATTGGCAGCAGTGAAGCCCCAGCATCCCCACTATTAGAGGGAGACATTGTTGAGATTGTAGGAAGGTGGAGAGGGTGGCTCCATCTGAGGTGCACTGAAGATAAGTTCCTTTCTTACCTTGTTAGGTTCAGACAGACAGACCCTATGAATTAGTGGGGAATCTACCTCCAGTGATGCCATTGTAGCTGTGAGGGTGACCATTGCTGCTGGGGGAACCCATTGTGAGCCATGAAGGAGGGCCCTCCTGGAGATCAACTGGAAGCTGCCAGGATTCACTTGGCACTTTCACTCAAAGTGGAGGCATTTACAAACTTCGGAAAAATGAATGGGCACTAAATTGGCGTAACTAGCTTTTTGGTGGGCAACTGCATCACTGTGGTTCACCTTGCTGATAATATCCTTGGCAAGAAGGCGTCAGGTTTCCCTACCAATTTCTTCAGTTGCCACTTAACCTGCCTTCCTGCCTGTCTCCAGAGGGTTGGTAAAATCCAGCTCAACATTTCACTAAAATACTATCACATGACAGAAAAGATTAGACAATCTCAACAGTGATGTTATGATAATACTATTTTGTCGATATTATCTAATCAATAAACAAATCAATCAAATCAAAGTTTGTGTTATAGGATAACTCCAATGATAAATCAGGGAAGTTATCTGCAACAGCTTCCAAATATAGGCAATTTTTGGACATTTTATGGCAAGGGCAGCAATAACGCTTTAAAGAATCTATTCTCTTGAAAGTGAGAGCTGACCCCTCACAGGCTACAGACACCCCCAGCGTTACAGATATTGATCTAGGAAGACCAGTAGAGGTAATTAAATCAAATAAACATCGATTGGAACTGATCTATTCCACATGGTAGATTAATCATCTGAAAACTGAGCCAGGCAGATGTGCAGTCCTACACAGCTCTGCATATGTTTATGCAGGCACCCTGGCTTATTAGTGAGACTTGAAGCTGCAAATCCATTGAGGTCCAGCCAACACTGCCAGCTGATAGGTGATGGTTGGTAGCAGGATATGAAGTGGGAACCTATCAGCCATCTGTGCAATCTCAGGTGGATCCTATTTGTAGACCTGCACATATTTGAGAGTCTCTAAACTTTTGTTGTTGTCAATCTGTACATAAACTATCCAGATTATTTAATCCACATTCAGAAAATAGAAACTCAACATGTGTGGATTTCTCACTGCCTTCATTTTGAGATATTTAAAGGATTCTCCCTCTGCCAGGCACCAAATACTGAAAAAGCACAGGGTTCATGTCACACTCTCTATAACCCCCACGACTTGCCTGGGCTTGCAAAATCTCACTAACTGTCCAAGCTGGAAACAATTCTAACCTGTGCTTAACTCTCTCTCCACTCACATTATCTGCACCTACAAAGACTTGATTACCTGTTAAGACTCACATTCCAACCATTATCTTGTAATTGAGTTTGTGTCTATATATGCCCTGTTTGTGAACTGAACTCTTCACTCACCTGGTGAAGAAGCAACGTTCCGAAAGTTTATGTTCCCAAATAAACCTGTTGGACTTTAACCCGGCGTTGTGAGACCACTTACTGTTTTGAAATATCTGTTTGAAAATAAATTATTTAGATTTGACTATTTAAAAAATATGTTGTTCCCCTTTGGCTCCTATTTGCCAAAGATGAGCAGAGGCCCTCTTGAGATAAATATGCAAACCTGAGCTTGAACTGCCAGTTAATAAAATTACAGCACAGGAACAGGCCCTTTGGCCCTCCAAGCCTGCACTGATCATGCTGCCCAACTTAACTAAAACCCCCTATCCTTCCGGGGACCATATCCCTCTATTCCCATAGTATTCCTGTTTTTATCCAGACACCCCTTAAAAGTCACTACTGTACCTGCTTCCACTACCTCCCCTGGCAACAAGTTCCATGGTACCCACTACTCTGTGTGTAAAACATCTGCCTCGTACATCACCTTTAAACTTTGCCTCTCACACCTTAAAGCTATGCCCATTAGTAATTGACTCTTCCACCCTGGGAAGCTTCTGACTATCCACTCTGCCCATGCCTTTCATAATCTTGTAGACGTCTGTCAGGTTGCCCCTCAACTTCTGTCGCTCCAGTGAGAACAAACCATATTTCTTCAGTTGTGGGGGTTACAGATAGTGTGACATGAACCCAAGATCCTGGTTGAGGCCGTCATCACGTGTGCAGAACTTGGCTATCAGTCTCTGCTCAGCGACTCTGTGTTGTCATGTGTCGTGAAGGCCGCCTAGGAGAACGCTTACCCGAAGATCAGAGGCTGATTGCCCGTGACCGCTGACGTGTTCCGTGACAGGAAGGGAACACTTCTGCATAGTCTTGCCAACATACCATGCCTTAGGAAATCCTTTCCTGCAGCGTATCGGGTAGACAATGATGGCCAAGTCACAAGAGTACGTACTGTGTAGCTGGCGGATGGTTGTGTGGTGTTGTGGTCACTATTATCCCGAAGGCTGGGTAGTTTGCTGCATACAATGGTCTGTTTGAGTTTGCCCGGTTGTTAGAAGCCAAGCAGCGGAGGTGTGGGGATGGCCTTGGCAAGATGTTCGTCTTCATCAATGACATGTTGAAGGCTCCGGAGAAGATGTCATAGCTTCTCTGCTCAGGGAAGTACTGGACGATGAAGGGTACTCTGTCTGCCATTTGTCTTCTGCGGAGGTCAGTGTAGTTTTTCACTATGGTGCATTGGATCTGTCATTTGATGATTTGAGAGCCATATCTTGTTCTTTCAAGGGCGTCTTTCAGCATCTGTAGGTGTCTGTTGTGATCCTCCTTATCTGAGCAGATCCTGTGTATACAGAGGGCTTGTCCATAGGGAATTGCTTCTTTAACATGTTTAGGGTGGAAGCTGGAGAAGTGGAGCATGGTGAGGTCATCCGTGGGCTTGCAGTACAGTGAAGTGCTGCGGTGACCATCCTTGATGGAGATGCATATGTCCAAGAATGCAACTGATTCTGGAGAATAGTCCATGGTGAGTCAGATGGTGGGATGATGTCATCTTGTAGTTGTTTCAGTGTAGTTGTTTACTACGAGTCCAAAGGAAGAAAATGTCATTGATATATCTAGCGTATAGCGTCAGTTGAAGGTCCTGTGCGGTGAAGAAATCTTGTTTGAACCTGTGCATAAAGATGTTGGCATATTGAGGTGCAAATTTGGTCCCCATGGCTGTTCCATGTGTCTGAATGATGAACTGGTTGTTGAAGGTGAAGACATTGCGGTCCAGGATGAAGCAAATGAGTTGCAGCTTTGCGTCTGGAGATAGGCAGTTGTCGGCATTGAATACTGAGACAGTTGCAGCAATGCCGTCATTGTGGGGGATACTGGTGTGGAGTGCCGAGACACCCATTGTGACAAGGAGTGTTCCTGGTTCAAATGCTCCATGGGTCCTGAGTTTCTGTAAGAAGTCCGTAGTGTCGTGACAGAAGCTGGGGGTTCCTTGTACGATGGGTTACAGGATGCCTTCGACGTAGCCGGAGAGGTTCTCACACAGGGTCCCATTGCCTGATACGATGGGACAACCGGGTGTGTTGGCCTTGTGTATTTTCGGGAGGCATTAGAGGTCTCCAATGCGAGGAATACGTGGGATGAGAGCAAGGAGAATGCTCTGAAGGTCCAGATCAAAGGTCTTGATCAGTCTGTTGAGTTGACGAGTGTGTTCTATGGTCAGATCTGCGGGTAACTGTCTGCAATGTTCCGCGTTGTTCAGTTGTCGGTACACTTCTTTGCAGTAATCCGTTCTGTTCAGTATGACAGTGGCCCCTCCTTTGCTGGTTTAATGACAATGTTGCGGTTGGTCTTGAGAGTGTGGATGGCGTTGCTTGGGCGATAATCAAGGCTGTCTTGTGAGTGCGGCTGATAAATCTGGCATTGACGCATCTCCTGACAGCTTGGGCATACATGTCAAGTTGAGGGCAGTGGCCTTCCGGAAGAGTCCAATTCAACTCTTTCTCTTCAGTTGCTGCACCGTGGATCTCTCTGTTGGCTGTTCCGGTTCATTGGCTGTCTCATCAGGTTCGCTGCTGGCCTCTTGGGGCTTGTGGAAAAACTCCTGAAGCCTCATTTGCCTGATGAATTCCTCTGTGTCTGCCGTGAGACTGATAGGGTCCATTTTGGTGGTGGGGCAGCGCCGCAACCTGGAAACCAAGATACAGTCCATATTCTCAACTTGAGCTCAAGGCGCAGACCGGCTACAAAACACTGCCGAGCAGACGAGACGATGGTACTACGCCATTTACATCCTCACCAAGAACAGGAAACTTGAGAAACTCGGCATCATCACCAGCAGCAACCAATTGTCCCGCGGTACCACAGTAGAAAACAGTACCACTGCAGGGAAGTCCATTGTCAACTTGTCGGACTACACACTCCAACCAGATGAAATCAAGGTTCTCAGCTGAGGGCTCAAAATAGACCCCATCAGTCTCACAGCAGACACAGAGGAATTCATCAGGTGAATGAGGCTGCAGGAGTTCTTCCACAAACCCCAAAAGGCCAACAGCGAACACAATGAGACAGCCAATGATCCAAAACAGCTGACGAGAGATCCGCAGTGCAGCGACCCAAGAGGAAAGAGTCGAACTGGACTCTCTGGAAGGCTGCTGCCCTCGACATGACATATATGCCCAAACCATCAGGAGGTGCGTCAGTGCCAGATTCGTCAGCCACACTCACAAGACACTCCCAAACATCACCCAAGCACAACGCAACACTGTCATCAAACCAGCAAAGGAGAGGCCATTGTCATACTGAACAGAATGAATTACTGCAAAGAAATGGACCAACAACTGGACAACGAGAAACATTACACAGAGTTACCCATAGAACACACCCATCAACTCAACAGACTGATCAAGACCTTTGATCCGGACCGGCAGAGCACCCTCATCCCACATTCTCACAAGGGAAATCTCTACTGCCTCCCAAAGATACACAAGGCCAACACACCCGGCTGTCCCATTGTATCAGGCAATGGGACCCTGTGTGAGAACCGCTCTGGCTATGTCGAAGGCATCCTGAAACCCATCATACAAAGAACCCCCAGCTTCTGTCGCGACACTACAGACTTCTTACACAAGCTCAGGACCCATGGAGCAGTTGAACCAGGAACACATCTCGTAGCAATGGATGTCTCGGCATTCTACACTAGCATCCCCCACAATGACAGCATTGCTGAGCTGCTTCAGTACTCAATGCTGACAATTGCCAAAAAATCCCCAGATGCAATTCTGCAACTCATTCGCTTCATCCTGGACCACAATCTCTTCACCTTCAACTGCCAGTTCTTCATCCAGACATATGGAACAGCCATAGGGGCCAAATTCGCACCTCAATATGCCAACATCTCCATGCATAGGTTTGAATAAGACCTCTTCATCGCACAAGACTTTCAACTGGCGCGATACACTAGACACATTGATGACATTTTCTTCTTTTAGACTCATGGTGAACAATCACTGAAACAACTATATGATGACATCAGCAAGTTCCACCCCACCATAGACTCACCATGGACTACTCTCCAGAATCAGCTGCATTCTTGAACACACATCTCCATCAAGGATGGTCACCTCAGCACTTCACTGTACCACAAGCTCACGGATAACCTCATGATGCTCCACTTCTCCAGCTTCCACCCTGAACATGTTAAAGAAGCTATCCCATATGGACAAGGCCTCCCTATACAGGATTCAGATGAGGAGGATCGCCACAGACATCTACAGGCGCTGAAAGACACCCTCGTAAGAACAGGATATGGTGCTCAACTTATCGATCGACAGTTCTGACGTGTCACAGTGAAAAACCTCATAGACCTCCTCAGAAGACAAACATGGGACACGGCGGACAGAGTACCCTCCATCGTCCAGTACTTCACCGGAGCGGAGAAGCTGCGACATCTTCTCCGGAGCCTTCAACATGTCATCGATGAAGATAAACATCTCGCCAAGGCCATCCCCACACCCCCCCCATTTGCCTTCAAACAACCACGTAACCTCAAACAGATTATTGTACACGGCAAACTATCCAGCCTTCAGAACAGTGACCATGACACCACACAACCGTGGCACAGCAAGTTCTGCAAGACATGCCAGATCATCAACACAGATGCCACCATCTCACATGAGAACACCATCCACCAGGTACACAGTACATACTCCTGTCACACAGCTGCAGGAAAGGATGGTACATTGGCAAGACCATGCAGATGCTATGACAACAGATGAATGGACACCGCTCAAGAATCACCAGGCAAGAGTGTTTCCTTCCTGTTGTGGAACACTTCAGCAGTCATGGGCATTTGGCCTCTGATCTTCAAGTAAGCGTTCTCTAAGGCGGCATTTACGACACAAATAACACAGAATCGCTGACAATAACGCAAAATC
Organism: Carcharhinus amblyrhynchos; assembly: GCF_965287045.1. NCBI lineage: Eukaryota > Metazoa > Chordata > Chondrichthyes > Carcharhiniformes > Carcharhinidae > Carcharhinus > Carcharhinus amblyrhynchos. The sequence goes on from NC_137331.1 coordinate 19,738,502, forward strand.
GCTGAGCAGAAACTGATAGCCAAGTTCCGCACACATGAGGACGGCCTCAACCGGGATCTTGGGTTCATGTCGCACTATCTGTAACCCCCACGACTTGCCTGGGCTTGAAAAATCTCACTAACTGTCCTGTCTGGAGACAATTCACACATCTTGAACCTGTGCTTAACCCGCTCTTCACTCACGTTGTCTGCACCTAAAGACTTATTACCTGTTAAGGCTCACATTCCAACCATTATCTTGTAACTGAGTTTGTGTCTACATGTGCCCTGTTTGTGAAACAAAATTTTCACTCATCTGATGAAGGACAATGCTCTGAAAGCTTATGCTACCAAATAAACCTGTTGGACTTTAATGTGGTATTGTCAGACTATTTACTGTGCCTACCCCAGTCCAACTCCGGCAACTCCATATTATTTCAAAACATTTATTGCTGTACCATGGAAAGGCTTTGTAACATGTTTTGAACCAATTTTTCTCTTGTAGGTAAAGTACAGGCTGACTGGCTTTAAACTATTTATTAGTATGTGTATCCTTAATTAATGGAGATAAACCAGGTAGATCTATGGATATTAACACATAAAGGAGGTGTAAGACAAGCCTATTGGATGCAAAACAAGCAACATTTATCCAAAAACAATAAGTGGGACCAGAGGAAAGATTGGTAATGTACTGAGAATCATCACGAGAAAGTCACTGAATGAGAGCTTTACTGAACTAAGTTATTTCCATAGATTCAAAATTAGGGATACATCAATCAGGTTGTCAATTCCACCAGACTACTGGGAATGTTGGACAAATATTAATTACATTTGCAGATGGAGGGGGAGGAGGATAATAAAATAAAGCCCCAAGGAAGGAGTTAGTTGAAATGCATGTGTGCGTAGACAGTGTCAGGTAAAATTTAACACAGAAAAGCTCATGTGAGACATTGCACACCATCGTGAAGAATGTTGTTAAGCAGTTAAAGGTTCAGATTTCACTGTACAATTATTGAATTCTAACCACTTTAATTGGCAGCTCAGGTGCCATTTTACATCTTATCCTCAAAGATGCTGACCTACTTTGGCTGAGAGGCAAGTCTAAAATAAGCATTCATATTACTTTGATGGTGATGTGAAGCAATAAACTCTCAAATGTCTGATCAAAATCCTATCAACAAGCAAACTACACAGATTAAATTCTAGGTGATAAATTGTTGGTGCCACCGTTAGCCAGCAAACAAAAGCAGGATACAAATTAGTCACCAGATAAATGGTGTCTGTACAAATGACTGATAAGCCATAATGAGATTCAGCTTCATGTTTTGTAAAATGTTCTTTCAATAAAAGTACACAAATGCATTCTCAAATATTGCATGTCCCAAAGCCAAATATAGAATCATACAACATCTATAGCGCAGAAGGAGGCCATTTGGCCCTTTGAGCCTGCACCAACAACAATCCCACCCGGGCCCTATTCCCATAATCCCCTGATAACCATGCAAATTTACCCTGACATTAGAGGGAAATTTAGCACGGCCAATCAATCTAACCCGCACATCTTAGGACAGTAGGAGGAAACTGAAGCATCCGGAGGAAACTCACGCAGACACGGCAGGGATGTGAAAACTCCACACAGACAGTGCCCCCAGTCCCTGGCACTGTGAGTCAGCAGTGCGAACCACTATGCTACTGTGCCGCCCACATCTCAATCATTTTGTTAATGCATTGTTATTTATGGAAATAGACATCCTTGTATTTTTGTGAAAAAATGTCTTGTTGGGATCAGTTTGTCTGTTATTGAGTGCTTGTTTCAAATCAGCATCCCTCATTCACTGAACTATAAGTTAAAATCCATTCTAACACATTTGTTATTTATTTTTCAATAACAGGATCTTTCAATTGATTTCTGAAAGAGCAGAGTAATCAGGAAATTGTAAGCACTGCTCTGATTATCTGATTTCATAATTCATATGCTTTAAAAAACTTTTGGTTTAGAAATTGAACTTTAAATGTAGATAAATAGAAATACTTGGTTGAGAAACTAGTAAACGGACCTCAGTTAATTACATTTCAAAGGGTAACCTGTGTTTATTTAATAAGGTCAGAGTCAGAAGCGAAAAACAAACAATGGTTAATTCACCTCTGAGATTTTGTTAAGGACAGGAGGTCTATAGTTATTTCACTCAGAGATTTAGATTATTCATGTAGTTTCCCAGATAAAAGACGCTCAAAGCATCTTTGTAAACAAGCAAATTTCTTTGGGGAAACAGAAAATTTGGGAAAAGATCTACAAGGGCATCTATGTGCAAATTCACATGAGATGGATGAGATCCTAAATGGATATTTCTCATCGGTATTTACTATTGAGAACGGCATGGATGTTAGGGAACTTTGGGAAATAAATAGTAATGCCTTGAGGAGTGTACATATTACATCTTACAAATTTGATTGAGTTTTTTGAAAGGGTAACCAAGAAGATGGATAAGGGCAGTATAGGCGACATTGCACACATAGGCTTTAGCAAGGCCTTTGGCAAGGTACCGCAAGATAAGTTGTTGCACAATGTTAAATCTCATGGGATCCAGGGTGAGGTAGCCAATTGGCTACAAAATTGGTTTGATGACAGAAGACAGAAGGTGGTTGTAGAGGGTTGTTTTTCAAACTGGAGGCCTGTGACCTGTGGTGTGCCTCAGTGATTGGTGCTGGGTCCACAGGTATTTGTCATTACATTAATGATTTGAATGAGAATTTAGGATGCATGGTTAGTAAGTTTGCAGGTGACGCCAAGATTGGTGGCATTGTGGACAGTGAAGAAGGATTGCAACAGAACCTTGATCAATTGGGCCAGTGGGCCAATGAATGGCAGATGAAGTTTAATTTAGATAAATGTGAGGTGATGCACTTTAGTAGATCAAATTGGGATAGGACCTACTCAGTTAATGGTGGGGCATTGGGGAGAATTATAGTACAAAGAGTTCTAGGAGTACAGGTTCATAACTCCTTGAAAGTAGAATCACAGGTAGACAGGGTGGTGAAGAAGGCATTTGGCATGTTTGGTTTAATTGGTCAAAACATTGAAAGCAGCACGTCTTGTTGAAGTTGTTGCACAAGATATTGCTAAGACCACATTAGGAATACTGTGTACAGTCTGGTTACCCTGGTGAAGGCAGATTGAATCTTACCTTTGAAAAGGTAATTCGATAAGCACCTAAAGGGCAATCATTAGCAGGGCCCCAGGGAAAGGGCTGGGGAGTGGATCAGCTAAATTGATCTTGCAGAAAGTTGGCATCAGCTTCTATGCTGCACCCATTCTATGATTCATATCAGAAAGCCCCTTGAATATATGAATAAGGGACTTGCACATGTTTTAGGATCCAAACCAGGAATTGTTTTGTCCTGAATGCAGCAGATATCAGGCCTGATGGCTTAACTAGATGTCCTTGAAGGGAACCTGTCCCCAAATAAGTACATTAATTTTTCTATCCGAATGTGGAGCCAGGAGATGTAGAGTGTAAGTGGTCAACTCACAGTCCCCCACCTCCAATTGCCTTACCCTTCCGGGGTCACCTTAGGTTCTAGGTTGTTGGGATCAGACAGAGAGAGGACACGTTCCCTTTTCATCATGCTCTGCCACATTTCTCTCAGCTCACGCCCAACCCTTGTCGCTCCCTGTGATGCCTTGCCCTCATATTTTGGCTTGTTGTTTTTGTTCGAGGTTGGTGTCCCAGCCAGACAATCCTACCACACAGCTATAAATGGAAAGCTGCCTCCAGTGTCAACAACTTTCCAATTCAGTATTAATGAGGGATTGCACCGCATCCTTATTCAGGCATGATCAAATTTCTAAGGCTCTTTGCCTACATTTCCATCATGTAGAGATGCCGGCGTTGGACTGGGGTAAACACAGTAAGAAGTCTCACAACACCAGGTTCAAGTCCAACCCGTTTATTTGATAGTAATCCCTCAAGCTTTCCTTCCACACACCTGATAAAAGAACACTGTTTCCGAAAGCTTGTGGGATTACTATCAAATAAACTGGTTGGACTTAAACCTGGTGTTGTGAGACTTCTGACTACATTTCCATCCCCGCTCCTTCAACCTAAAAATGATTAACCATGCACGCTTTACATGTTGTTTTTGTGAGCTTGCTGTATTTAAATAGATTAATACTGTGCCAAAAGAAACAAGTGAATGATTTATGAATAATTAGTTATAAAACCATTTTGCAATGCCCTGAGGATGTGAAAAGACCATAAGATGTAGGAACAGCAGTAGGTCATTTGGCCCATTGAGTCTGCTCTGGCCTTTAATGAGATCATGACTGATCTGATGTGATAATTCTCAACTCCACTTTCCTGCCATATTGCCATAACCCTTGAATCGCTTACTGATTAAAAATCCGTCTCAGCAAAAGCTCTTTCTAATTTCTACTAATTGCCCTGATTTTCGTTGGGAATTCATTGTCAATTTTGGAGATTGCTGAAGTGCTGTCTAAGGAGCCCTGCCAAAATGCTGCTATGTATCCTATAGACCCTTGTCAGACCCCACTTGGAGTACTGTGCACAGTTCTGGTCACCTCACTACAGGAAGGATGTGGAAGCTATTGAGAGGGTGCAGAGGAGATTTTCAAGGATGTTGCCTGGATTGGGAGGCATGCCTTATGAAGATAGGTTGAGGGAGCTAGGTCTCTTCTCCCTGGAGAGACGAAGGTTGAGAGGCAACCTGATAGAGGCTTATAAAATGTTGAGAGGAATAGACAGGGTGGATTCTCGGAGGCTATTTCCCAGGGTTGAAATGGTCGCTACGAGAGGACACAGGTTTAAGGTGCTGGGAAGCAAGTACAGAGGAGATGTTAGGGGAAAGTTTTTCACTCAGAGGGTGGTGAGTGAGTGGAATTGGCTGCCATCGGTGGTGGTAGAAGCAAACTCACTGGGGTCTTTTAAAAGACTTCTGGATGAGTATATGGGATCTAATGGGATTGGAAGTTACAGATAGTTCTATGGCTTGGTAGGTATAGATGTGATAGGCGCAACTTGTGGGCCAAAGGGCCTGTTTGTGCTGTAGTGTTCTATGTTCTATCCTATAGATGGGACACACTGCTATCACTGTGTGCTGGTGGTAGAGGGAATGAATGTTTATGGTGATCATGGAGTGTCAGTTAAGTAGGCTGTTTTGTCTTGGATAGTGTTGAGTTACTGGAGTGTTGTGGGAGCTGCACTAATCCAAGCAAGTAGAGAATATTCGATACATTCCTGACTTTGTGTTTTGTAGATAGTGGTTAGGATTTGAGGGGCTGGTCAGGAGATGTGTTTTTCAGACCAGAGTTCCCAAGCCTTTGACACTTACTTGCAGCCATGCTATTTATGTGCAAAAACAAAATATTACAGATATTTTAAATCTGAATGTAAAGGCAGAAAATGCTGCAAGTACCCAACAGGTCAGGCAGTGTCTTTGGAGGGAGAAACTGAGTTAAGAGTCACAGAGTCGTAGAGATTTACAGCATGGAAACAGGCCCTTTGGCCCAACTTGTCCATGCAGCCTTTTTTTTAAAACCCCTAAACTAATCCCAATTGCCCGCATTTGGCCATATCCCTCTGTACCCATCATACCCATGTAACTATCTAAACGCTTTTTAAAAGATAAAATTGTACCCACCTCTACTACTACCTCTGGCCGCTTGTTCTGGAAACTCGTCACCCTCTGTGTGAAAAAGTTGTCCCTCTGGACACTTGTATCTCTCCCCTCTCAGCTTAAATCTATGCCCTCTAGTTTTAGACTCCCCTACCTTCGGGAGCCTGTGTGATATTTAGCTGTCAATTGCTTGCCTGTTTTCTCATCTTTTTCAACCTTGCTGCCTTTGACTAACTTCAGATTTCTAACAGCTTGATTTTTTTATGTCGGTACCATTGAGGTGGGAATGCAGGTCAGGAATACAAAGGTGCCAGCTTTAGGACTTCGATGATGATTTTTGACAAAGTGACCCATTAAGTGGCTGCCACCAGGTGCCCAAAAAGGACAAAGTTCAGGCTCTGGAACCTCCAACATGTGGAGATCAGCAGCCTCACTGTCAGACGTGAGAGCTGCTGATGTAGGTAGGTGAAAGAGAGGGCATCTCAAGATGCATGTGCCTGATGAAGAGCTTTTCAAAAATTTCAAGTCAAGACGGGCACATCTGCCAAGCCATCAGCAAGGAGGGGCAACTGTTCCACCAGATGGCCAGTGGCCACAGCCATGGCCCTTTGTCTACGGCAGGTATGGGGGAGGGATCAGTAGCTGGATGGGGCACTGATCATTGGAGGTACATTGACGTGAAATATTAGACCATTCCTTGGCCATGTTTGGCGCATATACCTTTCTTTGATATGATTTGATTTATTATTGTCACATGTATTAGTACACAGTGAAAAGTATTGTTTCTTGCACCTATACAAACAAAGCATACTGTTCCCAGAGAAGAAAAGGAGTGCAGAATGTAGTGTTACAATCATAGCTCGGGTGGAGAGAAAGATCAATTTAATGCAAGGTAGGTCCATTCAAAAGTCTGATGGCAGCAGAGAAGGAGGTGAATTGGTACTTGACCTCAGATTTGGCGTTGATGGGCTTTCTTAACTATAGTGTCAGCATGGGGAGACTAGGACAGGTTGCTGATGATCTGGACATCTAAAAACATAAAGCTCTCGACCATCTCTGCAACTCAACCCAAATGCAAAATTCCAGTTGGTGCGTAAAGAGTGGTTTTCACAAGCCCCTTAATATGGTCTAATTGGTTCCCCAACTTTTGCGGGAGAGAAGCAATCTCCCAATCCTGCCTAACTGAAAATGACCCAAAGGCAGAACCATGCAGGAAATTGCACAAGGGCTCACCTCCAGTCCTGCCTTCATTTCCCATTGAAAATTTAGGCCGATGCAGCAAAGATGAATTAGGTCTCTCTACTCTTGTTGTATTCTTTTCAGAGAAAACACTCGTGCTGTGCAGAACACCAGTATAATCACCAGATTTTAGCCTCAAACTTTCCACATTTGAATAGTTTAATTGGCTGAAATGCTAAAAAATACTTTAATTTCTTTCAAAGGCTAGAGGAAAGAAAATGTTTATCCCTCCTGATTGAAAATTTTAATGTTTCTAATTAATATTGAGTCTGCTACTTTTACTGCCTTGGAATATTTTTATCAAGATAAATAGATTTGTAAAAGTTTTAAACTATTAGTTGTGATGTAACTAATTTAATATTCAATATATTTTGGGATGTGTGTTGATAAAAAAATCATTATTTAAAATGTTAAACATGAATATTAAGAAGTTAAGATTTTAAAGTTAACACAAAATTAGGCACCTGTGAAAATATCAATTGTGATCCCATGATCAGCTGACCTCATTTAAGAATACTTGCAGCGCTTGGAAGTTAAGGGATTCGCAGATCCAAACTTTCTGTCCATTTATTTTAATGATGAAAGATCATAGTTTACCGATCTGAATTTCCTATGAGTGTTACATAGAACATTACAGTGCAGAACAGGGCCTTCGGCCCACGATGTTGCGCCGACCAGTTAAAAAACAATAACCCTCTAACCTAAACCAAACCCTTTCCATCCATAAACCTATCCACGGATCTCTTAAACGCCCCCAAACTAGGCGCATTTACAACTGCAGCAGGCAGGGCATTCCAATCCCTCACCACCCTCTGGGTAAAGAACCTACCCCTGACATCCGTCCTATAACTACCCCCCCCCTTAATTTAAAGCCATGCCCCCTCATGCTAGCTTTCTCCATCTGAGGAAAAAGGCTATCACTATCCACCCTATCTAAACCTCTAATCATCTTATATGTTTCAATAAGATCCCCTCTTAGCTGCCTTCTTCCTAGCGAAAACAACCCCAAATCCCTCAGTCTCTCTTCATAGGACCTCCCCTCCATACCAGGCAACATCCTGGTAAACCTCCTCTGCACCCTCTCCAAAGCCTCCACATCCTTCCTATAATGTGGGGACCAGAACTGCACACAGTACTCCAAGTGCGGCCGCACCAGAGTTGTGTACAGTTGCAACATGACGCTGCGGCTCCTAAATTCAATCCCCCTACCAATAAACGCCAATAGTTACGGCCCATAGTAATGTTAGTCACCAAAATCGTTTTCAAAATCAAAATGGTGAACAATTACAAATGCACCTACCCTATTCAGTACAACTATTAACACCTAAGCTCAGATCTTCCAGTCAGCGACAATGCCATGCTGGTCGCCACTGATCATGATTAAAATTGTGCCCTTGCCTTACAAAGGTGAGTGAGGCATCACTGCAGAGATCCACATGTAGGACTAGTGAGAAGAAGGAATGATGAGGCCACCCTCCCCCTCTTTGACATCACCAGCTGAAGTAATTCCAGTTTTGGTCAGCATACTTGTAGCTTTAATATATGTTTTAAAAGACCTCACCATAACGATATTTTTAAAACTGTTTCAAATACTTCTAACCCTTTAAATGGTGGTTATGAGTTTGTGGTTGCGGGGGGAAGGTATGGGTGTTGGTGGGTCAGGGGTGAGGGTGGAGAGTTAAGCACTGTTGAGAGTGGCTGAGGTGGGAGTCCGCATTGCCTCCTTTATACTTTTGAAATCCTGCTCTACAGAAAAGGGTTGTCTGCTTTGCTTGCATGACTACAATCTCCTTGGAGTCATAATAATAAGTAGTTGGAATGTTTAGAAGAAACACAATTGTATAAATTCAAATCATTCTTCCAGCTATGTCTAAATGCACTCACATCGCACTCATCATCTGCCAGTTTGCATATAAATCTGTAACAGAGCCAACTCTCAATTCAAGTTACTCTGTTGACTCAGATTTGGCTGTCATAACACTTCCTCTTTTGATGCACCACCCCGATAAATGTACTTGATTTTACTTGTTCATTTAAAATAAAACACAAATAGATCTAATTGGTGCATTAGATGTAGAGGTAAATTTTCTGATCCACCGTGGGAATTGTTGAGGGTGGGATAGACCACTGAATGGTCCATTGTCATTGGATGGGAACGTTCAGTCTCGGGGTAGGTGGGATCTGCACACCACATGAGTAGGGGGAATTTTCCACACTTTAATCTTTATTTTCTAGTTGTGATTAGTAGGAGTCAGATGCTCAACATGTAGTTCAACTTAGCAACATCATAAATTCACATTGGAAGCAAAAAAAATCTCTGAATTCTGATGGGACACAGGCAGCAATCTCTCAGTGATCTTTTAATTACTGTGATTTCCTGTCAAATTCCATGTGGTAACGCCAAGAACATGATCACTTTCTTACCATTCTCTGCAGTTTTCATATTAGCTGCTTTATCTCTCTGTCTCTCCTCCTGTGTTCATCTCTTCTCTTCTGTTTCTCTTCTTTAGCACTTTTTTTGCTTCTCTCAGTCTCTTCTTTACTTCAATGTTAATTATTGGTGTGATGTGAAAAGAAGCCACCAATGGTTGCATGCTAAATTTATGATAGGGCTTGTAGGGAAAATGTCACCCTCAGCTACTCCCTTACTGTCCCTTTGCACAATCACTTGTGTTTTCCTCAATTCTTTATTCTCATCAGTAGCCTGATCTTTTCCCATTCAAACGCCTTAATTTTCACCTCCAATTGCTCCATTATCACCTTAATCTCATCATCCATCCACTCTCCTCACTCACACCGCTTCACCCAGGGGGAACTGACACAAAGCCAGAGGTCTCCTCGCTCTCATTTCGTTTTGCTTCTTGTCCCTTTTCCCCCATCCTCTGTTTCTCTTTCCTCCTAATAGGCTGTCCTCACTTTTAAAATTCAGCAGCTTTGTTGAGAAAGACTACTTAAATTAGAATGAGGAAAAAGGTGCACATTTATCTTCCCTTGAGGTCAGTGTCTGTTTTACATCTGCAATTGATTAGCATTGACCTTTTCTAAATGTAAACAGGCAAAGTAATTTGCTGATCATAAAGCTTAACTTTGTTTGAACATGAAATAAAATTGCATGAAGATATCTGCACTCTTCTTACTCCTTTGAGTTATCCGCCCACTCTCTGAATCTCCATTTCTAAAGCTTATTGAACACAAATCACACAGGTTACAGCAAGTGTGTAATCAAAACGACTGGACTCTCTCTCTCACATGCACACAAAGATGTCCCACTTTTTAAAAATTCAACATGAAGTTTACTTTTGTGAAGTTTTTGAAAAGTTTCTTCTCGTAGAGAACCAGTAACACAGCTGAGGGAATGGTTTTGATGCATCCTGAGAGAGTTCATATGCTGCAGTCTGAATTTTTAGTTGCATCCCCTTTCTGTCTTTGGCAGGAAATATGGATGGGGAACATACATACACTTGCTGCAATGCCAGACAAAGGGTGTTTTTATTGAAATAGAGAGGTTAATTTGATATAAGCTTTTAAAATAATGAAGGGATGGGACAGAATATATGGAAAGAGATTGTTTCCAGTAATCGAAGGTTCCAGACATTTGGCCAGGGTTCTCTAGTCCCACTGATGGTGCATCCCTACTTTCCTGATTTCCGACGTGGAGAAGCCGGCGTTGGACTGGGGTAAACACAGTAAGAAGTCTGACAACACCAGGTTTAAGTCCAACCGATTTATTTGATAGTAAACTCACAAGCTTTCGAGGTTAACCTCTTCATCAGGTGAATGGAGAGTCAGGTGAGTGGAGAACTCTCCATTCACCTGACAAAGAGGTTAACCTCGAAAGCTTGTGAGTTTACTATCAAATAAATTGGTTGGACTTAAACCTGGTGTTGCCAGACTTCTTCCTGATTTCCCACAGGTCTGGTGTGTCTTCAATGAAAATTCTCATTGACAGCAGTGGAATCAGAAGGTCCCACCACCAGTGAAAGGCACCGCCTTCCACTGCTGAGAAAAGTGCTGAGGGGAGGGCACGGAATCTTGCCCAATATTACAGACATGTACTACCAGAGTTATGGTTAAAACAGAAACCATGTCAAGATTTAGGAATAGATGATTGAAGACAAGGATATGGAAACAAGCCAAGCACGTGGAATTAGAACTACTGTTCCTCCAGAGCATAAACATGGATATGTTGGAACTGAATTGCTTATTTTCAAGTAATTTTATGGCAATAAAAAAATTCAAGAAGTATTCTAAAGTGACTTTTGGGAACTTCGTTGATAAATAATGCATTCCCTGAATAACCATAAAATAGCCATTGTGTTGTCGAATGTGATACTAGAATTTTTAAAAACATCTGGTATTGCATGGGTGATTGGAATAATGTGTACTATGGATACTTGCGAGGAATTTTATGAAAAGCATGCTCTATATTGAATTTAATATGGATATATAGATTTATTTGAATGAAAAAGAAGTACTCATTGCAGATAGCAATCTTCCAGCTTTGAAAATTGGGGCGTAGGTTATGAATAGTAGTGTGTTGATGGTTAACAGTTGAATTCCATAGATGTTTGTGAAAAATATTAGCAATTATTGTATTAACATGAAATGAATTACAATTCTCATTTTCACCCTACCTTCACCAATGATAACCATGTCCAATATAACACATCTGATTTGTATTTAACGTGAGATTTCTTTTTCACATAAGGAAATTGGGTGAAATACCAGAAGTTTCTAAATTGGAGAGTTTCCTTATTTAAAGCATTTTTACTTTTAATTTTGCGAAGATTAACATGCAATTCAATAAATAATCTGCACTCAGTTCCACTTTCACCAAATTCAAAATTCACCATTTTGTAGCTAGTGTCACCTGCAAATACAAAGTAAAAGTTTTTGATAGAGATTATGTCTTTGGTTTGTAGACATAATTTTCAAACTCTTTCAGAAATAATAATATGTAATTAATAATGGGTTGGTGTGTGGCTGTTTGTACAAGTTAAATGAGGATAAAATGTATCCTTACTTGTCCAAAGCTGCCTTTGCCTTTGAAAACAGTCTCGCATTTGTCTGGTATTTTTCAACACATATTCAAAGTTCTGTTTTTCAAGGTACTTTGAGGCACTACAACGTTCATTTCACTTTTCCTTATACATAGGAATTAAAAATGCATTGTTACTTACAAAACTTTAAGGTAGTATAAACAGTGTAAACATAATAAATACATCATTCTAACTAGCCATGATCCAGAATTTAGCCATTAGTGATTGGAATTATGGCTGTGGCAACTTCTAAAATACAATGGCTGCATAAGTCTTTATAAAGAGTGGTGCCTACCTGTTTGGCTTAGCTGTGAAGTGCTACGGCTACGTCTTGAGAGACCGACGATAGCCACCATTTTGGCGCCGATACTGGATCGTCGCTTCTTGCTACCGGTGACAACGGTGCCCACAGCTGTGTCAGATTGGCTGCCATCATTCTTTTCCATGCTGTACATATCCCCGATCACACTGGTGCTTTTCGTCATGTTTTTTCCTGAGGTTCCCATCTGTTTGCTTTGCAGTTTGGATGTAAATACACTGTGAGCCGTTGGTACAGATAAATAACATCGACAGAAAGACAAGGGGAAAAGGAAGAGGAAGATACAAAAGGACAGGTTTCAGCTAGAGGGTCTGGGAAATGCATGGCCAAAGCAAATCAGCTAGAAGGCACTGCAGAACGAGGAGAAAGCATTCTCTTACACCTCTATCATAGGCTATTCTGCTCCTCAGAAATTCTAGTCTTAATTGAAGTGAGTAGAAAATTCACTCAACTTTGCAGACACATGCAGCAGTTGATTTAATATGAGGCTTTTTTAGTCTTATCATAACTAAAATACAGAAAATAATCACAAAGGCATTCATTTTGGTTGTGCCGAAATCGATTCTGAAATAGCAGTAGATGACTTAGAAACTTGTAACTATTCTGATTTGCTATTGTTTGTATCTCTAGGTCTTGTCTTAGATTTATGGGATTCTAAGAGGCCTGGCACTCAAGGAAATTTGCATTAACTGCTTCCTATCTTGATGTGGGTTTACAGCTCTGTTTTGGAGAAAACAACCGCTCAACATTGTTTTCAGGGAATGCTTGCCAACAAAACATAAAGTTCCACTTTAGTAGCTTTAATTGTTTGTTTAAATGTCACTGTAAGACTTCCCCTGATGGCTCAGTGAGCTTTTACGTTGAGCGGCAGAGCTGTGCAAACCAGGAGGGTTTCAGGTTTTGTTACCAACATCAGCTTGATTGCAAATAGGGTCATGTTCCAAATTGCTACATTTGGCTCCTCTGCCCTTTGCTGTGAAGGGAAACAATAAGCAGCTGGAGTTCCTGCTCCTCATCACTTTAATCCCTGCTGGAGGAACATGCTTAAGGATGTTGGGTGAGGGCGGATTGTGTTTGGTCATGGGGTTCCCAAGAATGAAAAGAAAATTCACTGTCAGGGCCCAAAAATAGATAATGGCATTGTAATAAAGGGAAATCAATAACTGTGAACTGTATCCCAGTAATGAATCAAAATCTTCAGAAGGATTGGTGAGAAAAATATATATAAATGTGTGAGTAAATGTGAAAGCATTTTGCTCAGAATTAACTATCTTGCTGATTACAATTAATAACTCAACATGTCTGATGCATTCTGATGGAACCAATGAGAAATATCAAACTGAAAGACTGCCTGCATCAATATATCTCATTGAAAAAACACTACAATGGACAAAATAAGACTTGCAAAAAGCTGGATCATCTTCCTGGACCGGCCGAAGGGCTTGTTCATGTGATATATTGTTCCATGCTATTTTTCCCTTTAAGAAATGGTAGGATGTTTAAGGGCGGCACGGTAGTACAGTGGTTAGCACTGCTGCTTCACAGCGCCAGGGACCTGGGTTCGATTCCCGGCTCAGGTCACTGTCTGTGTGGAGTTTGCACATTCTCCTCATGTCTGCGTGGGCTTCCTCCGGGTGCTCTGGTTTCCTCCCACAGTCCAAAGATGTGCGGGTTAGGTTGATTGGCTATGCTAAAATTGTCCCTGAGTGTCCTGAGATGCTTAGGTTAGAGGGATTAGTGGGTAAAATATGTAGGGATGTGGGGGGGGATTGTCATCGGTGCAGACTCGATGGGCCAAAGAACCTCTTCCTGCACTGTAGGGTTCTATGATTCAAACTGTTGAAAATCTTCCCCCTTAAACTAACTTTTTGATCACCTGTCTCAACATCCCTTGAAGTGATAATGCTCTAGTGCAACATTTTGAGACATTTTACCAGATTAAAGATGTTATATAAATGCAACTTGTTTTTGTTTCTTATTATGTCCTTATTTCTCGCAGATCCATAGTAACAAAGACTTAAATTAAACATAAAATTTAATTATATTACAAAATAATTGCCAGCTTACAACACAACTAACTGTGTGTTCCAAGCTATTACCAGAAGTTGTCTTAACTGTTAAACTTATTGTCGGTTTCGCTGATATTTAATTGTCAAGTAAGAGTTTAACAAGATAATTTACTTATTTATCAGGGAATGATGTAAAGACCCACAACCAGTGCTGCACCAGAATCCTGTCTGTCTATTCATGTTGTTGTTTCAGCTCTATTCATGAATTTGCAGAATTACATTGAAATCAGACCAAGACTTCAGCAGTGAAAAATACAGCTGCTTATTGGCCTCACAGTAACTGAATAGTCCGGTTTTTAGAAACAATTGTCTTCCTAATCACCTTAAGGAATTGAACCCTAAATGCAACATAAAATTCCATAATAATTTACTTAACTTGACCCAATTCAGTGAAGATTCACTTGTGACAAAATAATTTTATCTTTAGTTTCCTTCACATTTCTGGCGTAACTTTCAAATGTGGAGTATTAAAAATACATTGGAATTTTTATGGCACCATTGTGCTCAGAAGTTCACTGATTTATGGAAAATCCAGCTGGCGAGTCAAGCCATAACACTCTGCCCATCAGTTCAATTCTAATATTGTTCTTTCCTTTTCTCATGATCTAATGCATTAAATGGCCAAAACTGATAAAATCATTATTGATAAAATCATTACTGATAATTTTTTACTCAGATGTCGAACACCATTATCATCTGGGAAAAGATTCTGCAAATCAGACAAGTCAGACTGACTTAAGCATGTCCCATGTCTACTGAGGAATCACCCGTATGAATCCAAACCTATCTGACATCCCCAATTTGGGCTTTCATTACACTTATCTCCTTGAGGTACATGCTGATGATGACTACCTTCAAACCCTGAAGTGTGGTTCATCTGCACAGTTGTCTTAATGTGCTTGACAGCAGGCAGGGAACACAGCCTTTTGAACTCATGAGTGTGATGGGAAAGAACAGCATGTTGCCCTTAGACTGTACCGTCTCCTGTAACAACTATATTTGTTTTGACTGCCCCCCGCCCCCTACGTCTGAATGGCATGTGCTACTATGGTGATCTCATTCATCCTGCAGTGCTTGTTCTCATCTACAAAAGTTGTAAATACCTCAAAATCAAGGACGGAGGCTCTTGCATCACTATATCCTGCATCATTATACTTGCCCAATATGCAGTCAAATCATCCTATTCCTGGCCATTGGCCATTTCTGAAATTCTACTTAACCTAAATGGGTGAGTGCTTCCTGGAACAAAGTGTTCAAATAATCCTCTCCTTCTCTATTGCCCTTCAAGAACTGTAACTCAGACACCAGCTCAACCAGTTCTATTCAGGAGGGGCTGGATAAACTGGGAATTTTTTCTTCTCTGGCACGTAGGAGGTTTAGAGATGATCTTTTAGCAGAGTATAAAAATAATGAGGGGTATAGATCAGCTATATAGTCAATACCTTTTCTAGTTAAAGAGTCAAATAAATAAGTAAGGATAGAAGGGCATGACAGGGAAAGTGGTATGTCCTTAATTGCAACATGTGGTAGTTTCTTGAAAGCATTGCGACCCTGGACAACCATACCTATGGTAGGTGTCTGGGGCTTGAGAAAATTCATCATCTGTTAGAGTCATAAATAGAGATTTACAGCATGGAAACAGGCCCTTCAGCCCAATTTGTCCATGCTGCCTTTTTTTTAAACAACTAAACTAGTCCCAGTTGCTCGCGCTTGGACCATATTGCTTGATAGTCATGTAAACGTCTAAATGTTTTTTAAAAGACAAAACTGTCCCCACTTCTATTACTACCTCTGGCAGCTTGTTCCAGACACTGACCACCCTCTTGTGTGAAAAAATTGCCCCTCTGGACCATTTTGTATTTGTCCCCTCTCACATTAAACCAATGCTCCCTAGTTTTAGACTCTCTTACCTTTGGGAAAAGATATTGACTATATAGCTGATCTATACCCCTCATTATTTTTATACTCTGCTAAAAGATCATCTCTAAACCTCCTACACTCCAGAGAAGAAAAAATTCCCAGTTTATCCAGCCTCTCCTGAATAGAACTGGTTGAGCTGGTGTCTGAGTTACAGTTCTTGAAGGGCAATAGAGAAGGAGAGGATTATTTGAACACTTTGTCTTCCTAGCAAAGAAGAAAACTTCCAGCTACTGGAGGTAAAACAAAAAGAATCAAAATAATCACCTCCTTCTCCCTCTGCACCAAATTTCCATTTACAATAAATCCCTGACTTTGACACTTCGTTCGCAAAGCACTCAATTCCAAGATCATTCTGTACGCTACACGAGATGAAATATCATGGTCAGTTTGATCTAATGCTAAATATAAGGATGAGAAGCACTGAAGTAATAGAGATGAGACTGCATATTTTAAATGCTGCAAAAATATCAAATGCTGACATTGCTGTCTAAGTACTTCACCTAGATAACAAGGACACCTATGTCAGACTCCTATTTATTGACTACAGCTCAGCCTTTAAATACCATTATTCCCATGAAACTCATCTCCAAACTCTGTGGCCTGGGCTTCGGCACATCCCTCTGTGACTAGATCCCGAACTTCTAACTCACAGACCACAATCAGTAAGGATAGGCGACAGCACTCCCTCCATCATCCTCAACACCAGTGCACTACAAGGCTGTGTTCTCAGCCCCCTACTATACTCCTTGTACACCTATGACTGTGTGGCCAAATTCCCCTCCAATTCGATTTTCAAGTTTGCTGATGACATCACCGTAGTGGGTCGGCTCTCAAACAATGACAAGAGAGAGTACAGGAATGAGATAGAGAATCTGGTGAACTGTGCAGCAACAATAATCTCTCCCTCAATGTCAACAAAACAAAGGAGATTGTCATTGACTTCAGGAAGCATAAAGGAGAACATGCCCCTGTCTATATCAACGGGGACGAAGTAGAAAGGATCGAGAGCTTCAGGTTTTTAGGTGTTCAGATCACCAACAACCTATCCTTGTCCCCGCCATGCTGAGACTATAGTTAAGAAAGCCGACCAACATGTCTACTTTCTCAGAAGACTAAGGAAATTTGGCATGTCAGCCACGACTCTCACCAACTTTTACAGATGCACCACAGAAAGCATTCTTTCTGGTTATATCGCAGCTTGGTATGGCTCCTGCTCTGCCCAAGACCGCAAGGAATTACAAAAGGTGATGAATGTAGCCCAATTCATCACACAAACCAGCCTCCCATCCATTGACTCAATCTACACTTCCCGACAAAGCAGCCAGCATAATTAAGGAACCCGCGCACTCCGGACATTCTCTCTTCCACTTTCTTCTGTTGGGAAAAAATACAAAAGTCTGAGGTCATGTACCAACCGACTCAAGAACAGCTTCTTCCCTGCTGACGTCAGACTTTTGATTAGCTATGACTGTAACACTACATTCTGCACTCTCGTTTCCTTCTTTGTGAACGGAATGCTTTGTCTGTATAGCACGTAAGAAACAATACTTTTCACTGTATGTTAATACATGTAACATTAAGTCAAATCAAATCAAAATCAAATCTACTTAAGGACCCCCAAGGATACATGGCATCTTTCCTCCTCCTCCTCTCCACCAGTGACTCCTCCTGTGACCTTTCATTTCTACTAACAGAACGTTGGCCACAACGTTAACTCTGTTTCTCTCTCCCCAAATGCTAACCAAGAGTGATATAGATTCACATGAAATGGACTGAATATGCCAGATATTGAGGCACATATTTTCCTCTGTGTGCAAAGCTAAAACAAAATTCGCTGAATTATGGTTAGTTGAGTCAAATAATTTTAGTTAACCTTACAGACAGAAGTTATAATCTCTGGATTATTACCTGAGCCACATGCAAGTTGGCAAAGAGTACATGAAATTAGAATGATGAATATGTGGTTCAAAGACTGGTGTGGGATTGGCATCAGTACTGGGGAAAGTGGGGGCTGTACCATTGGGATAACCTACATCTGAACCACGCTGGGCCCAGTGTACTTGGGGACCATATAACTAGGGAAGTAGACAGGACTTTAAACCAAAGGTGGGGGCGGGGGCGAAGTTTCAGTTGCTTGGAAAGTTGGGAAGCCAAAGTTAAAGGTAGGAGTGAAGTTAGTGATGAGTCTGAGTGTCAACAGAAAACTACAGGTAACAACAGGTCATATGAACATTATTTTACACCAAGTACTCATACAAGAGCACTAGACTAGAAGAGGGGAAGGGTTCCAAGAATGGAAGCTTTAAAGAAACATAGGTATATGAGAGAGCAGTGGAACAGGATAGTGAGGGGAAATCTAGCTATCATAGTGTAACAGGCCAGGGCAGGAAACGTAAATCAAACTATGCAAAACAGAGCAAATCCAGAATTATAAACTGAAAGAAAAAGCTAAATGTACTTTATCTGAATGCACAAAGCATTTGCAACAAGATAGATGAGCTGAAAGCACAGATTGCTACATACAAGTATGACATATTCACTATTACAGAAATATGGTTGCTGGGTGACCAGGACTGCGTGCTAGGGCATACAATGTTCCAAAACAACAGACCAAAGGGGAAAGGAGATAGGGGAGCTTAGTTAATTAAGGAAGGTTTCAAAGCAGTTCTGAATTGTGATATAAAGGCAATAGATAGTGATGTAAAGTTGGTTTGGCTTGAAATCATGAAGAGGAAGGCAAGGGTAGGAGTAGTCAATAGACCTCCAAAACGTAACCTCTCAAGAAGTCAAGCTTAAATGGGGAACTGTGAAGGGCATATTTGAAGGGAACTGCAATTATCATGGGAGATTTTAACCTGCATATTGATTGGACAAACCTATTTGGCGAAGTTAGCGTAGAAGAATAATTTGTGGAGTGCAACAGGGATTGCTTTTTTAGAGCAGTTGTGGAACCTACACAGGAACGGGCTATTTGAGACTTGGTTTTGTGTAATGAAGGATAAATAAGGGGCCTTGTAGTTAAGGATCCCCTCGGGGTAGTGGTCACAATATGATAGAAATCGAGATACAGTTTGAGGGTGAATGCCAGTGTCATCAACTTAAATAAGGGCAATTATAATGGTATGAGGGAGGAGCTAACTAAGGTAAACTGGGTAAACAAGCCAAGATACAGGTCAGTAGATGAGTAGTGACAGATATTCAAACAGCTGGTCCAAAACGCTCAGAAATTTATCCCAATCAAAAAGAGGGATTCCAAGAGAAAGAGGCAACATTCATACAGTAAGAGGTTCTTGGAAATATTAAAAGGAAGTGGGTGGCTAAGGTAGATGCGTGACAGGTGAATTGATGACAGCAAACAAAGAAATGGCAGATATGCCAAATAAATTTTGCCTCAGTTTTCACAGTGGAAATAATCCTAAAGTATCAGATGGGCTTTTTCCAAATAACATGGCAAGGGCTTATAAAAATCCCAACCACAAGGGATGAAGTGTTAGAGAAACTTAAGGGGCTAAAGATGGACAAGTCACTAGGATCTGATGAACTGTATGCTAGGGTTTTAATGGAAGTGGCTGCAGAGATAGAGGACCCATTGGTTGAAATTTTTCGTAACTCACTAAATTCCAGGAAGGCACTAGAAGTTGGAAAACAGCCAATGTGTCACCCTTGTTCAAAAGGGGAGAAAGACAGAAGGCAGGGAACTATGACCCAGTCAATTTAACATATATTATTGGCAAGACATTGGAGTCAATAATCAACAAGCAAATAGCTAATCATTTAGGAAAGCCGAATAAAATCAAACCTGGTCAATATGGTGTTACGAAAAGTAAATCATGTTTGACAAACTTGCTTGAACTCTTTGAGGATGTAATATTTGATAGATTGAGGAATGGAGCACGATGGCGAAATGATACAGAGAAGTAATTGAAGCTGGCATAGATCAGCCATGATTGTACTGAATGATGGGGCTGGCTTGAAGGGTCTGGTGGTCCACTTCTGCTTCTTTCTTGTGCTCTTGAGTACCCCTTGAAACCATTAAAATCTATCTCTTTCTTGAATACCTTCTCTGACGTGGCCTCCACTACCTCCTATTGTAGAGGATTCCACAGGTTCAGTACTCTGTGAACGAAGAAAGGTACTGGGTGGCACGGTAGCACAATGGGAGTGGCACGGTAGCACAGTGGTTAGCACTGCTACTTCACAGCTCCAGGGACCTGGGTTTGATTCTGGCTTGGGTCACTATCTGTGTGGAGTTTGCACGTTCTCCTCGCGTCTGTGTGGGTTTCCTCTGGGTGCTCCGGTTTTCTCCCACAGTCCAAAGATGTGCTGGTTAGGTTGATTGGCCATGCTAAAATTGCCCCTTAGTGTCTTAAGAGGGATTAGCAGGTAAATGTGTAGGGATATGGGGGTAGGGCCTGAGGGGGATTGTGGTCGGTGCAGTCTCGATAGACCAAATGGCCTCTTTCTGCACTGTAGGGTTTCTCTGATTCTCTCTGAAACTTTTTCTCATCTCAGTCCTAAATGGTCTACGCTGCACCTTGCATTTGTGTGCCCTGGTTCTATATTCCCTAACAAGGGAAAACATCCCTTGGTGCTATTAGAATTTTATATGTTTCAATCTGATCTCATCTCATTCTTCTAAACCCTAGTGAGTTCCAACAATCCAAGCAGTACCAAGAGTGCATCAATGGCAGCTTCTGGGATTGCAAGAGAAGAAGGTGATTGGATCCCCACAGCGGTTACGTCGTGGACAGTGAAGGTTTGGGTATGTCAGGGAGGGGGTTTAAGGCTATGGGCAGGTAAGAAGGAAGGTTCGCTCTTAAGGGAACTGCACAGCAAAAAGCGGCCCCAAAGAGCGGACCTGACTTCCTTCCTGCTCTTTGAACAACTTATTTTTAAAGATCAGGTTGCCCACTCCTTCCCAGACCAAACATTTCACAGCGTGGACAGCATATTATCAGGATCAATTGGCTTGATTATGAGCCTAATTGACTCTGGATTGTTTAATCAAGCGTGGCTTGCAGGCTGATAATTTTGTTACCGGCTTATCAGCGCCCCACCATCCCCATACTATAGAGTTGAGTTTGGAGGTGGATGGGAAGGTAGTAGGCTGGGCACTCCCACTATTTTACAAACCTTCAAAACACACCCAGTGGGGACATCAAAAACACCGCCCCCCTTTTCTGATCCAGATAAATATATCACAGCTTTACACCATTCTCAACTATGTGTTAAACTACAATAAGACCCCAGTCACAGGAATTGTTTTTTTAGAATGTATACATAAAGAGCATGCACACAGCAGCTGGTGAAAGAATTGTGACGAAACCATGCAATCAGCCTGGAGCTAGAATCTATCTTGTCACACGGCTGTGAGTTATCGAGAAATGTTTCAACGAGAAATGGTGTCTTTTCATTTCCAAGCCTAGTTCGCTCAAGTCTTAGGACATCCATATCAATTAGAGTGATTGTTTCCATGACAACTGTAAATGGGACTCATGCAGCTCAATCACACATTGTGCAAGAGTCAGTAAAACAAAAAGAACAAGGCTTACGCAGCTTAGTACTGACAGGATGAATAATTAAAACCCTCTGACGAGGGAAATATGGACTCACTATTAAAATCACTCATAAGACATAGGAGCAGAATTAGGCCACTTGGCCCATTGAGTCTGCTCTGCCATTCAATCATGGCTGATATGTTTCTTACCTCCATTCTCCTGCTTTTTCCCCGTAACCCCTGATCCCCTTATTAATCAAGAACCTATCTCTGTCTTGAAGACGCTCAATGACCTGGCCTCCACAACTTTCTGTGGCAAAGAGTTCCACAGATTCACCACTCTCTGGCTGAAGAAATTCCTCCTCATCTCTGTTTTAAAGGATCGCTCCTTTAGTCTGAGATTGTGCCCTCTGGTTCCAGTTTTTCCTATTAGTGGAAACATTCTCTCCATGTCATGATGGGTGATAGGTTAGAATTTTTACACAGGGACTGGATCTCCAACTGGCCATTTATTTTCCCAAGTGGAACACTTCATTAATATATTTAAATCTGTTTCCAGAATGTATTTGGGAGCTTTATTTAAATGTTAACAATTGCTACCCTAGTTCTCTAAGATTCAGAAAACCTGTCAACAAGATTGAGACTGGACCTACAAACTCTAGAAGTTGTGTTTTTTACAGCATTCTTTGTAGGTCAGGGGGAGTGCTCATGCTGACCCCTCAAGAATGCCTTTGACCGCACCTCTCTTCTTTCACCTCACTCTGATCCGTGTCCTCAACCCCACACTACTCAACCTAAAGCTCTTTACTTTACAAGTATTCTCTGTCTCCTTTCCCTCTGCCACCCCACAACCAAGCCATGATCAGTATCTTACTCCCTCTTAAGAGACATTGCCCAAGCCATGCAATTTAGCAACCTGTTGGAAGAGAATGGAAGAAAAATATTTCTGACGATGTTCTGTCCCCAAATTTGGCATGATCTTTGTTTGCTGGGTTTGCCATCTCTACAGCAGACATAAATATTGGGTCCCATATCTTTGCCTAGCTCTATAAGATATTACAGAATGATTTCAAGTCATTGTAAATTTAATAATTAAATAATTGAAAAAGAAATAAAATTAATTAAGGAGAATCTCTTCATTATTTGACAAATTCACTGTGAAACAAATGCATTTTTATCTTCCTTTGACAAATTCAACAGTGGGATTGATATACTTGTTTAAAAATTATTGATTACAAAACTCATTGCCAAAACAGGTACATCAGAAAATGAAAATCCAAAAGGTTACTAAATATAACAAAACATCTTCCAAATATGAACTTTTTAATTGCTGGAAGTAGATATTAGATATTATAGATAGCTAATCTAGACATATAATCTAACTAGATATTATACTGCTGATTTTCAGCCAATGAAAATTGTTTTTGTATTTTAAAATCTTCATTCCCAAAATGGATTTTGAGAACATGGAGTCAAAAGAATAAAGGTGTTAAACATTCTGTAATGTTGGGCAAAGAGGTAAAATAATTAGGCAAGGAGCAAAATATAAATAAATTTAAATAAACCAACAAGATGGTTTCAGGGTTAATTTTACACTATACAACTATTCCTTATGTAGCATTATTTTAGTTTTTCTCCTCCAGTAAATGAACTGAATGCAAATGAAACTAGTCAGCCCAAGAAGCCTGGAGATTTTATCAATTAGCCTTCAACTGAAGATTTGAAAGGGCTTTACTTTCTTAATTTAAAGGACTTTGTATTTTTGGCACATAGAGCCTTATTGTATTTAATGGGGTGCCTCATGGTTAGTAGAGTTTTGGGACAAAGTGTGGTTTCCCCAAAGGCTGTGGAGTGTTCAGCACAGGAGCTGCTCAGCTCAGTGCTACAATCAGTGGTAAATGAGGAGGCAGCTTCAAATTTCTGTGATGCTCCACTTTAATGGATGTGACCAGGTCAGAAGACATGAACCCGAAGCCAAAAAATAGGCTCAAAGTTTTAGCCCCAGTTGTTTTGGATGGTCCTTCTGATCTGTGAACTCTAGGCATGGTTCCTGGTTATTGGATAGCCTGTAGTCATGCTCTAGTCTTATTAACACTTGTTTATTAGTATGATACCTAAACAGGTTACAGAGTCAGCATGATGCTTTTGATCATGGATGCATTACAACCCCTCGGTCTGGTATAACACATGATTGACTGATGTCAGTAATACATCGTCAACCAAGTCATAGATTAGTATATCCATTCTGTTAAACCTTTACACTACACCTCCCCACAAAGATGATAGCTACTTTTTAACAATGTGGAATTATGGGGGCGATCTTAGCAAAAACATTCTAAGTGCCGAACGAACATGAATACAGGAGAGTTTCAGACCCATTTTCTCCGTGAGAGAAAAATTCAAATCTTTTCACACTTAGAGAAAACAATGAAGCAAAGTTTGTTCTCACCAGTAGGCTAAGTAGACGGAATCAGTTCATGCCAGGAAGCCAGCTGATGTCTGCTAGAAGATGCTATTCCTCACATGCCTGATCTCCCAAAATATTATTTACAATAGTATGTAGTGCATCGAGAGATTGTCACTCCCCAGTCATTGCACCACACACCCCTCCTAATTGCATCCCTGCTTCCCCGATTGTATATGTGATCCTTGCCGATGAGGACTTCTACCGGGGAGGCCATTAAGGCAAGTCTGCTTAGACAATTATGTCCCAGGCTCACTAATAATATTTAAATCAGATTTACATATTAAAATCAGCTTTGCACCCTTGCCGGCTATGAGGCTGATTATGTCAGCTTCATGGTGCTGACATCTTCACGAGAAGTGAGAAACCAGGTGCAAACCCAGTTTTTTGCCTTTTTAGCCATCTTACTAACTCTCCACACTGATCGGCTGGCATGACGAGCCAGTAAGATCACCACTTACATCTTTAATTATTGATTTTGCATTTCTATAATTCTCTTTTTCCGACTGCAGATTCTTCCCAATTCCACTCCTATTCTTCCCCCTCTCCAAGTCACAGACCTGGGGTATTCTATTTCCCATGGTCTGGCTTTTAGGGAAGATGTCTTGGAAATACGTGGGCTTTTATCTTGGAGCATATCATCTTCAGTTTTGCACATATTTAGCAAGTAGAGTGAAGGTTTCAGGATAACTGAACTGCAAGGACAATGAGTGATTTGTTCAGACTGATCTAAGAGAGAAGGCTGAGGGGCATCAACCTTTGGACTCTGGGACGAGAAGAGGAGAAATCAAGACTCTGACGAATCTATTGTGAAACACCCAGACTACAAATGATCATCGACTCCATTAAAGAGTCACCCAGTCGTATCATTCATAGCTGCATCAAAGGCAGAAAAGATATTAAGGATCTGAGATTCCAATGAATGTGGATGATGAAGGTAAAAAAAATTGATATTAATCCAGTAAATCTTTCTGGAAAAGAGATAATTTCCCAATGGTATTTCAGAAGGAATGTCTACTTTCTGTCGGCAGTGTTAAAAGAGTCAAACTTTCTTTGAGTAAGGTTGTTCCACTCTGGGCAATGTGAAGAATTGCTGACGATATGGAAACAAGACTATTGTACGTCATGGTATGAATCTCAATGACGAAATGAAGACAATTTTTTTTGCAGACTAATTCAGAGACAAGTTTGCAGTACAGGATTTAAGAGTGCTAAAGATTCTGCTACAGCTTGTCCTGGCATACAGTTCCAGAGGGAAGAAGATTTTCAGCTGGGACTGAAGTATAGGCTTCAATTGACTTTCACCTCTAAAAATAGATGTTACCATCTCTTTGGCAATGTGATTCTCTATGGTGTTGTCATGGAATCAGGCAAGGCATTCTCTTTGGGAAATTCTTCATGGAAAACCACAGATAGTCTCAGTATTATGGTGGTACATTCCATGGAATAAAGATCTCAGTACTGCTCAGCTGTTAGAAACAAGGTTGACTCCTCAACAAAGGCATCAGAGACTTCATATGGTGCATCGTTAACTGGAAAGATGGACCAATCTTTGAGACCTCATCCTCCCACAGATCACTCAGTGCTTCAACGGCTTCTTCTTCATCACCTCATTCAAGAAAGAGTAGGCTTCATGCAAAATGATCATCACGTGCTGCAATGCCTTCTGTATCTACCTCGTTGAATATGTTTAAATCATAGGTAGATAGATTTCTGATCGAGAAGGAAGTTAAGGGTTATGGGGAGCAGGCGGGTAAGTGGAACTGAACCACTTTCAGATCAGCCATGATCTTACTGAATGGCGGGGCAGGCTTGAAGGGCTAGATGACCTACTCCTGCTCCTGTTTCTTATGTTCTTATGTTCTTACAGCACAGAAAAGACCCTTCGGCCCATTATGTTGTGCCAGTCAAAAACAACCACCTAACTATTTTAGTCACATTTTCCAGTACTTGGCCCAACACCTTGGCATTGCAAGTGCAAATCTAAACAATTAAATGTTGTGAGGGTCGCTGCCTCCACCACCCTTTCTGCCAGACTCCTGTTGCCACCATTTGGATGAAAAGGTTTTTCCTCACATCCCCTTTAAACCTCTTGCCCCTTACCTTAAATCTATGCCTCCTGGTCATTGATCGCTCCACAAATAGGAAAAATTTCTTCCTATCTAGTACATCTACGCCCCTCACAATTTTATACAAAGCAGAGTCAGCATGGCTTCATGAAAGGGAAACCATGTCTGGCCAATTCATTGGAGTTTTTCGAAGAAATCTCAACCAGAGTGGATAGAGGGGAACCTGTAGATGTGTTGTATTTGGACTTCCAGATGGCATTCAACAAGATACCTCACAAAAGTTGGATCCTGAGATAAAAGCCCATGGTGTTGGAGGCAGTATGTTGGCACGGATAAAAGAGAACTTGTTAATGGACAGGAAACAGTGAGTGGGAATAATGGTTCTTTTTCAGGTTGGCAAACAGTAACCACAGGGATCATCCATGCTGGGTCCATAACTGTTTACAATATATATTAGTGACTTGGAGAAAGAAAGTGAAAAAAACTGTAACCAAATTTGTAGATGATTCAAAAATAGATGGAAATGCGAGTTGCGAGATGGATACTAACAATTCACAAAGAGTAAGTGGGCAAAAAGCTGGGAAATGGGAGTATGTGGGAAAATGTGAAGTTGTTCATTTTGAAAGGGAGAACAAAAGAACAATATTATTTAAATAGGGAAAATAGTAGAAACTGCAAAGGGACTTGGTAGTACTCGTGCATGAAAAATAGAAAGCTAGCATACTAGGTACAGCAGGTAATGAGGAAGGCCAATGGAAGGTTGGCTCATTTCAAGGGGTTTAGAGTATATGAGTAGGGAAGTCATGCTGCAACAGTACAAGGTACTGATGAGACCACGTCTGGAGTACTGTGAACAATTTGAGTCTCCTTATATAAGGAAAGATATTATTTTATTGGAGACAGCTCAGAGATGGTCTGTTCAGATGATCCCCGGTACGAAGGGGTTGTCTTATGAGGAAAGGTTAAACAGTTCAAACTCTACTCATTGAAGTTTAGAAGAATGAGAGGTGATCTCATTGAAACAAGTGTCTGCTCCAAGTCCACTCTGGCTAAATCATATCTGATTTTAATAAAATCAATTTTCCTTCTGTTAAAGGAAGCACAATCATCTTCTTTTGTGCTCATCAGGGCTCCAATCTGTGGAATGTTTTCACCCTGATTCCCATTGATTTTAATTTTTCTCAGGTTCCTCAACGCCATACTTGGTCAAATGCTGCACTGATGTCAAGCCAGTCTCATCACACTTTCTTCAGTTTCTTAGACTAAGGCTAAGTCTGGGTCTGAAGCAGAATGGTTTTGGCATACATTCAGCACTACCTCTAACCTATACTAAGTTGATACAATGGTGTCAGTGGATACTTGGCTTGAAAATGTTTTTATTTCATTGTCTTTGAACATTTCTGTATAGTGGTTGTAAAAATATTGGAAATAGAAACAAAAGTGCTGTTTGACTGAGTGGAGGTGAAGTCTTGTGACAGTCTTCAGGAATATGTCCAAGCAGAACTGACAACCTGACTTAATATTTACTGTGAATGATATTTGGAGTTTAATAAAATATATAATGCAGAGAATTTAAAAAATAATTGGGCTTCATGAAGAATAATACGTATATTAGATATTGTACAGATATTTGGACAAAAATAAAATCACTACTATTTTTATCTTCCCATTGGTCAGATTATGTAACTAAAATAGGGCTGTAGATTGGAATCAAGATAAACAACAGCAGGAACACAATGTTCCTATCTAGAGCCTGACGTTCTTGTTTTCACTACTTTTAACAAAGAAAATGAACATGAGTGAAAATTGGAGGGGTGAAGGTGGATGTTACATTAAATTCATTTTAAACCCTGGTTTTAGAATTCCATGATGTGGAGATGCTGGCGTTGGACTGGGGTAAACACAGTAAAAAGTCGCACACCAGGTTAAACCCCAACAGGTTTATTTGGTAGCAAAAGCCACTCGCTTTCTGAGCACTGCTCCTTCGTCAGGTAAGTGGGAGTTCTGTTCATAAACACGGCATATAAAGACACAAACTCAATTTACAAAATAATGGTTGAAATGTGAGTCTTTACAGGTAATCAAGTCTTAAAGATACAGACAACGTGAGTGGAGAGAGTGTGAAGCACAAGTTAAAGAGACATGTTTTGTCTCCACACAGGACAGTTAGTGAGATTTTGCAAGCCCAGGCAAGTCGTGGGGGGTTACAGGTAGTGTGACATGAACCAAAGATCCCAGTTGAAGCCGTCCTCATGTGTGCAGAACTTGGCTATCAGTTTCTGCTCAGCGACTCTGTGCTGTCGTATGTTGTGAAGGCCGCCTTGGAGAACGCTTATCTGAAGATCGGAGGCCAAACGCCGTGACCACTGAAGTGTTCCCCAACAGGAAGAGAACAGTCTTGCCTGGTGATTATCAAACGATGTTCATTCATCCGTTGTAGTGTCTGCACGATCTTCCCAATATACAATGCCTCGGGACATCCTTTCCTGCAGCGTATCAGGTAGACAACATTGGCTGAGTTGCAAGAGTATGTATTGTGTACCTGGTAGATGGTGTTCTCACATGAGATGATGGCATCCGTGTTGATGATCCGGTACATCTTGCCGAGGTTGCTGTGGTAAGGTTGTGTGGTGTCGTGGTCACTGTTCTCCAGAAGGCTGGGTAGCTTGTTGCGAATAATGGTCTGTTTGAGGTTGTGCCTTTGTTTGAAGGCAAGAAGCGGGAGTTGCGGGGATGGCGTTGGTGAGATGTTCATCTTCATCAATGATATGTTGAAGGCTTTGGAGAAGATGTCATAGCTTCTCTGCTCTGGGGAAGTACTGGATGATGAAGGGTCTCTGTCCACTGTATCCCTTCAACATGTCATTGATGAAGATGAACATCTCGCCAAGGCCATCTCCACACCCCCACTTCTTGCCTTCAAACAACCGCACAACCTCAAACAGATCACTGTCCGCAGCAAACTACTCAGCCTTCAGGAGAACAGTGAGCACGACACCACACAACCCTGTAACTGCAACCTCTGCAAGACATGCCAGATCATTGACACGGAGAACACCATCCACCAGGTACAAGGTAAGTACTCTTGCAACTCAGCCAACGTTGTCTACCTGATACGCTGCAGGAAAGGATGTCCCGAGGCATGGTATACTGGGGAGACCTTGTGGACACAACGGCAACGGATGAACGAATACCATTTGACAATCACCCGGCAAGACTGTTCTCTTCCTGTCGGGAACACTTCAGCGGTCATGGGCATTCGGCCTTTGATCTTCGGGTAAGCGTTCTCCAAGGCGGCCTTCACAACACACAACACAGAGTCGCTGAGCAGAAACTGATAGCCGAGTTCCACACACACGAGGTCGGCCTCAACCGGGATCTTGGGTCACACTGTCTGCAACCTCCACAACTTTCCTGGGCTTGCAAAATCTCACTAACTGTCCTGTCTGGAGCCGATACTCGTCTCTTTACCCTGTGTTTAACGCTCTCTCCATTCACATTGTCTTTAAGACCTGATTGCCTGTAAAGTCTCACATTCCAACCATTATTTTGTAAATTGAGTTTGTGTCTTTATATGTCCTGTTTGTGAACTGAACTCCCACTTACCTGACGAAGGAGCAGCGCTCCAAAAGCTAGTGGCTTTTGCCAGCAAATAAACCTGTTGGACTTTAACCTGGCGTTGTGAGACTTCTTACTGTGTTTAGAATTCCAACCACATCAGAAACAAGAGAAATAAATACATGAACTATACAGCACACTAGTTATTCAGCACAAATAGTATGTGCCGGTGTTTATACTGCACACAGTCCCCTCCCATTCCAACTATTTCACCTCATCATCTTGAAGTGTATAAAATTATGAATGATTTGGATAGAATAGACAAGGAGGCTGGATTTCCCTTGGTTGAGTGATCCATAACCAAGGGCATAGATTTAGAGTAAGAGGTAGGAAGTTCGGAGGGGATCACCTGAAGGATGATGGAGACCTGGAACTGACTGCATGGACGTTTATAAAGATAGAACGCCTCAAAACATTGAAAAAGTACTTGGATATATATGCATTTGAAATGAAGTGACCTACAGGCTACAGACCAAGGTCGAAAAAGTGGGATTATGCTGGATGGCTACTACTCAGCCCACACACACAACGGGCCAAATGGCCTCATTCCACACTGCAAGTATCTAAGATACTATGATTCTTTCTCAGTATTTCAAGAAACCTTTTATTTATTTTGACCTCATGTAATCATATAGTTTTCTTTTGAAAAAACCCAAGCAATTTGCCTTCATAACTTCATACGGCAGAGAGTTCCACGTTCTGGTCACTCAGTGAAGTCATTTCACCTTCTTTTCCTATTAGATTAATTGATATCAATCCTGAAAATATCCAGTTTTGGATTTTCCCACAAGTGGAAATACTGGCCCAGATTTTCACTTTTAAGGGAAACATTTCATGGGATGTGGGAGTTGCTGGCTAGACTAGCATTTATTGTCCATCCCTAATAGCCCTCGAGAAGGTGGTGTGAGCTGCCTTCTGCTGCCTCTGCGGTACAGAATTCCAAATATTCACCACCCTCAGAGAGAAGAAATTCCTTCTCTAAATGGTAGCTCTTATTCTGAGACTGTATCCTTGGCTCTAGAGCCCTCCCATCCTGGAGCATGGATAAACACCATGGAATCATCGGTGCCCAGTCCCCATCCTGACCTAAAGAGAGAGGGAAAGTCCTTTTTGAGGCAGTTTGAAGGTGACTGAGTTTCAAACTCCAAGTGATGTCCTGTGGGTGTGTTGACTAGTCACTGAGAATCAGGAACAGTTCACTTAGTGTCACTATTACCTCAGCCACTGGAGTGCTTTCCCTTGTACCTTCTGATTTCAGCTTTGCCAGTGGGCTCTTTGGTGCCATACTCAGTCCAATGCTGCACTCATCTCAAGCACTGGAGCACCCACCTCTTATCTGGGAATTAGCTTTGTGTCCATTCCTGAATGCACAGGTACACTAGCAGAATGGATCTTCTACCTGTACAATTTTATGATCATGTGGGATGTAATAATGATATATAAAGATTAATGATCCACCTGTATAAAAAGCACAAAATGGTGGAACTGGCTCAAGGCCTACTCCTGTTTCTATGTTCCCAACCAATTATATGGACTTCAGTAAGGCCTTTGACAAGGTCCTGCATGAGAGGTTAGTTAGGAAAGTTCAGTCGCGAGGTATACATGGAGAGGTAGTAAACTGGATTAGACATTGGCTCAATGGAAGAAGCCAGTGAGGGGCAGTGGAGCATTGCTTCTCTGAGTGGAGGCCTGTGACTAGTGGTGTGCCACAGGGATCAGTGCTGGGTCCATTGTTGTTTGTCATCTATATCAATGATCTGGACGATAATGTGGTAAATTGGATCAGCAAATTTGCTGGTGATACAAGGATTGGAGGTGTAGTGGACAGTGAGGAAGGTTTTGAAAGCTTGCAGAGGGATTTGGACCAGCTAGAAAAATGGACTGAAAAATGGTAGATGGAGTTTAATTCAGATCAGTGTGAGGTATTGCATTTTGGAAGGACAAACCAAGGTAAAACATACAAGGTAAATGGTAGGACACTGAAGAGAGTAGTAGAACAGAGGGATCTGGGAATACACATACACAATTCCCTAAAAGTGGTGTCACAGGTAGATAGGGTCATACAGAGTGCTTTTGATACATTGCCCTTTTTAAACCAAAGTATTGAGTATAAGAGTTGGAATGTTATGGCGAGGTTGCATTAGACATTGGTGAGGCCGAGTTTAGAGTATTGTGTGCAGTTTTGGTCACTAATTACAGGAAGGATATTAATAAGATTGAAAGAATGCAGAGAAGGTTTACAAGGATATTGCTGGCACTTGAGAAACTGAGTTACAGAGAAAGGTTGAATAGGTTAGGACTTTATTCCCTGGAGCGTAGAAGAATGAGAGGAGATTTGATAGAGGTGTATAACATTATGATGGGTGTAGATAGAGTGAATGCAAGCAGGCTTTTTCCACTGAGGCTAGAGGAGAAAAAAAACAAGAGGACATGGGTTAAGGGTGAAGGGGGAAAAGTTTAAAGGGAATGTGGGGGGGGGGGGCGTGGTGTTCTTCACACAGAGAGTGGCGGGAGTGTGGAATGAGCTGCCAGGTGAAGTGGTAAATGCAGGTTCACTTTTAACATTTAAGAAAAACTTAGACAGGTACATGGATGAGAGGGGTGTGGAGGGATATGGTCCAGATGCAGGTCAGCGGGATTAGGCAGAAAAATGCTTCGGCACCACCAAGAAGGGCCAAAAGGCCTGTTTCTGTGCTGTAGTGTTCTATGGTTCTATAAACATGTAGTTCCTTGAACATATAGCAGAGAAATGATTTGTTCTTAGACTGCACCTTATCCACAGGATAATGGATAGCTTTGCTGGAGGGAGAAATTCTGGGAATGATACCAACTCTTCTTCTTGGCATCGCTGTAGTCCACCTGAACTACATGACAACCAGATGGTGCCTTGGCGGAATGTGTCACCTAAAGGCCGTACCTCCAAAATGCAACACACACTCAGTATGAACCTGAATTGAGACTCGAATCCAGAATCTTCTTACCTAGAGAGAAAGCTGCTACCAGTGAAACCAAGATAATACTCTAAATTGGATCTGATCTATACTACAGCAAAGGTGCCTCACAGAGGAAGGTACTATGGCCAGAAAAGACTAATCGTGGCCCCCCGTGTACATAACTCGTATGTCTATGACAGTATTATATTATTAGGACTAAAACTCATATTAATAGCAAATTATGGGCTGTAGTTGACG
Organism: Carcharhinus amblyrhynchos; assembly: GCF_965287045.1. NCBI lineage: Eukaryota > Metazoa > Chordata > Chondrichthyes > Carcharhiniformes > Carcharhinidae > Carcharhinus > Carcharhinus amblyrhynchos. Next base: position 19,771,539 of record NC_137331.1, read on the forward strand.
CATTTCACAGCATTGTAACCACATATTTGGTAGGTTAAAGAAAAAATAAACATTTTACTACTGAAATCAATATAATTTAATGCCATGCAAACTTCAAAACTGGACGAAAATGCTCTATCCCAACCCAAAGTCCACCCCTTCTTACATGTACAATGGATATTGGTAAGTTACTTTACATCATCATAACAGCACCATGACCACAGGACTGCAGGGCTTCTAGAATAAGACCAATCATCGGTTTCAAGGAGCAACTGAGAATTTTAGTTTAAAAAGACTGTCAGAAGTCTATACAATAGGTTTTGATGGAAACACAAGAGTTCCTGCTGCATATTCATTTGGTCATTTTATATCAATCCAACAATTGTGCATAGAATACCTATCACAAAGGTTGATACAACAGGCTAGATTTTATGCACTAGAGCTAAAGGACATCTGAAGTTTATTTATTTGTCAAGTTTTATAAAGCTTTGCATGGTCTGTGTCCCACCCATGGTGGGAGGGATGGTAAAATTCAACCCCATTTGTCTAGACAGGTTTCTTTACCTTGCAGAAGACAGGTCCCCTGCTATGAATGTGAGCAGTTTCTAGCAAGCAATCAGTTTACAATGATAATTTGAAATCAGGAAGCAAATCACTTTGGGTTACGTACTTCCTAATGTCAATCAGTCAATCATCTATTTCAAGCAGCCATTTCAAACACTAACAGTTCTCCTTGTTGATAAGAAAACCATGCTCTAAGGTAGCTTAAAAATACAATGGTAAGAGTGGAAAGGATGTCTTCTTGATTTATGCTGAAATTTCAGACACAAAATATATTGAAGTACATGTTTAAGATTTGGTGATATTTCTGCAAATGAACTGGTTTATAAAACTAATCTCTGGACTGCTCCATGATCTTCAGCAACAGGATATTAAACAAAATGATTATTCAAAACTTTAGTAATCACCTCATTTTCAGAGGGGGTAATACTTGAATATCAAATATCAACTGCTACATGTGACTCTAAGCAAGGAAGACTCTAAGCAAAGACTCAAAGGGCAAAGGGAGCTTGTCACTACATTAAATACCTAACTACCACACAGAGAAAGGAACTTTCTAGGTTCACACATAGGAAGAGAGGGGATCCTTTGAGGACTAACTATTAGAGTATCTATCTATATCAGAAGGATTGGGTAAATTTTACCTGACATCATTTTCAGAGGAGCTCCTTTGTAAATCCTCTTTTTTCCTTTGCCTTGTTTCTGTCTCTTCCTCACATTCCTCTGGCTCACATTCCTCTTCCTCATAATCCTTTTGCTCACATTCCTCTGGCTCACATTCCTCTTCCTCATAATCCTTCGGCTCACATTCCTCTGGCTCACATTGCTCTTCCTCATAATCTTTTTGCTCACATTCCTCTGGCTCACATTCTTCTTCCTTTGGCTTGTCTTCTTCACCCAAGTCCTGATTTTCCTCTTTTTCCTCATTCTGAGTTATTTCTTCCCTCTCCCCTTCTTCCTTTCCCCCCTCTTCTTCCTCTACCTCTGCCTCCAACTCAGCCTCTGCCTCCAACTCAGCCTCTTCCTCCTCCCCTTCTTCCCCTCCTTCTTTCTTTTCTTCTAATGCTTTTGACCTCCTGTTGGCCTCAACACAAAAGTAATGAAAGCATGCAAAAAGAAAAACAAAATGAGGTTAGTTTGAATTAAAGGAATAAGAGATTGCCAAGCACATTGAGAAGAATGGAAATAACCAATAAACAGAAAACTAACAAGAAGAAACATTGACAAGTATAAAATCCAAACACCAATTTAAATATAAGTGACTGATTCTAAAATACAGTCACTGCTGTAATTCTTACGCCAGGTCTAAGCACTTTGTAAAATTGCAGTGCAATGAAAACATGTGGAGTTACACACAAATATACAAAATAGAAACCAATATTGACTGGCATTTGAAATGCTGTATTTGAAACCTCAACTGGTTCATTTTTCATTTATACAAACTTTTAAATGAAAGATTTTAATTTTAATTTGATCCATGTGAAGGCAAAGTTCTGAATTAATTGATCTCACTCCCATTGTAGGAAGCAACTGATCTGTATCCTTCAAATGAGTGATAGGCAGGCAATATGCTCTGGTAGGTGACTGCTTCCATGGCTCAGATGAAACTTTACCCCACTGACTTTCAATTTCTAGTTTTGCTTTGGGCCCATTTTTTTTCACTTGTGTGTGCTTTTGTGAAGGGCAAGCTAGAACATTTTTTGAAGAAGAATTATTAGAAATAATTGCACATGGCCACTGAACCTTGCGCAGTTCAGGGAGCAACTACTGACCAGTAAGTAGAAGTGGAAGGATTATTCACTGATTCACAGTCCTTTAGGAAAGGAGTTGCACATCTACCATAATGTACATTGAGGAAGGATTGGGGGGGGTGCTTATGAGCTGTTTTGAACTTCTTTTCCCACAACCTACTTAATATTTACTATAATTGTGAATTATAATATAGATAGATTGTATCAAGTTTGGGGAGGCATTATTATTGAATTTAAAATGAATCCCTTCTTATGTTGTTGGTTTATCTGATGTTTCCACTGTAAAACCTCATATGCTCCTTCAGAAGAATAATTACTCTCCACAGTTTTTCAGTAGTTCTTCCCATTCTAGCTTTTTCCATATGTTTTCACAAGTGTTTCTCAGGGAAGGCTTATAGCACAGGTCCATTGGTCAGATGAAGCAGAGGCATCAGCAAAAACTGGCCCTTATGCTTTAGACAGAAATATGTCATTTGAGCAGGTTAATAAGTAACCATAGGGTTGGTGGGAAATGAGGAAGTGCTGTGTTAGGCTATGTGCAAATCAGTCAACATTTTACTTCAGCCAGCAGAAAGCTTTTGGAACTAATAAAGGTCTTTATGTCTCTTCAGAATAATACATCAAGCACTTTATGCAAAAATGTTCTCCTTCACAATTTATTTTGTATGTTTTCCTGATGAAAACTTGTTGGCAAGGCTAGTTTGATTCAACAAAGTTTGATGATTATCATCTAAAGGGGTGAAACAGAAAATAGTGGAAATATAGAGCATATCTTTCAGTCTCTGATAAAGAGAAAACAATTGTTTCATTTCTTGAGGAAAGAGGTTCAATTGGCACAACAAACATATACCTGAGACATTAATTTGAACTTTTCTCTTTTCATTGTTGATTAAATCTGCTGTGCATTTCTGAATTTCCCATATTTGCTTTTCAGATGTCAGACACTGATGTATCTATTACAGGAAAGTATATGCTAACCTTTTAGCAGTTTGGAGGATTTTTGTCAATTGAAACAGCTGAGGTTTCTTCTATTGTGTGCTATGACCCATCTTGCCTTAGCAGGATGTATAAGCCTAGGCACAGTTAGCAGCTTTGTCATCTACCCTAACCTTAACACCAAGCAATGATGTTATTATGTTGGGATCTTTACAAGTTTGAAATGTCAATGCTGTGCAGCAAACTGAACATAAAAGATATCTCATATAAAAAAAGAATGCCCTGTCTCGCCAAATCGAACTATTTCAATTTGACACAGAGCCCATAGAACTGCGTTGAGTGTAATCTGTCACGGTCACTGGGTCTCACCTGATCTTCCTGGTTGTCCGAGGATGCTCAGATTGCACAGACATGTAACTTGTACTGCTCATTCGCGAAGCACTGCTCGTCCTTGACACAGCAGACACGTCACTCACGTCACTGTCTGATGACTTGTTGGAGATGTTGTCTGATCCTCGTTGGGAGTCTCGTCCTAGCCGATGCTGTAAGAAAAAGAACAAACCAATCTCTTCATTAAGGACGATACGCAAGGATAAAAGTGCAGCATATTTTAAAACACATGAATTTTAAAAAAACTTGATGAAAAGGCACTTTAAAGAGGAACTTGGTCCCAATTTTAAAAATGATCCAACAGTTCATTTATAAATCAAGATGTGTGCTTAATTTGCTGTTTGTGACATGCTCACCACATTGTGTTTTTTATGCTATGCGGAAGGTACTACATTGGTGATTTTAAGAGGGCTGGATTGATGCAGTTTGAGCATCCAGCCTGCACAGAATATTTTTATCCCAAGTCTCTTCTACATGCTAAGCACCAGTGATCTACCTAAACCTGATGAGACGAGCTACCTGTTAGAACCTACTGCTATATACCCAATGAAATACTCTCTAGCATTAAGGCATGCAGTCAGTGCAACATCGTGGGCAAGGGTTGAAAGACAGATACAAATTAGATGGGATACTTGTCACCCACATGGTACTCAGTGAAGTAGTCATACTCTTTCCAAATATTACTAAAAGAAATAATTTTACCTTCATGGGCCTTTCCTAACACCAGCTCCTACTTCTATTTGATTTGGTCAAAAGAGGAGGTCAAAATGACTTCCCAACTCAGGCCTCACGTTAGTATTGCAGGCTCCAGCTGCATTACTGGGAGCCCAGTCTGTATATTTAAAGAAGGATCTTGTTGCCTTTTGGGGATATTCTGTTCCTGAACTAAAAAGAGCAGTTTTAATTTTTTGTGTGTATATGCCAGAGCAAGGAAGAGAAATCATGGATTCTGGTGCTTCACCTGTTTAAGGGCCTGTGTCCTCCCTTTAAACTGTCAATTAGCTTTCATTGAGTGCCTTTGCAATGCGCTTTAGAGCCTGTAGAATAGTGCAGCACAGTTGGAGGCCCTCACAGCCCTTTGAGTCAGTCCCAATTCTTTCAAGAATTATCAATTCAGTTCTACCACATTTCTGACACTATTCTTTCCCTTTTTTCTTTCTCCAAGTATTTATCCAATTTCCTTTTGAACTTGAATTGGAATTTGTATCCAACACAATATCAAAGAGGGAGCGTTTCCAAATCCTAACCATTCTTTATGTAAACGTATTTCGCATGCCACCTCTGATTCTTTAGCCAATCAACTTAAATGAAGGTAAATCTGGGCCATCTGATTACCAATTCCTTCGCCACTGGAAACAATTTCAATACTTTCTACATAAAACCTTCATAATTGTTTTTACTTCCAACAAATCTTCTAATGCTTCTTGGATTTGAGGAGAACAATCTGAGTTTCTCTGTAATCCTTCATTCCTGGAACCTCTTCTTGAACCCTCCACAATGTCTTCACACCCTTCTGGTGCCCAGGATTGGGAACCAAAGTCACAGCAGCATTTTATTTTGGGTTCTGAAAAACATCCAAGCTTTTGTATTCTACACCTCTTTGACAAAGTCCATCAGATTTCACTATTGTACACTTTATAACCACAGATTTGTCAGACAACTACATATAATTTGGTCATTTATATTAAGTAACCAACTCTACTGGCCCTGGCTCGATGCAATATCCAGACAGCAATATCCAAAAGACTTAAATCTCACAATCACTGCAAACAACAATCCCATGTAAAAACAAGAATATCAGTGAAGTATTCGATTGGTGCATGATTCCTGGTTTCACTTCCCAGTTTAAAAATGGCAAAACCTTCCAGTAAATTAGCACCAACCAATTCATTTTTAATAATTTGCTATTTCTATTCGCACATGTGGGCTTCATGAACAGAAATACTATACTTTGCATTGAATAATAAATATTTTCTCATTTTAAATTGAAACTGACCACACTATAAGTGCCCAGCATGGAGTATATAATGGCTGAGTGCTGCAGGTGCTGGGAATCTGAAACATAGGAAATATTGCAAATACTTAGCAGATCAGGCAGTATCTGTGGAGAAAGAAACAGTCAATGCTTCAGGTCCACGATTTGAGAAAGGATCACGGACCTGTTTCTCTCTCCGCAGATGCCATTAGACGTGTTGAACATTTCTAAAGCTTTCTGATTCTACCGGGGCAAAGATAACCCCGTTCGCCAACCCTCCAAAAAGTAATCAGACTCTTATGAGCCTTTTGTTCCTCTTCAACAAGAAAACCAGCAGCAGCTGCCTGAGACCTGCTTTTGGCACAATATTAAACATGAATGTTTTAGAAATGTTGAAATAAAAAAATATGGATAACTTGCCGAGCAAAATGAAGAATCAGTCAAAACAATAAATGAATCTTTTGAAAAATGTCTAATTAATAAAAATGACAATTGAGAAGTATCAAGCAGCAGAGTTAACTAATAAAACTTATTCTGCCTTTTTGCTTAAGATGCAGAACTGGAATGAGACACAAACTAGGCCCCAATCCTTGATCAGCAAGGAAGTGGTGGGGGGGAAACCAGGATCAAGTTAAGGGGTTGGGTTTAACTAAAACCAACCTTGCATTCACCTCTGGTAATGGACATCTTAAGCAGACTTTGGCAGAATGCACATGACAATGCTGGTCTGAAGCAAGTTGTCTTTCAGCCTGAGTTTTCCACCTCATTCAGGCTGAATTGCAAGCCAAGACCGTTTCTGTGCCCTGACGCCCTGACTCAGCTCAAATCACTGATAATTTGGAAACTATAAGAGCTGAACTGCAACATGCTTTGAGAATAATGTGGCTGATCTTCCCACTCTGTCCCGTGGTTTGTGCTCAAGTTATTTTTGTTTTTCAGTCTCAAAACATTTTGGGTGGAATTTTCTGACTGCACTCACTGCAAGGCCGGAAAATCGAGGTTAACCGACCTTTGCATGGTCCGTGTCCCACCCGCTGCGATTGCCGTGGTAGGGTGGGGATGGGAAAATTCCACCTCTCCTTTCCCACTTTCTCCAGTACTTTGTTAATACTATTTAGACATGTCAACCATCAGCATTTTACAGCCTTACAATATATTAAAATATAATACAATAAAAAAAAAACCACTTCAGGAATTAAGCTAAATCTTTGTAAATAAATTTTCAATGATGAAGCAATTCATTCCTTGCACATTCTTCCCAATGTTGGAGTCCAATGTTTTGGGAACACAAGCTGATTTGTCTCCATTTGTGGCATTTCAAGATGATCAATTCTGTTCAATTTTGTTCCTCCAACAAATTAGGCTAAAATTTGAGTTTGCTTGTTTTCTTGGTGGGAGCAGGGGGAGGGTTCACTATTTGTGGTCCACCTGCACCCACGGAGATCAAGGTGGAGGCTGTGCTATTTTCATGTATCCATTTCCTCAGCATCATTTCAGCATTAATCTGATGCAGTTCCAGTCCTGTATCCTCTTTGTCTGTGCTGTTTATGGACTCAGCACACTGCAGTAGGACTAACCACAGTCCTGAAGAGGCAGTGAGGTGGGGGTGAGAGGCAGTGGCATTGGTACTGGTATGCTTCTCTCTGGAGATAGCCAATTAGGACAATGGCGGGCAACCTGCGGCCCGCAGGCCACAAGCGGCCCATCAGGATACCAAGTGTGGCCCATGAGATGTTTTGTTGATAGATGGCGGAATTAATGAGAGAGAACGTGGAGCCCTGAGGACAAAAGAATGTGAGAACAATTGAGAGCAAAGCCTGGAGATAAAAGAGCGCATGAAACAGTGAGGCTGAAAGCGAAACCCAGAGATAAAAAGGTGCAAGAAACTGTGAGGCTGAAAGCAGAACTTCGGGGTAAAAGCGCCGGGAAAGAATGAAGCTGAAAACAGAGCAATTGGTAGGTGATTATTTTATTTGTTTTCCTCATTTATCTTTAGATACTTTTACAACTCATTGTAAAGTTTTCTTCATAGTTTTTAGAAGAGCAATAGTAAAGGTTATCAGGATCAATGGCATTTATCAATGAAGATAAATAAAGGTGAATAAAAGTGAATAAACAAATAGAAAATAAAAACCTAAAGCATATATTTGTGTAATTAAGAAATGTATAATGTTTAGTTGTAGCTGATGCCAGCTTTGACAAGTGCACTAAATTGTAATGTACATTGGTGGGAGTAAAATTACCCCCATTTGAAGTTGATGATAGTTCTATTAATATAGGAATGATTCAGCATTTTCTGTCACTCATGAAATATACAGTACGTATTAAATGTATTTCATATTATTCTTGGGGTTGTGGTTAGTGCACATCGTCGATTTTAATCTTACGGCCCACTAAGATGAAGGAGCGTACTCATGCAGCCCACCCACTTGCCTAAGTTACCCATCACTGAATTAGGATGTTGCGTCCAGGAATCCCATCAGATTAGGAAAAGCAGCTGGGTTTCAGAGGCAGTACAAGCCAGTAGCCACAAGATTTCGGAGCGCTGCTCCTCATCAGGTGAGTGGGAGTTCTGTTCACATTCAGGGCATATAAAGACACAAACTCAATTTACAAGATAATGGTTGGAATGTAAGTCTTTACAGGTAATTAAGCTTTAAAGGTACAGACAATGTGAGTGGAGAGAGGGTTAAGCACAGGTTAAAGAGATGTGTATTGTCTCCAGCCAGGACAGTTAGTGAGATTTTGCAAGCCCAGGCAAGTCATGGGGGTTACAGATAGTGTGGCATGAACCTAAGAACCCGGTTGAGACCGTCCTCACGTGTGGGGAGCTTGGCTATCAGTCTCAGTGACTCTGCATTGTCATGTGTCGTGAAGGCCGCCTTGGAGAACGCTTACTCGAAGCTCAGAGGCCAAATGCCCGTGACTGCTGAAGTGTTCCCCAACAGGAAGAGGACATTCCTGCCTGGTAATTGTCGAGCGGTATTCATTCATCCATTGTTGTAGCGCCTGCATTGTCTCTCTAATATACCATGCCTCGGGACATCCTCTTCTGCAGCATATTAGATAGACAACGTTGGCCAAGTTGCAAGAGTATATATCGTGTACCTTGTGGATGGTATTCTCACGTGACATGATGGCATTTGCGTCGATGATCCAGCACATCTTGCAGACGTTGCTGTGGCAGGGTTGTGTGGTGTCGTGGTCACTGTTCTCTAGAAGGCTGGGTAGTTTGCTGTGGACAATGGTCTGCTTGAGATTATGTAGTTGTTTGAAAGCAAGAAGTGGAGATGTGGGGATGGCTTTGGTGAGATGTTCGACTTCATTGATGGCACGTTAAAGGCTCCGGAGTAGATGTCGTAGCTTCTCCGCTCTAGGGAAATACTGGACAAATAAGGGCACTCTGTCCGCTATGTTCGTCTTCTGAGGAGGTCGGTGCGGTTCTTCGCTGTAGCGCATCAGAACTGTCGATCGGTGAGTCAACACCATATCCTGTTCTTATGAAGGCATCTTTTAGTCGGGTGGGATTGAGCCTTCATAAGAACAGGGTTTGCTGAGGGCATGGGCCACAGCATTTTGCACCTTGTGCAGCTCCTTTCCCCGGCCCCTGGTGAACGCTACTTATTGAGAAGAAGAAATCCACTTTCCCTTTTCTCTATGTACATGTCTGTGTGCAAAGTTCACAAAGTTTTCGAATGAAATTGCTTCTGAGGTGAAAACCCTACGGTGAAAATCCCAGAGCTTCCTCTCTAACTGCACTGTGTGTGTACCTACTCTACATGGGCTGCAGCAGTTCAAGAAGGTGGCTCATTACCACTTCTCAAGGGCAATTATGAATGAAGAATTCCTGCTGGCCTAGACAGTAACGCACACATCCCATGAACGAATATATGAAAATGTTAGATCTCAAAATTAGCTGTTAAGTGAATCTGCAAAAATCAGCCCCTCAATATCACATTATGATTCATACTGCTGCCTCACAGCGCCAGGGACCCGAGTTCTATTCCCAACTTAGATCACCGTCAATGTGGAGTCAACAAGTTGTCCCCGTTTCTGTATGGGTTTCCTCTGGGTGCTCTGGTTTACTCCCACAGTCTGAAAGACAGGCTGGTTGGGTGCACTGGCCATGCTAAATTCTCCCTCACTGTACCTGAACAGATGCTGGAGTGTGGCGACTAGAGGATTTTGACAATAACTTTATTGCTGTGTTAATGCAAGCCTATTTGTGATGTAAAAGCCTATTTATCGAGGCTTCTACTCTACAAAGGATATTGGATGTACATCAATTGAAAGGAAACATTCATGATCGTCTCAGAGATCTGAGACAGATGGTAAGAGTTGCAGCAAATCCAATTTCATCTTCAATGACCATTTGAGATGAAATTGGATTTGATGATGAGTTTCTCACCAGGAGTGAATGCATCTTAAGTAATTGCACCCAATGCCCTGATATAGACTCCTTCAGACCAAAGTGGTCTTTCAGCCTGGGGATATAATGTGGAATCAAATATAGAACTTGGCTTCTCAGCAATTTGGGTAATATTTTTGGGAGTTACAGGTTTTAGTAGGTACCACCAACTCTGCCTTCCCACTGATCATCTGGCCTCTTATTTCCAGGATACAGCATAGGTAGAATGGTTAGAGCGCAATTTCATAAATACCATCTGCTGTCCAGATCATAGGTTCACATGATGTATTTAGAAAGCCCTCTGATGTCTGCTAATTTCATTGCCCTTCCTGAAACATTGCCTTCTCCAGCAGACCTCTTCTGAGACATGACTGAGAGAACAGTATGATTTGTACACTCTAGTGGAAGCCTCATCCAGTGGTTTCCAATTTTACATATTCTCATCTAGACCCCCCCCTAACTGTCTGTGTACCCCTATCAACATATCAATTTCATATTTTAACATTCAAGCAATGTAAAAATTTACAATCATAAAATACACACATACAACTTAAATAGAAGCAAAACACTGCGAACGCCAGAGATCTGAAATAAAAACAGAAAGTGGAGAAACAAAGCAGGTCTGGCTGCATGTATGGGGAGAGAATCAATGAGTCCTATTTTACCATTTTGATTCGAAGTGCTGGGCGGACTTGAAACTGGGAGTGTTTCAGATCTGACTTTTAGACCCATTCTGAGGTGCCCCTGTATACACTATCTTCAAAAATATCAACAATTCTGAAACCCGCTGCAGAAGCCTGTGGCTAGGGCTTAATGTGCCTGAAATCCTACAGTTCCAATTGGCACCTCCAACTGCGCATGTGCAGAAAAATATGGTAGAATGCTGCTTCCCTGATAGCCAAGTTCCCCACACATGAGGACGGCATCAACTGGGATCTTGGGTTCATGTCACACTATCTGTAACCCCCCATGACTTGCCTGGGCTTGTAAAATCTCACTTACTGTCCTGTCTGGAGACAACACACATTTCTTTAACCTATACTTAACGCTATTTCCACTCACATTGTCTGTACCTTTAAAGACTTGATTCGCTGTAAAAACTCGCATTCTAATCAGTATTCTGTAAACTGTGTGTGTCTTTACATCCCCTGTTTATGATCAGAACTCTACCCTCACCTGACAAAGGGTCAGAGGCCCAAAAGCCAGTGGCATTTGCTACCAAATAAATCTGTTGGACTTTAACCTGGTATTGTGTACATCCCTCTTAGGCCAGATAATTCCTCCCCTTGGTTAGCACAGACATTGCCCAGCCCCCACAACATTATTGACCCCCTTATTTCTCCCACAGCCTGCCACTCAGACTGATCGTGGGCCCCCCTCCCTCTCTTTCCCCCCTCCCCCCCCCCACTCAGCCCGATTGTAAGCCCCTCCCCAACCCCCCTCCCCCAATCTCAGGCAGAGTGGCAGCAGACTCCCCCCGCCCACTGATCACAGGCAGGGTGGCAGTGGACTTCCCCCCCCCCCCCCCCACTCCCCAACCCCCTCTCTCTCCCTGCTTCCCCCATTCCAACCTATATTTCCATTGATCTAATTGAATCCATAACTTCTCTTGTTAGCCAGTGTTGAATTACTTTTCTTCCTGACTTTTGATGCCTTAAAAATGCAAATTTGCTGCAAATCACGTTTCAGTTATTAAATGCTCAGTATTACCTGTCTCCCATCATACCTTTCAATGTTCTTCCCAAATGTACCTCAGCCAACTTACCCATCATACACTTGGGTTTTCGCTTGCATATATTAATGACCTTAGTTTTGGAAAGAACTACATCACTTTCAATTCTGTAAATTCCATAACATTACGCCCACTCTTTCCTAAAGGCCCCTTTACAACAATGTTCTTAATTAGCACTTTCTCATTGTACAATAGCAGACATAAAATGGCCTGTTGTCCAGTTGGTTCCATAACATACTAGAAAACCATGGCATTTAGATTCCAGGAATTTGTCTTCCCCAGCAATTGTGCTATTAGGCTTATCCATTCTATATGTAGATTGAAGTGCTCCATGATTAGTGTATTAGCCTTGATATATGCACATCTAATTTCCTGATTTACACTATGCTGTATGTTACCACTACAATTTGGTGGCTTATAAAGAATTCCTACCAATGTGTTGCCTTTTGCTCTCTGTGGATCCACCCAAACCAATTCTACATCCTGAAGTTACAATCTAAGATCCTTTCTCACTAATGTACTGATCCGCCCTTTATTAACAATGCAACCCCAGCTCCTTTTCCTTTTTGCCTATCCTTCCGAAATGTTGAAGACCCTTGGACAAACAGTTCCCAGCCTTGGTCATCCTGCAGCCACATCTCTGTAATGACAATTAGGTCATACTTTTTTCTTCACTTTGTGTCATCAATTCATCTACCTGATTATAAAATGCTGTGTGCATTTAGGTGAAGTATCTTTAATTCTTTCTTGTTATTTTCACAATGTCTAGCTTTAACTGCTGGCACACTCTGTACCTTCCTGCCACACTTAGAATCATAGATCATAGAGGTTTACAGCAGGGAAATAGGCTCTTTGGCCTAACTTGTCCATGCCACCTTTTTTTTAAAAATACCTGTAAGCTAATCCCAATTGCCCGCATTTGGCCCATATCCCTCTATACCCATCATACCCATGTAACTATCTAAATGCTTTTTAAAAGACAATTGTAACTGCCTCTACTATTACCTCTAGCAGCTTGTTCCAGACATTCACCACCCTGTGTGTGTAAAAATTGCCCCTCTGGATACTTTTGTATCTCTCAAGTCTCACCTTAAACCTATGTCCTACTTTAGACTCCCCTACCTTTGGGAAAAGGTATTGACTACCTACCTGATCTATGCCCCTCTTTATTTTATAGACCTCTATTAGATCACCCCTCAGCCTCCTGCACTCCAGAGAAAAAGTCCCAGTCTAACCAGCTTCTCCTCATAACTCAATCCATCAAGTCCCGGTAGCATCCAAGTAAATCTTTTCTGCACTCTTTCTAGTTTAATAATATCCTTTCTGTAATAGAGTGACCAGAAATGCACACAGTATTCCAAGTGTGGCCTTATCAATGTCTTGTACAATTTCAACAAGACATTCCAACTCCTGTATTCAATGTTCTGACCGATGAAACCAAGCATGCCAAATGTCTTCTTCACCACTCTGTCCACCTGTGACTCCGTTTTCAAGTAGTTATGAACATGTACCCCTAGATCTCTTTGTTCTGTAACTCTCTCCAACACCCTACCATTAACTGAGTAAGTTCTGCCCTGGTTCAATCTACCAAAATGCATCACCTCGCATTTGTCTAAATTAAACTCCATCTGTCATTCATCAGCCCACTGGCCCAATTGATCAAGATCCCGTTGCAATTGGAGATAACTTTCTTCACTGTCCACTATGCCACCAATCTTAGTGTCAGCTGCAAACTTACTAACCATGCCTCCTCTATTCTTGTCCAAATCATTAATATGAATGACAAATAAGAGTGGACCCAGCACTGATCCCTGAGGTACACCGCTGGTCACAGGCCTCCAATTTGAAAAATAACTCTTGACAACCACCCTCTGGCTCCTGTCAAGAAGCCAATTTTGTATCCATTTAGACACCGTACCCTGAGTCCCGTGAGATTTAACCTTATGCAACAACCTGCCTTGTGGTACCTTGTCAAAGGCCTTGCTAAAGTCCATGTAGACAACATCAACTGCACTGCCCTCATCTCCCTTCTTGGTTACTCCTTCATAAAACTCAATCAAATTTGTCAGACATGATTTTCCATTCACAAAGCCATGCTGACTGTCCCTAATCAGTTCTTGCATCTCTAAATGCCTGTAGATGCTGTCTCTCAAAATACCTTCCAACCATTTACCCACCACAGATGTGAGGCTCACTGGCCTGTAGTTCCCAGGCTTTTCCCTGCAGCCCTTTTTAAACAAAGGCACAACATTTGCCACTCTCCAATCTTCAGGCACCTCACCTGTGAATATTGATAATTCAAATATCTCTCTTATTATATCTCATTTAAGGAACTGATTGATGATTTCCTTAATTAATTTTGAATTAAATTAATTCCTCCTCTTACCATCATTTATTAAACTAATTTACACCTTAGTAATCTGTTATCAGCTAAGAATAAAATAATTAATAGACTCAATGCTTCATACTTCCATTTCACTTCCGTAAGTAGTTTAGGGTTGTTTAAAATTCTACATTTTTCTAAATTCTAACTTCTTACAGATAGTCTGGAACTGCAATCACTCACCAAACAATCAATTTACGGATTTCTTGTGAGGTCACAATTTGAATTATTTTCTCCCTGAAGCTCAGCATTTGTTGGAAGTTACAGCTGCGTTCCTTCGCAAGTCCCAAACAAATCCCCTCTGCTACTTCTCCCAACTCCCACTTGGTAAGTGAAAGCCCGAAGCCTGGGTTTTGCTTTATCCTCTCTTTCACAAGTCCCAAACATGTCCCCTCTCTGCTGCGGCTTCCCCCAACTCCTTCTTGGTAAGTAAAGGACCCTAACCTGGGTCGTGCTTTATCCTCAGCTTTGCATGTCCTGAATAGGTATGCCTCTCTGCTGCTGCTTCTCCTAACTCCCACTTGGTAAGTATGAATGAGAACGGGAATTTCATACTTGCCTGTACGAGTGCAGCTCCAACAACATTCAAGAAGCTCAACATCACCCAGGACAAAGCAACCTGCTTGATCAGCAGCCCATGCAGCACCCTAAACATTTACTTCTTCCACCACTGGTGCACGATGACAGTAGTGTCTACCATATGCAAGATGCACTGCAACAAAATACAAGCCTTCTCTGACAGCACTTTCCAAATCTGCAGCCTCTACAATCTAAAAGCATAAGAGCTGAAAATGCATGGGAATACCACCACTTTCAAGTCCTCCTCCAAGTAATGCACTATCACGGCTTGGATTTATATTGTCTATATTCTTCAACTGTCGCTTGGACAAAAGCTTTCCTAATGGCACTGTGGGTGTCGGTGTTATCTTTAACACTATCCTGCAACTCTAGTTCATTTGTTGTCAGAAATTTATGCATATTTGGCAAATTTAAGTGTTGTTTTCTTCTTCAAAGATAGTCTTAGACTTGCAGCTTTTTGTAATGACTGAACTTTCTCCTCATTACATTCAGGCCTGGAAATCCTAGATGTAACTCATTCAAGTTGCAGAATGTTTAAAAAAAAGGGTTGTATGACACTATATGGGATTAGAATCATTGACTGTCCTTAATCAGCGCAGATGTGATGGGCCAAAAGGATGTTTTCTGTGCTGTCGACCTCAATGATTCTACCTAATATTTCAGAAGCAAGAACACATTTAACTTAAAAGGAGCTGATGTTAAAGGTCAAGTGACTGGACAGCAAAGACAGCTTGTAAATGGCTAATCATCAGAAATAGACCAAGGTTCATATCCCAGGAACTAATGAGACTTTTAATTGAACTTTTAAACAAACGCAAACTGGGAGCCGAGATGAAATTATTTATGAAGAAGCATGAATACGATGAAGTGACTTTGTGAAATTGTTTACCAAAGATTAATCAGACCATGGAACAGTACGCGTTTGTTCAGATTGGAGTGATTATGTTGACCACAGAATTCTGCTTTTCATGTACAGGATTTTTCAACATTGTCAGGTAGATGCCAGTGTTGCAACTGTACTAGAAGAGCTTGGCTAGGGGTGAGGCAAGTTCTGGAACACAAGTCTTCATTATTATTGCCGGAATATTTTCAGAGCCCATAGCCTTTGCAGTATCCAGTGCCTCCAACCTTTCCTTAATGTCACATGTTGCAGTGATTTGAATTTGCTGAGGATTGACACAAACAATGCTGGGGACCTCTAGAGGAGGACCAGATGAATCATCCAGTTGGCACTTTTGTAGATTGTTTCAAATGTTTCAGCCTTATCTTTTGTAGTGAGATGCTGAGCTCCCCCATCATTGAGGATTCGTGGAATCTATCATTCCAGTGACTTATTTACCTGTCTACCATAATACAGGACTGGGTGTTGCAAAGCTTAGATGTTAAGAGTGAATGCACAACAGGAAGTCATTAAATGCTTGTTTATGAAACCTGAAACTATGGGAAAACTCTCTGAACTTACTTTATTTTAGCTGTGTGTAGATAGAAGCTATATTGATACCAACTACACAGTACACAAATCATGCCACCATAATTTCTGATTCACCTTTTCTCATTTAGTATTGTAAAACTTACTTGTGGGACACTTTCTAGAAGATACAATTGTGTCCACCATAGGAAGATAACAAGATGCATTGATGTTTCCTGGCCAACTAAACAATTACAATAATAATCTTATGCCCTCAGGTAATGCGGAGAAGGCATGAAAAAAAAAACAACTTGGGGCAAATTCCCCCAAAAATGGCCAAGGGCAGTGTTTTCTGATCTCATCCACGCCCACTCTTTGTAAAAGAAAATGGAGAACTTGGCATTCCAGCCAAAACTCCACTCGCTTTCAGTGGCATTAGAGATATCGGCCACGAATGAGGAGGGAGGTTACCGGCGTTAAGTGTCATCTCCAGTGGAAAAAGCAATGAGAATTCCATCGGGTGGGTTGGCACAATCCACATTGCAATTCATCCACGCTTAGTCATTTTTGTGGAGCTGGGGAGATTTCCACTGGCAAAGAGATGTGTGGGACTAAACATACCAGCAAGTCCGGCTCCTCAGAGATTGGGGTGCCCATTTTAGAGGGTGCACAATCTCAAAGTTAAGTTGAAGGTCTGCCTCCCCACCATGGACATCATGACCGCATCCCCCCCCCCCCCCCCCCACAGATATGGGGATCACACCCAACCTTTAACCCAGAGGGGCAACTCTTCCCCCACCATACACCACGCAAGCATGAGGGTCCCCCAACCATCCTCACTGCCATTGCTACTCCAGCTCCCCACCACCCCCAATGGCCGACGTCAGGTCCCCGTCCCCAAGTGAGTGATATCATGACATAGGGTTGCTTTAGGCACTGCCCTCTTCAGAGACCCCTTTCTGGCCCTGCCCCCTACAGAGGCTCAAGCCCTTGCCTGTGCCACCCTGGTAGTGCCATCTGAGTAGACAGTGTCAGGAGGCAATGGCCAGGCACTGCTCAGCCATCGCCTGACCACCAGTGGGCTACAATGGTTTTAGGGTCTCCTGGTGAGGCCATCACGTTTGGTCTCTGTTTGTGGAGACCAATAGTGATTCCCGCTGGCTTCCCTTGCACAAGTGGGTTGACGAATATCAGGAGATGAGTGACTCTGGCTAAGTGCCAGTATTGCGTATTGAAATGCAGCTTCAAATATGCTAATCTGGTTCATGTCCTCTCTGGGCCAGTGATTCACTCTTCCCACCCGTACCTGTTATATATTTGTTTCTCTTCCATATTCTCTTGTTAAAATCAGCAGTGCACAGAGCGTGGGGGATTCTTCTCTGAAATCCCACTGAGGAAACCAGTGTGATTTACTCCAGTTTTCACAGGCACCGAACACTTAGAATCTTTTTGGGAGAATTGCACCTTTTTGCCCATTAGTATTAAGCACATCCCTGTACTTCCCGCACTTACGGAAAACTTAAAGTTTGTTTGCAAAAGAATTTGCATTCTTGCTGATTTATCTATAATTTTCACTGACCGACTTGTCTGGACGCTTCAGTCCTGGGCCCGCTCAATAGAATTTAAAATATATGGTAATATTAGTGACCATAATTTATGTACCTCCCTGCCAATTTCCAGCATGGAGTTGATGCCACTGGAAATCCGGTGCTGGGAGATGCTAGCAGGCTGGAACGCCCAGTGTGCATCCTACGCATTAGACACCACCGGAATTCAGCCCGTTGTGCTGAAAGATTAGTGTAATGAGAGGGAAGGATCACTCCCATTGCCTTCTGAGCAGGTAATTCTGGAAGCATTGGCACAAGATTATAGTGGAGGAGGCTGTAGTGGAGGTAGCTGAATGGCGCTGACAGATTGGTGCATGTGCAGTGGCCAGCTCAGTGCTGTGCTGTCAGCCCCTGAATTCTGGGGTGAGTTATGTTAATGCATTCAGCAGTGCACAGAGTGTGGGGGATTCTTTTCTGAAGTCCCGCTGAAAAAACCAGCGTGATTTACTCCAGTTTTCACTCGAATTGGACACTTAGAATCTTTTTGAGAGAATTGTGCCTTTTCTGTCCATTAATATTAAGTGCATTCCTGTACTTTCTGCACTTACGGAAAACTTAAAGTTTGTTTGTAAAAGAATTTGCATTCTTGCTGATTTATCTGTAATTTTCACTGACCAATTTGTCTGGAGGAACATCAGGCATTGGAAACTCATCACTGCGTTCAGCGTCAAGCTTGATTTAATGCTACACTTGCCTGAGAAAGAAAGTATGCACTTTTCATAACCAATGGATTTCTCAATATGCTTTAGAGCAAATTAAATACTTTTTGGAGAGTCATTGTTGCAACAAGGGAGCAGCTAATCTGCGCTCAGCAAACTTCCACAAAATCTGATCAAAGACCAGATAATCTTTTTTTCTGGTTTTGATTGAGGGATCAATATTGTCTAGGGTACCAGAGATGATTCTCCTCTTATTGAAGTAGTGCCTTTATATTTTTTATATCCACCCAAATAGGAAGATGCAACCTTGGCTTGATAATACACTTGAAAGACAGCACCTCTGACAGTGCAGGATTCCCTCAGTACTGCACTGGACTTTCAGCCTTCAGTTCGTGCTCAAGCCCTGAAATGGGACTTGTAATTCAGAGCCAAGCATGCTAGCAACTGAGCCACAGTTAACAAAGAGTCAGGAGGTAATGGGTTCAAGCCACATTCTAGTGCTTCAAAACATAATCTAGCCTGATACTTCAACAAGAACAATTTATGTTTATATAGCACCTTTCACAAGTACTTTCAGAGGAGTATTAGACAAAATTGACCATGATTCAAAGGCAATGACATTAGGAGACATGTAAAAATCCTTGGTCAAGGGAGTAGGGTGTGAAGTTAGGCTTTTTCCTACATACTCATCAAAACAACCATCACTATCATTCACCCTCATCTTGTCATCCCCTGCCAATTCCTCACAGTTAATCTCCACAAATATTGTCCTTTCCTCCTCTCTAGACAATCCATTTCTCGCACTCTCAATCCTCTGCTTTCTTTTCTTGCAAACAAGTCACAGATCAGCAAGGTGAAGCAAAGATCTGGGCGAGAGGGCATCGGATGGCAGGAGAGCTCACTCCAGTTATTGACAAACTGACTGCCATTGGCTATGCACGTCCAACTGGTGTGAGAGAGCAAATCCACTGTAGAGCCTCTAAGATCATAAGGAATAGGAGCCTGAGTAGGCCATTTGGCCCATTGAGCCTGCTCTAATATTTGATAAGGATCACGGCAGCTCTGGTTGTGGTCTCAACTGCATCTTCCTGTCTGCCCCCAACAGCTCTTGACTGTCTTGTCGCCGATAAATCTATCTGTCTCAGCCTTGAATAAATTCAATGACCCAACTTCCCCTGCTTCTTGTGGAAGAGAATTCCAAAGACTGTCGAACCTCAGAAAATAAATTCCTTCTCATTTCTATCATAAATGAGAGAACCCCTTATTTTAATACCGTGCTCCCTAGGCCTAGATTCCTCCACGCAGGGGAACATCCTTTTGGTGCCTACCCTGTCAAGTCCCCTCAGAATCTTACATGTTTCAATAAGATCACCTTTCTTTTCTATAATCTCCAATGTGTAAAACCTCAACCTGCTCAACCTTCCCTTCAAAGCCAATCCCTTCATTCAACCTCTCTTTATGAGCTTTGTTTCAACTTCTTCCAATGAAAGTATATTCCTTAAGTAAGGAATATTTGGGAGGAGTTTCTCATGTTCTTTGAATTGGGTCTCTGTCCATCCTCTCTGTCCTGGGAAGTGGCACATGGGTGAGAAAAAGGCAGGTGGTGCTGCTGCTAGTGTTGCCCCTATTGGTGTTGGTGGTGCTGCTCCTCTTGCTCTTCATCAAAGGTCCAAGGCAGAGCTGTGTGAGCTGCAGCCATACAATGATAAAGGCTAACAGCAGAGATGTACAGACCAAGATGGGTGAAGTCTATTAGCAGAATTTCACCTTGGAATGGCTGCAGCTATTCAGTCTCACTTTTATAAATTTGCATTTCACTGAGGTAGCACTCCCCAGTCTGCCCATGCCTTGTTGATCCTGACAAACTCCACGAAGTTCAGAGTTTAAGCCAGAAAGCTGAGTTAAATCCTGAGAAAATCCCTCTTTGCATAATGTAATGATGTACTCTCAGTTGTACGGTGTCCTCCACTTGCAAACCCAGCATGTTAAACCCAAAGTTGTTGGGACCTTCAGTAGTCTTAATTAGGGCTACAGTCAAAGACAAGTTACCTCGGCTCAAGCAAATAATGGTCTGGCAGTTGGATCCTATTTTTTATGTGTGAAACAGGTGCTGAAAGGTGAAATGTGGTAAATAACATGTATACGGGCATTGGTTCCATGCTAGGAGTGTAGTGTACATGCTGTGAGTATTTTTGTTCAGCCTGAAGCAATCTAACCAGTGCTTTTGAAAGAACCACAGGAGGTTCATCTGAAAGGGCTAAACATAAAAAAAATGTTTACCTGCTTAAATGTGGAGCCAGGAGGTTACAAATTGAAACAGTGGGTCATTGAGAGCCAATGTTCACTATCTTTGCAGACTTAGTTTGCTTTTTTATCACAGGTCCCATAAAACAATTGTTGTTCTCCATAACCAATATACTGCCTCATGGGGTGAGATTGCTCCATCTTCCCAGCTCATCTGTTGTTGTCCTGATGACTTGAGAAGGTGAACTTCTTCCAGCCCTTTCATGCATCCAGTGAGTGCAGCAGGGTAGTGTCAGCTTCCACTTGGAGTCCTCACCATTATTTGTGAAGGGCCACAATTAGTTGGTGGCATGATAGGGAATGGATCGAACATGTTAACTGATTCCAAGACCATGACAATGCACCTAAATTTTCCAACTTTAAATGGGTTGGTCCGCCAATTTAAATCTACTAAATGTGAAGGAAATACCTATGATTAAGTTTCCACTGCCTCTGTGGCATGTCCCAATGATCCACGCAGTGCTGGCAACAGAGCCTTGCAATTTTTGCTCTGCTGATCTGGGAAACAGTAAGGTCAGTGGACAACATATGCTGCATGTTGATGAGGTGCTGACCTACACATTCACTATTTCATTCCTGCAGAGCTTGAGAGAAGCAAGAGTCTTTCTACCAATCAATGTCCATTTTATTTTTAGGGGTTATCGTTACTCATTTTAGGTTATATTCTCTTTCCTCAAGGTCTGCCAAGCATTTTGGAGAAGTCTACGACTACAACAAGCGACCATGCTCCTGCCTGATTGTTCAGTCAGATTAAATGTGTTGTTCTCAAAGATGGTGCCAGTGACCCAATGAATACATGTCCAGTTGGCAGCCTGGGTGATATAACAAATCCTTTGCTGCTGCTTGAATGGATCTAGTGGCATAAAAGAGAAGTCCAGTGCTAACTTGTACAGATAGAACAGTCCAGGTTGGACAGCTTGCTTAAAGCCATGCTGAAGGTAACACCTCTTATTCAGAGATCCTCACTGAAACCTTCAGAATATTTGAATGGCTATTGAAATCCTCTGGTGCAGTCGTGAGGTATATTACCTTGTGTGGTGCATTCTCCTCAAATATGTTTTCAGTCTTTATTCCACTTTGTACAGCCTTTTCTCTTCCTCTTCTATTAAAATAATGAACAATGTGGTATCTGCTGCGAAAAAACTTTAGCTCAGAATCTTCATCTTCACATAGAAGCAAAAATGTCTTGATGATCTCACAAAGTGTCTGGGCTAAGCTTAACTCTGTCCTGGTACAAAGCAAAAGAAATATCTAATTCTTTGTAAAGTTCAGCAATCACCTTTTAAATCTTCTCCAGGCCAAAGGATCCAAAGTAAAGCATTTCTATTACCATAAACTGGTACATTTTATCATAGCCTAAAATAAGTGCTGATTTGGAGCATGCTGTGAGTTTCAGGTGATGTCCATACACTATAAAGAACTCACAGTAGCATCAGTGTGTGTTCTTTCAAAAGACCCTGGTCCTGGCATGAAAGAGCACTGAGAGCAGTACTAAACTAAAATCTGCTGCAGGAGAGTTATGACAACCTTTGATCTGGAGGCAGTACAGTAATTTCTTTAAAAGGTCTGTGGCGCCGATAATTGATTTTCAAAATGTTTAGAAAGGACTTTTAAATGTCTGCATCAATAGTAGAGGGATCGATTGTAATTTCATGGGGAATAAGAAACACTAGTCCATGTGATCTGCAACCCTTGATCTGGAAGCAGTACCAGCAGGAAGAAAGTCAAGAAGGAAATGGTGTGTCTGGCAAACACAATGGTGAGCTGCAGAGACAAAGAAGAACCACAAAGCAAAGGGTCAGGAGTGTAAAGGCAATTAGTTTGTAGATGCAGAGACAAAGAGAAAGCAGAAAGACGAACACAGAATTATTGGGAGGAGGAGAAGAAAGAAATCACTTTCAGGAAAAGGCCAGTTTTTCTATCTGACAGAAAAGGAGAAAGGAGCTCTTAAAGGTATTGTAAAGTCGGCTAAATTGGTCTACAACTTGGAAAATGTCTGAATATTGTGGAGATGCTAAAGAGCTGGCTGTTTTTCTATAGGTGACAAATTGTTACTGGTTGTTTAGTTGAAAAGGAACTCTGGAAAACTACACCATGCGGCCTGTTGTGATCTGAGGGAGGGAGGATTCATAGAACTGCGCTTTGCGGAAGATAAAACTGTGAAACTTAAAACTATTGTCAGATAGGACTCCTGACCTACCCTGCGTAAATAAAGAGCAGCATATGTGTAACTATGTAGTGTCACATTTTACAATGAATTGTTATGGCACAGGAAGAGGATATTTGGCCTATTGTGTCCACATCAGCTTTCCAAATGAGTAACTTATCTAATGCCATTCCCTCACCTTCTTCCCATAAACTTGCATATTATTCCTTTACAGATAACAGTCTAATTTTCCCTCTTGAATGTTTCAATTGAACCTGCCTCCAGCATACTCTGAGGCAATGCATTCCAAACCCTAACCACTTTCTACATAAAAAATGTTCCACCTCATATAATTTTTGCTCCTTTTGCTAATTATTTTAAATCTGTACCCTTACGTTCTCAATACTTTCACAAGTGGGAACTATTTCTCAATAGCTACTCTGTCTAGACCCTCTCATGATTTTGAATAGTTCTATCAAATCTCCAATTTGTGCGGGGAGTGTTGTACAGATCTGAACCCCACCAATGTGCAGTTTATATTGTCCACTGACGTTACCGTTTCTCAGATTTGCAGAGTGCACATTATCAGGCAGAAATTTATCAGTCTCCAGATCACCAGCAACCTGAAGTGGTCCTTCCAGACTGATGCTATAGTTAAGAAAGCCCACCCACATCTCTACTTTCTCAGAAGGCTAAGGAAATTTGGCATGTCTGCTACAACTCTCAACAATTTTTACAGATGCATCATAGAAAGCATCCTTCTGGATGTATCACAGCTTGATATGGTTCCCGCTCTGACCAAGACTGCAAGAATCTACAAACGATTGTGAATGTAATCCAGTTCATCATGCAAACCAGCCTCCCATCCATTGACTCCATCTGCACTTCCTGCTGCCTCGGAATGTCAGCCAGCATAATCAAAGACCCTACGCACCCCAGACATACTCTCTTCTACCTTTTCCCTCTGGGATAAAGTTACAAAAGTTTGAGCTCATGTACCAACCAACTCAAGAACAGCTTCTTCCCTGTTGCCATCAGACTTTTGAATCTACCTATCTTATACTAAGCTGAACTTTCTCTGCACGCTATTCTGTATATTCTGCATCTTCTTCCCTGCTCCCCATGTACTCTATGAACGGTATATTTTGTCTGTATAGCGGGGAAAAAAAACAATACTTTTCACTGTATGCCACTGCATGTGACAATAATAAATCAAATCAAATACGCTTCTTAACTCATGTGCAATTTGTTTTGGTTCTGATTCATGTTGAAGGAAAAGCTACACAAAGTGGGATCTTGTTGGTAATTTCTCCATTTTTGGGTCATTCAGTAAATTTGGTCATTTTGGTTTATGATTCCCCAACAGGATCATAAAAAGTTTTTGAATCCAGAATACACCAGAGGGGGAAAAACTGTTAAGCTTGACCTACGAACTCTCCCAGAATGAGTCAATTGTGGGTCAAAGAGACAACACGTGGATGTTCGAATCAGGGTGCCTGATCTAATGAAAATAGAAGAGGTAGATTTTCCGATTTACTGCCTGGGCATGAACCATCGACTGGGAACGGTACAAAGAAGAAAACTGTGTAGGAAGTATTGGCTGCCATAACAAAACCCACTGAATGTCTCTCTTGCTTTCTGCCTGGATGTTGCTTTGCATCTGGGGTATTGAAGATATATCCATCTGATGCCTACCCAAGTACCTCCAGTAAAATGACTTTCTCTAAACCAATGCTAAAAGGAATGCACTACAAGTCCAACTAGATATTTTCTTCTCTGTGCTGGCTCCAAGTTGAACTTTGAATTTATCTGGGGCGGGGAACCAGAAAATGGCACAAACAAGCAACAATGAGATCAAAGATATATAAATAGCACTAAAATTCAACAATATAATATAATAGCACTAAGTATTCAACAAAACAACTGGGATAAAGTCTCATAAAACTGAGGTGGGTCTTTTAACTAGTACATCTCGGCACTCAGCAGCCCCTGTGGCTGTCGCTGATTAGCACCTGAGATCAACTCTACGTCACCCCCACCTCCAGCAGCACAAGTCATACTATTCAGGGCACCTTTTCCTGAGGCAGGCGTGTCAAGCTGGGAAATTTCTAACCTTGAGCTACCCACTTTTAGGATGAAAATCCCACATATAGGGTGGGAATTTCCACACCCTCGCACCACACGTTTTGGGGTGGCGAAGGTGGCCTGCCATTAGTTGGTGGCTGGATCTTCTGGTCCTGCCGATATCAAAGGGGTTTCCCCTCAAAACCCACAGTGGGGATTCGCTATTGGTAGGACAAGAAGATCCAGCTGGTGAGAAGGGCCGGAAAAGTCTGACCATAAAATGTAAGCAGTTGGTTAGGGAAAAAGTTAATCCCTTTAAGGACCTAAAGGGAATTTTTTATTTGGAAGCAAAGGACTTTTAAATGTATTAAGTAGTTGAAGGCATTCAAATGTACTGAATGGGTTTTTAATCAATGAGAGTGTTTTTTTTTAAACTTACTCAAATCTGTAATTGCTACCTAAAACAATGTTTTATTTCACTTCAGCGTGGCTCCTGATACCTGCCCATGGTCAATGCAGGGTGAGGTGGCACAGAAGGGATAAGGACAAATGGTGGCAGTTGAGGGTTGTGTGTTGGCATGAGTTAGCACTAAACTGGCATAGGATTATGAAGAACGGCCCAATTCATTGGGTTGAGGGACATGGATTGGCATGGCAGGTATAAGGGGTCAACACAGGTGCAGAAATGGGAATGGATTAGCATAGAGATTTTGAGGGGCTATGGATGTGGTGAGTACATGGTTTGACGTGGGGGGTATAGGGGTGGTAGAGGGGTATAGGTTGACATTGAAGGTATAAGGTGTCATTGGAGGTGAGTAGGGGCATGGATTAGCATGGCCAGGGCATGGGGAAAGTTAGGGGATGAAATGTTGCGCTGAATAAGGGTTACAGGATCTAAATGTCTTTTTTAAACAATGGACAAAGTCCCAGAGCACCGAGTTGGGCCTTCTAACTCACCTGCCTTGGCATTCATCAGCTTCTGTGGCTGTCTCTGAACTGCTTCTGAGGACAGTAGGCCCAATTCCAGCATGCTCCAGAGTGAAGATATGCCATTGAACCTGGTTCTTCCAAGGCTGGAATCAAGAGGTTCTCATCTTTGTACACCTGCCTCAGAAGTAAAATCCAGGCTAAAAACCCACAGCCACTTTGCAAGAGGATTGGTGGGGTAGGGAGGGAGTGAGGGCTATCAGGGCTGGCCCGGGAGGTCAGTGATGGCGGGGGGGGGGGCGGGGGGGGGGGGGGGGGTGGTGGAGTTCAGAAGGCCAGCCACGAAGGGGGTTGCAGTGCTGGCCAGCGATTGGGAAGGCTAGCGATCGGGAGGCTGGCAAATGGGGCCACTGCACATGTGTCAATCTTTGCGCTTTCAGATCGGTGCACGCGCAGTGGCTCACTCAGCACCACGCTGCCAGCCTCTCAGGTAGAAATAGGCCCTGCTGCCTATTTTCCAGAGTGAATCCCACTGAAGTCTTCAGAGAGTCGGAGATTCGCTTTGGTAAGTACATTAAAAAAAAACCAGCAGGAATTACTCCCATTTTCCTGCACTTTGGGAACTTAGAATTTTTTTGAAGAATCCCGACCATGGATTTTCATAGGTATACAACAAAATGCCATGCGGAAATTTATTAAAATGAACAAAGCTCTTAGAATTAAGGGAAAAGTGTCAATATTCATACAAAGCTGGCTCAATAACTGAAAGCAAAACAAGGTGGTGGATGAAAGATTTCCAGATTGGGCGATGGTTTGCAGTGCTGTTTACTGAGGGTCAGTTTTGGGTTCATTCCTATTTGTAATTTTCTAAATGACTAGACTCATGTAGAGGTCAGCATTGTTAAGAGTAAAGATGATATAGAACTTGTTACAGTGGTAGGTCTTAAAAGGATGATTTCAGTCTTCAGGATGACAAAGACAGAATGGTGAACTGAGCAGAAGCATCAGCTCAATGTCTGAAATGATGAACACTGGGAGAACTGAAAAAAAATCGTAGTATGTCAGCATTGCCAGCGTTTATTGCAGATCCATAATTGTCCTTGAGAAGCGGGTAGTGAAGTGTTGAACTACTGCAGTCCATTTGCTGTAGGCGCAGCCACAATGCTGTCACGATGGGAGTTCAATGATTTTCAGCCAGCGACAGTGAAGGATCAGTGATATATTTCCAAGTAAGGTTGACATTTGGCTTGGAGAGAAATTTGCAGGCTGTGGTGTTCCCATGCATCTTCCACCTTTGCCCTCCTAGATGGTCGAGGTCACGGATTTGGAAGGTGTGATCGAAGAAGGCTTGGCAAGTTGCCGCAATGACATCTTGTTGATGGCACACATTGCTGCCACTTTGTGTCAGGAAGTGAATGTTTAAGGTGGTGGATGAGGTGCTAAACCAGCAAGCTGTTTTATCCCGGATGGTGTTCAGCTTCTTAAATGTATGTGCTGTATGTCTGATGTGTGCCTTGTAGAGAGTGGCAGGCTCTGGGGGGGCAGAAGGTGGGTTACTTGCTGTAGAATTTCCAGCCTCTTACTTGCTTTTGTAACCTAAATATTTGTATGGATGGTCCATTAACATTTCTTGTTAATGGTAACTCCTGGAATATTGATAGTGAGGGTTTCAGTGATGCTAATACCATTTAATCATCAAGGAGATAGTCTCTAGTTCGAGATGGTCACTGTATGGCATTTAACTGGCACGAGTGTCACTTATAAGGTGAAGTCTGAATGTTATCCAGGTCTTGTTGCAAAACTGCACGGACAAACTCTAGTGTCTGAGGAATCATGAATGGTACTGGACATGGACAGTACCCTATTAATGGTATGATTTTGAAAAGAGTAGGTGAGCAAAGGAAATGTTGGTGTCTATTTGCACAAATCCTTAAAGGCATCAGAGCAAGTTGATATGATCATTAAAAAACCATAAGGTTTTATGAATCACAAAATTAGAATAGTAGAATGTTATTGGAGATGAAGAGAGGTTTTAAAGGTAAGATTGTTCTCCTTGGTACAGATAAGGACTGAAATCCTCCCACCCCAGCTGGGATTCTCCGGTTCCGCTACAATGAATGGAGATTTGGCTGAACACTGAATTCCCCCTTCCCACTATTAGCGGTAGCAGGACATGTTAGATCAGAGAATTCTGTCCAAGATTAAAAGATGACCGAATAGAGATTTTCAAAGATGTTGGGAGGTTTAACAGTGGATTGAGAGAAACTATTCCCTCTGGTACAAGGTCAGGGATTTAAATTATTGGCAAAATATCTGAGGCAGACAAGAGGATTTTTTTCTCAGAAAATTGTCAAAATTTTGAATGCTTCACCTGCAAAGGTAATTAAATCTGATTCCAGAAATACATTTAAAAAGAACTTGGACAGACACTACTATGGCCTGATTGGAAATATGGCCAAGTTCAGGACAGAAGGTTTTAAACTCCATGCTGAGTGTGCGTTGCTGCAAGAAGAAATGATCTTTGTTTACCTGCGAAAATGGTTTTGGGTAATGGGTAATAAAGTCAGTAGGATATGGGACAATGGTTGTTTTTAAGGGGGAAGCTGTAGAAACATGTCCTTGATGATAAATTCAGTCTAATTGATCAAATGGAGCCAGAAGGCTGATTTTAAGTGCTAAAGTAACCAAAGACAACTGCCTTAAGATCAGGCAGTCTGCAATAAACCAAAGTCGGAGGTGTGGTAGATTGTGAGGAAGGGTGTCATAGTTTGCAGGAAGACTTGGACAGGTTGCAGAGCTGGGCCGAGAGGTGGCAGATGGAGTTTAATGCGGAGAAGTGTGAGGTAATTCACTTTGGTAGGAATAACAGATGTGTTGAGTATAGGGCTAACGGGAGGACTTTGAATAGTGTGGATGAACAGAGGGATCTAGGTGTATGTGTACATAGATCCCTGAAAGTTGGGAATCAAGTAGATGGGGTTGTTAAGAAGGCATACGGTGTCTTGGCGTTTATTGGTAGGGGGATTGAATTTAGGAGTCGCAGCGTCATGTTGCAACTGTACACAACTCTGGTGCGGCCGCACTTGGAGTACTGTGTGCAGTTCTGGTCCCCACATTACAGGAAGGATGTGGAGGCTTTGGAGAGGGTGCAGAGGAGGTTTACCAGGATGTTGCCTGGTATGGAGGGGAGGTCCTATGAGGAGAGACTGAGGGATTTGGGGTTGTTTTCGCTGGAAAGAAGGCGGCTAAGAGGGGATCTTATTGAAACATATAAGATGATTAGAGGTTTAGATAGGGTGGACAGTGATAGCCTTTTTCCTCGGATGGAGAAAGCTAGCACGAGGGGGCATGGCTTTAAATTAAGGGGGGGTAGTTATAGGACGGATGTCAGGGGTAGGTTCTTTACCCAGAGGGTGGTGAGGGATTGGAATGCCCTGCCTGCTGCGGTTGTAAATGCGCCTAGTTTGGGGGCGTTTAAGAGATCCATGGATAGGTTTATGGACGAAAAGGGATTGGTTTAGGTTAGTGGGTCATTGTTTTTTAACTGGTCGGCGCAACATCGTGGGCCGAAGGGCCTGTTCTGCGCTGTAATGTTCTATGTTCTAATTTGGATGATATGCCTATGGTCAGTATGCGTGTGTAAAACTTAATCAGTTCAAGTTGGTCTCAAAGAATAAATATTAGAGTTTTGAAAAACAGAATCAAAAGATAAGAGAAGAATCACAGAAGAAGAAAGGAACCTCAAGTTTTAAGCATCTGATCCCTCTCCATGGCTGGCTAGCATGAGTGGATAGAGACACCGCTACAGGTCCCTTAGATGAGTACAAATAGTTAAAATGTTTGTATGCTTGATATAGTAGATTTATAGGAGAATAGAAGAATTGATTTATGATACAGTGTAAGAAAATCAGTTGTATAGCAGTCATACATATTAAAAGTTTTTCTACATTTTCCTAATAAAGACGTGATTTGATTTAAAGATAATGTTTTCATGTCCATCAATTAACTGGAGAAAGAGTCTTGGTTAACAGGTAGAAGCTTGTATGAGATGCAATAGGCCACAGCTGAGTATATGAATTGAGATAATAGTCCTGAAAGCTGCAGCCCAATGATCTGAGTAACTATGCTGGGATTTGACTAGTTGGTAGTCCCAGTGAATTTCACACAGTTCACATTAGTTCTTTGGCATTAGTAAATATCCTTGGTGCTCACCAATATGCTCGAAAGCCCAGTGGAGGGCCCCAAAAACATACAGGGGCAAATTTTCCCATTCCGCCAGTGGCAGGATTCGTAGCAGACGAGGGGTGGACCATGGAAAGGTCCGTTGACCGTGAGCAGGATTTTCAGGTTTCAGGATGAAAGCAGCTGGAAAATCCTGCCCGCTATCTCCTGTTGCCTCTGATTTATAAATAACACCTTCAAAGACTAAAAAATAAAGTAATTTTGCCATCATAAATCTTCAGGAATCTAGGCCAAGAAGCCAGGTTGGGGACCCCATGTTCGGCCCTCATGACTGCCAGTGTTGTTGGAAATATGCTTGAGTTGACCTGGTGTACCTCTGTCAACCAAATGCTAGGTGCCTCTGAAGGCTGGGCTGCAGGAACTCTAGACTGAGGGAGCTCCTCCTCCCTAGCACTTGTCACAATAAGGGATAATTTGAGGCAGAGAATGCCAATCTCCAGGGCAGGACTGTGATTCCATTTAAATGAGTCTTGTCCTGGATTCCAACTGTTCTCCTGATCTCAGTTATATGATGGGAGCACATTGAAATAGTTGAAAACTTTTGGGGCCATAGGTCTTTTGGATTACTATTTAGTGGAGTAGATTTTCAACTTATTACCTGGGTAATAAATCGATGTTGCTAATTAGCCAAAAATGATCAAAATTAGTTTCTATAAATGGGCAGCCAAACCATGATGGCTGTGCAAATTTGAAACATTAAACCACTGACCAAACGTGAGTGCTATTGGGAAATTTCTAAATAGACTGTGAGTCAATAGTGTTATGATTTTTAATATTTCTATGTGTATTATACAAAAAATTACACAGATGTGAAGTGTGTACATCAAAATGCAGCGAGAGGCAGAATTTAGAATAACACAGGTAATAGGTAAAAGAAAAGATGGGCAATTAAGACAATGATTTTCATGCTACAAAGAGGTCAAATGGTCATCACAATAATTCCAGGTGAGTTCACTTAGGTCATCCATCCAGAGAGATCCTATGTCATCCCATTCTCTCTCTTCATGAATTGTACTTGTTGCCCGAGGGTTACCAAATATGGCTTGTACAATGATATTACTACGGGGCTGGAGGGAGTGCAGAGGAGGTTTACTAGGCTGATACCGGAGTTGAGGGGATTGAGCTATGAGGAGAGGCTGAATAAACTAGGCTTGTACTCGTTAGAGTTTAGAAGAATGAGGGGAGATCTCATTGAGACGTATAAGATGATGAATGGGATGGATAGGATAGAGGTGGAGAGACTCTTCCCGCTCAAAAAAGACAGTAGGACTAGGGGGCACAGCCTCAAGATAAAGGGGAGGCGGTTTAGAACGGAGTTGAGGAGGAACTTCTTCACTCAAAGGGTGGTGAATCTCTGGAATTCTCTGCCCGTTGAAGTGGTGGAGGCTGCCTCGCTAAATATTTTTAAGAAGCGGGTTGATGGGTTTTTGATAAGAGAAGGGATTAAGGGTTATGGGGAGAGGGCGGGAAAGTGGAACTGAGCCACGACAGATCAGCCATGATCTTATTGAATGGCGGGGCAGGCTCGAAGGGCTAGATGGCCTACTCCTGCTCCTATTTCTTATGTTCTTATGTTCTTATGAGAGGCTCAAAGCCAGGTCCCAAGAAACACCTTAGCCAATATAATGATTGAACTTATATTGTTGATGTTATTTTTCCCCCATACTCAAGCCAATGGAGTCAACAGACGCCCATCACCTATTGCAGCATATTTGCAGTTATTTCTTAACTGATTGCAGATTATTGTGCTTCCTCTCGCTGTCTAGAAGTTTATTCCAATATATTGATCGTCATAATGTGAAGGAAAAGTTCCTGATACCTGATATAAAAATACTCTCCAGTTTGAACCCCTAGTGGTAGTCCTGCATTTGAAATTAAAAATGCGATGGTTTTCTATACTCTGTAAATATAGCAAAAATGCTGGACTCTGTCCAAACATGCAAAATTAGAAAACACTTATCCTACACATGAGAATATAATTTGTACTGTTTTACAGACACTAGTTTAACTGCAACAATTGAGCACTGCTTTGAATTCACTGCCAGGCAGAATCTACTTTAAATTTGGAAACTTTTTGTATTTTAATGTTTTCCAACTTATCTCCAGTTGCTCGATGGAGCACAACATAAGTGAAACAGTGAAAAGTGGAATGACACGGAATATGAAAATCCCCGACTGTCAGGGACTGCTGCTATGGCATTACCAGATTTTTGTTTGTGATGGAATACTAAGAGATAGGCTGCATTGTTTTGCAGGTAATTGAGCATGTTAACTGTTTATTAAATTACATTACGACAGGACTAAAGATTAACAGAATTATGTTGTACTGTGGTATTAATCAATATTAGGGAAAATAATCCAGCAAATATAACTTCCTCATGGCAAATTGAGAATTTGAATTTTTTAAAAAAAATCTGGCAATAAAATGCTGGTATCAGTAGAAGATCAAAAAAGCTATTGCTTGTTGTAAAGACTCAGTTGGTTTACTGATGTCCTTTAGGAAAGTAAAACTGCCACTCTAACTTTGTATGGTCTACATAGAACCCAGTCCCACATTAAGGTACTTAACTGTGAAACTCTGAAGAAGTATGTCATTTAGTTGTATCAAACTACTTCCAAACAGTTCTAGAAAAAAGTCTACATTGTCCATCTTTAGTTGCCCTGAGAATGCCACGCTCAAGTCTTTAGAATGATTATTAATTCAAGGTTCTCATTAAAAGAATCAAAGTGAACTGTAGATATGTGGCATAATTTTAGTTCTGATTTTTTTTAAAAGCTAAAATTAAAATGAGCACAAAAACAGCATTTCAAGAAATTGCTTTGGGAACCCTGCATGGGTGCTAGCTCTGCATGCCTTATTTTGGGAAACATGGGACATTCTTTTTTCAAAACCTACTCAGGTTTCCTCCCTCACCAATTTTTCTAGTACACAAGTGATTGTAACAGTGCCATTTCCTGCTCTCTCCTTGAACTGGAAGCTTTCATCAATTCTGCTTCCACTTCTCTCACATCTAAACATACAAATTTGGAGTAACAGTAGATCACTTGACCCCTAAACCCTGCTCTGCCATTTAATGAGAACATGGCTGATCTGAGTGCAACTTCAACTCCATATTCCCACCTATGCCGATAACATTTCATTGCCTTGCTTATCAAGAATTGATTCAGCTCTGCCTAAAGACTGTTCAAAGATTCTGATTCCACCGCCTTTTGAGGAAGAGAGCTCCAAAGACTCACCACCTTCAAGAGAAAAAAATTCTCCTCATCTCTGTCCTAAGTGGGTGATCCCTTAAGTCGCTCTTAGTTCTAGGTTCCCCCGTAAGAGGAAATATCCTCTCCACATCCATCCTATCAAGACCCTTTCAGGATCTTTTACGTTTCAATCAAGTCACCTCTTACTGTTCTAACCTTCAGCAGATACAAGGCTAGCCTGTCAATCCTTTCCACAAAAGACAGCCTGTCCATTCCAGGTATTGGTCTTGTAAATCTTCTCTGTGCTAGTTCCAATGCATTTATATCATTCCTTAAATAAGGAGGCCAATACCGTACACAGTACTCAAGATGTGATCTCACCAATGCCCTGTATAACTGAAGTATAATATCTCTACTTTTGCAATTCCCCTCCCAATAAATTATAACATTCAAATAGTTTTCCTAATTGCCTGTTGTAAATACATGCTAACCTTTTGCAAATCATGCACTGGGACACCTGGATCCCTCTGCACTTCAGAGCTCTGCAATCTCATACCATTTAGGTAATATTTTTTTTTATTATTCCTGCCAAAATGGATAATTTCACATTTGCCCATAATTATACTCCATTGCCAGATATTTGCCCACTCACATAGCTCATGTTCTTTTGTAGCTTTGTTATGTCCGCTTCACAACTTACTTACCATGTTGACTCTGTCTCATTACTATGAATTTATCTAAGTGGCCTGCTATAATACCTTTAATAATAGCTTCTAACATTTTCTCTATGATAGATGTTAAGATGTCTGTAGTTTCTTGCTTTCTGTCTCATTTCCTTTTTGAAAAAAGGAGTTAGATTCACTATTTCTAATCTGATGGAATGTTTCCCAAATCTAGTCAATTGTGGAAAACTTCTTTTAAGACCCTACGATGAAGTCCATCAAGTCCCAGGGGCTTGTCAGACCATAGTACCATCAATTTGCTCAGTACCACTTTCCTGGAGATTGTAATTTCCTGATTTATAGCTATGTCTGGGATGCTCTTTGTATCCTCTATAGTAATGCAAAATACCTGTTCAATTCATCTGCTATCTCTTTATTTTCCATTATTAATTCCACAGCCTCATTTTCTATAAGACTAACACTCACTTTTATGTCCTAAAATACCTATAGTAACTTTTACTATTGATCTGTCATTAAATTTTTGGGGAGTTATTTTTTTCACACAATCCATTCTCTTCCCCAAATTCAGTTTTTCCATTTCTAGTTCGGCTGTCAACTAATTAGGCTCATTGACTCACACAGCTACCTTGATTACACTTCCTCAGACCCTGCTTCATGTAAGGATTCTATTCCATTTTCCCAGTTTCTCTTCTCTGTCACACCTATTGCTTTTTTACTTATCTTATATTTGTACTTGCAAATTCATCTCTTTTGTTATTCAATGTTTTCTGCCTTCCAACCTGTCACAAACCTTCCCTATTGTTTTTCCCTACCCTTCCCACCCTTTCCCTACCTCAGCACTTGCTTAAAACCCCATACTGAAGAAAAATTAACTTGGTTCTCCTTCTGCAGATGTTACCTAACCTGCTGAGTATTTCCAACATTTTCTGTTTCTATCAGAATGAACACATTGCTCTGTTCTAAATAAAATTGCAACTTACATGTAAGATAACACCCCACATTTTTTGTTTTACGTGTGCTTTATACATGCTGGGGAAGGGTCTCATTTTGCACTTGCCTTTGAATGATACTCCTGTTCCAACCTTGAATCTGACGCTGCTACCTGTTTGTACTTGCTCATTTTCATTTTCATTTGGCGAGTCCTCTCTTCTACATCCATTGCACCTGTGGACAGAGCGCCAAGTTAAACAGTCAACTTGCAATTGTCAGTTATCCCTCTGACCCCACTACTCCTTTACTGGTGCTGCTGAGCGTATGACATCAAAGCTAATTATTGAAATTGAAATTGGTTTGGGGATGGATAAAGCTATACCTCTAAACCATGGACTCAGAAAAATCTTCTTTTAAAATAAGAGAGATTTTGACACTGTTAACGTTGGATTCTGAACTAAATAATAGCACCAACAATGATTTGCCTGTTAAATAAAAACAATTTCAATTGCACTGCTAATATACTAGAGAAAACCTCAGAGTAGAAATAACAAAGGGCTGATTACATTGCCAACACTGTGGTGGGATAGGAGCTATGACCATCTGGCCTCACAGATGTCCTATCCCAAATCACAACGGAAAAGGTCATTTATTTATTCGTGATGGGTGCCCATGTTGATGTTATGCTATTGAAACACCCACATTGTCTACAGGATACATGGCAACATGTTGCCACTCCTTGGACTTGGAGTGACAAAGGCCAGTGTGCTGAACTCAGAGTGCCAAAAGTTAATTGGAAAGGCTCTCACTCATCTCCTTACCTGTCTGCAAATGGCAATGAACCTCTCTTGGATCAAATGCCAATTGAAAGTGTAATTGTAGCCTCCATTTACACTTGAAGCAGGTGTACTTACATAGATATTGCAGGAAATACCAAAATTCCACGAACATTGTTAAGACAGAGGGGGTGACAGGCAAAGGCTGCTGCTCAATTGGATTATTTTCTTTTAGCTAGAAACAACATGGAAACCTGGGGGAAATGGATTCCATCCCAAGTTCCAACCCCTCTTCTCCATTTTATCTCATTTCTGTCCCCAAATATGGACCATTTCTGTGATCATATTCCGATTGATTACCATTTTTTGGAGCTACTTTAACCTCAGGCTCAGGTACATTGTCAACATAAGCGTTTTCTGAAAACCAGATCCAAGCTATCTCTAGATAACTTTGCAAACGGGAACTAATAAAGAAACATTACTATGCTCACCAAACTGTCTTATCAAAGCAATTGCTAAACTACAGATGGCTTATTATGATCTTATTATCACTGTGTTTAATCAAATATATTAATCTTAACATTGAATTATGACATGTATTATTTTAGGTTCAATGATTTTATTTTGTTCTATACTTTCTTCATTTGCAACTGACCACATTCTGTTTTGTGTGGAAAATCCTGAAGTGTCCTTTAGAATGAGTAAAATACAAATAGTCCAAACTAAGGGAGAAAATTTGTTTGTACAGAAGAAAGTTCCAAAGATTGATCATTTGACTTAGTTACTATTAATCATTTGAAAATTTATCTTTTAGGCAGGATTGAGTGATTCTGATACCAACGGCACAGGTTAAGTTTGGATCCAAAATCTGGATGGTTGGGTGAGCTGGACTCAACATACAAATTCAACAATTTAAATGATACTGAAGTGATGCTGCTGGCTGGCAAATATTAACAATGTGATCTATCAGGATCCAAGATAATGCAAGAGGGATGGGCCCATGGTGAAATGAGTCACCAGTCTTTTTTATTGACCTTTACTTGCTGGAGAAGTGAGCAGCAAAGGTCAGGGATATTAATCCTTAAGCAGGTACATAAATGAGCTAATTATCAAATTAGAAGGTTTCTGTGTTGTTCTGTTTTCTAGTTGCAAATGTTCAAATAAGGCAACTTACTAATAGGATTCGTGAACTGAATACTGCAGACCAGGTTGTATTGGCTCTCTCAGTCCCAATTCTAGGAGTGCAATTTTCAAAAAAAAATGGCAAGGTTCTGACTGAAAACCAGTATGTTTCTCCTGAGAGAAACAAACAGGTTTTCTCTCCAGATCTTCTGACACTTTGTCAAAAACAGTAAGGGGTGTGTCTTTCACCATCATTCTTGAACGTGGGGCAAAAGGAAATGAGCAAGACCAGTTCCACAGGAGCCTGATTGTAAATTGAAGCCAAAGGTCCCCCTCCCTCATCTTAGCGACATCAAGCCATCAGAAACCCCCTCCAACAATGCAGGCATAATTACCACCCCCCCACCACCCGCAATCCACCAAGAATACTCCAAGCCTTTTCCCTCAGTACCTGAGGACTATACTCACCTCTGAGTCCCCAACATGGTCAGCACCACTGGTTTCCATTTTGGAGAACCAGGAAGCAAAGGCTTAAAGCCATGTCTGTACATTTAAATCTATTTAAACGGAAGGAAATCAGTTTCATTCCCTCGCTGGACATGGACGTAATGATATTTCCAGCAGGCTGAGTGGGGCGGATCGGATTCTGAGATCTCCCCAGCACAAATCCTGTTTGTGGCCCATTTGCGAGATATGGAATTTTGCATGTGTGAAAGGGGCCCAGAAAATCCCAGCCACGGCAACAGAAGCAGAAACGCAGCTATTTCCTGTTTTGGGCCTTCAACTTGTTCCAGGTGATCTCTTCAAAGAGCCTTGCGCTGGTAGAAGGGGCAGAGGTTGTCATAATTACCTTTCTTTGGTCTGAAATCTAGTTGGCTGGAGTCTGGGCCTAGGCCCAAACTTAACTGGATGCCCAGTCAACACTCCTTCAGAAAAATGAGGCCTGCAATGACCCCTCCCACCTCAGCAATTCTATAATGGCTTCAGCCCAGTTGCCTTTTTGGCTGTTATTATTAATTAGATTCAGAGTAATATATCACACTGCTGTTAGGAATCAAGCCCCAGTGGGCTAGGTTTTGCTGAAATTGGGCATCTTGTTTCCCTTATTATTCCTCTCAAAAATGCAAGATCAGTGAGGTGTCTGGGATCTTGGGAACAATACACCAACAATCTGCCTCCTGAAATGATTCCATTTAAGGGCTGAGAAATAAACAGAGGTAACATTGAGAACGAAACAGGATGAGTCAAACTAGATGCAGAAAGAGAAATCAAGATTAAATTAAGAGGAAGAAAAAAGAAAAATTTTTTTTTTAATTTCAAAGAGCAATTTAATACGTATAAGAAAGAGACCCCACAATTTCATATGCTCTTTTTGTGGGTGAAGAGGATGAATGACATTGCAGAAATATCTTGAAACTCAGGGGAAGTTAACAATGAACTACAGCTTTGTGAGTCTAATGAGAGAGAGTGGTCCAGACTACAATCAGCTGCAAATTGCAGAATCCTAACAGTACATCACACAACAACTGAAGGTCAGAAAGAAGACTGAAGGTCATGGAATAAGACCCAATGCCTGGATCTAATGCTTGGCAGTCATAATGTGGAGATGCCGGCATTGAACTGGGGTAAACACAGTAAGAAGTCTCACAACACCAGGTTAAAGTCCAACAAGTTTATTTGATAGTAAATCCACAAGCTTTCGGAACGCTTTTCCTTCATTAGGTGAGTGGAAAGTTCTGATCGGGGCATATAAAGGCACTAAAACAGTTTACAAAATACTGACTAAAATGCAAATCTTTACAGCTAATCTGCTATTCAAGTCTTAAAGGTGCAGACAATGTGAGCGAAGATAG
This sequence comes from Carcharhinus amblyrhynchos, assembly GCF_965287045.1. NCBI lineage: Eukaryota > Metazoa > Chordata > Chondrichthyes > Carcharhiniformes > Carcharhinidae > Carcharhinus > Carcharhinus amblyrhynchos. Next base: position 19,810,146 of record NC_137331.1, read on the forward strand.
CATTAAGCACAGGTTAAAGAGATGTGTACTGTCTTCAGACAGGACAGTAAGTGAGAGTTCAGGCAAGTTCAGGCAAGTCATGGGGGTTACAGATAGTGTGACATGAACCCAAGATACCGGTTGAGGCCGTGCTCATGTGTGCGGAACTTGGCTATCAGTCTCCGTTCAGCAACTCAGCGCTGTCGTGTGTCATGAAGGCCGCCTTGGAGAACGCTTATCCAAAGATCAGAGGCCGAATGCTCGTGACCACTGAAGCGTTTGCTAACAGGAAGGGAACAGTCTTGCCTGGTGATTGTCGAGTGGTGTTCATTCATCATCCATTGTCGTAGCATCTGCATGGTCTCCCCAGTGTACCATGCTTCGGGACATCCTTTCCTGCAGTGTATTAGGTAGACAGTGTTGGCTGAGTTAAAAGAACAAAGAACAACCCAGCACGGGAAACAGGCCCTTCGGCCCAACGAGCCCGCGCCGCCGCATCACCCTACACCTATTCTACCCTGCGTGTCTACGAATGGAACCCCTAACTTAGCCAGATTCAGGGGAAAATAGGGAGAATAGTGTCAATTTGGTGTCAAGTTGCGAGAGTATGTGCCGTGTACCTGGTGGATGGCGTTCTCACGTGAGATGATGTCATCCATGTCAATGATCTGGCATGTCTTGTGGAGTTTGCTGTAGCAGGGTTGTGTGGTGTTGTGGTCACTGTTCTCCTGAAGGCTCCCAGCCGGATCATCAACATGGATGCAATCATCTGACGTAAGAACACCATCCACCAGGTACACGGCACATACTCTTGCAACTCGGCCAATGTTGTCGACCTAATACGCTGCAGGAAAGGATGTCCTGAAGCATGGTACTTTGAGGAGGCAATGCAGATGCTACGACAACGGATGAATGAACACTGCTCGACAATCACCAGGCAAAACTGTTTCCTTCCTGTTGGCGAACACTTCAGCGGTCACAGGCATTTGGCCTCTGATCTTCGGGTAAGCATTCTCCAAGGCAGCCTTCATGACACACAACAGCACAGAGTCACTGAGCAGAGACTGATAGCCAAGTTCCGCACACATGAGGACGGCCTCAACTAGGATCTTGGGTTCATGTCACACTATCTGTAACCCCCATGACCTGCCTGAACTTGTAACCTCTCACTAACTGTCCTGTCTGGAGAGAATACACATCTCTTTAAACTATGCTTAATGCTATCTGCATTCACATTGTCTGCACCTTTAAGACTTGAATAGCAGATTAGCTGTAAAGACTCGAATTCTAATCAGTATTCTGTAAACTGTGTGTGCCTTTATATGCCCTGTTTCTGATCAGAACTTTCCACTCACCTGACGAAGGAACAGCGTTCCGAAAGCTTGTGGGTTTCCTATCAAATAAACTTGTTGGACTTTAACCTGGTGTTGTGAGACTTCTTCTAATGCTTGGAATTTGGGATCCTTGGGTTCAAAGAGGGAGACGATGATACTGTAAATTCACTTCCCTCCATTTGAGAAATTCTGGGAATTTACCATCATTTCTAGTTAGGGATATAGAAGAAGCAGAGAGAAGAAAAATCAATCAGCAGCCTTGATCCTACCCACAGTACTATTTATATGCAGCAGTATGGGAAGGAGCAAGAGAGGACATTCCTGTTGAGATGGTGAGGAAGCATTAGGATTCATTGTCTTAGTGAGGTTAGGACCTGTAGCAGATATATTTCAATCATCAATAGTCACAGATGAGGTGCCTGAAGATTGGAGGTTGGCAAATGTTGTGCCTGTGTTTAAAGACAGCTGCAGGGAAAAGCCTGGGAACTGCAGGCCGGAGAACCTCACATCTGTGGTGGGTAAGCTGTTGGAAGGTATTTTGAGAGACAGAATCTACAGGCATTTAGAGATGCAAGGACTGACTAGGGACAGTCAGCATGGCTTTGTGAGTGGAAAATCATGTCTCACAAATTTGATTGAGTTTTTTTGAAGGGGTAACCAAGAAGGTAGATGAGAGCAGTGCAGATGATGTTGTCTACATGGACTTTAGCAAGGCCTTTGACAAGGAATCGCATGGTAAGTTGTTGCATAAGGTTAAATCTCATGGGATCCAGGGTGAGGTAGCTAAATGGATACAAAATTGGCTTGATGACAGAAGCCAGAGGGTGGTTGTAAAGGGTTGTTCTTCAAACTGAAGGCCTGTGACCAGTGGTGTGCCTCAGGGATCAGCACTGGGTCCAGTCTTATTTGTCATTTCTATTAATGATTTGGATGAGAATAAATGAGGCACGGTTCGTAAGTTTGCAGACGCACCAAGATTGGTGACATAGTGGACAGTGCAGAAGGTTATCTCGAATTGCAACGGGATCTTGATCAATTGGGCCAATGGGCTGACAAATGGCAGATGGAGTTTAATTTAGATAAATATGAGGTGATACATTTTGGTAGATTGAACCAGGGCAGGACTTACTCAGTTAATGGTAGGGTGTTGGGGAGAGTTACAGATCAAAGAGATCCAGGGATACAGGTTCATAGCTCTTTGAAAGTGGAGTCACAAGTGGACAGGGTGGTGAAGAAGGCATTCAGCATGCTTGGTTTCATTGGTCAGAACACTGAATTCAGGAGTTGGGATGTCATGTTGAAGTTGTACAAGACATCTGTAAGGCCACATTTGGAATACTGTTTACAGTTCTGGTCATCCTATTATAGAAAGGATATTATTAAACTAGAAAGGATGCAGAAAAATATTTACTAGGAGACTACCAGGACTTAGAACACAGAACATAGAACAGTGCAGGCCCTTTGGCCCACAATGTTGTGCTGAGCTTTGTCCAAAACCAAGATCAAGCTATCCCACTCCCTATCATTCTGGTGTGCTCCATGTACCTATCCAATAACTGCTTGAAAGTTCCTAAAGTGTCTGACTCCACTATTACAGCATTCCACACCCCAACCACTCTTGAGTAAAGAACCTACCTCGGACATTCCTCCTCTATCTCCCACCATGAACCTTTATAGTTATGCTCCCTAGTAACAGCTACATCCACTCAAGGAAACAGTCTTTGGACGTCCATTCTATCTATCCCCCTCATCATCTTATAGACCTCTATTAAGTCACCTCTCATCCCCCTCTGCTCTAAAGAGAAAAGCCCTAGCTCCCTTAACCTTTCCTCATAAGACCTACCCTCCAAACCAGGCAGCATCCTGGTAAATCTCCTCTGCACCCTCTCCAATGCTTCCACGTCCTTTTTATAGTGAGCTGGCCAGAACTGCATACAATATTCCAAATGTGGTCTCAGTAAGACTTGATGGTTTGAGGTATAAGGAGAAGCTGGATAGAGTGGGGCTTCCTTCTCTGGAGCATAGGAGGCTGAGAGGTGATCTAATAGAGGTCCATAAAATAATGAGGGGCATAGATCAGCTAGAGAGTCAATATCTTCTCCCAAAGGTAGGGGAGTCTAAAACTAGAGGGCATAGGTTTAAGGCGAGAGGGAGGAGATACAAAAGTGTCCAGAGGGGCAATTTTTTCAAATAGAGGGTGGTAAGTGTCTGGAACAAGCTGCCAGAGGTAGTAGTAGAGGCAGGTACAATTTAGTCTTTTAAAATCATTTAGACAGTTACATGGGTAAGATGAGTATAGACGGATATGGGCCAAATGTAGGCAATTGGGACTAACATAGAGGTTTAAAAAAAAGGGTGACATGGACAAGATGGGCTGAAGGGCCTATTTCCATGCTGTAAACCTCTCTGACTCTATTTGATGTTCTCTTTTCTAATCTCAGTGATCTAGCCAGGCTTATGGACGAAAACCCTCACGTGTTTGTCAGTTATTAAACAGCTGGATACAAGACGTACTTTTTTAATTTTAGTTCACTGGCAAGGCCAGAATTTGTTGCCTATACTAATTTCCTGAAAAAGTGGTGATGAGCTGCCTTTTTGAAGAACTGCAATCCATCTAGTGTAAGTACAGCCACAGTGCTGGTAGAGAGGGAGTTCCAGGATTTTAGCACAACTTACAGTGTTCTTTATTTTGTAATAATATGGTCAAGAAGTAAACAGATGTTAGCTGAAGACTGCACAATGTTCAACATGCTGGGGGTTACAATTGACCACAAATTGGACTGGACCAGTCATATAAATACTGTAGATACCAGAGCGTGTCAAAGACTAGGAATCCTGCAGCGAATCACTCACTTTATGACTCCCCAAAGCCTGTCCACTATTGATGAGGCACAAGTCAGGAGTGAAATGGGATATCATCCATTTGCCTGGATGAGTGCAGTTCCAATAACACTCAAGGAGCTTGACACCATTCAGGACAAAGCAGCCCGCTTGATTGCTACCGCTTTCACTAACATTCACTCCCTCTACTGACAGTGGCAGCTAGGTGCATCATCAAAAAGATGCACTGCAGGAACTCACCAAGGTTTCTTTGGCAGCACTTCCAAATCCATGTCGCTATCATCTAAAAGCACAAGAACAGCAGATACCAGGGAACACCACCACCTGAGGTTCCCCTCCAAGTCATTCATCCTGACTTGGAAATATATCACCATTCCTTCATTGTCATTGCATCAAAACCTTGGAATTCCCTCCATAACAGCACGATGGATGTACTTAAACCCCAAAGGACAGCAGTGATTCAAGAAGGCAGCTCACCACTTCCTGCTGAAGAGCAACTTGATGGACAATAAATGCTGGTCTAGCCAGTGACGCCCACACCCTGTAAATTAATTTAAAAAAGAAATGCACAACGTTCTTCATATTAGTCATTTGTACAATTTCACTGCAACAACATTTAGCAAGTTCATTCTTTGGAGAGATTAAGTCAATTTATGTGTTTAAGACTCAGACAGAAGTTCAGGATTCACAGGGTTTTATTGCCCAAGGATCGGGCAAATGGGAAATTGGTTCAACAAATTCCATAAACAGGGCCGGCTACTTAAGGAAGCAACTGAAACAATGAACACAAGCAGGTTCTTGTGGTAGACTTCAATTTGTAACATTGACTTCGGATAACCTTGGATAAAAGATAGCAAAGGAGAGAGACTGTGAAATGTCCATCAAAAAGAAATTCACAGACAAACAGGGACGGAGCAAAGGCACCTGTGCAATCATCAGACCTGCAGACCAGAGCAGGTAAAATATTCAACTTGGTAACTCGGTAGCACAGCAGTCTCACTCCCTTATCTTCCTTGGGGACTAACATACTGCCCACACTCTCAAACTAGTAACTACCAAACCTCAGCTCGATTTGAGAAAGGGGCTTGTAAAGGTTCTCGCCACGAGCTTTGAGCATGAACAGTGGAAAAGAAAACCCATTCAGAGTGAGACACTGCCAGGCTGAGTGTGATTATAAGGAATTTGGAACTGAGTGGGAATTCATGCAGAGGTACTTTTTGCTTTTTAACTTTTAAATATTCAGAGAATGGTTTTTCCCCTGCTGCAGTAGTAGAGGACACAAGAGAGCTGATTGGTAAGGAGTGGGCAAGGTCGGGTAAGTATTTAATACTTCTATCATTTTTATCACAGGCTAAGATTCTCCAGATAGGAAGGGAATGGGTGATCATCAGGCAGAGCAAAAGAGTGAGGCAGACAATGCAGGAATCCCCTGTGACCATTCCCATGAAAAACAGATATACTGTTCGGGATGTTGTTGAGGGGAATGACCTCTGAGGAGGAAGCAGCAATAACCAAATTTGTTGCATCATGGTTGGTTCTGCTGCAGAAGGGCGGAGTAAAAAGTATGGGAATGCAATAGTTACAGGGGATTCAATTATGAGGGGAATAGATAAGCATTTCTCTGGCTGCAAATGACACTCCAGGATGGTATGTTGCCTTCCTTGTGCTAGGGTCAAGAATGTCTTGGAGCCGTTACAGGGTATTGTGGAGGGGGAGGGTGAACAGCTAGTTTTCGTGGTACACCAGTAACAATGACATAGGTAAAATGAAAAACAGAATATAGGGAATTAGGAGAAAAGTTGAGAAGTAGGATCTCAGGATTATTGCCGGTGCCACATGCTAGTCAGAGTAGAAATAGCAGGATATATCGGATGGATATGTGGTTGAAGACATGGCGTGAGGCAGTGGGACCAGTTCTGGAGGAGGTGAGATCTGTACAAACTGATCCTCCAGAAGGGACTCTTCAATTGAAGCCAATAAATACCCCCCAAAATTCTGAACTGATTCCTATTTATACTGAGCCACCTGGTCAGCTGACTACATGATTTTGTCACTGGTCACATAGCTTATTGTGCAAGCTGACCCTTACAGCTTGTTACCATTGGTCACGACAATAAATCCAATATTATCATTGGTTACATTCTAACGGATTCCTTTTTTTTCAAAATAAATTAAGGCAACCATCCTCCAATATTCTTAACAACTTTCCAGTGCCTGCATCTCTTTTCGTAAAACAGTCAGATAACTGTAGATTTTGCATCAACCCAGCTGAGTTTGGAAAATTCCTTGTTTTCCAGCATTTGTTTAACGCTGGCCCAGTTGCTTTTCTGCTGGCCCAGTCGCTTTTCTGTTACAATTTTTGTCAAGTGAACATTGCCCACATAACTCAATTGGTACTTTCTTTCCCGAAGTTATTATAAAAAAAACTGTTAACGTGTCACATTTATCCCAATATCCACTGCCTCCACAAACACTAGGGTTTCAGCCACCAATATAATTTTGACTACCCATTTTATTTTCTTTGCTTCCCAGGCCAAGGGGCAACATTTTCCTTCCTTATCTACCCAGAATATTATGAATCCGACACCGCTTGTACGTCCATCTGGTAGACTGCCATGTGAGGCATCACTCAACACAACTAATTTCATGACTTCTGCTTCTCCTAGTGCTGAGATTTCAATTACACACTCCTCTAATTTTAGCTTTTTTAAAGTTTTGTTTGCCTGTAGGATCTCTCTAACTGAAGCACGACTCAACATGTTACTTAGCCCTAGGACATTATAGTTCCCATCTGGTCTTGTCTGTGTACGTAGCCAATTTAGCTGTCCTATCATATCACTTACCAATTCTGTTTCTTTTCCATTGGCCAGTTCCTCATTTTCCATCGACCTTTTCTGGTGATGGGAATGGGATCATTGCCGTTTAGATATCCCTGTTGACTCATTATTTTCCCGGATTTACTTCATCAGGTAGCAAAGCCAAGATAGCAAAAAGCACCAACTGCTTGACTCCCTACTTTAAATTCTGACTTTAGCTTCTTAATTATCCTTTTTTCAAATTCTCCTGTGGCAACCCTAGGAAATCATCAACATGCATCATGAAAATTCTAGCTAATTTTTCTTCAGACTTCCAGTAGAACATTGCTGGATCTGCTTTTAACTGGATACAGCCAGTCTTCAGCAATATAGAATGTACAGAGAAATACTAAACCCATGATCCATCACTTAATCCATTAAAGCATTTGTTCAATTTCCACAATTGTCACTGAATGACTTGCTTCTTTGGGCAGCCTCAAAATAACTTTTCTTTGAAATGTTTCATCCTGCAGAAATGTTGCTTTAATATCTATTGACTTACACACCCAATTATTGGATGCTAGAACAGCAAAAAAAGATTCAGTGTCACTTTCCCTGGTGTGGGCGAATCAACCCGAATGTCTCTCCCTTCCAAGTGTTCCTCATACTGATAATCTACTAATCTGGGTTTTGCTTTATAAGTCCCATCTTGCAAAACTTTCTCTGTGCAAACCCACTCATGGGACAGAGCAGCTGCCCTTCGTTTGGTATCTCGGCGTACACATCAAACTCATAACAACTATCTAAACCTCGTTATTTGGTCTCTTATCTCCACAAGCTCCATCTTATTAGCAGCTACCAGCATTTTCCTGTCATGGGGACTTTGAAGAATAAAGAAAATTACAGCACAGGAACAGGCCCTTTGGCCCTCCAAGCCTATATCGACCATGCTGCCTGACTGAAAAACCCCTACCCTTCAGGGGACCATATCCCTCTATTCACATCCTATTCATGTATTTTTCCAGACCCACCTTAAAACTCACCATCATATCTGCTTCCTCTACTTCCCCCAGCAGCCAGTTCCAGGCACCCAACACCCTCAGTGTAAAAATCTTGCCTTGTACATCTCCTTTAAACTTTGCCCCTCACACCTTAAACCTATGCCCACTCGTTATTGACTCTTCCAACCTGGGAAAAACTTCTGACTATCCACTCTGTCCATGCTTCTCATAATCTTGTAGACTTCTATCAGGTCACCCCTCAACATCCATCGTTCCAGTGAGAACAAACCAAGTTTCTCCAATCTCTCCTTGTAGCTAATGCCCTCCACACCAGGCAACATCCTGATAAATCTTTTCTGTACCCTCTCCAAAGCTTCCACAGCTTTCTGGTAGTGTGACAACCAGAATTGAATGCTATATTCCAAGTGCAGCCTAACTAAGGTCCTATAAAGCCAAGAACAAAGAAAATTACAGCACAGGAACAGGTCCTTCAGCCTCCAAGCCTGCACCAAACATGCTGCCCGACTGAACTAAAACTCTCTACCCTTCCCAGCACCATATCCCTTTATTCCCATTCTATTCATACATTTGTCAAGACACCTCTTAAAAGTCACTATCGGATTGTCCAATGAGGGGCATACACGCGATGGGTCATACTTGGGCTGCTCTTGGTTGTTCGAGATTGGCCTAGTGCTTCATGTCGTTAGTGTGTGCCTAAACTGGACCAGATACTGGACAACACGACAGCTCAGTGACTATCACTGATTGCTGTGCAGACACATAGATTTGGGCCGGTGTCTGTGGGAGTTTGCGCATTCTCCCCGTGCTTGCGTGGGTTTTCTTCGGGTGCTCCGGTTTCCTCCCACACCCCAAAGATGTGCTGTTAGGCTGATTGGCAGTAATAAACCGTCCCTAAATTAGTTTCCCTCAATGTGGATGGCCATAAAACATTAGACAAGGGTCATGGGTGGAGTGGGGGGACTGGTGGTGTTAAGATGGCGGCGCGGGCTCGTTGGGCCGAAGGGCCTATTTCCTGGGCTGTTTTTGTTCTTTGTTCCACTACCTCCCCCGGCAGCGAGTTCCAGGCACCCATCAACCTAGGGGTAAAACATTTGTGTCATACATCTCCTTTAAACCTTGCCCCTCGCACCTTAAACCTATGCCGCCCAGGAATTGATTCTTCTATCCTGGGAAAAAGCTTTGACTGTCCAATCTGTCCATACCCTCATAATCTTGTGGACTTTTATCAGATCGTCCCTTTACCTCCGTAGTTCCACTAAGAACAACCCAAGTTCATCCAACCTCTCCCCATAGCTAATGCCCTCCATACCAAACAACATCCCAGTAAATCTCTTCTGCAACCTCTCCAAAGCATCCACATCCTTCTGATAGTGTGGCGTTCAGAATTGAACACTATATTCCAAGTGCAGCCTAACTAAGGTTCTATAAAGTTGCAACATGACTTGCCAATTTTTAAACTCAATGCCCTAGCCGATGAAGGCAAGCATGCCGTATGCCTTCTTGACTACCTTCTACAGCTGCGCTGCCACTTTCAGTGACCTGTCTACCTGTATCTGCCCATCGATACTCTTAAGTGTTCTGCCATTTACTGTATATTTCCCATCTGTATTAGACCTTCCAAAATGCATTATCTTACATTTGTCTGGATTACACTCCATCTGCCATCTCTCCGCCTAAATCTCCAACTGATCTATATCCTACTGTATCCTCTGACAGCCCTCATCACTATCTATAATTCCACCAACCTTTGTGTCGTCCACAAGTTACTAATCAAACCAGTTACATTTATATATATTACAAATAGAAAAGATCCCAGCATTAACCCCTGAGGAATGCCACTTGTCACAGCCCTCCATTCAGAAATGCAACCTTCCACTGCTACCCTACGTCTTCAATGACTGACCCAGTTCTATATCCATCTTGTTAACTCACCTCTGATCCCGTGCGACTTCACCTTCTGTACTAGTCTGCTATGAGGGACCTTGTCAAAAGTTTTACTGAAGTCCATGTAGACAACATCCACTGCCAACCTTCAATCATCTTCGTCACTTCTTGACGAACTCGACTGAAAAATTTGATCAAGTTCGCAAGACACGACCTCCCCTTCACAAAACCATACAAAACTATCTTGCCTCTCGTTAATGCGTCCACTTATTTCCAAGCGGGAGTAAATCCTGTCTCGCAGAATCTTCTTCAATAATTTCCCTACCACTGACATAGGGCTCACTGGCCTGTAATTACTAGGATTGTCCTTGCTACCCTTCTTAAACAAAGGAACACATTGGCTATTCTCCAATCTTCTGCGACCTCCCCGATAGCTAGTGAGGATACAAAGATTTCTCTCAAGGTCCCAGCAATTTCCTCACTTGCTTCCCTCAGTATTCTGGGGTATATCCCATCAGGCCCTGGGGATGTGTCTACCTTAATGTTTCTCAAGAGAGCTAATACCACCTCCTTTTTGATCGCAGCATGACCCAAACTATCTACACACCCTTCCCCAAACTTATCATACACCAACTCCTCTTTGGTGAACATTGATGCAAAGTACTCATTTACTACGTCGCCCATTTCCTCTGGTGCAATGCATTTATTTCCTCCCCTGTCCTTGAGTGGACCAACCCTCTCCCTGGCTACTCTCTTGCTCTTTATATATGTATAAAAAACATTGGGATTTTCCTTAATCCTGCTGGTCAATGACTTTCCGTGATCCCTTTTAGCCCTCCTTATTCCTTGCTTAAGTTTCTTCCTATTTTCCTTGTATTCCACACTCGCTTTGTGTGTTCTCAGCCTCCTAGCCTTGACAAATGCTTCTTTTTTCTCTTTGACTGGGCTCACAATATCTCTCGTTATCCAAGGTTCCCAAAACTTGCTATATTTATCCTTCATTCTTCAAGGAACTGACCTGGATGGGGTACCTACTCCGATCCTGCATGGATCTGTTGGCGGGGACATTCACTGACATCTTCAACCTCTCTTTACAATAATCTGAGGTCCCCATCTGCTTCAAGAACACGACTATCGTCTCGGTATCGAAGGAAAACCAAGCAGTGTGTTTTAATGACTGTCGGCCGGTGGCTCTGGCATCCATCATTATGAAAAGCTTCGAAAGGCTCGACATGGCATGAATCAATTCCAGCCTCCCGGACTGCCTGGATCTTCTACAGTTCGCCTACCGTCGCAACGGATCCACAGCAGATACCATCTCCCTCCTCCTGCACTCAACCCTGGTTCACCTAGATAACAAGGAAAGTCAGATCCGATTTATTGACTATTACTCAGCCTTCAACATCATTATTCCCACAAAACCCATTTCCAAACTCCGTGGTCTGGGCTTTGGCATCTCTCTCTGCGACTGGATCCTGAATTTCCTAACTCACAGACCATAATCACAAGGATAAGCAACAACAGCTCCTCCACAATCATCTTCAACACCGGTGCACCACAAGGTTGTGTTCTCAGCCCCCTACTACATCTCTTCTACACCTTTGATTGTGTGACCAAATTCTCCTCCAATTCGATTTTCAAGCTTGCTGATGACATCACCGTAGTGGGTCAGATCTCAAACAATGATGAGACAGAGTACAGGAATGAGATAGAGAATCTGGTGAACTGTGCAGCAACAATAATCTCTCTCTCAACGTCAACAAAACGAAGGAGATTGTCATCGACTTCAGAAAGCATAAAGGAGAAAATGTCCCTGTCTAAATCAACGGGGACGAAGTAGAAAGGATTCAAAGCTTCAAGTTTTTAGGTGTCCAGATCACCAACAACCTATCCTGGTCCTCCACGCTGACACTATAGTTAAGAAAGCCCACAAAAGCCTCTACTTTCTCAGAAGACTAAGGAAATTTGGTACGTCAGCTACGACTCTCATCAACTTTTACAGATGTACCATAGGGAGCATTCCTTCTGGTTGTATCACAGCTTGGTATGGCTCCTGCTCTGCCCAAGACTGCAAGAAACTACAAAAAGGTCATTAATGTAACCCAATCCATCATGCAAATCAGCCTCCCATCCACTGACTCTGTCTACACTTCCCGCTGTCTCGGCAAAGCAGCCAGCATAATTAAGGATCCCACGTTCCCCGGACATTCTCTCTTCTACCACTTTCCATTGTGAAAAAGATACAGAAGTCTGAGGTCACATACCAACCAATTCGAGAACAGCTTCTTCCCTGCTGGTGTCAGACTTTTGAATAGACTAATCTTGCATTAAGTTGATCTTTCACTACATCCTGGCTATTATTGTAACACTGCATTCCGCACTCTCTTGTTTCCTTCTCTGTGAATGGTATATTTTTTCCATATAGCGTGCAAGAAACAATACTTTTCACTATAGATTAATACATGTGACAATAATAAATCAAATCAAATCATCTTTACAGGAATGTGCCCTTCCTGAATTCCAATTAACTGAGGCTTGAAAGCCTCCAACATGCCAGATGTTGATTTGCCCTCAAACATCTGCCCCCAATCTACATTCTTCAGTTCCTGCCTAATGTTGTTGTAATTAGCCTTCCCCCAGTTTAACACCTTCACTTGAGGACTCTACGTGTCTTTATCCATCAGCACCTTAAAGCTCACTGAATTGTGGTTACTGTTCCTGAACTGCTCCCCTTCTGAAATGACCAACTGGCCAGGCTCATTCTCCAATACCAGGTCCAGTATGACTCCTTCCCTAGTTGGACAATCGACATACTGGTCGTGATTCTCCCAGAAGCACTGAATTGGGAAAATGGTTCTGAATCCCGACTGTTCTGTCAGTTCAGCTTTTCACCTGAATCTGTACACTCTGTGTACTGAAGAGGTCCCCAGTCATGAATATCATTAAAAAACCCAGATAGTAACAGGAGTAAAAGAAGGAGTAGAAGGAGCTACTTCTATCAAGTCTGCTCCGCCATTCAAGCATGGCTGATTTTTTTTCTCATTCCCATTCTCCTGCCTTTTCCCCATAACCCCAGATCCCCTCATCAGTCAAGAACCTGTCTATTTCTGTCTTAAAGACACTCATTCATCTGGCCTCCACAGCCTTCTGCGGCAAAGAGTTCCACAGATTCACCACTCTCTGGCTGAAGAAATTCCTCCTCATCTCTGTTTTAAAGGATCACCCCTTTAGCCTGAGATTGTGCCCTCTGGTCCTGGTTTTTCCGACTAGTGGAAACATCCTCTTCACGTCCAATCTATCCACTCCGGAGTTTGACAGTCCTAGAGCTCTGCGCATGCACAGCGGCCCCAAGCTGTCAACCTTCTGTTTGCTGGCCAGCCTGGGACCCCCGCAGTGCTGCCCCTCCAGCACCTTGCACGACCCAATTGCGGCTCCTACAGCAATTCCCAGACAGGTTCTGACCCCCCTCTCCCGTAGCGTCCTGATGTCTAAGCCCCACCGCCACCCCCCCGCCCCCCCCAGCAGTGGCGATCTCCCCGCCGGCCTCACCCCAGCAGACCTGCCCCCGTTGATACCCTCCCCCGGGTAAGACCCCCCCCCCCCGAGGCAGGCTCCCCCCTACTCTCCCGGGCAGACCACCAGCCCCAATCGCTGTCCTCCCTCCAGCCCAGACCGATCCTGTCTGCAGAGTGGCAGCGGAATCCTCCCACCTCTACCGATTGCCCATAGGCCCTGCCCACAGAATGCCCCGCTCCCTTAGCACAACACCATGCCCGGTGGGCAGTGCCGGGGGCACAGGCTGGCACTGCCTGGGTCCCCATGCCCACGGGGCACCACCCAACCCCTGGGGTGCCCCAATTGACCCCCTTCAATCCGGCAGGGTGTCCCGCTAGTTCTCCGAACACAGGGAGCTTTTCTGAACCCAGCCATAATGAAGTATTCCTGACGGGGTGGGAGATTCAATCCGGATCTGAAAAGTCCTGATAATGAACAACTATACATATTTAATATGCACGCAGACAAGATTTAACTGACTTACCTGTCTAACTGCTGGTTTTCAGCATGGTCTGGCTGGCGACTGTTTGCTGGCTGTGGAAGGTGCACATGCATCCCCACACACGCACAAATCCCTGTTTAAGGCTGCAGACATGCGTCTCCCACCACAACCGCACAGAAAAGTTGTAGGTGGCAATGGGAGAATCGCAGCCACTGTTTCAAGAAGTCCTGCTGGATGCTTCTTACAAACTCTGCCCCATCCACGCCCCTAGCGTTAAGTGAGTCCCAGTCAATACAGGGAAAGTTAAAATCTCCCACCACAACAAAACTTTACTTTTATATTTTGCCAAAATCTGACGACCTATCTGTTCCTCTAACTCCTTCTACTCCTGTTATTATCATCAGTTTGATTCCTAGCCTTCCTCGTTAAACTCTGGCCTGTACTGTCGTGTCTATTTCTGACAGGGCTGCTACTCTCAGACCGCTGTTCTTTGTCAACACAATTTAGGTCACAGATTTGTGACATTTTTTCTGGGATTACAAATGCGCACTGCCTCATTCTCAGGATTTAGATCTCGCTTTTTTTGCTTCCATCTTTCCTCATATTCTCTGAACCTATAGCTTTCGCTTTTTGTCGTTGCTCTTAGACATTGAGCCGGTGTTTATACTTTCCCGAGATGTTTCCTGCCCTTCTGCTGAGAGTGGCATCTCTCCACTGACTTGACTGTTCAGGTATGGATGATACCACTGTGCCTACTTTGGGTAATTGGACCTTTGAAGTTACAGCTTCATCCCCTGTCTCACTGTTACTTAGATGAGCATCACATTCCCTCTCATCTATGTCTGTCTGATCCTCATAATAGCCCAAGGTACGTGCATGCAAAATACAAGGTGCCTCCTGCACTTCTACATCCTGCTCAGATGTCCAAATTCGTAACCAATTCCCATTATTCTCAAAGACTGGGCATGCACTGTCTGGTTACCATGTTGTAGTAACTACCTTGCCATCTATCCCTATCAACTTCCCGGGTCCTTTTCGCTCTTTTAGGCCCTCTCTTCTGTAGTAGACCATATTTCTCGAAGTATACCCCCAATGGTCTTACGTGATGCCTTAGGGCTCACCTTATCCGTTCTGAAACCTCCACCTTAATGAAGGCCTTTCTCCTGCAAGCATAGCATTTAAGTGTGCAGAAAACATGAAGCTAATGCTTGTCCCATCAAATGCCGGAGGAGCATCTATTAATACTGACAGCAACTTTGGATTCCTCTCATATTCCAACTGGTATGGACTATAGCCCCCGCATAATCTGTAAAGAATTTTTTGCATGCATTGCCCATGCTAATATAATATGCAATTTATAGCCTGGTTGATCCGCCAAAATTTTCTGCAACATATTGTCTATAACTGCTTGATTCCTTTCACAGAGACCATTGTTGAATGGGCTCTCTGCTGCAATGTTGCAATATTTAATTTTTTGCACATATTTTGAAACTCAATTTGCGAATTCACCTCCATTGTCTGCCAAAAATTTAGACGGTGCCCCCGACCCTGTTCCAGTCCACTGGGGTCATAATTTTATCTATAATGGTCTTTTTATCTTTGCTGTAAATCACTGTAGATATGCTAAACCAGGTGGCCATGTCTGTGAAGTGCAATAAATAGATGCTATTGTCCATATCCCATATCTTTAGATCTAACGTCACTACATCACTGAAATCTCATGCTAGTGATAGTTTAGGACTGGACGTGTATGTGTCCTTCTATATTTTATGCAAATTTCACACTGGGTTGATATTTGCTCTATGAGATCATTCTATCCTTTGTCCAGCACACCTATGTCCTGCAGCAGTGCTCTCAGTCTCTGTAGTGCTGGATGAGCAAACTGCTTATGGAGTTTCAGAATAATCTTCTTTTTGTCCATCATGCTCTTGTCTGTAAGTAACACTATAGTGCCGTGAATCCTTGCATCCAATAATTTTGATGCGCTTAAGGGAAAACAGTAATGGCCAGATTTTGTAAAGTGTATGTCCACTATTTCCCCAAATACTACAGCTTTATCTTGTCTCAAATCGATGGTCATCTGATCTTTCTTCATCGCACTGTCAGTTTCTATGTATTCAGTGTCACATGTAGTTTCAAAGACATGGTTTCTCCTTTTTGGGCAGTTACTATGTAATGGTAGGGGGAATTGCATTGGAAGCAGCAATTCACAATCCCTTGGCCATTTCTTCGATGTAAATATCTTTAATCAGTTCACCGGGGGCATCTTCTTTCCCTATTATCAAATCAATTGTATCCAATTTCAACACTAGGTCTGTTATTAGCGTATCTGTCTCTGTTTAAAGGCCTTTGTCTATCACTTGGTCTGGCAAGTGCCTGAGTTACCACAGACTTCTCTGTTCTGGGTGCGATGGCATCCTGGTTTGTATTGAACAAAGTAGCTGGGAACGATTGTTTCCCAAAAAACTTTTTAACGATGCTGCCATTTGATCCCCTTAATTGTACTCCATTCATTACTAGAAGATTATCCATCTGAGACAGACATGAACAGTCCAACAACTTAAAATGCCAATACTGCATTGGAATCTCCAAATTAAATTTCATTAGCTTGTTACGGTCCATATCAAAATCCATGATAAACTCTTCCATGGAATGAGTTTCTTATCTCCTAATCCTTCATAATTCTCCAAGAACTCATTGTTTTGGTAAAACTTATCTAAGTACCATAACAGGAACTGTAGCCCTTCTTCTTGCTTCAGGGCACCTGCCGCCCAGTCAGAAAATACTTTGCTCCTTATCTTGCTCCTAAGCAGAAGTGACTAGATAAGATTGATGCAAGAAGGATGTTTCCAATGGACAGAGATGAAGAGAAATGTTTTCACCCAGAGAGTGGTCAGTCTGTGGAATTCACTCTCATAGAAAGTAGTTGAGACCAAAACATTGTATGTTTTCAAGAAGCAGTTAGATATAGCACTTAGGGTGAAGGGGATCAAAGGATATGGGGGAAGGTGGGATCAGGCTGTTGAGTTGGATGATCAGCCATGATCATAATGAATGGCAGAGCAAGCTCAAGGGGCCAAATGGCCACCCCTGCTCCTATTTTCTATGGACCTTCACATTGCACTGGGAGATCATTAAGATTGTGCAGTACTTCCTCTCAAAGCAATTACTTACATGTAGAATCTTACTCATTTCTTGTCAGCTTCATCAAGCTGATAGCAAGTAGATAACTGACCTCTGAAACTACACAGTACACATTTCTAGTTCACGTAAACTTAGTGCAAGGAAAATGTGTGTGCAATGCAAGTGAAAGGTAGACCAGAGGTGAAATCAAGAAGTTAATTCCCTACAAGAAGGTGATGAAGCGACTGGAAGAGCCCACAGCTGCACCTTGGCAGAGGAGAAGACTACATAGAAGCACAGGAATTAGGAGCAGAAGTAGGCAAATTCAGACCTTCGAACCTGCTCTGCCATTCAATCTGATCATGGCTGATCTCTCCATGTTCTCAAATCCACCTTGCCACCTGTACCCCATGTCCCTCTTTCCCTTTTTTTAATTAGGAATATGTCTAACTCCCTCTTGAAACCATTCAATGATTCAGACTCGAACCTGCTGTGGGGCAGTGAGTTCCACAAATCCACCACCCTTTGTGAGTAGTATTTCCTCATCTTGGTTTTAAATCTACCACCTCTCAATCTATACTTGTGACCTCTTGTTCTAGATTGCCCCATAACAAGAAACATTTGGTCTACATTTACTTGATCAATCCCTCTTAAAATTTTATATACCTTGATCAGATCTCCTCTCATCCTTCTAAATGCCAGGAAGTACAAGCCCAAACTGTTTAATCTCTCCTCATATGTCAACCCTTTCACCCTGGAATCAATCTGGTGGATCTCCTTTGAACTGCCTCCAATACCACCACATCCTTCCTCAAATAAGGAAATCAAAACTGGACACAATACTCCAGATGTGGTCTCACCAATACCCTATACAACTGTAACAACGCTTCTTTACTTTTATACTCCAGTCATTTTGCAATAAATGGCAACATCCCATTTGTCTTTTTTATTACATGCTGCACCTGCATACTGACTTTCTGCGATTCTTGAACATAGACACCAGATCCCTCTGGGCCTTTCCATTTAGATGACAATTTGCCTTTCTATTTTTTCAACCAAAATGGATAACCTCACACTTATCCAAATTAAACTTCATCTGCCAAATTTAGGCCCATTCTCCTAGCTTATGGGTTTTAGTAGATTCTTTACATCCTTTTCACTGCCTCCTTTCTCACCTATTTTAGTATCATCTGCAAATTTTGCTATGTTACGCTTTGTCTCTACTTGCAGACCATTTACATAGATTGTAAACAGTTGAATTCCGAGAACTAACCCCTGCGGCACCCCACTGGTTATGTCTCACCAGTCAGAGAAGGACTTTCAGCTTTGAGAGGAGGTACTGCACAATCTTAATGATCTCCCATTCAGCCATCCTCAATCCAATCTAGTACTCTACCCCCATCCCCTGTGATCGACCTTTTATGGGGCACCTTGTCAAACGCCATCTGGAAGTCTAGGTACACCACATCCATAGGCTCCACACTGTTCACCTTGCAGATTATGTCCTCAAAGAACTCAAGCATGACTTCCCCTTCATACAACCACGTTGACAATGGTAGATTAAGTTTTGTCTTTCCAAATGTTCAGTCATTTCATTGCTAGTGATTGATTTCAGCAACTTCCCCAGCACAGAGATCAAGGTAACTGATCTATTGTTTCCTACTTTTTGCCTCTCTCCCTTTTTGAATAGGGGTGTCACATTAGAGTGTTTCCAATTCACTGGGACCTTACCAACATCCAAGAAATTTTGAAATATCACAACCTGCTTCAATACCATAGGGTGCAGGCCATCAGGGCCCAGAGACTTGTCTGCCTTTTATCCCATTTGTTTAATATTGGTTTAGTGCTCTACCATCTCTGTGATGTGATATCCAATGATTTTAGCATCCGTGTGAAATAGCGCAGATGTTTAAAGATCAATTTCCATCCCCTCAATCCTAATGGAATTATCTCCGAGCATCTTTAATTTATAGCTTCCTTTCCTGAAGATCCATCACAACAATGTAGTGTCAGAAGATACAGATTATGACGATTAGACGGAGGAATGGGAAGAATATTCTGTCTGATGGATTAGGATGATGGCGACATTGATAAGAAAACAACTGTAGATGACAAACCTTTTAGAAGGGGTTCTAAAGCAAGAATAAGTCTCCTCTGCCACAAACTCTTCAATCCGTCCCCTTCATTGCTTGCTTTCCTTTTGTTACTTACTAGTCCAGATATTTTCATTGACAGAACTTTCAGGATATGATAGCTGCCAATAGATTAACTACAGGGCTGATTTGCAGTGCATGAATCCAAACTACAAGTGGCAGGACAAGCCAAGCTCCAGTTTTCCCCCTTAGAATATCACACAAATGACTGTGACATAAAGGTTCAGTGCAGTCTTCCTCTTCGTAGCCACAGATCTTCGTGTAGTCACTGGCACGTCGCCCACTTTCATGAAAAACACTCATAAAACAGTTTTATGACATGATATTCATTGAATCTACATGGTCTATAAATGTGTTTGGGAGTGAGTAATATATTTGGTTAGTTCAGCTGGCTAGATGGCTAGTGTGTGGTTTAGATTAATGTCAACAGCAGGGGGTTGATTCCCATTTTGGCTTAGGTAGACTTGGGACCTCCTAGCCATGCGCCCAAGGGTGAAAGGTAATGACAAACCACCACTGACAAGAAAACTGCTCACAATTAAGCATCAGCAAGCCATGAGCCAAGGGCTTGTCTTCAGGCAGAGAACACATACAAGATGGTGAATATAATGTATCTTCAATTGATGCTTCTCTCCTATCCTCCAATTTGCATTGATCCTCACCTTCTAATATTAATAGAGGACAAGGGACAATTTTCTGCCGTTCACACCCCGCTGCCACTGCAAACAAGGACGGTAAATTTGGTGCTCAACCAAATCTCCAGTCAATGTAAAGGGATAATAGAATCCCATTGGTGTGAATGGCTGGATAATTTCAGCCAAGAATAACGAGTGGGAATCCCATATTTGATACTTTGATTCTCTGGAGGCGAGAACTTCCCAATGGTCACAATCCACGTGCAAAACGTCAAAATGCTTAGATGCATCAAATCCAGCAAAAGTTTCTACTGGCTGCACATGATCAGTCCCAGCTGAATACGAGACTACAGAACTCCACCCCAGAACAACTGCCCTGCCTTCCACTCCCAATGAATAAAGCTGGGGCCAAAGGTGTACATGAATTGGGCTGTACAATTACCAGTTATCACTAAATAGAATGGAGGGGTATTTGCAATGCTGTAATACAGGATGTCCAACCTGTGGCACTCATGCCCTATAAATGTGGCCGTCCCAATGTAGACAACTCTCTCATACTTGAATTTATGTTTATATCCTGGTTGATCCAGTTTCAATTTTGTAGGCCTGAATTTCTGGTAGAGACTGCTTTTAAGAGCTGGTGGCTCTGAACACCGAGCAACTTGACAATCATACAAATTAATGTGTACATGGAGATAAACTTTGAATGTAGCCTCTTGCACATTTACAAAGACAAAAGCTTGGGCAACCCTGCCCTGTACAAATGTTTGCTTTCCTGTAATTCAGCTGGTCCTAAAAAATACAGATGTATGAGTTCAAAGAACTTAAACAGTGAAGTCTGTTTTTGTTCAATTTATTTTCTTCCACTCATTTTCTCCATGCACATGTTCCATCTGTTGGATTACAGGTTTATTTGACTATATCATAATTCGTCATAGAGATCAAACATTGACAACGTATCCAGGTAAACAGGTTAGAAGCAAACTGAAGAGCTTGCACCCCAAGCAACGATAAACAAAAAGAAAAAGATGTCAGATGCTGGAAATCAAAAACAAAAATAGGAAATATGGGAAGATGAGGCTTTGGGTATGAACCCCCTCCTCAAATCTGGCATTGAGCCCTTCCTCCATTTCAGCGCTCAAGTACTGAAATGTCAACTTGTTTTCTCTCAACTGGTGCTCTCTGACTTGCTGAGTATATCCAATGCTTTCTGTTTTTGTTCTGCACGCAATATTATCTCTATTTTGCATTTCATATTTTGACAACCTCGGAGTTGAGATAGCATTGAGGAAAATAAAACCTTTCAGGCCGTCATCACCAGAGCTACTCTGTAGTACCTATTTTATCTAAAATACTACAGCAAGTTGTTAACATAGTAATTACTTGGTTAATGTAGAGTATAAGTATAACAAAATAAACTGGTGGATCCGTTTTGCACTGCTCATGTTATGGCTCTATCTGATTACATCCAACATCTCATAAGCAGAGAAGTTATGTAGTCCCAACTCTTTGTTACATGACTTCTCCTGATGTTTATCAATTTATTCATTGATCAGATTTATGTTCATCTACCAACAGAAATGGGGACAAACATCTATAATTAGGAAAAAACTGTTTTGTAATTAGGTGGAGTAAATTAATACAGGTGATGTAAACATTCCATTACATCTTTTAATAGTGGGGTTTATTTTCTGAAAAGTCTATTTGGTTAAAAGATTTGGATTTTGTGAAATATTACGGACGTACCTGATGAAGCCGAGATGCCGGTGTTGGACTGGGGTAAACACAGTAAGAAGTCTCACAAAACCAGGTTAAAGTCCAACAGGATGAAGGAGCAGCGCTCCGAAAGCTAGTGGCTTTTGCTACCAAATAAACCTATTGGACTTTAACGTGGTGTTGTGAAACTTCTTACTGTTTTCCTGATGAATACAGTGTGTTCCTGGAATACCACAGTACAGTTTCGGCAAAAGGGAAAATAAATCTTGATCAGTTTGTTTTAAGTGATCTTCTTGTCAATGTAGAAGTCTTTGCTTCTGCAAGTTTTCATAAATAGGCTTTGTAATATGCTTAACACAGTTTACACTGTAAGACTCTGCTTCTCAAAACTCTTTGTCATTAGCTCCCAATTGACTATCAGCGGAATGGCTATTGCTGCTCACTGCTATCCCTGACTCTAAGGATCCACAGGTTTGTTGGCATGCTATTGCCATAAGTCATATGGCAGTGCCTACAATCATCAGAAGGCTTGTCCTAAATATGTCAACTACCAGTTGTTGCTGCTATTAACCACATGGCTTTGCATGGAGTTGAATCTTTTTCCACCTTAAGCAAAGTCATTTGCTTCAGAAAGGGTATGCTCAAGGAGAAGGGACTCACAGACTGTGAGTTTTCACAGCTAATAATCTGCCAGTAGGCTAGTATGTAGGGTGAAAGAAGAGATATTGGATTTCCAGTCCAATGTGTATCCCTCCTAGGATCTCATCCAGTTGCTGCAAAAGTCCATGTTTCTTATTTTTCTGTCCTGTTGCACTGCTTTCTCCTAATAGAAATGTTTTCAGCATCTCCACAACAGCAATTTCCTGAGATGCACATAATGGTCTGACTGTCCACCAGGCTCGAGCAGTTGAGGTTACCATCTTTGTAGGGGTAAGGTTAGAGGCTAAACCTCATAGTGGACTGAGATCAGTACCTACATCAAGACCTGTGGATGTTTGTGACTATCTTTTTTCAAGGTCACTTTTTAAAGAGTGCATCAATAATTCACATTTCACAACACTTGCCTATGACATGTACACGAGGTACAGAATTAGATACATTAGATTGGTGAGAGGACCAGAGTCATTTTGATCAGAGGGGTTGGCACATTTATCTCTTTCATAGATTCATTGAATCCTATAGTGCAGGAGTCCATTCAACCCATCAAGTCTATACCGACCAGAATTCCACCCAGGCTCTATCTTCATAACCCCCATGCATTTAACCTAGCTAGTCTCCCTGACACTAAGGGGCAATTTAGCATGGGCAATCCACGAATCTGCACATCTTTGGACAGCGGGAGGAAACCGGAGCATCCAGAGGAAACCCACGCAGACACGGGGGAATGTGCAAACTCCACACAGACAGCGACCCAAGCCTTATGAAGTTCTCAAAGACTAATTGAGAGGATGGCAATTCATGTGTTTGAATATTCAGTGCTACAAAGGGTTCCAGTGCTTCTGCATATAGTACTTCCTTCTTATTGAGTAACTAAATCAATTACTTCTTAACACTTTTTCTTCCATTTTTGCCACTCACTTTTTCCCTCTTAGCTGATTTTTTTTAGGGTGCAGTCCATCTTGCCATCTGGTACGCCATTCAAGTCACTATTTTTCAAGCATGTATTTGCAGTTCTAGGTTGCAGTCAACCTATTAGGTTGTTGCTTAAGAAAGAAAGCAGGAAATGGGAGGCTGATCTTCAGGTTTCTCTTACTTTGCTATTGTAATTTTGGTAGAAACTCAGGGCCTGATTTTACCATTTGGGGGTCTAAGGGCCGGATCTGAGCATAACACAGACCTGAGCCTGGAATCCTCTTTGCAGCCCACCCATACACCTTTTGCCGGCTCCGGTCCAATTCACGCTGTTGCTTAAGCGCTGCCGGAACGATTGGAGCTCTGAACTGTGCGTGGGCAGTTTGAAAAAAATTTGAAAAAGCGCGCCCGGGCGGGAAGGGAAGAAAAGCAGAGAGAGCTGTTCTCTGACACAGATCATCCTCTGGGGGTGGGGAGGAGGAGGCGGGTCGGAGCATCCTCTGGGGGGAGGAGGCGGGTCGGATCATCCTCTTGGGGGGGAGGGAGGAGGAGGCGGGTCGGAGCATCCTCTGGGGGGGAGGGAGGAGGAGGCAGGTCGGAGCATCCTCTGGGGGGGAGGGAGGCGGCGGCGGGTCGGAACATCCTCTGGGGGGGAGGGAGGAGGAGGCGGGTCGGAGCATCCTCTGGGGGGGAGGGAGGAGGAGGCGGGTCGGAGCATCCTCTGGGGGGGAGGGAGGAGGAGGCGGGTCGGAGCATCCTCTGGGGGGGAGGGAGGAGGAGGCGGGTCGGAGCATCCTCTGGGGGGGAGGGAGGAGGAGGCGGGTCGGAGCATCCTTTGGGGGGGAGGGAGGAGGAGGCGGGTCGGAGCATCCTTTGGGGGGGAGGGAGGAGGAGGCGGGTCAGATGTATCTTGGGGCAGGAGGGGGTGAGAGGGCTGATCGTTGTCTGGTGGTGGGGGGGAGGCCCGATCGCTCACTGACAGGAGGGGCGGATGGATCTCTGGTGGGGGAGGGCAAGTGGGTCCTCTGCCACTCTGCGGGGGACCCGTCCTCCCCACTGGAGGAATGAATACCTCCTCCTGGAGTGGACGTCGGCCGCTCCGGGAGGGGGGATCCGTTCCTCCGATGGCGAGGGGGGAATCCGTTCCTCTGATGGGGAGGGGGGGAATCCGTTCCTCCGATGGCGAGGGGGGAATCCGTTCCTCCGATGGCGAGTGGGGATCCGTTCCTCCGGATGGGGAGAGGGGAAACCGTTCCTCCGAAGGGGAGGGGGGATCCGTTCCTCCGATGGGGAGGGGGGAATCCGTTCCTCCGAAGGGGAGGGGGGAATCCGTTCCTCCGAAGGGGAGGGGGGATCCGTTCCTTCGATGGGGAGGGGGGAATCCGTTCCTCCGATGGGGAGGGGGGAATCCGTTCCTCCGATGGGGAGGGGGAATCCATTCCTCCGATGGGGAGGGGGGATCCGTTCCTCCGATGGGGAGGGGGGAATCCGTTCCTCCGATGGGGGAGGGGGGAATCCATTCCTCCGATGGGGAGGGGGGAATCCATTCCTCCGATGGGGAGGCAGGATCCGTTCCTCCAATGGGGAGGGCGGGATCCGTTCCTCCGATGGGGAGGGGGGAATCCATTCCTCCGATGGGGGAGGGGGGATCGCCCGCAGAGTGGCAGCAGGCACCCCTGCCCACCCTCCCTCCCCACTGATTGCCTGCAGAATGGCAGCGGACCCCTCTGACCCCCACCAGAGATCCATCTGCCGCACCCCCGTCCCATCAGTGAGCGATCGGGCCCACCACCAGATAACAATCAGCTCTCTCGCCTTCCCACCCCCGAGATACATCTGACCCGCCTCCTCCTCCTCCTCCTCTCTCCACACCCCCCGCCAGAGGATGCTCTGACCCACCTCCTCCTGTATCCCCCACCCCCAAAGAGGATGATCTGGGCTGCTTAGGAGGTTCCTCTGCAAAGTAAAAATCGGCTTCGGATTTTTATTTTGCAGGTCGCTTACAGCACAGATCTGGAAAGGACCAGAAGAAGGTAAAGTGGGATTTGGTGGTAAAGTTGGGCGTGCAGTTCATTAAATCGATTTAAATGCAGGCTAAAACATTTAAATCATTGGGCCGCCCGATGCAGGTGCGGCCTGGAACCACGCCCAAAGCGGGTGTCAGTAAAACTGCGGCCTGCTCGGATTCGGGTGCAGATCGCGTCAAAGGCCTGATGCCCAAATTTACCGTGCTTTTGGTAAAATCAGGCCCTCAGTTTACGTGCCTAACTGGAGCTGTGGGCAAATTTCAGAAAAAGTTACGACGAAGTAACACCAAATTAATTAAAGCCCACTTGCAGCTTCCTAGTTCCTGACATCACATGAGAACAACTCAGGAATGAATTGGAGTCTTCCTGGGGGGAAGATCATGGCATAATGTCACTGGACTGGTATTCCAAATGCACTGGCTAATTCTCTGGGACATGGATTCAAATCCTACCATGACCTCTTGTTGAATTTGAATTCAGTTAATAAATCTGAAATATAACACTATTTTCAGTAATATGACTGTGACGACTAGTATTTATTGTTGTAAAGTTCAACTGGTTCACTAAATCCCTTTAAAGAAGGAAATCTTCCATACTTACCTGATCTAGCCTGCGTGGGATTTCAGACTCACAGCCATGTGGTTGACTCTTAACCGCTCTCTGAAATGGCTGAGCAAGCTACTCAGTTCAAGGGCAATTAGGGATGGGGAACAAATGCTGGCCTTGCCAATGACATCTACAATCCATTAAAGAATAAGAATTGTGGAATCATAGAATCCCTACAATGTCGAAGAGGCCATTTGGCCCATCGAGTACATACCGACTCTCTGAAAGAGCGCCCTACCTAGACCCAATCCTCCCTAACCCAGTTACAATGCACATTGATCTTGGCCAATCCATCTAACCTTCACACCTTTAGACTGCGGGAGCATCCGGAGGAAAGCTATGCAGACAAGGGGAGAATGTGCAAACTCCAAATACACAGACACCCAAGGCTGGAATTGAATTCGGCGCCCTGACACTGTGAGGCAGCAGTGCTAATCACTGTGCCACCCGCATGCACTGTTTTAAGCAAATAAGCACTTGGGAGTATCGGATTAATTTTGTATTTTTTCCCTAATTTTGCATCATGCAATTTTTTGAAGCTATGTATATTGCAAAACTTTGCCATAAATCACATCTAAAAGGGTGTTTCTGTACGGCATTTCATCATGTTTGTACACAAAGGAACACCATATCACTGACTGTACCTGAAAGCACACTTTTGAAATATTTTGTCTCAGCGTGTAAAACATAAATCTGAAACAGGTATGTTTGAACATTATTCATTCATCTCTGGAGCCTGAGCCGTAATTTTCTAAATTCATAGGAATCGGGATCCAGATACACAAATCATTAAATGTTGTGGCGAATAGAAAAAGCAAATAAAATATGGGGGTCATTTCCAGAGAGGTTGAAAAGTAGAGATATTGTGTTAGACATTTACAGAATCCTA
The DNA here is from genome assembly GCF_965287045.1 of Carcharhinus amblyrhynchos. Classification (NCBI taxonomy): domain Eukaryota; kingdom Metazoa; phylum Chordata; class Chondrichthyes; order Carcharhiniformes; family Carcharhinidae; genus Carcharhinus; species Carcharhinus amblyrhynchos. The sequence goes on from NC_137331.1 coordinate 19,836,719, forward strand.
GACCCCATTTGGAATACCAGAGCACCGTTCCATTTTATGCAAAACAAACGGAGACAATGGAGAAAGTGCAATAATGATTTAAAAGAGCGATACCACAACTCAGAAGATATAACTAACAGGGTACAGTGGACATGCTTCTCTTTTCCCTGGTAAAGCAGTGACATGATCAAGATTTTTAAAATTATGAAGGAGTTTGACAAGTAAATGTGGAAAAGATGTTTCCACTGTGGGGGAATCCAAATGCATCAATGTCATTAACCTTAACTACTTGTCGCAGGCAGGTTTTGTGTGTTCCCTGGTACTGCCCATGATCAGCATGATTATATGCAACAGATGTGTGCTTTCTCATCCTCAGTGTGAATGGTCCCAATTAAATTATTTCAGCAGCAGGCTTTTGGTGAGTTTTAAAATAAAGATCATTATTTGTTCTTATCTATTTGCCCCAATAATAACTCTACATTTCACTCACTTATCTCACACTCTTGCACACACACAAATTATAAATGTAGATGAAGGTAAAATACTGTTGCAGATTATAATTTTCTTTGTCTCTTTTGTGGCAAGCCTGTAGTTTCTTAGATTAAATTGATGCTTTAAGGTTGCAAGTAAGGTCTGATAAAGCAAAGGATTCTCAGTAAGTTGTGAAGTTTCTTGTAACTGAATTTCCTAGAGGTTGGTTCTCAGGCAAACTCAAAGTTGGATCAGGTAGGAGGGGTCCTTCTCTCTGTCAAGATCTCCCACTTTCAAGGTACTGTTGTTTATTACCTTGGCTACTTGGGTGACTTCCAGCTAGTTCAGTGGAACTCTCTTGCTGAAATTTTACTGTTCCACCCACCACAGGAATCGGAGTGGTGAGGGGCGGACTGTTGACCTCAGGCAGGATTTTGCAGTTTTGGGACGAGCGAGGTTGTAAATCCTGCCCTCTATCTGCAGTGCAGCTTCTAACTTAATTAAAGGCAGGCAATAAAGTGTTTCACTTAACAGGTGATTTTGACAAGGTCAAATTTCTTTATCAAAACAATGGATGGTATACGTATTGATTCCTTTAGTATTTAACACCTTGAGATTCACCCAGTCTATTTTAGATGAAGGAAACCATCATAATACAATGGAAGTTTGGTAGGGTTCATTTACATCCATCTTATGCACATTGAATTTCAATGTTTCCTTCGTCAAGGGTGAAAGACAGAGACAGGTCGGTTGGAATTCTATATTTTTTTAACCATCTTTAAACAAAGTGAGAATTCCCCAGATGGTTATGAATATCCTTATTTAATTAGATATATGTTTGAGACTATCTGAAGCTAAAATACCAAAAGTAATATCATTTGTTGTAGCTCATTTTAATAGTCTATCTCCAGTTTGAAACTTTGACTGGAAGTGCATAATAAATGGCCAAGACTTAGTTAATCTGATACCAAGTTACACATACCAGCCATTTTCTGGGTAAAGCTGGTTCTCCTGAATTCCTTAATGGATTTATTAGTAGCTTACATTTGTGTCCTAACATTGGAGACCCACATAAGTTACATATTTACATATGTAACTTTTTACATATACTCAGTCAAACCCCTTTATAATTTTAAGGGCCTCCAATAAGTCAAGTGTTGACTGTCATCAGTCTCAACGTAGATCACATAGAAGGTGATGTCAAGCCTGTGAATGTCAAAGCTCAGGTAGCCAGGCAGTAAAAGATATAAATAAAAATAAAAAATGCTGTAAATATTCAACAGATCTGGTTAGCATCTGTGGAATTAAAGGTCTAAATATTTGCCAAGTCAGGCCAACTCAGGAGTCTTAATAATTCTGGGAGGACCCAATTGAGATTCTTGCCCCAATTCCTGTTTCAGGGAAGATCCCTGACTTGATTAGGATTTGCCTACTCCATGTAAATCCAACTGAACATTTCAGGTCTTTCATCAGCCTTGGAAAAAGCTAGAGACATAACAGGTTTAAAACATGTATAGACTCAGGCAAAGGCAGAAGACTGGGTGGAGAGATCCCTGTTGATCTAATCCCCACGCTCCCTTTCTCCTGCCTGTCTTTGTTTTAAACCTGATACATCTTTAATATTTTTCATTCATGATGAAAAGTCATCAATCTGAAATGTTGGACAGAACTTAATGCGTTGTACCCTGCCCTCTAAGAGGCGAGGGGTGGCCTTGTGATCAAGCAAGAGGATGTAGGTGGAAATCCCACTGCCTTCTTACTTTCTTCTGATTAAATCTGGGGTAGAAATGTTTCCAGGCAGCCTTCCTGCTCAGCAGTCAATTGAAACTCTTATGTGGCCACTTAAAGGCCTTATTCCATTGTCGCTGGAACTCAACCCATGACAGGCTGGGATGTGGCTGATTCAGAGACTCAAAACCTGGAAACAGGCTGGAGCCTGTAGGGAGCCATACCCCTCTGCCCTTGCTACTGACCTTCCACCCCTACCAGCTGGCCTCTCCCCGGAACACCTATTCCAATTTACTTACTTTAATCTGCGGTGTCTATTGCCAATCCTCTTGGTAAGCCTCAGTACATTGATTACCGATAGTGCTGCATTTCTCCACAGCTTTCTCCAACCATCTGGCAGCTTTCAGGGGCATGATATTCACAAAAGACATGGCAGTGCTTTAATTAAGTAATCGCAAGACAGCTAGGAGGCCCCAGCAGCACAATTCCCGCTGCCAATTAGGAACTTTATTCTGTCAGGACTCCAGAGATTGGGTCTGTGAGGGTGACACCAGATTTTGTAGCACGTGATGAGTCCCTCACTACTCACACTAAATTCCACCCGTTCACTCTGGGTTTCTCTCTCCATAGATGCTGCCAGACTTGCTGAGTATTTCACACACTTTGTGTTTTTATTATCGAAAAAGAATGAGCGGGCCAAATGGTCTGTTCCTGTGGTATAAAATTCTATGTAAATTATATTGAGAAGCTATGTGTAGATTGATAACTTTTGACTACAGAAATTGTTATTAAATAGAACTTAAAGCACACACTAGGTACAAAGTCCAATACAGAAAGGTTTTTGTAACAATTACTGCTATTTTGACCGTTTACTTATTGTAAGGAAAAATTAACTGCAAAAATGGGAGATGGGAGAAAATCTTTTTTTTCCATAATTGTAAATAAAATATTGCATTGAGCACCATCTTTATTGTAATCTAAAGATATAATTTTGAATGTTTCATGAATGAGGGACGTAAGAGGAAGTTTCTTGATCAGTTTTAAGGCATGCTGCACAAATGCAGCTTTGTTTATAATGACCATGTTGCAATTTCAATGCTGGCCTCTTGTGTTTGTGCAGCTAAATCTGGCTCCCTTAGCCTGGCTGGACACTCATGGATGCAGTTCTGGATGGATGTACAAGTCTGCCATTGGGATAAGGCAGTACTGTTCAGCAGTATAAACAACGGGAGTCTATTCACGGACACTGGTGCCTGGGAATCCCAGTTGAAGTGATGCTAATATAAAAGCTGGCTGGTTTGGAATGTCAATGAGGTGTTATGGGTTTGCTAATGACATACGCACACAGCTTGCAACCCAGGTCATCCTACCTGATTCCCAGATCTCTGCTTCTGCATCGTTTTCCTCTAAATGTTAAAAAGGCAGAGGGGAAAAAAATAATGTATATGGAATGTTGCGGCATAAATTAAAATAAATAAATAAATAATATCAGCATCAAATTAAAATGATGAACAGGATAAGCATGGTAACAAGGATCACAGCGAGCATCAGAGAACAATTACCATTTCAAAAAAAGTCAAAGTGACTACCTTCCTGCAACAAAAAATGTTTCTAATTTTATTATTATTCCCAGATACGTCAATTCTGAGAATGCTAGTTAGATTAGTTAACCAGACTGCTCATGTTTGGATCAAAGTAACAGCAAAATCACGTTCCAGTAAGGTTGACTTACGACCTGCCTCCTCACCCTACTTGTAGCAAAAAAAGGCATGGCACTTTGCAGTGGTTTGGCAAATAATAACTGAGAAACTGATTCATGGTGGAAACTCAAGACGGAGAGTTCTTCTGTACTATTACATTGTCTGTGGCAATTATGCTGAGAAATAACTCCTGCCATGCTTATGCTGTGATATCAAATGGAACATGAAAGAATGCTAGGTCAGAGTAGAGGTTCTGGGAACTTTTTGACTAAACACGTTTCTTTCTTTAAACACCTTGGCTGGAATTTCCTGGCCATACATGCCCCACCGCCACTGGAAACCAAGGCAGAGAATTTGGTGCTCAGCCAAATCTTCGTTCACTGCAGTGGGAGCAAAGAATCCTGCCAGTGTGAACGGCCCAAAAATTCCAGCCCTTGTGTTTGAAAGAGTAAAGGGAAGCACAGACAAACAAAAACACACACATTGCACGTATGTAAGTATAGATTCCACTTAGATGAACACAGCAGACATTAGTTAGGAAATAAGGAATAGAAGAGACAGACCTGAGTTTCTCCTTTTGGGTGATTCCAGTTCTTCTGTGACCACAAAATGGCAAGACATAGACAAAGAAGATGAACGTAAGTGGATGCTTTCAGGTGATGAAACTGAGACAGATGGAAATGGACTTAACCAGATTAGAGGTGAGATGCATTAGATAGTCAACTTTCAGAAATAGGTGCTTGCTACACCTATTATGCTGCAAGGATAGGAAGGCCAAAGGAGTAAAAGATGGTTTGACTCACAAGCAAAGAAACCGCGTTAGTAAGAGACCTTTGCATGAATGCTGAAGAGACAGCATCATGCCTTCTAAAATGAATCACAAATGATGCTGAAATGAAGGAAGTAAAACAGTCAATACCCAACAATTATGCTTCATACGATTACCTCATGAGTGTGACATGACTTTCTACTTGTTAGGTGGTTAAATATGCTCACTGGGTCAAGGAAAAGAAGCTTCATAAAACTTGTAAATTCGAGTCCAGGATTCAGTTAGACTTTGCTTACATTGTTATTAAAGGGGAATTAATTTAAGAAGAACATAGATTCCATGTTTTTGCTTGACATGTATTGGACGCTGTGTCAAACTAAGTGGGGGGGGGGGGCAGATTTTGACGCCACATCCTCCATGCACATGTTTTCCAGAGTGCTGCCAAATTGCTGCGAGTTGAAAAAAACAATTCACGCTGACATAATCGAGTGGTACGATTTTCAAACCTCTTCGAGAGCAGACTAGTGCAGATCACACTGAGGAAAGTCAAGAAGCTGATCTGAACACATTTGCATCTCATTATCAGGCACTCACACAGGATTTTCACCCTCATGAAATATTCAGAGTGTTGGAGTGACATCACACGGCCGTCATTTACAATAGCTCTATAAAAGTGTGAACCTGGCGCCCTTACCTCCAAGGGGGGGGGTGGTTTTCGGAGGTGAGCATTCAGGATGACATCGCCCTTCATGGTGCACCAGCCTCTGGGAGCACTGGAGAGGGCACAGGGGAAGCAGACAGAGTGTAACTCAGGGCCAGGGATGGGGGCTGCTCAATCACCCTGCAGCTCTCACCTTCCACTCATCTCAGGATTTCCGCTGCCTTAAAGGAGGCCTGGTGACTGGCTTGCAGATAGTGCCCACTGTGTCCTCCCTGCTTGGCTGTTTTTCCATTCTGTGTCTTTGTGTGAGTTTAAAGCGAGTTTGAATGCAGAAGGTTGGTACTGGTTTCCACTCTGAGCTTTCATGTTGTGTGTGGTTGTCTCCTAGAGACAATGGGGGTCTCAGTTCCTGCAGCATGAGATTTGAAGACCTGCCAACATGGGAGAGGGGAAACATGGGGATTTTGAGGGAGTGGTGCTGGGGGGTAAAATGGCCTCTTGATAGATGTTTCCAACCCTCAATGTGGTTGAGTAAGAAATCAACTCAGAGTGTGAGGCTGGCCACGGGAGACTGGAGAGGGCAGACTTACCCTGGCCATATGAAGATCTTTCATCTTCTTGTGACACTGCTGCCCCATCCTCTTCTGCAATGAGCTTGCATTCACTGAGGCTGCCACTATCTTCTAGGCAGGGGTGGTCACATTGCTGGAAGGATGCCTGCATGACTGTGGATAGAGGACATCTTGTTCTGCTGCACACATCCAGGAGTTTGGTCAGAGCTCTCTCTGGGAAAGGTGGTGCTGGCTTCCTGGCAGTCATCTCCAAGAATGGATCTGGAACAAGTGCTGGGAAGGCGTTTGTATGGAGCTCCCCACTGATTGCATAGATTAAGTTGACCTGGGGCAAGCGATTCAAAGGGAGGCTGCGACAAGCACAGCGTGAATCATGCTAGAAATTGCTAATGAGGCTCAAAATTCATGAGAAATCTTGAACCTACATTCTGGTAAGATTCCAACCAGTAATCAACCCACTTCGCTGCACTTTTATTAAGAATGGAAATTTGATCGAAGTTTTGTGGAGCTCCATTGTGATCTAAGACTGATTTAAGAAGGTCACTAGAGTGGTTATTAGGTTATAACTTCAAAGAATTAATGGAAGTGCTGAAAAGTAGTGTCAAGAAAAAAAAACTAGTCAATAACAGTTGGAACTTTAATCAGAAAAACTCAAAAGAGTTGCTGTTATATCCATTTCCTATCACCAAAAAAAAAACCATCCGAATCCACAAGGTGATAGTTCAGGCTTCTTATTATGCAACACTTTTACCATAAGGGTGCCAGTCTAATAGATCTATTAAAATTGAGGTATAAAAATGTTCCCTTTACAAGATAATACCTAGGAACAAAATTTTCATTAGCATGTTGATTATCTTTGATTTCTTACAACATTACAATATCGTTATAACTTAGTTAAATTATCATCTGAACACAGGTTAAATGGCATTCAGCAAAGTCTGACCCACAATTATCCTATCTTTCCACAGTTTATCTGTTATTTTCTTCAAAATTGCATTGGTAATTGCAAATTTGCTTTTAGTATTTATTTACTGTAGACAACTTACAATAATGTTGCAGTTCGACAGATTTCAATGAAAAACAACTAGGCCTTAACAAGATTGAATCGTAAAAATAAAAAGGAAAGGAAACCTAACAAAAAATGAAATAAATTAGATCTACTGAATCTGAAGTGCTGAAAATGAACAGAGCACTTCCGAGATTTGTCACATTATTGCAGACAGGATCACATGATCATTTCAGTTTATGTTGTGATCCAGATATCCTCTTCCCATCTTCACTTGGACAACATGCATATTTCAGATAAGACAGAAACACAAAATTCTTGCCTGCTTGATATACTTCACCAATTTAGTCTTGAGTTGCAATATGCAATCATATAAGAACAGAAATTATTTGTTACCATGCTTGAGCAAGTGAGGTAATGGTTATTTCTGCCTTTTAATTGACTTACTAAGACACTGAATCCTAATTATATTGAGTTATCTTTTATCTCTTCATAGATTAAACCAATTTCATAGAATTGAAAAGAATTCGGAAACAGACAGAATGGTTTTCCAAATATGCATAATTCTCTCTGCAACATTTGAGAATTGAGAGACATTTATTAAATGTTTCTACGAATAAAATTACTGTTTTCTCCAACTTTTTAAAAAATACATTTGGCACAACTATATCTATATCATATTAAATATGTTTAATTAGGTATCTTGTGACAAACACCAGTGATTATTTAAAACTGTCATTACTTACTGGCACTGAGGGGATTAAGGTTTATCTCACAGAATAAATACTGACATAACCAAGTAATCATTTACAATTTTTTACAGTAGACGCTCAGTTATCTGAAAGTGTACTGTGCATTATATAAAAAACTGGACTCTTGTATTGCATTTTGTTTATTTGTTACATTATGACATTTACTGAATATATTTTAAAAATTATTTTGATAATAAGGATGCATAGAGCACACATTCCATTTAGAAGCACAGTGCCAGTATAAAACAACCTTGGTCTCATACAGCACATGTTTTTACAACATGCATTTCCTTTTATTTTGGCCTAATAATCTGTCTCATTTCACAAAGCTGGGCTTGAATTCAGTTCCTCAGAGCTGAAAGCCAACTCACTGTGCCACCCACTGGTCTCAATATAAAGATGAACTACATACAAAATCATTATTTTAATAGCATTTTTATTCGCTAGCTTACTATTCTATCAATGCTGTATATTTGAAACTTACAGATACTCTTATGGCCTCAATTTGTCCAGAAAACTGAAGTTATCCTGTGTTTTAGTAACATCAGCCCTTTTGGGAATATTTCACTGCATTAACCACAACAGATATTCAACAAAAACATAACTGCAGTCCTACCATGCTAGAATAAACAAGCACACGGTAAAAACTATGCACAGAAATACATCTCAAGCGAATGTGTTCGTACTGCACAGAGTGTAAAAATACTTCTGCTGAAAAGGCTCTTGAAATGATCCTCCTTTGGAAGTAATTTTTTTTAATGTTACAAGCAGTTACCACTGAAATTTGTTGTTCTACAATGACATACTGTTATGATTCTATGATTGAATATGAAGTAGAATTTAGACATACATCGGTTCGAATTGGTCTTTTCAAATAATAACGGGATGTTACCAATGCAATGCCATCACATAAAAAAATTATCATATTTTATAATGTAACAGTGAATTTGCTTCTGAAAAATTAGTTTTGTTTCCTACTTCAATAGGTCAACTCTCCTCTCACCGTCATATCATATACAAACTTTATTTGTAAGCCTGAAAATTATGAGCTAGAGTTTCTAAAAAAGATTATTGTTAGGAAGAAGCTAAATTATTGATTGAGTTCTACCTATAAATGTACGTAATACACTATGTGGGGAGAGGAACACATCACAGGCACACGCACACTCACTGAAAAGCATGAAACCTAAAATCCACTGCTACTCATAAAGAGTCTCATGCTTTCCATGGTTTTCACAGCCTGACAAACCTGGCTCAGAAAGCTGCCTCTGTTCTGTAGTGTCATCAGCTACTGTACCATTCATTTTTCCCTGCTGATCTTCCCAGGTAACTTCTAATGCAAATCAAATGGAAACACAGCAAAAATAACATTTCTAAGTCTAAATGATAGGGGATTTGCTATGAATTATAAAAAGGCATAACATGTTAGCTGGTCATCATCACATTGCTGTTTGTGGGAGTTTGTTGTATCCAAATTAGCTACTGTGTTTCCTACACTTCAACAATTATTATTCTTCAAAGTAGTATTTAATTGGCTGTAAAGCACTTTGAAACATCTGGTGGCCATGAATAGCACTATATAAATAGAAGAATAAATAATAATTGTGAACAATGTGTAGAAGATACAAATAATGCATCTAAAAGCAATAAAATTAGAAATGGCATTCTAAAGATACAGGTGTCTCAGGAAATCAAATACTCTATTCAGATCAACATTACTTTTAAACTTTGGTACAACTATGAAGAAAACCTTTGAAACAGAATGGTTGATAACTAGCTTTTATAAAACCTATTCTCCAGTTGCTGCTCTGTACTTTGTATAAATTGAGCTGGAAATGTAGTCTGCTGGCAGTAGGATAATGTAAGATGGCATCAGTATTTACCCTGCTAGAAAAAATATAATCCATATTTTGCCCTTTTTGTTATTTGCTCATTTAAAAAAGCCTAAATTTTTTTACAATAGCTTTTACAAGTAATTTGTACTTACTGTAGGCCCACAGAACCTGAAGGCTATGGTGCTGAAAGAGGTCATTCAGCCCATTATATCTGTGTTGGCCAAAAAATGAACAAAGAAACTAGCTGCTCATTTTAATCCCATTTTCCAGCACCTGGTGCAGAGTCTTACAGGTTACGGCACTTCAGATACAGATCCAGGTACTTTTTAAATGAGTTAGCATTTCAGTCTCAATCACCAACTTAAGCAGTGAATTCCAGATGCCCATCACCCTCCAGGTGGTGGGCATCTAGTAACAATCATCACAAATCCTTTGGTAACTGAGCCCTCAGTCAGGGGAAATAAGTCTTTCCTATCTACTCCATCAAGGCCCCTTATAATTTCGTACACCTCAGTTAGGTCATCCCTTAGCCTCTTTGGTTCGAAGGAAAATAACCCAGCCTATCCAATCTTTCCACGTAGCAACAATTATCAAGGCCTGGCAACATTCTTGTAAATCTCCTCTGCACTCCCTCTAGAGCAATGATATTCTTCTCTAATGTGATGACCAGAAGTATACAAAAAAAACTCCAGCTGTGGCCTAACCAGCATCGTATACATTTCAACCATCACATCTCTCTATTGTATTCAACACCTTGCTCAATAAAAGAAAGCATACCATGTGCTTTCTTGACCATCTTGTCCACCCATCTTGCTACTTTCAAGGACCTGTGGCAATATATCCCTAGGTCTCTCACTTCATCAACCCCTCGAGATATCATTCCATTTATTGATATTCGCTTACGTTGTTCACCCTCCTATGGTTTGCATTACGTCACACGTTTCCAGATTGAATGCTATTTGCCACATCTCTGTCTACTCATTGATGAGTTGAGGGGGTTGAGCTATGAGGAGAGGCTGAATAAACTAGGCTTGTACTCGTTAGAGTTTAGAAGAATGAGGGGAGATCTCATTGAGACGTATAAGATGATGAATGGGATGGATAGGATAGAGGTGGAAAGACTCTTCCCGCTCAAAAAAGACAGTAGGACTAGGGGGCACAGCCTCAAGATAAAGGGGGGGCGGTTCAGAACGGAGTTGAGGAGGAACTTCTTCACTCAAAGGGTGGTGAATCTCTGGAATTCTCTGCCCGTTGAAGTGGTGGAGGCTGCCTCGCTAAATATTTTTAAGAAGCGGGTTGATGGGTTTTTGATAAGAGAGGGGATTAAGGGTTATGGGGAGAGGGCGGGAAAGTGGAACTGAGCCACGACAGATCAGCCATGATCTTATTGAATGGCGGGGCAGGCTCGAAGGGCCAGATGGCCTACTCCTGCTCCTATTTCTTATGTTCTTATGTTCTTATATCATTCTGGTGTTGACAAGTGCCAATTTGTGTGTAATCTGAAAATTTCCCAATCATGCCACCCACAGTTAAATCTAAATCATTAATATAAACAACAAACAGTAAAGGCCACAACAATGAGGCCAATGGAACACCCCTGGAAACTTCTCCATTGGCAAAAATATCCATCGATCATTACCCTTGTTTCCTGTGACTGAGTCAATTTTGGATCCAACCTGCCATCTTCCTCTCTATCCCATGAGATTTTAGTTTTCTGACCAGTCTGCCATGTGGAATCTTATCAAAAGTCTTCCTGAAATCCAAACAGACAATATCCACCGCACTATCCTAATTAATCCTCCTTGTTACTTACTGAAAAAAAAGATTGAATTAGTAAGACATGATGAAATCATGCTGACTATTCCTGATAAATCAGTGACAGCTTATCTTGTCTCTCGGAACTGTTTTCAATAATTTATTCATCACTGAAATCAACTGGCCAGCCTGCAGTTTTCTAATGCATCCCCCCATGTCAGTTTTATCATGCTTTAACACAGAGATTGTGACCTGGATATCAAGAGGTGCAAATTATGAAAGTGGGGCTAATCTTTCATAAATCTGGGTTTCTGCATATGGGAAACCCACGATGGAGTTTTAACTCTGGAGTTTGTGTTTTTTTTTGCAGGTTCCCTGCTTGGAAGTCGGCCTACTTGATAGGCTTGGTTTCCAGTTGAGAGGGAAGACTCCAGAGCTGAGTGTTGGACAATACATAAACCGGGTGAAAGGGGGAAGCATTCCTGTACTGTGAGGGCAATTATCTCCTCCCTAACACCTCCATTGCTTCCCTCAGCTGCCCGGTTTCAACAAGGCCTGAGAAAACCAGCTGGGTAAGTCTAACCTTGCAAAGTAGGTTAAAACAGAGGCCACCAGCCTAATCAAAATATTTAACTTGTCAACATGCTCCTGCAAATGTGTAAAAATGTTCTTTCACCAGTTTAGGGAAAACATAACTTGTTTATTTATAGGTTAAAACTACACAGACACTTGTAGCCTCATGGCTGCATTCAGCTCTCGAGATGGCCCTGCTTGCAATATTTCCATTTAGTGATAGAAGTCACGATCGTTTCACCTGGGGCTCTCCCCCTTGAATTAAATTTGAATCTCTGAACTATGACTGACGGTTCAGGTTGGAAATGTGATTTCACCAATTACATGAGCTCACTGTATGATTTAGAGTCGGGTATGCTTGAGCCTGTGTGACAGGAAATGGGCTAAGTTTGGGTTCCACACGCACTCAGGAGAATTGCCTTCTGTTTGCCTCCTCCTGTATTTTGTTCACATGGAAGTAATACCCAAGGCAGTTTACATTTTGGCTGAAATTTTACCACTATGCCTGCCCCAAAATCAAGGCAGGCGTTGCTCTGTTGGCCTTGGGCAGGATTTTATGATCCTTGCCCAAGGGTGATCATAAAATAACAGCCATTGTGTTCAGTTCCCTGCAGAGAAGTCAAATGGATCTGTCTGTCCAAAGAGGGGGCATCTTGGTAAATACTCTTCTCTTTTCTCAACTTCACTCATCTTCAATGTAAATTGGATACTCTCAGTCTGAGGATTTTTTCATCTTTGTTGCCAAATGTAAAGATGCTTGTTCAACAATTTAGGGCAAAGGCAATTTGTTTATTTACAGGTAAAATTATATGGAGCCTTGCAACCTTATATTTTCAATCAGCTCTCAAGATGACTGAGTGCAGAAGCCCACGTTTACCAGGATAATCCCACATCCTGCTCCCTGATTGGTTCCCTGGGTCATGTGACCTTTATTTTGTAGCTTGTTCCTTAAAGTAACATTCACCACAAAGTGATTGGCTGTTCACCCTTCTCCTGCTTTCGTTAAAGCCAGAATGATTGGAATTTTTAAATTTTAAAATTTAAATCTCTAACCTGATCCCAACCTATCTCTTTGTGGGTATTAAAATCCCACCCTCTGATTCACAAATAATTGCAGTTTTATACATTTGGATGGGGTGATAAATCATCAGTCCAATCCCTGAGTGGGGTGAATGATCCATCTATCCTAAATCTTTGTGATCTAAGTTCATTATAATTTCTTTGTGTATTTATTTAACAAAACTCTTGGACTCCACTGACATGAAATGGAGTGAGTTATGTGTGCAAAAGTTCATGCTTCATTTCCAAGTGATATAATCATCAGCTGCTGAATAGTTTGCTAAAAGGCTTAGGTGAGAAAGGTGGGAAATATTCCGCCCGTTTTCAACAGGCAGGAATGGCAGCAGTGGAAGCAAATCAAACGGATGCCCCCAAATGGCTTTCATTCCTATTGTCCCTGCTTCCCACTGCCAGTGACAGGGTGGGATTCCACCATGAACGGTCACGAACGCCATTACCATACATTTTAATATCATTAGTGGGCTATCCTGCACTAAAATCCTCCCCCAGCATTAGGCTTCTTCTCCTTCCCCACTTGGTGAGGGGAATTCTCCGGGGGCACACAGTTAAGCACAGCTCCTGGGCTGGGTGGGGGGAGGGGAGGGAATGGTGAGTGTCATGCCTGGGAAATGCCCTGGCACTGCCCCATTCTATGGGGCAGCATCCAAGCACTGACAGGGGGCAGTGCTGGGAAGGGGGGCTTCCAGTGGGAAAATCTGTTGTTGGGGGGTGGGGGTGGACATCAGTGTTGGGGGGAGGGGGTGTTCCATGTCTCTGTCAGGAGGTAATGGGGAGGGGATGTGTGTATGATGGATGCTTCTCCATGTCTCTGAGGAGGGTTCCCTGGGAGCAGGGAAGCCACGTGTATAGGATGGGTGGGTTGGGGGATCTCACGTCCATTGGTCAGACCATTTTCCTTATTTTTGTTTTGTTTAAATTAGGGCACCATTTAAAAAGGGCGAAGCCAGCATGACATCATGAAACCTATATCCAGGATTTCTTTTGACCAAGTGTCAAAAAATATGGTGGGAAAAGTTGGCAGTGGAGCTGGTGGGCTAACATTCTGCTTTTCCCATCTGAGTTGGACTTAGTCAAATTCAACAGAAATTTCTGCCCAAAGGATTTGTATTAACTACTAATCATCCATTTTTCAGATTTCTTAATAAGAACATTTGGATGATTCCCTGTCTGCCAGTATTACACAGGTACATTCGGAGGAGCATTGGGCTAATCAGCCCTTTGAACCTGCTCTGGTATTCAATAAGATCATGGCTGATCTGGTTGTGCTCTTAATTCCACTTTGCTCCCTTAGTCACCAAAAATCTGTCCAACTCTGCCTTGAATAAAGTCTATGTCACAGCCACCACTGCTTTGTGGGGAAGAGAATTTCACAGACTAACAACCCTCTGTTGAGTTGCGATCTGATTAAGGATACGCAGCATGGCTTTGTCAAGGGGAAGTCTTGCCTTACGAATCTGGTAGAATTCTTTGAGGAGGTGACAAAAACGGTTGACGAAGGACAAGCCGCTGATGTCGTCTATATGGATTTCAGTAAGGTGTTTGACAAAGTCCCTCATGGTAGGTCGGTACAGAAGATTAAAGCTCATGGGATATGTGGTCAGGTATCTAGATGGGTTGAGAACTGGCTTGCAAAGAAGACATGATGTGGGTATGCCGGCATTGGACTGGCGTAAACACAGTAAAAAGTCTGACAACACCAGGTTTTAGTCCAACCTATTTATTTGATAATACCCGAAAGCTTGCGAGTATATTATCAAATAAACTGTTGCAAAGAAGAGTCAGAGAGTAGTAGTGGAGGGGTCTTTTTCTAGCTGGAGGTCTGTCACTAGTGGTGTGCCGCAGGGCTCAGTACTGGGACCTCTTCTCTTTGTAGTGTATATAAATGATTTGGAAGAGGGAGTAGGTGGTGTGATCAGCAAATTTGCTGATGATACCAAGATGGCTGGATTGGCGGGCAGTGAGGAGCAGTGTCTGGCAATACAGCAGGATATTGATAGGCTGGTTGATTGGGCAGATACGTGGCAAATGGAGTTTAATCCGGATAAATGTGAGGTGATGCATTTTGGCCGGAATAATGTAGGAGGAAGTTATATGATAAAGGGTAAGCCCATAAGGAGTATAGAGTCGCAGCGAGACCTGGGGGTGCAAGTGCACAAGTCTTTGAAGGTGGCAGTGCAAGTGGAGAGTGTGGTGAAGAAAGCCTATGGTATGTTAGCCTTCATAGGAAGGCGTATAGAATATAAGAGCTGGAGTCTAATGTTGCAGTTGTACAGAACGTTGGTTTGGCTGCATTTGGAGTACCGCGTACAGTTCTGGTCGCCTTACTACCGGAAGGACGTGGAGACTCTGGAGAGGGTGCAGAGGAGGTTTACCAGGATGTTGCCTAGTATGGAAGGACTGGGGTATGAGGAAAGATTGAAGAAATTGGGGCTCTTTTCCCTTGAAAGACGCCGACTGAGGGGGGATCTAATAGAAGTATATAAGATTATGAAGGGTATAGATAAACAGAGGTAAGCTATTTCCTATAATAGAGACACGTAGGACAAGTGGCCATGGACTTAAGGTGAGGGGGGAGCGGTACAACACAGATATTAGAGGGAGGTTTTTCACACAGAGGGTAGTGGGGGTATGGAATGCTCTGCCAAGTAAGGTGGTGGAGACAAACACGCTAGAGTCATTTAAGAGTAACTCAGGCAGGCACATGACTGAGTTGGAGATGGGTGGATATAGGAGAACCTTTTAAATAAGGGTCATTAGCATTGGGGCGTCCCTGGTAATGTAAATGGGTATAGTATGATAATAATGTTGTTTTTTTTTCTTTCATTCACAGGTTTTAAGTCGGTCCACCTCGTGTCCAACGAGGGGCATACAGGCGATGAGTCGTACTGGGGCTGCTCTTGGTTGTTCGAGATTGGCCTAGTGCTTCATGTCGTTAGTGTGTGCCTGAACTGGACAAGATACTGGGCAAGACGACAGCTCAGTGACTATCGCTGATTGCTGTGCAGACACATGGATTTGGGCCGGTGTCTGTGGGAGTTTGCGCATTCTCCCCGTGCTTGCGTGGGTTTTCTCCGGGTGCTCCGGTTTCCTCCCACACCCCAAAGATGTGCTGTTAGGCTGATTGGCAGGAATAAATTGTCCCTAAATCAGTTTCCCTCAATCTGGATGGCCATAAAACATTAGACAGGGGTCGTGGGGGGAGAGGGGGACTGGTGGTGTTGAGATGGTGGCGCGGGCTCGTTGGGCCGAAGGGCCTGTTTCCCGGGCTGATTTTTTGTTCTCTGAGAGAAGAAAATTCTCCCCAATTTCATTTTAAATGCAGACCTTTTATTCTTAAACTGTCCCCCTTGGGTCTAGACTCTCCCACAGGTGATAACATCCTCCCGGGATCTATCCTATCAAATCTCTTCAAGATCTTGGGGGCAGTTCTCTCATCCTGCTGCGCTAAAAAATTAGTAAGAAATCTGACAACACCACCAGTCCAATGCCGGCATCTCCACATCATGGCTACTAAAACGTGGTCCAGTAGAACCTCATGGCAGGCCCGGGGAATCCCATGATGGGTGACGCACTGGATTCACGCCTAAGTTCCCACTGGGATAGTGTCCTCCAGGGCCGGATTTCCAACAACACCTGCTCTACACCGGAAATTCACAGGGAGTCACGGAAGTAATTTTAATACTTGTTTAAGTATCTATAAAAACAATCAGTGGGTCTGGGACTGAAGTCACCAGGCCCGCTAACATTCCCCACCCCGCCAGTGTATTTCACTTCAGCTGGGATTACAGGACCTCCCTGCCAAAGGGGAGCTAGTGGCCTGACTGGAGTGAAGTGAGGGGCAATCGGGGCCCCGCCGAAGGCTAGGCGGTGCAGCGGGGTGCCCCCTGGGCATTGGCACCCTGGCAATGCCATCCTGTACTCCCTGGCACTGCCCAAGGGGCAAAGTGCCAAAGCCCAGTGGGCACCATGGCACTGCCCACCAGGCATTGAGCAGTGACAAGGCAGCAGGGCAGCAGGGATTGGGGGGGGAGGTGGTTGCTGAAGTGGGGCCTAATGGAGGCGAGGCCCAGGGGTGATTGGTAGATGAGGGGGGTGGACACGGCCACTCTGAAGCGGGATTGGTGGGGGAAGCAGGAGGGCCAACAATCAATCAGGGTGGCTTGGGGTGGGAGGGGGTCAACGGGGAGGGACGGTCAGCCTGCTGGGGGGGATCCGTACTGTGGGGTGGGGATGGGTCAGGACTGCGGTGGGGGGGGGGGTTACTCTCAGGGGGAGGAGAATTGGTGGGGGGCTGGGGGGGGGGTTCCGGAAATGGTCAGGAGGCCAGTGATTGGGTTGTGGGGAGGAGGGGCAGAGGGCCAGCAATGTGGGGGTCATGAGACGGCCAGTGATGGAGCTGGCCAGCAATTGGGAGGCTACTGTGCATGTGCTGATCTCGGCATTGAAAGATCGACGTGTGCAGTATTCCTCTCAGTGCTGATTCCAGCCTCTCCAGTGGGAAAAGGCACTGCTCCCTGAAATTAAATGATATTCACATTGGTTCTTCTCTGAACTCCTAATGAAAAAAACAGTGTGAATTATTCTAGTTTTCACAAAAACTCAATACTTAGAGCCTTTTGGGGGAGAATTCCAGCCCTAATGTTTCAGTAAAATCATCACTTTCTGCGAAATTCCAATGAGTATAGATCCAATTTGTCGTCATAAGATGAACATTATTGGATTATTAGATAAGTGTTATTGGGGAGTAGTGGAACTTGGATAATACTTTAATTTTAGCACTGTGAATACAAGTTAAATTTGATTTGATTTATTATTGTCTCATGTATTAGTATACACTGAAAAGTATTATTTCTTGTACGCTATACAGACAAAGCATACAGTTCATAGAGAAGGAAATGAGAGAGTGCAGAATGTCGTGTTACAGTCATAGCTAGAGTATAGAGAAAGATCAACTTGATGCGAGGCAGGTCCATTCAAAAGTCTGATGGCAGCAGGGAAGAAGCTGTTCATGAGTCGGCTGCTACGTGACCTCAGGCTTTTGTATCTTTTTCCCAATGGAAGGCAGTGTTAGACAGTATGTCTGCGGTGCATGGGATTCTTAATTATGCTGGCTGTTTGCCGAGGCAGCGGGAAGTATAGACAGAGTCAATGATGGGAGGCTGATTTGCATGATGGATTGGGCTAC
This sequence comes from Carcharhinus amblyrhynchos, assembly GCF_965287045.1. NCBI lineage: Eukaryota > Metazoa > Chordata > Chondrichthyes > Carcharhiniformes > Carcharhinidae > Carcharhinus > Carcharhinus amblyrhynchos. The sequence continues at coordinate 19,854,785 of NC_137331.1, forward strand.
ATTCACGACTTTTCAGAGCTCCTTGCAGTCTTGGGCAGAGCAGGAGCCATACCAAGCTGTGATACAATCAGAAAGAATGTTTTCGACAGTGCATCTGTAAAAGTTGGTGAGAGTCGTAGCTGACTTGCCAAATTTCCTTAGTTTTCTGAGAAAGTAGAGGCGTTTGTGGGCTTTCTTAACAATAGTGTCGGCGTGGAGGACCAGAACAAGCTGTTGATGATCTGGATACCTATAAACTTAAAGGTTTCAATCATTTCTACTTTGTCCCCGTTGATATAGACGTTCGCCACTATGTTTTCTGAAGTCGATGACAGTCTCCTTCGTTTTGTTGACATTGAGGGATAGATTATTGTCACCATACTAGTTCTAAATTCTCTATCTCATTCCTGTACTCTGTCTCATCATTGTTTGAGGTCCGACCCACTACGGTAGTGTCATCAGCAAATTTGAAAATTGAGTTAGAGGGGAATTTGGCCACACAGTCATAGATGTATAAGGAGTATAGTAGGGGGCTGAGATCACAGCCTTGCTTTAGGCCGGTGTTGAGGATGATTGTGGAAGAGGTGTTGTTGCCCATTCTTACTGATTGTGGTCTGTGAGTTAGGAAGTTCGGAATCCAGTCACAGTTAGAGGAGCCGAGGCCCAGGTCACGGAGTTTGGAGATGAATTTCAGGTGAATAATGGTGTTGAAGGCTGAGCTATTGTCAATAAATAGGAGTTTGACATAGGTGTCTTTTTTATCTAGGTGTTCCAGAGTCGAGTGCAGGGCCAGGGAGATGGCATCTGCTGTGCAACTCTTGTGACAATAGACAAACTATAGTGAATTCAGGCAGTCCGGGAGGCTGGAATTGATTTGTGCCGTGACTAACCTTTCGAAGTACTTCATAACGATGGATGTCAGAGCCATCAGATGATAGTCATTAAGGCACACTGCTTGGCTTTTCTTTGGTACTGGGATGATGGTCTTCTTAGAGCAGATAGGGACCTCCGATTATTATAAAGAGAGGTTGAAGATGTCTGCAAATACCCCTGTCAGCTGATTCACACAGGATCTGAGTGTTCGTTCAGCTACCCAACTGGGACCAATCACTTTCCATGGGTTGACCTTTGAGAAGACTGCTCTGGTGAACTCAGATATGGATGCATCCAAGACTTCCATTGTGAAGGGCTTGCTCCCACTGATGTCTTGCTCAAAATGGGGTTAGAATGCATTGAACTCATCAGGGAGTGGTGCATTAATGCTAGCGATTTTACATGCCTTCATCTTGTAGCCTGTTATGTCTTGCCATAGGCGACAGGTTTCTGTGTGATTAGCCTGGGACTCTAGCTTGGTCCGGCACTGTCTTTTGGCATCTTTGATGGATCTCATTTGATCATATCTGGCTTTCTTGTATAGCAGAAAGAAATCCCACAACACCAGTTTAAAGTCCAAACAGGTTCATTTGTAGCAAAAGCCGCAAGCTTTTGGGGCAGTCCCGAAAGCTTGCGGCTTTTGCTACAAATAAACCTGTTTGGACTTTAAACTGGTGTTGTGGGATTTCTTTCTGTTTTATCCCAGTCCAACGCTGGCATCTCCACGTCATTTCTTGTATAGATCAGGGTTGCCTGACTTGGACATCCCAGACCTAGACTTCAGCAAGCAGTGGATATCCTTGTTCATCCATGGTTTCTGGTTGGGAAACACGTGGATTTAGTTCTTTAGCACACAGTCTTCTACACACTTACCAAGAAGTCAGTTACTGTAGTGATTTAATTTATCATTGTCACATGAATTAACATACAGTGAAGAATATTGTTTCTTGCGCGCTATACAGATAAAACGTACCTTTCATAGAAAAGGAAACAAGAGGGTGCAGAATGTAGTGTTACAGTCATAGCTAGTGTGTAGAGAAAGGTCAACTTAATGCAAGGTAAGTCCATTCAAAAGTCTTCCAGCAGCAGGGGAGAAGCTTGAATCAATTAGTACGTGACCTCAGACTTTTGTATCTTTTTCCCGAAGGAATATCCGGGGTGCTTGGGGTCCTTAATTACGTTGGTTGCTTTGCTGAGGCAGCGGGAAGTGTAGACAGGGCCAACGTATGGGAGGCTGGTTTGTGTGATGGATTGGGCTACATTCACTTGTATAGTTCCTTGCGGTCTTGGGTAGAGCAGGAGCCATACCAACCTGTGACACAACCAGAAAGAATGCTTTCTATGATGCATTTGTAAAAGTTGGTGAGGGTCGTAGCTGACATGCCAAATTTCCTTAGTCTTCTGAGAAAGTAGAGGCGTTGGTGTCAGCATGGGGGGACCAGGACAGGTTGTTGGTGATCTGGACTACTAAGAACTTGAAGCTCTCGACCCTTTCTACTTCATCCCCATTGATGTAGACAGGGGCATGTTCTCCTTTATGCTTCCTGAAGTCAATAACAATCTCCTTCGTTTTGTTGACATTGAGGGAGAGATTATTGTTCCGCACCAGTTCACAGTGGCATACTCATTCAAGACTGTCACAGAATTTTTTAAATACTGACCAGTTCATTGACTCTAAGCAGTTCTCTAGATCATCCGATTCCTCAGACCAACAATGCATGACTTTCTTTGATAGATTCTCCCACTTCAGTTTTTCCTTCTAAGCGAGGGGTAGGATTTGTGGTCTGATTTGCCAGAGTGTGGATGAGCGATAGAGTGGTAAGCATGTTTGGTATTTGTGTAGCAGTGTTCTAGGATATTTGGGCCTCTGGTGGAACAGGAAATGTGCTGGTAGTAACTTGTTAGCTTGGCCTGATTGAAGTCTCTGGCCGTGATGAACAAGGCTTGGGATTTTTCGTCTCAAGATTATTTGTAGCGGCGTACATTTTGTCCAGTGCTATTTTCACATCCACATGGGTTGGGATGTAAACTGCCGTCTGCATTACAGAAGTGAACTCCCACAGAAAGTAGTACGGGCAGCGTTTTAGTGCAGGTATTCTAGATCCGGAGAGCAGGAACTCCCCAGTGTTGCTATGTCTAGGCATCAGGAGGTTTGAATTAGGAAGCAGACAACACTTCCTCTGGCCTTGCCTGAAGCCACTGTACAGTCCATTCAATGGATTGAGAAGTCCTCTGGTTGTAGGGCATAGTCCGGTGAAGCAGGAATGAGCCACGTCTCCGCGAAACACAGCACACGGCAGTCTGGCTGTGCTAAACTGGCTACTGCTAATTAATGTCACAGATAAGCAAATGCACTGAACTGGATGATATTACAAAACTTTATAAAAGGGTGGTATGTCAATTCTAAATTCTAACTGCTCATTAGAAAACTGGTGAGTGGTTACTTACCAACTCAGATCCCAACCCTCTACGATAAAAACCTGCAGTGTTTTACAGCTTCATAAATGTATGGAAATCAGGGTGCTATTACATCAATAGGCAACTGACACAATTTTACAGATAATTGGGCCTCAAGAGGGGAAGCATCTGTGACTATCCTGCAGATTTTTACTTGGGTGTTAAAACAAGAGATACTTCAGCTAAACTCAAAACTTTCCTTTGAGAGTAAGGAGAGTTGTGTTCCTCAGATGCCAAAATCAAATTGTTTCCCTAATCTCCTCTCCCCACCCCCCTCCCCCACAATTGTTCCTCTGCTATCCTCCCACAGCCTTCTCAAAGTCCTCTCCCCACCACTTCCTGGAAGCCGGTGAGTGGTTATCCAACACATGCAACCTCAGACTGCAGACATCTATTCTGCACCTTCTACACCTATTCTTGTGAACTGGGGACATTTCAGTTGATGTCCAGTGTAAGATCACCATGGTCTGCTGCTGCTGCAGCTACCAGGCTGGAAATTGACTTGTGAGCATAGTTTCCCAACCAGAACCCACACTGAGTTAAAATCCCCCTTAGAACTCTGGAGCAAATCGAAAGGGCAGTGAAACTCTGACCTTCCTGTACCATTAGTTTATTGTGCCGGTCCTGGAGAATAGTCTAAAAATCCATTTCAAGCCTGGTGCCAAACTGTTTGCAAGTTTCCCATCTCCTTTCTAATGGTGTGAACTGGATGCACAAGTCCAATTAGCATGTCTAAAGTAGCAATTAAATAGCTGTTCAAATCCCAGTGCATGGAAGGGGGTGGATAAACATGCTGCCAATGTTTTGAGCAGGGGATGGGTGGGGGCGGGAACACTGAGATCGGGGCGCCCTCACAAAAAGGCACCCCTGTGCATTCAGAAGCCAGCCTCACTGGCATGTTTCACCCACACTCCCCGGTACTGGCAAGAAACTCCCAACTCAGAAAAAGTGACTGAGCATTGGAGGATTGCAGTGTGGAATACGCCTGAGAAACTAGTGCAGATCACTCCATTATTCCTGTCATTATGACACTCAAACATTTTCTTAGGAGATTTATAAATTCTTTTACTTCCTATTCCTGAGTTAGATCAAGAGATTGTTAATAAAGAAGGTTGTTTTGCAGTTTCACCTGAAAATGGCCTAGAATTTATAGCCATACTTCCTGCAGTTGTGAAGACAACTGTAGGAATACTATATTAAGAATAATTAAAACAAATGCTTTGGTTCTTTTGCCTGAAAATGACAGGATAATTCACATTAAAATATAATTTCTGTAAATTAGTCTAGTTTTATTGATAGAATCCCTACAGAGCAGAAGAGGCCATTCAGCCCATTGAGTCTGTATGACTCTCCAAAAGAATACTCTACCTAGGCTCAATCCCCACCCTAACCCCATAACCCTTGCACATCTTTGAACTGTGCGAGAAAACTGGAGCACCTGGAGGAAATCCATGCAGACACAGGGAGAATGAGCACAGTCACCTTAGGCTGGAATCGAACCTGGGTCCCTGGCATTGTGAGGCAGCAGGGCTAACCACTGTAACACCGTTATCAGTGAACAAGATATTCTCAGTGTATAACAGAATTCCATTTAGCATTGGAAATATCATAGCTATGATTTTAATTGCCATTTCCAAATCCTCCAACCTCTCCTTGGGCAGGAAAGGATCAGGCATGTCATTAAACTCCCAATAATGCAACCCCACTTGCAGTTGCCACAGAATTAATAATGTTAACACGTCTCCCACTGAAATTGGGGTTAATCATGCAATTAGGATCCCAATGTGATTTTAACAGGATAGGATTCACAGAGTTCAGAAAGAACACCAGAGAAACCCTGAGGGGGTGAGTGGTGACTGATAAGTATGCTGAAAGTAAAGGGGCATCATTCACAGTTCTTTCATTTCATTGTGAGCTGTAACTCTGGAGTCACTGCTTTTGCTTGTCATTTTGACGATATTTCTATTAAAAAGGATTTGCTGTTTCAGTTGCTCAGTTTTAGAGTGAAAAAGAGGAGCTACAGCAGCAACAGATACATGATGAAGAGCTCAAAGGTGGTAATCAGGGGGACAATACAGGATGCAGCCTCTCAGAAAACCTTACCCAACTTACAAGGTCTTCAGAAAGAGGCTTAAGTTCTTTGATCTGACTGAACAGCAGCACTACAGGCTGCTCAGATCATCAAGATAGATAGTTGCCATCTCTGCAGCCTCCAATAGGATCAGCTACCTGTTGGGCTGGCACTAATATATGCCAGTGACCACAGTCCTTAATTATTGCACCTCTCGATCATTCCAGGCAGTAATAGGTGACATATTGAGAGTGATGCAGTCTGTCATCTACAAATGTATCAGGCAGGTCATAAATGCTTTATCTGACAGGGCAGGGCGATATATCTTATTACTTGGTGATGGAAATAGTGGGGCATTGGGGTTTGCAGCTCTGATTCACTTTCCGCAAGTACAAAGACAAATAGATGTCAGAACACTCTCTGACCAACCAGGAGGTTTTTGCTATCCACAAGTGTTACACCCATCAGCATCCAACTCCTATAAAGCCACGGGGGAGGTTCATGAAGGTATGTTTTTAATACTCAGAAAGGATACTTTGGTCAGCACATTGTCCTATGATTTAGTGGGCGGCACAGTAGCACTGTGGTTAGCGCTGAGGCTTCACAGCTCCAGGGACCTGGGTTCGATTCCCGGCTTGGGTCACTGTCTGTGTGGAGTTTGCACATTCTCCTCGTGTCTGCATGGGTTTCCTTCGGGTTCCTCCCACAGTCCAAAGATGTGCTGGTTAGGTTGATTGGCCATGTTAAAATTGCCCCTTAGTGTTCTAGGATGCTTAGGATAGAGGGATTAGTGGGTAAAATATGTAGGGATACGGGGGTCGGGCCTGGATGGGATTGTGGTTGGTGCAGACTCGATGGGCCTCTTTCTGCACCGTAGGGTTCTATGATCTATGATTTGCCCTGGAACCAATGTTAGAGGATGGCTACTTAGGGGCAAGGGATGCCCCCTTCTACTATGGAAGATGATAACTCTGTCATTGATACTCAAGTCCAAGTTCAAGTAACTCGACAGGGCTGGAGGCTCGCTGCAGCATCAGTCAGTCTCCAGAATAATAGCTGTATGTCCTCCATAACACCACACAGAAAGAAGGATGGAAAGGCAGTAAAAATGGCCTTCAGAATGCCTCATGAAGAAGAGATTGATGGAAGATAATGTTGAAGGACATGATAAATGGTGTTTTGAGTATCTTTCAGCTCCAGGTTGAAAGGATGAACTCAGCATAGGGTCAATGAAACACTCAAGTGTAAATCTTGTGCTATATTTTTAAACTCTGGCTTCCCAAGTCTACAGTATCTATGAGGTAATCCTCATGGCTTGAGCAAAGTTTGTGACATTGTACGTTTCCCCGATTCTGGTGAGATACCTGCAGCTGACGTGTTCTGAATGCTGATGCCCATGAGGGCGCTGCTACAGTCCCTGAACTTCTACTGGTGCAGTTGGAAATTCAAGCACAATGTCGGTCATTGGTTAAGCGGGTGGCAACGTACTGACCTCCTGCAACGGATCCACAAGTACAGCATCCATACTGAGCAGAGCTTGGAGAGGACAGTGCCCTCCGATATGTACTCTCCTCCGCTGTTATGTCATCACTATCTTCTCCTGTTTACCTGTATTGTAAAACGCAGCAGGGACCAGCCCTTCTCATAGAATCTTACTGTGCAGAAGTAGGCCATTCAGCCCATCGAGTCTGCACTGACCACAATCCTACCAGGCCCCTATCCTCACAACCGCATGCATTTACCCTAGCTAATCCTCTGAGACTAAGGGGCAATTTAGCATGGCCAATCCACCTAACCCGTACATCTTTGGAGTGTGGGAGGAAACCAGAGCACCTGGAAGAAACCCACACAGACATAGGGAGAATGTGCAAACTCCACACAGAGCGTCACCCAAGCCAGAAATTGAATCTGGGTCCCGGGCGCTGTGAAGCAGCAGTGTGCCACCATGCCACCCCTATCAATCTCAATAGCATGCACATTTGATGCAGAGATATGGAGAAAGTAGGGTCGTGATACTAATTTGAAAAATCCTTCAAAGAGCCAGTGCAGCTACAATAGGCCAAAGTACCTCCGTTTGTGCTGTACAATTCTGTGATTCTGGTTATAAGTAGGACTTTCTATCTGTGGTAAGAGCCTGGGATGACCTGAAACTTAGTGAAGGCAAGATGATTCCAGGCAACAGCTGAGTAACCTCAAGAAAGTAAATGGCCTAATCTTAAACTTATTCTCACTGGGCAAGGGTTGGTTAAAGAAATACAGGCCAGAGTCTCTTCTCAAATCATTAATTGATCTGTTTATGCTGACAACTGGTTGTCCTCTCATCTAGGAACTAGATGGATTTATGGATTTAAAATAGGGGATCAAAGTCTAGTATTAACTTGCATTAGAAGATAAATAATAAAAGTGGAAACCACAATTTCGTTTTCAAGTGGAGCACTGGTTGGTATGATACAATTGATGCCTTGGTTTAGTGAGAAGGAGTGACAGGAGGCAGATTTTGTACTCTTGACTTCTATCTGATCATGTGAGGGGACAATGAATAAGGAGAAAATCAAGCACAGTGCAAAATATCCGCTTTCCCTGCCTCTGTACTTGTTTGAAACCTGTTACATCTCCAACATTTTCCAGTGTTGATGAAGGGTCATCAATCTGAAATGTTGGGCTGAATTTTACATTTCTCAGCAGGGTGAAGGAAATGGAACAGCCCTGCTCACTCCCATCCCTGCTGTCTCTGTGTTTCCAATCAATTGTTTGGCCATTTGGTGGGGAGGAGGCCAATTATCGGTGCAAAGCAAGGTTGTTTCCCAACCACAAACCCTTTTCCCTTGCTCCCTTCCAACTTTGCAGTTATCAGGGCCAGTTTCTCATATCTATTTTCAGAAGCCACAATATGGTCAGATCTTGTGACTTTGAGTTACTATAAAAGATAATATAGTGATGAATTTTTGTTTCAGCTATATTCGCAGTGAAATATGAATCCCACCTTGGTGTGAATACACAAGTTATTGGTTCTGAGAATCTGCACTGTATGCTGGGATGTCATGTGGCAAGGGGGTAATGTTGCAGCTCAAATTGCAAAGTCTTCCAGCTCTGAGAATCTGTACTTATTATTCACAGGTGCAAAACATATGTTTCAAAAAGTCATTCAAAATACTGCCATCTTCCCCAGCAGAATCCGCTGGTACATTCAACCATGGTCACAATGCAGGGTGTTTCTAACATTGTTGTGGCACCTTGTTATAACTGGCATAAAAGACTCCCAAACCTTTTTGTGCCCAATGCCCGAAAAATGCAGCAGGCAAGGAAAAATTGCAGATGGTTAAGAAGCTTAATAGGATGTGCTGGCCTTGGAGAGGGTCCAGAGGAGGTTCCTGAGAATGATCCCAGGAATGAAAAGCTTGACGTACGAGGAGCATTGAGGGTTCTAGGTCTGTGCTTGTTGGAATTTAGAAGGATGAGGGGGCACCTCATTGAAACTTACAGAATTCTGAAAGGTCTGGATAGAGTGGACATAGGGGATGTGTACATTGCTGGGTGTGTACTATAGGCCCCAAATAGTCAGGGAGAGATAGAGGAGCAGATATGCAAGCAAAGCTCAGAGAAGTATAAAAACAATAGAGTAATAATAGCGGTTTCAACATCCCCACTATTAATTGGGATAGGAAAGTGTGAAATGCTTAGAGAGGGTGGAATTCTTAAAGTGTACCCAGGAGAGCTTTTTGAACCAGCATGTATAAAGTCCTACAAGGAAGGGAGTGATCCTGTACCTAATTTTAGGGAATGAAGCTGGATAGGTGGTAGAAGTGTTACTTGGGGAGAATTCTGTGATAGCGGCTGTGACTTGATAAGATTTAAGGTAATTATAGAAAAGTTCTCAACTGGGGGAAGGCTGATTTTAATAGGAAAAGATAGGATCTAACTAAAGTGGGCTGGGAGCAGCTACTTGTTAGAAAATTCACATCAGAGCAGTGGAAGTCATTCAAAAGAGAAATAGAATAAAATGGAATCCCTCCACAGATTTCACATCCTCATTACCTCTGTAATGTCATCCAGCTCCACAATCTTTCAATCGATCAGCACTCAACTTTGGCCTCTTAAACATGCCTGTTTTTAATTGCACCACCACTGTGCCTATGCATTCAGCTAAGCTCTCCAATTCCAGTCCTAAACTTCTTTGCCTCTCTACCGTTTTTTGAATACACTCTTAAAACATACATCTTTAACTAGGTTCTTGACCATCTGCCCAAATATTATGTGTCAGCTGTTGATCATTTAGTAACACTCTCACATCTGCGTCAGACGTTTGTGGATCCAAGTCCCACTCAGAACCTGAGGACAAGATCTATGCTAACACTGCTCTGCAATACTGAGGGATCGCCACATCAATACTTCCTGCATGTCTTCCAATTTTCCTTGATCAAGGATTCTTTTTCTCCTTGGTTTACAGGGCTGTCAGCCACGCCAGTTCCATTTCCCACAGGTGATCTCACCTGTTCCTCGGCCTCCCAGAATGATGACAGGGTTTCCTTTGCTTTTCCTTCCCTTCTACCCCAGTAGCCTCCGTATTCAACCTTTACCATCTCTGTCACCTTCAGGCTAACGTTACCAAACGTTCCCCTTTACTCCCAACTCAGGAATTCAAAGGAATTCCCTTCATGATACCCCATGTTCACTCTTTTATCTTCCCACCCATGATGCCTTTCAACCTGCCCTTTCTCTCCCTCGCTTTCCACCATCTAGGTGGATTTCCACCGCCCTAAACACTATTAACAGCTGAAACAGCACATGTGCTTCTTTCAATTTTCTATACTGTGTTCACTGTTCACAAATCAGTTCCCTCTACACTGGGGAGATCAAACACAGACTGAGTGATTGATTTGAAAAACACCTCTGTTCAGTCTGCAGTATGACTCCAAGCCACCTGTCATTTTAATTCATTTCCAGTATGATCTTTCTTTCCTTGCCTCCTTACACGCTTCCAATGAAACTCAATGCGAGCCCAAGGAATAACAGTTTATCTTTCAATTAGGCATCATAAAGCTTTCCAGACTTAATGCTGAATTCAACAATGTCAGGCCATCATCTCTGCCCCCCTTATTTTTTCAAATAGCAGCTGTTTGGGTAATTATTCTTTTATTTCCATTTACACCTATGTCAGACCCACCTTTACTTCCTCTGTTTGTCCCATTACCACCCACCTTTGGCCTGCACCATCATCCATTTTGCCATTTAAACTCTCCTATCTTCCACCATATCACTGACACTCCTGTTCATTCCTCTCTGGTTTTTCCTCGCCTTTGTAGCCTGCTTATAACCTGGAATATTTCTAACTTCCTCAGTTTTGATGAAGGATAGTGATCTAAATCATTAACCTTGTTTCCCTTTCCACACATGCTGTCTGACCTGCTGATTATTTTCAGAAATTCCCTGCATCTGCATTATTTTGTTTTTAATCGAATGCACAAGTGAACTTTTGTACATTTGGGAAAAGTGCATTAATCTTAAGGGCAGAAGGAAAACAGATTATCAGAACTCTTGCTGACGCACATACAACAGTAAAAAAATAGCTGATAGTTCACACAATTGAACCACTTAAAATCTTTCCAGCCAGCAGCAAAAGACAAAAACATGACATCCGCAGATAAAGGTGATAAAGTGTGCACACCCATGCACCATCGCTCCACTTACTTTGATAATTGAACATTCTGTGTAAATTAGTATCACTGTATCTATCTCAGGAAATAAAGTGAGCCAAATTGCACAATGCATCTTAAATGAAGCATGTACAATCATCATCATCCTGATCCCACAAAAAATAGATCACTTCTGCATATTCAGCTTTTAAAAAGGTTAGATCAGACAGCTGCCTGGAACAAAAACACTCAAAGGAGTACTGCTATTGCAGATTTGAAAGCCAGTAAGGATAAGTCCACAGGTTTTGGTACTAAACTTCGTAGACAGAACAAGTACTTCACAGTAAAACAGAAGTTTCCTTTGAGTCAAGGCTTTACATCCAATTCTATGCCAACTTGCACCATCTCTCTCAAAGAATACAACAAGATTTATAAAATCCTTTTTAAAAAGATATTTAAGGGGGCTAAACTGGATAAGCTCTGCAAACGAAACAGTGCAGAAACGAATCTTTGTGCTGCCTGCACATTAACGTGGTTTCTTTGTGTAGCCAGTTTAATTGTACTGTTCATTGGCTGCACACAACATGAGCCGAAATTTGTAACTTCCTAGCTCAATTATCTGCTCAATCGCCTTTATGGCTTCACCAGGAGAGGTTCTGTCAGCTGAAGAAAACAGCTGCTCCTTGCCAGAGGAACCGGAGGCCACTGAGGCTCCCTAGAGAGGTCAAATGTAAGGGTGGGGGGGGAGGGGTTTGCCCCTTGCCTGGTGGGCAATGCAGGGAATAGGGCCTAAAGAAAGCCAGTATAAAATAGTGGGGCGACTGGGGGAGGTAGGCCCGCCCGCTGCACACTCTGCGAATGAAGGTGGTTTGAGAATATCATAAATTTGCCAATGTCATTATTTATTCTATTCAAATCTAAAGCCTCGGTTCAAGTGTTACATCCATGAACCCTTTCCTGCATCATCTCAAAAACAACTAGGGCCAAGCAATAATTGTTGGCCTAGCCAGCAACATCCACAACCCATATATGAAAAAAATATTTGCCTGTTCCTGGGTCCCTCCTCATTCTGAGACCTCAGGTGGATGTAGAACCAGCAGCAGCCAGTGGCACTGCTGTGTGCAGAATAGCCACGAGCCTCTGATTGGCCAACAGCTCTTGGAGGCAAGGATTTCTGCCTCCAGGTCCTTGATCCCTAGAGAAGACATGCTGCTGAACTGTTAGGTGCCTGAATAGATGTGAGTTTTCCCAAAAAGAAGCAATGTGAGAATCTAACTGACTCTTCAACCAATGACCAACACCATCGCCACCACATGATTCAGCTATGATGCAAGCTGCAAATCTCCAGAACCTAGGATAAAAGCAAATAACTACGTATGCTGGAATCTGAAACCAAAAGAGAAAATGCTGGAAAATCTCAGCAAGTTTAGCGGCATCTGTAAGGAGAGAAAAGAGCTGACGTTTTGAGTCCAGATGACCCTTTGTCAAAGCTCTCCAGAACGTGCTGGTTAATTTACATTGCTCTGCTGTTTGTTTCTGACAAATTTAATCTCACCCATTGCATCCCCACTGTTTTTAAGAACTTGCTGAATTCAACATTTAATTGCTCATTAAATTCTCTAGAGAAAGTTAGAGCAGGAACTTCAGAACCTAAGTGCTTTTTCACAAAATTTCACAGTGCCTTTAGCCTATCAAACTGCACTGACATGTGAGAAACATCTAATCTACCTAATCCCATTACCAGCATTTAGCTCAGAGCCTTGAAGGGTATGATGTGCCAAGTGCTTATCCAGATACTCTTTAAAGGATGGTGCAGAGGGACCTCGGGGTCCTTGTGCATGAGTCGCAAAAACCCAGCCTGCAGGTGCAGCAGGTGGTCAGGAAGGCAAATGGGATGCTGGCCTTCATAGCAAGGGGGATTGAATATAAAAGTAGGGAGGTCTTGCTGCGGCTGTATAGGGCATTGGTGAGGCCGCAGCTGGAGTACTGTGTGCAGTTTTGGTCGCCGCACTTACGCAAGGATATTTTGGCCTTGGAGGGAGTGCAGAGGAGGTTCACTAGGCTGATACCGGAGTTGAGGGGGTTGAGCTATGAGGAGAGGCTGAATAAACTAGGCTTGTACTCGTTAGAGTTTAGAAGAATGAGGGGAGATCTCATTGAGACGTATAAGATGATGAATGGGATGGATAGGATAGAGGTGGAGAGACTCTTCCCGCTCAGAAAGGACAGCAGGACTAGGGGGCACAGCCTCAAGATAAAGGGGGGGGCGGTTTAGAACGGAGTTGAGGAGGAATTTCTTCACTCAAAGGGTGGTGAATCTCTGGAATTCTCTGCCCGTTGAGGTGTGGAGGCTGCCTCGCTAAATATTTTTGAGACGCAGGTTGATAGGTTTTTGATAAACAAGGGGATTAAGGGTTATGGGGAGAGGGCGGGAATGTGGAACTGAGCCACGACAGATCAGCCATGATCTTATTGAATGGCGGGGCAGGCTCGAAGGGCTAGATGGCCTACTCCTGCTCCTATTTCTTATGTTCTTAACTCTGCATGGATTTCCTCCAGGTGCTTCAGTTTTCCCTAAGTCTGCATGGGTTTTTTCCAGGTGCTCCGGTTTCCTATCGCAGTCCAAAGCTGCACAGGTTAGATGGATTGGCCATGCTAAATTGCCCCTTAACATCAGGGGTACTAGCTAGGGTAAATGGATGGGGTTATGGGGCTAGAGCCTGGGTGGGATTGTGGTTGGTACAGACTCGATGGGCTGAATGGACTCCTTCTGTGCTATAGGATTCTATGATTCACACCTTTCAAGGTTAAATTCCATCTGCCACTTATCTGCCCTTTTGACCATCTCATCTCTAACCTCTTATAGCCCAAAACACACAGCCTCACTGTTAACCACCTGTTTACTCATTATACTCCTTTGTATTATACTCATAATACAAACGTATTAATCCTATCACTCTCAGTCATTTATGTTGTCTATATAAATGATGAAAAGTAGGGGATCCAACACATATCTCAATGGTACCTAGTCATTAAAGCAGCCTTTTGTCATCATCCTCTGTCTCCTACAACTGAGCCAATTTTGAATCTATCTTATCAAATGTGTCCCATGTGCATTTGTCTTCTTTATAAGTCTCCCGTGTGGGACTTATAAAGGGATTGCTGAAATCCAGACAAAAGACATAGATGCACTACCCTCATCTACATACCTGGTCATTTCCTCAAAAAATTCAATCAAATTTGTTAAACGTAACATCCCCCTGACAAAGCCATACTGACTATCCTTGACCAACCCTTGCCTCTCCGAGTGAAGACAGAGTTTCTCCATGTTTCCCTACCACTGACATTAGACTCACTGGTCTGCAGTTCCCTGGCTTATCTCTATAACCCTTCTTAAATAGCAGAGCCACATTAGCTATTCTGCAGTCTTCTGGCACCTGCTCCGTGGCCAGAGGGGAATTGAAAATTTGGATCAGAGCCCCTGCAATCTCCTTCCTTGCCTCCCACAGCAACCTAGGGCACAATTCATCTGAACTTAGATATTTCTCCACTTCTTAGCCTGCCCACACTTAGATTTTATCACTCACTATGTCAATTTGTTAAAGGACCTTGTAGTCACTCTCCCTGAGTTCCATACCTTTATCCTCATTTTCCTGGGTGAAGATGGATGTGAGATATTTGATCAACATTCTTCTGAACATCCTCTGGCTCCAACCATGGATTGCCCCCTTGATCCCTTTTGAGTCCTACTCTTTCCCTGGTTATTCTCTTCCCATTGATATACTAATAGAATATCTTGGGATTTTCCCCACTTTTACCAGCTAGAGAATTCTCATGTCCCTTCTTTGCTTTCCTAATTGCTTTCTTGAGTTCCACCCTGCACTTTTGTATTCTACCAATGCCTCCACTGATTTGCTCCCTGTTACCTTTTTTCTTCTCATCGCATCCTGAATATCTCTGGTCATCCATAGTTCTCTGGGCTTCTTATTCCTTTCTATCACCCTCGAGGGAACATGCTGGGTCTGTACCCTCCCAACTTATGTTTTGAACACCTTCCACTCCTCTTCGGTAGATTTCCCCACAAGTAACCATTCCCAGTCTACCTTGGACAAATCCTGCCTTATTTTACCAAAATCCACTCTCCCCAATTCAAAACGTTTTTTGCAACTTGTCTATTTTTTTGTCCTTTAAGCTTAAATTATACCATGCTGTGTTCACTATCACTAAAAAGCTCCCCCACCATTATGTGGCTTCATTCCCCATAATTAGGTCCAGCACTGCACCATCCCTTAGTGGACCCTCCACCCATTGACCTAAAAGGGTTTCCTGCACACATTTCAAGAAAGCCACTCCATGCAAGCCCTTAGCACTATGTCTATCCTAGTTAGCGTTGGGAAAATTATCTAATTCACTTATTTGCTCAATTTCCCACTGACAATCTGGGATGTATAATAAACACCTAGCAATGTGGCTGCCCTTTTTTTACTCCTAAGCTCTATCCACAAAACTTCATTTAATGCCCCCTCCAAGATATTATCTCTCTTATTGCAGTAATTGAGTCCTTAGTTTATAATGCAATGCTTCTTCCTCTTTTATCACTTCCCCTGTCATGCCTGAAGATTTGATATCTTGGAATGTTGAGTCTCTTCCTCAACCACATCTCTGTGATGGCTATTATATTACAATTCCACATGTCAATCCTCGCCCTTTAGTCATCCATTTTACCTATAATACTCCTGGCATTGAAGTAGAGGCCATCCAGCCTTGTCTTACTCCTTTGAAACTTAGTACTCCCTCTGACTTGATTGTTTTACTGTATTATGCTGTGACCTTATTCTGCTAACAGTCTGTGTCTCCTCCCTAAATTAGTTTATACTCCTCCCAATAGCACCAGCAAACCCATCAGTTCCTCTCTAATTCAGACATAGACCTTTTAACTAATTTAATAATTGTTGATGCAATCCAAATTAAACACTCTAGCCCAAAGGGTATCAATTTAAACCGGTTAATCTCATTTCCGCATATAGTCAATTATTCTAAGAGATTTTAAAAAAGCAACATTTTAAATTTCTAATTTTGTATTTTTACATCATTTTCTTACTTTGCCTTTATGTATTTCTTCTTTATCTTGCTTAATTCAAATGTCTTTTCCTTCCCTATTTTCTATCTGTCCCTGATTCGTCCTCATTCTCTATCATTTATTTGTTTCTATCTTATATATTTCTCACTGATAAAGCAAGACACAGTTGGTCTCTCAGGGATCTGAGAGCAGATAATGGACAGGCTTAATGAGATGCACAGAAGGAGATGGGCAAACCCGAGCTGCCAAATAGTATAATTTACCAGCTAAATGGTGCAAATATAGTGCAACCTGATACCTGTTAACCTCTTTATTGCTGGCTCATTTCGTGTCTTCCAGGTCTTCATTGTTTACCATGAGGGCAGCATGATGGCATAGTGGTTAGCACTGCTGCTTCACAGTGCTAGGGACCCAGGTTCAATTTTGGACTTGAGTGACTGTGTGGAGTTTGCATGTTCTCCTCGTGTCTGTATGCGTTTCCACCCATAATCCAAAGATGTACAGTTTAGGTGGATTGGCCATGCTAATTGACCCTTAGTGTCTGGGAACGTGTATGCTAGGTGGATTAGCCACGGGAAATGTGTAGAGTTACAAGGGCTTTATGTCACAGATAAGTATAACCTAACTAGCCGCATGATGAATGGTCAACAAATCACTGAATGATAGTCTCCTCCATGCCGTATTATTCCATGTGGTGAATTGTGTCTAAATTGGCTCTTTATTAGAGATATCCATCTAGTTTCACTCTTTCCCCATGTTTGTTTGCAATTGTTTTCTCATCCCGTACATTTCCAAATGCCCTTTTGAAACTTTCACTGAATTGACTTTCACCACCATTTCAGACCACAATTAGCTGGGAAAAAATACATTACCTCATGTCGCCTCTGGTTCTTTCACCTGCCACTTTCAATCTGCGTTTTCTGGTTACCAATTCTTCTACCAGTGGAAAAAGCTTCTCTTTATTTACGCAATGAAACATGTTCATGATTTCAAATCTCCAGTAAACCTCAAATAAAAGCAAAATACTGCAGATGCTGGAAATTTGAAATAGAAACAGAAAAGACTAAATAAACTCAGCAGATCTGGTAACATTTGTAGAGAGAGAAAAAATGTATTTCTCGATGCTGCTAGACCTGCTGAGTTTATTCAGCATTTTCTGTTTTTGTTCCTGTAGACCTACACTGCTCTAAGAAGAGCAACCCAATTTTCTCCCAGTCACTCGACATAACTGATGTCCCCATCCCACATTCAGAAAATTATTCTGCATCCTCTCTAAGGTCTTTGAATCCTTCCTAAAGTTGGTGTACTGAACACAATGTTTCAAAAAGGTTTAGCAGAACTTACTTGCTATTGTATTCTAAGAGCTCAATTTTGCCACATGGGCAGATGTTCCTTTGCTTGGGCCAAGAAAGAGGTGGCCCCAAGGGCTGTGGGGGGCAGTGGGACCCAGAGCAGTATTTCTATTGGTGGGGTTGCCATCTGAATACAGATGGCAGGCCACCCACAAGAGCTGCAGGTCCAATCAGCAACTGCAGTTCGGCTGCAACATTGTTAGTGGTGGCCATTGCTGAGGCTGCAGTGGTTGCCTCAATGGTTGGGTGCTTTTGAAGAAAGGTAAATGGGGTTGCGGGTGCCTAAGTCCAGTAGGTAAGTCCTGATGATCATGCCTAGGTATTGGGAGGGGATGAAGTCCACACTGCCATCTGTTGGGGGTGTGCATACTCTGATAGTCATAAAAGAGGGTGACACTGCAGAACCCATTGACAGTCTGCCAGGTTTGACCTGACAGCCTCCCCATGTGGCAAATCCTCTCTATGCTGGGCAAGTGCTCAGGGGTGGCAGGAAGTGGCCCTCAAATGGCCACTTAAAAGCTTCAGTGCTGATCTACCAACCTTCCTCTGACTGGCAAAATAACAAGGTGGCAAGACATTGGGCACCTCCCTGATGCTTTCCCACACATTTTGCCAGGTTTCTCCACCATACTGCCCATTTTCAAAGGATCTGGAAAATTTTGGCCCAACTCTTAACAAAAACCAGGATCACAGATACTTTTTAAAAAGACCCTCCTCAACTTGTTTTGCCATCTTCTTAAGATTTGTCTAGATCAAATGTCAGGCTCTCTGTTCCTGTACTAGCTTAAAAATAACATAATTTACTTTTTGTTTATTTGTCCTCAAGCACCCAACCATTTCAAGCTCCTCTGCATTATCTTTTATCTGCACGTGCATGCCCACTTCACTAATCTATCTATATCCTCCTGAAACATGTTACAATTCACCTCATTGTTCATTACTTTTCTGAGTTTTATGTCATCTGCAAACTTGGAAAAATTAAATATTATATAAAACATATATTTAAAATATATACATATATTTAGTGAGCCTAACACTAATCACTGGAGAATGCCATTGTATACTTCCCTACAATCTGAAAAGCTTTTTAATGTGACTCTCGATTTTGTTCTGAGATAATTTTGTATCAGCATTACCACTTTCCCTTTCATCTCATGGGCTTCAATTTTGCCAACAACCCTATTATGTCCACTTTGTCAAAAACCTTTGAAGATTCCATAAACAACTATTATCAGCCACATCACCGGCCCTTTCTGTTACTTCCTGATGAACAGACTGGATTGTAGGCTGGACACGTCTGTCACTCTAAATGCTCTATTAACTGGATACACTTTAAGTGTAGCAAAGGAGTTGGGACAGGGGGAAGCCAAAAGTGCCCATCAGGCTAGTACCCTCTTGCTCTTGTAATGGCTTGTTTGATTTGATTTAACTTACTGTCACATGCAATAGTATACAGTGTAAAGTATAGTTTCTTGTGCGCTATACAGACAAAGCATATCGTACACAGAGAAGGAAAGAAGAGAATGCAGAATGTAATGTTATTGTCAGGGTGTAGAGAAAGATCAACTTAATGCGAGGTAGGTCCATTCAACAGTCCAATGGCAGCAGGAAAGAAGCTGCTCTTGAGTCAGTTGATACATGTCCTCAGACTTTTGTATCTTTTTCCTGACGGATGAAGATGAAAGAGAGTATGTCTGGGGTGTGTGGGTCCTTAATTATGCTGGCTGTTTTGCCAAAGCAATGGGAGGGCTAGACTGAGTCAATGGATGGGAGGCTGGTTTGAGTGATGGACTGGGGTTCGATCACGAACCTTTGAAGTTTCTTGCGGTCTTGGGCACAGCAGGAGCGAAACCAAGCTGTGATAGAACCAGAAAGAATGCTTTCTATGGTGCATCTGTAAGAGTTGGTGACTCAATCATCACATATCAGCTTGTTTTCCAGAAGCTTTTTTGAGCCAGAATGCTCGTATTTATGTCTTTCCTTTGCTGCAGCCCTGTAAAAGCAGCCTTTTAATTGATGAAGGCCAAGGCAGTGCCTCACAGCATTCTATGTCTCTCTTATCAAAACTGCAAGTAGCAAGTGGTAGCAGGGTCCATGCAATCCAAAACATACTTGCAAAAGTATTATTGAGCACGTTATAAAGTATTGGTGATGAACAGCAAGCGTGGTTTTGGACAAGAAGGTGGCATCTGCTGCCTTGAAGATCCTCTTTACAAAATGGGACAACACTCTCCTGTTGGTCTCAAGTGGGAAAGGAATGAAAGTTACAGCGTCAGTCAATAGACTGCAGAATGCTAAAGTTGTGAAGTCTATTTATTAGTCACAAGTAGGCTTGCATTAACACTGCAGTGAAGTTACTGTCAAATTTCCCTAGTCACCACATTCCAGTACCTGTTTGGGTACACAGAGGGAGAATTTAGCATGGCCAATGCACCTAACCAGCATGTCTTTCAGACTATGGGAGGAAACCGGAGCACCTGTAGGAAACCCATGCAGACACAGGGAGAATGTACAAACTCCACACAGACAGTGGCCCAAGCTGCGATTCAAACGCAGGTCCCTGGCACTATGAGGCAGCAGTGCTGACCACTGTGCCACCCCTGCAGAATACTGCAGAACAAACAGACGCCGGGAGAAGGCTCGAGGACAATGGCAAAATTGACTGTAGTAGACAGTACGTCTCTGCATTTTAGATTGGCTGTTGGCCTTGCAGCAGATGGAACAACTCTGTAATTGTCTGCATGTTGACCTGGACCCTGAAGAGGCAATCATTCTTGATCACTGCCATTTAATTCTGGCAGTGATTGCTGGTAATATAACAGCGTGTGTGAGCAGTCTAACTTTGTTCCAGCTGATCCCCCTAGCATGTTTTCTTCCATTTTCTATCACTTCAATCATGAAACGTTGTATTTGTAGTGTTTAAAGACCATTTAAATTGTTACTTTTTCACTGATTTCCCATGGAATTTTTTTTGTGCTCCAAATTAGAGTTGTAGTTTGTACTGCAATGGTTCTTTAATACAGCATCTGCTCTTTTATGACCATGATGTGGTTTAATGAGGAATCCCGGAGAGCATGCCAGAAGCAGCACCAGACATATCTAAAAATTAGGTATCAAGCTGGTGAATGCTAAAACACAGAAGCAGCAAACAATAAACAAACCTAAGCGATTCCACAGCCAATAGACCAAATCAAAGTTCTGCAGTCCTAGCAAAGCAAGTCAAACAACTAACCAGAAAAGAAGTCTCCATGAATACCCTGAAGGATGGGGTACCCCAGCACATCAACACAAAAGAAAAAGCTGAAGCATTTGCAACCATCTTCAGCCAGAGGTGCTGAGTATATCTTCCTGAGGTCCTCAGCATCACAGATGCCAGTCTTCATCCAATTAAATTCACACCGTGTGAACTCAGGAAATGGCTAAAGGCACTGGGTACTACAAATGTTGTGGGCTCTGATGGCATTCCAGCATAGTGCTGAAGACTTGAACTCCAGAACTATCCATGTTGTCAGGCAAGTGGTTTTAGTACATTTGCAACATTGACTTCTAGCCAACAATGCAGTAAACTGCCCAGTTATGTCCTGTCCACAAAAAGCAGGACAGATCCCATACAGCTAATTATGGTCCCATCAGTCCACCGTCAAACATCAGCAAAGTGATGGAAGATATAACTGACAGTGCCATCAAACAGCTTTTACAGAGCAATAAACTGCTTACTGATGCTGGGTTCTTCAGGATCACACAGCTCCAGACCTAACTTATCAGCTTTGCTCCAAACATTGTGACAAGACCTTAATTCCAGCTGGGAAGGGAGTGTGGCACAGTTAACTGACTGTGCCATCAAGAAACCCAAGCAAAACTGAAGCCAGTGTAAATCATGGAGCAAGCTTTTCACAGGTTGGAGTCATACCTGGCACAATGGAAGATGGTTGTGGTTCTTGCAGACCAATCTCAGCCCCAGGACATCACTACAGGAGTTCCTCAGGGTAATGCCTTAGGCCCAACCATTTTCAACTGCTTCCTGAAGTCAGGATGTTTGTTGGTGAGCGCAGTGTTCAGTGCCATTCACAACTCTGCAAGTACTGAAGCAGCCTGTGCCCCATGCTGGCTGGGGCTGCTAAGCATCAAATAATGTTGATGCTGCAGAAGTGCCATATAATTACCATCTCCAATACCATTTCTCCTTGATATTCAATGGCATTACCACTGCTGAAATGTGATCATCAACATCGTGAGGATTACCGCTGACCAAAGATTTAACTGAACAAGCCATATACATACTGTGGCTGCAAGAACAAGTTGGAATTTCTATGGCTCAGCTTTTGACTCTCCATAGTCTGTCCATCATCTACAAATTACAAGTCAGGAGTGTAATGGGATACTCTTCATTTGCCTGGATGAATGCAGCTGCAACACCACCTAAAAAGCTCGGCACCGTCTAGGACAAAGCAGCCCATCTGATTGGCAGCCCATCCAACACATTAAACATTCCCTCCCTTACCACTGCATACTGTGTGGCAGCATCAGAAGATGCCCTGCTGCCAAGCCCCTTTCAACAGCAACTTTCAAACCCACTGACCAACATCTCAAACGATAAGGGCAACAGGCACATGGAATGCCATCAACTGTAAGTTCCCCTCTCAGCCACACATCATCCTGACTCGGAAATGTTCTTCTTTCACCATTGCTGGTTGAAAAATCTAGAACTTCCGAGTAGCACTGCAGGTATTCTTAAGTTTAAGTTTTTAAAGTTTATTTATTAGTGTCACAAATAGGCTTACGTTAACATTGTAATGAAGTTACTGTGAAAATCCCCTAGTGGACACATCCGACACCTGTTTGGGTACTCTGAGGGAGAATTTCGCATGGCCAATGCACCTAACCAGCATGTCTTTTGGGCACCTGGAGGAAACTCACGCAGACACGGAGAGAACATGCAGACTCTGCACTGAGAACGACCCAAGCCAGGAATTGAACTTGGGTTCCTGGCACTGTGAGGCAGCAGTGCTATCCACTGCGCCACCCATACGCCAGATGGACTGCAGTAGTTCAAAAGATGGTTCAACACCACCTTCTCATAAATGGATCACTAATTCTGACCTTGCCAGTGACCCTCACATTCCATGAAAGAACATTAAAAATCAGGCTTTGGAGATTTTGCAAACAATACTGGGGCCGTTGTTGTTTCTGCATTAACATTTCCCTGTATAAACAAAGCCACAAAAGGACGAAAATCCATTGAAACAATGTATTTACAAAAATATTTATAATAAGCAGCCCAAATAGTCTTTTCCTTTCTGAAGGTGGTGCATCCCTTTCTCTCTGCTCTAGGTAGATGAGGGCAACACATTCCCATCCTAACTATACAGAAATCACAGCAATGCTGTTTAAATTAATCTCAATATTAAAATGAGATTTGGATAGAATACATACAGATATTTCAGGTTGGAAGGCCATGCATAGTGTGAATTGTGTGGGAATCTAGTAAAAAGAAATGCTGCTCATTTTGTCTGACACCACTGTGCATTCCATGTTCATGGGACTAATCCTGTTGACTGGAAGGCCTATACTGATATTCTAAGAATTGGGAAATACATTTGACTGCAAAGGGCAACGTCAAGCAACTTAGTGAGAGAAAGGTAACTTCAGATTTGAAAATCCCTGGTAGCAAGGTAGGAAGTCTTAAAGGAAATGGAATTATATATATTCCAGCTAATGCCCTTGCTCAGAAGATCGAGTCTTGTAACAATTATTTTTAGTTTCTATTCCGATATCATGATAATGAATTCATTCGGTAAAGAGCAATGGTGAAAGATGATGTGAGCATTCCAGACACTGTCCTATTTCTGAGATGGAGACATTTAAATGATGTAGCTTCTTTAGTTGCTAATTCTGGGAGAGCTCACCTGCTTGTCCCCGTGTTTGGTTGATAACCTTGTTCCCCTGATAAAAAATTACCATGAGATAGTGGAAGTGGGAGATTCAGAGTCAGTGTGATTAAAGAGAATGGCTACATTAGCAGGGCCTTTTAAGCACCACTCCCATGAACAGTTCCTCCATTATCTTTCCTTTGTCAAATACTGGTTGCTTTGCTCCCTCTGCTGGATATGTACGGAATAAACACAATATTTTAAAATGAATTAAAAATTACATTGTACACGATTAGCTAAACATAGAAACTACCATTTTAGCTCATTATTTTTCTAATATTCCTACCCAGTACACATCAATAAAACTTGCAGTTGTGGAGGTACAAAAAGAGTTATGGTTTTTAAATTGAAAACTCAAGCAATACAAACAGCTTTTTATATTCCATGTTCTATTACGCTTTTGTTTATTGAAGAAGTCTCATTTTTAATATAGCTTAACTCACTTCATGCTATTCTGCAAAATAATGTTGATTTTAAAGGGAGCTTTAAAGAATACACATTTTTATTTTGCAATTTGCTTTCAAAGGATTAGACAAGTAATCCCTCAACCTGTCTTTTCCTGCTCTCTGCACTTGCTCCAGGATAACTAGAATCCATCATGCATCTGATAGTAAGCCAAATGCATTGTTAATGTCCCATGGACATGCCTAACAAATGAAAGGTGAAGTGGGCTGTCAAGTTCCAAGGGCGTCTTTCAGTTTATTGATGTCGGGATAACAAAAGTGGTACTCAAAAGGTTGTTTTAAAAAAAACAAATTTTATAATGCTTAAATGGCCGTTGATTTCCCTTGCTTTTGTGAAATCTTGACACATATAAAATGGCTGCTTTGATTTTCGGGTTGCTTAGCAACATTTTCTGTCACTGTGGTTTTCATCACTAGTTAGTTCTCAAGTGAGCACTTTGGTGCATCCCGAGAGATATGATTATATTAATACACATACGGGTTTGTGTATATTATATATAGTGTATATATAGGTATACCGTGATTATTTGCCACATTTCTGGTGGATTAACAATCCAATGCATTTAAGTGCTTCTAATTCTTATCTTCAGCATACGGCAAAGTATAACTGCTGCCATTTTGTAGTCTTTGTCACATAAAACTATCCTGCACTGCTTAAAGTCAGCCTGAATCTCTTAAAGGAGAAGTGCATGCAGATGCTAGAAGTGGCTGAGGAAGACTGTCTGAGCAGGAAGAGCACTGAAGTAGTTAAACAGTGCAGAGAATGTGTTCCAATATTCTCTAATGCAGCAGCCAAGACCAAGAGGTCGACAGGGTCTATGCACAGAGTAATAGGAGACACTCCAGACAGACATTATGGAAGCAGAGGGAGTACACAGCCTTTATGTCCAATGCTAGCAGTATAGCCTTAAGGACCTGATAGCCTCACCTGTGTGATCAGGTCAGGGAAAGGGTCTTCAAATGTCATATTCTTACAAGTGAACTACTAGCCTCACGGATTCTCTTTTAGAGAATCAGTGCAGATTCAATGGACTGAATGGCCTCCTTCTGCAATGCAGGGACTCTATGGTTCTGTGGTTCAGACTGTTGTCACTTGTGCCCAGGTGGTCCAGTTTAAAGATTGTTTTCTAGGGCTGGAACTGAGTGAGATCACCCTGCAGGACCATCTACTGTGAGTCCGACTGAAAGCCAGCATACCTCCCTCTACCAATCATGCTTGCAGCTACTGGGACTGCAAAGTCACACTAGGGCAGGGAAAGGCACTTACTTAAAGAAACACACATGGGTGATAACTTGACTTTTGCATTGTGTATTGGATAGTTTGATTGATTAAGTTGGTTTGGAATGTTTGTTTTGGGTTGGTTTTTTTATTTCAGCATTGTGTCCAAGAAAACATTGTGACGGTCAGTAACAGAGAGTATATAAAATGTGGAGCTGTTGCTGAATAGGATGGTGGGTTGGGTTTACTGATACAAAATTGGATCATGTGCAGCTCAGACAAAAAGAGAATGTAATGTACTGGATGTATCCACCATCCCGTCTCTTCTTCTCATCAGCTGCTTACTTTATACCTGTTGCAAGAGCTGCAACCTTGTAATCACAAAATTATGCAGAATGCAATATTGTCTGCACCTAAAGTGAGTCCATGTGGCCCAGAAATTGATTCAGACTCAAAACAGCACTCAGCATGTTAATTGTGTATTAATTGTTTAGCTGAATGCAGATTGTGGGCATAAACTGGGGATTCACTTGTGCAGACTGAAACTGTGGGGACAACATTAGTAAGTGCATGTTTGTACCTCTCTAAATAAGGTATATTAAAATGTGTGAAAATTGCCTCTAGTGCCTTTCTTCACCACCTAGTTTTCCAATATTGAACGCATAGCATCAAAAATACAGGTGCCATTTTGTGACCAATTCCACCCAAGCAGCTCCAAGATCAGATTTTCTTAAGGAACTTCACAAATTAGGAGAATAGAGTGTTGTTCTCAATTAAACAGTAAGTAGTCTCACAACACCAGGTTAAAGTCCAACAGGTTTATTTAGTAGCACGAACTTTCAGCATGTTGCCCCTTCATCATCGGGTGTTGTGAGACTGCTTACTGTACCTACCCCAGTCCAACACCGGCAACTCCACATCTCAATTAAACATTCTACTTTCACTCATGATTTCAATGTGAATTCATAACACAATATGGGGGCAGGGTGTGTGCTGCGGTTCATTCAGATGGTTAGCACATGGTTCAGAATAATGCCAACAAGAATGGGTTTGATTTGCCTCCTCTCCCTGCCTCAGAGTGGAAGTCAATGGCAGCCCAGCGCTGGCTAAAATTGCCAAGATAACAGCAGAACGGAAACTGTCTTGATGCAGAACAGAAAATATAGACAGAGTATAGGTTGAAAGACTGTTGGGTAACTGTCAAATTCCCAAAATTTTGCACTGAGTACCCATAATTGGATAATCTTTCACTTTGGCAATGTCAGAAGTTATGTATTAGCAGATGCCTTTTAGAGTTAAAATACATGAAGCATTGCGAGGTTTAACATTATTGAGTGTGGATAAATGTCCACACGCAGACTGAGTGCATTCTAGATTGTTAAGGGCGGCACAGTGGTTAGCACTGGTGCCCCACAGTGCCAGGGACCCGGGTTCAATTCCGGCCTTGGGTCACTGTCTATACAGAGTCTACACATTCTTCCTGTGTCTATGTGGGTTTCCTCCTACACTCCAAAGACGTGCAGGTTAGGTTGATTGGCCATGCTAAATTGGCGCTAGGATTGGGGGAATACCAGGGTAAATATGTGGGGTTACGGGAATAGGGACTGGGTGGGATTGTGGTCAGTGCAGGATTGATGGGCCGAATGGCCTCCTTCTGCACTGTAGGGATTCTATGATTTTATGAAGTGAATAGCAGTGGCTCTGACCAGCATTTTCTAATCCTCTCTGTCTACAGGAGGGCAGCTAACCATAATATTTAATTATTATTTAACAAGGGAGGTGTAAATAAATGGGTAATTCTAAGTTAATCAATCCAACGCACGTGGTGGGATAATTTTTGGAAAACATTCTGAGAAAAAGGATATATCTTCATCTGCATAGCACCGATTAATCAAAGACAGTCAGCATGGAGTTAAGAGAAAGTTGTGTCTGACAAACTTGACTCAATTCTTTGAGGAGGCATCAAGAAGGGTTAATGAGGGTAGTGCAGTTGAAATGGTCAATATAGATTTGTGCAAGGATTTTGTTAAAGTCTCACATGGCATCCTGGTCACGGAAAGCAAAAACCCATGGGATCCAAGATAAAGTGATAGGTGACTCAGAGGCAGGAAGCAAAGGGAAATGATCAATAGCTGTTTTTGTGACTGGAATTACATTTCTGAGGGCTAACTACTACTGCTTTTCGTAGTATATTTTAATGATTCGGACTTGAATATCGAGGCTGTGATTAAGTAGCTTGCGAATTATATTAAAAAATTGTGTTGTGGTTGATAATGAAGGAAAAAGCTGCAGACTGCTGGAAGGTAGGAATGGACTAGTGAGCTGGGTGGAACAGTGGCAAATGAAGTTCAGTCTGGAGAAATGAGAGATAATGCAATGCGTAATAAGGGCAATCGAACTTGAGAACATCATAAGTGGTAGGATAATGAGAACTACAGAGGAATATGGGGCCATTGGCATCCAAGTCAATAGATTCTTTAAGATGACTGGGCATAAGAACATAAGAACATAAGAAATAGGAGCAGGAATGCAGAGGGGATACTTGCTTTTATTATCCAGTGCATAGAATATAAGAGCGTGGAGCTAATGCTGGAAATTTATTAAACATCACTTTGAGAACATTACACGGGCAGTGGGGAACCTGTGGCTGTGGTGTATCTGGATTTCCAGAAGGCATTTGACAAGGTGCCACACCAAAGACATGCATAAAATAAAGGTGCACAGTGGTATGGCTAATGTATTAGCATGGATAGAGGATTGGTTAACTAAACAGAAAGCAAAGAGTGGGGTAAATGGGTGTTTTTCTGGTTGGCGATCAATGACTAGTGGTGTGCCTCAGGGATCAGTGTTGAGATCGCAATTGTTTACGATTTACACAGATGATCTGGAGTTGGGAACCAAGTGTAGCGTGTCAAAATTCGAGATGACATTAAGATGGGTGGAAGAGCAAAGTGTGCAGAGGACACTGAAAAACTGCAAAGGGATATAAATAAGTGAGTGGGCAAGGGTCTGGCAGATGGATACAATGTTGGTAAATGTGAGGTCATCCATTTTGATAGGAATGACAGCAAAATGGACTATTATTTAAATGGTAAAAAAATTGCAGCATGCTGCTGTGCAGAGGGACCTGGGTGTCCTTGTGCAGGAATCTCAAGGAGTTGGTTTGTAGGTGCAGCAGGTAATTAAGAAGGCAAATGGAATTTTGTTCTTCATTGCTAGGGGGATGGAGTTTAAAAACAGCAAGATTATGTTGCAGTTGTATAAGGTGCTGTACTGGAGTACAGTTTTGGTCTCTTTACTTGAGAAAGCATAGACTGGCATTGGAGGGGATGCAGAGGAGATTGACTAGGTTGATTCCGGAGTTGAGAGGGTTGGCTTATGGGGAGAGACTAAGTAGGCTGGGGCTATACTCAGTGTATACTCAATGAGGGAAGATCTTACATAAACATATAAGATTATGAAGGGAACAGATAAGATAGAAGCAGGGAAGTTGTTTCCATTGGCGGCTCATTCTCCCACCCAACTTTGTATCATCTGCAAATTTTGAGGCAATACATTTAGTTCCCTCAGCCAAATCAGTAATATACAATGTGAATAGTTGGGGTTCGAGCACTGATCCATGCAGTACCCCACTAGTCACTGCCTGTCAATCAGAAAAAGGCCCATTTACTCCAACTCTTTGTTTCCTATCTGCTAACCAACTTTCTATCCATCCCAAGTCACACATTTGGGAGGCCAAGGCCACAATCTGCATGGGGACGGGATGGAAGGTAACGGCTGTGATTGCGAGAAGGTGGAGAATTGCTTTGCACAAAGGAAGCCAAAAGCTTCAAAGAACAAAGAAGAAAGAAAATTACAGCATAGGAACAGGCCCATCTGCCCTCCAAGCCTGCTCCCTCCCTCGGCCCATAATAAAATTTTCAAAGCCTGAAAATTAAATTTGGAGGTTATCAAATGGGCCTCTCCTGGCCAGTGTCGAGCTCTTGACAGGTTTTGCTGACGCTCTGCCTGTGCCTCTGCCTCAGATATCATCAGACCCAGCTCCTTTCCTGCTTTTTACCTCTTCACCTTCTCAAAAGCACTGGTTACTATGGGGACATGGGGTAAAGCAAGGAGGATTAATGGTGGTAATTGACTCCTGTTATTTTAATTGCCCTCTGTGCCCATTTCCTGCCAGGAAGAGACAGTTAAAATCAAAGTCTTTGAATATTCAACAGTTATTAGAACTTCTTTAACAGCTTTTCTTTGCCCTAAAATTAAGTGATTTGTTCCCTTCTGACAACTCATCCATTTAATGTTCAAAGATGTAATGTTGTTTAAATGTGAGATAATCTTCATAAAAAGGTGTACTATTTAAACTAAGACAAAGCCTGACAATGGAGCAAACACAGTGAACATGTTGAAAAGTGGAAGGCATGAGAAAAAAAAATCCATCAGTTCACAAAGATATACGTGTATATATAATGCCGCAGAACGATCTACATATTCAACAAGTGAGTGCACTTCAACCACCCTAAAATATTTATAAAAACTTGCCTTTCCTCCCGTTATCAGGTGTAAAATGAGTTTTCTCCTCAGCATCTTTATAACATTAAAGAACACAAGCATTGGTATTAATAGACAGTGGCAACACACAAATTAAAAAAAGAAGCTGGAGCTATGCAATCTCTGGACTCTCTAATGCACAGAAGTGGTGGTGAAAATAGTACTCAACATGTTGAAAACAGCACAGTAACACAACATGGGGGGAACAAAAAACTACATATAAATAATCACACAGGATGAGTCAGCTATCAGTTTGAATTAGGAAGCAGCACCTTCTGATCCAAACAGATACAGGTGCAGGAGAGAAATAAAAGATTCAAATCAGTTGCATTAGACACAACTGGAGTGAATCATTCATATTCCTTTCCACTTTACATATAGTTTCATCATACTTTTGTTGACATATGTTTTAAGTTAGGTTACTTGCTACAGAGGTTGTGATTGGTATATTTCAGTAACTGATCATTTCCACTATTTACATCTGAGGGTATTCATAGAGTCCACTGCTAATTGCTGGAGTACTGCACTTGTGAGATTCTCCTTTCTACCAGTTATAATGCTTCACAAAGTGGCCAATTTTTACCAAATAAGCTCAATAAAGACTTGACTCTCTATTCTTAATTAATTCAGACCATCAATTTTGGCTATGTTCTATTTCGTGTACCACAATTCAATCAAAAGAGAAAATGTGGAAAATCTCAGCAGGTCTGGCAGCATCTGTAAGCAGAGAAAAGAGCTGAAGTTTCAAGTTCAGATGATCCTTTGTCAAAGCTAAAAGGCAGAGAAATGAGAGATACTGCAGGGTGAGGAAATAAAGGATGAATCATAGCCACAGGAACCAGGGGAAAAGACTGCTAATGGCAGTTCATAGAGAGAATGAAGGGTGTGAATGGCCAAATGGCAGAGAAGCTAAAAGCAGAGGATAAGCTGTTACAGATGTAGATGTGGTGGAGGGGAGGGGCTGGATGGTTGGGAGAGAGGTAAAATTTAGAAAAGGGGAAGCAAAAGGGGGGAAAAGGTAAGGAAAGGGGGGGATAAAGTGGGGGAGGGAAGAAAAATGAAGAAAGGAATGAATAAAGAAATAAAAGGTAGAGAACAGCAAAAAATTAAATAAAATGCAAACAAAGGGGTCAAAGGTGGATAGAGCTGAACATCTGAAGTTGTTGAATTCAATGTTGAGACCAGAAGGTTGTAAAGTGCTTAGCCTGAAGATGAGATGCTGTTCCTCCAGTTTGCATTGAGCTTCACTGAAACATTGCAGCAGGTCAAGAACAGACATGTGACCATGACAGCAGATTGTGTGTTAAAATGGCAAGCAACCAGAAGGTCAGGGTCCTGATTACGCACAGACGGAAGGTGCTCAGCAAAGCCATCACCCAGTCTACACCTGGTCTCTCTGATATAGAGACCACTTTGGGAGCAGTGAATGCAATACATCAAACTGAAAGAGGTGCAGGTGAAATGCTGCTTAACCTGAAATGAATGTTTTGGACCTTGAATGGCAAGTGTGAAAGAGGTAAAGGGGCAAGTATTACACCTTCTGCAATTGCATGGGAAGGTGCCATGAGTGATGGGAGAGGTGGAGATGTTGGGTATAGTGGAGGAGTGGACAAGGTTATCCCAGAGGGAACGGTCTTTGCGGAATGCTGACAGAGGGAATGAAGTGAAGATCTGTTTGGTGGTGGCATCACATTGGAGCTGGCAAAAATAGTGGAGGATTATGCTTTGTATGCAAAGGCTGGTAGGGTGAAATGTGAGAACAAGGAGGACTCTATCTTTGTTCTGGGAGGAAGGGGAAGGAGATGGTCATCGCACTGGAGATGGACTGCACGCTATTGAGAGCCCTGTCAACAACTGTAGATGGGAGTCCAAGATTGAGGAAAAATGAGCACACATTAGAAGCATGGAAAGAAGGAGGCTAAGAAGGGATCTTATTGAAACATATAAGATGATTAGAGGTTTAGATAGGGTGGATAGTGATAGCCTTTTTCCTCGGATGGAGAATGCTAGCACGAGGGGGCATGGCTTTAAATTAAGGGGTGGTAGTTATAGGACGGATGTCAGGGGTAGGTTCTTTACCCAGAGGGTGGTGAGGGATTGGAATGCCCTGCCTGCTGCGGTTGTAAATGCGCCTAGTTTGGGGGCATTTAAGAGATCTATGGATAGGTTTATGGACAAAAAGGGATTGGTTTAGATTAGTGGGTCAGTGTTTTTTTTTAAAAAAACTGGTCGGAGCAACATCATGTGCCGAAGGGCCTGTTCTGCGCTGTAATGTTCTATGTTCTATGCATCACTTTGGAAAGTTGCATCATCAGAACAAATGCGATGGAGATGAAGGAGCTGAAAGAAAGGGATGGAATCCT
The DNA here is from genome assembly GCF_965287045.1 of Carcharhinus amblyrhynchos. NCBI lineage: Eukaryota > Metazoa > Chordata > Chondrichthyes > Carcharhiniformes > Carcharhinidae > Carcharhinus > Carcharhinus amblyrhynchos. Next base: position 19,886,751 of record NC_137331.1, read on the forward strand.
TACAGGATGTAGGGTGTGTAGGAGTCAGTGGACTTATAACGGATATTGGTAGATTGTCTATTGCTGGAAATGGAGACAGAAAGGTCAAGGAAGGGAAGGGAAGTGTCTGAAATGGACCAGGTGAAGGTGATGGAGAGGTGAAAACTGGAAGCAAAGTTGATGAATTTTTCAATGTCTGGACAAGAGCATGAAGCGGCACCAAAATAGTCACTGATGTATCAGTGAAGAAGTTGTGGGAGGGGACCTGGATAGGCCTGGAACAAGGAATGTTCCACACACTGCATAAAAAGACAAGCGTCGCTAGGACCCATGTGGGCATCCATTGCTACTCCTTTGATTGAGATTAGTGGGATGAGTTAAGGGAGAAGTTGTTGAGAGATAGAACAAGTTTAGCCAGGTGGAGGAAGTGGTGGTGGATGGGAATTGTTCAGGCCTCTTTTCAAGAAAGAAGTGAAGAGCTTTCAGGCTGTCCTGGTGTGGGAGGGAGGTGTAGAGAGATTGCACATTCAAGGTGAATAGAAGGCAGTTAGGACCTGCGAACTGGAAGCTGGCAATATGATCCAGAGCATCAGAGGAATCCTGGAAGTAGGTGAGGAGGGAATGGACCAGGGGAGTGAGGATGGAGTCAAGACAAGAGGAAATAAGGAATTTTTTACACAATTCAATCACTTCAGTTTGATCAGGTGCTGCTGGACGTTGACAAAATAACTTTTCACAATAATCATTTCCAATAATAATTCTCAATTTTTACTACTGATTGGTTGAATTACATTTTGCTATTTGTACTCAATCTTTTCAATATGAGACTGTTTTATGAAGGAACAGATGCTTTTTAGAAAATAGCTTGTTTCAAAATGTGCATGTAATAAGAGGATATTTTTGCATGATACATGTGTTTCATTATGTGGCTTTCAGATATTGTGTTCATGTTGATAGAAGACAATTCAATATTAATAATAAGGGAGGTAAGATGAGTAAGTTTGCGGATGACACAAAAATTGATCGGGTGGTTAACGGTGAGGCAGAGTGTCTTGGGCGACAAGATGATATAGAAGGAATGGTCAAATGGGCAAATCATTTGCAGATGGAATTTAAAGCTGAAAAGTGAGAGGAGATACACTTTGGAAGGAGTAATTTGACAAGGAAGGAATGGTATAACACTAGGAAGTTCGATAGAACAAAGGGACCTTGGCGTGTTTATCCACAGATCTCTGAAAGCATAAGGGCATGTTAGTAGGGTGGTGAAAAAGGCATATGGGACACCTGCCGTTATTAATCGAGACACAGATTACAGAAGCAGGGAAGCCATGTTGGTCGAACTTTGGTGAGGCCACAGCTAGAGTGCTGTGTGCTGATTGCCACATTATAGCAAGGATGTGATTGCACTGGAAGGGGTGCAGAGGAGGTTCACCAGGATGCAGCCTGGAGTGGCACATTTAAGTTGTGAAGAGAGGTTAGATAGGCTAGGGTGGTGACAGTCTGGAATGCACTGCCTTGGACGGTGGTAGAGGAAGGTTGCCTCACATCCTTTAAAAAGTATCTGGATGAGCAGTTGGCACATCATAACATTCAGGGCTATGGGCCAAGTGCTGGCAGATGGGATTAGGTGCAAGTTCAGGTGTTTCTAATGTGGTGATGCGGACTCGATGGGCCGAAGGACCTCTACTACACTGTATAATTCTATGAATACTATTGTGAATTTTTTCCATTGATGTTCATACAATAGGCAGGAAAGTTTTCTTTAACAACTGACAAAAGCTGAATAAAAAGGAAATTTGTTGACATAATGCACAGGATAGTCATTGGTAACAGAAACAAAATGTGGAACTTTGCTACTTAAATCAACCGGGCATCTCTTTTTAACTGACAGGAAAGAAATAAATAAGAAGACAAAAAACAAGAATTAACACACCACAGCACACAAATTCTACAGGGTCACATTCAAGACAGACCTTCCTCCATCTCTGACCACTGCTCCAGAGTATTTTCATTGTCTCCTTCTAGATAATACCAACAAAATTAAAATTTAGTGTGTAAAACTCCTCTCAGACAGATTCATATTTGATCTGAGTAGTGAAAATAAGCCTGAAAAAATGTAACAATGAGGGCATACGGCATCAGGTATTTCTTTTCAATAAGGCTTAAGGTATCAAAACTGTGATATATTCCAGCAAGCACATCTAAGGTTAACTACATTGGTTTTGCTACTATCCAGGAATAAAGCAGATCGGAGTGTTCAGTAATACCAGTTCATGTTTTCCCTGTCATAGGCACAGAGTAAACAGGATTATAATGATTATGGCACTACCATAAACCACAAGAAAAACAATGGAATTACAAGCTATTTATTAGGTTATTTCACTGGTTGAGTTGGGAAGGTAGGGTAGCGGTGAACAACTGCTGATCTTATACAAACAAAGAAAATTACAGCACAGGAACAGGCACTTTGGCCATCCAAGCCTGTACCAGCCATGCTGCCTGACTTAACAAAAATCCTCTATCCTTCCAGGAACCCTTCCATATCCCTCTATTCCCATCCTATCCATGTACTTGTCACGACGCCTCTTAAAAGTCACTAACGTATCCGCTTCCATTATCTCCCCAGGTAACGAGGCACCCACCACTCTCTGTGTAAAAAATCTGCCTCATACATCTCCTTTAAACCTTGCCCCTCGTACCGTAAACCTATGCCCCCTAGTAATTGACTCTTCCACCCTGGGAAAAAGCTTCTGACTATCCACTCTGTCCATGCCTCTCACAATCTTGAAGATTTCTATCAGGTCACCCCTCAACCTCCAGTGAGAACAAACCAAGTTTCTCCAATCACTCCTCATAGGTAATGCCCTCCATACCAGGTAGCATCCTGGTAAATCTTTTCTGTACCCGCTCCAAAACCTCCACATCCATATAGTGGAAGAATTTCCCATGGATTTTCAAAATTGAAATTAATGGTATTGAGTTTGATAAGGAATTATCTATTTACTTAATTACAATGACATAATAAATGTAGGAATGCAGTGTTACAAGGCAATTTAAATTCTACAGGGTATATTACACTAAAGACATGAGTTGTATAATGGCAACTGATAAGGAAACCAAAGTTTGTAGTTAAATTCAATGATTCTAAATTCCTATCAGGACCACACATCTGACAGAATCTAAGGCAAAGGCCAATAGTATGCAGGAAAAATGGCACTGAGCTGCCAAAAGCAATGGTGGTCCTTCTCACCATATATTGCAGCATTCGCTGTTGAAGATTTCCATGCTGAAAGCAACTCCCACTCACATACCAGCACACATCAACAGGGATCTCACTCACTGCCAGCTCAAAGGACATCACCACTCACTCTTCCATATACACCTTCATCCCCCCCTGCTGCGGATCGTGTCCTCATCAACTCGCTGGACTCATTCACCATTCACACTTGCCAGGCATCCTTATCGTCTGCCCTGGCATGCGTCCTGCTTACACTTTCTCTATCTGTATTCATACAGGAGAAGCTGGCACATACGAGGGAGAGATCCCGGATGGGCAGACTGATGCCAGAATTCAAGGTCCTCACGGAATTTGAAGGCAGATTCATCTAATAGGGTGGGGAGAAGCTCTATTGTTTCTGTGCTGATGGTGAGGTCAGCGGCAAAAAAAAAACACAGGAGACCTTGGTGCAAGATTTTTTGTCCTGCACTGCTGTAGGATACGCACTCCATGGTGCAGGCAATTTCTGGGATCCATCATAGCCAATGTCAGGGGGTGGCAGGGCTTCTCAACCTTACTCCAGCTGCCTCTCTATTTCAAGGAGAAAGCAAAGGGCCCTCGAGCACCAATGGGGGGGGGGGGGGGGGAGAGAAGGTGGTTGACACCCCGGACCATCCATACAGGTGACTCCAGGAGTACCTTGCCCATTTGAATCCTCATTTCCTGGGACACTTCTGCTTCAGCTCCACAGACTGAGGAGACTGGTACTGCCACATAACAGAACCCCAAAAGCAAGCCAGGGCCCTCCAGCTCTTAGCCCGTCAGAGGATGCCTACAAAGTTATCACAGATAACAAGGTGTGGCAGAGAGATTGTCTCCATCTCCACTATGGATGTTGGGGGTGCACCAAGATGTTAGAAAAGTTAAGAAGCTCTAGCTGCAGTGTGGGCACAGGTATTAAGCATTTCACAGTGACTGAAGACATCAGTCATGTCTGTATTTCATACGGAATGAGGATGTCTCGCACAATGTACAGGGTGACTGTCACTCATCCAGTCATTGTCAATGTGTGCTCTCTGCACCTTTGAGATGTGGTGGGCCCCACTATCCCATTTGCATCAACCTCTGGTGACACTGCACTGTAGAATCCAGAATAATGCTGCATGATCAGGAAAGATGGAACTCTTCCTGCTGCGTTACCATGATATGACCTGAGTCATTGAGAGGAAGCGAGCTGACATCAGGAGTCAGACACTCACAGAAGCTGCTGTGAGAATCTATGCACTGTCATCACTGCAAGTCATCATCATCCTCCTGGAATGTAGGGACTATGGACAATGGGTTCCTCCCCAATGCAGGAGCCTTATGACTGAAGTTATGTGCACCACCACCAGACAGACAGGAGAGCAATGTTCACAGAAGGCATGTGAAGATAACAGAATATCCTCACTGGGTGTCCTCACCACCCTCCATGAACCTAGCAGCAATGAGCATGTCCCAAGCTTGTCTGCCTCATCAGGAAATTATCACTGCCTCATGTCGACATCCTCTCCCTCGATGACATCTTCCTACTCACACCCTTCATCAGAAGGGAGGTGCCATTCCTCCATCTCCTCCTCAGGCAGTTCCACCTCTTGTTGCAGTGCCAGGATGTGCAGGGTGTAATAGGTGACTACTACGCATGACACCCCTGGGGATTGTATTGCAGGGCTCTATCAGGCCAGTTAAGGCACCAGAACTTCATCATTAGCATCTCTATGTTCTATTCCATTAAACTGCGGGTTGCAGCTCGAGTCTCATTGTATCTCATCTCAGCTGCACTTTGTAGCCCCTGCATAGGTATTATCAGCCACCTCCTTCAGTGGTTAGTCCTTATCCATGAGGAATCAAATCTGCAACCTTTGTGGACCCTGAAATATGTCAGGAATCTGAGAGTGGCTCATAGCTTAGGAGTCATGCACACTTCCTGGGAATCAAGTGCACACTTGCAGGCTGCATTTTGTTTGGTCACAGACCAGCTAAATATTCAATGGCTGGAAGTCCCTGTGGTTCATATACTTCACTGCTTGATCCCTGGAGATCTGAGTGTCACGTATATGCAGCTGATGGCACCCTGCACCTGCAGAAAGCCAGCAATCTGTGCAAAACCCATCTCTCTTGAATACTGCATAATCCCGATTGAAATGGACAAAGTTGTGTACCCTTGCGAAGACTGCATTCAAGACTTCCAGGGTGCTCTTGCATGAGGAAGCTTATGAAATCCTGCAGAGGTCACCTGAGGAGCCTCGAAGAAGACACTAGCTTAAAAATTGAGCACTTCTAAAACTTTCAGCAACACTAACACTAGATGCCCAGTCCACTACATCTGGATCTTTCATTTCAGGTGCAGATATTGTCCAAAGCTTCACTTCAAGGCCCTGCCTGGACCTGGTCAATGGGGGGCGATGGTTAATATGCACTTAAGCATACAGCCAAGATCAGCAGCGTTCTTCTCAGGCAGTGTGCCAAAGCAAACTCCCTAAGGGAATGTAGTTGCTTAACCAGAAAGCCAATGATATAGGCACATCATGGCAGTCAGTGATTTTGGAAGTTAGTGTGCCAAGGGTTAAATGTTGAGCAGCAATCAGTAGCTCTCATATACATAAGTGATGCTGGAGTGGACATAAGCGTGTGACTAGTTGGACTCCAGGCATGTCAATTGAGTTACAGCTGAATGAACATGACTACAAAGGGGTACTGATCACTGAACTGTCTTTCCATTAGGCTTGTCATTGTCAACAGCCCACTTCCAGAAGCCCATCTCCTCCCAGATTTGTGTGAAACTGTCAGTCCATGATGACTCTCCACCAACCCAGTGGAGTGCCTCATGCTTCCATTTCCTCTATGAGGCCCTTCCAAAAAGCTGTGGCCGAGCAGCAGAAGGCAACCTCAAATGATGCTTTTCGCACTTGACAGTTCCCCTCCCCACCCCCCACCCCCGCCCCAGTGTCCCTCCCATCCCCACAGTAAACATCCCAATCTCCTGAGTATCCCCTAGTACCCCAGAGTCATTAATCTATTAACCTCTGTGCCCTGGAGTCTTCCACCCCAATACCCTGAAGTGCACCCCCACCAACTTTTCCCCAACTAGGCCCCCAGTACCCTGGAGTCTGCGGTCCTGGCACTCCAGTCTTGTGCCCCAATACACCGGTGTCAAATCCCTGCTACCCTACCAGTATTACTCCTGTACCTTTCCAGTGTTACCCTAGTTGCCCTCAAGTTAATTCCGGTCACTCCCAAATAAAGGATAGTTATCCATGAGTCCCCGCCACAGCCCCAAAGTCAACCTCTTTAATACGCAGAGCCACACCACAAGCACTGTGCTCACCTCCAGGTTCCCCTCAGAGGGGTACTTGCCAGGTGCGCACCTTTTGAAGCTAGTCATGATTGGCGCTGTTTTGCCATCATGCTGCCGTGGATAGATGTTTTGGCAGGGGTGTATGATTCTGCCACATGGGCCCAATACTGAGACACAGATGTATTATAATGGTGCTCCCGACATTGAATGCCAAACCCCCAACGCTAATGGAGTGGAAAATCCCCTGTATGTGAGAGCGCTTTTACTTTCTTTTGCAACCTCTTTACAATTTATGGTTCAGTTACAATGTGCAAATTGTACATGCGCTAATTTATGATCCAGATTATAAATCTACAGAGATGAACGACCAGGAACCACAATGTAGGTCAACATCAAGGTTGAAAAGAACATAAAACAAAAGTGGGATAAATCAAGCTGTCAGCTTTGTAGCTGCTCAGAGGATTAAGAAAGACTGAAAATGAAAAGTACCACAGTTACTGAAGAAGAAAAGCAAAGTGTGGGAAGTAATACAATAAGTCCTGCATTCACAAGGGAAAAAAAGGAACATGCAGACCTTTGTGTTTAGTACAGGATGCAAAGGAACAGTGGCAATACTAGAACTGATAAAAGAGAGACACGCAAGGAGGTTAGGAAATTTTAAACTGGAACATTTGCTCTAGCCAAATAGTGAAAAGTAAAATTTTCATCAGAATCATTGCTAACAAAGAAACATTCCAATAAACCCTCATCCACCTAATTGTGTATAAACTACTATACCTATCTCAATAAAATCTAAACTAGCGAACTTTACTTTTTGAACACAATTATCATGTTTCGATTTACTGAGGCAACTAGCGGATCTCCTGTGGCATTGCTCATCGTGTGTTGAGAGTTGAAGATTAGAGGACAGGATTGGATATTTGAGCTGGAAGGGATGTGGGAATGGGGGCTGGATGGCAAACAAAATGTCTGCTGAGTGGTGCGGCACCACCCTGTGTCATTTTGTTGAGGTTAGGAGAGGGTACAGGCCCCGAATAATCTCATTCCAATTAGCCAGTTTATTTATATCATCAGCCTGTCTCTGGAAAATATTCTTATTTTCTGTGAGGCGGCCAGGGTTCAACAAAAGGTCAAACTTTTTATTTAGGGAATTTGTCGGCTTTTGAATGCAATTCAGCTTTTTAATGTGTTTCTAAGTACTTGATTATGTTTTAAAGATGCACTTAAGTTTAGAAACACATTTTAAAAAATAGATTATACCCAAGAACACATATATCCCCCAGATAAACAATTTTACTTTTGACAATGACAATACGGCTGCTGGTTAAGATTCATACTACTAGTTGGAGAACTTTTTGACTCTTAGTTGCATTCCAGGTTTATTATAGGACTTGTGAGTTCATATAATTTTAAAATGGATAAAGGGTCGGAGGGGGGGTGGATATGATGGGCACAGTGGTTTAGGGATGGGGAGGAATATGGGGAAATACTTACAAAATACTTCTGAATTTTTTTTTAAGTTCATTTATATCTATATGAGGTCTTTCTGATACAGCTCACGTTCACCACGAAACCGTCTGAAGATCTGGGCCAGTATGTTTGGGAATGGAGAGGAATGGAAATAGGCCTTTTAATCTGCCAATTCCAGAATTGGAATGCCTCCATTCCTAATTTAGGCCTGAAGTACGGCATCCAGGCCAACTAAGGATATGGGGACCACAAAATCGCAGCCAGGAGATAGAAGTGGGGAAGTGATTTGCGTTCGGTCCCGATTCCCATCTTCCATGGCAAAGTTGAGCCCTTGAGTCTTTATGCTGAAGAGCCAGGGGGAGTAGGTTTTGGAAACAGATGGTTCGACACACCAAATATCACTCATAGAGCTTCCATTATGTAATAAGGTTGAACAGCAAAGGCACAGGGCAGAATACTCCCAAAGAGGAACTAAGTCAAGTGCTGGAGGCAGCCATGCAGAGTGTTTCTCACTAGTGGGAAAACATGCCATATCTTCTGACCCCAACCTCATTAATTGTGCAATCAGGTGAATTGTGCTGCATTCTGTGGACATGTAGTCCATCATCATATCTGGGTGCCATTTTGACAAAGGCTCCCAACATCACTACCCAGCCATTGAAGAAAGAAGATGGACTTCCTACAAATGAAGGTGGATGTCCAGGAACATTCTGAGGGTGGAAGATGGACTTCCTTGATGACACTGATGCTGGAAGATTGACCTGTGGACGCTCCTCCCACACACACTGCTCTGTGGTCCAGGGTCCAGGATTGCTGCTGGCTTCCATTCTGAACACTGGGGGGCAGTCCGAGGCATTGTTCAGGTGAGTTTTGACATCTGCACGCCACATTGTTCTGGGTATGTTTTGCACCAGAGTGTTTTCCACTGGTGTTGAGGAGAATTGGCCATGGCGGATGTGGCGGGGGAAATAGGGGATGATGCCAGTTGGGCCTCCATTTACATCCATTAGCAGAATGTAAGTCAGTTTCATGTTCACTTTCTGTGTGTTTTCCAATCTACCACGGCAACAGTGGAAGATCCCGTGGGAAATTCGCAGCAGTGTGAAACCACGTTTGAGCCTCCAGCTGAATGCTTCTCCCCCCCACCCCATGCCCTGCCATTGAACCTGCCAGCTGGGCATGGGAGAATTCCACCCATAGTCTTAACTTATTTAAAGGATAACTCAATAAATTTCAGCTGATAAGGTGGTGCTTTAGTTTTTTTAAAACCGTAATGAGTATTGGGGGGCTGACAAGACAATTTTTAAAATCCTTTTTAAGCTGGGCTCTGGATAGTAGGGCCAGAGCTCCACAGAATCATAGAACCCTACAGTGCAGAAAAAGGCCATTCGGCCCATTGAGTCTGCGTCGAATACAATCCCATCCAGGCTCTAACCCCACATTATACCCACTAATCCCTCTAACCTACACATTCCTGGGCACTAAGGGGCAATTTCTTAGCATGGCCAATCAACCCTAACCCACACATCTTTGGACTGTGGGAGGAAACTGGAGTACCTGGAGGAAACCCATGCAGACACGAGGAGAATGTGCAAACTCCACACAGACAGTGACCCAAGCCAGGAATTGAACCCAGGACCCTGGAGCTGTGAAGTAGCAATGCTAACCACTGTGCTACCGTGCCGCCTCACCAGTCAGTGGATAGCCAGGCAGCAGCAACTGGGGCTTCAGCGACATTAAGTATTAATTAATTTATGAAGGGGATAGTCAGCCAGTGGGGACCATGGAATGGGTTTCAGATCAAGGTGTAATATTTTTGCAGGAGCCGTCAACAAGACAAAAATGGGGCAACAAACAATGGTTATGTTTTAAGTGGGCAACCAGCAAGGTGAAGATGGGTTTGACCCAGTAGGGGCTGCAATCTTATATTTTTGCCGGGAACCAATGGTGGATTGGAATGTGGGCATCGCAGGATCAAAGATATACATTTTTTTCCAGGCAGTCAGTAGGGACCAAGAAAACTGTGTGGTGGGTGAGCATTGGAACTAGATGTAGGTAAGAAAGGCAGGGAGAGATGAAAAGTAGCAGAGCAAATAATAAAATAAAGGCAGTAACAGAAACAGATTATCCTTTATACTCAGTGTTCCTTTGCTCCAGACTCATTCTAAATTTAATTTGGAATAAAGAACAGAAAGGGAAAAGTATCTAATGGCCCAATAATAGACTTTGCAATTGATGGAAGTGGCAGGTACACACAATGCTGCCACTGCATCACCAGTACTAACATTAAAAGACAACTAAAGATACCTTTAACATTTATCAAGCTAACCATTTAAAATGATATACCCAGATATTGCTTTAGGCGTCAGCAGGTATCACGAGTCATGACAAAAACCATGACGCAAAAAATAAAAGCTTATAATAGCAGGAAACGCTTCTAGTAAGAAAATTAATATTTTATAGATATACTGCAAATTTTTTCAAAAAATACATGAATTAGTCAACTTCAGTCCCAACATTTACATGCATTGTTTTTGCAGTTGCAAACATTTTTTTTTAAGTACTCAATATTTGAGTAAATCAGATTTGCGTCTCTCTGGTAACTGACAATTTGTTATAATGGAAAGAACAGCAAGTTTCAGATCAGATACAAGAATGTCAGTTCATTTTAATTGTGGTGATTCAAAGGAACTACTTCATTGTTTTGATTTTGTAGATAGTGAGTTTGCTCTGAAATTCACTGCACAATTTTGCATATAAATTGTAATATTTGCATTGTTCCTGAATAGGAATTAATGTTTTCTAAATTTTGAGATTAAAGAGAAGATTAAAGAGTACATTTTGTTTTTAATTTTGAGGTTCCCTTTGATTATCATAAGCTCGACATTAATGAGGTGAGGGGTGAATGGGGAGGAGTGGGGTTTGATTTTAATTCAGGTGATTCAGAAGAACAAATTTCGCAAATAGAATCATAGAACCCTACATTGCAGAAAGAGGCCATTCGGCCTATCGAGTCTGCACCGAACACAATCCCACCCAGGCCCTACCCCCATATCCATACATATTATACCCACTAATCCCTCTAACCTACGCATCCCTGGACACTAAGGGGAAGTTTCTTAGCATGGCCAATCAACCTAACCCGCACATCTCTGGACTGTGGGAAGAAACTGGAGCACCCGGAGGAAACCCACACAGACACGAGGAGAATGTGCAAACTCCACACACACAGTGACCCAAGCCTGGAATCGAGCCCAGGACCCTGGAGCTGTGAAGCAGCAGTGCTAACCACTGTGCTACTGTGCCGCCCTTTTGGCAAAGGTTCTGCCAAACTTAAAGGATTGAATTAACTTTTTTTATCCTCATTTCCTGGCTGTGACTGGCCACATTGAGAGGCTGGTCATTAGGTGAGTAGGCTTCAGTACCAAGCCATAGTAGGGGAGTAGAGAAGAGGGAGAGGCGCAGTTGCAAAGGCCTGGGGAGGTGGGCAGAAGGGAGTTTGGAGACTAGAGGAACGATCAGGGGCTGGGCTCAGGGAAAATTAGAAGCTTTATGGAGAACATCAGAAGAGTCATGGAAAGGGGGTGTCCAGTCATGGGGTTTTGATGAAGTAGATAAATTTGGATTCAGCAGGTAAGCAAAAAGGCACTTACCTTCCAGGATTCAGCAGTTTTTTCCTTTCTTTAGCTTGTCAGTTTCCCAAGACCCAGAAAACTTGGCCAGTCATGCTTACATTCAAAATGGTCATTAAATATGAGATTCTCAATCATGTTATAATATTAAAATTACCAACCCACCAACTGGAAACAGTTTTATCGAGATGATTGGAGTTGGGATTCCAATCATCTCATCCTTCCCAAACATTAAAAAAGTTTTGGTGGGTTAAAATGTTCTCTTCATTTGCTAGAAATACTGTAAATCTGAGAGGAGGATTTGTTTTGGTTACTATGTGCTTGCAACATCAGAGGAAGATTTCCTTCAAATGCTACTTCCAGTGAAATGCCAAAGCCATTATTTAAAATGCACTAGGATTTCACAAGAAATGTTGATTGGAGGGAATGTCCCTGAATGCAAAAAACAAAGAACAAAGAACAGCACAGCACAGGAAACAGGCCCTTCAGCCCTCTAAGCCTGTGCCGCTCATTGGTCCAACTAGGCCATTCGTTTGTATCCCTCCATTCCCAGTCTGCTCATGTGACTATCCAGGTAAATCTTAAAACGATCCCAGCGTGTCCGCCTCCACAACCCTACTTGGCAGCGCATTCCAGGCCCCCACCACCCTCTGTGTAAAAAACGTCCCTCTGATATCTGAGTTATACCTCGCCCCTCTCTCCTTGAGCCTGTGACCCCTCATGATCGTCACCTCTGACCTGGGAAAAAGCTTCCCACTGTTCACCCTATCTATACCCTTCATAATTTTATACACCTCTATTAGGTCTCCTCTCATTCTCCGTCTTTCCAGGGAGAACAACCCTAGTTTACCCAATAAATGCATTTACAATTTCACTACATGTTAATGATTAGAGGAGTACTTGCCTCCGTACGAAAGCTTTTCCTGCTTGTCTGTCCTAACTGTTGGCACTGCCAATCAGGATGGTGGTGTATAGATGTTTTGCTTCTACAGAGTTCATGAAACAACTGACTCAGCTGCAAATTGTGCAGCAGAGACATTCTAAGCTTTATGGCTGACCAACAAATTTAGAAATATAGACATACAGGCAGGAATGTGGATGTCACACTGAATGAAGAAGCTCTAGTAAACAGAAATAATCATTCTGCTGCCGCAAGGCTGTCAACCACCACATAGTGGAAATAATGAGAGTGGCAATATATTGCAAACTGAGATTGGAAACAAGTGCAATTTGTCAGAGGTGGAGCGGTTGCCTGGTTTTCCTTTCAGTGGACTCTAATCAGACAAAGAGGATAACTTGTGGCCAATCATTATTACTCATCTTACATCCCTGTCAAAGTTGAAGGTTCCACCCACAAGAAAGTGCCATGGATGCATAAATTGCACATCTTCAAACATAGCCTCATTCATATAGATGTAGCATATGTATACTTGTTATTGACTCTAATAAACAAAAGTAATTTCAACACACCCATCTTGAAATTACTGCCAAAACAGAGTTATTTCAAGAAATAGTCCACCTTTCTATTAAGGCAAGGAGCAGCATTTTGGACAGTCACACAAATGGTTCCACAAATACACTGATGATTTATAATCCAGGGAAACCAGAAGTCTCACAAAACATAAACAACTTCCAACCCTATATCTGCTTGTCTTGACTAAATTATTTTCACTGGCAATACAAAACTTCAGTTACCTTCTTAATGCAAGGCCTTTGAGTTTCATGATGCACCACCACATGACCAGAATAACAATGGCATGAAAAGTTGCAGAAGTGACATTCAGGGCAATTGATGGTGGGATTCAGAGGCTGAACTATTGTCAGGACTCGGGAAAACCTGAGCTGTGCACAAACTGTGCACCCTACCCACATGTGGCTTTACACACATTTTTGTCTTTTTATGAAGGTGCTGTGCTTGCAGTACATTTTGCAAGCTGCAGTGGGACACATGAGGAGTGTGGATGTGAAAATGGGCTGGTTGGAAGGCCTCCCCCCCCCAACTTCAGTTCTCCAATAAAGTATTCAACTCCTAAAATTGTTTAAAAAACTCCTAAATCTCTTGCCTCACCTACTTCACTCCCTTACATCTCTCCATGCCAACCCAGTCCCCTAAAATCACCCATATCACACCAGCCCCAGGAATATTCTATGCCCCTTGAGTTGGGCCATGCACACAATGGTTCCTCTATTTCCCTTCAGATTAACCAAGTGTGCTCCATAGTCATTCACCCAGTATGTATTACAAAGATTCCTCCATACGAATGAAGTATCACGGGAAATTACTCAAAAAACATTGGAAAAACATTAAACCTCTAACAATCTAAGAAAAAAACCCAAAAAGGAAAAACTCAAAAGTGCCTATTATATTTGTAAAGAAGCCACATCGATGTTATCTTGTCTTATTATAGACTGGGAAACGTTGCAGTAATTATTGGACCAATAAGTCCACCTGCTGAGCAGAAGCTTTTCAAACCCAGCCAAGAATTCATAATGAAGCATCAGATATAACTAGAGCATCCAGCTCCATTGACAAAACAAACGTCCATTTCATTTCAAAGCAGACTACTTGTCAGTCAATGGATGGGACAGGTTCAGAGCATTTTCTCTTCAGAAGCAAAGTTTTTCTTTAAACAGCCAGTTCTGGCATCCAATTAAATTAGAACACAAAAAAAATTAACAGCAGGGAACATCTTTCTTTACATTTTTGTACTGCATTATGGTATTTTCTCTATTGGAAAAGTGCTATATTGCAGGTGAACAATTATACAATGTTGTAAGGGTCAACTTACCTTTGCCGGACAGATCCCTATGATGAGTCACTATATTAAAAACACATCTACATCGCAATCCAGTACCTAATAGTGACATTTGAAGGCATCCAGACATTTTAGACTCATCTTCCAGAATGCTCCCAACTCCTCAGCAGCCATTTCTTTTTCTTCACTCTCAAATTTGATGTGCTTTTTGTGGGCTTCCAAAACCCGCGTATAGAGGTCTGAGGCAGCAGGTTGCAATATTGGGGAAAGCAACAAGTAGGGGAACTGGTTGGCCCCTTGTAACATCAATTTCACATAAGCCAACAATCATCTCTGACAACCATCTTGTCTTTGTACTAAAAGGCTTTACCATTGCTGAATACCCCACCATCAACATCATGCAGAAACATACCTAACCAGTCACATAAGCTACAAGAGGATGTCAGGGCTTTGTATTCTGCAATTAATTATTTACCTCCTCACTCTCCAAAGCATGCCCATCATCCACAAAACACAAGTCAGGAGTGTGACGGAATGCTCTTCATTTACCTGGGCAGATACAACTCCAACATTACTCAAGAATCTCAACGCCACCCAGGATAAAGCAGATTGCTTGATTAGCACCCCATCTACCAACTTAAACATTTACTCCTTCAGCACTGTGTATGTGTGTATACCATCCACTGGGTTCACTGCAGCAGTTCAGCAAAGCTCCTTCAACAACACCCTCCAAACCCACAACTTCAACCACTTAAAAGAACAAGGACAGCAGGCACATAGGGACACTATAACTTGCAACTTCTCTTTCAACTCACACCAGTGCTGACCTGAAACTTATCACTATTCCTTCATTAACACTGGGTCAAAAATCAAAACCTATCTAATAGCACCATTTATGTACCTACACCACATGGACTGCAATGATCGAAGAAAGAAGCTCTCTACCCCCTTCAGAAGGGCAAGTAGGGAGGGACAATAGAGCACCACCCACAACCCATGAACAAATAATGATGTAATTTTCTTTCATCATCTTCCCTCTCAGGGAAAGCTGCATGTCCTTTCATTAATGAAACTGCTTATTCCTGACAATTAACTTCATACCCATTTCAAATTGTAAGCAAAAATAAGACTAAAAATAATAAAGGAAACTGCTGCTTATTTAGCTCACCTGTTTATTCAAATTTACTTTACTTTGAATAACAGGAAGAGTAAATTAGAGCCAAACGCTGGCGCACATGGATAGGAAATTGGTTCTTGCCAGGCTTGTTTCTTTAGGCAAAAAGTTTCTTGTGGGAACCAATTGTGAGTCATGATTTCTCAAATACAATCTTTCCTGAAAGCATACCAACTGTAAGAAACACACTGTGGATGAATGCAATAAAAATGCATGTTTTGGGCAATCATGTGCTTTTTATAACAGAAACTATAAAAATTATATGATATTTTAAATTCTTTACTTCTACTGATTTTTATGTATAGAAATAGAGTACACAATGACAACTAAGCTAGTGATGTCTTTTACTGGCTGCACCTCAACCCTGTTACATAATACATGCAGTAAGCACTGCACTGGAATGGAAGCAAAAAGGAAAAGGAATAGTGGAGGGAGAAAGAAAAATAAGAAAACAGAAGGCGACAGAAGAAATTGAGGGAAAAGAGAAGAGATATTATAGGGCTAAAATCAAAGCACTGGCATGGGAGATTTTCCATCACATAAATTAAATGCAGAATTATCACTATAAGTTTAACACTATTTGAATCTTTTTTGCTGAATAAAAGCCTCAATACAATTTACTGTAACAGAAGCTTAAATGGTGTAACTAAAGGAGTTCTAAAAATTCTTATTTTTATATTTATTTAAATAGAGACTTGTTCATCAAACTGGCAACAGGAAATGATCTCTGAGCCTGAAGGTATAGGTCTGAGACTCTCATGGTATTGAGAAGGCTACTCACTGGCAAAGAGGTCTGGAATTTTAAGCAGTAATGGATACTGACTGGCAGGGTTCTGATTTCAAGCTTAATTTGATGAAAATAGACTAGCTTTGCCATCTTGATAATGAATGGACTGTTACTTTGTAATTCAACGTCATATCCATTTCCCTTTATATAATTTACTAATATACATTCTGGAATATAAATATAAGTATAACATAACTTACTGATGACAACACAACTCAGCTCCTAAAATGTGCATGAAGTTCTTAGTTTTTTTTTAGAGATAATCAATATTATTAACCACACAACACATCTAATATTAAATCATGCTTGAAAACACACATCAAAACAAAACATGAACATATATTGTGTGTGTGTATATATATATATATATATATAAACACATCTGAGTGTAGCTCTTCCTCTGAAATTCTTGTCCGTTTATGGTTTCTAACCATATTCCTTTGTCAAAAAGAGACTGCAATTGACACTACATGGTTTCCTGCCCATTCACACGCTGTGAACTACTTAAGACGAGCTCCACTCCAGAGGAAAGTTCTAACTATTTATGTCATATCTACAGAATTGTTAAATTTACAAGTTCTGCTCAAAGAAAAATTAAAAACGTTATTACACATTTGATAGTTCAGGACAACTGAAACCACAGGAAATCTATTGCAGTTGTGTTTATTTCTGCAGACAAAGCCTAAAAGGCTCCTCTACAAAAACAACCCCATTTGTGTTTACAAACCTTCATAAAGATCAATTCCTTCTTCGCCATTGTCTGGGAAGAAAGCAACAGAAAAAAAGGAATAAATAAAAGGAAAATATGAAAAGAAAATGGAGCATGAACAAATTACAGATCAATTCACAGATCAATATTAGGGTGAAGTTGATCTGTTTCCCTCCTTTAAGATACAAAAACAAAAAACTGAATTTTCTACAGAGTTAAATACTTTAAAACACCGCCACAATCAGCTTTTCACCAATCTAATACAATGGACAGAATTTAATATCCTCCCCCCAAGGAAGCAGCGGGGAGGTTAGGCATTTAATCGAGCATGAAGTTGGAGGCTGGGAAGCCCACCATCTTGCCCCCTCTGCTTTGATTAATTCCGGGAAAGGAAGGCTCATGGACGGCCTTCCCAACCCGCCAACAATTAAGGCCCTTGAGTGAGAAATGAATGTCCATTCAGGAACTCACTCCAGCATCATTCACCTGTCGCCTGGGTTCCAAGATGATCCTTAGCCTCAGGCAGGTACATTGCCAGCAGCTGCCACTGCTCTGGCTGGCACTGCCTGCAATACACAGCTGCTGGCTTCTATTGGCTGGCACCTCTTGTGCCCCAAGGATCCTTGATCCTGACGAAGGCCCACTGCCGTCCACTTAAGTGCCCGATGGACACCTAATTAGGCAGGCCTTTCCGAAAGAAAGGTAACCTAGGGCATCGCTGCTTTGCGGCTGACAGACAAGGCCTCCATCACCTGCATTAATTACTGACTGATACAAATACATGCAAGGAAACTAAATAATTAAATCATTGCACACATCGATTCCAGGATGCCTGGATTATTCTTGTATAAATACTGATACTCAGTTTAATTCCACACCCAACAAATCTTTTATTGTAATATTATAAAAAACAAGTGACTTTTGTGCCTTTTAAGTTAAACCTGAATTGTCATTGTACGAGTAAAATTAATTATTTGCAACTGCCAATAATGTATTGTATCTTAGGAAACATTTTGCAGAATATTTTATTGCACTCAGTTATTAAAATATCTATGCTGTGTATTGTCTATGTCCCATAAACTGATAGCATTTCTGTCGGGTGCTCTGTCAATTCATTTTACAATTTATAAAACTTCATCTATCACACAACTTTCAAACTAATTTTTAAAGCCATTGACGACGAGCAGCATTTTATTTGCAGCTTTCCAACATTGCCAAACTTGAAACACGGTACACTCCGCATTTGCTACTTGCTGGGATGTTTGATTGAACAATACTTTGGTAGTTCTCACTTACTTCTTTCCAGTGATCCCTTTGGTGGAAGCTGTGGTAGCTGGCGGCCCCTCCGTCCTGCCATTGGCGTGCTGGTTGGACTTGTTTGGACTGACCCACTACGAAGGTGCGACCTGTACGATTTTTAAAAAATGGTAATTGTTTTTCTCCAAAAAATATACAAATGAAGTTTAGATATGCTATTTCAAAATAGGTGTGTGTGGGGCAGGGAGGGGGGTGGGGGGAGAACTTGGGAAATAAACTTATTCACCCGAGAATTAGGACTTCATAAAGTATATGTGGCATAAAATATCAAGCAGACATGATCATACTACTCAATCAATTATGCACCACAGTCAAAGCAATTTTAAGCAAATGGGTGAAAATGTGTTTTAATCATCGTGCTGTTCTCCAAAACTGAATGTCACGCAAACAGAAAAACATTGTAGCATGTGAAAAAGGATAAAAATTACAGTACAGATTTCTGTAATCTATGTCAAACCAGTTGGCTGACAGGAACTTTATCCCTTTCCAGTACTGAATGGAAGTGTAAATATAAAAGTGACAGAGTAAAATTTAATATATAGTACAGGAGGACATTTTTATAGCTCTGTAATTTCTCTCTCAGATTGGACTTCAACCTGTAGGTTAGAAGGAGAACTTGGCCAAAACTTGGAAATTATTAAAAACATTCAGTACTCAAAGGATTAAAGATGCTTACCAAGATAACAACTGATCACAGAACTAGTGTCTAATGACATAGAGCAGAGAGATATTGGTGAATATGTCTTTGATAAGAGTGTAGTTTATTGAGCAGCTCAGTTGACTGAAACCTTCAATGTACATACCTCATGTAAAAGTAAAACATGGTGATACATACAGCAGTATCTTTTGTGTCAAAACAAAATAAAATCATTGTGAATAAACACTAAAGAGCATATTTAATAAAGGGAAGAAAAGCATTATGATCCAAATCTTCCAGTCACCAGATTATTGGAGACAATATGCACGATGGATGATGCGCATCAGGATCCTTCGGAAATCCTGATTTGTGCACATAGGTGCAAATCGCCTAGGAAGCTTAAACTTTTAATGTATTGACTCTCTGCTTCCCAGGAACCTGTGCTGATGTCTTTGACTTTGACTTACAGTTGGAGACTTTGGCTAAATGCAAGCAACTTACTCTGATAGTTACCCAGGAAATGGTAGACAGTTGAAAACCAGTCTAATACCTGAGTAACTCCACAAGTGGCTGCCCCCCAAATATGTGCCACCCTCCCTCTCAACCACCTGATACCAATTGACCACCCTAACCAATGATATCACCCCGCCCAACTACACCCCAACGCTACCACACCCCTGACATCTGTCTAATACCACACCTGACCCAATTACCCCATTGAACACGCGATCCAACTATCACTTGACCTAGCTATGCACCTCACTCGTGTATCCACCTCCTCACTCATCCACTTAACTGATTACCTGACTGCCTATTCAACCCATCACCTTCTTAGTTACCCATTCACGTAATGGTCCACTCACCCATTCACTTAACCATTCACTAACCCGCACTCATTCATGAAAAGACTGGCCCTCAGGTGCATACCAGAATATGGCAGCTATTGTCATAAAAGTGGGGCGTGTCCTCACCTTCCCCAACTCTACTCCTCTCACTGAAATTTGACGGAAAATACTATGCTGCCCATTTCTGTGTCAGCCAGGATCAGAAGATCTTGGAAGAAATGAGCAGTAGCTTTGGGTCAGTAGAATCTTTGTGGGCAGCGGCAATGTGTGTAGCATTGTCACGAAGTGGATGACTTCAATTCTTTGTAAAGAATGTTGAAGGGAAAACAGAAATAGTGCAAAACTCACTTTACAAAATAATGATTAACTGAAGGGGAAAGTAACTTCATGTCTTTATTTGCTAAAAGATTACTGGTGGGTTGATCAAGTAAATGCGTTTCTGATGACAACACACCTTTCAATGGCTCACTGGATATTACCTCAGCAGTTTAAAATTCATTCCTATTGTAACTATTGTATATAAAATGCTTGTAATAGATTATGTGCTGATAATAGGACTTTCCTCCTCCCAGCCAGGACATTCTCATTATTTGCCATCCTAATGACTGTTTCAGCATTATGATTAAGCATTGTGATTGTAAGTTGCAATTAATAACATGGTCAACAAATAGAACAGCACTGGTATTTTCTCAGCAGTTAACAAGCAGGTTGAAGACTGCATCCAATTCCTTTTAGAGATCTTTGAGCTGTAAGAGAAAACAAGGATAACCGCGATGTGCTCAATGTACTTTCCAGGCTTCTAGACATATTGTGATTCACATAACAGATGCTGCTAAAGGATGTTGATAAACAAAATGCATGATGCCCACACCATTATATCCATGCATGGATATAAGTGCTGTGTTTATTGCTACAAGGAGGTTAGTACTGAGGGCTTCTAGTGGCTATTCTATGATGAAGGGAGACATCACTCAACTACAGGAAAAATAAAGGGTGAGTTGGCACGGGGGAGGGGGTAAAGGTGATTAGTCTGGCAGTTTGATGTATCTCTTTCACCTCGTTAGTGCAGGTGAGGGAGGGGCAGATCTTCCCGATGTTAATGATGGCATCGATCTCATGACGTTTGTTTCGGCACGTTCTGAGGATCTGGAGCGGGAGTTCATCCGCTCGAGTACAGGCCGCTGCTCTGATGGTCTGGATCTCTGATATTCCTGTCTATCGGTTCCCTCACGATTCCTGTAATGTCAGTCAAAAAGCCACTCAGTTGAACTTTAACCTTTCAAAAGCAAGTGTTTTATGACATGATTGTGAACCTTTGGCCTAATCCAAAATCAAATTTATTTAACAGGTGAATGTCTACGTATAATCTATGAGAAAGAGACTTAAACCACTTTGGCGTTAAATGTGTCACCAATACTGAGTAACTGTAACCATTAAGTCTTTGGAGCTTCAGGTGCTTTTGTAAAACTGAAAGAAATTAATCATTAAGGCAAAGAAATTCTTGCATTTCCTATAAATCTTCTGATATATTTAGCATGGAGCAATTTTTCAGAGCACAACTTTGCCAGAAGATAACACCTCTGATGGAAAGAAACAGCCTTGAAAGAAAGTAAGTCAAACCAATATGATCAATCTTCCATTAGGAGATGCGCAAGAGCTTGATAGCAACTAACTGGTCCAAACACTGCATTAAATTTAATGCAAGGCACTATTATGTAGTTTAGACACAATAAATAAAGCAGTATATACAGTAATCTTTGAGAATACTATCCTTCAAAAAGAAAATAAGCATTCAATATTGAGGAACAATTCACTATATGGCACATGTTACAAAATAATCTTCAGCATTTTTCCCCACAGCGCTGTTGAGTCCAGCGCATCTTATTTTGTCAGCACTAACATTGTTCAAATCATCAAATGCTATTTCTTGGTTCTCTTTGGTTCATGCTATTTAGAATATGGGGCCAAATTTTTGTCTAGGCTAGGGAAAAAACCCACGTGTACTCTTGTGGCTCCCAACATTCACACTGGACTGATGTCTGACTTGTCTGAGAGATTGTTAGCTTTTCACACAGGGGTCAGATTCACAGTTTATTTTGTGAGCTGTGATTGAGGACTGTGGGCATGGGAGCATGGTTGTGGTTAGAAGGCCAGCTTGGTTCTCCTACACATCAGCCCAGCTTCCAACATTATTTAAAGACTCCCCAAAATCTCCTTGACCGACCCCTCCTTGCCACCTCCCATTCCTTGATGCCATCCCTTGTCCCCTCAGGTCTCTGATGCCACATCATGTTCCCTCACATTCCCTCATGTCACATCACATTCCCCATCCCATGGCACATCTATGCTCCACTTCACTCTTCCATAGCCACTCATCTAGAGTGCACTATGTACAGTTCCCAGGAGCCATTTAATAACAATGGGAATTATATTGATATCACTGGAAAAATATTAAACCTCTAACAAGCTAAGAAAACACTGGATTCAACTTCATTAATACTGAATGGACCAAGGTGGGAAACAAAGTTGTAATCCTTTAAGTGCTTATTAGGCTTGTAAACAAAGAAGAAACATGTCAAAGACATATTCTGTTATTATAGGCTCAGAAACGTTTTAATAATTCTTGGATCAATCAGGCCACCTGCTGAGCTGAAGTTTTTGAAAGTCAGCCTAGCATTCAAAATGGAATAGCTGCCATAACAAACACTTCCAGTTCCACTGATTAAATATCCATTTCTAAGCAGTGTGTCTATTGATCAATGGAGTGGGAGCAGGTACAGACATTTTCAACCTTCATAAGCAAGCTCATTTAATTCAGAGAACCAAAAATATGACAATAGGTACCATTTATTTCACATTTTAATGCACTGTGGTGCTTTATTGGATATGTACTTTCATGCATGTGGACAGTTATTCAACAGTGATCAATGTAAGCATCAACTTACCTTTGCAGGATTGATGAATCACTGTGTTAAAAGCACAACTGCATTACAATATAGCACCTAATTGTAACATGCAAATATGTCAAAACATTTTGCATTCATCTTTCAGAATGTTTCTGATTCCTCAGCAAGTTTTCCATTTTCTTCACAAATGCTCAAACCTGGCATGCCATTAGTGGACTTCCAAAACCCCACATCACCAGACAAAAATGCTGCAGAGAAGGAGCTCCAATTTTCATCCCCCATTTATCCAACATTGGAGGGAGGTATATGTTTTGTGCATAGGTATTCCTGGCCTGCAAAAAGGCCAAAGGAAAATGGCACATGGTCAGAAATGCAGCGAAAGGTTAGATTTCCCCCCAAAAAAGTTGAAATATAGCTACTTGCCCACTGAAACATACATTCACACTGAACTGAAAATTCAACCCAATGATACAAAATTAGCAGGAAGTACAGAGAAGTTTTTCAAATTAAAGTAAATGACATATAGCTAGCTGAAAAAACACTGTATGGTGTTTTGATAGCTGCAGCAATAGTTTCCCAGCTTTGGGTAAAATGAAGCATTTACTTATTGAAAACAAGGCTGAAGCTACAAGTCCATCCGGCAATGACCAAAGTAACAACCTCAAGACTCTGTGGGATAATGAGCCAGTCGGACTTGTCGGCTGGTTCCCTAAGCAGACTGTTCGAAGTTATTTGGCAGAATACTTCATCACCAGAACTTTAGAACAAACACCAAGATGTAGCTTGGCTGATGATGAGGAAGGCCTTCCCTGTCAGATTCTTCCTGTGTGCTTGGAAGTCTCACTGCTTCCACCCACTGTACTTGAGGTAGCTATGTGGGGAAGAAGTAGTCTCCCACCTTGCTTTGGAATGTCTCTTTACAAAGCAGTTCTTGAAAGAGACGCAATAGTTTGTGTTGAGGTTATCCTAAGCAGTTCTGTAACACCAGGCTCAGTGTGCAATAAGCTGCTCCCAGAGATACACACTGCAATAAACATCAACTACATCTTCCCAAATCTTGCTGATTTTCCAGTGTACAGTCTGAGTTTGTGGTAACTCTTTGACACACTTGTTTGAGAGATTTTCATGCACACTTGTCAAGATCGAGCTTCCCTCTCCTTGGTCTTTCTTCTGCCTTTTATAGTTCATCTTCATCCAACTCCTTGCCCCCTCTGCCTGCCATCATGAGCCATCACTCTTCAGCTATCACAACTGTTGCACAGCCCTCCTTCCACATTTCCCCCATTATCTTTGTCAATGAAGATGGTGAAACCTCTGGACAGATGTGTATTATTCATTGGCGGTAAAGGCTTACATGTTGCACGCTATTTAATCAGTGGAGGCCTTAGCATAGGTAGTTGAGAGTGTGCTCCATGCCATGGTCTTCAACATCATTATTCCTACGAAACTCATCTCCAAATTCTGTTGGCCTGAGGCGCGGCTTTTCCCTCTACAACTGGATCCTGAACTTCCTAACCCACAGATGGTAATCAGTAAGGATTGACAACAAGATCTCCATGATCATCCTCAACACTAATGCCCCTCAAGGCTACGTTCTCAGCTCCCTACTATACTCCTTATGCACCGATGACTGTGTGGCCAAATTCTCCTCCAACTGAATTTTCAAGTTTGCTGCCAACACCACTGTCGTGGGTCAGATCTCAAACAATGATGACACAGAGTACAGGAATGAGATAGAGAATCTGATGAACTGGTGAGATGACAATAATCTCTCCCTCAATGTCAACAAAACGAAGGAGATTGTCATCAATTTCAGGAAGCATGGACGAGAACATGCCCCTGTCTACATCAACAGGGATGGAGTAGAAAGGGTAGAGAGTTTCAGGTTTTTAGGTATCTAGATCACCAACAACCTGTCCTGGTCCCCCCATTCTGACACTATATATAAGAAAGCCCACCAACACCTCTACTTTCTCAGAAGACTAAGAAAATTTAAAATGTCAGTGACAACTCTTGCCAGCTTAGACAGATGTACCATAGAAAGCATTCTTTCTGGTTGTATCACAGGTTGGTATGGCTCCTGCACTGCCCAAGACCACAAGAAACTAAGAAGGGTTGTAAATGTAGCCCAATCCATTATGCCAACCAGCGTCCCATCCACTGACTCTGTCTACATTTCCCACTGCCTTGGCAAAGCAACCAGCATAATTATGGACCCCACACACCTTCACCTTCTGTCGGGAAAAATATATAAAAGTCTGAGGGCATGTATTAACCAACTCAAGAACAGCTTCTTCTGTGCTGCCATAAGACTTTTGAATGGACCTACCTTGCATTAAGTTGATCTTTCTCTACACCCTAGCTATGACTGTAACTCTACATTCTGTACTCTCACATTTCCTTCTTTATCAACTTTATGCTTTGCCTGTACAGCATGCAAGAAACAATACTTTTCACTCTATGCTAATACGTGACAATAACAAATCAAATAGAGGGACTCAAACAGGTGCTCTCTGATGGCATTTTGATGAGACTCTTGAGCCAAATACAGACCACCAAGTATTGGAACACACCAGTGTTCTGCATCTGACCCCTCCTCTTCCTCCTTCTAGTCTTCCACATCCTGCACCATCTCTTCTTCTGGTGACCTGAGAGCTTGCAGGGCCTCACCTTCCTTAAGGTCAACACCTCTTTTAAATGCTATGTAAAGGGAAGCACAGCAGACGACCAGATTGAGCAATACATTTGCAGGTATCAGAATGATATCTTCAGAAGACCAATGAGTCTACACAGTGATGATATAATGTGTGCCATTTGTGTGATGCCACAAGGTCGATAGTTGATCCTTGGAAGAAGCAAAAGCCAAGTATTTCAAGGTAACAGTGGCTTTGGCAGTTACTGGTGGGGCATTTACAAACAAATGCACGAGACATGGGTTTCACTGGCTCGGCCAGGATTTTGTGTCCATCCCTAACAGGCCTTGAGAAGGTAATGGTGAGCCACCTTCTTGATCCATGGCAATGCATCTAGTGCAATGGCTCACACAGTACTAAAGGGAAAAGATTTCCTGGATTATGACCCCATATCAGGATGGTGTGTAGTTTGTAGATAAACTTGTAAACGGTGATGTTCCCATGCATCTTCTGGGCGGTCAAGTCTCTGGGTTTGGAAGGTGCTGTCAAAGGAGTTTTGGTGAGATGCTGCATTGTATCTTGCATATATCACACAGTGACGGTGTGCATCAGGAGGAAGTACATGTTTAAGTTGGTGGATTTGTTGCCAATCAAGTAGACTGTTCTGTCCTGGATGGTGTTGGAGCTGCACTCATCCGGGCAAGTGGAGAAAATTCTATCACATGCCTGACTTATGCCTTGTAGATTGTGGGACAGGCTTTGGGAAGTTACTAGCTGCTGGATTCCTAGCCTTTGACCTGGTCTGGTAATCACATTATTGATATGGCTAGTCCAGTTCTCGTCAATAGTAAGTCCCGGGATGTTGATAATGAACAGTTCATGAATGCCACTGGACATCAAGATTCTCTCTTGTTGAAGATAATCACAGCCTAATGCTTTTGCAATGTAAATGTTATTTGCCACTTTATCATCAGGGTCAAAAGGCAAAAGTACAGCAGGAATTCAGTGATCAATGCAAATGGCAGGCCAGAAAGCCTTCAAAGAATGAAGCTGCAAAGCTGCTGCTCCAGCTTTGAGAAAAAATGTTCACAAGTTCTGGAAGTGCTTTTATACTTTACAGGTAATTTCCAACTTTTTTTGAGGTTATCTAATTTACCTTGAACTTGACTCACTCTTCCATGCTGTAGCCTACATTGTAGCAACACCACAAAACTCTGATAAGAAGAACACACAAGATATTCATGCAAGATATCCTGAAAGCTGCTATGATTCCTTAATTCTGTAACAATGAGCGGCTCCTTGGAGATAAGGATTATTTCAGAGGTGCTTACTATGAATACAGATATCAAAGCCGAGTACTGCCACAGAGGACAGGTACAACAAGAGCCACACAACCAAAAAGGTGATCACTGAGTAACCTTGCTGAAAATGTGGGGTGAGATTCTCTACTAAAGAAAAATCCTAAGTGCTGAATTTGTGTAAAAACTGGTGCAACTCTCAGTATTTTTTTTAAGCAGGATTTTCAAAATGGATCTCCCACACTCTGAGCACTGCAGAGTGCCCTAGCAGGATTCACACTGAGAATCAGTGGAAGGGGCCTATTCCTGCTGGAGAGGCCAGTAGCATAGTACTGAGCGGACCATTGCGCATGTGCCGATCTGTCATAGTGGAGATCGACGCATGCACAGTGTCCCTGGAACTCCCCATCACTGCCCCTGCAACCGCCTCGGCCTCCCAACCTCTCTGGGCAAGGCCCGGATCCCCCCACCCAGCCAGCCCCAATGTCCCTGACCTCCCTGGCAGCGCCTTGCCCCAGCAGACCCCTCCTCTTCCAGCCTGGATGGCCAGTCCCAATCACCTCCTCCATTCCTCTTCTCGAAATCCCAATGCAGGGTGGCAGCGGGACACCCTCCACCTCACTGGTCTTCCCCCAGTCAGCACCACCCTCCCAATTGCCTCACCCCCTCTGGCCCCTCCCCCTTGGCACTGCCCAGAGGGCAGTGTCAATGTGCCCCTTGGGCAGTGCCAATTTTCACCTTTGGCACTGTCAGACTGGCAATGCCCAGGGTCACCTTCCCTTAATCCCAACCTCCTAGGAGTGCCTCATGGTCTCTGTTCCCTCCAGTGGGGTTGGGTCACCAGTTCTCCATTAGTGGGAAGCTGTTGTAAACCCCATTGGAGTGAACCACTCCTGGTGGTGGGGGTGGGGGGTGGATACTTCAGTCCCAGGCCCGCTAAAGGGATTGAAATTTCAATCTTAACGTTTAAATCAGCTCCGTGCCAATTTCTGGCACAGAATTGATGACTCCAAAAATCTTGGAGCTGGAGATGCACGGAGGCCATGGTCCACAGCAATGAGCCCGCTTAACAGTCTCCTCTGAAGTCTCTTGGTCCATTGCACTTGATCCGTTGCTCTGCTGGAGCAGCATAGCGAGTTGGCAAAATCAGTCCCATGACTGAGGTCCCGGGTCAGATCTTTCATATGTACCAGAAAGAGTATTGAGGATGGCAGTAGTTTCTGTACCTTGCACAATATGCACTGCAGAGAGGAAAAGTAATTACAGGAAGGTCTGACTGCTCTCGATAATGTGGAGGAGCCTGATGTGGCCAGGGTGCCTGCAGCCCTCTGACCCAGCTGCCAGAAAAGCCCATGACAGTCTTACACAGGAAGGCTTCAGATAATTGGAGTCATCAAACTCCAAACCTATACCATCTGCCCCATCACCCATCCTGCACACAAATCATTCCCGCAGTCGTAAATCATATTCTCTGTTCATCTTCCACTCTGGTCATACCATTCTCATTAAGGCTCGTGTGTATTTGAGTTTGGGATGCAACAATGGGGATGGCAAGAATGAAAAGCTCAAAGTGCTTAAAAGAAATGAGATGTGGGAGCACCTTGAGCAGAATCTCCATTTTGATTTGTTATTTTTCCACCTTTCATCTCCTGGTCCATTTGCATGTCCTTCTAGCCAAGAGCTGGAGAACATTTAGCTGCATCCAATGAGGCATTGAACATCCGGACCTTCTACCATCCTATTTATTGTGACAGATTGAGTGTGCAGACCATTGGTCAGGTCAAGCATGTATTCGGTTGCCTGCAGCATCTGATTTTTCATGAAGGAGGCCAATCTTTGCACAGCTCACTTTCAGATCTGTCATGTGCCATGTCCATTGCAGCCTTTCTGGCACAATAGAGACTGCAATAGACATTCTTCCATTGAATGTACAGCACCAGCTTGTCCACACTCTGCGATTGGTTGGGAAACAGGAGGCAGGATTATAACGTTGTTGCTACACTAGGATTAGGGTTAAGTCTGCTGCAGCAACCATTAGATTCCCAGCCTCTGCCCTCACCTCTACAATTGGGAAAGTTCCATTAAAATTCCTCTCAAGAAGTGGGAGGTAGAGAGAATGTTCTTCTCCTTCATGAGCAGTTGAACACAAATTTTGCCCTTCAACTTGCCAGATCAAAAGTGCTATTCAAATGGTCGGAGAAAGCTATTAACTGGTCATGTGGTGAGATTGGTGAAGAATGAAAATATGACAAAAATTGAAATAGTCAAACAGGAACGAAAAAGTAACACTGAAGTCTGGAAAGGATGTTGTTTCACATTTTATCATCTGAAAGCTTCAAATGCTCAGAATCCTCTCTCCGCTACTTCATCATAAGTGTTAATTAATTTGAAATAAACATATTCATGCCTCTTAAATTTAATGGAGGGAGAAACTTATTATGAGCGGGTTAATTTACTTTACAATATCACCAACAGTACTTCTAAAGACCAAAGAATTGAGCAGTCAGTGCAGACTTTGAAATGCACCAGGATGTTTCTGCAACAAAAAAATGTTTCATGTAAAGTATGACAGCATGCTACTGCAAAGTCAAACTGACATCATTACGCATTCCTCTTGAATACAAAGTATGCCTGAAGTGACATGAAAATTAAGCAAAATTCAGCATTTAATGCTTAGAGGTTGAAAATTAAGGTAAAATCTTAATAATACAAAGAGGTTTGTGAAGTTTTCTTTGGACCCTGAAGAGGGATCCTGAAGCCCAATACATCACCAATTATCGTTGTTGAAGCATAATTTATTCCTGATAACACTGGGACATTTTATTGTGTTAAAGGTGCTATGTGATTCTAAGTTGTTGTTGATATTGTCATTGTACACTATTATCAGTAATGCTAGTCAGTAAATTCTATCT
Source organism: Carcharhinus amblyrhynchos (assembly GCF_965287045.1). Lineage (NCBI taxonomy): Eukaryota > Metazoa > Chordata > Chondrichthyes > Carcharhiniformes > Carcharhinidae > Carcharhinus > Carcharhinus amblyrhynchos. The sequence goes on from NC_137331.1 coordinate 19,916,360, forward strand.
GTACTGTGTTCCAACTGATAGGGTGCCAAAAGGACTGCTTCTTAGTCTGGGGCCAAGCAACCAAGAGTGTTGTATGGAAAAATACTAACAGCAGGGTTCAATGCTCATTATGGCTGAAGTAGTTCTTGAAGCCTAGCTTTAATGATCTCATTGCTTTGCCCCATAGTGATATCATGGCATAAGCATGATTTGCAACCCCTGGTAGACTGTGGCAAAGGGTGAAAGCAGAGAATGTACCAGTCATCCATTGCAACTGCCAAGCAGGATATCTTGGATCCTCCTTGTCTCTGGAAACAGAAAGAATGGGGGGAGCAGCACACACCTTCCCCATTATAATCAAAGTATTTAACATTGGACAACATGCAAAAAACGTAATCTTTGGAATCACTTCCAACTTGGACATATCTCTACTACACTATTACTACCTAGATTCCAGTCCCTGAAACAGAACCTGAGATGAAATGTAAAAACAGAAAATGCTGGAAAAATGCAGGAGGTCTGGCAGCATCTGTGGAGAGAGAAAAACAGAGCCCTAATATTGTTAGTTGTATAACTCTTCTTCAGAGATGGAATGTGTGCTTCACCATTTCTTTTTGCAACATATATAGAATTATATTAAAGATTGTATTTTTCAGGATTACCATAATAGTTGCTAAACAGGGAGCCAACTTTGATATCCCTGAAAACAGGTACCAGGATTAATTAATTCATGCTTGTTGTTTGCAATGCAAGCAGCAATTTCCAGCCACCTATTTATTTCAATGATTTCACCACCTAGCCAGTGATGATAGCGCTGTTAACGCTGTTAACTGGCTGCAGGCAATCAACAGAGTGGTAGTATCAGGAAATACAGCAGCCAGTCTCCAAAGGGTGATTTGAATAGGGACCTCTTGAGCTGCAGTGAAATACTCTACCAATGAGCACGAGTGGCATTGCGTAGACCAGCCTGCAGCTCTTAAAGGGGGCATGCATTTGTGGCTTGATTATTTGCCACCAATTGTACTGGAAGTGAATGTGACCTGGGAAACCTTGGGAGAAAGCAAGTTCCATATCTTTTGGTTACTACATTGGAGAACTTAGTTGTGTACTCCCAGGAGGCTTGGAAGCCCACCAGACAGGTGGTCAGAAGGCAACAGGAGTGGATATCGGTGAAGGTCAATGCCAGGTGTCAGGTCCTGAGGATCTGGCTGCAGTGTCTCAAATGTCCAATAAACTCAGAGTCAAAGCCAGTGAATGCAACTTCAAATGCTGCACCATTAGCCTCTAACACTCCTCAATTCACCAGACCAAACACCTTTCAACAATCTATATATCAATCAGGATCCATATTTAATATTTGTACCACTATACCCTCACACATTTAGTACTGCCGCATGCCTCACATCCACATCTCACAGCTTGCACACGTTGTCAGCTATTTGACCATGACACCCAAACAGATTACACAATGCTCATTGGCACAATAATTTCTCAATTACAGGACAAAGTACCAAACAGATGCAGAAGAAACTAACCAGGAGCACCTGCATGTCCTAACAAGCAATCTACATCATTACCAATTGCTGAGAAATGGCCAGCAAAGGCCTGAAGCCAAAGATGATGGTACCCTCATACCTAACCTTCCTTCTAACATTCCACTCCCCCTCATTTTAAAAGCTCCTCGGATATATGAGCTGCAGGTGGTGTAAGCATGCACCCTCTAGTTCCCTGTTGCAGAAAGTTACTATTTTGTTTTTTCCTTTCAGAGACCCATGAAGCTCAATATGAACAGTTAGTGGAAGAACAGCAAGAAGATAGTGATAATGAAGATTTCACACTCACAGCTACCAGCTCAGATACTGACATTGTGTGTAATTTAGAAGATAGCATGGAGGTGGAAGCTGCATGTGGTGAGCACCAGCCAGGAAGTTGGAATAGCGCAGGTGTCACCTTGCTAGAGGGCGAAGTGACACGGGAGTTCTGTTGAAGTGGATGTAGACTTTGAAGGAGCAACCTACAGAAGTTGGCTGATGGGTGAGTACAGTTAAATGCTTGGTGAATCAGGAAGCCTGCTAGAAAACTCACATTCAATGTAGAAGAAAATAGGCAAGCCCAGCCCCAATTTGGCATAGGGCTTTTCACAGAGTTTAGAAACCAACTCCATTGCACATTTGTGATCCAACTATGATATAGCATCTGATGGGCAATGCTGAAGCTTTCAAAAGCAGCACAGGCAGTAACCACCCAAAGTTTATGTGCTCAGAGAGACAGTATTCATCCTCCCACTCTTGCCAATGACTTTGCTGTTGTCTGTCAGTTAGCCAGCCTATCTAGACTACTGTTGCCCATGTCTTGTACAGCAATTACGCAGTGCCTGATAGCCAAAGTTTCAGCTTTCATTACAACATAAGCATTTTATCAAAAGTCTAGGTGCTGCAGCGTAAAGTCATTTTGAAATCATACAAGGTTAGCTTGCTGCCATGTAAACTTAGACTGATCTAATGTTGCCACCATGGCTGTGGGTACCAGTTTTTAAAGAAGCTTACAGAGGACTATCACAGCAGTTCAGTATTTGTCTGCAACAGATTACTAAAACTTCTGGGGCACTGCCTCAGGGGAGTGACACTGGATCCATGGAGAATGACCGTGCTGTTTTATTTCAGGGTGACAACATTTGTGCTTACGCCCCTGCCACTGCTGGCTGCTATTTCTGCATTGTAGCCAGGAGGATGCTGGTATCACAGTTGGCTGAGCTCTTTATGAGCAACCCACCAGAAAAGTTACACTTACTAATAAGGGATCCAACACATGTTTAAGACCTTTACCCAAAATTGGAATACTAATATTTAATAAAAACATCTTTTCTATCTCGTCAACAGGAATAAAGCAGCATGAAAGGGAAGGATAATAAACAATTGTTTTCAAAATTTTATAGTACTTTGTATACAATGGGTGGAATTTTACCATCCTGGCTGCCATGGGAATTGTAGCAGATGGGACATGGACCATGCAAAGGTCCACTGACCTCCGGTGGACTTTTCTAGTCTTGGGATGAGCGCGGCTGGAAAATTCTGTCCAATACATGTGCATTTATATATATTATTTACTAAATTCTTTTGATTTCCCCAGAAATAAGAAGGGTACTTCAACAGCTTTAGAGAATCACTAAAACATACCACTATTAAGGGGATCTGGGATAAGGAACCAGTTAACCAAACTTCACACATCACCCCTCTACCTAGGATCAATACCTCATTTCCTCAGCAGGCTCACTCTGTTCAGCTTCTGAATAAGATTCATGTTCTGGCATCACTTCCACTGTTTCACTCCTTTAGGAGTAGGAGCAATAGGAAAGAACAAAACAAACCACAAACGTGACTGAATTGCTGGCTGAGTTAAAGGGAAGAGGAATCTAACTAGAGGGGCTGTAGGAAACTGGGAAAAATGCATTCCAACTGGGAAACAAGACGATAATCTACTTCCTACTAAAAACAGAGGCTTTTAGACATTTGATACTTAGGTTAGTAGGTATTTATCTGCAGTTGTTATATGCTGGAGGATAGCAATGAGCTTGATATCAATTCATTACAGCAGTTATTGTGTTTCACTCTACAATTTACTGATGAAAATAGCCCCAAGGATAAAGCCTCAGGCTATCAGTAAAAGGTACTTGCATGTTCATCGCACTGAATAGTTAGCATTAGAATCTGTTTCAGTGTTTCAGAAATGTTTCTGATGACAAAAGCTTGTTCAAACAATAGTGTTTTTTTTATTTTAAAACCTACTGTGATTATTTGGATGTTTTGTTATTTGTGTTGGTAGATTCTATGACTGTAGTGCTTATTTTCTGACTATACCAACAGGCAAGTACATTTGCTATAATTCAAATCACTTGCATCATAGCTGATATACATTTTTGAAGATATAGGTGATATCTAAAACAAACAGCTAAAGGTACTTTAATCACAAAGGTAATTTAATTCCAGTTCATCTACAAAATACTATTTAGTTCGTAACCTCTGTTATTCAACTTTGAAATGTAAACCACATACATCAGGAAAGAAATGTTGATTAAGGCAATATTAACATTGATTCATAGAATATTGCAAAATGCAATATTCTATGAATCAACAAAAAATGATATTGTAATTTCCTAGCACTGAAATGCCTTTCCTCATGGAAGAGGTTTTTGTGAGGAAAAAGAAGAATATTGCTTGAATTGGAACTAATAAAGGTAGCTTAGCAGTTAAGAATTGGATTTTGTTACGTTTAAGTATTTTGATTGGTAAAAGTTAAACTATATGGTTAAATAAAATTTGTTTTAATAAAAGATTCCTAGTGGGTCAATAGAATCACACCTGGAGTGAAACGCCATATCCTCACACTAATGCCAAAATTAAAAAAAAAAATTAGGGTCTAGTTGGGTTTTATAACATACTTTGGGGTTTCTGATCTGTATCTTAACATAGGCTATTGAATCATGCTGCAGTATAGGAACCAAGCTCAAGCCTGTCTTCACTAGGCATTCATACATGTATATGTGTACTTTCAAGCAATAACACTTAGATAGTGAAACCAGCAAAATGAGCATTGAACTAAAATATTTTGTGGTCTCTACAGACTAGAGTACATTACATTCAATGGGGCACAACACCTGATGCAGGCAATGCAAGCAGTGAATGTGGGTCAGAAAATTGGTACAGCTCTGTCCTACCTACCATGGCTGTGGCAATCCCACTCTGGGTACAAAACTTCAAATTACCCCTGAAGCATTAACAATGTGAGCCATCAAGGGAGCTTCATTTTTATTCAAACTAACAGTCTGTGGTTGTGATGTTCACTTTCAAGTATAAAAAAACTTCTAGTTTGGTTTGCACTGCTTTAAGATCCATCTGAATTCTAAGTACCTATAGCATTCAAATTTATGGTTTAACTAATCATTCAGAACTTTGAGTGCAAATTCATAGGAATGAGAGAAAAACTACATACAAATCAAAATTGAATCGATTGAGACAATTAAATGCGTGTGTGATGGGGGTGTGGGGACCAAAATTTAGAAAGCTTCTGGAAAGCTGCAAAATGCATCTCAACCCATCAGCGAACATTACCAAGGTTGAAGGGGCAGGGGAAGAATAACCCAGTTCAGAGGAAAGGAACCTGTTTGTCTGGCCATGTTTCTGTAGAAAAGTGACAGTATAATGCAGGACATAGCTTCCTCTTTGATGACTACTGAGGTTGAGGTGATGTGGTATTTTCTTCTGTGCCACTCTACAGCACCCACTTGGTATGCCAGTGATGCTACAAAAGATACAGCCATGTTTCAAGCCTTAGCTGACTCAGTGCCAGCACATGTACATGAGCCAGACTTTGTGGCAGTCACAGAGTGTCCTTACAGAGCCTTGTATCCTACCCTCAGCTGACTGAATCCATGAGCAGCACAAACTAGGTGAGTGTGCCAGAAGCCATAGAAGTGGCATCCCTGGATGCTTCCTCTCACATAATGCAAGGTAAAGCATGACATGCTGCACTTGCAATGCTTCTGAAAAACCTTTCACAATAAGGTTAGACAGGTGATAACGTATCCTTATGATGTTAACAGGGGCCTGTTGCTGAAGGAATCATGGCAAGAGGTTTCCACCAATATCTACCAAAGGGCAGTAAGCTGCGTTTCTTTGCAAATGTTGAGATGCAGGTGCAAGTGAGGGGCATCCCTTGGTCTGACTAACCTGCCTGACATTTTTTCACTTGATCCTCTTTACTTCTGAACATTTCAGCTTGTACAGTTTGTGGGAGGATAGCTTCTAATGCAGGAGTATCAGACACATTTTACATGGTCACAATATGGATACCCCAGAACTACATATGGGCCAACTTCAACAAATATTATTTGAAAACACTGACATAGAAATAGATACATACGCTGCATATTTTTTGGATATAAAACAAGTATACCAATTTCTGAGCATGTGGTCTTGCACCTGATCAGTGCCATGAGTATGGTCATCACTATATGGGTCCACACTGTTTTTAAGTATAGCTGATGCACACAGAGATCAGAATTGGACAAACTTAAATATACAAGCTGTTACCTGTGTCTGTCAAAGTTCTTCTGCAAAATTTGTGAAAAGCTACATTAAGTACGCAATGTGCAAGCTCCAACTAGTTTATCGAGTTCTGCAGTGGTCTAAATAGCCTTAAAAAGGCCGACTGGAGGATGCTGCAGAAAGGGTCAGGGGAAAGGTTCCAGGGTACTGGTCCAACAATCCCTAAATGTCCTGACACCCATTTCCCAGGACACCTCACTAAAGAAACAGGGCCACATTTAATTCCTGATGTCAAACCAGCTTACTCTAGGTAAGCCCTGGGCCCAGATGCAAAGACCTAACTGAGGAGCCAATAGTTGAGGCAGGAGCATCAACTGCTTGGTTGCTTCTGGAGTTTACTGTCCCAAAGGATGTGCTGTGGGAGAAGGGCTGACTGAACAAGTGTATGGTGTGCAGCTGCCTTCCTTTCCCGACCCATGATCAGTGATGGTTAAAGCTGACATCGGATAACCAATTCTTCACGTGCCTGTCTCCATTTCTTTGTTCTCTATTCATCAACCAGTGAAATTAACCTTTCATTAATTATCCACTGCATAGTCCCACAAGTTACATGCTGTTCCTTCCCCAACATCATATTCACTCACTGCTTCTGCTCCTTGCTCTGCTGGATATGCTAGGCTTCACATCAAAACAAATTCACAATTTTCCCATCCATTTCCCCAGTCAAAGCCACAGTAGCTGTAACTCCAGACTCCCTCTCTCCCATGAAACCTTATCCCTGGATCCTTATTCCCCAGTCTCTCCTACCACAGCCCTCCTCACTTTTCCCATTTCAATCATCTGACCACCCCCTCAAATCATTGAGTCTTAATCTCCTGTCACAATTGCATGCCCCTACACCCCACTGCTGAGCTCCAATTAACTGCCCCATCCCGATCACCACCAACTCCTCACAATACAAATTGCCTACCGCACACTCACTGAATCCCAATTGCCTGTCCCCACTTATTAACCCCCAACTCCAAACCTTAATCGTTTGCCGTCACCCAGTCGAAATCACCTCAAGTCCCAATCGCCTATCTCACTCCCCCGTCGAGTCTCAATTACCTTCCATCACACTCATCCCCCATCGGTGAGACCCAACACACTGTTCTTACACAACCCCATTCCAAATCCCAGTCATCTTCCCACACCAAGTTCCAACCACCTGTCCCCATCCCAGTGCTGAGTCATAATCACCTTCTTCACATCCTCTCCTCCAATTCCCAAATGCCTGTTGACACTGTGGTCCAAAACATTTGCTGTCGCACGCCCGCACCCACCCCCCCACCAAATCATGCTGGTCTGCTTGAGGCCTTGTATCTGCCAGATTTCTCTGAACATGATAGAGAGTATAGCACCCTTCCCATACCTATGTTTGCACACCATAAAGAAGCTGCTGCCTTCTTATGAATATGAATTTCAGAAGCCTACTTCAGACAAGACGATAGAGCAGATGTTAAAGGAATGAGCATTGAGCAGGAATTCAGTCTGTCAGATTCACAGACCTCTACGATCCCCAATGCAGGGTGCTGAGAAGAGTAAACTTTTTCCATCATCTTTAAGGATTTAATGCCAGGAATTTTGGAAGTCAGTTCTCGTTTCTACTTTAGACTCGATTTGATTTAACATAGTTGATATGCAAATTTACTTGAAATATCCACAGTGAGTTACCTGACCTCCTCAGTAAACAGCAATGGAATCATGGTGGAAATGTGAAAATTGCCTAAAAATGACAAAATTATCTAAAATGAACTTTTGACATCCTCTTTGTTTTATTCTTTCACGGGACGTGGGTGTTGCTGGCAAGGCCAGCATATCTGCCATTCATAATTGCCTTGAACTGAATGACTTACGAGACCATTCAGAAGAAAGTTAAGAGTCAACCACAGTGCTGTGGATTTGGAGTTACATGTGGGTCAGACCAGATAAAGATGGCTGATTTCCTTCCCCAAAGAACATTAGTAAACCAGATGAGATTTAATGACAATCCATGATAGTTTCATGGTCACCATTACTCAGATTAGCTTTAATTTGCAGATTTCTTTTATTAAGTGATTTGAATCCATTTCCTGAGAGTATTAGCCTGGGTCTCTGGATTACTAGTCAGCAACATGATCACTGCGCCCCCGTTTCCCCTCTTCTTGGGACAGCATGGTAGCCCAGTGGTAGGCACTGCTACCTCACAGCACAAGGTACCCGGGTTCAATTCCCATCTCTGGTCACTGTCAGTGTGGAGTTTGACACTCTCCCCGTGTCTGCGTGGGCACCCTCTGGGTGCGCCGGTTTCCTCCCACATCCAAAGATGTTCAGGTTAGGTGGATTGGCCATGCTATATTGCCCCTTAGTGTCAGGGGACTAGCAGGGTAAATATGTGGGGTTACGGGGATAGGGCGTACATGGGATTATTGTTGGTGCGCTTGATGGACCAACAACAATGGCCTCCTTCTGCACTGTAGGGCTTCTATGGATACTGCCAATCACGTGCCAACATCTGGAATTATCTCATTTCCACTTTTAAGATCACTTTAAAACAATCTTCTTGGGCAAGCTTTTCATCACTCCTCTTAATACCTCCTTTTTCTGAGAATCCATTGTGCTGTTGTGTCTCTGCGAAGTGTCTTGGGATGTTTTTCCATGTGAAAGATGTTATATATTGATGAGCAAATGTTTCAATGCAAAGTACTGAGTGTCAATGTTTACAAACTACATAGTCAAATACTGAAGAGTATTTGCAGTTAATCGGGCATGTCGATTAATTTAATTATCCCAGACATTCTGGAAACACAACATGTCCAGCATACAGCAACATAGATAGAACTTTTAACTATTTTAATTACTTAAGGATGTTGATGTGGAGCTAGCTACGTGGACCTCAGGTACCTGTCAGTGTCAGTGGAAGGTTGCTGGATTTCTATCCTTGGGCAAGCTGTTCTTCTGTTTGCTAAAGAGACCTGGCTGTTTAGTCAATAAACAGAACAAGACAATTGTTAGCACAACACAAATATGAACTTGCTAAAGAAGCAAAATGGGATTTCATATATTTTACTAATGGTATGAGAAATTGGATAATATTTTGACTGCATACCTGTAATCTTCATGAATACTTGAATTAATTTAAATTAAATAGCAGTCGTTCTGTAAATGGATCTGTACTTACCTTATTCTATTTTATTTCAAATGGGACTACATTTACACAGAACACAGAAAAATTATTTGGAACTTACTTATTTAGAAGCTACTTTTCCATCATGCTAGACTTTCAAATACCCTATTAGTAAGTGATGGAACGAGACATTTAGTGGCACAGAAATGTACTTAAATGCACTATGATCCATCTCAGTTGGACTGACTATAAAAGAAGGGCAAATATTTTAAAAGTGGGGAGGAAAATCAGTAAGGTGGATCAATATCTTCATTTCCCGGAAGCAGATGAAATACTGACACTGGAAGTGCCCTGGAAGCAATTTATTTCACAGCTACTGATTATGCACTGGTGCCTGGCACAGAACAACCTACAGATCTTTGTTTTCAAAATACAGAGAAGATGAAAGTGAACAAAGTCAGTGATATATGGGATTTAATTCTGTATTGTACCTTACTCAACACCCAAGATTTGTCACTAAGAGAAAATAATTACACTAGAGTTTAATGTGACATTTCAGATGGGGAGACCATTTGAGAAACTCTAATTTTACTTCAGTACTGCATGCTGTTGATACAGATACAATGCTGCCTAAACAACTTGTTCAAAAGATCTGGAAATTGGGACTTTTCTTCAATACAATTATTATAATTGCTAACATTGATTTATTTTAGCAAAGTATCACTCTGCCATGGTTATTACTAACCTCCTCAAAGGAGATAGTAGCAACTTCCACTAAATTATGTACCTGTTATACCTTTTTTAACAATAGGTTACACTATAAATGCTCAACTCACAAATATGTGAAATGGTGCAATTCAAAGCTTGCACGAACAAAGGACGCTTATTTCTTTCTGCTCTTTCCTCCTCCACCTGCCTTTTGAAAATACTAAGAGGGTTATGCTTCTGTAGGTATCAGTCTCCCTTCATTATCTTAATTAAGTAGCCATTCTTCATAAGTGAGCTCAGAGAGTCAATGTTCATAGGCTGTTCAACCACAGGGGTCTCACAGCAAAGCCTGATCCTGTTCTTCGTCCTTATTTGACAAATACACATGGAGCTGACCAGGTTGGTACTGGAGGGTGGCCAATGCATATGGAACATTGCTGTTGTATGAGTTAGTATCTCTATAGAAGGAAAGACAAAAAAAACACTATTTGATTCTTTCTAAACTTCATCAAAGTGGATTCAGCTATTCCTAATAAAATTGGGTTGTGTACTTAAATTACTTCAGACAGATCCATAAAGAACAAAAATGAATATCGCTACTGTGATTTTTATGAGGCTTTTTAAACAGCTATAAGTTTAGCGGCTGTGATAATCCATGACTTTATGATGTGAGAACGAGGAGAACCCACAACAATTTTTCACCCCTCCTGATGAAATTGGATGAAATTTTTTTCATCTTGCTCACGGGTTTTGTGGTTGGTGGGAACGGAGAATCCAATGGCAGGTGACAAGTCGGAAACCCATCAGCATAAAAATAGTTTGCAATTTTGCTGATGGTGTGTCAGTTATCCCATCGCCTAGAGCATGGGCACCATTTGCATTCATTATCATCCTATTAATGCTGGAATCTCATGATGCCTTCCAATCTGGCATCAGATCTGCAGGAAATCACGTCAGTGTGAAATCCGTAGTGCTGCGCAGGTCTCCCCCTGCCTACATTTCTCCAGCATGGTACCATCTGCTGTGGTACTCGTCTTGACTCCACTTTCATAAATTAGCATTTTGGAGTGGGGGAGGAGGGGTAATAAGAGGAGGGTGTGGATGACAAACACAATGAGGGCAAGGGGGAAGGATGGCAGTGCAAGAGCTCTGAGAAGGGGGGGGGTATGATGGAAGGCAGAGGGACAAGAAGGTGGAGGACGACAGTGAACAATGGATGGCAGAGGTTAGACTGAGGGATGGAAAGCTGGACCTTCACAAGGGTAGTCATGATGTGGGTATGCCGGCGTTGGACTGGCGTAAACACAGTAAAAAGTCTGACAACACCAGGTTTTAGTCCAACCTATTTATTTGATAATATACTCACAAGCTTTCGAGGGACACCCTCTTCGTCAGGTGAATGGAGAGTTCTGAACTCTCCATTCACCTGACGAAGAGGGTGTCCCTCGAAAGCTTGTGAGTATATTATCAAATAAATAGGTTGGACTAAAACCTGGTGTTGTCAGACTTTTTACTGCCTTCACAAGGGTACATGAAACGGTGACAAACAAAGGGGTCAAAGGGATAATGCATATTGAATGGAAGGGCATGCACACAGATTCTAGAATAGGAAGGAGGGGTATTTGTGTAGCACAATGGGTCAAACAGAGACTCAGAAGATAGGGGACAGGTGGCAGAAGGGGATGGCTTTGGAGGGGTCAATGTTGTCATCAGTTATCTGGTCAATGAGAAACTCTGTGAAAGTCTAAGTCTTCGATCTGGGGTTTGCAGTCAGGAGTCAGAGTACAGACAGTCTTGGAGCTATGTGAATCTCAGAGATTTAAGACAATCCAGGGTACATTGAGGCTGCAGCAGGAGAAATTACTGGGAGCATGATGTGCCATTGTTGTATGGACCTGTCTCAGTCATTGTCTCTGAGCTTGGCTGTCTCAGTATTGGGCTGCAGATGGATTGGTGATGTGAACTGAAGGCATGTTGAGCCTGTAGAAACACATTAAGTGGGGGATGTCTGTGAAGCTTGCCTGGGGCGGGGGGGGGGGGGGGGGGGGGGGGGGGTTACCTTGGTGACAATACAGAAAGTCTGAGATGGGGTGGGTAAAAGTCCACATGGGCCAAAGACTGTTCACAGATGATGGGCTCAGGCAGTGACAGAACAACTATGGGATCTAATATCACTGGGGAAGGCTGCAGAATTACACAACAAAGCTCTCCTTCACATTGTGAGGGTCAAGGTGTATAACTGGCACATGAACAGTGAGGGAGTGAATTCCAGTTGAAAGAAATAGTGAAAATAAATACCATCTAGCTGCATTATTACAAATCAAAATTGCCAGCGAATCTGAGAGGGAGGGATCAGAGTGCACTCCCAGGCTAAGAGGCCACTTGTGTGTACTCTCTAACCTATTGGCCCCATAAGCGTGAACAGGAGTCTGCTTAGAAAAATAGCAGAAAGACCTTCCTGGGAAGAAAGCTACTAAAAGCCAATACCTTCATCCACATTGTTAAAGAGGCACTCAGAAATCCCTGGCTGAACATCACTGTGCATCTCAAGAGTAACATGTAGGAATGTAGACCTTCTGAAAGCAGTCAATAGTGAAGGAGGCACAGCTACATCATATATTGCATTCTTCAATGAAATCTAGTCATGTGTTCAGTGAAATTGGCATTCATAACGGGCCAAAGGACATTCACTCAGTGACCGTGAGCAACTGATTGGTAATTACAATACTACAGCAGAGAATGGAGCACAGAAACAGGCTGGGTCATACATTTCATTTGCACTTCATTGTCCTACACAGGGCTCCAGATGTTACATAGCTAGGGTAACATCTTGGTCACCTCGGTGCGTGTACCAGTATTTCAGGGATAAGGTTTCATCAGGCACCTTGACAAAACTATACACCCTTACAGTTGGTATGGTTTTTATATTCTGAGCTTCACTCTCTAGACTCACTAATCATTAATGTCTTCAATGTTTCATTTCAGAAACCGGCAAAAGCAGAAATGGATCCAGGGCTCAATGCTGCATTTGTCAGGGCCTTAATGCAATAGAGGTGACAGAGAGGGAAGTGACACCGAGTGCAGCTCCAGCAGGAGGCTCTGCCTGAGGGTCATGGTCAAGGGGGCACAAACTACGAACAGGAAGGTCAGAAGAAGAGAGCCAGACAATGGAGGCAACTCACACCAGACCTGGGTTATACCAAAGAACAGTCTCTTTTTTACAGATAATGCTGGGCATCTGCGCTTATTCCTAGACCTGGTAGATCACATATGCTGCATTCTTTGTGAAGACCTGACACCATATGGGGTTGAAGGGATCAACAGGGGTCCTTTGCAGCATTTCTCTGTCTGCAATACATTGATGCATAACCGAAATTATAGGTATCCTTTAGAGGAAGGCATGTCATTATATCATGTTTACTCTGCACAATAATATCCAGGCTGAAATTCACTGGCTTTGTCACCATCTTAGGCATCCCAAGTATGCAGGATACAATAGACTGCACCAGTTTGGTTTTACGGGCTACACGGCAGCAGCTCCTAATATTTATAAACCTCAGAGGCTACCATTCCATCAATGTACAACTGATATGTAATCATGGGAAGCACATACTGCAGATTGTGCTTGGTATCCTGGGATCTGCCATATATCCTATATCCTGAATAACTCCCAGGTTTTTGAGGGGCCACTGCAGCTGCTAGGGTGGCTGCTTGGGGATAAGCATTACCCACTGAAACGGTGGCTGATAACACTGGTGTATTACTCTGAAAGTCACTCTGAGGACAGATATAACAGCTCCACATGCTCCCTTTTAGAGCAGATCATAGGGCTTCTGAAGATATCATAGAATCCTAGAAACCCTAGTGCAGAAAGAGGCCATTTGGCCCATTGAGTCTGCACCGACCATAATATCCCTCTAATCTGCGCATTTCAGGACACTGATACCAATATGCTTCAGATGCTTGGACCACTCTGGTGGCTCCTACAATACCCTCTCAATAGGCTTTCCACATCATCGCAGCGTCACAATCCAGAAATGTAGAGAGGTGATCTCTTGCCAGGGAAGAAATGGAGGATGAATATCCAGAGACCCAAGAGCCTCAAGAACTAGCTGAGGTCAGCATGAAAGTGATGATGCCATGGAGAAGTCAAGACATGGAAGAGGTACCCATGACATTTTAATTGTTAACAGTTTCCAGGAAGGGCCACATTTCACCTTTGGATGCCCTGAATGTCATTCCCTTTCATCAGGGGAGCTATCTGGTCATTCACAGCGAGAACAAGTCCATCATTCACACTTGCATGTTCAAGTCTCATGAATTGCAAGGATATGAACTCTGTCTTGTCAAAGTGCTGGGAGTCCAGTAATGAATGGGAGCAATGCTAGAGAAGACGTGAAGCATTTGCTGCCAGAAATTATGTGAACACTTCTGGACAAAGGTGAGGATATGATCTCCTCTTCCTGTGCATGTCTAACCTTCTGCCATTATCACTCACTGAGGAGACAAATGCTGCTAGAATAATAGTGCTGAAGAGCTCACTCACTGGTGTTCAGTAAGGAACATAAGAAATAGGAGCAGGAGTAGGCCATCCAGCCCTTCGAGCCTGCCCCGCCACTCAATAAGATCATGGCTGATCTGTCGTGTCTCAGTTCCTCATTCCCGCGAAGAAGGGTTAGAAACACATATATTGCACACTTCAAATAAAACTTTTAACATATCTTCCTGCAAGTACACATGTGTGCGGAAACCAGTTCAAGTGAGGTTGACATCACATGGATGTTAATTTTTTTTTACAGTAGCAGAATACCCATGAACCAAAAGTGACATCAAAATTCCTTAACTTTCCAAACTCTACTGCTATGCCTGGGTGCAGCCTTAACACTGCAGCAGAGATGGAAGCATTCTGCTGACTGCCAAGTCCTGATGTCTGCAATGGCCTTGGTTGCCCATAAGGGTCTCTGTTATATATTTAAAAGGGTTGCAGATGGCGTTAAGAACTGATCACATGATTTGACTGTGATGTCATTTGGGTATTTACAAAGAACAAAGAAAATTACCACACAGGAACAGGCCCTTCGGCCCTCCAAGCCTGCACCAATCATGCTGCCGATTGAACTAAAACTCCTACCCTTCCGGGGACCATATCCCTCCATTCTCATCCTACTCATGTCTTTGTTAAGATGCTCCTTCAAAGAAGAAAAACTAATGAATAGTTTAAAGTTTATTCATTATTGTCACAAGTAGGCTTACATTAACCCTGCAATGAAGATACTGTGAAAATCCTCTAGTCAGCATATGCCAGTGCCTGTTCGGGTACACCGAGGGAGAATTTAGAATGACCAAAGCACCTAACCAGCACATTTTTTGAAATGCAGGCACAGAGAGAATGTGCAGACTCCACACAGACAGTGACCCCAAGCCGGGAATCAAACCCAGATCCCTGGTGCTGTGAGGCAGCAGTGCTAACCACTGGGTCACCATGTGGAGACTTGTTTTATTTTCAGTTTTATACTCTGCACATTAAAGAACTGCTCTCTGCAATAAATCTTTTGTTGCTTTGAATCCATGTGTGCAAACCATGTATTTTCTTTCTCTGTTAAAACCCACAAGCCCTAATATAGTTAGAATATTAGTCTCCCGCTCAGGAAAAAAATACACTCTCCTTGGCCTGAGCAACTTTAGTGGATGGGGCAGAGCGGACTCTGAGTGGATGCACACACTTGGAGTGTCCTCAAAGGAGGCCCCTGGGGTGTCACTGAGCTGGTTGCTCATTTTCCCTGTGGGCACCCATGAGCCCTGACTCTTTGAGAATATGTTGCACCTAGTGGGGGCTCAAAGTGCCTGGTCTTCCTGTTGCCTACATCTTGATGCTGCTCATCAGGCTGTGTAGCTTTGGAGAATGGGGCCGAGTGCAAATCTGGCAAAACCTGCTGGACCAAGGTCTCCATGGTAGTCAGCAACCTTCCCATGGTGATGCTGAGGTGCTCACATGTTGGAACTACAACATCAGAATAGGATGGATTCCTTCTCATGAGAGTGTGACTGGTGAGTCTCTGCCTGAAGTTCCACCGCCTGTCATTGCATTCGCAGACAGGAGTTGGTGGCTGCTTATACAAGTTCATCATCTGACTCTGACTACGTGGGGGGCTGTTCTCCAGCAGCCCTCTGAGTGCTGGAGATCTGGGCTGTCCTGCCTACACCAGCTGCGGGCACATTTCAGTGAAGTGTTCTCCAGAATGTGACCCTGAGCCTTATCTAGAGCCTCCAAGGTGTGTATTTCTGCATTGGTAGAGGGTGAATGTGAGCTGTGTGATGCTTTTTCATGAACTTCCTCTTCAGACTGGGTCTGGGGTCCTGGCCTTGTGGAATACATGTGTACCTCACTCTCTTGCTGCCAGGAAGATCGAGAATACATTACATATTTATTTATTAGTGTCACAAGCAGGCTTACGTTAACATTGCAACAAACTTTCTGTGAAAATCCCCTAATCACCACACTCTGGCGCCTGTTCGAATACACTGAGGGAAATTGAGCATGGCCAATGCACCTAACCAACATGTCTTTCGGACTATGGGAGGAAACAGGAGCACCCGGAGGAAACCCACAAGGACATAGTGAGAACATGCAAACTCTACACAATGATCCAAACTGGGAACTGCACCCGGTTCCCTGGTGCTGTGAGGTAGCAGTGTTAACCAACGTGCCATTGTGTCAGCTTCAATTCTTAAGTTTGAGCAACATAAGACTGCATGTGACTCACTATAACAATCAGGATGTAATGAACTGCTGGAGATGTGATCCATTCTTGGTTGGTCAGACAAACCGATCTCCCCTTCCCCACAGGAATGATCCCTAACCTGCCAGTTCAGTAGCAGCCTTCTCAAACTCAGTGAGAGCAATGATCTCGAACATCCCTCCCCCAGTCTGTGCTCTTTTCTTTCTGTTGTCTGTCAGCTTGCCCTGTATGAAAGACATGTAATGAAAAGGGGTGGAGCATTGATTGGGTGAAATGCATGTTCTCTGTGCGTGGTGATCTCTCCCCAGAAGGGCCAGAAGAGTATGAACAACATGTTAAATGAGATGGTGGTGATGTGAAAGTGTCCCTCAGAGAATTAGTGTCAATATGCGGCCCCTGCTAATGGTTGTGGGAGATCCGCACAAAGAGAAGCTGTTTGAGTACATGATGCAATGATGAGTATTTAATGCTGGAGGGAGTTGAAGGATGATTTACTGTGGTTGAGCAGATGAGATTAGTCATCCTCTTCTTGCATTGGATGGTGTTTCAGGTATGATTGTCAACCCTGCTGACCTTTTCTGCAATGACCTCCCAGGTCAGAGAGGCAAGCTGGTCTGCTTCTTGGACCCATCTCTGAGATACAGGACTAGCCTGGGTACCCACACTCCTCTGATCAAGGCCTCAAGGCCCTAGTGGATGAAGCAGGATGCTCCTTTCTTCTTGAGGTTTGCACTCTTCTTCTTGTGGGTCTAGTGGAACAATTGTGAGTGTCTTGGGATAGCCAAGATGGCCAAATAGGTGGATAAGTGGCAGATGGAATTTAACCCTGAAAAGTGTGAGGTGATGCACTTTGGAAGGAGTAATTTGACAAGGAAGTATACTATGAAAGGTCTCACACTGGGAAGTTCTGAAGAACAAAGGACCCCGGTGTGTTTGTCCATAGATTTGTGAAGGCTGAAAGGTAGGTTAAAAAGATGGTGATAAAGGCAGATGGCACAGTCGCCTTTCTCAATCGATGTATAGATTACAAAAATAGAGAGGTCACGATAGAATTGTATAAAACTTTGGCAAGGCCACAGTTGGAGTAGTGTGTGCCATCCTGGTCACCACATTCTAGGAAGGACATGAATGCACTGGAAGGAGTTCAGGGGAGATTCACCAAGGTGTTGCCTTGGATGGAACATTTAAGTTATAAAAAGAGGTTGTATAGGCTTGGGTTGTTTTCTCTGGAACAGAGAAGACCGAGCGGCCACCTGACTGAGGCTGTCAAGATTATGAGGGCATGGACAGGATAGATAGGGAGCAGCTGTTCCCCTTGGTTGAAGGGTCAGTTATGAAGGGACACATATTAAAAGCGAGGGGCGGGATGTTGGGGGAGGGATATGAGGAAAAACCTTTTTAACCCAGAGGGTGGTGACAGTCTGGAATGCAATGCCTGGGAGGGTGTGGAGGCGGGATGCTTCACATCCTTTGTAAAGTACCTGGATGAGCACTTGGCGTGCCATAACATTCAAGACTGAGTCAAGTGCTGGATTAGATGGGCAGGTCAGAGCCTTCCAGGTGTCAGTGCAGACTCAATGGTCTGAAAGGCCTCTTCTGCACTGTAGGATTCTGTGATCTGTAACAATCTCCTGGAGACAAGGCTATAGAGAGTTTAAACCCTGTCAGCTGATGGTGGACTGATAATTGCCTGTACATAATTAATGAAATATCAAGTGCAGAATCAGATGCGACTTTCCGCCATTCTGAGCAGCAGGGTAGGCACTGCTGAAAACACCCACCACTTAGTCACATTAATGGAAAATTCTGCCTGTTAAGTCTATTATTCTTTTCACTGATGCTGCCTGACTCGCTGTGTTGTTTCCAAAACATTCCGTTTTCATTCCAGTGTGCAGTTTCGCAGCAATTTTCTTTAAAAAAATTAAACACATACCAACAAATCTGGGACTTTTGCTTTTCTGGAAGGTAGTTTTGTGGCCTGCAGTGCTGCAATACAATTTGGACCATGCTATTGATCATCTTTTCTAACTCTTGACTGCTATTCAAATTTCTCCTCTGGGACGTTCTTGGGTCTGACACATTGTGTCACAGTTGATTTTGCTCGTATTATTCCACTATACCCAGAAGGGATTAACGTACAGGCCTAGTGCACCTGTTACCAGAGACTCCAGAAAAATATGGAGCTCCTGGTAAAATTGCCATCAATGCAGAACAAATGCATTTAACTACTGGATCAGTTTCATTTAAGTTTAATATGTTGTGATACGATTTACTTTATTGCTTATAGAATGTGGAAGCAATCAACTAATCTATTTCTTCATTCATTTCATAGCGTATTTGTGCTTTGGTGGGTTAGATGCGGTGCCCAGAACACTTGGGTCCAATTCATAGTTATCAAGTCTTCTTTCGAGAGTGTCTCAAACACAAGATTGTAATTTAAGGGCAGCACGTGGTTAGCGTTGATATCTCACAATGCCAGGGACCTATGTTCGATTCCTGGTTTGAGTCACTGTCTGTGCAGAGTCTGCATGTTCTCCCCATGTCTGTGTGGGTTTCGTCTGGGTGCTCTAGTTTCCTCCCACAGTCCACAAAATGTTCTGGTTAGGTGCATTGGCCGTGTTAAAATTCTCACAGTGCTCCCCAACAGGCATGAGAGTGTGGTGACTCGGGGATTTTCACAGTGGCTTCATTGCAGTGTTAATGTAAGCCTACTTGTGACACTAATAAATAAACTTTAAAGATCACAAAGTCTTGATTGTTGAGTCCAGCTTCAGCACTCTTCATTTGTTTCTCATCAAACCACAGGTCCTAGAATTTTATCAGTGGCTTGGATTCTAGTAAGGTCCCAGCTGCAGAAAGCAAAGGAGAACTTGCAATGCTGGTACCCACGTTATAGGGTGAAGATATAAAAATGGGCTGAAAACAAAGGAGATATACATTAGTGGAAATAGGAGAAAAATGAAAAATGAAAAAAAACTGAGAAAAAGCAAAAAACAAGGGAAGAGAGAAAGAGAAAAATGAATTGAAAAAGAAAAAACAATAGAGATATGATATAAATTTTTTTTTTTGGAATTTAATGTTGGCAAGTGCGAGGTGGTCCACTTTGGTAGGAATAATGGTAGGAAGGATTATTACTTACGTGGCGAAAAACTGCAGCAGGCGACGGTGCAGAGGGACCTCGGGGTCCTTGTGCATGAGTCGCAAAAACCCAGCTTGCAGGTGCAGCAGGTGGTCAGGAAGGTGAATGGGATGCTGGCCTTCATAGAGAGGGGGATTGAATATAAAAGTAGGGAGGTCTTGCTGCAGCTGTATAGGGCACTGGTGAGGCCGCAGCTGGAGTACTGTGTGCAGTACTGTGGAGATACTGCAATTTTCAGAAGACACAAAGAAGCATGTTTGTTGCAGTGGTCATAAATAGGATGGCATTAAAGCTAATTAACTTTCATGTTCAAAAGCACATAGCATGGTCAGAGCAGAGAACAAGTGTAAAGAAAATACTGTAGGATATCTGTTTCAGAACTGATGATAAATTAAGGGAGTGAATTTTACCATCCTGTCTGGCACGGGAATTGGACTGGGCGAGGGGCAGACCACAGAAAGATCTGTTGGTCTTGGATGGGATTTTTCCGGCTCCAGGATATGTGAGGCTGGAAAAACCTACCCCAAAGCCTTTCGGAATTGTGACAAGATTTGTGACAAGATGTTCTTTGTGTCACAAGTAGGTTAACATTAACACTGCAATTAAGTTAGTGCGAACATCCCCTATTGCCACACTCCAGTGCCTGTTCAGGTACACTGAGAATTTAGCACGGCCAGTGCACCTAACAAGTATTATGTCTTTTGGACTGTGGAAGGAAACCGGAGCACCTGGAGGAAACCCACACAAACACAAGAAGAACATACAAACTCTGCACAGACAGTGACCCAAGCTGGGAATCAAACCCAGGTCCTTGGCACTGCGATGCAGAAGTGCTAACCACTGTGCCACCCTACAAAGTATTATGAATGTGCAAGCATTTTCAGTAACTATAAAGGTTTAATCCATTAATGTTGCACATTCAAACAGAAATGGTTGAAAACTAGCAAAAAGTAGAAACAATAACAAGGAAAAAATAGGTCAGAATGGGATTATTTCGATCATTTTCTGGATGCTTGGAAAATAAAATGACCTTGTCCTATCTGCTGTGTTTAAGGATTAAGCAATCTGTGTTACTAGACAGAGCTGTTATAAATAATATTAGATTCTTCACATTTCCAGATGTCACCCTGCAGTGTCCATATAGGATTGTGGAGGGGGTAGAGTGTCAAATACTGTCTGCAGAAACACTGGTAATGAAGTACAGCTTCCTCTTTTAACCAACTACCGAGTCGCTTGTGCAAAATCAGCTGCTGCATTTTCACATTCTCAGGGACTTTCAGTGCATTAATCAGTGTCACTTGCAAGGAAATAAATCATCTACGAAAGAATGTTGCTTCCCTCCGGACACAAAGGCAATGCCGACTTGGAACCAAAATTCACTCTTGATTTTGACAAGCACTATATGCTGTGTTTGGCTTCCTTTAAATTGGGACAAAAGGGAGAGATTGTTGTCAATCCTAATAAAAATAAATTTCTTCCAGGTGGAAGATATACACCCAAAATGACATTGTAGTCATTACTCAATACGAACTCTAAAAAGTCTGAAAGATTATTGAAAGGGTTGAAAAATCCACTATTAGGGTAGACTTCTTTGGGGATGATGCCACCAAGGCAAACGGAAAATGGAAAATTGCACTTCATCTGGAAGCAAGGAATATCACCCAAATTTTTGCTTCCCCGCTCTCTGCCCATTTATTTACATTGTGCACTATAGTAACTCAAACTGGACCTTACATTTGGGTGCTTTCTGAAAGATGTTCAGAAGATGATGGCCTGTTGAGGGGATGTCTCCTTAACTGCATTGTTGGGAGCTTTGCAGGAGATTTTTGCTGTTGGATTAAGTTTTTCGATTGTATCACTTGAACTCATTTGTCACCAAATATGCTCTGCCCCCAAGGGTCCCGCTTAAGCCCTTCGTTCAGTGAAGATGTGCAAGGTTTTAAAAGAGTCAGACAAACTCCAGAGATTATGAAAAAGATGGGGATGGCACCCAGATTTGGAAGTCCCTTTCCTGAAATCTCCATTTTGCTGACAGAGGGAAAGGGATAGGGTATGAATCTCACAACTGAGAAATCCAAATTTAGTAGGGCCATTTGAAATTAGTGCCAAGTTCAAATGGACCATGCTATCACTGCTGCAAAGGATTTTAACTCGCAATGTGGGACTCATATATTGTTGGAATCCAGTAAACATTTTTGAAGGGCAGATAAGCTTTGTTTAAGTGTCACGATCTTAAGTTATTTAAGTCTCCATCCCTTTAAAAACATCAAATAAAACCAGGCAGCAGCTGTTAGTTAAAACACACTGGGCTCTTGTGCAGTTTTGATTGACAGGCTCTTTGGTGTAGGTTAGAAAAAAATCATTACCACCTGTTCTTACAGTTTCAATAGAATTTGATGTCAACATTTTTGGAAGGTTGTCCTTACGGCTGAGGTTATTGTGAATGTGTGGCTCAGTTTCAAATCCTCCAAAAGCTTTAACTCAGCAGGTAACAGGGGTGGGGTGGGGGCTGATTTCACATTTTGATTGATAGTTTAAAGTTTATTAAAGGATTAGCTATCTATGAAGTGGGCTGTGATTCTCCTAAAGATGCTGAATTTTTAGGAAAACTGTCCTAGATCCTGACTCTTTTCTCAGTTCAGCTTCTCACCTGAATCTCTGCACTCTGTGCACTGCAGAGGTCCCAATTCACACCAAAATCTGACAGTTCTGGAACTCTGCGCATGCGCAGTGGTCCCGATCTGTCAGTCTCCTTGTTTGCTGGTCAGCTCAATCACTGGCCAGCCCGGGACCTCCACAGGGCTGCCCCTCCAGTACCACCCCATCCCCCTGGCAACTCCCCCGCAATCCTGGACGCCCTGAGGTACAGCCCACCCCTTCCAGCAGTGGCAATCCCCCCACCTTAGCAGACACCCGCCCCCGCTAATCCCCCCCAGGGTCAGACACCTCCCCCTCCCCCCCCCCCCCCCACCACCACCACTGCCACCAGCAGACCCCACCCCTAATTGCTGCCATCCTTCCATCCCAGACCAATACCAACTGCAGAGAGGTATCGGGACCCCCTATCCCCACCAGTCATCTCTTGATCCTGCCCTATGGGAAGTGCCAAGATGCCTCCTGGGCATGGGCATGTTGCCCCTTGGGCACTGCCGGGGGCACAGGCTGGTATGTCAGGGTGCCCATGCCCAGGGAGCACCACCCCCCACCCCAGGTCCCTGATTGCGCTCCCCTTCATTTTGATGGGGTCTCTTGCTACTTCCCTGACATGGAGAGCTAGTGTAAATGAAGTACTCCTAGCAGGGTGGGAGATTCAATCAGGACTGGAAAGTTACCTATAATTAGATATAAAATACATTTAAAACACATTTTAAAAATATTCAAATACTTATTTGCCTTCCAGCCAGTTTCTAGAGTGGTCTGACTGGCAACTGTTCGCCAGCTCTAGGAGATGAGCATGCATTCCTGGCACATGCACAAATCCTGCAACATGGCCAGCGGCGCACATCTCTCACCGCAACCCACCAGAAAAGTTGCGGGTCACGATGGGAGAATTGTGGCCATGGTTACTGAATTGAGGTTTTTTGTTTTTATAACGGATTGAACACTTGAACAAATTTTAAAATTTTAAACTGGGTTTCATGAATGAGATTTTTTTCTGTATCAAGTTTGTATGAACGCTATTACATTGTTAGTACTTTATTTTCATCTCCACTTAGACACTGAGGTCTGTCCATAGTGGATACTGAGTGAGCAGCTATGAAGGGGCATTGACATGCAGATATGAGTTAGCATGGAGAGGTAAGATGAGTTGGCGGGGGGGTGGTGCTTGAAGGATATGGAATAGAGGGCCCAACAGCTCCTAATTCAAATGGGAAAAAGTTCCAGAGAATGCACATAAGCCTTTCTGCGGTGGCACTCACCTGACCCCATGCCCACAGGCGGTCTGCTTCCTCAATTAGTGGGCCCGACTCAATCCCATCTTGTCTCCTTGGAGCAAAAGTAGTATATTACTGGGCACTTTATATTAAGGTGGGTTTGCCAAATCAGGAAATTTTGTGACTGGAGCTACCCAACTCAGAAGGAAAAATGTGAAGGGAGTTGAAGGCAGGCATGCTAAATATTTATTATTCAGGAAGAATATGACAGTTTTGCAGAGGGGTCAAGCCTACCAATGAAACAACCTTAGAAAGAACGTGCAGTACAATGATTATAGATCTCTCCATTCTCCTCCACCATAGAATAATACTCCCATGCACATAGCTTGCATTTTGATATTTGCTATACGAGCCATTTTGTGGCCAGTATGAATGGGATTACTAATTAAATAACAACTAGTGCCAAAACCAGAACACTCAGAATCAGCGCAATCAGCAGGAACTTTTATCCATTCGTCAGGAAAAAATTTAAGTCCTGGTTTGAGATGGGAAAGGTAAATTTCTAACCCAGTGCAGAACCCAATTCTCTCCTTCCAATAATCATCTTTATAATGGATGTAGCAAAGGCTCCCCCAATAAAGAAAATCAGATGTACAGCAAATAAGCACAGGTGTTATCATATCCTAACTTACAGATGCGAAATATACTCAGGATAATATTCCGCAAGTTGGCAATGATATAAGCTTATATTTAACTATTTGATGCCAGGAAACAAAAGATACTTGAAGCTTTTTTGCCAAAATGCTGTTTTCCTTTTTTTCATTGTCACTATTCATTTTACAAGAGTCTTGCCAGAAACCTCTGACCTTGGCCATGTCTAGAATTCTCCAGTGCTACTGCAGTGATTGAGTGTGGGATAAATAAGATCAGAAAATCCCGCCCTCTTTGAAAGGCAACATGAAAGAATGACCAGAAAAATTCCATTCCGCAATAATGTGGAATAATAGTATTCCATATTATTGTGTTATATGGAATACGAGAATTGCTTTAACATTGCATAACCACAAATGACACCACTGTGTCAAAAGACCAGCATGAGGGATTTGGAGACAATGTTAGACTCTGAAACTACATATGAGCTGACTGATATGTAAAATATTCACCTGGTTGGAATAAGTAATGGACAGTAACCTTAGACCTCAGATCACATTTATTAACTGCCAAAACATTGAACTCATGGTTTAGGAATCACCTAACCCTATTGATTCAGCTAAGTCTTGTAACAAATGGCAGTCCAGGTGTTATCCTATATGCTAGTGAGATTCTTGTTTTTACATACATAAGTGGAAATTTTGTACTCCGTCTTATTCTCTTGGTCTCCTTGTGTGGTCTAATCTCTTACATGATAATCTCTGACTCAGTCTGAACACAGGAAATCCTTAGACTGTACATTGGATGACTTGGAAGAAATATTTAGAGGATGTTGAGTTAGTCAGGAGAGCCAGATATCAGACAATGGGCAAGGAATTTGAGAACTGAAAGCCTGTATGAAATGGGTGTCATGATACAATTACATATCCAAAGACATCTCCAGAGGCCCTGTCAAAATTGGGCTTTGGACCTCAACAGTATAAAACTGGAGAACAGCAAAAGTTGATTAAGTATCTAGAAGCAGCTTGCTTTGGAGTATTAGAACATCTGGTCACCTCAGACAGAATAAGAAGTCTCACAACACCAGGTTAAAGTCCAACAGGTTTATTTGGTAGCAAAAGCCACTAGTTTTTGGAGCGCTGCTCCTTCATCAGGTAAGTAGGAGTTCTCTCACTTATCTGATGAAGGAGCAGCACTCCGAAAGCTCATGGCTTTTGCTACCAAACAAACCTGTTGGACTTTCACCTGGTGTTGACAGACTTCTTACTGTGTTACCCTGGTCCAATGCTGGCATCTCCACATCACCTCAGACAGAGCTAGTACAGATAGGTCCCACGGAGACTGGATGTGTCATGGATCTGGCTATGCCCAGCTCAGCAGTAACGCACACTTGATGAGTCAGGTAAGTATAATGGAAATAGGGTAAAATTTTGTGATATGTAAATAAAGCATCACAGCTTAGTTCTTTTCCTCCTTTACGTCAGCAAGACTTTCATTTTGGGTCAAGAAAGCAAGGTGAAGATCATAACCCATATTAAACCTTATACAGGCTTCATCTAACATGCATTTCCAATGCCACTACAAACTGGTGAAATGAGGGGAATAATACATTTAATGAGTTACAATCTGATGCCACAATGTTCTAGAGGACACCCAGTTTATTTTCTTGCAAATATTAAACTTGCAACTATTAGTTGCCGACATAAATGTGAATGATTTATATTAAATTTTGTGATTATATGTTGTTTCTTCTTCAACTTTTAGGCCATGGAAATCAGAAAATTTTGTTTTTCTCTTTGAATAATTTCACAAATAAAATCTAGTCCACAAACTGTAGAATTGGTCTCAAAACACGTCACTGCAACAACTCATTACACTACAACAAGCATCCAATTTGCTAGAAGATTGGATGGAAATCTATCATGCTAATAATAGACTCTATAGGCCTACAGCAAATCACTTGTCTTACCTATAGTGATCTGATGTTCCATTGACTATAGTATGATTAGACCATGCATTGTGACTTCCACCATTGTACCATCTTCCGAAAAGCATAGTAAAACAAACTGAATGTTAGAAGTGCACAAAACAATTCCTTCATAGCAACAACTTTCAATGGTTCAGATGAGATTCTATAATATTGACAAACCATTAGCTTCATTCCAGAGATCATGAATGCTGGTTCTGTAGAGATTATCAGAAAATAAACCAGCAGACAAAATGAAGATTCGTGTGTACTGAAGTAACACTGTAGTTATTTTACATCATTTTCAATATTGGATTAAGGCAATCTAGACACCAGGACATTCACTTTCACTAGAAGGCAATAAAATTCCAATGGAAAGCTGGAAGGCCATCTTCTGACTAGTTCACACCAGCTCTGTTGCCATGCCATATTTGGAGGTGGAAATGTTGAAATGTCATTCTCCTCTGAAGATTCACACAGCTTTATCCTATGTATAGCCAGTGGCATATGTCTATGTGAAAAAGGCTTACTGGTTTTGGAAGTGTGATAACTGGGCCCCACAGTGCCGTAATGTCAATTACTGTTTGGAGAGTAGCAGATCAGTGAAGGCCAAAGGGTGAGGGAAGTTTCAGCCTTACAGCATTTAGGGTAGTCCCACCCACACTTGGTTTTTGGGTGCTAAGCAACACAGATACAGATGCAGGCACTTGCCTCTATTTTGGAACTGGGCTAATGTCAAAACAAAGGCAATAAGCAGTTGGAAGCTCTACTCACCTGCTCTTTCTATAGCTGAGTGATGTTTATGGAATTTCTACTCCAGTGCTTCTAGCTTAGTTGTCAAAGGATTGAAACAACTTCTCCAAGTTAAATCAGAAATTTTTAGTCTCTCATGTTGATCTAGTGTCTAACTCATGGTGTGAACTTGAATCATCTAAGATCAGCAGATCCTACACCTAGAGCAGACAGAATGTTTGGGATATCTTGTAGGATGGGAATCCCCTCCAATTTTTAATAAATATAAAACCCCAAAATCCATGGACATAAAACGCCCCAAATAAACAGGTCAAATCTCAACACCCAGGTACCTGCTGTACTGTCAGGGTTTAGTTTCAAAGAGTGCCAATATCGAAACCTAACTGATACTACGTAAGGACACTGCATTATCATCACAATGGCACAAGACCATTGCTATCAGACAACTCAATTTATGGAGCTGGGGACACCATTACACAAACAGCATTGACAACAGCCACGAAGACGTGGACTTTTCTACATGCATATCAACTTGAGAGCCAGAGACATCACACCTGGATTGGGTCTTATGTTTCTATGGTGGAAACAACATCACAATGAATGGGATGTCTGAATCAAGGCAAAAACCAGACTAAAGAGATTAGGAAGTGTTATGCACTGAGCATCCAAACAGAATGCCTGTTTCAATATTTTCAAAAACGTTTGCTGATATAAAGGCTATGACCCGAGGTTTGGCATCACAGTCCGGAGGAGGGTCAGGGCTGCTTATTTTGACTCAGGCCTACTTTTAACATTGGACAAGACCAGCCATGTTGGAGATCATACGTTTTTTCAGCTATATTGTGGTTATGATGGCCTGAAGGTTTGGGACTGCTGTCACCAAGGACGATCAGAAATGGTCAACCTGACTCGTGGACCCACAGAACCAGAAGAGCCAACTGTGTTGGCAGTTGTAAGTTGTCAATTAGACACGAAGGATGTTAGTTAGGTTGAGTTTTAAGGATAATTTAAGGATAACAGCTAAACCCTGAGAGGGCTTGTGTTGAATCGAGTAAGGTTCTGGGCAGAAACGTTCTTGCCCATGGATCATGGGCCTCATGGACCATGAGGTCTTGCCCATGGATTTTCAGTAAAAGCTTTTATTAATAAATCATGGTTTCCAGTGCTGTGCAATGTCATTACACTGGTTTACAGCTCTTGTATTCGGAGTGTTTGTTTAGTAAACAAGTTTGCAGTTGAGCCTAGACCCTGAGTCCATATAAGTTTGACCTTTATACAAATCTTAAAGTCAAGAACTAACAGTATGGTTAAATGGGAGCATGCACCTCTTACAGTCTGAAAGGCATAATTATAACATGGATTACAGAATGAATCCTGAAATAAAATGTGCCACCAGCATTTGTCCAATAAATGAAGAGAATAGGAATGAACCTAAAGGCTTATAAAACATTTGAAAAAGAATTGTCATCTTAGCTTGCATCTCATTAGTGGATTTTTGGTTTAATTCTATGAATTGGCACCAATCAACACACATCTCTATTTTAGGCATCTATCTGTACTTAATCCACAGCACTGGGGCTATATGTAATCATCTCTCCCTTATAAGTTTAAAACTTGCACAACGCAGATTACCAAAAGATTGTACAACATGTCACACAAAACTGTTCCAAAGAAGAGTCATACTGGACTCAAACACTAACTCTGTTCCTCTCACACACGTCCTGCCAGACCTGCTGAGTTTTCCCAGCACTTTCTGTTTTAATGCAGAAAACAGTCAATTTTCAAGCTATTCATTTAAATGAACACAGAGGAGAAAATGTTGTCTTCCCTTGCTCAATGGTGCAGAACTGATACATTCACAGCTTTTAAGAGTGCTGACATTATCTTTAAAAGGATTTTAAGGTCAGGTTTTTCTTCCTTCAGAAGGATGAAAACCTGAACAATACTATAATACTAACATGATGGGAAGATTTCCTTTGTCACTATGGGCTGAACTGTCCCAGCCTTTTGGCAACAGGCTGTGAGGTGGGACGGTTAGCAAGATGGAGGGAGAAAATGTTGTGAGGGGAACTCATCGTCATTCCCCCTAATATGCAACATTGCCAGTGGTGGGAAAGTTGGTGACTTGGCCTCCTTTTGGGTGATGTGGAGATGCCGGCGTTGGACTGGGGGAAGCACAGTAAGAAGTCTCACAACACCAGGTTAAAGTCCAACAGCTTTATTTAGTAGCACAACCCACAAGCTTTCGGACATTGCCCCTTCATCAGGTGACTGGGAGATGTGTTCACAAACAGGGCATATATAGGCACAAACTCAATTTACAAGATAATGGTTGGAATGCGAGTCTTTACAGGTAATCAAGTCTTAAAGGTGCAGACAATGCAGGTGGAAAGAGGGTTAAGCACAGGTTAAAGAGATGCGTATCGCCACCTGGCTGGAGATAATACACATCTCTTTAACCTGTGCTTAACCCTCTCTCCACTCACATTGTCTGTACCTTTAAGACTTGATTACCTGTAAAAACGCGCACTCCAACCATTATCTTGTAAATTGAGTTTGTGCCTATATACACCCTGTTTGTGAACACATCTCCCAGTCACCTGATGAAGGGGCAATGTCCGAAAGCTTGTGGCTTGTGCTACCAAATAAACCTGTTGGACTTTAACCTGGTGTTGTGAGACTTCTTACTCTCCTTTCGGGTGGCCAGTTGAGTTACAAAAGTAACCAGTGAAGAGCCTTTTCCCATTTTTACCTAATTCAGAAGGACCCCACCACATGGAAGTCCACCAGTTAAACCCTGATGGCCTCCCAGTGGATTCCCAGGTGAGTTACCCACCAATTTATGCACTCTATTGGCAACAGCTGCCTTGAGGTAATGACACCACAGCTGCACCATGACCTCCCATCGCACCACCCCAACGATCAGGGCCTGGTCGCCAGACCCCAATTTTACCTAACCTAACTCACCTCTTTTTAAAAGCACCTAGTGCTGAGGTGCCCTCTCCTGGTCCAGCAGCTTCACTAATGGTGACACTGCTGAGGCTGCTGAGTAACGAGGCTGGCACCTCTCAGGGTCAGATCGCTATCCTTAATTGGATGGTAGCCCTGATAGTAACTGCTTAATTGGCTGCTGCTGGCAACATGCTGCCTGGGTCCAATTGCTGACTGATGTGAGATCAGCTCCCACTTCTATCATTGGCGGTGATACTTCACCATCGCCCACCACATTTAGCCTCATGTGTTTGCCATATTGTAAAGATGGTGGAAGTATTCTGTAATATTTCTAGTGGTAGCAAAACCATTTATAATTTCATTAGCAATCTTTCTGCTATATTTCAGGGCCCACTAACACAGGAAGTTATAGAATCATAGAATCCTACAGCATAGGTCATTGCCATTTGGCTCATCAAGTCTGCACTGACCACAAGCCCACCCAGGTCCTACCCCCATAACCCCCATGCATTTATCCTAGCTAGTCCCCCTGACACTAAGGGGCAATTTAGCATGGCTAATCCACCTAACCTGCACATCTTTGCGCTGTGTAAGGAAACCGGAGCACCCGGGGGAAACCCACGCAGACACGGGGAGGATGTGCAAACTCCACATAGTGACCCATGTCAGGAATCGAACCCAGGTCCTTGGCTCTTGAGGCAGCAATGCTAACCACCGCGCCACTGCGTTGGCTTTAAATCTTCTGTCCTAAGTCCTTCCAAGATTCAAGTCAGAAAAACTCTGAAATGTATACTGTTCTTTCACAATCATCCATAAAATTAATAAAGTAAAATGTTTACAAAGATTTGAATCGCCACGGACATCAAATTTCTCTATATTTCCATCCCCCATCAGCATAGCCCAAGGGCTTGCCATTTCTTCCTTGAAGGGAGGACCAATTGGTCTCCATCTACCACCAAAGAATCATAGAGTCATGGAGGTTTACAGCATGGAAAAAGGCCCGTTGGCCCAACTTGTCCATACCATCTTCTTCTGCCTAACTGGACTAGTTCGGCACAATGGCACAGTGTTCAGCACTGCTGCCTCACAGTACCAGGGACCCGAGTTCAATTCCAGCGTTGGGTCATTGCTCGTGTGGAGTTTGCACGTTCTCCCGTCTGTGTGGGTTTCCTCCAACAGCCCAAAGGCGTGCAGGTTAGGTTGACTGGCCATGCTAAATTGTCCATTAGTGTTAGGGGAATTAGCAGGGTGAATGTGTGGGATTGTGGGGATAGGACCTTGGTGGGATTGTTTTGGTGCAGGCTGAAAGGGCCTAATGGCCTTCTGCACTGTAGGGATTCCATGATTTTTTATCACTACTATTCACAAAATAACATTATATTGCCATTACTGGTTAGAAGTTTATTAAATAGTTACAAATATTACATAACCTCTATTTCTTCCCACCCATTCCAATGAAGGAGATGACACAGCCTCTTTAAACATATTCAGATACTAATTATATTGTACCTTTCCGGGTGATGGGCAGTGCCATCATCAAAGCAAACACTGGGTATTCTCCTCTGCTGCCTAATCCGCCTGATGAAGTACAGAAACAAAAACAAGTGGCAATTCATTTAAAACATAGGCAAACGGTAAACTAAATCTACCAAACATAATAAAAGCAATACATGATCAAAAATGGGTATTTTCACACTTTCATTTGTCAATATAAACTATATGTATAGTAAATATGAAAGTATTTGCATTCATAAATAGTTTTGCACAATCAGGCTATTTACCAAATATCAGAAAATTTCTAATATTATGTTTACCGTCACTGAAATAATTTTGAGATTTGACTTATGTTTAGACTGTTAAGAATGCAAGGTTTTATAAGGTTACATTTTAAATTGACATTTTTAATACAAGGGAGATGGGAGCAAATGACCTCCTACTAGTTCTGTCCTATGATAAGCTTGGGTTGAATGATTACCATGGGGATGGGGGCCGAGATCAAACAGTAACAAAATCCACATGACAAAGCAGTTGGCTTTACAATGGGTGAACTTGCAGACTCTCAGTCTGATTAAAATAAAACCTTGTATGCAGAGAGATCACAGAGATGGAAAGGCTCCACCAAAATGGCACCATGAACCCGATTCCAAAAGTCTAGTCCTCGAATCCGGCACGCACCAGTTTAACCAAAAGGACGGGTTATTCCTTACACATCTGTAGTTCACAAAGGCACCTGCACGTGTAGAAGTGATTCCATTAAGTTGTTCACCAGCAATTCCAATAGCTTTTTAAAAGTTATCTGTTTCTACAGGGGTTGTAATAAAACATTAAGAACATAAATGGCCTTCTTCTGCACTGTAGGGATTCTATGACTCCTTCTAGGTAGGACAGCAATTTACATGTCCTTCTTTCAATTTATATATTTCAATTGTACATGCTGTTTCCAGTATGTTGTGCTCTACACTGGAAAGACTAAATGCATATTGGGTGACTGCTCTGTGGAACATCTCCATTCTATCTACAGGTATGATTCCCAACTTCTGTTTGCTTGCCATATTAATTCTCATGATATGGAGATGCCAGTGTTGGACTGGGGTGGGCACAGTAAGAAGCCTTACAACACCAGGTTAAAGTCCAAAAGGTTTAATTGGAGCTTTTGGAGCACTGCTCCTTCATCCTGATGAAGGTGTAGCGTTCCTAAAGCTTGTGATACCAAATAAACCTGTTGGAGTTTAACCTAATTTTAATTCTCCACTTTCTCTGTCCTCAGCTTTCTGCAGCACACCAAATGAACAACAGGTAGTTGACGTATTCACCAAAGCCTATGAGAACTTGGGACTTGTCCTGAACACCAGGAAGACAAAAGTCCTCCACCAGATCAAAACAAATGTATCAAATCAATGCATCCTTCAGCTGAAATTCATGATAGTATGTTAGAAAATGTCTCTCGCTTCCCATATCTTGGACGATATCTATTCAAAAAGTTAACACTGGTGAAGAGATACACCACTGAATCTAATGTGCTAGCTCAGACTGTGGTAACATATTTAAGTACTTGTGAATCCTGATATTAGATCAAACACAAAACTCAAAATCTCTAGGCAGTGATTCTCTTCACACTTATCCCTGGTTCTGAAGCTTAGACAGCTTACAGATGCCGTATCAAGATCCTGTAACAATATCAATGCTGCCGAAACAAATGCTCTACTCAGAAATATGCCAGAGAGCCCATCCACACACCCAGCCATGAATACGGCTATGTCTCTAGGGTATGGATGCATGGTGTCCTCCATTGAGGATGTGATCTTAAAACAGCCACATCCAGCACAGCATCCAGTATTGAACATACTTGTGGCCCCTTAGAATCTGAAGCAGTTCATGCCTACATGAAACAAGACCTGCTTTACATTCAGAGGCAAGTAATATTCATGCAAAACATAGCACAATGACAATCTCAAACTGAGAGAATGTAGCCATTTCTCTTCAATGTGTTACCATCACTGAATCCCCTGCCAAAACTCTGGCTATTATCGCTGACCAGAAACTGAGCTGCACTAGCTGTATAAATACAATAGCTACAAGGGCAGGTCAGAGGCAGGGAATTCAGCACCAAATAACTTATCTCTTGACCCTCTAAAGCTTGTCCACCATCCACAAGACATAAGTCAGGAGTCTAATGGATGGGTGCAGCTCCAACAACACTCAAGAAGTACAACACCACCACCAAGACAAAGCAGCCTATTTGATAAGCAAACCATCCATCCTCCAGCACTGATCCATTGAAACTTGCTGCTCTTACCTCTTAATAGCTCTCATTGCCCTGATTTTCCATGTATAAGATCTGAGCATTCTGGAAAGATTTATGCCTCTGATATGTTTTCCAAGTTTGCTCAGGCACCAGTTCGTCACTCACATGATTTACTTATTCTCTCCTTCCCTGTGCTATAGTGCTGCTGTTCACAATGGCTGTCAGCTTCACCCAAAATGACCTGCTGCTGAGCTCCCACCTTCTTAAAGCTGGTGAGGCTCGGAAGATCCATTTCCCTTTGGAACACCCATAAAGATCCTGCAGAAAGTACCTATTTGTCTCCTTAACTTCCTGCAATAAGGGTAGCCTGCGACCAGCAGCCTACAGGAAATTTTAACAGTGGCAATAACATATTGGGCTTCAACTTACCCAATTCCCACCCGTTGACTTTGTTTCTCTGCAAATGATTTTTGGAGCATTTTTTGTGTTATGTTATATTAATTAGATTGCCTTTTAGAAATTGTATGAACAGAAAAGTATACCATTTGTTAGCAAAATTTTATTTTACAACCAACTGTGGGATTAGAATTTTTCAACTTGACTGTAAGAAGTAGCTACTAAATCCCTGTATATAATTATCTTCAATAAATAGCCTGAATGTTAAGCTAATTAATTGCATTTTAGACTATTTGTGCAAAATGTTCAATGAATGCAGGCTCATATTATAAGACAATATTAATCCTATACTGTGGATATTTATTTTAAAAATAAATAATTCTAGATTAATCTCTGGCAAAAAAAATATAAAAACTTATAGTAGAGAAAAGGTTTAATTTTGAATACAATATGACTTAGCGTCACCAACAATATGAATGAGGATAAGCAATACACCCCAATGTGATATCGCCACCTGGGCGATCTCATAGTAATGGCAATCTAAACCAGGAATCTTAAAATGTGTATTATTCTAGAACAATTTATGGGTCTTTGATCACAAGAGGAGAGAAATTCAGAATAATCCCAAGATTCTGGAAACCTTTTTCAGCCATTTATCTTCAGCGCTCCAATCGGTATATTGTAGTTCTCACAAAACATGCAAGAAGCACATTCAAACCAAATGTTTTCCCCTTTCAATTCTAAAGCTCATTGTGCAATGTAGGCTAACAAGTTGCTACAAATTGCTCTTCATATTAGCTGTAGCCTCAATAGCAAAAAGTAACAATGTAACCAGTGTCATTTGCCGTGTATGTCCACTGCTGACATATCATCAGGAGCTGTTTTTGAGCTCTCAAATCAAGTGGCATTTACATGCTTTAGACATGTCATAAATCAATTGCAGCAATAATGCTGATGACAATTTAACCTTCCTGCAACTGGGAAGAAAACTTGGAACACAAATATGCCTTTGAAATATGTGCTGTGGATCAAACAGAAAAGTATTATGTACATTGGCACAACGATTAATGATAGGACCTTTTGAAAAATATTATTTTAATAGTTGCAATCAAGGATGAAAAAAATTAAATGTAAAAGTAATTTTAAGTGAACAATATGCTAAAATACAGAAAACTAACTCAGAGTCCAGGCAGCTGGTTTCTCCTAGACAAATCCCTTCATATTAATTTGTTGGCCTGGTATTATTAATTTGAGAGTTCAATTATTTCTCTTTCACTGCTGGTGTTAAAAAGCACAAGTACTGAATTGGCGTTATGTTCCAATTGTCATGGAAGCATGTTTCTACAAACACATAAAGGGCAAAAAAGTAACAAGGGAGAGAGTAGGGCATCTCAAGAATCAACAAGGTCATCTGTGTGCGGATCCACAAGAGATGGGTGAGGTCCTAAATGAATGTTTCTCATCAGTATTTACTGTTGAGAAAAGCATGAATGTTAGGGAACTTGGGGAAATAAATAGTGACGTCTTAAGGAGTGTACATATTACAGAGGAGGAGGCACCGGGAGTCTTAAAGTGCATCAAGGTAGATAAAATTGCGGGACCTTATGAGGTATATCCCAGGACTTTGTGGGAGGCTAGGGGGGAAATTGCAGGTTCTCTAGCCGAGGTATTTGAATTATCGATAGTCGCGGGTGAGGTGCCTGAAGATTGGAGCATGGCAAACGTTGTGCCTTTGTTTAAAAAGGGCTGCAGGGAAAAACCTGGGAACTACAGGCCAGTTAGCCTCACATCTGTGGTGGGTAAATTGTTGGAAGGTATTTTGAGAGACAGGATCTACAGGCATTTAGAGATGCAAGAACTGATTGGGGACAGTTTGAGAGTGGGAAATCATGTCTCACAAATTAGATTGAGTTTTTTGAAGGGGTAACCAAGAAGGTAAATG
Source organism: Carcharhinus amblyrhynchos (assembly GCF_965287045.1). Classification (NCBI taxonomy): domain Eukaryota; kingdom Metazoa; phylum Chordata; class Chondrichthyes; order Carcharhiniformes; family Carcharhinidae; genus Carcharhinus; species Carcharhinus amblyrhynchos. The sequence continues at coordinate 19,952,395 of NC_137331.1, forward strand.
AGGCAGTGCAGTTGATGTTGTTTACCTGGACTTTAACAAGGCCTTTGACAAGATACCGCACGGTAGGTTGTTGCACAAAGTTAAATCTCACGGGATTCAGGGTGAGATATCTAAATGGATACAAAATTGGCTTCTTGACGGAAGCCAGAAGGTGGTTGTAGAGAGTTGTTTTTCAAACTGGAGACCTGTGACCAGCGGTGTGCCGCTGGGCCCACTGTAATTTGTTATTTACATTAATGAGTTGGATGAAAATATTGGGGGCATGGTTAGTAAGTTTGCAGATGACACCAAGATGAGTGGCATAGTGGACAGTGAAGAAAGTTATCTCCAATTGCAACAGGATCTTGATCAATTGGGCCAGTGGGCTGACGAATGGCAGATGGAGTTTAATTTAGACAAATGCGAGGTGATGCATTTTGGTAGATTGAACCAGGGCAGGAGTTACTCAGTTAATGGTAAGGCATAAGGGAGAGTTACAGAACAATGGGATCTAGGGGTACATCTTCATAGCTCCTTGAAAGTGGAGTCACAGGTAGACAAAGAAGTGAAGAAGGCATTTGGCATGCTTGGTTTCACTGGTCAGAACACTGAGTACAGAAGTTGGGATGTCTTGTTGAAGTTGTACAAGACATTGGTAAGGCCACACTTTGAATACTGTGTGCAATTCTGGTCACTCTATTACAGAAAGGATATTATTAAACTAGAAAGAGTGCAGAGAAGATTTACTTGGATGCTACCGGGACTCGATGGATTGAGTTATAAGGAGATGCTGAATAGACTGGGATCTTTTTCTCTGGAGTGTAGGAGGCTGAGTGGCGGCCTTATAGAGGTCTATAAAATAATGAGAGGCATAGACCAGGTAGATAGTCAATATCTTTTCCCAAAGGTAGGGGAATCTACAACTAGGGGGCATAGGTTTAAGGTGAGAGGGGAGAGATACAAAAGTGTCCAGAGGAGCAATTTTTTCACAGAGGGTGGTGAGTGTCTGTAACAAGCTGCCAGAGATAACAGTAGAGCGGGTACAGTTTTATCTTTTAAAAAGCATTTAGATAGTCACATGGGTACGATGGGTATACAGGGATATGAGCCAAATGCGGGCAATTGGGATTAGCTTAGGGATTTTTAAAAAAAGGGCAACATGGACGAGTTGGGCCGAAGGGTCTGTTTCCATGCTGTAAACTGCTATGACTCTACGTTTTGTTTAATTCAATCTCACAATATACGCACCACCTCCAAAGCCAGTAACTATTGCCATTCCCTGATATTCTTAAATTTGAATGATTTGCTCATCTACAGCAGAAGCTTGGAGTCAAATACAAAATAGGTCAGCAAGCTTCATTCCCCAAAAAGAAATGTTAGTGAGCCAGCTGGATTTTTGCAATCCGATAGCTTTTAGTGGTCATTTAAATTGATATTGGAAAAAAAATCAAATTTTTCCATTATCTTAAACTGAATTCAAATTCTGAAGAAAGGGCATGATGGCATTTTAATGATCAGTCTAGGCCTCCAGTAACATGACCACTGAACTACCATACCCACAACCACTACACTACTTAATGTGTCAGGCAATATTGCTAATGCATCACACAGTTGTGAGTAATGACATCTCTCTGACATCGGCAGATGTGAACAGATTAATAGTTCTTACAAAGCGAGACCAATGTCAGCATTAGTACCTCTCAAGAACATTGTAAGCACCCTCAGAATATGTGCGGTTCATCTTTTGGGAACGAAGTAACCTTATTGCATCTTCCCGATAGAGAGGATAAACTATATGGTACATGTTGCTAAAAATAAAATAGAAGAGAAACATAACTACAATGAACATTGGAAAAGAGTGACATTAAATAAATAAAACTTGCAAGCATTTACATTATTTAATACAGCACTTTACTACTGCACTTGTTAATGATAATAATCTTACTTCCTGCTATATATTCTATTTTTTATTGCACTTTAAATTCATGCACACACTTTATCACCTCAGCCAGAAGACAGCTGAAAATGGTCTATATATTACACTGTTATCTGGGCAATAAAATTAAAGGATTTCCTGTTTTTCAAGTAAGCCCAAAGTGTGGGAGATAATAACATTGTTAACAGGAACACAGAATGGAGATGTAAGTGGACAGATTAGCACAATTTTTTATGTTCCTATCAAATTGGGACCATAATAAACTCCATGCAATTCTTCAATGTGCGCTCACAAATGTGGTTTCATGTGCAATTAAGAAGCTTAATACGGAAAACAGAGAGCCAAATCTTCTGAGAAGTGGCAATCACAGTTAGGTTGCCATTCTGCTCTTAGTTTCTTTACACACGCCGGAAGTCTACATTCCTGCCCCAGACTTCTAAACCAGGCATTTTCCGAAATGTGCAGCATACCTGTTCTGGGAGGCCTCCTTCACTGAGCAGATCATCAGGGGAAATCAAGACAAATGCCTATTTTAAGGCACTAGCTGTCAAATTCCATTAAATCTTCATTCACCAGCACACTGAAAAGCTTTTCAGTGCATTTGTGAATAAGTTAAGTGGACAAATGGGTAGGGTTGCAGCTTGAGTAGGGTCCCAGATGGGTAATATGGAAGGGTGGGTGGAATGGCATGGTAAGTAGGGTGCCAGCTGCATTGGGTAGATAGGGTGGTTAGGTGGCAGTGTGGTAAGTGGCATGGTGAATAGAGTGGTAGGTGATAGGATGGGTAGAGTGGCAGAGTAGATAGGGTGGTGAGGTAGGATCATGTAGACTGAGGGGGAATCAGACGGTTGGAGAGTGGGGTTAGAAGGTTGAGCAGAGTTAGAAAGTCAGGGAGTGGAGTCAGAGAACTGACAGAGGGTGTGATTTTGCACTTGTGTTGACTAGACACAAACAGTGACAATGAGAAGCTTACCAGCACGATCCCTATTTCCAGTTCTGCCCACTTCCCCACTGTGTTGTCCCCTCACTTCTGGAATTCCCCCTATGCCAACATGATGGTGTTCACAACTCTGTTTTAAAAATAAGAACCAGGCGATGGGAAACTGCTGGTGGCACACAGATAAGTATAGCTTCTGCAGGAGACGGACATGCCCAGCCAGTTCCTTGGCAGCGTCAGGCATTCCCTTTGGGGAGATCCAATAAGGGGGGGGAGGGGAGGAGGAGGAGGGTTCCCCCTGTTATTTGGGATGGGTTCCCCTTGGGACTGTGTGTGGTGTTTCTCTTGTCTGGGGATGGGGGTTGTCCCCTGTGCATGGTGGTTGTTCCCTACGCTTGGTAGGGGTGAGTTCTCCATGTGCATGTGGGGAGGGGGATGGTGGGGTGATCTATTGGAGACCAGGGTGCCCCTCAGGATTGCCGGTTACCAGCTTTCTCTGGTCCCGCCCATGTGATGGCATGGGCCATGCCTCCAGGATTTTTCTGCACAGAGTGTTGGACTATCTGGAGAGAAAAACTGACTGTGCAACAAGTAAGCTGCATGCAGTTTCTCACCTCAGCCCGGACTCTTTACAGAGTGTGGAAAATTTTGGCCAGAGAACCTGGAGGTAGTCAGAGGTTCAGGGGATATTTGGAGGTTCATGGTTAGTGGTTCATGGGAGGATTGGGGAGGAGTCGGATGGTCTGAGGTGTCCTTTGTTGGTGGGAGTCTAAGGGTTGATGGAGGGGAGGGTGAGGGGTTTGCGGATTGGGAAAGGAGTCAGTGTGCCTGGGGGTGTCAGTAGGTGAGGTGAGCTGGCAAGAGAGGTTTGATGGGGTGTCGGATGGAAGGGTGAGGAGGGTCAGGGTGTTGAGGGCTGGAATCGAAGGGGTTAGCGGGATCGATCAGTTGTATAGGTACTCCGGGGTTAGAACCGGTTCTCTTCAGTCTAACATTTCCTGGGTAATTATCCAGGTAAATGAGCCAGAACCCTCCTAATTCTCAGACTCTTAACTCAGAGTTGAGGACTTTTTGGTGGGGTCTAGATATAGTGGAAATGCCCTTTGAAACTTCCTGAGTAATTCCTGCAGAATGTTTGCATTGGGAATTCCGGGAGCCTCAGAGCACATCTTCTGGGGTCCATCCAGTCTCCAACTATCCTGAGACTGGAGGATCTGGGCCTCTGATCTGGTGCTTAGTATAACTGATTAAAAACAGATTATGGGTTAAGCTTCACACAAAGTTTCAGTTCTCCGGATACTGACAGTTATACACCGAGGAAGCAAACCAAGTCTACCCATCATTTTTATAATCAAAGTTGCACTCTCGGATAAAAATAGCTTTCCCTATTTTCAGCAGTTTAAATTAGACTAATATGAACAGTTATCAACGAAGAGTTAGGTAAGGGGTACTGAAAAGCCTACAGTGCGATTACATATACAAAAAATATTTTGGGAGTGACTTTGTGGAGCATCAATAGACAAGTAGAATAATTGATCTTTCGGGACTGCTATCCAGACATTAATTAAAACCTGGGAGATTACTTGAACAACAGCAGATATCTGAGAGTGGTTACAAACAACTTACTAAGTTCTGATGTAAGGTTATTCACCTGAAAACAAAGCTTTGGGCTGCATTTAATGAAGTGAGGCCGATGTGGGGTGTAAGAAGGTGGGGTTTGGTCAGGCAGAGGGTTGCAGGGTGGGAACCTTGCCTCCTTTCTGCCTCTGTCCGATTAAGTCTGGGGCAAGAAGGTTTTGTGCAGCCTTCCCGCCTGGGTGCCAAGTAACCCTCTTACTCTGACAATTAATGCCCACTTAAAGGCCTCATCTCCATGTTGCTGGTAGTCAATCGATGGCAGACAAGGGAACCGAGATGCTGGGAGGACGACAAGCAAATGCTATCAGGATTTCTTCCGGCCCAGTACAATAGGTGACCCTCATTCACAAGCACTCTGTGGCTGATTGAGCGAGGGGGTGAGGGAAATAGAGCCTGTCCTCCAAACCACCCCCTCTGCTGGTGACCCCTTCCCTTCAACCTCATTCCTCTATTACTTATGTCACTTACCTTCCTCCACGGATCCTGGCGAGGGTCCCGGTGGCGCTGCTAGTAATGAAGAACTGCCGGCCTCTGATTAAGACCATAAGACCATAAGAAATAGGAGCAGGAGTAGGCCATTCAGCCCTTTAATCCTATTCCACCATTTATTAAGATCATGGCCGATCTATGTCCACTTTCCTGCCTTGTCTTCATAATCCTTAATTCCCATGCTAATTAAAAACCTACCAATCTCAGCCTTGAAAATGTTCAAGGATTCAGCCTTCTCAGCTTTCTGGGGTAAAGAATTCCAAAGATTTGCCACTCTTTGAGATAAGAAATTCTTCGTCAAATCTGTCTTAAACAAGCACCCCCTCATTAGGCCTTATTGGATGGCAGAACTTGGGGATGGGGTTTCTGCCCGACTCGTTGCAGGAAGAGGAATCCAGTAATTAAATGTCTCCTGTGGAACCAGGATCCCTGACCTCAGGATTCCTGCTGCCAATCAGGGGTGTAATTCACTTGAGGTTTTCAGAGACTTGGTTGGTGGGGGTGTTGTCAGTTTTACTGGTAGGAATGGCTCCCCTCCTTATTACATTCCATTGTTTGACTTGCTGAGTACTCACAGAAATCATAGAAACCCTACAGTGCAGAAAGAGACCATTTGGTCCAACGAGTTAGCACTGACCAAAATCCCACCCAGGCCCTACTCCCTTATCCCTACATATTTACCCGCTAATCCCTCTAAACTACGCATGTCAGTACACTAAGGGGCAATTTTAGCATGGCCAATCAACCTAACCTGCACATCTGTGGATTGTGGGAGGAAACCGGAACACCCGGAGGAAACCCACGCAGACACGAGGAGAATGTGCAAACTCCACACAGACAGTGACCCGAGCTGGGAATCGAACCCAAGATCCTGGAGCTGTGAAGCAGCAGTGCTAACCACTGTGCTACCGTGCTACTGTACTTAAACCATTGTACCAACCACTGTACTTAAAACATTTTCTGTTTTTAATTTTAAATTTCCAACATCCGCAGCATTTTGTGTTAATAATAAAGGAGTACTTATGCGAATCTCAAAATACTTTTAAAATTCCAATTCAGTTACTATATAATCGATAATACATGTGATTTTACTCTTTGTCTATCAGCGGCAGAGCTCAGTTTTCTCTATGATATTTAGAAAAAAAGACTAATGATCATGACATTATTTCTGGAAGTTTATCAAGAAATAATGCACAATTGCTGGAAAACTGTACATCAGTTTGAATGATCAAATTCAGATTCATTTATGCCTTTTGTCTTTGATTTTTGTGGCTCTTTGAATTCCTGCAGTGTCACAAGATATTTGCGGTTGCTTTAATTCAGCTCTGTGCCATTTTTTGAGCATGTAACTCAATCACAAAGCTAACGATCAGCACACTGAAACACTGAGAATATTCTTTACTTTTATTGCAAACTAAGTAAAGAATAATGTGCAGCTGATTCCTGAGAATCATGATGGAGTGTACTTCATAAAAGATAAGAAAATATTTTCTGAATTAGCTTGTCACGTCAGATCCATATCTTAGACATGTTTTCTTCTATTTCCCTCTAGATTGGAGAAGGAAGTAAAGAGCACACTTTCTCCAGGAAATCTTATGAAAATGACAAATCTGTGCCAGCTTTTTAATGAGGCCAACTGCCCCCAGTGAGATAGAAGAAATCAGTTACAAAAATGACATTAAGTAACAATGGTTCTATCAACATTTTCAAAGATGCAGGAACACTGCATAGAAACAATAACTGAATAAGTAAATAACAACCAGTAACCTAAATGAAACTTGAAACGCCACCATTGAGTAGAATAGTAATATCTACTTCTGCTTCACAATGGCAAAAAATGGGTTCACATTTAAGAATCCTCAGAAACTTTGACTGCAGTAGAGCAAAAACTGCTGGGATTCAATAGCTGTAATTGTGAATCGGCTGGAAATAGTATAGTATACACTAAAACTAGAATAGAATCTCATTTAAAAATGTGGAAATATCTTCCAGAATTGCTTCTGAATAGCATGTTGAAACCTAATAAATGAGACTCTGGTTGAACCTTACGTTTAATTGTACACAAAATGGAGTACAAGCATCTGTACGTATTTTATTTGTGCTATTTTCAATTCCTCAACAGAATTAAAAAATGATTAAATAAATAAATAAGAGACCATGTGCATCAATACCACATTGATCAGCCCAGTAAAACATGTCACGAAGACAGGGAATGAGTGAAGACAAAATCATGCAGTAAATGCAAAACAATAAAAGACAGTGACAATATTTCAAACGAACTGTGGCTTATCTAAAGCTGTATCAATCTTTCCAACTGGGGTTCCATCACAAACCCAACTTCTAACAAACCTAAACTTTAACCATGTTCAGAAAAGTAAATTATACTAACGCTGAAAAAGAAAGATTTTAGTCAGCTTTGTAGTTGACATAAGTTGTGTTTCTCAACTTCAGTCAGTGAAATTATTGCCTTGGAGTTGAAGGATAACAGTTATATGAATGAGACATATTAAACACTATCTGGTATCCCACTGTAGTACTGAGGGAGCAATATACTATCAGAGGTGCCATCTTTCAGATCATGCTAAATTGAGGCCACATCCCTTGATTAAGGTGGAAGAAGGACCTCATATTCAAAGAACTGAGTCTCCAGGCTAACATTCTTCCCTCAACCAGGACCATAAAAGCAGACTATTTGGTCTCTAATTGTGGTTACAGTGTTGCTGAGCACATGTTGCCTACAAAATTATCTACACTTTGAAAGTTAATTCTTGGCTGTGAACTGTTTTCAGATAGCTCGAGGACGGAAAGGATTTGAAGGGGCTGAGGATAGATAAGAACATAAGAACATAAGAAATAGGAGCAGGAGTAGGCCATCCAGCCCTTCGAGCCTGCCCCGCCATTCAATAAGATCATGGCTGATCTGTCGCTGCTCAGTTCCACTTTCCCGCCCTCTCCCCATAACCCTTAATCCCCTCTCCTATCAAAAACCCATCAACCCGCGTCTTAAAAATATTTAGCGAGGCAGCCTCCACCACTTCAACGGGCAGAGAATTCCAGAGATTCACCACCCTTTGAGTGAAGAAGTTCCTCCTCAACTCCGTTCTAAACCGCCCCCCTTTTATCTTGAGGCTGTGCCCCCTAGTCCTACTGTCTTTTTTGAGCGGGAAGAGTCTCTCCACCTCTATCCTATCCATCCCATTCATCATCTTATACATCTCAATGAGATCTCCCCTCATTCTTCTAAACTCTAACGAGTACAAGCCCAGTTTATTCAGCCTCTCCTCATAGCTCAACCCCCTCAACTCCGGTATCAGCCTAGTAAACCTCCTCTGCACTCCCTCCAAGGCCAAAATATCTTTGCGCAGGTGCGGCGCCCAAAACTGCACACACTACTCCAGCTGCGGCCTCACCAATGCCCTATACAGCTGCAGCAAGACCTCCCTACTTTTATATTCAATCCCCCTCGCTATGAAGGCCAGCATCCCATTCGCCTTCCTGACCACCTGCTGCACCTGCAAGCTGGGTTTTTGCGACTCATGCACAAGGACCCCGAGGTCCCTCTGCACCGTCGCCTGCTGCAGTTTTTCGCCCCGTAAGTAATAGTCCTTCCTACCATTCTTCCTACCAAAGTGGACCACCTCACACTTGCCAACATTAAATTCCATTTGCCATTTCCTGGCCCATTCGCCCAGCCTATCTAGATCCTTCTGTAGACTCTCCACACCCTCCGCACAATTTGCCGTTCCCCCAATCTTGGTGTCATCAGCAAATTTCGACACCCTACACTCGGTTCCCTCCTCCAGATCATCTATATAAATGGTAAAAAGCTGAGGCCCCAGCACCGACCCCTGGGGCACTCCACTAGTCACCATCCGCCAATCTGAATAGCACCCGTTGACCCCCACTCTCTGCCTCCTATTTGACAACCAATCCTCTATCCACACTAACACCCTACCCCCAACTCCATGTCCCTCGACCTTCTGCAATAACCTCTTGTGAGGTACTTTGTCAAACGCCTTCTGAAAATCCAGAAAGACCACATCCACCGGCTCTCCTCTATCCACCGCCCTAGACACATCCTCATAGAACTCCAGTAAATTTGTCAGACACGACTTCCCTTTAATGAAACCGTGCTGCGTCTGCTCTATCAAGCAATTCCCTTCAAGATGCCTTGCAATTTCCTCCTTAATGACAGATTCTAACATTTTACCTACCACAGACATTAAACTAACCGGCCTATAATTCCCCGCCTTTTGCCTGGCACCCTTCTTAAACAACGGCGTAACATTAGCCGTTTTCCAATCATCCGGCACTTCCCCGGAATCCAGCGACGTCTGGAAAATAACCACCAAGGCATCCACTATCACCTCCGCCATTTCTTTCAGAACCCATTTCTTTCAGATCCATGGAAAACTAAGAGGTGATTGCGCAGGAGGATTTTTTTTCCTCAAGGCACACAAGCTAGATTTGAATTGCAAGGGCAATTTCAAGGAATTGGATAACATGCTGGCAAAGAATAAGGTTTGCAATTTTGTGGAACACTATGGGAAGATTGCAGAGGACATAGAAGGATAGCATAATATAGGCCAGTCACAGAGGATGCCTTTTGTGATTTGATCAATGTAGGATGCTCCTGGAAGCAGAGGAGACTCAAAGCACAACATTTTCAGTGAAAGGCATGTTCAAGCATTTTAAGATTAGGGAAGGGGCAGCAGCCAGACAGCGTCAGGAGCGTTCTTTCTCAGGAGCGATTGGTAACAGCGGTTTAAAAAATGAATGTGACGGTTTTTGATCAAGAGGAACATTTACAATGTTAGGAAGCATCAAAACAAGAAGAGAAAACTAGAGTATTAGGAGTTGATTGTGAAGGGGCTTGACAATATAACCATGATTGAGAAAGTTAAAAAGACTTGCATTTATCTAGTGAGACTGATAATAAATTAGGTACTTTCTGAAGAAATATAGTGGGTGGGTCTCATGGAAGGGATAAGCTTTCAGCTGCTGGTGAGAAGGAAAGACATGGGCAAGCACACTTTCCATCAGGAGTCATTGGAAAGCAACTTGGAGAGAGCCATGGTTGATTTTCCTTCCCCTTCCTTCCTAGGCTAATCAAAACCTCACCAATTGAGCTCAATTGGCTCAGCAAGTTTTGAACTGGGACGTCCCTAACTTGGGCAGCCCAGTCCCAATGCTAACATTGCATTGTGATAACTCTGAGTTTTGTTTCTATCATCATACGGGGTTTTGTGGAGGAATCAGCAAACTAAAAGACACTCATGAGACACCGCACAAGACAACAATTGTGAGTGAAATGACTGGCAAAGGAGAGCACTTTAACACTTTATCAGAGAAGTTAATAAAGTGGCAAGATTGCTGATTCAGCTGTGGGCCAACCAATATATCAATGAACCTTGATTCAAGTCCTTTAGACTCAGCAATTCATCTTCTTCACTTCGCTCATTCACATCATTCAGCACCCATTGTTAAAATGATAATATTTTCAAAATCAACAAAAAAATTGAATAAATGGAATTAATCACAATTGCATTAATTAATTTTTAGTATGGCAGGGACTCCTTCTTGAATTGAACTGTGATGACAGAAGATAGTGTAAAAGCTCAAAAGCTGGTAATTTCTACCGCAGCACACCGAACAGTTACTGACTGCTTAGCACTCTTGTTGTCACAATAAGGGTTGCATGTTACTATAAATATGCATCCCAGTAGTCCTAAAATCTTATCATTTCTGTCCTATTTTCATGAGCCAAATAATGCTCCTTAAAATTGCAGCAGGTTCATCAGGCTCTGAAAAGAAACAGGTCAGATTTAGCACCATACCTTAACCTTTCTATTTCCCTTTTCAGAAGCTGGCTGACCTGCTGCAACTTTGCAGCTTTTTCTCTTTTAATTTCTATTTTTAACGTTCATTGTTTTTCCTTTTAACTGTAGTGTTATTTAAGTAATCCTGTAAACAAAAATAATATTTTATAATGGTTAAATTGTAGTTTAAAAACATCAATCACATCACTTTGACAGAAGTACACCCTACATAAAGGAAAAAGAGATAAATTCAAAGTAAATCATAATTAGGGATGAGCAACCTGTCTGCAATGTTATAAATTGTATCATTCGTATCTCTTGCAGACCTAAAGATTGGATTTACGTAAAGATATTCTGTGGCCTTTCCCTGTTGTAAAAATGATAGTGATTTAAATGATACATTTTCACATAGGCGATATCATGTTCAGCTTTCCAAAACCTTCCACAATTGATAGTGGTTGGCCTTGATAACGCAGGTAGTACTTTTTCTGTCATTATGTTCATGATTAATTAGTTTAGCATTTTATGTCAATACTTTGTGATCAAATAAGGGTGAGATCCATCAGTGGGAATGCATCCAAACATCCAGAGTCTCATCTCGAAGGCAGTATGTACATAAGTACATATTGTTTTACTGAGATTTTAAGCAGTCTAATGGTGCCTCTTCTCTGTCTGGCAGCCAAACCTTTTTAAAATGTAAAACTTTAGACCCGATTTTAACTTCAAAACTAACCCACTCATACAGTTAAAATAAGGCCCTTTGACTTGGAAAATCCATCTTCAAGTCTGGAGTTTGATTTTATCCTGATGCTCATTCCTAGTCATAATGTCCAGACATACATGCAAACATAGTCACACATAATAAAAACACACCAACACACCCGTGTTACAGTATACCTGAAATCCTTGTGATGATGTTCGATGGCATGACTGTGTCTGGATCGAGGTAGTGTAAGATACTGACTGCAGCGATGTGGGAGGTAATGGAAAAGACAAATGTATGGCATTTGAAGAATGGGCAGAAAGGTCATCAGCACCAGTGAGCAGAAAAGAGAAGAAAATGGAGAGAAATATGATGAACAGCATGTGCGAGAAGATTATAGTTTCTAATCAAAAGCCAAGAGGAGCTTAAATGCTGCAAAGTAAGTTATTAGTGAAGGCAATCTAGCAGCTTGGAACAATTAGCTACTTTTAGTACTACTGTATTTGTTTAAGCCATAAGTTAATGTTTAACACTACAATAAAGTCAGAAGAATTTAGCCTCAGACCGTGCTTTAAACACAGGACCAGAAGTGAGAAAATTCAGGTCATCAAAGGTGAGCCCAGATATACCTGGTTCATTGAGCTACAACAAAGACACACCTGGAAATCAGAGCCCTATGCAGGGTTATTATTTCTGGAATAGGAGACAGGGGTTATTGCTGCTTTTAAAAAAAAAGGCGTATTTATCTTTCCACCCTTTGTGAAGTCTCCACGCACCATATACCACTCCAGCCAAGTTGATGGAATGAAGGGAAATTTGTTACCAACTCAACATGCCGGGCACAGAACAATGAACAATATTTTTCCTAAATGGTTGGCCCACCAATTTTTACATACTTGTAAGGAACTACTTGATGACATCTCTTTTTGATGGCATCATTAATACCTGATCCCTACTATGTACAGAGTTATATTCAAAAAGTAAGACATTTCCACTTTGTGACTTAGTTTGGTGCAAGACATCAGGCACCACACTCTGGGAGTTACCAAACAGGAATTAAAAAAGGAACCAGGGATATATAGCAAAGGATACAATACAACTCTACATGCCAATAACCAGGATGCTCAACAGGAGAAGGTCCAGGCATGCAACATGGGTGGGGATTGGTGGGGGAGGCTGGAAACAAGGATGTAAAATATAAGACCTGGGTCACTAAGAAAACATTTCTACAAAAAAGTTCCTTCCCCTACTCAAAATAGCATCCATACGTCCGGTCAGGGTCTTATACTGGCCAACTTAAAATGAACAATGAGATAAAACCAACTATCAGCAGCCAACAATTCTTTCTTAAACTGCTGTTAGTTTAAATCTTAAACAACGGCCATTATCCTTTATTGTACTGACTGCTTTTTGAGAAAATGCTGTATCACTTGACTCACTCCCTATTCTGGAAGTGACTGCTGAAAATAATTTAACCATCATCCTTGCACAATGAACAGCATTTCAGTTCCCTACAAAAAACAATAATGATAAAGTCAACAACCCACCATTTTGTACTTATATATTTAAACTACCATTCCCCAGCCTCCCACTCCCACTACCGAGTAATCTGGTGAATCAAAGAGTACCTTTTGTCACTGCCATATTCAAGCTAACTCGAAAAATATTGCTTTACAACACTTTGACTGCATGTAAAACAAACGTTAGCAATATTGCAATTTATTTAGAAGAATAGTCCATCCAGATTCACATTAATTAAGAAAAGACATGTGGTACCACTAATGTTTCTGATTCTGTTTAAATTCTTGCCATACAAATTAAATTTAAAGGCATTGTATTGGACCAAAATATACAAATCAACTTGAAAGCCGTCAAGGATACGCAAACCAACAAAGCACGAACCATAAGTTGCCCACATCAACTTGAATTGGTTACATATTTAAAAATATCACTCACTTTCCTGAAAAACAGGGCAATCAATAATTTCTAATTACCTTTCTCTCTCTGGAGAATAGTGATCATCCAGCATTCTGTGTCTGTCCATTCGGCTGATGGTGTTGTACTGTTGTGAACATCGACTGCTTCGAGGACCCAGCTCTGAGCTTCTGCAAAACACAAGTCAACCATTGTAGCAGCTTTCTAAGGAATTAAGATAACACAAATAGAGGCATTATTACTTTGATCATTGGATTTGACATTACAAAACAGGTGGCATGTAGTCGAGGCTGCCAATTCTCTACTGGCAGACCTACTGAGGGTTTGAGCACCCGTTGTTCTTGTTGCTGCTGGTTCACTGTTTGATTTGCATTACAACTGAAGACCAATTTTATCCAAACCGTTTTGTCATGGATTTCAAATAGTTTATTTGTTTAATATTGCATATTTTTCTCAAACTGAAAACAGTAGATCTGCCTCGCTGACATCAATTAATTTTTGCTGGGTTGAACTATACGGAGCGAGATTCTCTGGCCTACCAGCTGCTTGTTTCCTCCCAGTGGGAGGTGGTGCATTGTTTGCTCGCTGCGGGATTCTCTGGTCTGCCACTATCAATGGGAATTCCAAATGACTTCACCCTATACCGCAGGAAACCCACAGGCAAAGGCGCACTGCTGGCGGGACCAGAGAATCCTGCTGACGTGAATAACCGGAGAATTCTGGCCTATATCTCTAGTACTGAAAGCGGTCACTAATAGCATAAAGTATAATGATATGTAAAGCAAGAGCAGACATATAATAAATAACAGAGCAGAAGTAAAAACATTTTCAAAACCATTTAACATGTTTTCCCTTTAGAGTTCTGTTAGCAGCTTACATAAAAATCACGGCAAGAATTTTCCAGTCCCCACATGGTAGGTTTTCCCATGGTGTAGATAGCTCAACATTGGCTGCTGGCAGGATCCTCTGGTCCCACTGAAGTCTACAGCATTTTGCATGGCTCATTTGTCCCACCACAGTGAAGGAACGGGGGGAGTTAGGCAGGAAAATCCCACCCCAAGTGTTTGCTATCGTATTTATTCAATAAATGGAGATGGACAGAAAGAGACAGGGCTAGAATTAATGAGGTTGTGTAGTCCCTGCCCCCTGGCTAAAAAGTCAAGTGGGAGCTCACACCATCACCACCCCATCCTGGCGGGTGGGAAGGTTGGCTGTCTGACACTTTGACCCAGCTGTGAAAAAGAGAGTGAAATGAAAAACAGCCCTCCAGCACTCATCCTTCACATCCCCTCACACTCTGTCTATATCACATCCAGCCAACCCATGCCCCCACCCACTCCACACGTCCTTTCATACCTTCCATGCCAACTTATGCCCCTCCAACTACCCCCATGGTTCTTTATAGTCCCCATACTAACTCAGCGTCAATTCATGCCAACCCATGTCCTCCCAAATTGCATCCTTTTTCTGTACACTCTCAATGCCAACTCACCAAGTCTCCACTATGACCTGACCTCAGGACCTGTTGAGATTAAATTCTCAAGAATCTATTGATAAATTCATTATTGAAAAAAACTCTGATTAAAAATCCGCTCACTACATTTAAGGCCTTAATCCCTTTATCGAGTATTAGTATTCAAGTCACCACTTCAAAAACTTTATCAGCATTTGGAGCTAGCAATCAAATTGTGAACTGGCAGGCATCCTACTGTGATAGGTTATGAAACCAGTTGTGCAGCACTAATATTATAATGGAAACCCTTAGGCTTATGTCAACGAGCATGGTAAAATGGCAAGTACTGACATTTTTCAACACTGCAAACAATTTGTTCAAATGTTTAAAGGGCAGGAGTTTTAAATGCTATTGCAATGTCCTAATTATGTGGGTTTTAAAAAGATGTGGTTTGCACATATAGATTCAAATTAATAACAGCAGATTTATTGAAGGAGCTGTTGCTTGTACAGAGTTGAAACTGAAACTAAACAAATGTCTGTTAAACACCCCAATAGCATCACCATCAAATCATGTGACTGGCTCAAGCGTTCATGCAACCACTTAAATGTATAACACTCCTCCCCTTTACTTCTGTGGTCGTAATAACAAATTATAAAAATGTTAAACATAGGATCAATAATACTCTAGGCACAGCACTAGGCGCCATTAATCATTGCACACAGTCAAGAATAAAGTTAATCAGTAGGATGTCCATTAATTTTTGTTTGTATACAATGTTCTGGAATTTGGCTGTCCTTGACCCTAGAAATACAATTTGGACGTTGGAAACCACAAACTAAAAGATCTTGAAGAGTATCTTGTGATGAATCACCAAACTTGCAATGTTGTCCCAGCCTTTTTTTAAATTGCCACAAATTAAGCAATATTTTCACCTTTCACTTAATTTCTTCAGTGGAAACTGAACCGTTCTGTGATGATCAATGGCTTTGGAAAATAATGCTCTTCAAGCATCTTTGTCAACTCTTTCTAAGTTTTGGTTCCTGGCTTTGTGGGATGAAAAAAGTTCCTGAGCAAATTTAAGGTTTCACTTCCACTTTACTGAGAAAAGCTGATACAAGCAACTTTTTTTCCCAATTTGTTCGCTTGAACAAAGTACTGAAAACACTCTGCATAGGATCTCCATGATTTCTTTTCTTCATCCAACGGACCCATAGATCCTAATTGACCTTGCAGGCACTAGCGACTTGAGACTGCTGATTATATATTATTTTACTGTCTTCCCAGTGCTTCTTTTTTATCCCAGAGACAGCTAACTTTTTTTAAACAGCCCAAACCATACAGCGAAACATCCTGTTTTCAAATATGCCAGATACTGCCTGGAATCTCCCCCTTTCCTGATCGGAAAAAAACACCACTTTTAAAATCATAGAGAGCTTCTACCCTTTTTCACAGTAGCACAGTGGTTAGCACTGTTGCCTTACAGCACCAGGGACCCAAATTTGATCCCAGCCTTGGGTGACTATCTGTGTGGAGTTTGCACATTCTCCTCATATCTGTGTGGGTTTCCGCCGGGTATTCCAGTTTCCTCCCACATGCCAAAGATGAGCAGGTTAGGTGGATTGGCCATGTTAAAATTGCCCCTTAATGTCCGAAGATATGACGAGATTAGCAGGGTAAATGTGGGTTACACAGATAGGATGGAGGGGTTGATATGGGTAAGATGCTCTGCTGGAGAGATAGTGTTGAATGGTCTCCGTTAGTACTGTAGTGGTTCTATGAATTGTGTTGTGAGCCTCCTGCTCTGCCACTCCTTTTTGCAACATTTGTATGGACCTAAAAGCAGCACAGTGGCACAGTGGGGCAGCACTGCTGCCTCACAGTGCCAGCAACCTGGGTTCAATTCTCGACATGGATCACTTTCTGTGTGGAGTTTGCACATTCACCCCTGTCTGCGTGAGTTTCTTCCAGGTGCTCCCGTTTCCTCCCACAGTCCAAAGATATGCGGGTTAGGTGCATTGGCCATATTAAATTCTCCCTCAGTGTACCTGGACAGGCACCAGGCTAGGGGATTTTCACAGTAACATCATTGCAGTATGAGTGTAACCCTACTTGTGACTAACAAAAATTTAAAAAAGCTTAGAGGAGGCTGTGGGATTTTTTTTTCTGATAAGAAATGTAGTTTTTTTTTCCTTTGCTTTATTGCTTGATCTCCCTCCACTAGTACTTTAATCTTTAATCATTGATTTTCCCTGGCCTTCTAATATTTAAAGTGAGAGGCCACATAATGTTTAGGATCTTTTCTCAACTTTCTCGACAAAACAGAATTCCAACTTGTCCTCAATTTTCTTTTTGTAATATTCTAACTATGTTAGGACTTGTGGGTTTTAAATGAAAAGAGAAAAGATGTGGTTTGCACACGAAGATTCAAATGAACAACAACAGATTTATTGAAGGAACTGCTGCCTGTACAGAGTACAAATTGAAACTAAATAAGGGTGAAACATCTCAATGACATCACCTTCAAATTATGTGATTGGCTCTTGAAGCAATTATGCAATCACTTAAATATATAACAGCTCTCTTTGACAGTTCCCTTTTTTCCCCTCAACAGTTCCAATAAGTTCATTAACTCTTGATGCACATTCATGTAATTATTAACAATCCCAAAGGATACTTGACCTTTCCCAAGGGACACCTGACTACTTCAAGGAGGTACCCCAGGACGACAACAAAAAGCGTATCTTAGCTCTCCAACGAGCTCAGCTAAGTCTTTCTCCTACTAGGCCTAATGTACATAAGTCATATTTCCCACATTAAGGGCTGTTAAATGGTCATTGGATAAACATGTGGATGATATTGGAATAGTATAGGTTAGATGGGCTTTAGATTGGTTTCACAGGTCAGAACAACATCGAGGGCCAAAGGGCCTGTACTGCGTTGTAATGTTCTATGTAACTGATCAGCTGCGTCAAACATTTTCCTGCACTCTCCCCATATCTCTTGAAGATCCAAATCAGTAAATCTCAGCCTTAAATATACACTTATTGATGGAACATTCATAACTTATAGGCTCAGAAGTTCACTAAGACTTGGGAGACCTTTGAAAATAGTGGGTGGGAGCTTATGTATAAGCCCCGTATAAGGGACATGAATGATACAAGTAGGAAATCTGAACTCAGCAAGACCTTTTTTGATTTGATTACTGAGTACCACAATGGGCTTAACCCACAGTGTGGGGACCACAATTTTATGGAAGAGGCATTAAAACTTGTGAAAGATTGGAGGGCTATTTAAGTGTCATGTTCTGAAGTGATTTAAATCTCAGCTTTTTAAAATTGGAGAACAAACATTCTACAGCTTTCAGTTAGAGTAACAAAACCAGATATCTGCTGCTAAAGTGCATGGATTTATTGTGGCTTAGGAAAAAAACAGCCTTTTGTTTACAATTTCAACAATCTCCATTGTTTAGATTTCCCGGTGTTTATTCTTATAGCTGTGTCCATTATGAATGTTTGGCTGAGTTTCAGAAAATCTATATCTACATATCTTAGTAGGGGGCTGCATTCATATTTTGATTGCCAGTTTGAAGAGATTGTTAAAGGATTATCTGTCTGTGGTGTGGTAAGTGAAAGAGAAATTTGTTCATTTCTATAACAAATTGACTACTTAGGGGATTTACATTTTTTTCAAATGAATTTTTATGAGTTTATGCTTTTTTGCAATTCAAATATGTTTCAGTGAGAACTCTACTACTTAGGGGTTTATTTATTTTTCATTTCCATGTGCCGACATGGCTCCTGCTGTCTTCCTGTAGCGGATAATGCTGAGAAGCTATGGAAAACACATGCAGAGCATTGGCATATGGCAGGGCATGAATAGGACATGAAAAGCATAAGGGGCATGGAAAGGGCACTGGGGAATGAGATGGCATGGGGGATACATAACAACATGGGGAAATGAGGTGGCATGAGGTCTATGAGAGGTGTTGGAAGAGCATTGGGTGGAGCATGAAGAAGGCACGGAGGTGTCATGGGTTTGGGTGTGAGGAAGTCAAGAGAAGAGGGCTAATGGAGTCTAAGAACCTTGAAAGCAACTGAGCCAAAATCCCTGAGAAACAAAGCAGGTCTTCTAATCACCTCTCCTTGGCACAGACACTGGGGTAGCCACCTTCTAACTGTCACCGGAGGCAGCAGGGATGATTCCATCCTGGCCTCATCTCCCTGGAGCAAAAGTATGGAGGTTGGCGGCCCTTTTAAAGGAAGAGGGTTTGTCATGTCAGGCAGTTTCCCAACTTGACCTTTGTCTCTTCTTTGAAAATCTGGTCCATAATTATTAATGTAAGCAGAAAAAACCTTAAGGGAAATTCAAGAAACTAAAAGCTTACAAATCTCCAGAACTTGACAGGCTACATCCTAGGGTTGTAAAGGAGATAGATACAGAGATTTTTCTAAGTTCCCGAGATCCCAAAATGGTCCAGCAGTCTCGAGACTGCCGGGAGATGGGATTTTCTGGGATTTAAGGCCCTTAGTGGCCTGGCAAAAGGATTGCCATGACAAGTAGCAGGTCCAAGGCAGAAATGGAGATAGGCCAAATCCGAAGTAAGCAAGTAAAAGATCCGTCTGCTTTCCAAAAAATATCATGACAGATCTTAAGACGCAGTCAGTGGCTCATTTATGAACAGCTGCCCCCTTTGACCACTTCAAACAATCCCCCACCTTACCCTCCACCCTGTTCACCCATCATCCACTTTTCGAACAAAATTCACAATCGCTACTATAACTGTTAAATATTCAGGGGAGTTAACGGGCTAAAAAGCTAGTTTCTTCAAACCCACTATGTATTCCAGCCAAGATCCAATAAAACTTCTGAATAAACAAACAAATTTCAGAATTGCTATCTCAATAGTTTTTAGACTGAATACACAAAAGTAATGGGGCAAACTTAAATGTTTAGACCTTGTTAACAGACTCAGCTTCACTTTCAACACTGTAAATAATTTATATCATTTTTTTCCACGTCACAAATTTTAAAAAATTGAAGACTTTTTTACATTTACAAGATTGATATTTTACTGAACAGCTTCCCCATTGGCAAAAGTAACAACTTGTAAAATGGGTAGTTACATCTTCATTTCACAGCCCTGTTATGAACATGGATACCCCTCATGCGGCAGCAGCTAATCTCCAATCCATGGTCCAGTCCTTCATGGAGCTGGTATAAAACCCAACAGCTGCTAAAGTTTGGTTGTCTCCATGAAATTTTTAAAAGAAATGTCCCATTTACAATAAGCTCACAATGTTGTCAACTTGCCTCCTTAATGCGAGTGGGTAGATATCGGAGCCTGAAGTTGCCCTCACCCACATTAAAACAGACAGAGGCTGAAAAGGAAGCTGGACCTCTGGGTGGATCACATGATGGCTATTTTTATTGGTACTACCTCAATTTGGTCCAGGTTGGGACCATTCTCTGCTCTACTAGTCCAAATACAAATTTAATACGAACTTAATACAAATGCACATGACTTCGTGTGTTAGTAAAAAAAGAAATGCAGTCTGGAGAGATGTAACTGGGCTGCAAGGCTCAGCACCTGCAATTAAAGTTAACAAAACAAAGAAAAATGTAGCTGACTTCTTAAAAAAATCATTTTACGGAATATGTGCATTGCTGACTAGGCTAGCATTTATTGCCCATCCCTAGTTGCCCTTAGAACATAGAACATTACAGCGCAGAACAGGCCCTTCGGCCCACGATGTTGCGCCGGCCAGTTAAAAAGCAATGACCCTCTAACCTAAACCAATCCCTTTCCATCCATAAGAGATGGTGAGCTGCCTTCTTGAATTGCTGCACTTCCTGAGGTGTAGGTACACTTGCAATGCGGTTACGGAGGGAGTTCCAGGATATTGATCTGACAACTGTGAAGGAACAATGATATATTTCTGAGTCAGAATGGTGAATGACTTGGAGGGGAATAGTGTTCCCAGGTTTCTGTTGTTCTTATCCTTCTCGGCAGTAGTACTCTTGGCTTTGGAAGATGCTGTCCAAGAAACCATGGTGAGATCCTGCAGTGCATCTTACAGATGGTACACATGGCTACCGCTATTCATTGGTGGGCAGAGAGATTGAATACTTGTCAAAGGGATAGCAATCAAGTGGCTTTTTTATCCTGGATGGTGTCAAGCTTCTTGAGTGTTGTTGGAGTAGCACTCATCCAGGCAAGTCTATTACACTCCTGATTTGTGCCTTGTAGATGGTGGGCAGGCTTTGGGGAGTCAAGAAGCGAGTTACTCACTGCAGAATTCCTAGCCTTTGACCTACCCTGGTAGCCACAGTGTTTATATGGCTAGTCGAGTTCAATTTCTGGTCAATGGTAATTGTCAGGATGTCGGTAGCGGATGACTCAGCATGGTAATACCATTGAATGTCAGTGTCAATTACAATTCTCCCCTTATGTTATATACCGTTAATTGAACGGAAGCTCACAAAGTCTACAACTTTGAGGTCTGCAAGTCTACTGCTTTCTTTTTGTCGAGTGATATTATTAATAGTGACACCCATAAAGAGCCCTAATGAGAATTGCATAATAAGTGCCAACTAAATAAACCAGTGGTTTTTCTGGAGTCTGATCCGTTAAGATCGAATTCAACAAACAACAGTTTGGACTTGTGCACGTAGGAGGCAAACAATTACTGCACCGTGCGAGAGAACACACAATCAGTAAGGATAGGCAACAACACCTCCTCCACACCAGTGCCCCACAAGGCTGTCTTCTCAGCCCCCTACTATATTCCTTATTCACCTGTGTGGCTAAATTGCCCTCCAACTTGATTTTCAAGTTTGTTGACGATACGACCATAGTGGGTCAGACCTCAAACAATGGCAAGACAGAGTATAGGAATAAATGGAGAATCTGGTGAGTTGGTGCAGCAACAATAATCTCTCCCTCAATGTCAACAAAACGAAATAGATTGTCATTGACTTCAGGAAGTGTAGAGGAGAACATGTCCCTGTCTACACCATGGAGTAGAAAGGGCAGAGAGCTTTAGGTTTTTAGGTATCCAGATCATCAACAACCTGTCCTGGTCCCCCCATGCGAACACTATAGTTAAGAAAGCCCACCCACACCTCTACTTTCTCGGAAGATTAAGAAAATATGGCATGTCGTACGACTCTCACCAACTTTTACAGGTGCATCATAGAAAGCATTCTTCCTGGATGTATCATAGCTTGGTATGGCTCCATGCAAACCAGCCTCCCATCCATTGACTATGTCTACACTTCCCGCTGCCTCAGCAAAGCAGCCAGCATAATTAAGGACACCGTGCACTCCAGATATTCTCTCTTCCACCTTCTTCCATAGGGAAAAATACAAGGCAAGGGCAAGTACCAACCAACACAAAAACAGTTTCTTCCTTGCTGCCATCAGATTTCTGAATGGACCTACCCTGCATTGAGTTGATCCTTTATATGCTAGCTATAAGTATAACGCTACATTCTGTACCCTCTTGTTTCCTCCTCTGTGAATGCTTTGTCCATATGGTGTGTGCCAGAAACAATACTTCTCACTGTATGCTAATACATGTGACAATAAGCCAAATCAAATCAAAGCAACGCCGTGGGCAGAATTTTACACTTGAGATAAAAGTCAAGGTGAGTCCACCTTCACTTGGCCGGCTCATTTTGCAGGGATGCAAATTAGACTGCTAATTGGTTTAAGGCAAGCCCTACAAACCAGGCTGCAGTGCCCACTGCTGAAATGGCCTGCAGTACCTAATGGAGAGGAGCCTAGAGACAAAACTTCAAAGCAACATCTTGTTGGGGCCAGGCTAGCAGCCCTGGCAAGGGGGTTGGTGGGTGGGCAGAATCAACATGGCGCAATGGCAGGGGATACCCTTGGGGAGTTCTGATGGGCATAAAGGGCTTAGCTGGGAGATACCCGTTCATTTTTCCTGCCAACAGTCTGCCAAGTTTTACCTTGTGGTGTAGACACTTGGTGCCAACTTCACCTAGAGAGGGTACTAACGCAGCGGCAGTGGAATAGGCCCTTAAGTGGTCACTGATTAACCACTTAAGGGTCTTACTTAGCCCATGGGCGAGCAGGCCACCTGGCCCCTCACTGGCCGCTGGTAAAATTGCAGTGGGGTGGGGAGACAACAGGTATGGAGCCACTGCTTCAACCGAAAATTTTATGAACCACCTTGTCTACCATCTTGCCACATGGGGCTGTTAGAATTACTGCTCGCAAGTGGGAGAAACAGTGTGCTGAAGTTTGCCAATGATATTCCATGCTCATTTTTGGATCAGTCTAGAAGGTGTGTTCTTGGAGGATGAGTTAAATATCATCTTACAATCACCGGTACTGATCTTTTGTTTTTGTTTTTCACCATTGAAATTAATAGGTTGCAATCTCTGCTTGGGCTTTGCACTCAAAAATCCTCAAGATAGTTGCCTAAATCAGAATGTCAGTGAAGAAATATGTTTAATATCTTATCTTAATCTCACCCTTTCATATCTATACCAATACAGCAGCAGATGTTTCCTTCCCTGCAGTAACTTAGATCCATGCTTAACCCTACCTTTGAGAAGGAGGAACACTGGGGGATCGGGAACGGGTCCTGCCCATATTGTCCCCACGAAGTGGTGAGCCTGACTGTGAACAATGGTTTGATGACATTACTTGCTCTGGAACGGATAATGTTGAACTCTGAATATCTCTCCCGTTGTGTCTGTAATCTGTGGTGAGAAATGTGAGAAAAATAGCAATTTAGAATATTATCTTTTTTCTTGCATACATCAATAAAGCAGAGCAGAATAGAGATCTACTTTGAGCGATAGTAAATTAGTAATCTTTTCCGTTCCCCTTTCGGCTGAAGTCAAAGGGCTGTTGATTTGCTATTGCCCATTTGTGCAATCATCAAAAACAAATTAGATTTTTAATAACAATATTTGATTCCATCACTTTCTAACTAGACAGCCATTAACCTTAGATATATATCACGTGAGTTATGCTTTCAAAGGATGTATTGCTGGAAATGTACTTGGCCCTTCATCCACATTTCTCAATGGTAAAAACAAATTATAGAATCGTTAAACCCGTAGAACGCAGGAGGCTCCATTTGGCCCATCAAGAATGCATCTTCCCCAGCCCACCCGTCGCTCTATTCCCGTAACTCCGCATGCTTATCTATGAATCCCCCTAACCTACACATCTTGGGACACTAAGGGGCAAATTAGCATGACTATTCCACCTAATGTGCACATCTTTGGACTGTGGGAGGAAACCAGAGCACCTGCAAGAAAGCCACATAGACACAGGGAGAATGTACAGACTCCAGACAGACCCAAGGCTAGAACTAAACCTGAGTCCCCGGTGCTGTGAGACAGCAGTGCTAACCACTGTGCCACCATGCCTCTAATATCAAATTATCAAGTGTAACCCTCTTTGTGGAGTCAGTTATGAAATACAGGAACAATATTGCACATGGCCCCTCCATCCCTGCCCAAACACAAGATCTATAATTATCAACTGATACTAAGCCAGCAGTTCTCTAATGAGTTAACTTTTACTTGGCTTTGAAGAAAACATGCCTCGAAAACATTTACATTTGGTGCATCAAGTTATAATATCTTTGCCTCTTAACTACTTGTTTGTTCGGACTTTGAGCTCTACAGAAATCAACAAAAGTGATTAAATATCTTTACTGTTCATTGAAGCATTGGGGAAACTGAAAATCTGTTGGAGAAATGGCGATGGAACAAAAGGGGAGTGCACTTGTTTAGCTTCCATACCTGAAGAAACAACTCCAATCCCATCATCGCAGTCATAGTCAGAGACTTCACTGTCACTGATACGCTGTGATCCTAAAATTTAAAATAAAATCATGTCTTACAAATAACTGATATGTTTTCACAGAAGGGTTTCTACTAATTATTTTTGTTTCAGACACACATCAAAGTAAAGCTAGGTTTACTGAAAACAGGAATGTGATTCTAAGAGCTGGAAAGCAGGTTTATTCACTAATAAATAACTATACTTACCAAGCTGGAATAAAAATAAAGCTGAAACATCAGGTTTTCTTGTACTATGCAAAATCATGCTCATATTAATCAGATATATTGAAAATCATTCTGCCCCATTTATAAAGGGCACCCAGTTCAGAAAGGAATTTGCAGTTCATAATTTTGTTTTTAATTATTTTTATCCGCAAATTGTGACATTTTCAAGTTTTATCCATTCAAATATCTGTAGGTTTGGAAAGAAAAGAATGTTGCGCGTTTGTCACAACTCTGAAGAAATTTCACTGCAATACAAGTTTGCAGATTCAGAGAGGAATTTTGCCATTTTTTGGGAAAAGTATCAGCTCAAGTGAGAAAGGAGAAGGTTGTCTGCCAGCTGTGTTGCTGCCTTTTTCCGCTGTATCTTTGAACACTTTTGTCAAAAAACGGTGAAAGAGCGGGTCCATGATGTCATGCTGACAGGGTGGACTTGGATTGGGTCCATGTCACCAGCACAATGGTGATATGGACACAAAGAATACCTGTGCTCTCCCCCACCACAGAACCCCTTCCCCCCCTGCTCCAAATGGAACACAACCATCAGGCAATGCCAAAGGGCAACGCCTGGACATGACCATCAACCCCTTCAGGGCTGTACTCACCTATGCATCTCCAACATGTTCTGCCCACAAGGTGCACATTGTGGGGGAACTGTTGTGATTCATATTGGCGTGCCCCCACATCAACGTGAATGGACAATTTAACGTGGGGGGTTGGGGGGGACTTTCAGGATGAAGTCCTGACATGCATAGTTAAGTAGATGCAAATGGGTTTCCCAACTTCTAAAGCTGAGACTGCCGTTACATCATTGACAGAGAGGGCAGGGATGGGGACACTCGGGCATAAAAGCCATTATGACTCCCGCTCAATTCTTTGCCCTCTCATCCCCCCCAAAATAGGGGCAGAAAATCCCTTTTCTCCCACAGATTCTGAAAAGCTCATGTTCAGAAGCCAGTTCCCGCGCTTATCTTTGGCCTCTGTAGACTGGCAGTGGATGTGTAGATTCCATTTCTTATGAGTCTATAACCGTCTTGTGACCTAACGAAACTCCAAGAGGTGGTTCAGTGATGATGAGCCCCCAAAATCCGAATTAAACAAAAACCAGCAACGCATAAATGTGTGGAATAATTCCAGAATGCATAATTCTGAAATTGCTCATTTATCTTCAAATGGCAGGAAAAGGAAATAATAATTGTGAGAACAGTAAGGAAGTGCATTTGAAACATTGGCACACAGTCCGCACAAGTTATACTTGAATACGATAAGAAAAGGTCGTTTTGTCCATTGAGGCCACCAGGCTTTTGGAAAAGACTCATTTTCACCATTTTCGTCTTCCCTGGCTTTGCTGAATGAAAAATCTGCAGACTTTATTTTTCAACAATTCTATCCTACATTCTCTGTACTCCAGGTAAGGAGTACAACGTGTGTGATAAGCAGTTACTCGCATTAAAAGCGATTATAATGGGCCAGATCGTCCAGCATCGGAAGCAGTGATGCCCCAAACTTACACCGTTGGTGCATGTCGGGACCCTGAGGAAGTCTTGATGCACACACAGGTACCGTAATCGCTCAGCAAGTTTAAATATCAGATAGGCTGATCTGCGCTGCATAAATGTCACCTGCACTGATTGCACTATCTGGAGACTTGGGTTCATATCTGTGCTGCTTACAGGCATACTTACCCGAGAATGGTTAGGCTGTTTCATCTCTGATGTAATTCAGTGAATAACAATATAACCTTCCCAACCACCCATTGACTCAATGATCCACCCCATGATCCAAGGGCGATTAGCAGGGTAAATGTGTGGGGTTAGGGAAATAGGGACTGGGTGGGGTTGTGGCTGGTACAGACTCAATGGGCTGAATGATCCCCTTCTGCACTGCAGGGATTCTATGATTCTATTCCATCAACTTTAAATAGTTAGCTGAATGTGAAAGCTAATGTTGCAAAAAGGGGGCATGTTCTCTGTGCTGTTTCCTCTGTGCTGTTTCTATTTTTTAAACCAGTCTTCTCCTGGATGGCTGCATTGATGCCGAATTCTTCCAGCCAGCATTAGAAGTCACAGCAGGAAGGGTGCAAAGAGTTAAGTACGCAATTATCTGCACAGACAGCAGCAATGCACCTCGCAACACCACCAGGAAGATCTGATCCACAGGGCATAATTTGGTACTCTGTGCACAGAGTGTTGTTTGAGGCAGGGAAAACTGACGTGCCATTCTCCAGCTGCACAGCCGCGTTTTCTCTCCAGATTTTATGGCACTACGTCTGGGAATGTAGTTTTAACTGTCACACCGGCTTGGATGAGGGTGCTGGTTGAGGCAGCAATGCTGTTTCCACAGAGGTCAGGACGCCCTTTAAAAAGGGTGCCTGGATCTGTGCTGAAAAGAATACACCGCCCCACGGCCCTATGGATACCTGCAACCCCTTCCCTCAAAATGGACACTGTCCCTGGCACTGCTGCCAGGGTGCCATTGCCAAGATGGCATTGCCCTGGTGCAGTGCCATGGTGGGCCCTTTGGGGGTTATACTTACCTTTGCATCACTGTCGAGTTCCCCTTGATTGCTTCACATTTTGGAAATGCAATTATACCCCTCGACGACATTTCTACACAGCAGACGATCAGACCATTTCGAACTATTCTCAGTTATTTCCTTCAATGCTCCCACAATCCTTACTGACCCCCCAGTGTACTGGTTACTGGTATTTTCTTTTCTCGACACTCTACACATCCATCTCAAAATTTCAATCTCATTAGATCTTTGTTCCTATCTTCTTGAAGCTGCTGACTTTTCTGCACTCTATTACAGGGGAGGGGGGGTGTCTCACAACTGCCTTATAGATTCTTCGTTTCAGCTTCAGCAATACTTTTCCGTCACAACACTCCACTGCCCTTCTTCCAATCACTCCAACCATTAATCTGTGATTTACTTTCCACTTCTATACTCCCACCTTTCACACCAGTGATGCCCCCACACAAGTACTTGAAACTGCTCACTTTATCCAAGACTTCATAACCTTTCTACCTTCACTCCACACACACAGTTACCCAAGCCGGAATTGAACTTGGGTTCCTTGCGCTGTGAGGCAGCAGTACTAACCACTGTGCTGTGTTGGGGAGAGATTACCCTGATGCTTGTAAGAACATAAGAAATAGGAGCAGGAGTAGGCCATCTAGCCCTTCGAGCCTGCCCCGCCATTCAATAAGATCATGGCTGATCTGTCGCTGCTCAGTTCCACTTTCCCACCCTCTCCCCATAACCCTTAATCCCCTCTCCTATCAAAAACCCATCAACCCGCGTCTTAAAAATATTTAGCGAGGCAGCCTCCACCACTTCAACGGGCAGAGAATTCCAGAGATTCACCACCCTTTGAGTGAAGAAGTTCCTCCTCAACTCCATTCTAAACTGCCCCCTTTTATCTTGAGGCTGTGCCTCCTAGTCCTACTGTCTTTTTTGAGCAGGAAGAGTGTGTTGTGGGAATAACCACAGTGGCCACAGAAGTAAGTATAGCCCCTGGATGATGAGGGACATGCATCAGGGCAATCCCACAACACAAGCATCAGGGTAACCCCTCCTCAACATAGCAGCACAGTAGCACAGTGGTTAATACTGTTGCCTCACAGCGCAAGGAACCCAGATTCAATTCCGGCCTTGGGCAACTGCGTGTGGAGTTTGCATGTTTTCTCCCAAACTGCATGGGTTTCCTCCCACAGTCCACAGATGTGCAGATTAGGTTAATTGGCCATGCTAAATGCTCCTTCGGGTCAGGGGAATTAGCAGGGTAAATATGTGGGGTTACAGGGATAGGGCCTGGATGGGATTGTTCTTGGTGCAGGCTCAATGGACCGAATGGCCTCCTCTGCACTGCAGTGATTCTATGAACAAACATCACGGCAACACTCCTCCAAGCCAGAGGGTGATCTGCTCCAAAAGCATCAGGACAAACACCCTCCCACCCCGCCCACTGTCCCTTCTCAAAGGCATCAGAGCATTCCCTCCTCAAGCATCAGGGCAACCCACCCAAAGGTATTGGGGCACTCCCCTTCCACACCATACATAAGGAGAACCCCACCAAGAGGGCTCCACAAAGGGCCCACCCATGCCAGGGTGCAGTGCGTGTCCCTCATCACCCGGGGGCTACACTTACTTCTGTAGTCACCATGATTGGTTACTTATTTTTTTGATGGCCTGACATCAAGGCCAGCTGGGTGAGAAGATACTTTGAGGGCAGACGTAGTGACGTCTAACGCATGTTAATATATGCTAATCAGGTTGACACCTTCCTGTGACAAGGTAGGTGATTTTGTTTAAAATATACATTCAATATAAAAAATTAACATTTTGATGAAATCTTGAGTAAAATGCTTTTATTATATGTGGAATCTTATCTACAATCTATATGATTTTACTCTTTTGAAGTTCCTTCCCCTAACATTATGAGCCAGTTCTTCTGGCAGGATGATCCCATCATCCTATTTTTAGTCCCTCCCAAGATTTAGTAGCCAATAATGGATTTGCATCAATGGCTAACAGGACTGTTAAATCAGTCACTGAATCTGGTGTAATGGTTTCCCCTTTGGGAATCTAGCTTACTTGCAGACCAAAAAGGAGCAATAGACACAATTCACATTGAAAGCTTAAGATGGCAATTTCCAGAACTATCCTCAACTGATTCATTAGCAGAGGGGAAGCTTCTTATTCCTACCCTTCTCTCAGACAATTAACAGTATCCATCCACTCAAACTTGCATTCAATGTCCAATTCCAAATCATCAGTTTAAACATCCACACATAATTTCCCTGTTCATCTCTAACAAAAATACACAAAGATACAAAGAGATAGCAAGATCTAACAGTGATTTATTACAATATTTTTCTCTGGTCTGGCTGTCTACACTCTTTTTTACATCTTTTTACAATTTGGCCTAAGAATTAGAAAGGCTGCTATGGAAACTAAAAGCTTTAGGAGTTCCAGGAAATAAAAGGCAAATGTTGGTTGTGTCAGTGTGTTTTGTTTCTCCACAAGATCACAGCAGCACTTCTGTGCTTGCCTCATCAATCGTGGATCTCTTCACCTTCCACTTCATGCTGCTGTCATTCTATCCTGCCAGAGGAACAGACACACAATGTTAGGGGAGGGAACTTCAAAACAATAAAATCATAGAGATTGTAGATAAGATTCCGTATATAATAAAAAACATTTTACTCAAGGCTTCATAAAAATGTTTTTTTTTTACACTATTAAAACATTGAGAGTATATTAAAAAAAAGCCTACCTTCTCACAGGAATCTCAGGCCATCTAAAAATGGATATTCCGCAGTTATCTTTTCTTTTATCCATGTCCCTTTAATCTGAAGGGCTGAACTTCTTACCAGCTGAGACATCTGCACGAAGCATATGCTACTGCATGTACCTAATTTATCCAACAATATGTAGATGGAGGACAGCAGTAGACTCCAGTACAAATTTTTTTACCCAGGTGTACTGCACTGTGGTTATGTTGTCACGAACATTGTTAACTCAGGAAATTAGCCCTTAAAGATTCTCAGATTTCAAAATCTCATGCTCTTGAAGGCATTTTAAATATAAAACATCAGTTTCTTCAAATCGTAACTGCAATTCTGACAAGCAACACACAATCAGCACACAACAATGCATAGAATCAGAAAGATTCATCCAGTTCTTTCACAGATATACACTGTACAATATACACTATTATAGATTCTGCCCAAATATTCAATTTTCTAATTTTGATAAATACTCCACGATCTCCAAAGGCAGTCAGATAAAACTCTAGAACACTTGCAAATCTCTATGTTTCGACTATTCAACTCTGACAGTAAGTCTCCACAAACAGCACAGAAACCACCACATTCAATTGAGTATTTGGACATTTTAATCTTTATGTATTTAAAACCAAATTTTATTTCTTTGTAGGTAAGTATCCATCATATTTTTGATGAAGTTTAGTTGACATGGGGTTAACTGTTTTTGCTGCAGTATATTTCACGAAACATCTACTCCGTGGTTTTGAGAAAATTTCTTCAACACATGAAACTCGTTAATTTTAATCTGCTTTTCACTGGTTTTGTGATCAAAGTTCAAGCTGAATGGTTAATTTACACTTCTTCTTACACTTATTAGTTAAAGCCTTTGTGTTCAATCCTTGGAATGGCATATTATATAAATAAAGGCTCATGTATCTGTCCCCTTTTATTTAGTAGTGAGAGAGAAATCAGGACTTGTAGATGTGCAATTATTAAAGTAATTTGCTTTATTCATTTAGAAGTTATTGTTCCATAATTAACAAGGTGTTCAGTAAGAAATAAACATATAAACCAAACGTTTAAGTAAACCACAGCAAGTTTGACTATATTCTGCTTATAGCTTGACTTTAACAGCTTAAATTCTTTCCCATTGCTCCAATATCCAGTAATCTAAACATAAAATAATATATTTTCTCAAATTTAGCTCCTATAGTACATATTGAATCAATACATTATTGCAGCTGAATCTGTTTCACATTTACTTTTGACTCTTCATATTCAATTAAGTCAGATAAAAATAATCCAGTTGATTAATTTCCCCAGTTCCACCTTTTTAATATCACGAAGTCTAAAGAACTATTGAGGATGATAATCCTTTACATGGAGTAAGAGGAGCAGCATTTTGATCTCTTGTCTAACCTCCCTAAAGCAAACTTTATTCTAAAAATTAGGAAAATTGATTTTTGGATCTTGAAGGCCCAATTGGTAAATGCAGTAGCAATATGGTAGTGAGCCATTTTGTGAGCCTCTGAGGTTTGTTTCCTGATCTATGCTAAGTTTGCGGATTTAAGTCATCTTAGCATGGCTGAACAATAATTAGCTTGCATTTTTATCACTAGTTCTTTTAGCCAGCTGGTTACCACCTTAAGTAGACCAGCCAGTATTTAAAAATATATATTAAAATCGACTTTCACATAATTTGATAATTTAGTTCATCTTTGCAAGATGGGAAGAACGAGAAGTAAAACAGAACATCAATGACCATTGAGCTGAACACATTTTTTCATGGTCAAAAAATATAATCAAATAAGTGCTGATCTGAACTGGGTTATATTAATCTTTGAAAATAAATCTTCAAGACCTGTTTCAGGGGCTGTGAAAAACTCACTCTAGGCACATCGAAATAGTAAAGGCATGATTGATGGGGAACTCATTTACATATTGCACAAAAGAACATTAGAAGTAACATTAACATCAGCAGCAAAGCAATTCATTCAGGATTGAGATGGGAATTAAAGCTTGGGCAGGAAGGAGAACTGATCTAGCATCTTGGAATCTTTCTACATGCACAACCATAGCACTCTCAGCAGTCACTCTCAACTGATGTCTAACACACAAAGTGATTTTATCTCTGTAATCCATTGATTCATGCTAGTAATTTACCTGAATTTAATGTATATGGACCTGTATCTGGAAAATAAATGTCAGAATGGGATACAAATGAAACAGATATGCAGCAAAAAACATATATTCTAGCAACATAATGGAAATGAACAGTTAATATGGCTAATTTCTTTGAAGTTATAATCAATGCTGTAAGACATCTTGGTAAATAATTCATTAGTAGATAGATTATTAGCACTATGCAATCTGTCTTGTCAATTGAGCAATATTAACAAAGAAACAAAGCTAGCTGAACTCAACAAAAGCAAAAACTCGCAGAACTACCATAACTGGCTGGAACTTCTATCTGTTCTATCTACTAATAGTTATAATAACCACCACAGTTTGTTTTGTAAAGAGGAAAGGGGCTTAGAGAGCAAGCACTTGGACCTCTTGCTCCTAAGGCAACATTTATGCAAGAGACAACTCAAGAAATGATTGGGCTGAACGTTGATTTCAATCAAGGGAGTTTGTTTTCATTCTCCACTGGGCTTTTGTTACAATTATATTTATGGATTGCACTAATGAAATTATAATATCCCAGTTTCACAACTTTGCTGACCTAATCTTTTTAAGTGCCAGTCTCGAACAGAGAGAGATCAGTGTGTTTTTTCTTTACCTATATTAGATTTCTGCTGAGTAATTGATTAAACATGCTGTAATGGTCATTATAAGCATATTAACTGTAAGCAGAATGTAATTCTTGTTTTGTTAACTGCTGGTTGATGATGGGCCACCAAGCAGCTTGGCGCTGTTCAACACTATAAAATATGGCCATGATTTTATTCGCAATATCCTATTTTTGCACAAGTTGGGGAGGAAATGAATGGGTAAATTCCTGCATCATAGAAAAGCTACATCTCTGACAGTGGTTGCATACTGTTACGCTAACATATGCTGATGAATGTGCAACAACTGAGAAAGATAAGATGCGGGTAAACTGGTAATTGGCTCCAAGGATACAACCAATTCTGCCCTAAACCAGCCATTTGGAGGTGCATAAGAATCCAGGAGTTAACTTTCCCAACTTTTCTTCATTCTTGTGGTGAATCACTTGGAGTCAACCTCTTCAACTCAATAGCAATTTAGCAGAGATTGAGAAGTTGGTAAAGCAAGAGAGTCCATCATTCTTTGATGATTGAAAAGTACTTCTCCTTTATGTTATTCCAATTTTATTCCTTTTATGCTTTAATCAGGGGACAAATGATTCCTTTTCTGGCAGGACCAGGCACACATATTGCTGACCAATATAGTAATGGTATGATATGAAAGTGTAGCATAAAAATAAAGTCTCAATTAGGATATAGTATTCCAGCTCTGCATCACTTTTTTATGCCACTGAATTATCAATAACCAACCTTTCAGTGTCAAGTTTTTAAATATCCATTAAATATAAGGATTTGTTTTTGATCCCCAGTTGTTACTGGATACCATTTCAATGTCATTAATCAAAGAGTTAAATCACAACCAGATAATATTAATTCGAAATTGTTTTTCAGGGAATAAAAATAAATAAAAAACAAATATCTTGGAACGTACTTTGTAACCTCCTTGTTGGGCTTTCACTGTGGGGATGTCTGCGTGGCAAATATGGTGAAGGTTGAGGAAGTGGCATTGATGAAACGTCGTGTGTTTGGAGTTTGTACCAATGAGGTTCATCGTCCAACAGGGCGGTTTCCAACTCAATTAGAATCTGAAATCAGGGAGACAAGCAACTAATAGTATTTGAGGTCAGCAATATAACACAAGGGAGAAACTTAAGAGAAATCAAACAGTATTCAAAATGCTCAGAAAATATTAGTTTTGAGAAAAAAAGTACATGATGATATAATGAGTAAAAACTGAAAATGCTGGAAAAACTCAGCAGGTTTGGCAGCATCTGTGAAGAGAGAAAATAAAGTTAATATTTTGAATCCATACGACTGAAGAATCATGCAGGCTTGAAATATCAACTCTGTTTCTCTCTCCACAGATGTTGCCAGGCCAGCTGAGTTTTCTCAGCATTTTCTTTTTTGATTTCGGATTTCCAACATCCACAATATTTTGCTTTTACATCTCATGGCCGTTGTGTGTAAAAAATTCACGGGACAGCAAACTCAGTCTACATTAATGTTCACATATTCTAATATATTTTATACTATTTACTTGATTTTGGCTGTACTCCTCCAGCCGTTCACGTTGGTGGGATTCTCTGGTTCTGCAGGAGTGAACGGAGATTTGGCTGAGTGCCAAATTCTCCGTCCTCGCTTGCTGCAGTGGCGGAACATGAATGGTTTGAAAATCCTGACCACTGAATATGAATAGAACACAAGATGAGGAGTTGTGGGATGTGGTAGGTAGCATCTACAATGCAGGAAGCGGCCATTTGGCCCAGCAAGTCTACACTGACAACAATCCCACCCAGGTCTTATGGATTGCATCACATATTTACACTCCTAGTCCCCTTGACATTCAGGGGCAATTTATCATGGCCAACCAACCTGACCCACACATCTCTGGAGTATGGGAAGAAACTGGAGCGCATGGTTCTCCCACATAGACATGGGGAGAACATGCAAACTCCATACAGACAGTGACCTGACGTCAGAATTGAACATGGTTCCCTGGCACTGCGAGGCAGCAGTGCTAACCCCTTTGTTGCCATGCCACTGTATTGATCAGAACTCACCTGCATCAATATCACTTACCTGTGTAAATAGCATCCTAATGATCTTTATCACATGCTATGGAACTATGTTAGCTAATAAATTGCTGGAGGGAGGAAGTTCTTTTCAATGCATTCTCAACTTGGAGACACCAAGCTCAGGTTATTGTTCTAACATCTTTGTTACCTTCATAAATTATTTCATAAATTTAATGCAATTATTTACTGCATTTTCGAAGTGAGGAGCAAAATTAGCAAGTGGGAACAGAACAATTTCTAATTTCTGGTAGTCATTATTAGCATCAAACAGTGACAGGGGATCCAGTAAATAGCCCTTTCACTGTACCGACAAGGATCAACCCATTCCGATAACAACACACACTACTGTGCCAATGTTTTGCTGTAGTCTGAGCCTTCTAGGAATAGGAATCAAACCATTCACACTCACTTTACACTAGCTTTAGATCCGACAGAGAATGATCATTTTCATTCCATAAATCCTTACATTTACATTCACCTCAATCCTTCAATAATTAAATTATTGGATTCAAAGCAAAGTCCAAAGTAAAATCAAGATAACAGTGCGTGCGTCACCCATTTCTTGCAAAAAATAGAATATCACAAATGCATTGGTTAATGTTGCAGTCTTAGACTAGTGAGCATGATCCTGATTGGATAGTGACTTAATGATTCTGAAAAAAAAGAGATTGAAAACGTATAAAAACCATTGTGCTCTGAAGATAAAAAAATCATTAGGAGAAGCAGGAGAAGTTTATAATTCATTAATGTTAAATCATTAATTATTCTTGAAATCTTTATCCACCAGTTGATGATGGAATTCCAGGTCACATCTACAACCTTGTTGAGTCTTAAGTGCAATATTCTTTAAGTAGGCTTTATGAATTGGCTCGTACTTGGCCAGCACAATAAACTGGGGGATTTGCCAGTTACTTCATTCAAGGAGTTTCTTTCTTTTTGGTCTGAACACAAGAACAAAAGAAACAGAAGTAGGAATAGGCCATTCAACCTGTCAAGTCTACTTCACCAGATCATCCCTGATCTCCAACAGTGTTTTCCTGAACTCTCTCCACACGGCTAGATATTTTTAATATATAAAAATCTATCAATCTCAGTCTTGGACAAACTCAATGACTAAGCCTTCATAATCATCAGAGACAGAGAATTTCAAACATTTGCCTCCCTCACTGAAGAAATTCCTCCTTGTCTGTCTTAAGTAGCCTGTCCTACACAGCCTGTCCCTCATTCTGAGGCTGTGGGTGGGATTTTGTGGCCTCACTTGGATGAGACTGGAAATTCCCACCTGAGGTCAATGGAAATTTCTGTTGTCGGACCCTCGCCCACGCCAATTCCGTGATGGGCGAAGTGATAGAGGTCTGATCTGTGCTCCCTGGTTCTAGATTACTCTCCCCACTCAGCCAGAGCTAAAATCTCGAATCTACATTAACGCTAGCATTTCCAGGCTGTAATTAACTCATCAGGGGCCAGATAAGATTAAATTTGAGAGACTGGATATGACGCAATTAATTTCTGGTACAATCCATTGAGTATCTTGAAGGAACTAAGGGAGGAACATACAGGAACTCCTGTACAACTTTCTGAACATTGCTAAGGTCCCTAGGGAATAAAGAAAAGCAGACGCTAATCTTACTTTTGAAAATAGTAACAAAAAAATTGTCATGTAATGAGTTATTTTGTCAAGTGTGGTTAAAATTATGAAAATTTTTATTAAAGATAAGGTTATAAACATTTGGATAGAAACGAAATCATAAAAGATTGCCAAAATGAACTGATTTGAGGGAGGTCTTCCTGATCTAATTACTGATTTTGTGTGGGGGTGAAAAAGAACCATGACTCAACGGGCTGAATGGTCTACTCTTGCTCTTAGCTTCTGTATTTCTATGTTTACATGAGTGGTTCACACAGGAATTTAAAAAAAAAATCGAGAAAATTACTATTAGATACATGGAAAGAAAATAATTCATATGGAAAGCAAGAGAGGTCAGAAGTCCTGATTGACAATACAGTAAACTGTGGAAATAAAGCTTGGTAGTAATGAGCAAAGCAAATAAGAATTAAAGATAAACCAAAGGGTTAATAATGAACCAAAATGAGAAACTGATAGCACTTTACGCAACCATACTTCAAGAACGTTCCGCAGAGTTCTGGTGACCGCAGTACAGAAAGAATATTGTAACGAATGAAAAAACAATCAGAATGATTGAGGGAATGCAGAGATTAGATGATGATAAGTACTTATGTAAATTGAGCATGTTCTCAGTAGGAGAGAGAAGTTTGACAGGTGATAATGATTGCTGATTTTAGGATTTTAAAGGGACTAGACAACGCAAACCACGACAAACCATTTCTTCCCGTCCAAATGAGCAGTACCGGAATAACTGCCTGTGCTTCAAAGGAGAAAATCTAATTTGCTGGAACATTGCGAGGGTTGAGGTTTAATCCATCTCAAATGGTGGGGTGGAGTCAGAGTGGGGGGGTTAAATTGGCAGATGTATGAAATACAGTCCCAAACCATGGAGAACCTCCATTTTATTCATGTAGTTTGAAAACATCCAGTAACCTGCAATGAGTTCATCATTATGAGCTGATTATGAGGTTCAATTCCTGTGATTTTGGCAGCTATTCATATTTAATGCTGGCTAGCCATGTTTTCCATGGTTTGGGGAAACTGAGAGCTAAAGGGAGAAAGAAGCAGCTGCATCCAGCAGGTTTTTATAGCACTGCCTGTGGGCCAGAAGGAGCTGGTTGAGGAAATACAGAGATTAGATGATGATAAATACTTATGTAAATTCCCCCACTCTCAAACAAATCTTCTGTGTGATCGGGTGACCCCCATGAGCCGAAAAACTCCACGATCTTTAGCTTGCGATGTCTCCTCCCTCCTGATTGTCCCTCTCACCTTCCCATCAACCCTGCAGTTTCCCAAATGCCAGAGACCCTCTTCAATCTTCTCTGGGTGCGGACTACTACAGTTTATTTTCTCAGCTAGCAGTCGGCTGAGCTGTCAATCTGATCAACCGTCACCAGGAAACAGAATCAAAAAGGTGATGTTCTCACTGAGAAAGGGATGTTTGTTAAATTCAGCTGACCCTCTTTCAGCAAACAAGCTTGCCCAGTCTTTCAGCGGAGATGTTAAACTAAGAACATGCCAAGTGGCTTTTTCTGGTGGATAAAAAATATTACATTACATTATCCTGAAGAAGAGCAAGCAGGTTAATCCCAATAATTATCCCAAACCAATATCACAAAAGAAATTATAATTTCTAACTGTGGGATCTTGCATTCACATCTCTTGCATTCCAACAGGCTATGGCCAGAAATTTATTGTGTCCCACCAGTGGGTGTTGGCACAGTGCAAAATTCTCCTGGTGGCCTTTCAGCTGCCCCCTTCCTCATTGGGTTCCCACCCCAATATCTGCCCTACCCTCCCGGTGCAAAGGATGCTATCTCCTCCACAGCAATCTCTCCCTCGGGACGCCTTCTCTCCAGTAACTCACCATCCCCTTCAGAACCTCTAATCAAATTGAAGACTTCTGACCACACAGAGTCTAAATTAGGAAGTATTAAGTCAGAAAAATTAATTAATTTTAAATGATGCAGAACAAGTGAAATAAAGATTGAGATGTACAGATGGGATAAAGGGAGGGAGATAAAAATATCAACAAAACATACAAAAAAGGTGGAAAAAAAATACAAATTGTTTGGAAGGCATCAAACCTCACCAAACTATTTAAAGGAAGGTGAGAAAAAAAACAATAACTACAGAGCAGTTAACCTCACATAATAGTAGAGAAAATGCTAGGATCTATTACAAAGGATGTGTTAAATGGACAGTTGGATAATCACGATTTGACTGGGCATAGTCAGCATGGTTTTACGAATGAGAAATCATGTTTGACAAATTTGTTGGCTGTTACTAACTAAATTGATAAAGGAGTTGTCGGTTGTAGTATATTTAGATTTTCAGAATGCTTTCGATAAAGTCCTCCACAGCAGATTGATTAGCAAAATAAAAGCACATAGGATAGGAGGCAATATACTGGCATGGATTAAGGATTGCCTAACAGGCAGAAAACAGAGAGTAGGAATAAATGAGTCATTCTCACATTAGCAGGCTATGGCTAATGGGTACTACAAGGATTAGCACTTGTGGGACTGTCTTATGAAGAGAAATTGGGAAAACTGGGCCTATATTCTTGAGTATTGAAGACTAAGAGGTGATCTTATTGGAACCTACAAAATAGTTAAAGAAATAGACAGGGTAGATGCAGGTGATATGTTTTCTTTGGTTGGGGAGTCTAGAACTAGGAGGCATAATTTCAAAATAAGAGGGAACTCACTGAGATTGGGAGAGGTTTCTTTGCACAAAATGTTGTGAATGTTGGGAATTCTCTACACCAGAGGGCTGGGGAAGCTCGGTCATTGTGTAAATTTATGGTAGAGATTGATAGATTTCTGATCAGCAGTACGTAAAGCTTTATGGGGATAGTGGGGGTAAAAAGGCATTGAAGTATCTGATCAACTACATTCGTACTGAATGAAGAGCAGGCTCAACGGGCTGAATGGGCAATCCTTGATCCTATGCTCAACACTGATTTTCTTCAGAGAGAATTAGTTTATATGCTTTAAAAAATAACTCTGCAGAGTCAGAGAGCTTGTTCAGAAAATGATCACTGTTAAAAGGTCATTTACTCCTGAACACACCAGCTCCAATCTTTTTTTTACCGTTTTTGCATTTAATCATTGGGAAGTACAAAAGGTCCATGTTAAATGCCAAGACTACTGGCAATGACTTCAACACCACACTGTTAGGAAAAACAGGCCACATCTGACAGCAATCTCTGAATTTCTGCATTAGATTACAAATGTGCACATCCCACATGTTGCTGCCTAATTTACTCCATAATAACGGTGAAATCTGTCAGCCTTGCCATTCTTATTACAACAAACTCTGGGCCAATGGAACTTTTCTTTTAAATATTGTTACCTCTCCTAAAAATTCACTCTCTTCCTCTCGAACTCGAGCTTGGTCCCATAGCGTGATTTCTAACATCCGTTCTCGAAATTCTCTCCGATGAACTGGAGAATAAATGAACGTCTGGTTCCACTTGGGCTCAAGTGTTTTCTTCACTGTTTTTGTTCTTCGTTTGCTTTTGTCACTGGCAAACAATCACAGGATAGAAATGAGAACTGTGAGCAGTGCGTCAAAACATATTAAAAGGATACTTATCCATTCATTCTTGATGTTGCCTTCTCTGTGAAGACAAAAGACATGGGGGCACGATCTTACCGGCAGTTCAAGCTGCCGTGAGGTCGGAGAATTTGGTGCCCAGCTAAATCTCCGTTCAATGCAGCGGGATGGGAAAATCCCACCGGCATGAATGGCTCTGTCTATGGCCTGATACCAGGCACATACCAATATGGGTTTTAATGGGCTATCAAGAGGCATGCAAAATGAGCCCAGTGGATACTCCATTTCAGAGTTTATTATACAGTCATTCAACTCTGAATTTTTGGGCCCTGAAGGGAGTTACACGGAGTTGGATGGGCATGAAATTTCAAGCTGCTGCCTGTCATGTCAGTTTCTTGGTTCCCTCCTGCCCATGGACAATTTTCCCACAGTTGAGGTGGAGAGACGTGGAGGGGCAGGGCTACCCACCCACAACACACAGTTAGCAGATTAAGCTAGATAAAAGCATACTAAAGTCAACTGTTAGAGGATGACTAAGATTTTCCTGTCTACCAATCTGACTTTAGTTGTAGCCCAGGCTTCCCTTTAGAAGGGGTGCCCCTCTCTCCCACAACATGGTCCGTTTGCGAAAGGCTTTTCTTATTTTAAATTTTATAAAGATGGAGAGAGGGTATCTCCATCTTGGTGGAAGTTCCATTCCCTCTCTTACCTATCAGGGCCCTGGGCTGATTTGAGAGTCCATCTGCTGCCCTTAATTGGACACCTGGCCCAGCCTCTGATCACTAAATAGCCAATTGATGGCCATGGATAAAAGCTTCAGGGATTTGGATACTCCAAAGAATGAAAATAGATGGGTGACGGTGAAAGGGGCTGGGAGGAAGCAGCCAATGTGGGAATCCCCTGTGGTTGTTCCCCTCAGCAACAAGTATACCGCATTGGATACTACTGAGGGGGATGAACTACCAGTGGTAAGGCAGGGTGACCAGATCCCCAGCACTGAGTCTGTCCCTGTGCCTCAGGGGGCAAGAGTGGAGAGCAGGAGAACAATGGTAATTGGGGATGCGATGGTTTGAGGGACAGATAGGAGGTTCTACGGCAGCAAAAGAGGCTCACGATGGTAGTCTGACTTCGGTGGTCAATAAGTTAATGGAAAGGGTCCTGAGAGATAGGATTTATGACCATTTGGAAAGATGCAGTTTAATCCGAGATAGTCAGCACAGTTTCGTGAGGGGTAAGTCCTGCCTCACAAATTTGACTGAATTCTTTGAGGAGGTAACTAACTGTGTAAATAAAGGTAGAGCAGTTGATGTCATTTACATGGATTTTAGTAAGGTGTTTGATAAGGTTCCCCATGGTAGGTTCATGAAGGAAGTAAGGAGATGTGGGATAGAAGGAAATTTGGCCGATTGGATAAGTAACTGGCTGTATCATAGAAGACAGAGGGTGGTGGTGGAGGGAAAATTTTCAGACTGGAGGCCGGTTACCAGCGGTGTACACAGGGATCAGTGCTGGGTTCTCTGCTATTTGTAATTTTTATCAATGACTTGGAAGAGGGGGCTGAAGGGTGGGTTAGTAAATTTGCTGATGACACCAAGATTGGTGGAGTTGTGAATGAGGTGGAGGGCTCTGGCTGCAAAGAGACATTGATAGGATGCAGAGCTGGGCAGAAAAGTGGCAGATGGATAAGTGCGAGCTGATTCATTTTGGTAGGACAAACTTGAATGTGGATTACAGGGTCAATGGCAGGGTTCTGAGGAATGTGGAGCAACAGAGAGATCTTGGGTTTCATATCCACAGATCTCTGAAGTTTGCTACTCAAGTGGATAGAGCCATGAAGAAGGCTTATAGTGTGTTAGCGCTTTTAACAGGGGGTTAGAGTTTAAGAGGCGTGGGGTTATGCTGCAACTGTACTGGACCTTGGTGAGACCACATTTGGAATATTGTGTGCAGTTCTAGTCACCTCACTATAAGAAGGATGTGGAAGCACTAGAGAGAGTGCAGAGGAGATTTACCAAGATACTGCCTAGTTTGGAGGGTAGGTCTAATGAGGAAATGTTGAGGGAACTAGGGCTTTTCTCTTTAGAGCGGAGGGGGATGAGAGGTGACTTAGAATAGAAGTTTATAAGATGACGAGGGGGATAGATAGAGTGAATGTGCAGAGACTATTTCCTCAGGTGGACGTAGCTGTTACTAGGGGCATAACTATAAAGGTTCATGGTGGGAGATATAGGAGGGATGTCCAAGGCAGATTCTTCACTCAGAGTGGTTGGGTTGTGGAATGCACTGCCTGCTCTGTTAGCGGAGTCAGACATTTTAGGAACTTTCAAGCAGTTATTGGATAGGCACGTGGAGCACACCAGAATGTTCAGGAGTGGGATAGCTTGATGTTGGGTTTGGACATAGCGCGGCACAACATCAAGGGCTGAAGGACCTGTACTGTGCTGCACTGTTCTATGTTTCATGGTGGGAAATCACAGATGAGTAATCACAGGTGAGTGACAGTGCGGGCACCTGACCCCCACTTAACACTAAATCCTGTGTCAAGTTTTAACTTCAGGGATGGTAAAGAATAATTGGAACATTGCACACATATGTAAATCAGTATTAATTTTATCATAAAAATATGATGGAATGTATTTTTACATTACACATGGCTATGTCCACACTTGATAGAAAATTCCTTAGTAAGTTGGTCATGCCTCCATAATGCATCATTACTATGTGATAGACTTACATAGGCACTTTACATTATTATTACTATGGATATAGGGAGCTACAAGAATAAAAGTTAGTTGACATTGACGTACGATTTTTTAAAATACTTAATACATGCATGTGTTTTCAATCCACAGTACCTTCTGATATTTTTTAAATGCTTGCTGATGTCTCTGGCCTACTTGTCACTCTATCATACACCAAACACATAGTCATATTTCATTTTTTTAAACTTAGAATATTAATATTGGTAGTTTATTTGACTGTGGGAAGACACCAGCTAAACATTCTCCTGTTTTCACAAGCATTTAGGGCTGCCAGATAGCAAACAACAAAGAACCCTAACCAATCTACCCTTCATTAACTCAGATACATTGGAACTAATGATAGCACTCTGACAGCTGCTCAGCACAGATCAGTGATCATGCCTGGCATGTTTCTGATTCATGAACTCAACTCTGAACTCAACTGCTTGCTGCTAGTACATGTGCATCCATCAGGAGAATCATCATTATGATTCATCATAATGAATTTTTAGTGTTGATTTAATCAACAATTTAAGTTTTCTGTTGTTAATTACAGAATCACTACAGCCAAGAATATGAAAATGAGGGGCTGTTGCTTCTTAAGCTATGAAAGAAAGATTAGGAGACTGCAACGATTTCAGTAGTTGTATGGTAACAATTTAACAAAGTTATTACCAGCTGCTTAAACAGCTAAGTGTCTCTTGATCATACCCAAGCTAATTTTTGTTTACTGGTGCAAGTCATGTTGAAAAGAGATAAAATGATCTACAACAGAGATTTTTTACACAGAGGGTGGTGGGTGCCTGGAACTCGTTATTGGGGGAGGTAGTGGAAGTGGATATGGTAGTGAATTTTAAGGGGCATCTTGACAAATACATGAATAGATGGGAATAAAGGGATATGGTCCCCGGAAGAGTAGGGGGTTTTAGTTAAAGTCAGGCAACATGGTCAGTGCAGGCTCGGAGGGCCGAAGGGCCTGTTCCTGTGCTGTAATTTTCTCTGTTCTTTGTTCTAGTAGCGCAAAATAGACTCATGGTGAAAAGACTGACTTTGGCTTTAGCAGCCTTCTGTCTCATGAGACGTTAGATTGTGAAAGATTCTAATGTTGTTATAATATATTCTGTTGTTACTACACTTGAAGGGTACTGCTTGGGCACCACAAAGTAGCCTTGCATAAGTTACATGGAAAACTTTGATAACCATACAGAGAGGACATGATACTAGGTCTTTACATCATGCCACTCATCCCTAGACTGGTCTGAGCTTTCGGTCAGGTGCCTTCCTACACCATCACATGGATGATACAGTCTCAAGTTAATCTTTAGGTACTCGAACCATCTACGACAGATTGAGCCTTGGTAGTTGACTATGTAAAACAGTACCTCATAGAATCATAAAATCTGCAGTGCAGAAAGAAGCCATTTGGCCCATCAAACCTACACCCACTTAGGTCCTATCCCTGTAACCCCACATATTTACTCTCCTAACACTAAGGAGCAATTCAGCATGGCTAATCAATCTAACCCACACATCTTTGGATCATGGAAGGAAACCAGAGCACACGTAGGGAGAATGTGCAAACTCTACACAGCCACCCAAAGCCAAAAGTGAACCCAGGTCCCTGGTGTTGTCAGGCAGCAGAGCTAACCACTGTGCTACCGTGCCGCCCGATGTGGTTGACATGGCTTAGGAGCCCAACTCTGGCACATTATTCTCTGTAAGAAGTCTCACAACATCAG
This sequence comes from Carcharhinus amblyrhynchos, assembly GCF_965287045.1. Lineage (NCBI taxonomy): Eukaryota > Metazoa > Chordata > Chondrichthyes > Carcharhiniformes > Carcharhinidae > Carcharhinus > Carcharhinus amblyrhynchos. Next base: position 19,997,125 of record NC_137331.1, read on the forward strand.
GTTAAAGTTCAACAGGTTTATTTGGTAGCAAAATTCACCAGCTTTTGGAGCGCTTGTTGCTCCTTCATCAGGTGAGTGGGAGTTCTATTCACAAACAGGGCATATAAAGACACAAACTCAATTTACAAAATGATGGTTGGAAATAATTTTGTAAATTGAGTTTTCCTTTCCTGTTGCTTAGCATATATTCTCCAGCTATCACTACTGTCGAGATATGCATGAGATTGCAGGCTTGTGCAACAATTATCTAGTTCATGGTAATATTTTAGCCGTTACATTTAGTTCAAGGAAGATTGTTGTTATGAAGGTAGGGAAACTAAAATGCTGGGCTTTAGAGATTGGCAGAACACCTAGAAGACAATTGTCTATACCTATAACCTATACTATAGGTATAGGTTACCTATAGACAATAGAGTCTGAATGGAATAAATGGAGCCACAAGACATGAGGTGGGAGCTTTCTTGGCTGGAGAATGGAAGATGCGATGCCTACACTGCATACAAAGAAGTGCAGTCCAATGAGATTTTTTTGGGAATGACAGCTCGATTAGTTTAAATGCATTTCAAGAAGCAAGAAAGGTTAAATCGTCATGGAGATGGGTGGAGCTTCAGGACATTCTGTGATTTTCATTTATCTCTGTGTTTGGTGGGAGAGGGGAGCCAGTTCTGGTTTGGAACTTGTGTGGTTTGCAGATCACAGGGAAGCCCTGAGATGAGTTCAGTGCAGTTAGTGCTTAGGAGACGGCTTGGTGAGTTTTGAAGATGCCAGGGGGAGCTGGATTTGGGCTGGAGAGGGTTAGTGCTTAGAGGACGTCCTGGATGCCATTTATAGTTCAGTGCACCCAGGAGAATAGCGTATGGAGAAACTAAGGTTCAGCACCAACGTGGTGAGGCTGGTGGTCTGCAATATAATTGGATGAGTGCCAGTGATTAGACTTGGAAATGCAACTTTGTGAATCCCGTGGGGTATACTCTCAGGAGGAGAGATTTAACGACCAGTCATTGAGGTAGTCCCAGTCAAAGTAGCTTTTGAGGGAATTAGATAATTTTAGAGGCTAGATCTTTGAAAGGAGACAGAATTTTAATGGAATAAAGCTCAAGAACAGCTTCTTTCCTGCTGCTGTCAGACATTTGAATGGACTTGCATTAAATGATTTTTCTCTATACCCTAGCTATGACTGTAACACTACATTCTGCACTCTCTCATTTCCCTCTCTACGAATGGTATGTTTTGTCTGTATAGCACGCAAGAAACAATACTTTTCATTGCATGTTAATACATGTGACAATAATAAATCAAATCAAGAACAGCTTCTTCGCTGCTGCTGTCAGACTTCCGAATGGAGCTACCTCGCACTAAGCTGATTCTTCTCTACACCCTAGCTGTGACTATAACACTACATTCTGCACACTCTCATTTCCTTCTCCCTTATGTACTCTATGAATGGTATGGTTTCTGTATAGCACACAAGAAACAATACTTTTCACTGCATCCCAATACATGTTGACAATAATAAATCAAATCAAATCCTTTTCCTTCTCCCCCTGTATTCTATGAACAGTATGCTTTGTCTGTATAGCACGCAAGAAACAATATTTTTCACTGTATCCCAATACAGTGAAAATAATAAATCAAATCAAATGATATTAATTTAATAACTCAGTGGTCACCGATGTCAGGGAGGATTGTTGAGAAATCCATGGGATCTCTCTTGAAACACCTGCCTTTTAAAGTGCAGCATGGTGTGTTTGACCACAGGTTCCTATTAATTCTTTACCTCATGCCAATTCTAAATGTTAGAGTATAAAAGTTAGATAATTTAGATTGCTCTGCTTTTCTGATCTTGTATAGTAAAATTTATTTTGTTTGTTTAAAACTGTGGAATTTTGTGGCTTTATTCTCTTAGTGAATAACCAGGAGTTCAAAATTGTCTACTTCAAACAAAAAGTTACTGGTTCCAAATTGGTCTGTAACATTTGGCAAAATGACAGTTTAATATTCAAAGCCAAATTTCTATTTTTCCACATTATGTTAATAAACTTGGACATAGCAGCTGCATATTTTGCAATGTGCGTGTTGGATTTAGTATCAGAGATTTACGAAGCTATTGACAACCTCCAAGGTCATATGTCAATACTGATAGATAGCAGCAGTATGGCAACATCCTGGACCATAATATTTGCGTTCCTGATGCTCTTTACACTTGTGACAGAGTTTGTCCATTTACCACTATTCGTTGGGACGAATGCTAGTGCAGCAGAGTTAGAGCTGAGTAGAGCAACTCTGTGTGGATGAGTTCCACAAATGTGTGGATGAGAACTTGCCACACATTTGTCCTGAATCTCAAGCAAGAAAGGCTAAACAGCTTTCCATCAGTTTAGGTATGTCTGTAAACACCCTCTGTAAATAAACTGAGGGTAAATGACAACAGCAAAAAGAAGGATATGCCAAAGGTGCCAGAACAAATCCCTGTTTGACCACACTACAGGTCTCTTAGGGTTCTGATGTCTGTCGTTGCTGACCTCACCCATCATGTTGTCATAAAAAAAATCACATGGAGCAGCTTCGAAGCGCAGCCAATTTTCTCCAGAAGCTTAAATAGACCAGCTCTGCTCACATGATTGAGTGTCTTGGTGAGACTGAAGAAGGCAAAAAGGAATGGACTCCTTTGTTCATGGCGTTTCTCACTCAGCTGCCAGTCTGACATCATATCCACTATAGATCAGCCAGTTTGATTCAGAATATATAATTCAGTCAAGACCTGCAGTCTGACAAGGGCAAAATGGTATTTATCCCATAATGCTCAATGCTGCTGCCTCACAGGGTTCGATTACAGTGTGACTGTATGGAGTTTGTACATTCTCTCCATGTCTGCGGTGCTCCAGATTCCTCCTGCAGTCAGTGGATTGATCATTGTAAAATTTCCCCTTAGTGTCCGAAGATGTGCAGATTAGGGGATCAGTCATGTAATATGCATGGGGTAATGAGGATAGAGCAGAAGGGGCAGGAGGCAGGGGAACTGTGGACGGATGCTCTGGGATATAGATTATTAGATCCTGGGGATTTATCAGCTCTCAGTCCCATTAATTTCTACAGCAGGTTTTTTTGTAATTCCATTGAGAATAAAAGCTTTTGCCTGCACTACTGAGGTCCAGCCACCTTTGTCTGATGATTTATGCAGGCAGGTACTGGGATTTAACTTTAAGCACCCTATGTGCATAGCGTGTCACATAACATCTCACCTTACTAGCTTTTCACAGAGCTGGTAAATTAATTGATGCCATTAAAGTTGCTTGCGCAGATAAAAATGACATTAATTAGCACAAAAGGTTATGAGAATCTAAGCAGAAAAAAGCTACAGCAGTGACCGTGAGAATTATTAAATGAAGAATCTTGCGAGAATCTTTAAATGTACTGCTGTATATCACTCAACATTTATCCACTTTGCTTGGGCATTTGCACATTTGGGATTCTTTGGTTCCATAGCCTCGCTTCTTCCTTTGGAAAATACTTTCAGCAACCTGCAGGAGATGATGGCCTAGTGGAATTATTGTTAGAATATTAATCTACAAATTCAGCTAATGTTCTAGGGACCTGGGTTTGAATTCCACAGATGGTAGAATTTGAATTCACTAAGAAATATCTGGAATTAAGCATCCACTGATGACCTTGAAACTATTGTTGATTGTCAGAAAAACCCATCTGGTTCACAAATGTCCTTTAAGGAAGGAATTCTGCCGTCCTTACCTCGTCTGGCCTCCATGTGATTCCAGAGCCACAGCAATGTGGTTGACTCTCAATTACCCTCTGAAATAGCCCACAACCTAGCCAATCAGTTCAAGGGCGACTCGGGATGGGCAATAAATGCTGGCCAGCCAGCAATGCCCACGTCCCATGAATGAATAAAAAAAACTTGCACTAGAGTCATGTAAAGTTAGCAATACTGTTCATTTAGCGTATATATTTGTTTCATGATAGTATTTCAATTTCATAAAACACTAGGAGACATTTCTGCCCATTATATTCTATAAGTTGATGTAGAATCTCTGTCTTACTGTATATGTAATAAATTGTCAGGTTGTAATAACAATTAATGAAAAATTCAGAGAAATTAAATCCTTGACCTAATGGGCAGTAGTAGTTGTGTAAATGTTCTGGAGTAGCAGGTTAACACCTGCACTTCTCCACATGCTCATCTCAGATAAATTATCAAAGAGTTGCAATCATAATTAAGCAACAGTGTAAATCCTCTGAGAACATTCCCATAACCAATCTCAGTAAGAAAATGGCAGGCCAGCTGCCTACCCGATAAGAATAGGAATAGCAGAAATTAAGATAGACGAGAACAAATTATGAAATTCATCAGATAGGGGAGGTAAAATTCACGAAAAGCAAAAAAAAAGGTGGCAAATGTTTTATATGACAATTTCACCCGGAAAGACAGTTAAATAATCTTACCTTCGATCAGGAAGAAAGTAAATTTTCACATAGGGGTTCCTTGGCCTTCCTTCTTCCCTGAAAGGAAGATCTTTCGCTCCAAGTATTGTAACAATAAGCTGGTGGCCAACTTTGTCGTACCAGAGCTTAATCTGTTGGAAGATCATACCATCATATAATCACTGCCCTTGTTGATGCTTATCCGAGATAATTCCTTTTAAATACATACCTTTACATCTCTCTAAATACTCTCTAAAATCCATCACAATCTGAAATCATTATAATTCATTTTGGTTCATCTGCACAAGTTACATTAACTCAGAGTGCAAACACAACCATAAATAGAAACTGTAAAGTCGAGTGGTATTTGTCACGTAAAGGACCCTACAATGGACTCAGTTAATCCTTCAAATTATATCCTATGAGAGACATTATTCTTCGAAATGATAGTTCAAAAATCTATTAATAAAATACTTGGCAAAACTACACTGAAACCTTTGATTGCGCAAAATGCATTTCTTTTTCCAGTAGTTAACATGTAGAGGATTGATAGTTTCACTGATTTTGGTAAGAGACCAGGTCTAAAAGAATAACAATAAACATAGTCAGTATATCACGCTTATTATAGCACAGCTCCAACAGTTATCATCAACAGACATAAAAAAACATAAATTAGGCAATGACATTTCCATCTTTACATTATTTCATTAAATAAAAAAGCTAGAGACCAGAGACCAATCTGTAGTTTGCTGTATCTCAAAGGCATAAATTGTGCAATTCACATCTGTAATCAGGAGAACTTTTCCAGAACTGCAAAAACCATTTCTCTCTCGCTCCAATATTTTCTTTCTGAACAAATGCTCACTTGCTTATGTTTTCAGGTCACTTCTTTCTTGCCACTGTTATTTCTGTTTTCTAAAGTGTTCTCTCTCGTGTCTCACAATCAACAAGTATCTGTATTCCATATGCTCTAACTGTTACTACTGCTCTTCTTATAGTTCTTTATTTCAGTTCTACTTTATTGGCTTTCATTTGCTCCTGTTGTCTTGTTTATCTTCTCAATTCCAATACGTATCTCTCTCTCCACTCCTATTCTAAGTATAGTACTCTCTGTTCCTTTCTTCTATTCTCTATCACCTTTCCACTCACTCGCTCATTCTTTCCATTCTGGACTGTTTCATTCACTGGACTCGATTTTAACTTATTTTAACCTGCTGTTAATAATGGGCATTACTGCCCAATCAATTGTCATTTTCAAAGGTGTCTTCCACTTTGCCCACTCAACATGTAAATTAGGGTCTGATTACCCAACTGACTTTTTGTGGAACAGGGAAGAGGATTTTGACATCTTGCGCTCGAAATCTGTTCCATATTTGATAAGATCATTGCCTAACTGTGATCTAACTCCCTATAACCAACTTTACCTTTGATTATCAAAAATCTATCACTAACAATTGGGCAGGATTTCACTGGGTTTCAACCCACCCCGAGTGAAAACGTCAGTGGAAACCTGCTCTCACTCTGGTGCGTAACCCCCACAGCCATTTAATGCACAGCAGGACGTTACTTGGCTCAAGGTGAGAACACCATCCCCACTTGGATATGCAGCTGGCTTATCAAATACAGTGCTGCTCCCAGCAGTGCCACTGGGAGCTGACAGTGATCGTCACTGGGGCTGGATGGGGAGGGAGCCTCCGAAATGGGCCCAGGAGGACTGTAAAGCAAATACCCATCATTTCCTGCCAATAGCCAGAAGAGGGTGACCTGTCGTGCTTCAAATTGTGACCGATCTCTGCCCATCAAAGCAAATATTGTAGCAATCTGATGGCGGTGCTTTGGGGGTGGGGGGTGCTTAAGTGGTGATCAATTGGTCAAGGCAAGTGGGTCGTTCCTTGCTATGAATCAAATTGTGATGGGGCAGGTGGGTAGGTACTTGGAACATCGTCCACGATATTGCACTCAATTTTAAGCCCTACGTGCATCTGCCAGAGTGTAATATTCTACCCTTGATCGAGATAGGAACTAGGTTGGATACAGTGTGCATTATAGGTGACCTATCATCTTTATGGGTGATTGAGAAGAAAATGAGCCAATCCCAAGCAAATTTAACATTATTTGTATGTCATCAGAAGTTGAAGGAGTGCTCTTCCAGGGTTACTTAAATGATCGGAGCTGAATTTCACCCTCAATCAGAACTGTCTCCCCACTGTACCTGTCCTCCTGGAGTGGCTCAAAACCAGTAAGATTCAATCGAGTAAATTGTAGCAGGACGCCTGGTTGGTGTCTCAGAGCTTGAAGACTCAATGCTAATGAGGCAATAACATTCCTGCTGTTTCTGCATATCAGATTGTGAAAGCTGCACATCAGTCTGGCAGAACTCATAAGCAGCTCAACTCATCCCCTTTTCATTCCAGATTGCTTCAGCCACTCACACTTTCCATGTTGGAGTGTCTCACTCATTCATTCTTTCCATTCATGACTGCTTCACCCACTCACTCCATTGGTCTGGAATATCTCACACTTAATCCTTCTATCCTAGTAAGCCTCTTCTTCAATCAATCATTTCCTTTATATGTACGTTCTTGAGAATTTCTAGTTTTAACATCAAAGGAAACTTGCTTGAACAATGATACAAGCTACAGATATAGCTGAGAGTATAATGAACACATAATTCCTCAAACATGCAGCAAAGCAAAGAAGCATTCTGTCAAATTGCAAATGAAGGTTTAATAAAATCAATTTATATTCTAATGTTCTATGGGGAGGCAGAAATGGTATCTAAACTTAAGCTCTAATATGCTAGCAAACAAATCGTACCTAAATACAAACCTTACCCCAGCTTTCTCTTGTTCAGAATCTAGTTCACAATCAACAACACAGAATGATTTTGGTCTTTGTTCCTTAAAATGTTTGAGATCTTTGGTGAGATTTCTCCCTGTGCAGTTGGAAGCAGATTTACACTGGTTTTGCAGTGATCAACCCCACTTCTTCCCAAACTTACTTTGTTGATAAAAATATTCTCACTGACAGTACTGTGGGGATCTGTTAATATTGAATAAACACTTTCCACTTTTCAATAGGCAGATTCTTTGTCATAAGCAAGCCATGAACACATTTTAAGTCAGAAAAATAATTGCAGCAAAAATATGGCCATTACGGATGGCTGGTGCTCTGCCCAACCGAGAATAAGACATGAAAGAATGGTGATGGTCCTAAACCAGAGCAGATAGCAATCAGGCCACACCTCCAAAAATACATAAGGAAGAACTACCCAGTTTGGTGTTATCAAAATACACATGTAATTAGTGATGTTTCACTGTTTGAAATATTTGTCTATCTGGTTAAATTTTTGATTGGCAACACTGTAACAGGATAGCTATAAAGGAGCTTTTCCACTTCCAAAGACAACCAGAACAGCAAGCATCATTTTGCTGTGATGGCTTATTTTGCAATACAATGCACAATTCAGGTGGCCTGAACTACTGTGTCCAATTCTGGGCCATGTACTTCAGAAAGTACGTGAAGACATTAGAGCGGTTTCAGAAAGGATTTACGAGAATAGTTCCAGGAATGAGAGACTTCAGCTGCATGGATAGATTGAAGATGTTGGGATGATCCTCCTTTGAGAAAAGAGGTTTAAGAGGCTCAAACTCATAGGAGACTGGACAGACTAGGTCGAGAGAAACTGTTTCCAATAGCGGAAGGGTTGAGAACTAGGAAATAAAGATTTATGGTGAAGAATGAATGGTGACCTGCAGAAGTATTTTTTTTTACAGCAAATGGTTAATGTCTGGAATGCACTGCCTGAGAGCATAAGGCAGATTCAATCATGGCTTTCAAAAGGTTTTCAAAATTGTAGAAGTACCCAATGAGAAAAAAAAAGTAGTTGGGTTATGGGGAAGGACAAGAGAGTGAGTCTAGCTAAACTGCTCTCACAAAGCGTTAGCACAGGCTTGATGGCGCAAATGGCCTTCTTCTGTGCTATAACCTTTCTATGATTCTATGAAGACAGACAGGATGGTGTTCTTTGGAAAATCACTGCAAATAAACATGTAAACCATTCCATAGCTCTCTTAGAAGGGATAGCCTAAAGAACAATTAAAAAACTATTACTTCAAAATTAAGTAGGAGAATTGTAACTGTACATTTAACACAAGATTGAAAGGAGTCCAGAAGCAAACCAGCAAAGAACCAGTTTGAGTCCCAGGACTACCCACCCCTTAAGGCTTGTAGCTCTTAGTTGGGAAGGGATTCTGTTTTCAGTGTAAACATGGAAGGGACTCCATCACAGGAGAAGAAAAAACCTACTAATATCCATTTCTAATCGCACATCCAACTGACTGATTCGGATACACAAATGATCACAGCAGTGAAGAGTTTTGTGACTCAAACTATTCCAACTCTCCCATCTGTATAGTTATAAGCAGTCTAACACACAGATACATTTTAAAAAATTCTGACTTTTCAGGGTAATAGTTAATTACAAGATTCCAAAGAAGATGGGAGACCACCTCAAACTTCACCACAAAATTCCTTCACACAACTATGTATAAGATCTGTTTGCATAGGTATCATTTGTTTGCTAATGGTCAATTGAAGGATCTAATGTAAATTGGAAAATGCAGCTCACTGTTCTTTAAAACAGTGCAATGGCAATGTGAATGCATTGTTCCTGAAAACATGCAGAGCTTTACTTAATATTGGCGAGATGTTCTGAGGTATAAAATATGCATGTATGCTATAAAAATACAACAAAGGGGGGGGGGAGCAGACAGAAAATAAAACTGTTGCCATCAGTTACTTCTCTGCATTTTCCAAATGATAATATTTCCAGATATACAGTGCCTTTACCTGAACCCTAGGAACAAAAGGCGCTGTTCTTCTACTAAGGCTTTGGTTCTGGTAAGCAAAATTAAACAACAAAGAAAATAAATAAAATCAAACTAAAAAGATACATCCACTCTCAGACATTTAACTAATGTTCTAAAATGAAAACAAGACACAAATACCATAGGTAATGTTTTACCGTATCTCCCTTGATGCCCCTCTTATGTTAAACATAAAGGTGAGATTGTAGTTATAAAAATACAAGCTATTTTAAACTCTCATATTTACAACAAGTTTCATTGAGAGGGTCAATAAACCAAATGCTTAAGGAATCCATCTTGATTTTTTTATTGCCTATTCAATTCTGATGGTCTAGATTTCAGTGGCATTCCCTAGATTTTAAAATTGCAATGTTCGCTCCAAAGAACATCACAAATATATAACACACCATTTGAGTGTTGTTTATTTTCCCCCCCATCAGCACCTTTCAGGGTGCAGTTTAACAATTTCAATCTAAATTTCAGTCTTGTGAAAGTCTCTATTTTTATTTCTTTCTACTGATTTTATTTCCCTCTGACACACAGTAAATCAGCAGCAAAAATCCTGCAAATTAGATACAAAAGAGGTTACATTAATGATTCAGAAGATGATAAGAACATTAAACACACAAAGAGAAAACGAGTGATGACAATGACATTGGTGTAACAGAAGGCACATTCAAAGAGGCAGTAACAGGAACATTACTCTGGATTTTACAGCACAGGATATTAGCCAATAAACTAGGCAGGGTAAGCAACAAACAACTGAGAATTCAGAAACCCTAAGTGCACATTTAGGAACATGTGCCAGTTTAATCAGTTGTTACACATTCAGCAATTTTCTCCATAAATTACTGCACTGGGCAAAAAGTACCTGACTCAGCTCTATGTATGAGCAAACTCAAATGTCCTATTTGAAATTTTTACACTAAAGTAGGTCACTGGTTGCATTCCCTTGTAAATTTTCCTCTCTCCATCATTCAGCTTCATGGATTCCTGCATTTGCAGTCCACTCATTTAAAAAGGCAGCTTTATCACTGTGGCTCAGGGATATAGCGTACTGGCACATTTATGTGCGATTCCACTAACTAATCAGACGTGTGTATTGCCTCAGGGGAGGAAAGCTGGTTCCACAAAACCAAAGAAAAGGCAGTAGTCAAGACCCAGTATGTCACTCACATTAATCTCACTTTATGTTACTGTCCAGTAGTTACCCGCCCTCCATCAGAAGTATTAATGCTTCAAGAGAGGCACATAAAAAAAATGCAGACACAAAAAGAATTGGAGTAACAAACTTAATAATAAAGATATATCTTAGTGTAGACTAATGCTGCACTACACATGCTGAATCAGGCATAGATACGTGGCAAATTTATGCAGTTCATGTTGCGGGCTGCACCATGCTGAGTTATGTTAAAATTTCAGAGATGGGCATGAATCCGATTTTCATCTGTTAGACTATTTCTCGACTGTCCTTAATTAAGCAAGGAAGCATCAATCACGTTACTATTAGACAAGAGTCACGTATCGATCTGAAGGGCCGCTGTTCAATGATAAATAGTCCATCATTTGCTACCTTCTCTCTTTCTATCCTTTCTGGTCGCCTCTAAATGATAATGCATTTAGATATTTGTGATTACTCTTTGAAGAGCCGTAGAAGTCCTTCAGAAGGAAATGGTCAGATTGCAGTCAAACTATTCTTGGGAATCTAGTGACACAGGGTATGCTAACTGAAGACTTGGCTTGTTCAGCTGCGAGTTAAGCAGTTGTTGCAAAATAGTTGAGCTGCCTGAACAATGGACAGTGCTGCATGATCACTAATGAGATGTGAAATATGCAGCAACACCCAAATATGTAAATATCATAATAGGTCTGTTGAAATAGCGATGGGAAGCAAATGGCCAATGGCATAAAAGGAAAGATCGCAGGATGATGGCCATGAGCCAATAGCCTCTTAAAGATATGGACAGTGTGTTTGGAAATGGCAGACAATAGAATTGAAACAAGGCAAAGTTTTTAACGTTTATTTAGTAGTCACAAATAAGGCTTACATTAACACTGCAATGAAGTTACCGTAGTCGCAGTACACTGATGCCTGTTCAGGTCAATGCACCGAACCAGCACACCTTTGGACCGTGGGAGGAAATTGGAGCATCTGGAGGAAATCCACGCAGACATGGGGAGAATGTGCAAACTCCCCACAGACAGCGACCCAAGCCAGGAATTGAACCCATGTACCTGGTGCTGTGTCTCCGTGCCGCCCCAGCAAGGATCAGAGCGCGAAAGCTAATAAGTAGTTTTTTTTTGCTTCTTTTCCCTCTGTGTCTCCTAATTTCTCCATTGTGAAAAAATAGAGACAGTTTATTCTTGAAGAAATTTGCATTTTTGAAATAAACTGGACCCATCATCAGGAACACCTCAGTTAACAGATTGTCACCACCCCTTGTGATTGTTTACAGCAGGCCTGCTTCACAGAACACTTGAATTGCAAAACCCTTTTGAAGCTGTTTGCCTGACTTTGAAAGTGACTGTATTGATCTTTATTGCTGATGGTTTAAAGTCTCAAATCTTTTCAAATGATTGTACATTTGTTTTATTAATAGTTTACACTTTTTTTATCAAGTGACAAATTTGACTGCAACAATTCAGCGAGCATCAAATCCTATTGGGCAACATTGATGTAAATTAAGTGTATTTTTATTAGTAATATATCCTGGAAATGTGAGAAATCTGAGGGGTTTCTCCTGATTCCACCAACCACTGCCCACCACCACCACACAATTCTTCTGGGAAATGGACAAAATCCAACAAAAACATCAGGAATACGGGAACAGACTCTGCGATTTATAAGATTTTCTGGCTTGCTTTGTAAAGGAGTGGATTTTCCATAAATCCATGCAAAGCTAATGCCATTAATGGTGACATGAGTGCAGGAATACCGTAGTCAATTCATTTATACACCCAGTGAGATCAGGCATACTAGCCACTTACTGGACATAAGTGGTCCCAACCGGTTTGATGGGTGAAAGGAGGGATCCAAGCCAGAAAAGCTGACCCTTAAACACTGATAATTTCTTTAATATGTTCTGTCCCATTGGGGACATAACTGTGATCTGGAGTACGCTCAAGCACCCCTCCCACAAAGGTAAGTAACTGATAGGTCTTTCCATTGCGTTGATCAGGTGGGCAGTAAGGATGCACCAACAGTGGTGTTTGCACCCTACTTTCCCATGCAACCTCTGTGCACCCTACTGACCCCAGTATGATCCTCATTGGAGTATAATGGTAGGAGGAAAACTGCTGGACCACTGACCATGGATGGAGACAAAGCATTCTGATCAGTGAAACTTTTCAAAAGGAAGATCTCGCTGCCTGAGAAGTTTGGTCATTTGTTCCAGTCATCATGCATCAGGATGCTATCTATGGTCACTGATGTCATCAAAGCAGCTCACAAGGGTTTTATATATTTCTAAACTTCTGTAAAAAGAAGCTGTCCTGTTATCTAAACTATACTCAGTTTCTGACCCTGAATTTTACCTTGGGTAAAAGGTGAAATTTCCCATGCACAGCTTTAGTAAATTTGTCATTATTCAGATATAAGAAATATAAGAAAACATAAGTATATGATATATAATTAGCGATAACATACTGAAAGCTGTCCAGGCAGGAATTGTGGAGCATCTCGCAACATTCCAGGGCTCATGGGAGAAGTGACAGAAATAGAAGGGCGCTCCATCTTCTGAGACTCAAAGGAGCTAGAACCTATGCATAGAAGTTGTTTTTGTTAATTGCACAAATTTAGTTTTCCCACATGTTAACTTTTAAGGAATCAATGAACATTTTAACAGTAGTAATGAATTTAGGTCTTTTTTTTAAAGCATACAGTTAGAAGAAAGCACCAACACAAAATGACAATGAATTGTGCATCCAAACCAAATCAGGGACATATCAGTGACAGAGAGAAAATTATGCTGATGAATTTGGATGTGATTTACTCCACTGCATTCTGGCTCTGTAAGTGAGCCAGGATGCAGTGGAGTGAATGGTCTGACAAATAATTTATTTTTAAAGTAGAAGTATTTTTAAAACAAAAGACAGATAACGTAATACAGCAAAGGTTGCAAATATTCAATTCATATATTCATAACATTAGAATTCTTCCATAAGTGCACTCCAAGGTTCATATAAATCAATTGCATTTTTAATGCAGCTAGGGAAATGTTGCAATGTTGAGAGCTGTCTGATTGCTTTCATTTATATGGAAGCATGAGGTTCTGAGAAAGAGCACAGAAATAAGAACAGCAGACAAGAGTTAAGTTAAAGGAGGAATTTTATAATTTAAAGTTCGAAAGAGTGGCTTGGAAAAAAAGAATCCTGAGTTCAGGCAATCTATTAAGCAGGGGCTTTTGATAACTATCTGCATTGCTGTTGGTTTGTTGGTGAAGAAGGATTTATGTGCCTTCGTATAATATTTCTCAAGTTTTGCGTCTTTGATCCTTACTATAAAAAGCAGTCTTCAGTTTGTTGGATGATCTGCTTCATCAATATGTATTGGCAAATCTTTAATCTCGCTCCCTGCTAACTTTGAAAAGTATTATAACTTGCCGAGTACATATTACTTTAACCATGCAATAATATAGAACGAAGAATACAGTATAGGAACGGGCCCTTCAACCCACCAAGCCTGCACTGATTCTTAATTCTTACTTAGACCCATAGCTTACTACCCATACATGGTTTCTATCCCTCTGTTTGCCTCCAGTTCATATGTTTATCAAGATGCGCCTTGAACGTTACTAACGTGCCTCCTTCCACCGCCTCCACAGGCAGTACATTCGAGGCACCCACCACCCTTCCCCCCACCTCTACCTAAACTTTTCCCCTCTTATCTTAAACTTGTGCCCTCTTGTAGTTGACCCTTCCACCCTTGGAAAAAGGCTCTGACTATCCACCCTAACTACGGCTCTCATAATTTTGTAGACCTCTATTGGGTTGCCTGTCAGCCTCCATCTTTCCAGTGAAAACAACTGGCATTTATCCAACTTCCCCTCATACTTAAAATCCTCCAGAGCAGACAACATCCAGGTAAACCTTCTTTGCACCCTCTCCAAAGCATCCACATCTTTCTGGTAGTGTGGCGACCAGAACTGCACACAATATTCCAAACTAAAGTTTAATACGGCGGTAAAATAACTTGCCAACTTTTATATTCAATGCCCTGCCCAATGTTGTATGCCTTCTTGACCACCTTATCCACCTGTGGTACTTTCAGGGATCTGGGAACCTGTGCACCCAAATCCCTCTGTTAGTCAATCCTCCTAAGTGTTCTGCCATTTTCTGTGTAATTCACACCTGAATTTGATCAAAGAAAATACATCACCTCACATTTTTCCAGATTAAATTGCATCTGCCATTTCTCTGCCCAAGTCTCCAATCTATCTATATCCTGCTGTATCCTATAGACAATCCTTGTCATGATCTGCAACTCCACCAATAGAAGGCAGCATAAGTTTTTAATAACTATGACCTTTGAGGGTTCACATTACCCTGCATTCTCAAATAGCAAGGATGTATTTCGTGCCTTGACTTCATCATAATGTTAGAAGGCATTGTGGCGGGACTCCATACATGCAAATGCTCAGAGCACCAGAGCCTGCAGATAAGTGGGGTTGGGAGAATCAGGAGCGTTTCAAAGCCGACGACTGGGCGGGTCGGGTGGACCTTGGAGGTCATGGTTATGGGTAATCACAAGCCTCAGACTCTGTTTTGGGGTTGGGGAGAAGATGCTGGGAGTCTGAGGACTGCTCTAGGAATCTCAGAAGTACTGTTATGGGGTCAAAGGAGGGGTTCTGGAGGTCAGAGAGAATATAAGATGGGGCTTGGGACTAGTTTCAGAGGTCACAGTTCTTTGGACCAGGAGCAGCAGTGATTACAATAAGTAACTTCCTTTTGTTCACACGGTCTTTGATTTAATTTTCCCAGAAGCAGCAAGCATTAAGCACCTCAGGGAATGCTAAAAGCAGCAGAATACTAAAGCTGGCATCAGGCTATTTATTTGCACATACAATGGGCCTAATGGCTGTTTCAGAGTAGATATCTCGTATTTGTCCTTTCTCCCATGTGGCAGGCAATCAGTCTGATCATATTTGCATGTGCTTTTCCTGA
Organism: Carcharhinus amblyrhynchos; assembly: GCF_965287045.1. Classification (NCBI taxonomy): domain Eukaryota; kingdom Metazoa; phylum Chordata; class Chondrichthyes; order Carcharhiniformes; family Carcharhinidae; genus Carcharhinus; species Carcharhinus amblyrhynchos. Next base: position 20,012,592 of record NC_137331.1, read on the forward strand.
TCATGACTTAGTGCCCACAGAAGCTTGTTGTGCTGACTTGGCACAACATAGCCACTATTGTTTGCTGAGAAAATATCCATTTTCTAATTGTCTGTTTATTTGGCATCTGTTGTACGGACTGGCCTTGAAGAAACCACCTCAACGGTGAACAAGTTTTTAACTGTACCAGCAAACACCCCCTCATTTGAGTGAGAGTTTGATATGCCTTTGAAATAATTGCAGAAGAGCTCTTGAACCTGGCAGTTTCATCACAGAAAGGAGAAATGCTTTTGCTTTTGAAGTACTAAGAAGATCAGTCTACTCTTTTTTAGCACTGAAGAAAGGATCGAATTTTATGGACTTATGCCTTCATGAATAATTGTCAGCTCTAACTCTGTTCTCTCAATGATGATTTTATTAGTTTGCGCAACAAAGTAAATTTTACTGAAGTGAAGAGAAACAAACCACACTTACTTGATTCCAGCTGTCCATGTGTGCTGTCTGGTATCCGGGGAATATCCCTTCAATAATGAAAAAAAAATGAAGTAAAATTTAACAACAATTTGAGTGCTACTATATTTTTCAACAAAGATTCCATGTCATACGTTAAAATCTGATGGCTAGTTCACAGTTCAGTGTGATGGTTACTATTTCAGTGGTACATTTTAATGATGCGCAAATCATTCTCCTATGTATAGGTTCTTTAAATTTGTCAAAAGATAGAACAAACAGACTTGATTTAAAATCTGAAAGAATATACTAAATTATGACATACTTTTAGAGATGAACAAATGATGATACATTTAACGAATCTGACCTTCCTGGATGGAGTTTCATCCCGAGAATTCTGTTGTACATCCACCATGATTTCCATCCATTAAAATTAACAAGAACATTTATGAGGTTGTCTGTCAAAATATCTTTGCAGGCACTCACATAGATGGATCCACACTTGTTTGCAACGTTGATGCTTGCACTTTTCACTCATTATCATTTTCTTGTGATTTACGTATATAATACTGACTCTGACAGCAAAGTCATAGGCAATTTGGCAAACAACATTATGGCAAGCACTCCAAAACCCTCCTCTGTGTGGAGGTTTCCTTGTCCATGGCTGCTTCCAAGAATTTACTGCTGCAGGCAGTATTTGTTGCTATGAGTGGGCTGATGAGGGGTGACCTTAGGGAAGGTCTTTGTGAAATGAATGATACATGACACAAATAGAACTTTACATTAATTACAAATGTGCAATTTACTTAAAGTTGGTGCTAATGAAGATAATAAGGACAGAATTTTTACCTTTCTGACTCACTCTCAGCTGAGGACCCAAAGCTCGTTGGAAATCTGATATTTTGCGGCTCATTGCTGTGAGTTTTTGAATTCAGTAACAGTATTAACATCTCACTTTGGGATTTCCCAATTAGATATTGCCAGCTTGCACCTGCCAATTGAAGAATCCCTCTTTAAAGAGATTTAAATAGCTCCATTGCCAAGGATAGAGCAAGCACAAGGACAGATATGCAATGTGGAAAGGTTGCAATGCTCATCCAACCCAGCTGTCAGATACTTCCCTTATGTTTATGTAGTGGGCTGTGGATGCCAGGTTCAAAGAGAAATATTACAGGAGAAAGAGGTCAGCTTCTCAGCTAAAATATCCATGGAAGTAGCTGAAGAAGTGCACAGCAGAAATGTGGTATCTCATGGTTGGATATAGTTCAGAGTCCAATCACAGTTACAGATACTACCTGCAGCATCAAGAGAACTGAAATCTCCATACAGAGGAGGGTCACTGAGACATCCTCCAGTGCCTTTTCTGTGCAAAAAGTGTGTGCAAATGGGAAAATAGCACCACTGGGATGAGTGTGGCAAAAACCTGAACTGCAGTCAAAAAAAAGGGAAGAGCATATTTCAAAAAATTAGCAGCTGCATTGCTGAATCTCTCCAGAGTGTAGCGTTTACACAATCTCTCGAAGTGTGGAGCATCCATAAAAGATAGGGAGTGTTAGAAAGATGACCACTAAATTCTCCAGAAGGGATTGGAAGGCCGCAGATCCTATCTGAATTTAGTTTTTTTTAAGCAAAGGCTGGAGCTACGCTTTTTAGATTTATCTGTCACAGAATTGGATAAGTAAGCATTGAAAACAAAGGATTGCACCTTGGGCTGTCTGAGGAGGTTCAGAAGGATCCTGTTAAGCAGTGGAATATGCTGGAGCATCAGTTTCCTGTAAAGGAATTTCAGAATACTCTAATTGGAACTAATGGCTCACAGACAATAGCCTTAATAACCAATTGATTAGTTTGTTAATAGGTGTCATAATAAGGGCGAGGACTGCGATTTTTCAGAAACTGAGCTGCCTGAACAGATAATGGAGCTAGTCATTGCTCCTCTTAGCCTTCCAAAAAGATGTTTTGGACAAAAAGGCCACTGTATTGACACATTGCTAAATGAAATATGAAGTTATTGCAACTGAACAACAACAAACCTATAAGCATCAAGTGCAGATACAAATATTGGCGTAGTAGCCAGGAGGCAGAAAACGAGCAAGTCATGTAGGAAGTGCCAGCTCTTGCACCCCAAATGTTCCTGAACACAATGTTTACAAAGATTTTAAGCCCAATTGACAGCTGTAGTTTCTTCAAAGGGAATAAACAGACTGCAAATATAGAACATTACAGCGCAGTACAGGCCCTTCGGCCCTCGATGTTGCGCTGACCAGTGGAACCAATCTAATGACCCTCTAACTTAAACTATTCCAATGTTATCCACATGCCTATCCAATGACCATTTGAACGCCCTTAAAGTTGGCGAGTCCACAACTGCTGCAGGCAGGGCATTCCACGACCTTACTACCCTCTGAGTAAAGAACCTACCTCTGACATCCATCCTATAATTATCACCCCTCAATTTAAAGCTATGTCCCCTCGTGTTAGCCATCACCATCCGAGGAAAAAGGCTCTCACTGTCCACCCTATCTAACCCTCTGATCATCTTGTATGCCTCACTTAGGTCACCTCTTAGCCTTCTTTTCTCTAACGAAAACAACCATAAGTCCCTCAGCCTTTCCTCATAAGACCTTCCCACCATGCCAGGCAACATCCTGGTAAACCTCCTCTGCACCCTTTCCAATGCCTCGACATTTTTCTTAAAATGCGGCGACCAGAACTGCACGCAATACTCCAAGTGCGGCCGCACCAGAGTTTTGTACAGTTGCAACGTGATCTCACGGCTCTGAAATTCAATCCCTCTACCAATAAAAGCTAACACACCCTACGCCTTCTTAACAACCTTATCAACCTGGGTGCCAACTTTCAGGGATAAACATGTGTGCTTCCGTGGCTAGAGGACTACATATGGTTTTGGAGAAGCAGCAAAGTACATATTTGAGAAGGGGGGGAACACACTAATAAGACCTATATAATTAAAAATCTCCATATGTTATGTCCTTTAATACAGTAAGAAGTCTCACAACACCAGGTTAAAGTCCAACAGGTTTATTTGATAGTAAACGCCACAAGCTTTCGGAATGCTGTTCCTTTGTCAGATGAGTGGAGAGTTCTGACAGAATAGAACTGGTGTTGTGAGACTTCTTACTGTGTTTACCCCAGTCCAACACCAGCATTTCCACATTATGTCCTTTAATGGCTTGATGTCTGAAAATGTTACCCAAGTTCTTCACGAAAATGCTTGTGGTTGGCTAAAATGAAACTTACTGGGGTTAAAGATGAATGATTCAAAGGCAGATTTGGAGGTGCCAGTGTGCAATGAGTGATTAGCAGAAAATTGAGTAACTATGTTCATACAGTAACAGCAAACTAAACCTTGTAATATTTAAAGGGACACCAACTGGTTTTGTCCAAAGCAATCAATTTCAAACTGGCAAGTAGCACAAACTGACAACCAAATTGTTCAATGCTTTGCAAGAAAGGTTTAAATAAAAATATAACTTATATGACTAGTTTCCTTTTCATTTGCACCTAGGGAGACATATAATCTGGCCATGTGAGTTTAAAAGATTGCATAATTTTGGGCTTAAATGAGTTACATGTGTAATTCTGTCCATCAATCCCTTTGCCCAAATAAATTTTCACTCACAAAACTGGCCACACCTTAGCTCTCCAATGTGATAGTCCTCCAACTGTGCAACTTCAGGGGTCTCTCAGCATTACGATCAGATTTTTCAAGCCCAACAGAAAGGAAAATAATTCTTCTGCTGTATTTTCATTGAGACTGCCTTTTTTGAATCAATTTTAGTAACATTGTAAAAAGTCACATAAGGTGTTAAAGACCTTCCCTAACTGTAGGTCCTTAAAGATGCTGATGATGTGCAAACATGATGATTAAATGACGCAAAACTGAAATCATCCAACTTAAGAAATATGAAGCTTGAGTTTGGGGCTTTCATTGGGTTCCAATTCTTTGTCATGATTTACCTTCTTTTGGCTACATTTCAAGTTTGGGCCTACTTTAATGAGATTGGGAAGATACCTGGGTAGAATGATATTGGCAAATGGTCATAACATTGGATTCCTTTGAAAGTTTTGAACCTTAATTCAAGCCCTTTATGCTCAAAGTGCTATTTAATATTTTGTCATGCTGAAGTGGTCTGTTTTGTGAAAACTCACTACTCAACATCTTCCCTGCCCCTCCCCCCAAACCAACATATTTAGTACGGGCTGCTCATGGAGAGTTTATGTAGCAAAAGGAAGACAGAATTTTAAAAATTTTTCCAGAAGTCAATGGAACTCACAAGAGCGGAGTGAGCCACTTAATGCTTTTTTAAAATCGGCCATGGGAAATTTGTCTAATCATATACTTAATTACTGTGCAACATGTGCTTTAATTTTTCTATCTGCTGGAGCTAAAATGAAAACTTTGAGTCTATATTTACTGTTTTTAAGAACATGAGCACCATCTATTGTTTTCTGTGAGAGATTGAACATGAAATGTGCAATAGTTCAACACAGAATTAGAACCAGGATGTGGGAGCTTGGTGAAGAGTTTCGAAAATGCAAATTATGACCTGAAGCTCGAGAAGGAGGAGATTACAATTGTTAATGCTTTCATTTGATTAAACAACTTTCCAATTTTAAAAAAATATTTGTTTTGTATTTGTAACCAAGTGTAACACTTCCAGTTGTGTCAATGTCTGAAGTGTGCTGAATGCATGTTAATCGTAGAATCCTTACAGTGCAGGAGGCCAATCAGCCCATCAAGTCTGCACTGACCACAATCCCACCCAGGATCTTCATAACCCCACATATTTACCCTACTAGTCCCCTGGCTCTAAGTGGCAATTTAGCATGGCCAGTCAAGCTAATCCACACATCTTTGGACTGTGGGAGGAAACCAGAACCCCTGGCGGAAACCCAAACAGACACGGGGAGAATGTGCAGACTCTGCACAGACAGTGACCCAAGCCGGGTATCGAACCTGGGTCCTTGGCACTGTGAGGCAGAAGTGATGACCACTGTGCCACTCTATTGGAACATATTTATATATACACATCAGAAAATCTCCTATATCTACTGTCAGAGTCAAACTCTGCATCATCAAGAGTTTTTTTTTAAGGCATTGCCACAAGGTATGATGGTATCATCCAAGGTGTGGCCATTGGCCCTAATATGACCTGATTATCATCGAAAGTTACAATCCATCTTGTATTCTCTGTGCCCCATCTACCACGGTGCAGATTGCTACGCCCACCATTCTTTTGTCAGCAGCAGAGTGAAGGTGCAACCACAAACGTTTAACTGCTCTAAACATGATGGCCCACCATGCAACAATGTTCTCAGCATTAAAAAATTGCCAGCACTTTGCAATGGTTATCTCCCAAAGGCTTACCAAGGAATGTCAATGTTGATATTGTTGAAGCTTGAAACAACAGCTGAAACCTTTGATAAAGGCGGAACCGGGAACAAGTACTGGTTTGAGAACTAATCAATTCAGATGACATTCGTCACTGAAGCAAAAGACATAGCGCCGACTTGGTGCACAACATATCCAACTATTTAGAAGACTACATGATTTGAAAGAAACCAAGACAGTCGTGGAGAAGATATGGAAAAACAATGCAAAGAGGCACTTGGTTCTACTGCACTGAAAGCAGAAACTGGTGAAGTACTCACTGACAGAACAAACAAATTACCTGCTGGATTGAACTTTATTGTGAGTCTTACTCCTGTGTGACAGATACTTTCACATTGCATTTGACATTTTCCGGCAGCTTCCTCCCATGGTTGAGTTAGACAAAGAACTCATGTCACTTAGCTGGGAAAGGCCATTGATTGCTTAGCAAGCAGAAAGACACCCAGCCAGAAAGGAATTCCAACTGAACTGCTCAAGCACAAAGTCTCATCCGCTGTTACACCTTCATGACGTTTTCCTTCTGTTGGAAAGTAGGATCCATTCTGGAGGACATGCTCAGAAATAATCAGGAGATAGAGGATATTGTGACAAATGTAGGGACATTTTCCTCCAGAACATCACTGTGAAGGCCTGCTCTAAATTCATGCTTAAAAGACACTATCAACTAGCAGATAGGGGTAAACAGAAACACAGTGCAGTTTCCTGTGCTGGCAAATCTTTGGTGGATGTAATCTCCACCATACGTTAACTATGAGAGAAATGTCAGGAAGAGGATATACCTCTTATTTTACTTTCATAGGTCTCACTTGAAACTTTAAACACTCTCAGCAGAGCAAAACCTTGGAGAGAGTTGGCATCCACAAGAACTCCTCAGTCTCATCCCCTCCTTCCATGATAATGTGCACTGTACTGTACAGTTTGATGGCTCCATTTCCAACAGCTACAGGTGAAGAATAAAGTTAAACAGGGCTCTGTCCTAACCCCCGTTTTCTTTTGCTATCATCTTTCTAATGCTCCTCACGTTTGTCTTCCCTGCAGAAATGGAAGTTTAACTGAGGAGACTAAGCTGTACAATCTTTCTAGATTGACAAAAACACAGCTCATTTTGATCAGAGAACACCTCTATGCTAATAATGCCGCACTTGTCATTCACATGAAAACTCAGCTACAAAGATTCATAGACTGTCTCTCCCCACGCCTGTAACATGTTCTCCCTGAATGATAGATGGTCATGGGGCGCAGTGTCACATTACTGCCCCTGATCACACTATATACCAACCTATTGTAAGTGATTAGCAAATCCTGCTACTATGGATCTACAATGATAGGCAATCCAACTCTTAATACAAAACCTCACATATGCAGAGGGAAATCATATACCTTGTGCATGAGTCGCAAAAACCCAGCTGACAGGTGCAGTAGGTGGTCAGGAAGGCAAATGGGATGCTGGCCTTCATAGCAAGGGGGATAGAATGTAAAAGTAGGGAGGTCCTGTTGCAACTGTACAGGGCACTGGTGAGGCCGCAGCTGGAGTACTGTGTGCAGTTTTGGTCGGCGCACTTGCGCAAGGATATTTTGGCCTTGGAGGGAGTGCAGAGGAGGTTCACTAGGCTGATACCGGAGTTGAGGGGGTTGAGCTATGAGGAGGGGCTGAATAGACTGGGCTTGTACTCGTTAGAGTTTAGAAGGATGTGGGGGGTCTCATTGAGATGTATAAGATGATGAAAGGGATGGATAGGGTAGAGGTGGAGAGGTTCTTCCCGCTCAGAAAGGACAGCAGGACTAGAGGGCACAGCCTCAAGATAAGGGGGGGCAGTTTAGAACAGAGTTGAGGAGGAAATTCTTCACTCAAAGGGTGGTGAATCTCTGGAATTCTCTGCCCGTTGAAGTAGTGGAGGCTACCTCGCTAAATATATTTAAGACGCGGGTAGATAGGTTTTTGGTAGGCAAGGGGATTAAGGGTTATGGGGAGAAAGCAGGAAAGTGGAACTGAGCCACTTCAGATCAACCATGATCTTATGAATGGCGGGGCAGGCTCGAAGGGCTAGATGGCCTACTCCTGTTCCTATTTCTTATGTTCTTATGTTCTTTTTGGCCATCTCAGAAAACACGCATGGTATAAGATCAAGTTGATCCTTAGGACAAAGATATGGGTTTGTGAGATCTGTGTTCTCACAAGCTTGTCTAGCTGTGAAACATGGATGAGTTCAAGTTATCAAGAAAGGCATCTCAAGAACTTTCACCTTCACTGTTTGCACTGCATTTTGTGCATTTCATGGAAGAACAAAATTATGAATGTGGCATTGCTCTCAAAGGCAAAGCTTCCAAGTACCTTCGCACATTTGAAACAGAGGTGACTTCGCTGGCTTTGGTATGTTCTCAGGATGGAAGATGGTCGCAGAATTTTCTAAATGGTGAGATGGCCAGAACCAGGTGACCAGTAGGATGTCCATATATCTATCTCAAAGATGCTTGCAAGCATGACACAAAGACAATAAATATTAATTTTTGCATCTTGGAGACTTGAGCCAACGATAGAGAAAAATGTTGGACAATCAGTGGCTACGTGATTGACTCTAAACTGCCCCCTGAAATAGCCTCGGATCTTCTCAGTTCTACGGCATATTTGGATGTGCAACAAATGCTGGCTTTGCCAGCTGTACCTGTGAAGGAATAAAGAAAAATAAAGCCAAAACTACTAACCCAATAGGCCTGGAAACCAGCAGTTCAACTTGTGGTTCAGGTTTAGATTCAAAAATGATGTTATACACCTCCTCAAAGGTAGCGCCTTGTAATGACCTTCCATTCCATTCAAGTACTTCATCACCTAGATAATCAAAATAATGTAGGTAAAAACATCAAGATACAATTAACAAAAAAACTATTTTAATTCCTTGAAAACACTTTCACAGAAGATTGAAATTTTGTAGGCTCAAGTAGATGGCTTTAAAGACTTGCATTAAAATAGAATCCCGGATTCTAAAATGTAGAGGATGGAATCTTCCCGTTTTGCCCGCCATGGGAAATGTAGCGGGTGGGGCATGGGCCAGGAAAACGTCTGTTGATCTCGGGTGAGATTTCCCAGTTTTGGGGCGAGCGCAGCTGGAAAATCCCCCACAGAATGTTTATCAAACTTCAGGCATAATCCCACAGTAAGATTCACGTTCATAACTCTGGTAACATGACTAAATGAAAACATTTGCTCCCATTTATGACATGTGCAGCTGACAGATGAAATAAAGGGTAGAGGACATCTTTCCAAATTAAAGCAATCAATTATTTGTATTATTATACATTCTTCTGCTTGGGAACTATGTTGCATAAAAAATGGTATGCTAATGCCTACTATTACTTAACTTTTGCCTGGTCATATTAACTAGGATTTTTCCAATTACAATTTAATAAAATGTATATGTTAAACAATATTAATCATAAAATCAAAACAGAAAATGCTGGAAATACTCAGCAGGTCAGCAGCAGCTGTGGAGAGAAACACAGTTAGCGGTGTCAGTGATGACCCTTCATCAGAACTGAGGAAAGATAGAAATGCAATAAGTTTTGACTAAAGAGTAGGGGTGGTGGTGGCGGCGGCAGGGGGGGATTGGAAGGAGGAACTGGAGGGGTGGGGGATGATGGTCTGTGACAGAGTGAAGGGCTGGAAAGATTAAATAGAAAAGACTCTGTTAGGCAATATGTAAAGAAACAAATGATGTGTCCAGATAGGGTGTAAATAGCTGTACATAAGCCTTTTGAAGGCAAAGTGGAGAAATGACAAAGGGTCATCATCAACCCAAAATGTTAACTCTGTTTCTGTCCGCAGATGCTGGGTGGCCATTGGCATTTTTTGTTTTAATTTCAGATTTCCAGCATGTGCAGTATTTTGCTTTTATATTTCTGAGCGTAAAATCATTTGATTGTGATAAGAAGGGAGATCTGTTTGAGCTTTTGTGACTGTTCTGCACTATTACTTATTACCTAATTCCAATTACATATATAGGGTGTCTGCCAGAGGGTTCACACTGATCACATTGGCTCTGGCGTTACAGTGATTAGAGTAATATGAATGCCAACAATAGAAGGAAACTCATAAAAGAAGCTAAATATTGTGATTACTAGTACCTGGTCTAAGATGCCCCACAGTGTCTGCTAAACTCCCCTTCTTCACCTTGGTAATGAATGCGCATAATCTGCCAAACTCAGTCATCTTTCCACCCACAACCTGTTCCAAAAAAAAGGTCAAAAATAAAGAACATTATTATTTGGCCTACTCCACTTAACAACAAATTTATTTAACACCATTTTTATCCAATCATTAGATCTTGTCTTGATTTCTGATCATTTCTTGATAACAACAGTCTTGGTAAGAATAACCTTCAATTTCATGGTATTTTGACACTTACTTCACATCCTGAAGATTTTTTTTAAATTTCTCCAACGCCCTGCATTCTTCTTTCCCTCTTCTCACTTCACTCAAATAGTTGACCTTTTTCTCTTCACAAGTGTAATAATGTAATACAGAAGCATCACTACCAAGTAGAATGAGGATGGGGGGAGAAATTGGGTAAGGCTTGAAAATGGGCACAGGGATCAGGATGCCAATTAACCCATTCTCGCAAAGATGGCAGTATGTGGTTGAATTTAAGTGATAGTAGCATTCTGTCCAGTGCTAAATGAGCTGCTGAGTGGCTGCATGCCTCATCAGGAACTCCAAACTCAAAAAAGTTAACACTGCTTAAAGAAATTGCACCTTTTAAAGAAGGGGTACATTCTGGATGAAGAAAGTGCTGAAAGTGGAAGGAGTAGACTGACTTGTGAGAGGAATGAAAATGGTGCTCCAGGGTAGGTAGCATGCTCCAAGGTTGGAACAGCGCTGCAGGTTTTGGAATTGAAGGCTGACAGGAGGAAGGAAGTCCTCTATCACAAGGGGCTAGGAGGTCCCCCAGGCAGGCTGGGGTATCAGATGGCTGTCAATGTAAGCAATGTAGCCTTGAGAAACTGGATGCATATTTTGCATGTAGAGATTCTGCTCTTACAGCTCATTACAGCCAGGAAGTTCATCATTCAATAGCTTTGCATCCTCACAGCCCTAATTCAGACTGACTTTTCCAGCTCAATTCCACCAGAACACTGCCTTTCTGGCTGACTACTCTTTCAGAACATCTCTCCCTTCAATTATTCACTCTCTCATAGCACCATTTCTCAAGGATGATCTTCAGACTGGGTCCTAAGTCTCTGCCACTGCTGCTTCCAGCAGAATGTCAGTTTTATCCCAGGCTTTAAGGTTTCTTCTGTTGTACAACAATGTAATTGATTTGTGATTGCTGCCACTATATGTACATAAGCTACCATCATGTTGCATTGTTGGTTCTTGGCTCAAAAATATTATGACAAAGATTGATAAGCTAAATGAAAGGATCTTTCAGGAGAGCTTTTCATACATGTGGAGCCAGACTTTTGCTTAGTCATGGAGATTCTATGCACCTTTGAATTCAATGATGAGTTCAAACAGACCTTGGACCAGATGATCTGACCTTGCCTGCAGATGGGGTGCTTCAATCTCACTGCAGTGAACAAAGATTTGGCTGAGCCCCAAAGTCTCCATTCTCACTGGTGATGAGGTGTAAATGACCAGAGAATTCTGGCCCCCATTTCCATTGTAATAAGGATCTTAACCTGCAGTGTGGGTGCCACAAATTTATGCAGGAGGCACAATTGCTCATGAATGGCAGATAAAGTATGCAGAACTGTCAAATTATTTAAATCAATCTGCCTGTATCAATGAGAGTGGAAAAAGCTCAAGCAGTGAAGTTAGTTAAATGTACAGTCCTTTAAAAAATTGGAAAAAAATCCAATTCAGCTGAGTGAGAGCTGAAAATGTTCTACTAGTTGCAAAACTTGTTTGTTGACATTACCAAGGGCTATCATTGTATCATTATTAATGGTTACTTGCTCTTCACAAACTACAATTATCTCAGCAGGTTCATAATTCATATATGTTCATAATTTGATCAACAGCTCAAATATTTTTTTAAATGATTAAGTGGCTTGATTTGGGGTTATGAAAACATCTGTTGTTTTGCTAAGGGATTATATACTTAGGAATTTTTAAATATTTGAATGGGAGTGTTTTTTTCAATCGTGAAATCTTTAATAGATACTTTGTGCTTTACTATAGTTCATCTCAGTATAGTTCAAGGTCATGGTAGATACTGGGCAAGCTGGCATGGACGAGATCATGGAGGATGGCATGGGTGGGAATGGGGAGTGGGTGATGGGTGTGGAGGGTCAGGGTTATAGATTCTAATATTTAGCAAAACAACTGGGACAAAGTCTGAGAGAACTGAGGCAAGTTTTCGAAATAGTGGCCTTGGCATTTGACAGCCCTGTGGCTACCTCCAATCTGCGTGGAAGCAGCCAGCCTGACTCTATCCTGCACTGTTTCCTCTGCAGCAAAAAAATGTGACATTGGGAGCACTTTTCCTGAGGTGAGTGCACTAAGCTGGAGAATTTCTTGATTTAAGCCACCGAACTGAGGAGTGAAACTCCAGCCTGTGTTACCTGCTGATCAATACCGTTTCAACCGTTATATCACATATAACCTTGCATCACTTCCCCTCATGATTAATAGCAAACCATTTAAATATTGTATGTTAATCAGTATGTTTAGCTGCACATACTAAAAAGCAATATCACAACAGTCTGCAGAATTTCCAGGCCAGAGAAGACAGTATACGGAAATTAGTCCCAGAGAGATACTGCAATTTTTCCCATTAGTTTCTTGATCACTGAACATGTCAGAGTGGGTATTAATGGGATTTTCACTGCTTTGTTTAACAGTAATATTTGGCTGTAATTTATGACATTGTCGCAGTGATTTGTGCCATTTGATTTGTAACGTAGATGCTCCACTGCAAGTTCTTTCTAGTTGCTGACTGTCATCATTGTGGGGGTAGACCTTTGGAATGGAAATTACTGTAAATATATTTTGCTGCATAGTCAAATACACTATCATATTAGACCAGAAATGCCAGCATAGAGATAACCCCAGATTCAATATTAGATCTCTTGCTATAATAAATGATGCCAGGAAATAGCAGCTGCACACATGCTGTGAAGCAGAAAGCTCGCCTACTCTATTCACTTGTGTCTGCACTGTGAAGGTACTTTGGAGTTTTGTTCTTCCTTAAGCTAATTTCAGGTTCATCTAATTTTTTTCATTGAGTTTCAATCAGGCCTACACTAAGCAAAATACAACATGCTTTTTGCTAATTTTGACAATTACATTTTAGAATGCATGCAATAATTAGTCATGATGCAAATAGTTTATTATTGCTTTTGTACTATCTGTGCCCGCTTTAAGTGTATCTTTATTGCAAAAAATAATGGCATAGAAGAACACATCACCCATGGTTTTGTAAAATATAAGGAAATTGATATAGCTGTTTTTCACAAAACAAAGCAAATGAGGGAACAAGAGGAAATCCTGGAAACACTCAATGGTTCAGGTGGCATCTGTGCAGAGAGAAACAAAAGTCCATTTCTACAAAATCTGCTTTGCCCATTACTAATCTTGTGTTTTCCCTTGTGGCTTGGGGAGCCCATTAAATCTACTACAAAAATGCAATTAAACAGCAATGTACAGCATTTAATCACTTTTAAATGTTGTCATTAGTAGCTTAAGCACATGATTACAAAGACACATGCCCGGTTCAACTTTTGATCCGTAAATCTTTACAGTTCACCTTGCAGCATTTGTAACTTGGACTATTAATATGATCATTAATATAAATTGAAGGGGCTAACTTGTGGTAATATTCTGCCTTAAAATGACTCTGTAATACTTCATAGCATCAGCGAAACTTCCAGTCTTATCAAGCCAATTCTGCAATGCTTGCATTGCTTGGGGCGACTGCATGTGACTAAAGTCACAAAACAACAAGAGGGCCTCATGGATTCCTCTCAAGCTACCCTACAGATATTTGTATTATACACTCCTGTCTCTGTGGGCAATGTACAGACAGCTTTTCAAGGTAAACAACTCAAAATGGAAAGGATATGGCAATTTAAAAATACAAAACAAATGTTGCAGTTTTCTTTAAAAGGCTCAGACAGGCTTTTAATATATCTTCTGCCTTTCTAAACAACATTAATAATAACTTGCCACATACAGCACCTTTAACATGGTAAAGTATTCCAAGGTGCTTCACCAAACTACAAAATGAAATATTAGGCTAGGTGAACAAAATCTTGGTCAAAGAACTGGGCTTTAATGAGGATGTTAAAAGAAGAAAGCAGATAGATTTAAGAAGGGAATTCCAGAGTTAGGGCGGAGACAGCTGAAAGCATAACCAATGGTGGGTCAATCAACATCAGGGTTCCACCAAAGATCAAAATTGAAAGATCACAGAGATTTAGGAAAATTGTAGCACTGGAGGAGGTTATAGTAATAGGAAGGGACATGGCCATGGAGAAATTTGAAAATAAGGATGTGAATTTCAAAATGGAGGTGTTTTCAAACTATGCAGGTCATTGACTAATGTAGTGGTGTGAGAATGGGACCGGGTACTGGTTAGGATACAGGCAGCAGAGCTTTTGATGAAATTAAGTTTACAAAGGATGCAAGTTGGGAGACCAGACATTAGGGCATTGGAATTGTTGAGTCTGCAGGTAACAAAAGTAATGATGAGAGTGTTAGCAAAACACTAGTTGATTCCGGGGTGGAGGCAGGTGGTTTCCCAGAGATGGAACAGATGGTCTTTGTGATAGATTTTGCAGTTATAGTGATGATGAAACTGTAGGTTCAGTCTGAATCTAACAGAAACATCTCGAGTCCACGTGTATCCAATTAAATGCAGAAATTGCTCAGTGAGACTTCTCTCCTCCATTGGGTGCAGAGTGTACTGTTCAAATACTCATAGATGGAAATCTTATAAATTGCGTGAATTCAAGTATTCTTCCATTTTCTACACTATTATTTTACTTGCAAGTACCCTTGAAAAAATTACAACTCATTGAATGGGTATACAGAGGATTTTAATTATTGTCGAATAACCTCTCTGAGGTCTAAAAATCCAATTGCATAATTGTGTAATATCAAGTTTCTCCATTGTGAATAAAAGTCCACAGATTTTTAAAACTAAAAAATGAAGTTTGTTTCAGATATGCCAATATCTACCTTCACGAGAATGTAACAAGCATGAGCCCTTCCAGTCTTCTCCACCATTCAGAATTCATGATTGATCCTTTACTTGAATTTGACCTGCCCACTTTACCTCCAAATTCCCTGATTCCCTTTGCTTCCAAAACCTATCAACATCTATTTTGAATATTCTCTGTGATCCAATATGCATATCCTCATCTCTATATTGTTTTTCTGTAAAATTTATTAAAAAAGAATCATTTAAATTTGCTTGTTACTTCCTGATTTCCTGTCTTTGAGAGTTATTCGACATGATTGGTTGCTTAGCCCGTTTGATGACATCACTGTTGCGAGGTGGCAAAGATCCCTGAAGTTGATATCAAAATGAAATGTATGCTAGGAAGGCTGAAACCAACGCGACAGATAAAACTAGATCTTTGTGATTATGACATCAACTTGGAGAACTGTTACTTCTCTGGTGACTGCAAAATCCAGGCCACAGAATGATACAGTACAGGAAAGGCCATTTACCTGGTAGAGTCCATTCCTCCTCTTTCCCCATAGTCCTGTAATTGCTTTTCCTTCAAATATTTTTCAATTTCCTTGAATCTGTTTTCACCATCCTTTCAGCCAGAATGCATTCCAGAATTCCACATTACAACTCAGTGTGTAAAATCATTTCTACATGTTTCTACAGCAGGGTTAAGTTTTCTCCAAGTGAACAGCATGTAGAATTGACTGGGGTATCAAATCAATGTTTCAACCTGATCCTGTCAGTTTCCTAATATGTGGGTTTGGTTAAAATTAGTCATCCCAAAATTTAACTGGAAGAAATTTCTGCTCAACTAATATGAGAAGTCGAACAAGCAGTGAGACAACTCAGGAGAAGTGGAGGAATCTGGAGATGTGGTGTACCTACAGTACTGGGTATCATCAGTGTACATGTGCAACCTGATATTGAGCATTTGGACGATGAGAACACAGATGAGAAATAAGAGGTGACCAAGAAGAGATCCAAAGGGGGCTCCAGAGGAAATGCTGTAAGATCATAACATCATGGAATCCCTACAGTGCAGAAGGAAGCTATTTGGCCCATCAATTCTTCGCCGACTCTCTCTGACAAGAGTGTCTTATCCAGGTTCTTTCCCCACCCTATCCCAGTAAAGCTCTAACATTTATAATTGTAGAATTGCCTCAGTTGCATGTTGAAGTTCTTGTGCAGATTCTGCTAAACCTTTTAACCTACGCATCTTGGGACACCAAGGGGCAATTTAACATGGCCAATCAAACCATCTTTGGATTGTGGGAGGAAACCACACCACACGGAGGAAACACGCGCAGACATGGGGAGAATGTACAAACTCCACACAGACAGTGACCCGAGGCTGGAATTGAACTCGGGACCCTGGCGCTGTGAGGCACTAGTGCTAACTGCTATGCCATTGTTCCGCATTGTAACCCATTGGGAGGGCACCAATGCTGGCAATGAGTCTAGGAGGGGGAACATGCCACCAATTAGGGTGGGTAGGGCAAGGAGGGAGGTGGGGAAGAGGAGGTGGTAGTCTCAATGTCCTTGGGGAAGGAAGAGGGTTTTACAGTGCCCTCTGAGAATGATGGCCTTAAAATCAGCAGCAAAGCAGTCAGAAGCCAGACTTCCTGGCACGTTTAGGCCACGTTCCCACCAGTGCTGGCACGAACTCCCAAATATTATTCTCACTGTAATGACACTTACAAATATTTTGCGAGAATTCTGCTCCACCATGGCACAGTGACACAATTGTTAGCACTGCTGCCTCACAGTTCCAGGGACCTAGGTTCGATTCCAGCCTTGGATGACTGTGGAGTCTGTACGTTCTCCTCGTGTCTGCGTGGGCTTCCTCCAGGTGCTCCGGTTTCCTCCCACAGCCCAAAGATGTGCAGGTTAGGTAGACTGGCCATGCAAAATTTTGCCCCTTAGTGTCTTAAGATGTAGAGGTCAGTTGGATTAGCTACATTAAATGTGTGGGGTTACTGGGATAGGGTGGCAGAGAGGGTCAGTAAGATTTTCTGTCAGAGAGTCACTGCAGACATGATGGGCCAAATGGCCTCTTCTTCACTGTTGGAATTCTATGATTTTATGGCTTAGAATCTGCACAAGAACTTCAACTTACAACTGAGGCAATTCTACAACCCATTGTTCCAACAGAAAAGTACTCATAGGACTGGCTTCTTTCAATGAAGGTGAAATCACAGAATTAGCCCTTAACTTTAGAAAATCAGAGAATTTTACAAAGTTCTTTCATGTGGACGTCGCAGGCAAAGCCAGCTTTCGCTGCCTTTGAGAAGATGGTGGTGAGCCACCTTCTTGAAGTACTGCTGTCTGTCTGATGTAGGTACACCTACTGTGCTGTTAGGAAGGGAGAAAAGCCATATGGTCTGTCTGTTTCTATTTGACATTTTAGTTTGGTAGCTCTGTGGGGCTGACGAGGGCATTTCAGAGGACGGTTAAAAGTCAATAACATTGCAGTGGGTCAGGAGTCAGACCAAGTAAGATTGGCAGTATCCTTCCCTAAAGGACATTATTGAATCAGATGGATTTTCATGACAATCATTGATAGTTTCATGGCACCATTACTGAAGCTAGTGCGACCTAGGCAGAAAGCTTGACTGCTGGATTCAACTCCATTAAAAAGTGACCCAAAGTGCACAACTTGCACTCTGAGGGGGTAGGGAGGGATAGAGTCAGGTCCACTGATCTGGGACATGGGTTGGAGGTGGAGGTGGGGCCTGATGTAGAGGAGGACAGATTACATTTCAGGCCAAATATAACGGGCCTCCCCAGAGGAAGTTCCTGCTGTGGCGGAGGAAACTGTTGAAGTGTTACTGGTTCTTGGGAAGAGATGTCTTTCAACAATGGAAGAGAGGGACCTTCATGAGCATTCCATAAGAAACTATAGAGTGTAATGATGCCTAACATAACTTGTCCATTACTCTCAAAGTAGCACATTGTCATTGCAGACAATTGTGACACAGAGGAAGCAGGCCAGCAGCAGCATGTGTGCACAGAAATACACCATGCCAGGCTGGTATGATAAGTAATGCCAGGACATCCAGCATTCACACCAGAACACCCTCTCAATGTGCCCCGCCCCACCCCCACGTGCTTTCTTTGGATTGATGTCAGAACACTCAGAAGAGCACTGCTTCTGAAGGAGTGGGGTGGAAGGCATCCCCCATTCTGTGGCCAATATCTTTATATTCTGAACTAGAAAGTATAACCCATTTCTGTATCCCAGAGGAAGGACGAATGCTCCCAGCATAATGAAGCGAGCTTGGCAGGTAATCCATGGTGAATGCAGTAAAGGAACAACATTATTCATGGATCCAGTGCCACAAGTGGTTCTATGAACCAGTGTATGACAAATGTCCCTGTTGCTGTGCTGGTTAACAGTTGATTGACCAACATACCCTGGGCACACTTGAAATATAACTCATCCCTGTTATAGGAAAGGTATGGCCAAGACAGTCATGTAAGTCCAAGTAGTTATGAAGTGACATGTAATTGCCCGCTGTATTCCACCGCCACATTGATCCCTGGAAGCAGGATACGGTGGGCTTAATCACTCCAAATTTTGTACTTGTAGAAGAGGGTTCACAATGCCAAAGAGATGACCCAGCATGGTCAGTGCAGCTAAGGGTTGAGGAAACAGCAATGAAAATGGCAAGGGTGCCCTCCACATTCAATATGGGAGATGGTAGATCACACCTATTGATCTACAATATGGGTATCAAAAGTTGTATTCGAGGCACTTTCAAGCACGCTGTTGTTAGGGTCATTGTCATTGATGAATTTTTGTAATCAGGTAGACTCCATCTCTATAGCGTTGGAATGTAGAAGGTTCAGTGATATAAATTTGTTTTGTCAATTCTAGCTGTAAACTTAGACCCTTTTTAAAAAGAAATCTTTTAGGGATTTCTAGCCAGTAGATTCATTTTTTTTACAGAAGGTATGTATTCATACTGCCTCCTCAGTACAATGAAATGTGGCCATGTTAACATTTCATGAAAAAGTGGTTTACAAAAAAAAACATGCCTTAGACACTCACTTATCAACTTTACACTTCCACACCTCTGCTCAATCTATGTACAAATCTGTCATCACCTTCTTTGGACAAGGTACAATTTCAATTAAACTTCTTTGGTTTTGGTGTCTAGTTTAAAGGAAGCATTTTTTCTGACACCTAGTGCCTCTTGGCTTTTTTCCTTCTAAATCTTGTTATGTATGGATCTAGGGGATTTGGGTTCTCACTAACTTGTGGTGATGGTATTTTAATACCAACAGTCATTCAGTTTTTTGCAGGTTTTGGATTTAATGGCAATTCAAGTTTAATGTATCAATATTTGAGGAGGTGGAATTCCACATGCTGCTGTAGAGCGAATGCTCAGCTCTCAGGCTTGTACTATGCAAACATCCATTACTGCTCAGTTGACCTACCTGTAAAGTCCTCAAACCTTTTATTGCTGTGTCCACAATCCAAAGGTTTAATAGATTTGTGTCTGGTACTTGATAAATCTTTCTAGGATGAAAGTGGGTGACAACGTTGTTCTAAATCTCTGCAGGGTGTCTGGGATTTCCTCCTGCACCTTGTCCTCAGTGAGTTCTGAAGCTGAGGTGTTGAGTTTGAAATTTGAACTTGATCATTTGCTTCACCAGTGGCTAATTCCACACTGATTTCACTCGTGTTTCCCTTGTGACTTCCACAGGTATTTTTCATTTTAGGACATATTAACTGCACCCCCCGCACCGCAGTGAGCAATCTGGCCTCCCTCCCCACCAACAACAATCTGGCCTCAGTGGGTGTTTTCACTGAGTACTGTGCTCTTCTCTGCTCAGTGCAACCTCTTTAACCCTGGCTGAGTGAAGAAATCATTCATATTCTTCCGCCACTGCTGTCCCATCCTCTTCTGGAGTGCACTTGCAATGACCAGGGCTGCCACTGCATCCCAGGCGGAGGTGATGAACCTGCTGGAAGACCATCTCCTGGAGTGGGATTAGAGTGCATCTGCTCCACTCCATCCAGCATGTGAGGGTCCCCTCTAAAAAGCACAGTGCTGCCTTTGAGCCTGCCATCTCCTGTAGTCATTGTGGAACAAGTGCTGGGCATTCTGGGTGCCATTTACATGGAGCTCCCAGTGCTTGCAGCAGTTAAACCATTATGGGACAGGAGAATCAGAGGGAAGAGCATGTGAATCTCGATAAAAACTAACGTTCATGAGGCATAAGGTTCAGCTTGAAACGTACCGTTGGTAGGAAACAGCCCATTTTTTGCGCCAAAGTCAACATTCTTCCATTTTTTGGTAAGCTTTTGCCCAAGGACATAACTAGAATATGACTTAGACATTTTGAGAGGAAGTGCATTTCCACATCAGCCGCCTTAATGGAATTTGTATCACGCAATGCACTCTTCGTACTCCCTTTCCTTCAAACCAACTTCCCAATTTGTTTCAAGCACTAACAGCATCATCTCCCCCTTGGCACTGTCATGAAAACCTGCTTTATATAAACCATCCCCCCTCATCCATAAGCACTGCATCAAGATACTTTGTTAAAACTCAAGAAGACCTCTGATTACATTTCATGATCACAGCATGTAAACAGTTAAATGCTAACTGAATCTGTTATCTGTTTTAACAAAGAGACTATTGCAGTCAAATGGGGTGTGGGAAAAGAGGGGAGCCATGGTGTACAACCATCCCACAGCTCCTAGAGCTGTAAAGGTGAGTTCACAAGTATCAGGAAGTAGATGACAGCAGCCCTCCTCCGATTGGAGGAGTCCCGTGGCCTTCTATCCAAGGAGATGGTGCCGTCACAGTGGCTCACCGAGGCCAACACTGTGAGGTCAGCATCCACAATGAAGACCTTGGTGCAGCAAATGCACTCCATGGCAGGAGATGTCCACACCATGGTGGGTGGCTTTGGCTGCATGGTGCAGGCACTGGTGGGAATCCACGTGTATCAATGCCAGAGGACGGCAGGGTTTCTAGATCTCACTGCAGCTGCCCCTTCATCACATGGAGGAACAGAAGGATATACAGGAGCCCCAAGGGAAAGGGAGGGACATCCAGCCAGGGACCCTGGGCATCTGTAGCCCATCTGACACACACATACGCACCCCCCCCACCCCCCCCCCCACCCCACCCCCCCCACCCCCGATTTCTGGTGTGCGACGCTGAAGAAGGAAGCAGTCAAACATCTCTGCTTCCCGATAGCTGGTCTGGACCCTCAAGGTCCTGGTCCCCCAGGGCACAGCCACCAAAGTCAGGCAAAAGGGTGTGGAAATCAGCAGGCTGCCTCAACCTCAGCTGTGAAAACTGGGGAGACACCTAGACGTATTGATAAGTTCAGAAAGATTAAGAAACCTTAGGCACTTATTAGTGAGCCCAGGTAAATGTAGGCACTAATGTAGACAGGTCACCACTTTCTTTTGAACATTTAACAATAAATTTCACTCTGTTCACCCACAGAGCTTCTACCTTGTGTGTTCATGCAACCAAGCTTGGAGGAACCACCACGCTCACCCGCTGCCCCATCCCTGTGGAGTGTGAGAATGATGTGGAGATGCCAGCGTTGGACTCGGGTAAACACAGTAAGAGTGTGAGAATGGCAATGCTGTGTCTCTCCTATCCTCTTTCCAGTCCCCAGTAAGGAAGTGCACTCCCTCAGCTGTGGTATGGACAGGAATCCTGGAAGGGGGACACAGGAAATGCTGCCTGCAGACTGACCTTCGCAACCCCTTTAGAACAAGGGGTGCCCTGACATAAAACAAAGCTAAGGCCCGCAAATGACTCCTCTTGAGCCCCCTCTCCGAAATAGCAATTCTGGGACCCCCCACCTCTGGACCCGAGTTGAACTTATCTGTGTCCCCCAATCCTCTTTGGTATTGCCTGAACAGTGCACACTGCGGACGGTCCTGGTTGCCTGAGCGCTCACCTCCAAAATCCCCCTCCGAGGTGAAGGCGCCAGATGCACGTTTATGTAGGCTAGTTGTAAACGGCACTGGTGTGACATCACACTGGTGTCCACTGAATAACCGGTGCGGGGGTAAACTCCGGACAGAGTGCTCACTAATGATGTGCTAATGCGCTAAAATGAGCTCTCTGCAGTCCCGCAGCATGTTTCATGCCACTCCATTGGCGAGGGGCCAGTAAGATCGGAACTCAGAAACTTGCCAGCACAAATCACGCTCTCTGGACTTTGAGCACACATCACAATTCCTGCAGAGGTTCTTTTCAGGCTCAAAATCACCCCCCTTGTGTGTACCACACAGATCACAACTGGGAGTGGGTGGGGGGCGGGGGGAGGGGGGCATGGGCAGTGTTCAGTTCATTCCTTGATCATCAGTAAAAGCTGTCCGAGAAAATCCATTACGTCTGACCAGCTCTCAGTCCACCACCAAAGATATTCACACCTGAGATGGATTTGTGTTTGGAGTTGGTGGCACGCGGTGAAAAATCATCTGTGCATGGTCACCCTTGGAGGAGGAAAAGCAGTCACTGGGATACTCCACTAAGCATTGGAGGCAAGGTCTCAGGAGTCACTTAACGGGGTACGATACTCGGAGCAGCAGATGCACGGACAACGAGAATTCACACACTTTGAGTGGAAGGCTCAAACATGGTGATAGGCTTGACTATGTCTTGGAAGCTCAATCGCGTGAGCTCCATCAATAACAGAACAGTTGATCTCATGGTGAGATGGTATCACATAAGGTGTATTCAAAAACAGTGTGAAATCCTGCGAAGGATCAAGTCTCAGTCATCAGCAAGAGTAGGCTGCTCAGAGCATGAGCACAAATCTCCATGGAGCATGTGAGGACTGCCTGCCCACAACACAACATTTGTGCTAGTGGCACAATGGAGACTGGAAGCTTTATTTACTTTGCCTGAAAGCCAGCCTGAGCTGTAGCATTGGGCGGGAAGGAAGAGGGTTCCAGCAACATTTCAACACCCTCATATTGCGCTACTTCACTGGTACCTCCGCCAGAGCCCTTGTCTGTGGTACATGTCCTAGTAACAGAAGCTGCCCCTGATAATACGCAAAGCACACATTCTCAGATGTGGATCCTTGCACAAAAAGGCTGGACACCAGATTGTTGAATGCCATATAACCAGAGGGGTGAGCAGGCTGCATCCATAATCTCTGAGATAACAAAAGGAGCATCATTTAGCAGTGTTCACAAATGCAGGATGTCACTTTGCCTCGATCACTAAAGTATTCACAATGGTATCATTTACTATGATGTGGAGATGCCAGCGTTGGACTGGGGTAAACACAGTTAGACAACACCAGGTTTAGGTCCAACCAACTTATTTGATAGTAAACTCACAAGCTTTCAGGGTTTGCCCTTCATCAGGTGAATGGAGAGTTCTGACCTCAGACAGAGCATATAACAGCACAGACAGTTTACAGATTACTGATTAGAATGCAAGTCTTTACAACTAACCTACTATTCAAGTCTTAAAGATGCCGACAATGTGAATGGAAAGAGCATTATAGGTTAAAGAGATGTGTATTGTCTCCAGACAGTACAGTGAGTGAGATTTTGCAAACCCAGGCAAGTCATGGGGGTTACAGATAGTGCGACATGAACCCAAGATCCCGGTTGAGACCGTCCTCATGTGTGCGGAACTTGGCTATCAATCTCTGCCCAGTGACTCTGCGCTGTCGTGTGTCGTGAAGGCTGCCTTGCAGAACGCTTACCCGGAGGTCAGAGGCAATACTTCAACCTGACACTCCAGCAGGAAGCAACACTCACCGCAGTATATCTTAGCCCTGACTTCCTGAGCTATCCTCCAAGCGATGATCCCTGCTGAAAGTGCAAGGTACTGAAATCATCCACGTAGCTGCTCGCCTGCCTGACAGACAATTGCTTGTAGTTCAATAAAAAATTGGGGGTGGGGGGGGGGGGGGGGGGGTGGCGAGATAGATGGGGATGTAATGGTGGGAGAAACAATGCAGGGCATTTTCCCTTTCCGCCCACCATAAGAATTGTAGTGGGAGAGGGGTGGACCATGGAAAGGTCCATTGACTCAGGCAGGATTTACTAGTTTTGGGGCAGGCACAGTTGGAAAAGCCTGCCCTACATCTTTGTGGTTCTGCTAGTCTGCTATCTGGTGGGAAACCAGGAGAACAATTAAAAATATTGCAAGCCATATCTTCAAGGATATTTTGAGAAGTTTTCAATCCTATCTCAAATGTCAAGCAATTAGTGCATGTTTAAATTTCCTCGCACCAAGATTCTGTTGCAGATTTTACACAACCAGTGGAAAATTGTGCAGTCAAATATTTTGATTCTATTCGTAGAAAGTATGCATTTTTTGCACATTTTTAGATATGATTCTATTTCAGGTTCTTCCAGATGTGGTTTTATGTTGAGGTATTATTTTCCAATGAACTTTCTAAAAAAAAAGTCCATTACATGTGTACAACAGGATGGGTCCTAGCTATGTCTGCACTTTTGTAGGATATATTGAACATTTTTTGTTCCAGTCCTACTGAGGGCCCCACCTGCAAATATTTTTCCATTATGTTGATGACTGTACTGGCACTACGCCCTGTTCTCGCACAGCATTTGAAGACTTCATCAACATTTTTTACAATTTCTACTCTTCTTTCAGTTTTACATGGTCCTTCTCCAACACTGTGTCCATTTCTGGTGATAGGCTATCAACTAATATTCACTACAAGATTACTGACTCCCACAGCTTCTTCAACTACATGTCTTAACACCCTAAATCCTGTAAGGATGCCATTCCATTCTCTCAATCCCTTCTGTTTCAGTGACATCTGTTCTGATGAGAAAAACATCCACAACAGCACTTCCGAGATGTCTTCTTTTTTCCCTCAACTGTGGATTCCCCCTGTCATCATGGTTGACAAGGCCTTCAACATGGCCTGCCACATTTCCTGCTCCGGCGCTGTTAGTCCTTCTCCTCCCTTTCAGAACCACAAGAGTTCCCCTTGTCCTCACCTTCCACCCCAAGAGCTTCCATATTCAACAGATTATTTTCCACCATTTTCAGCATGATATCATCACCAAGAAGCTCTTCCCCTCCCCTTTTAGCATTTTGAAGGGACAGTTTCCTCTGTGATACATTGGTATACATTGTAGTACACTGGTATACTCCTTAGTCACCCTCAATCCTAGTGGCTCTTTTCCATGCAAAGGCAGAAGATGTAACAACTGTCCTTTTACCTCTCCTCACCTCACTATCCAAGGTCCCAAACATTCCTTCAAAATGAAGCAACAATTTACGTGTACTGCTTTCAATGCAGTAAATAGTATTTGCTGCTCACAGTACACTCTCCTCTACACTGGGGAGACCAAATGGACTTGGGATGATCGCTTTGTGGAACACCTCCATTCAGTCCACAAACACAACCCTAAGTTTCCAGTGACCAAACATTTTAATTCTCCAGTGTGGTCTCATGCTGACATTTCTGTCCTTGGCCAACTCCATTGGTTCAGTGAAGGTTGAAAAACAGCACTTCATTTTTCACTTAGACATTTTACAGCCTTCTGGATTCAATGTTGATTCAGACTATAACCTGAGTGCCCTTTGCGTTTCCTTTTCTTTCTGTATTGGTTTTCTTCTCTTTTTATGCTTTCATACAGCAGCACATGTGCTCCAGTCATATCTTTTTTTAAGTTTTGTTTTTCTGCTTGCCCCATCTCTGTTCCCTTTGGCCCTGGTGGACTAACTCTTCTGTCATTCAAACTCTGCTGTATTCACCTGATCACACACCTTCCTTTTGTCCTTGTTCACCCATCCCTTGCTCATAACGCGTTACATTTCCAAATTTTCCCAGCTCTGATGAAATGCTAACCCCATTTCTCTCCGCTGATGCTGCCACAACCTGCTGAGTGTTTCCAGTATTTTCTGTTTTTATTTCAGGTTTCCAGTGTCCACAGTTTTCTGCTTTAAGAAATGTGGCATGAGCTATGCAACAGAATATATTCTTGCATGTGTTAAATGGCAAGAAAAATACATTTTTTCTGCTAAAGGTTAGATAATTCTTAATAATGTGCTAGCTTTCAGGCTCTGTGAAACATCTTTGAATAAAATATCATTCAATTGTCACAGAAACGAATATATTAAGAATTATAAGCAGCCACACGTAATATGTTATTACTCACCTTCAGACCCAGCAGCGCTCCAGAATCTCGAGGCACACTACCATCTTTCAGTCGTTTATTTAACAATATCCGACCAATTAGTCGCTCTCCATCTTTGGATGGTTGCCATGTCACTGGATGCTATGAGGTCAAAGCAATAACACATAGGTCTTTAATACCTAAACTTTCCTGTGTGTCACAGCATTTCTTTAATTATGATTCACTTTCCCCATTTAGAAAAAAAAACACTGTAATTACACAAATATTTATGCTTCGCTATCCAATTAGAATCAGCTTAATTTGGTAATTATACAGCTGAACTTTTTTTTTATCATTAGGGCCACTGCAATAATCCAGAATGGGATATCTCCATTGTCGCACAATTTTGGCATTCTAAAATTTTGTGTAATTACAGGCGTTCATTGTTTTAATTCATGCTCCATGCAAAGAAATAAGCAGACAGGGGCAAGACTTCTCAGTAATACCACCCAACTCCCAGGTCAGAAATCATCACCAAAACCAGCTACCACAATCACCAGGTTTAAGCAACAGCAAGTACTAAAGCAGACAGCATAAACAGTTCTGTTACAACACCTACCAAAATGCCACTGCACCAAAATAAGTTCACATACATGACAGTGGAAGGGAAAAAAGAAAAACACAGTTCTGCGGCAAAACAGATCCAACTTTTCCTCTTAGTCTGATTTTAAAATATCATTTTAAGGTGGACACTTTAAGCTAGGTTAATTAGCAAAATTGGTTTGGGAAGTTCCAACAACATAGGTATCACTGAAGAACAACAACACATGATGTTTCTAAAAAAAGTCTACCATGCAACTGTACCACTGAACATTCCTGTGCATTTTGGAAAAAAAAGTATTTAGTTTTGCTGCTGCTGGACAGCAAACAATAAAGCAAGCGACTCCAGATTTTTTTCTTTTATCTGCACCTTTATGTGCATTTGTTTTTTTTTGTAAGGCCCTGTCCTTTTACATTGAATGACAGAGAGCAAACGAAGACCAAATGAGCAGGTAGAATGCAGGCTATACAGACTTAGTACCTTCTCGCTATGGCTATGTTCCTCGTTTAGTGTTGTGCTACTGCACGTATCTACCCCAGAGTCTTTAATCTGAGGCTCAGACCATTCCAAGTCCTCTTCCAATGAGTGGCCGCCAAATCGCACCATTTTCTTTTGCCTCTCAGACAAGGTGTTAGAGTCCGACAATACTGCCTGCTCACTAGTTTTTCTTTTTCCCCTTTGACTGTTCCCTACAGGCATGGGATAAAAAAAAAGAAACATGCAAAGGCATAAATAAAACAAAGGAAAGTGAAATGAAAAGAAACTGAATGTTAAGGCTCCACATGTCTCACCAAAGACATTGGGGATGCCTCACTGCTATGCCAAGACGCATGGTCCAGCCAGTAGTAATCCACGTCCCCTGTGAGAATCAAACACATAAGTGCAGAGGAGGAAGGTACAGGAAGGACAGAAACGGAAATTACAGACTTTATTGAGTAGCAAGGAGTTAGATATTTATGTGCATCAAAAAATGGTTGCTTGGCACAAATTCAACTTCAGAATCACTAGTTCAGTTGCCAAATCTCATCAGTACTGCATTCTAATCTTTTAATTGAATTTGAGAGTAAATCCCCTCTAGTTTTTCATTACATGGCCGACAAACCAACTGTGATCAAGTGGGCAGGATAGCAACCTGCTCCCAAAGTTGTCACCATTCCAACCAGAATCATTGATTTTTATATTTCAAATGCTCATGTTTCACTGAGTTTTCAAATCTTTCTTTCAACTTATATTCATATTTAGATCACAAAATAATATTAGAAGCATATAAACATTATATAGTTCTTGTCTTTTGGGGGCAGTTAATGGTTGCAGTACTGAGAAAAAGACTTTGAGAATTATTAGCATCTTTACAAAAGGCTGGCAATAATAATTGAAAGACAGTGTTACTCACAGATTGAAACAATGAAAGATGTAATTTTGAAACCTTTTTATTTCAAACTGCATTGTATTAAAAATCTTTACGAAAGCCAAGAAGACACATTAGGAAAAAAAAAGTACATTTTATATATTTGCAAAAAATCCATGAAAGAAGGACAGTGAACAGGAAGAATAAGATTAGTGAACAGAATATCAACTTGAATATTAATACAAAAACACCTGAAGAGACTGTATCCTTTTTAAATGTTAACATAGACGTGTTTGCTAACAGAAACCAGCACCACATTATGTTCAATTTCAAACAACTCTACTGGAATTTAGTCAAGTAATACCCAGTTAGTTTTAGACTTGCCTCTGACAAGCATGTAAAGCACACAGAGCAATGTAGCATGCTAATAGGCACCCACACCTCACTTGGAAGAGACTTTTGGTATCCTTTGCTGGGCAGTGAGCCTGACAGGATTATCTGCTGTTAGTCAATTGGCCCTAGAATTAATATTGGACTGACCCAGTAACGTGAAATTGGGTCTTATAATCTTAGTACTGCATATGGTGGCTGAAATGCACCTGGAATTCTTTTCATCTTGCTTGAGAATGGAATGTCCAATTGAATCAATTTCTAAGCAATGGATAATGTTGTCAAATTACAAATTTTTGCTCTGTTCAGATGATTAGCAATTTTGAATCAACTGCCCTTTTAAAAAGGAAATTTCCTATTTTGATCTGGCTTCTGTGTTTTCAGTCAGACAAATATGAGCAGGCAAGGTGTTCAGGAGAGACCCAAGAGCACCTCATATTCAGTTCTAAATACTGATGGGAGGACAGAGTTCCTCTGGGGAGCACAGCTAGAGCCATCACCATAATACATTGGATGGATCAATAGTAAAGGGAGGGAAGAGAAAGCTCCAGTGAGTTATACTTATAGGGGACACTATCACTGAGTAGAGACCTTTCTCTGGTAACAGATTCCAGGATGGCATGTCACTTCCTTGGTGTCAGGATCAAGGATATCACCAAGTAGCTTTGGAATATTCTGGAAGAAGAGGGTGAACAGCCAGAGGTCATGGTCCACATTGGTATCAATTGCGATAGGTAGAAAAAGGTTTGAGAACCTGCAGGCAAATTTTAAAGGAGTTAGGAAAGTGATTAAGAAGTAGGACTTCAAAGGTAGAAATTTCAGGATTACCCCCAGTGCTGTGTGCTAATAAATACAAAAATTGGAGCATCGAGCAGATGAATGTATGGCTGGAGAGAAAATAAGCTAATTTTTTAAGCTTCTTACTGAAATATAGCAGGAGGTAGGACTTTGGATACTTGGGGCATTGGATCTGGGGAAGGTGAGATCTATATAACAATAAGGGGAAATGATGGCATAGTGGTAGTGTCACTAAACTAGTAATCCAAAAGCTCAGGATCATACTCTGGGGAAGTTGATAGATTTTATATTAAATTGTTAGATCTGGAATATAATGACTGTCTCAGTAATGGCGACCAATTGTCGTAAAGATCCATCTCAATCACTAATAATCCTTTAGGGAAGATGACCTGCTGTTTTACCACAGAAACATGGTTGACTTTTAACTGTCCTGATGGGCAACAAGTGCTAACTTTGTCAGTGAAACCCACATCCCATGAAAGAATACAGAAAGGTGGGTTGTGTTCAGCAGGCTGCAGAATTTTCTTGTTTGCTTGGGCAGTTGAGGAGGATTGTAATTATCTAGGCAGGGGGATGGGAAGTTGAGTATATATTCAGAAGGTAGAAAAAAACAGGAAATGGAGGGCGGAAAACTAGCAAGAGTTTAGAAGGCAGGGAAAACAAGAGTTGAAAAATAATAAAAAAAGTTGATTTGTGCTTAATGGTAAATACCTAAATGCAAAAAGTTGTGGATAAGGCAGGTGAGCTCATGGATAGATGTGAGGAAGTATAATTTTTTTTAGCTTATTACTGAAATATAGCTTGGCGAAGAGCGAGAATGGCAGTTTAACATACCTGGTTACAAGGTTTTCAGGCAAGATAGCAAGGGGGATAAAAAAGCAAATGGAGTATAAATATTACTTAAAGAAACATTACAGCTTTGAGAAAAAGATGTTCAAATGAAGCAATATATGTTGAACTAAGGAGCTGAAGAAGTGGCAATCACACTGTTGAGGTGTATGATAGGCCTCCAAACAAATAGGGGAATTGAAGAGCACATTTGTAGGCAAATTTCTGACAAATGCATAAACAATTAAGGCATAATAGTAGGAGTTTTTAATTAGCCTCATATTAACTGGAAATACAATCAGTGTAAAAGACAGAGGGAAAAGAATTATTAAAATGCACTCAGGAAAATCTTACATTTTAATTTGAATATGTGGCAAGTCCAATAAGTGCATGGGAGTGTGGATCCCTACCAAACCATCCAGGTAATGAAAGTGATCATCTTCCCCTCTAAGGATGAAGTTTCTCCATCTTATTGTAACTTTCCCAAGATGATAGTTGGAAGAAAGTGATATTATAAATGGGTTCAGCGTAATGCATTGAATGCATATATTTCCCTGACCTTCCAATCTTCAGTGGGCCCAGGTGATTAATTAGTCTCAGATTCATGCTTCTTGATAAGAGATCAAATTTGTCAGATTGCAATTCTTCATTTTTCTGTTTGCCAAGGAAGATTCAATTTTCTCACTGGCACTATGTCCTGTAATTCCTGCGTAATGACAATCAATTCACCACTTCTGTCTGAAGAAGGAATTCTCTCTTGAGGAGGTCAGGCATCCAGTTCTTGTATGTTTGGGCAATCTTTCTCATTGGTTCAATTTGTGCATTTAGCACCATTATATCATTATCATTTTTATTTATTCAAACACAAATTTTGCTGTCAGAAATTGAAACCGTGGTGTTGCTGCTACTAATACGTGAAATACTGGAGGCAATTCTCCCATCACAACCCACAACTTTTTTGGTGGGTCGGGCTGGGAGATGTGCGTTGCTGGCTTTTCTCCCCCCCGGGATTTACGCATGCACTGGGGACGCATGCGCATCTCCCAGAGTCAGAGAACAGTCGGACTCAAGACCACGCTGGAAGACAGCTAAGTGATTTGAATCTTTTTTTAATATATTTTGCATGTGATTATCAGGAACTTGATGGGCCCAATTGAATTTCCCACCCCACCAGGAGTACGTCATTCCGCTGGGGTTTAGAGTAGATTCCCATGTTCGGGCAATGAGTGGGAAACCCAGTTGGAATAAAGGTGGAGTGCAATCAGGGCCTTCTAGGGTGTAGGCCAGAGGGGGGGTGCCGCCTGGCCATGGGCATGCTGACAGTGCCAGCCTGTGCCACCTGGCAGTACCCAAGGGGCAAAGTGCCCATGTCCAGGGGGCACCTTGGCACTGCCCACCAGGCACTGGGCAGTGCCAAGGGGGCAGGGCCTATTGTGGACAGGGCCTAGGGGCAATCGATGGGAATTGGTCTGGGCTGGAGGGACACCAGTGATCGGGGAGGGCTGGGGGCGGGTAGGTTGGTCCACCTGGGGGAGGGGGATGGGGGAGGATCAACTAGGGTCTGCCAGGATGAGGGGGATTGCCACTGCTGGGATGGACTGGATATTGGGGCGCTCCGGGCTGGGTGGGGAGAGGGGGAGGTCAGGGCTGGCCTAGGAATTGTCACGGGAGGCATAATCAGGCCATGGGCAGCAGTGGGGGGGGGGGGGGGGGGGGGTGCTGCTGCTGGAGATGCAGCACTGCTGGGGGTCCCAGGCATGCCAGCAATCGAGCTCGCCAGTAAACGGGAGACTGACAGATCGGGACCACTGCATGAGCGTAACGTTCCGGAGCTGTCAGGCTCTGGCACGAATCAGTCCCGCCCCCCCCCCCCCGGCTTTTTCATGAGATTTCCAAATGTGACCTCTGCAGTGCACAGAGTGCAGAGATTTGAGTGAGAAGCTGCACTGAAAAAACAGTCGTGATCTACCAATTGCCACCAATTCAGCACTTTTGGGAGAATCGCCCCCACTCTTCCAGAATTGCCCAACATTTCAGATCTGAAGTGGAAATATTTAAGTGTACTGATCTACATTGGAAAGTACCAAACAGATCCAAATCATTTTTTAAAAGTCTATGTAATTCAATAAAAAGTCTAACATCTCTTTAAAATAACAGTTTAAAAGTAATGCTTAAAAATGTGTATACCATAAACAACTTTAATTAGAAATTGAATACAGACTTGATGTAAATAAAAAGCAAATCTGTTAATGTTATTTTCTAGATGATGGCTATGGAAAATCCAAAACAGCAGACTAAACATGAGCTGTGTGTCATATCTATACAATCACTAGAATAAGCAAATTTATTTGTCTTTATTACTAATTCTTCTGAAATTGTTAATCTTCTACATCACAATAATATAATCAGCAGTGGTAATAAGGGGATTGATTTGTACCATTTCCTCTTGTATGCCAGGCAGATGATACACAGACCACATGGGTAAACAAATCTAACTTTGATATCCATTTATATCCTTTCATTTTGGTTTCTTATCTGAAATTAGTTGTAATCAGTTTGTACGCATGAACTAATCTGGAACTTCAAAGTTTGGCATTGATTCTACTTTTGCTTCAGTGGTACAGAAGCCAAAGTGGAATCTAACCCCGCAACATCAGTCAAATTTGATTCCCTTCGACAAGCACCTCATTGTGCAAGAGACAACTTCAACGATGCAGTTCAACTTCACGTCATAAACTGTGCAAAGAATATAGCATTCACTATATTTCTCACTATATTCTTTCAACTACCACGTGAGTTTAGATTAATAGATGAATGCTCTGCCTGTGCTATTAAAATGAGATGAGGCTGAGGCAGGGGAGGTGTGGTGTAAGAACTGATGGAGAAACATCTCATTCTAGGCTGCAAACTGATGTGCTGTCTAATACAGTGCAGCATAGGAATAGAAGTGAGCCATTAAGCTCCTTGCCATTCAGTGACACCATGGCTAATGTGACCAATTGTAATTCCATATGCTTGCCTTTGCCCCATTTCACTTAATGCCTTTGACTAACAAAAAACTATCAATCTCAGAATTAAAACTAACTCATCTAACATCAATTGCAGTCTATTGAAGAGAATTCCAAATGTTTAGCACGCTCTGCATGAATAAGTATCTATTAATTTCACTCCTAAAGGGGTAGCTCTAATTTATGGCTACGTCACCTACACCTGTGCCCATTAACCTATTCCACCCCAAACCCTAATCCCAGATTCTTCAACTAGTGGAAATAATTTCTGTCTGTCCATGCAATCTGTTCCCTTTTAATACCTTAAAAACGGAACAAATCATCCCTCAACATTTTAAATTCCAGGGAATACAACCTAGTTGGTTTAATCACTCTTAAGAATAAGTAGCTTAACTCTTAAGAATCTACACTAGCTCCAAGTCTGAAGGTGTGGTGTCCAGAATTGCTCACAGAGCTTGAGGGGCCATCTAACCGGGACTTGTACAGCTGAATCATTAACTACACCCTCTTGAATTATATTATTGTAGGTATAAAGGCCTGCTTTCCATTAGACCTTTTGATAATTTTCAGTACCCTAATAGTTGTATATTAGCAGTGGCTGAAGAGACATCTATGACCATTGCTCTACAAACACATCCAAAAAGAAACAACTTGGACTCATATATGAAGCACAAACGCCTCAAAAAATACCTTGGATTTTACAATTAAATAAAATATAGAACCAGCAGCAAAAGCAATAATGAGATGATTATGAGTTTGAACTCCAAACCACAACAATTTGGCTACTAAATGAAACTTCAATATGCTTAGTATGCACTCTGTTGAGCGCTAACATCGCCAGTTGGTCAAATGGAAGTGCAAGTGTTCAAAAAGGCTTTCAAGGAGCAAATCATGCATACAGCTCTCAAACCTATGTGGCTGAAGGAGACTAAATATTGGCACGTAACTGAAGCAGAAAATTAAAGTGAGATAAAAGATTTGTAATTCTGTCTTTCATTTTAAAAAACAATCACAGATTCTTCAGCAGCCCTTTAGCTAGAGATAACGTTTCTACATACTTAGGGGCATTTAGATTTTCACACTTCTTTGCATTTTTTCTAAGCTGCAGAAAGGAATGTATAATTTGGTCTGGAGATACTGGGGCAAGAGCGCCAGGAACAGCCCTTTCCAAAATTCTAGGCCTGTCAAATGTAAACAGCACAAGCAAGAAAGTAAGAAAGATCAAGAGGTCAGTCCATGATCCAGTGCACTAAGCAAGGAGGACAGCTGACAAATCAATTATTTTAATAGATGAAAAATCACAGGTTACACAAATTCAATGTTTTCAACTACGCTCCCTGTGATTGCTGCTCACTGTTAGATCCCAGAACCACCCGTTATAAGTAGGGATATAATTCAGTTGCGTGAATGTCTGTGAAATCATCAGAGTTAAAGCCCCATATAGCCCATTATCTGCAGTTCAGACACCTCAGGCTTTAAAAACGGTGACTTGATTAGTCTTAAATCTTTTTCGAGCTTTTAGCTATGTTATTAATGAGAGCAAATTTATTGTTAGTTATAGATTGAATATCCTGGCACACAAAACCTTTTAGAGAATGCAATACATAACTTAGAGTGTTCAGGTTTCTCAGGTAATTTCAGGCTGTTTGTGCTTATCTCTGTTCCAACTGGTTCCTTCAACTTCTTTTATTGTTCGCTCAAGCTATGCAAAGGAGGGGAGTTTTGATCTGGAGGAGTGGATCGGTTTGGGTGTGGGTTGAGCATTAAATCTTGCAAAAATATGACCACGTCTAGAAGCCAGCTCCAATCTACTTACATCCTCCCGTGTTTAACACAAGAACATCAGGGATTGCTGCGTACTTTTGGGAGATTTGTGTTGCCTAACACTATGAAAATCATTCAACTGGAAAGTTATTTCACCAGTTTTAAGTTTAATGTTGCACCTATAGGTTTTCTGGGGTTCCTGAAATACACTGTTGAAAACAAGACAAGAATGCAATGGCAATTGAGAGAGTTAAATCAAATTCGCAGAAAGTTTCCAACAAATACTCACTACTTGCAGGTGCTTTCTTACTAACTAGTGGGAAAGGTTTCTATCTACAACTTTTGCTGAGAGTTTACTTTGGCGATTTTCTGTATCACATCAGGATGGATGGTACTTGGTTTACTTGGACTAGATCTCAGGCAAGGAGAAACGTGATCAGCAGCAGCAGCAGCCTGTTGTTGAGACGTCTGCAGCTGGTTAGCAGAGGGAGGGCAGCAGAGGGTGCAGACTACCCACAGAAGCGGGTATTCTGGCAGAGGCTAAGTTGTTTACACATCAGGAAGCTGACATCTGCAACCTCCGGCCATAAGAACTGGTTCATGCTGGATCTGATGGCTGGCCACGTGTTACCATCACCAGCAAAGTGGCTGCCACCCTCAATATTTTTTTGCCTCTAGATTCTTCCAGGGCTCTGCCAGAAAACAACGCACAAGACAGATGGCTGATAAATTATTTACCAGGGCAGGCTATTTTGTAAACTTTACCTATGATGTTGCCAATCAGAATGAGTTGGCTTCCCACAAGTGCAGTGCAATCCACACATTCCCAGATCAGCCAACAGCATTTATCAACCTCAAGGGTTGTACAGCTGGTGTGCAACCACAAAGATATTTCTGCAGCTGTGCACCAGATTCTGGGGGAGCTGTCATGTTGCACTCATCCTGCAACATCTTGGACCTGCAACAGACTAAAGGGATGATTAATTGGAGTTTAAATATACCCACTTCAAACTTGGCTGACTGCACCAATCAAAAACCTGACAAATGCTACGCGACCTCTGGATGCATTATTGAAGAAACCATTGGTACGTTGAAGATACAGTTCAGGTGACTCAAAGGGTCTTACGGCATCCTTTAGTATGCACTAGCCAGGGTGACTAACATGGTTGTAGTGTGATCGATTTTACACAACATTGTGCAGCAGCAAGGTTTTGATCTACCAGAGGAATAATGTACTAAATGCATATCATCTTTGGATAATTCTGATATGGAAGATACCCCAAAAGACAGCTCCATCTGCACCCAAGCCAGATATTGGGATTCTGATCAGCATGTGGGTTCTAAATGGTGGAAACAAAGGGTAAAACATTGAAGCATTTGAGCGCAGTCCTGACTTCTACATCCCCATTTGTCATCATCCCAATTGAGGACCTGACACACTTCATTGCTAACACTCAGTTGATGCATAGTAGTAGAGCACTGTAAGGTGAAGGCTAAATTATCTGTTGTCCTGGGAACGGCAGCAAACATTCTGGCATACAGAGCACAATGACCATGATTAAGGCATGCATGGGATGGAGTCCTATGGAGACGATGAGGATGGGAATGGGAATGTCGACCACATGCTTTTACCTGAGGCGTAATCGTGTTGGAGGCAGGAAGGCTGCAGGGTGCCCACTCATCATCCTCCCACCCAATTAAATACCCTCTCTGCCTCCAAACATGCCACAAGA
Source organism: Carcharhinus amblyrhynchos (assembly GCF_965287045.1). NCBI lineage: Eukaryota > Metazoa > Chordata > Chondrichthyes > Carcharhiniformes > Carcharhinidae > Carcharhinus > Carcharhinus amblyrhynchos. Next base: position 20,049,181 of record NC_137331.1, read on the forward strand.
GAGGACAGAAGATTCCACTCATGGATGAATTTCACTGCATGTTTGATGATGCTTAGAATTGTTAACTTCCCCATGCAGGAAGCCCTTCTCACAATACCCTGTGATCCTACTAATGCTGGACACAGATTGTCCAAACTCTCTGTAATCATGATCAGCATGCTTGGAAGCGCTGACAATTCATCACACATGAATGTGCTGCTTCTCAATGATTATCCTTTTTGTTAATCCTCTATTTTAATGCCAGGAGTATTATGAGAAGGGAAAGAGAGTCTTTTAGCAGGTACAAGGGTAGCAAATCAACAGAAGCATTAGTGAAGTACACAAAAGTGCAAGGTGGAGCTTAAGAAAGCAATTAGAAAAACAAAGAGGGGATTTTAAAAAGCTCTGACCGATAAAAATGGTGAAAATTCCAAGATATTCTGTAAGTATATCAATGGGAAGAGGAAAAGAGAAGGGCCCATTCGAAAATGAATGAATTAAGGGTGATGATTGACATGTGGAATTGTGATATGGTAGCCATCACAGTTTGAGGGACTAGCAGCTCAACATTCCAGAGTATAGAATGTTCAGGTGAGACAGAGGAGGGGGGGAAATGAGGCAGAATTATTACAGTAATACTTAAGGAGTTAGTTACGGCAATAAGGAGAGATGGTATCTTGGAGGGGACATCAAATGAAAACAGGGCCAGCCAGATTGGGAGTTTATAATGAACACCTAGCAATTAGTCAGTGGGAAATTGAGGAGCAAATATTGCACAATTTACAGAAGTTTTTAAATCAATAACAATAGGGTAATAATATGAGGTGATTTCAACTTTCCAAATATTAATTGGGATATAGATTGGGCGGGATTCTCCAGCCTCCCTGCCGCGTGCTTCTCGATGTTTGCTGGTGGCGACACTCTCTGCTCCAGCCACTGTCAATAGGATTTCCGAATGAAGGCACCCCACGCTCCCAGGAATCCCGGCGGGGTGTGCTGCTGGCAGGATCGGAGAATCTCACAGCTTTGAACAGACAGAGAATTCTGGCCATAGTGTTAAGGGCTTGGATAGAATGGATTTCTTGAAATGTGTACAGGAGAATTTTTTAGGTCAATTTGTAAAGGTTTCAACAAAGGAAGGAGCTGTGCTGGATCTAATACTAGAGTTGAAGTTGGACAGGTAGTTGAGGTGGTGGTGGGAGAGCATTTTAGTGATAACAATCACAACATGGTACAATTTAAGCTTGCTATAGACAAAGAAGTGACAAGGTGAAAAAAAAAATTTGGATTGGGAGAGAGTGAATTTTAGTAAAATAAAGCAGGATCTGGCCAACGTATAGAGGGAATGGCTACTTGTGGGGAAATAGCAGGGGTGAGGTTCAAAAAAGGAATGGGGAGGGTACAGGTCCAACATGTTCCCATTGGATGGCACAGTAGCACAGTGGTTAGCACTGCTGCTTCACAGCTCCAGGGTCCTGGGTTCGATTCCTGGCTCGGGTCACTGTCTGTGTGGAGTTTGCACATTCTCCTTGTGTCTGTATGGGTTTCCTCTGGGTGCTCCGGTTTCCTCCCACAGTCCAAAGATCTGTGGGTTAGGCTGATTGGCCATGCTAAGAAATTGTCCCTCAGTATCTAGGGATGTGTAGGTTAGAGGGATTAGTGGATGTAATATGTAGGAATATGGGGGTAGGGCCTGGGTGGGATTGTGTTCGGTGCAGACTCGATAGGCCGGAGGGCATCTTTCTGCACTGAAGGGTTCTATGTTCTCTCTAGGGTGATAGGAAGGATTAACAAACACAGATAACCATGGATGACCTGAAATATTTAGGATACGATGAGAAGGGAAAGAGAGTCTTTTAGCAGGTACAAGGGGAGCAAATCAACAGAAGCATTACTGAAGTACACAAAAGCGCAAGGTGGAGCTTAAGAAAGCAATTAGAAAAACAAAGAGGGGATACAAAAATGGTGAAAATTCCAAGATATTCTATAAGTACATCAATGGGAAGAAGATAACCAGGAAAAGAATAGGGCCCATTAGGAACAAGGAGGCAATCTATGGGTGGAGCCAGAGGATACTGGCGGAGTGTTGAATGAATACTTCACATCTGTCTTCACCCAAGAGAGTGAAGATGAAGGTAGGGAACGCGGGGAGAGAGATTGCGAGATTCTTGAGCAAATTAACAAAGGGAAGGACAAGGTATTGGATGTGTTGACAGGCTTAAAAGTGGATAAATCTCCAGGTATGGATGAATTGTGCCCTAGGCAGCTGTGGGAGGCCAGGGAGGAGATTACAAGGGCTTTGACCAAATTTTTAGTTCCTGTCTGGCCACGCAGGAGGTACCAGAGGACTAGAGAACGGTTAATGTTTTTCTGGTATTTTATAAAGGGTTGTAGAGATAAGCCAGGAACTACATACTGGTGAGTCTCATATCAGTGGTAGGGAAACTATTGGAGAAAATCTATCTCCACTTGGAGACGCAAGGCTTGATCAGGGATAGTCAGCATGGCTTTGTTACAGGGAGCTCATGACTAACAAATTTGATTGATTTTTTTGAGGAGGTGACCAGGTGTGTAGATGAGGGTCGTGCTGTTCATGTAAGCTATATGGATTCCTGCAAAGTATTTGACAAGGCCCCACATGGGAGACCTCTAAGGAAGGCAAATGCACATGGGGATTCAGGGTAGTTTGATAAAGTGAATACAAAATTGGCTCAGCTGTAGGAGACAGAGGGTGATGATAGAAGGCTGCTTTAGTGACTGGAAGTTAATGTTGAATGCTTAATCAAAGGAATCTGCACTGGATCCCCTATTATTTGTCATTTATATAAACAGCATAGATGACTATGTCTAGGAATGGGAGGGTTAGTAAATTTGCAGATGACACAAACATTGGCCAGGTGGTTAACTGTGAGACTGGGTGACTTGGGCTACAGGAAGATTTGGATGGGATGGTTAAATGGGCAGATAGGTGGCAGATGGAATTGAACCCAGTAAAGTGTGAGGAGATACATTCTGGAAGGAGTAATTTGATAAGGAAGTGTTAGGGGAAGTGATGGCCTAGTAGTATCATCACTAGATTATTAATCCAGAAACTCAGCCAATATTCTGGGGACCTGGGTTCAAATCCAGCCATGGCAGATGTAAAATTTGAATTCAATAAAAGAATCTGGAATTAAACCATGAAACCATTGCGGATTGTCAGAAAAAAACATCTGATGATTCACTAATGTCCTTTAGGGAAGGAAACCTGCCATCGTTACCCGGTCTGACCTACATGTGGCTTCAGAGCCACAGCAATGTGGTTGACTCGCCATTGCCTTTGGGCCAGTAGGGATAGGCATTAAATGCTGGCCAGCCAGCGACGCCCAGGTCTCATGAATGAATTTTTTAAAAATCAATTAAATGGATGACACTAGGAAGTTCAGAGGAACAAAGGGGTCCTGGTGTGTTTGGCCATAGATCAAGGACCGGGGTTCAAATCTCAGCTTGGATCACAGTCTGTGCGCAGTTTGCACGTTTTCCCGTGTCTGTGTGGGTTTCGTCAGGGTGCTCCGGCTTCCTCCCACAATCCGAAAAACATGCTGGCTAGGTGCATCGACCATGCTAAATTCTCCCTCAGTATATCCGAATAGGCACCGGAGCATGGCGACTGGGGGATTTTCACAGTAACTTCATTTCAGTGTTATCGTAAGCCGACTTGTGAAACTAGTAAATAAATAAATCTTTCTTGACCATCATAGAATCATTCCGTGCAGAAGAAGGCCATTGATTTTGCATACCTCAATCTAATCTCCTCTCCACCTTCTCTTTTTTAAGGAAGCAACCCAACAGGAATTAAAAGGTGCCCATGAAATAAGCGACTGGGGGCATGTCCATGCATGGAGCATCACCAGGCACCAACATCCATATTGAGGCACCAATTCCCATACACTCGAACTCCATGGTCAGTGACGAGTGATGATGCATTTTGATAGTGGAATAACTGCATCTCAATTGTGTCATTGTGTCAAGTTCAATGATGAAAAAGCATAAAAGGCTCCAAGTTCAAGGAAAGGGCTGCAGGAATCAGACTTGTGGTTGAACTGGGTGATTATTGTTCATTCAATGCAGAACCTTTCATGGAAGTTAAATGTCTTGACATGCAATGTATAATGATTAATCTATTTTTCCCCAGTTAACTGTGGCCAGATGTGGGATCAGAAATGTTCTGTAGAAGTGAGCATCTCATTAACACCTGTGTTACAGATAGCCTTAGCATATCGTTCTGATGGGTAGAGATTGTTTTTAAGGGCTTCTTGTGAAAAATCAGCAAGGCCACTTCTAGGAGAGAACTTCTTAGTTTGCATGCTGGTTGATTAGTAATAAAGATTTTGACAGATAAAGGCGGCCTTAAATGTGCCAGGCCTTATTTGGGCCGAGGCACTAAGCAACCACAAACCAGGACCATCTGATACAGCAGAGAAAGAAAGGCTGCCTCACATTGACTCTAGGCCAAGAGGGAGAAGTCAGTGTGAGCAAACACTAGACATTTCACTGGGTGATAACTGTTTGTCCAATGCAGAACCTTTTATGAAAATTAAAGGTCTTGACACACAATGTATAATAATTAGTCTATTTTTTCCCCAGTTGATCACAGCCAGATACGGGATCAATAACAGAATGTTTTGTAGACGTGGGCATCTCATTAATACCCGTGTTGACAGATTGCCTTGGGCATATAGTTCTGATGGGTAGAGATTGTTTTCAAGAGCCTCTTCTGAAAGGTCAGCAAGGCCACCTCTAGGAAAGAACTTCTTGGTTTGTTAGCCTCATATCCTCATATGCACTTATCCTCATATGGAATGATTGTTGATCTGAAAGAGGTGAAATTCCTGGTTGCACATGTCACTATCCAGTGGTCTAAAGTAGCCCTCACCATTTTATCAACCTTTTTCCTCCATCCCCACCCTCTGGAAGCCAGTAAAATTCTGTACCTGGATCCTCAATAAGCTCTACAAATCACCATGGAAAATGTTGGTATGCTCCTTCTTTTCAAAATGCTGACCTCCAAAGTTCTGCTTAGTTTCGAAAAGGCCATTGTTGCAGGATCTCACAGCATAGCGAATCAACCTGTTCATGCCACCACCATGTCTCACATCCATGGGTTTGCTTAAGGCAAGTGGATGCCACAGGAATCCCCCATGTAAGGCCAGGGCCTCCAAGTATCTCAATCACAGCCTCTGTTTCAGCCCTCTCACAGTTCATTCACTGGGGTTACACCAAGAATGGACTACATGGCAATGGGACTTTGACTCCAGCAGTTTTAGCTGTTTCAGTGATTGTACAGAAAAATGCCAGGACTCTTACCCCACCGAGGGCAGAGTTCCAGTTCTGTATAAATGCAGAAAATCCAATATGACAAAACCAAAACACAATGATATTAATCATTTGTGTTCTGAAAGAAAAGTCATATTCAATTCAAAACAGTAACTCTGTTTCCCTCTCCACAGATGCTGCCAGACCTGAGTGCTTCTATTGCTTTCTGATTTTCTTTTATTTCAGAAATCCAGCATCTACAGTATTTTGCACTTATTTTAATCAAAACCTTAGCCCTGACGATACAACAACGACGAGCTAAATTCCCAGTGCCAGTACACACTCAGAAATTTACCTGAGAGAGAGGTACGATTTATTGATCCAGCTTGCAGGAGAAAACTGTGGGAAATTGCAGTCCGTTATACTCCATCCATTTATTTTAGTAGATAGAAAATCATGGACTCCACAATGGTGCCTTTCTGAGATCCAATGCCTGTATTTTCTATACCTCTGTTTTGACAATGTAAACAAACATGATGGTGGCTACTGGGTGGAAATGGGATTCATAGGCAACACCTCAGGTGCATTGCAAACCAGGGCGGCACGGTGGCACAGTGGTTAGCACTGCTGCTTCACAGTGCCAGGGACCCATGTTTGATTCCTGTCTTGGGTCATTATCTGTGTGCAGTTTACACATTCTCCCATGTCTGCATGGGTTTTCTCTGGGTGCTCTGGTTTCCTCCCACAATCCGAAAGACATGCTGTTTAGGTGCATTGGCCATACTAAATCCTCTCTCAGTGTACCCGAACAGGTGCTTGAGTGTGGCAACTAGGGGATTTCCACAGTGACTTCATTACAGTGTTAATGTCAGCCTATTTGTGACAAATATATAAACTTTAACTTCTTCACTCAAAGGGTGGTGAATCTCTGGAATTCTCTGCCCGTTGAAGTGGTGGAGGCTGCCTCGCTAAATATTTTTAAGACGCGGGTTGATGGGTTTTTGATAAGAGAGGGGATTAAGGGTTATGGGGAGAGGGCGGAAAAGTGGAACTGAGCCACGACAGATCAGCCATGATCTTATTGAATGGCGGGGCAGGCTCGAAGGGCTAGATGGCCTACTCCTGCTCCTATTTCTTATGTTCTTATGTTCTTAACTTTAACCATACAATAAGCTAAAAATCGCAAATAGATCTCAATGGGAAGACAGAAAGCAGAGACAAGGCACTTTCTCAAAGCAATAATGGAAAATCCATGGGGAACCAGTTCAGGTCACCTAATTGGGCAACTTACTGATCAGTGAAAAATTGATGCCATGAAGATGATCTGAAGCTTGTGCCCTTCAATGAAAAGAATTGGTCATAAAAGGATTTGAAGGAGGATTCCCTTAAAATTAGACTTACAAAAAAGATATTTATAACATTAACCCACAAAAATCAGGTCACTTGCTGTATCGTTATTCCCTAAACTTGATCTTTCAGTTAATTGCAACCCAAAATTCTGAAATGGTTCCCAGTTTAATTACAATTTCAAAGAAAGTGGCTTATTTAGTGGAGCATTTGGAGAGCATATAGTTGCAGATAGAGAGGGCTCATGGATGTGCAACCCTGGCTAACTTGCTGTTTTCATAAATCATGAAAATATGTATCAAGTTTAACTAATTAAACTCTACATAAAGAATGCAGTCAAGTACTAAAATGTCTGGTCAACAGATATTCAACTGGAGAACTGTGAAAATACACAAGCAGGAGAAGAAATAACGGTAACAGAGATAGTACATTAACACTGGAAGCAAGAAATTTGTTTATCTTGTACCAATAGGAACCACCACCATTCAGCAAAACATTAACTTACCTGAAGGATTTTGTCTTGGAGGGGCGGGTTGTGGTGGTGGATAAAACTAACCACTGTGAAAATTGTTGAGTACTTCAATATCTCTAAGAAATGGATAGTGTATTTTGTAGCACCACATTGCTGTGGGTATTCAATATTGATTTCTCTTCACTAAATTGTTTTTATAGATGTTCAGGAAAAATATAAAGCATTCCAGGTAACATCAATGATTCCAAGCCAGATTATTTCTGTGAAATAAGCAAACAAGCAAAAAAAAGCCTATTTAAAATTACAACCACTGGGTACAAGAATGCGCCATTCAGCTCTCTGACCTATCCTAGGTGAGAAGGTGCAGAGGAGATTTACAAGGATGTTGCCTGGATTGGGAGGCATGCCTTATGAAGATAGGTTGAGGGAGCTAGGTCTCTTTTCCCTGGAGAGACGAAGATTGAGAGGCGACCTGATAGAGGTTTATAAAATGTTGAGAGGTATAGATAGGGTGGATTCTCAGAGGCTATTTCCCAGGGCTGAAATGGTCGCTACGAGAGGACACAGGTCTAAGGTGCTGGGGAGCAGGTACAGAGGAGATGTCAGGGGTAAGTTTTTAACTCAGAGTGTGGTGAGTGAGTGGAATCGGCTGCCGTCAGTGATGGCAGTGGCGAACTCGCTGGAGTCTTTTAAGTGGCTTCTGGATGAGTACATGGGATTTAATGGGATTGAGAGTTATAGATAGGCCTGGTAGGTACGGATATGATCAGCGCAACTTGTGGGCCAAAGGGCCTGTTTGTGCTGTAGTGTTCTATGTTCTACGTATATTCAATTCGTGTGAAGATGCCAGCATTGGACTGGGGTGGGCACAATAAGAAGTCTCACAATACCAGATTAAAGTCCAACAAGTTTATTTGGAACCATGAGCCTTCGGAGTGCTGCTCCTTCATCAGGAAGGAGCTTCTTACTATAGTCAATTAAAACATGCGAGTCTGTCTCTTTACTTCATTTACCCAGATTCATCATCCCTAATCATCCATGTGTAACAAAAATCTATCCATCTCAGTTCTGAAATTGCATAACTGATCTCACCTCAACAGCTTTTCCGAGCAGAAAGCCCGGTTTCCAGCACCTTTTGAATGAACTGTTTTTTGACATACCCACGAGCAGCATAGCTCTAATTTTAAGATTATACGTCCTTATTCTGTACTCCACCACCAGGGAAAATGGATCCTCTCCACTACACTGAATTTCTAAATTTCTTAAGCTACTCAACCGCTTAATCTTCTGCACTTGATCGTATAGAAGTCTAGTCTATGGAACCTCATCTTTTCATTTAACCCTTACATTCTGAAATGGAATTACACATTGTAGAGGTTTGGTACATGAAGAATTAAAAGACCAACAAAAAGGAGTACTGCAGACTCAATGACATATCAAGGGCTGTGTCTAAATGGGTAAAGTGCTCCACTGAGAATCCATTGAGAGAGAGTTTTGCAGAGATGTATAAAAACTTAAAGGCTGGAATTTCACCTTCAAGGCAGGTAGTGGGAGTCAGGGAATTTCTTGCCTTGGTGTGCCTGCCTAGAGAGAATGTGCTTGATAGGTGTGGATTTAGTTCCCGGGGTGGGGAGGATGGGGTGTGCGAGTGCATGATAGAGTAAGCACGCTGTTCTTGAACGCAGATTGAAGACAGCCACAGGAATTTCCAACTGGTAAACCTCCATATGATGAAGAGTTGTGGATGTTCGGTTATTGAGTATAATTAAGGCAAGAGGTCAATAAATTTTTAGGCATTAAGAGACAGGAGGATAGTTCAGGCAGGTGGAGTAGAAGTAGAGCCATGATCTTTTTGAATGGCAGAGCAGGCTTGAAGGGTGAATGGCCTCTCCTCCTAATTCATGCTTTCTTGTATGCTTGCTCATGCAGTTCCCCCCACCGTGACCTCAGTCACTTGCCCTGCCCTATTTCCCAAGGGTAGGTCATGTTTTGCCCTTTCCTGAGTAGGACCCTCTACAGACTGTTTGAGGAAACTTTCCTGAACACACTTAACACATTCTATCCCAGCTAAGCCCTTAACACTATGGTAGTCCCAGTCTATGCTAGGAAAATTAAAATCCCCTAATATGACAACTCTTACTCCTGCAAGTCTCCCCAATCTCTCTGCATATTTGTTCTTCTAATTCCTATTGACTATTTGGGGGCCTATAGTACAACCCTAGTAAGGTCACCACCCCCTTCTCATTTCTTCGTTCCATCCACAAAGTCTTGCTGGATCATCCCTTGGTTATTTCATCTCTGACTACTGTCATGATGCTCCCCTGAATCAAAAATGCAACTTCCCCTCCTTTCCTTCCACCACCTTTGTCCTGCCTAAAGCACCTGTACCCTGGAACATGAAAGAGGGGTCACAGTGATGCACCATACTGCTCCTTATGCAATTATTTGGTTTACCCTTTGAATGTAAAATTACAGTTGTAAAAGAGACTTGCATTGCTCCACATCTTCATCAGTCACAAGAAGAGTTTCAATATTTTTGGCATTTGCACTTTCTAGCCAAGATGAAAACTGAGCACAATACCTTTCAAGATGTGGTTCAGCCACTTTGGTGAAATATTTGGCATAGCTTGTTTTGATTTGGTTGTTGGGAGAGAACCGAAACAGCTGCACCTAATTTTCTTTGCAGTTTTCATTATGTAAAAGATTGTGTGTTTTACCATAGCTATATTGCATTGTCAAAACAAGCAAAATAGACATTCAGAAAGCTGCTATCACTTATAAGCTCAGAGCAATCTGTTCAGAAATCTCCGCTACGTTCAATGCTACGTTCATTCTAGCAGGCTGTCTTTCACAAGTTGCAAGCTTAATTTGTTGCAATTAAAAGTGTATAATAGAAGTCTGATTACATTGAGGTATTATCACTTACATCACCTTCTCAAGGGCAATTAGGAATGGGCAGCAAATGCTGCCCTTGTTAGTAACATTTGCATACTTCAAATAAATAAAAAAAGGATCTTTGTTCTTCTTGTTGCAACTTGGTGCCTAGCTCTGCAAGGGTGATTTTAAATATGCTAATCCCTTTTCAACCTTCATATTAAAACCACAGATAAAGCCTGCAGTATATGTACACATAAAGGGAATGACTTCAAACCATATATCTAATGTTTGAAACATTACTTCCCAGTTAATGTGACTGCTGCATAGAAACCAGAAGCCGCTGAAACAGCAAAAAACATTTCACATGAAACAGTGCACTATCAGATTTCTCAGAAAGATTCATCCAGGTAAAGTCAGGCTGCTGGAAGTATCTTTGATTTTAATGGCAAATTTGATTTTTCAATTAAAATGCACTTCTTAAGGGATGTTATATCTGGTGAAGAGCTCAATTACATTTTCCCACTGACATTACAGCTCCAAAACTTATCTTACTTATAAAAAAGGAATCATTATTCACAATATTTCAAAATATTTCTGCTTATGCGAAGGACATATAATAGGGGAGAGAGGGATAATCAATGTATTCTTTTCAGAAGGAAGGCAAATCAGTCATGAATCAGAAAGTTGTGTGTAGGTTTTAAATATCTGCCCTCAAACAGAATTGTTTCCTACTATACTGTCTGTTTATTAAAGTATTCCCAGCTTTATCCTGTAACAATGGGCGGCACGGTAGCACAGTGGTTAGCACTGCTGTTTCACAGCTCCAGGGACCTGGGTTTGATTCCCGGCTCGGGCCACCGTCTGTGTGGAGTTTGCACATTCTCCTCATGTCTGCATGGCTTTTCTCCGGATTCTCTGGTTTCTTCCCACAGTCCAAAGATGTGCGGGTTAGGTTGATTGTCCGTGCTAAAATTGCCCTTAGTGTCCTGAGATGCATAGGTTAGACGGATTAGTGGGTAAATATGTAGGGAAATGAGGGTAGGGCCTGGGTGGGATTGTGATCGGTGCAGACTCGATGGGTCGAATGGCCTCTTTTTGTACTGTAGGAATTCTAAGTCAATAAAAACAATTTGCACCATGTTATTTCATGGAGGGAAGGGTGTGGAGTTTGACACCGAACAGATATTCGGAGTGATGTTAAAGAGGTAGATTCCTGATGACACTATCATAGGGACCATTAGATAAAACAAGCAGGAAGTTTTAAGGCCACTAAGACTTAAAATTCTGCCATTGATGGTGGATTAGGAGGAAAACAGAATGACTGAAATTCACAAAATGTGGGCATTGCTGGCTAGGTCAGCATTTATTGTCCATCCTGGATTAAACTTGAGATGGTGGGAATGAGCTGATTTCTTGAACCACTGTGGTCCACGTGGTGCAAGTACATCTACAATGCCATTAGGAAGGGAATGTGACCGTGAATGTGAATTCCCTTCACGTACTTAAACTGCAGCTTTATCTGTGGTTGTAACATAAAAGATGAAAACAGAATGTGAGTGAGAAACTCATTTACAGCAGACACTGGCTCACAATTTGGACTACCATCACTATTTTGCCTGACTCTTTCTTCAGGTGAAGTATCTTCTTATGTTGTGCAGCTTCATACAAAAAAAGGAAACTGAATATTTAACAGTATTCAGCATTTAGGAAGGATAGGCTAAAAGGAAAAGGAGATGTGATATCGCTGGTTAGTAAAGAATGAGATTGGAAGGTCAATTATAGAATCAATTTGGTTGGAGATAAGAAACAGTAAGGGGCAGCAAAAATTGTCAGGAGCTTTTTATAGGCCAGCAAACAGCAGTGGTGATGTAACGCATATTGCATGTTGAAATTAGAAGTGCGTGTAACCAGGATAATATAGTAATCATTGAGTCTTCAATCTACATATAGACACAGTAATTAGCACAAATTAAACAAATGCACAGAATGTATATGAGATAGTTTTCTGGAACAGTATGTTGAGAAACCAACTAGAGAATGGGCTGTTACAGATCTCATGTTGTGCAATGAGAAAGGGCTAATTAATGATATTGTTGCAAGGAACCGCTAGACAAGAATGGCCATAAAGTGATAAAACTTTACATTAACTTTGAAAGTTACATAGTTCAACATGAAACTAGGATCTTGAGTATAATCTACGGATGCTACAAAGGTGTGAGGGGTAATTTGACTGTGTTAGAATGGAAAACTACTTTAAAAGATATGATGGTAGACATGCAATAGCTAGCATTTGAAGAAGTCATTCATGGTTTAAGTAAATACAAATTTACATCCCTTTGAGGCACAAAAGTTTAGCTCGAAAAGGCATGGCTAATAAGAGAAGTTAAAGATTGTGTTAAATCAAAGAAAGGGGCATACAAAGATGCCTAGAAGTAGCAGGCCTGAAGATTTAAAGCATTCTAGATGTCAGCAAGAGTACCAAGAAACTCATACTGAAACAGAAAATAGAATATAAATGCAATTTAGCAAAAAACATTAAAACAAACAGCAAAAGTTTCTATAGGTATGTAAATAGGAAAACATCAGCAGAAATAATTAGCAAATGTAGGGCCACTACAGGCAGAGACAGAACAATTTATGATGGGAAATGAGGAAATGACAGAGAAACTAAAGAAATACTTTTTGTGGGATTCTTTGGTCCTGTAGATGAGTTTACTAATGCCATGGAAGTCAAAGGACTTTAGTTAGTTCATCCCATCACTGAGGTAAGACCAGAAAATCTTGGCCTTTGTGTCTATCTTCACGGAAGAAGATACTAAACACTTCCTTGGAAAATGGAAGAACCAAAGGACTTTCAAAAATGAGAAAGAGGAAGAAATTAGTATCAGTAAAAAGGTGGAACAGGGCCTATATTCCCCAGGGTTTAGAAGAATTAGAGACAATCTCATTGAGTCATACAAATTCTTTTATAGGGCTGAACAGGCTAAAGGCAAGAAGGATTATTCCTCTGGCTGGGGTGTCTGGAACTGGAACCAGGGGCATAGTCTCAGAAAATTAGGTCAGGACTGAGCATGAAGGGGAATTTCTCAGAGGATAAAGTTTATTTACTATTTGTGTCACAAGTAGGCTTCCATTAACACTGCAATGAAGTTACTTGAAAATCCCCGTGTCACCTGCACATCTTTGGACTATGGGGGAAAACCAGAGCACTTGGAGGAAACCCATGCAGTCACATGGAGAATGTGCAAACTCCATACAAACAGACAGTAACCCAATTGAATCTGGGTCCCTGGTTCTGTGAGGCAGCAGTGTTGCCCAGTGTGCCACCGTGCCACCCAAGTGGTATCTTAGGTTTTATTAATAGGGGTATTAGCAGTAGAGGAAGGAGGTCATGTTCTACTTCTATAAGTCACCAGTTAGGCCTCATCTGGGGTACTGCATCCAGCCTCAGCACCATACATTAAGAAGAAAGGAAAGACATTGGAGGGAGTACAAATGAGATTCACGAGAGTTATAAACGATTGTAGCTATACGGGTAGGTTGGAGAGGTTGGTTATATTTTCCTTGGAGAAAGGAAGGCTGAGAGGAAACTTGATTGAGATCTTCAAGATGCTGAGGGGTATGGACTTGGCAAATAGTGAGAACTATTCCTTCTCAAGAGCATCAAGAACTAGAGGGCACAGATTCAAAATAATGGGCAAAAGGAGTAAAAATGATGCAAGGAAACAAAACTTCATCCACAAGATGTTTGGAGTATGGAACAATCTTCCAGAGAAGGTGGCAGATTCGATCGAGGTATTTAAAAAAAAATCACTATCTGAAAAGAGAGAATATGCAAGGTTACAGCAGGGGAGTTGAACTAGGTAGAATGTTCTTTCAGAGAGCCAGTACATGCTGAATGGGCTGATTGGTCTTTTTCTGTACTGTAAAGATTCCACGAAAATAGGTATGAAAGGATATGGTGATCGTGCTGGAAAATCATGTTGAAGCCAAGGATCAGCCATCATCGCATTGAATGACAGACCAGGCCCAAAGGGCCGAATTGCCTTCTACTTCTTATATTTATTCAGATCATGATGCTCCTCTGTCTTTTATTCTGTTGTTATTGTTGTCTCTCTCTTTCTCCTTTCTCCTGTCCTTTATACTTTCTTCCCTGGTCTTTACAGTAAAAAAGTTTCTTAATTACTGAATTATTGAATTTTTGCTCTTTTTGACCTGGCAATTCTGATTGTGCCAATGTGTGTAACTTGGAGTCTCAAAGTATCAAACTCAACGAATTTGGTGAGTGAAAGAATTTTAAGAGTTTTAACAGTTGATTTCTTTCTAAAATTTAGTGCGGTTTTGCATTTAACATTTAACTAAACTTCAATCTTCACTTGTCGCTTCTTCCATAGTAATAATCAATAGTAAACAAGTGTTACAGTTCATTAATTAGGTGGCTGGGTAGAACTTTTAAATACAGCTGGTGAGGGGGATTTGGGTTTTTGGATTTTTTTACCAGGAGCTTTTTGCTAATACATAGGATCTAGTTCTACAGAGTACTGCTTCTACAGAGTACTAAATTCATAGAATCTGGTGCAATAAGGAAAGAGATGCTGATCTAATGTTTTTTTTAAATTATGGGGCCATCCAAAAAAAGGGAACAGGAGACAGGGAAAACTGAGGCTTGAGGTCTAGAAGCATTATTTAAAATCAATAATTTAAACAAGGCACTGATTAGATTCAGAAATAGGGAATAGAGGATTTTTTTAGATCATGGATGGGCAGTTGAGACCTGGAGCAAGACTGTGTGATTTAGGCTGCTAAACATCCCCGTGGTCCAATGGGTGTCCCGACTGAACATAATATCGGGAATAGTCAGTAATGATACCGATTGCCCTGAATTGGCCAGCTAGAGCTCAGAGGATACACTCAGCATTAAAAGATGGCAGTCAAACTCTCGAGGCTGGAGGGTCAATAGAATGGCCATCCAGCATGTAAGGAGCGGCAGCCCACAGTTCAGGCAGGGAAGAGAGAACATGAGGCACCTCTCAGCAACCTTAACAAATTTGAAATAAAAAATAGTCGCATTCATTGGGCTCCCATTGTGGAAGGAGGTCCTACCACTGCTATGGCCAAATAGGTGTGGGGGTGGGGAAGGGTCTTAAAGGAATCCAGGAGCACTGGTCCCAAAGATTCTGTCAACAATCAGACATCTTCGTGCAGTTAGAGTACTTCCAATGTTGTGGGATGCCCATTGGCTGACTGGAAATTTTCAGTCAGCCTCTGATAATTGACCTTATTTGGCTTTTAATAATGTTAATAAGCTACCCATCACTTGAGGCCACATCAGCCTCCAGCGAAATAGTTTGGAAGCGGAATGATGCCAGCAAATTCCATCCCATCTACCTCCCAAGGCAAAAATCCTACAGCTGTTGCTTGCAACTCCTGCACCATGTGAGAACTTCAAGACTTTGTATCAGAAGTTTCACAGTAAGAAGTCTCACAACACCAGGTTAAAGTCCAACAGGTTTATTTGGTAGCATAAGCCACCACCAAATAAGCCTGTTGGACTTTAATCTGGTATTGTGATACTTCTTACTGTGTTTGCCCCAGTCCAAAGCTGGCATCTCCACATCAGAATTTTCATCAGTTGGGCTTGAGCTCAGGATTTCCAAGCTTGAGGCATCTGAAGTCATTGCAGAACATCAAGAGGGATGAGAATTTCCCGCATTATACATTTCAGGAGGTGGGCACCTCAAAGGTAGTTGGAGTTCAGAATTGTAGACTGATGGCCATTTAGAAGAGTGGGAAAAGGCAAGAAGTGCAGATGTCTTTGGGGTGTCTGCCACTGTGAAACCATTAATCTGCATTGGAGACTGCTGGGAGTGACAACAACTTAAAGAAATGCCTTCCAGACGGGGGATGGGTGGTGAGGAGATTTGGTTGTGAAAACAGCAAAGCATAGAAATGTAGCCATTATACAAGATTCCACTGCCGTCGGTGGAAGCAGCTGCCATCGGTGGTGGTGGAGGCGAACTCGTTGGGGTCTTTTAAGAGACTTCTGGATGACTACATGGGATTTAATGGGATTGAGGGTTATAGATAGGCCCGGTAGGTAGGGATATGATCAGCGCAATTTGTGGGCCGAAGGGCCTGTTTGTGCGGTAGTGTTCTATGTTCTATTCGGAGGATAGACAATTGTTTCCATGCCCATATCAATCTGAGTAAGACGAGTGCTCCAAATCACTGAGAGAACTGATCTGTGAATCTACCCTCCTAATCCATTCTCTATAGGTCAAGAAAGTAGACCCTTTCTGGCCTGAGTGACTCTGCAGTCTTCCATCTATCTTCTCTTTCTTGGTCCAGCCAATCTATCTCATTGACTGAATGGGTATGAGTTTGCCTTAGCCTGGCTCTCCACATTTTTACTCAATTACAATTAACAATAAAATTCTAGCCTGCAAGAAAAAGTTACCTGTAAAAAGATAAAATAAGATTACCTGTAGTTTTGGAGAGTGTAACAACCTTGATTTGCTTTTAGTGATGCTAGGATATTACATAAGAACATAAGAACATAAGAAATAGGAGCAGGAGTAGGCCATCTAGCCCTTCGAGCCTGCCCCGCCATTCAATAAGATCATGGCTGATCTGTCGCTGCTCAGTTCCACTTTCCCGCCCTCTCCCCATAACCCTTAATCCCCTCTCTTATCAAAAACCCATCAACCCGCGTCTTAAAAATATTTAGCGAGGCAGCCTCCACCACTTCAACGGGCAGAGAATTCCAGAGATTCACCACCCTTTGAGTGAAGAAGTTCCTCCTCAACTCCGTTCTAAACCGCCCCCCTTTTATCTTGAGGCTGTGCCCCCTAGTCCTACTGTCCTTTCTGAGCGGGAAGAGTCTCTCCACCTCTATCCTATCCATTCCATTCATCATCTTATACGTCTCAATGAGATCTCCCCTCATTCTTCTAAACTCTAACGAGTACAAGCCCAGTTTATTCAGCCTCTCCTCATAGCTCAACCCCCTCAACTCCGGTATCAGCCTAGTAAACCTCCTCTGCACTCCCTCCAAGGCCAAAATATCCTTGCGTAAGTACGGCGCCCAAAACTGCACACAGTACTCCAGCTGCGGCCTCACCAATGCCCTATACAGCTGCAGCAAGACCTCCCTACTTTTATATTCAATCCCCCTCGCTATGAAGGCCAGCATCCCATTCGCCTTCCTGACCACCTGCTGCACCTGCAAGCTTATTGCTTACTTTTATGTAACAGCACAGTTGGAAAAATCTTCTGAGCCAACTCCACAGATAAGTTCAGGATTGTTTCCCCAGTGGAAACAATTAAAAGTTACCTAAAACCCATTAAATGAGCAAATAATATTAAAATCCAGATGGGGTAGGTAAAGTGTATCGCAATAATCAGTGCTGTCATTGTAAAGCTCATTAATGGAGAAGTTTAATTGAATTTTTCATTGAGTTCAGAGAGAATTTCTTTATTGTTCCAGTGCCTTAGGTGCAGACACTGACTAATGACAAAACTATAATGTTATTTGTGTGATGATATGAAACCTGTGAAGAGAGTGTCCCTCATCTGATTGGTACAGGAGGATTCTGTTACGATATTATGGTCAGCACCAACTACAAAATCACAATCTTGTTCCAGAATTAAGATACTTCAGTCTGCCTGTTACATCAAGGGATTTCTGCCTGGTAGGAATAACATAGCTTTCAAATCATCACATACCTCCACTGGAGCCCCAACTGAAACAGACTGACAGGTCATAAAAGACCTTCCTTTACCTCGGTTGGACAATTCTCATGACACAATTGCCAATCACAAATATTACAAATTACATGGTAAATAAAGTGACAATCATTTATTCATTTGATTAGGAGACATGATGTGATAGATTTTATGTTAATGAATAGAATTGACACTGTTAAAGAAGACCAAAATAAAGTGGAAACCATGACGGACAATAACTCAATTGCTATTGAATGTAGTATTGTTGATTTATTTATTATTGTCACATATATTAGTATATCATAAAAATGTTTGTTTCTGGCACACCATATAGGCAAAGGGAAGGAAAGGAGTGCAGAATGTAGTGTTACAGTCATAGCTAGGGTACAGGGAAAGCTTGTGGATTCATGAGTACCATCATCATAACCTTCATCTTAAACTGTGATTTGTTAGGCCGTCCACAAGATAGTTTAATTTTATAAAGATTGCATACATTATTGCTTCTGTCAATATCTTACACCTACCTGCCCATCATTCAACTTTAGACCAACACACCCATCAGGAATTTAATAGGATGAGGTGTAATATAAGTTTCACATCCTATCCAATTCTATTCTCCACTGTCGTCAAAAATTATTTGAAAAACTAAATGATTTGTTTAAAAGTAGTTATTCAACTAAACTTTTGTTGCATTTTTTAACACACAGGTGCTATAGATCAGTAGTTCCCAACCTTTTCAGCAACACGGCACACTTCAATGAGACAAAGTATTCCACAGCACACCAACTTTTTTTCAACTGAATCATTTGCTCATAAATGTCACATATACTTTCATTTACTATGGTAACGGTCTTACTAGAGAGGTTTGCAACACACAATTAAAATTCAATGTATCGCAGCAAATCGCAAAGTTGAGTAAACGGCAACTTACTGGGTTAGTGGGGAATCTGGGACTGCGGTATGCACGGAGTCTTTTGATCCAGGGAGGAATTGATTTCGGGATTACTACTGGGACGGATCTACCCCCCAACAGCAATCATTGCTGGAGATGAATAGGGTCATGAGCGGGCGTTTGGAAGCTGGAGGGTAGTTTAACGTGATGACACCTGCAAGCCCTGGCAAAGAGGGTGTGGGTTGGGAGGCTGGGGCAGGGAGGACAAGGAACCTGGCATGAGATTGCAGCAGGGGACAGGAAAAGGCCCTTGAGGGCCCCTCTGTTGGCCTCCGGGCAAGTATCCTGCCCGACGTTTCCCTGGTCATGCATAAAATTGCAGATAGTCAGGTAGGCACCAGAAAAGCTGCCATTGGCATTGCGCAATTCTCAACCTGCCAACCAACACCCCGGGAAGTGTAAAACTCTGCCCGCTGTTCCCTTTTAAATTCTTCATTTTCTTTAGGTTTTAATTTCCCTGCTTCAGGTAACGCACCTTTTTTTGGTTAACTCATTGCTTGCCATACAGAAATGAAAATTTTCTGGCTAGTCTTGAGAACAGAGATTTAATTAGAATTTGTGATATTAGTCAAATATTTTATTTATTTTGTAATCTATGCATCATGATGAACCCTGTGTATCCAACAGAACAGCCAACATTCAGTAGTTCAGTACGCACAGCCTTTGGCAACATCTGCAGAGCTACTTTTGAAGTAGAATTCCATTCTAAATTAATGCTGAATTAACATAGTATTTTGCAAATGAAATTGATAAGATCTCCGGGGAAAAATATATAAACATGAAAATCCATGGTAGAATGTGCCTTTGTGCCACACTCCCAGTTCCTCCTCCCTTGCTCTTCTCATTGTCATACTCCTAAAATTTTTCTCAACCTTTCTTGGGCTACTGTGATGGGCACTGTTTAAAATCTACAGCAAGGCACAGCACCGCAGTTGGGAACCATTGCTAAACATAAAGCCTGATTATAAATCTGTGCAAATAGTGTGTTTTGGAGGTGGAAAAAGCTCTACTTTAAAAAGTTTTTAAAAAGATAGTGGAGAATGATTGTGAAAACAACAGTGTCAGATGAGATGGATGTGTCGAGTGATATACTGCAGAGGTTAGTAGTTGGGTTTTCATATGCTGATGACTGGGATGTGGCAAACAATTAAGGTGATAGAGTTCAGTGATCAGCTTCTTGGTGAACCTTAGCCACTTCAGATATAGCTCCTGGCTGAGGTGGCAGGAAAAGAAGTGTTCTCAGAAGACCCTAGATTGTATGCCCTTCAATTAAGAGTCCTCGTCTCTCTGCAAACAGCCTTCCTCTTTACCTGTGCCCCATCTCCCTGCCAAGCTGCAGTTGAATAAGCATTGTAATAAAGCTCCTATTAGACAGAACAGGTTTTCTGCTGATAGCCCTTCAAAAGAGCATAAGTCCAGAAAGAATTCCTTCCGACTCCGACGCCTTATCAAAACTCCTCCAGCAACACTGGACACAATACATCCACCCATTCTGCAACATCAAAAGAAAGTCAAGAACAATTCAGTTTAAAGTCCTGTCTAATGTCTTTTAACTCCCTCCACCTCTCTCTCTTCCTGCTCTCCTTTTTGTTTATTTATTAGTGTCAGAAGTGGGCTTACATTAACACAGCAATGAAGTTTCTGTGAAAATCCCCTTTTCGCCACACTCCACCACCCGTTCGGGTACACTGGAGGGAGAACTGAGCATGGCCAATCCACCTAATCAGTATGTCTTTCAGGCTGTGGGAGGAAACCGGAGCACCCCACGGAAATCCACGGGGAGAATGTGCAGACTCCACACACAGTGACCCAAGCCGGGAATCAAACTCAGATCCCTGGCGCTGTGAAGCGGCAGTGCCATCCCCTTACTGCCACACTCCCAGGTCCCCCTCTCCTGCTCTCCTCATCGCCATACTCCTAGGATTTTTCTCAATCTTTCTTGGGTTCTGTGATGCGCACTGTTTAAAATCTGCAGCAAGTCACAGCACAGCAGTTGGGAACCATTGCTATACATAAAGCCTGATTATAACTGTGCAAATAGTGTGTTTTGAATTGGTAAAACTTGTGAGTATGAATTGAGTGAATGTGAGAACAACAACTGTTTATTAGCAGATTTTGTGCTCCGTAAAATTCACAATCTTATTAGGCTGAAGGAGAGAGATAATGTGACTGGGGTCAGAGAGAGAGAGGGAAAGAGACAGGGGTGAGAAACAGGGTGGGGTGAGAATGAAAAACTTGGATGTGGGAGAAAGTGAAACTAGAGTTTGTAGTAGCTCCCACTCCCTTGCACCAAACTAGCTGGAAAGTTGGGGTGGGAGTGAGCCTGCCTTCCCTGGCCCTGGAAGCCACAATACTTAACTGTCCAATGTCATGGTTTCTGCCACAATGAGGCAGATGTCCCCTCTCCAATCAGATTTCCAGTATGTCCCAGTCCAAGCAGAGGATCTCAAACAATGAGACAGAGTACAGGAATGACATAGAGAATCTGGTGAACTGGTGCAACAACATTAATCTCTCCCTCAATGTAAACAAAACGAAAGAGATTGTCATCGACTTCAGGAAGTGTAGTGGAGAACATGCCCCTGTCTACATCAACGGGGATGAAGTAGAAATGTCAAAAGCTTCAAGTTCTTAGGTGTCCAGATCACCAACAACCTGTCCTGGTCCCTCCATGTCAACACTATAGTTAAGAAAGCCGACCAATGCCTCTACTTTCTCAGAAGACTAAAGGAAATTTGGCATGTCAGACACGACTCTCACCAACTTTTACAGATGCACCATAGAAAGCATTCTTTCTGATTGTATTTTAACTTGGTATGGTTCCTGCTTTGCCCAAGGCCACAAGAAACTACAAAGGGTCATGAATGCAGCCCAATCCATCATGCAAACTAGCCTCCCATCCATTGACTCTGTCTGCCCCTCCTGTTGCCTTGTAAAAGTAGCCAGCATAATTAAAGACTCCACATGCCCCGGACATTCTCTCATCCACCTTCTTCTGTTGGGGAAAAAATACAAAAAGTCTGAGAACACACACCAACCAATTCAAGAACAGCTTCGTCCCTGCTGCCGGAGTTTTGAATGTACCTACCTTGCATTAAGTTGATCTTCCTTTACACCTTAGCTATGACTGTAACACTACATTCTGCACTCTCTCATTTCCTTCTCTGTGAACAGCATGCTTTGTCTGTATAGTGTGCAAGAAACAATATTCTTCAGTGTACTAATACATGTGACAATAATAAATCAAATCAAATCAAAAAGACACCACTGATGTGACTGCAGCCAATCCCCAAACCCAGCCAGCAACACAGGAAAGAGAAGACAGTAAGCGCGTTGGGATGGTTGCAGCCAGTCAGGTAGGCATTGACTCTCCACCTCATCACCTTGAACCTCCCCACTGGAGTAGAGCTAACCTACTGGACAATCAGGAAACTATTCAACATCCAGGCCAGAACCAAGAACATCCCAAATTCTGTCATTGAGCTATAGTATGCAGGCAATGCCTGATAGGCAAGGGAATTAAGGGTTATGGGGAGAAAGCAGGGAAGTGGAACTGATCCACTTCAGATCAGCTATGATCTTATTGAATGGCGGGGCAGGCTCGAAGGGCTAGATGGCCTACTCCTGCTCCTATTTCTTGTGTTCTTATGTTTGTGAACACACTCAAGAGGCCGAGATGCAAGCCATTGTCACAATGCTTTCACTGAGGCATATGAGAGAATGGGCCAGAGATATCAGCAGAGGCTATTAACAGGCTCCGTACATCTCACAGACAAAGACTTTTGGAGTAATCAGCTCCATGCTGGAAATTGGCACAGACCTGATTTAAATATTCAGATTTGGATTTCAATTTCATTAGCAAACCCAGGACTGAAGTCCCTGGGCTGGCTAGCATCTCCCCCACCTCCACCAGGAGTGGTCCACTCCAACAGGGTTTACAACAGCTCCCCACTAATGGGAAACTGGCAGCTGGCCCTGCTGGAGGGAACAGTGGCCATGGAAGCTCCTCCAGAAGGTCAGGTCTAAAGGGGGGTGCCCCCTGTGCACTGCCAGCCTAGCAGTGCCCAAGTGGGGGTGGTCAGGACTGGCAGGGATTAGAGGGGGGGGAGGTGACATCGGAGCTTTCCTGGGCAGGTCCACTGGCCAGCAATTGGAGGAGTGGGTGGGTGGCTTGGAGTGGTAGTGATGCTGGGTTGCGGGGCTGGTCAGCAATTAGGAAGCTGGAAGTGCAAGGTCACTGTGCATGCACCAAACTCAGCGCTGACAGATCAGCATAAGTGCAGTGGCCCGCTGAGCGCTATGCTACCAGCCTCTCCAATGTGAACCACACTAGGGCACTCTTCAGTACTGAGTGTCCGGGAGATTCATTTTGAAAATCCCGCTTAAAAAAAAAATCAGTGGATTATACTCCAGTTTTCACGCGAATTTGGCACTTTAAATTTTTTTGGAGAATCACTCCCGTGGTCTCACCAATATCCTGTACAACTCAAGCATAACCACTCTACTTTTTTATTCAATGCCCCTCACAATAAATAATAACATTCTATTAGCTTTCCTATGTACCTGAATACTAATGTTTTGCAATTCATGCATTAGGACACCCAGATCCTTCTACATCTCAGTGCTCTGAAAACTCTTAGCATGTCCTATGCCAATTTGCATATCCAGAGATTAATACCTTCGACATTTTGCTTCCTAATTAGGTGCCTAGATACTGACAATGCAGAACCTTCTTCCTCATCCTCGATAAAAGCAAATTACTGCGAATGCTGGAATCTGAAACCATGACTCATCTTTTATTCCCTTACCCTGCAGTATAAACATCTTCCACTTTCTGTGCCTTTTAACTTTGACAAAGGGTCATCTGGACTCGAAAAGTCAGCTCTTTTCTCTGCTTACAGATGCTGCCAGACCTGTTGAGATTTTCCAGCATTTCTCTAATAGTTTCCTTATCCTCAAGCCTGGTTATGATTTGAGTGGATAAGACCAAGTTTTAATGGCGTGCCCCCGTGTTGCTAATGAGGGTCAGCAGGAAGTGGAAAGGTTTGTTACAAATCCTCTAAACTTCCTTAGAGTCTGTGGAGCTGCCAGTGGATTCTTTATTCAAGAAAGACTGTAAGGACAGATCTGGTAACTATATGTTGCTCAGCTTAATGAGTTTTAGAACAATAATCAGGGGAAAACAAAATACAGACATTTGGAGAAATGTGGATTAATTAAGGATGATCAGCATGGATTTATAAAAAGCAGATCATGTTTGAGTAATCACATTGAATTTTTAGATAAGTAACCGAGAAGTTTGACGAAGGGATTAAAGTGGATGTTGTCCATATGGATTTTAAGAAAGCAACTGACATAATACCACATAAAAACTTGGTTAACAAAATTGAGGCTCATGGAATAGGAGGGTCAGTGTCAACTTGGATAAAAAAAATGAGCTTCAAGACAGAAAACAGCAAGGACTGGAGGACGCTAGACACTGGTTTAACCAAAGGTAGTGCAAGACCATGGATTTCACAGAAAATATTGAACTCAGAAGTGCGGCAAACTGCGATGATGAAACCATTAACTGCAGCACGACATAGTGTAGCAGAATGGATAGACAAATGGCAGATAGCATTTGGTACAGAGACATGTGAGGTGATGAGTTTTCACAGAGGAAATAGAGTGAGGCAACATGAACTCAAAAGCGCTGTTTTAAAAAGTGGGCAGGGACAGAGGGACCTGGGAATTCATGGGCATTGATCTTAGAAGGTACCAGGACTCGCTGAGAGACAAGTAGGCAAAGCATGCAGGTTCTTAAGCTTCATTAATAGAAATGTTTTGGGTACAAAAAGCAGGGAAGTTATGACAAATTTTTACAAAGCTCTGGTTAGGCCACAATAGAGTTTTGTGATCAGGACTATACAGCACAATTCAGGAAGGATGTGAGGATTCTTGGAAGGGTCAGAGGTGATTTACCAGGATGGTCCCTGGGACGAGTGAAATTAGCTACAAGGTTAAGTTGGAAACATTAAAGTTTTTCTTGTTGGGTCGAAGGAGATTGGGAGGAGATCTCTTAGAGGTGTACAAGATTATGACAGATTTAAATAAGGTAGACAAAGAAAAGTTGTTCCCAGAAGTTGACAGTACAAGGAACGTAGGAAAAGAGTTAAGGTTTTAGGCAAGAGATGCAGGGAGATAAGAAGATGCAGCAAGTGGTAATGACCTGGAGTCTGTGGCTTCCCAGAGTGTTAGATATGGAGATGATCAATTATTTCAAAAACCACTTGCCAGAAATAAATTCACAGGGCTACAGGAATAGAATGGGTAAAACAAATTGAGTAGATTGCTCAACAGGAACCCGACAGGTCAAATTACCACATTTTGTGCCATAAAGATGTTAGGCTGGTTGCAATGGCAGGGTGAGCAAAGGAAGTGTTTATCAGATAGATTTTTGGATGATTATCACATCTTCCTCTTAATGCTTATCACAATCCACAATACAAGGCTACTCAGCATGTACAGAGTAACCTCACACAGGTTGTGGAATCTCAACATCACTTGAGATCTCTAAGTAGAAGTGAGATGCTCCCTCTGGAAAATTACGTGGATAAAAAGCAGTGTTGGTGGCCACAATTTTATAGGAACATAAGGTGCAGCTTAATTTAAAAATAACTTTGGTAAGGAATCTGAAACGCTGACAACATAAAATTCTTGAACTGAATGGGTACTATCACAGAAAATATTTCAGCTGGAATTCTCCACCTGTTCATTAGTGGGGGGTTCTCTGGTCCTGCTGGTAGTGCAACCCCACTGGGGTCAGGTGGCTACAATGGGAAATCCCAATAACAGCAGCAGATCCCACCTCCAGCAAACGGCACACTGCCTCTCTCAGTGTATTGCCTAACAAAGCTGGCAACAAGGGTGATAAATAAATTACATCCTCCCCCACCCTACCAACATGCACAAAGGCAACCCACCCCACCCCAAGGAAAAGGGGAACATCTGCCAATATCCACAAGGGCAACACCCCATGAGTAAGAGGAAACTTCCCCCGAGACACACAAGGGAAGCTTCCCAACTTTAAGGGGAATCTACCCCCAGTGGATCTCTCTAAAGTTATGCTTGGCACTGCCCCTGGTATTGTACCAGGGGGTAGAAGCAGAGTCCTGCCCAAGTACGTCCATCTCCCCCACAGGGCTTTGCTAACCTGTGCACCCCTGTGCAGGGCTCCTTCACCTGGTTCACATTCTGCAAAAACAATTGTAAACCTACTCAGCATGACATCATCTTGGCAATGGGGGAAGAGTAATACGATGGCGAAGCCCTTTATTTACATTATAATTCTTTGAAATGACGTTCCCAATTTTTCTGGGCAGGAATCTCATTATGTCACCAGTGGGGGAGCGGGAAGAATTGGAAAAGGAGATTTCACTGGCAAAAATCTCCATTTCCGACTCTAACAAGATACTGTACCCATGTCGTCATTTGCTCTCACACCAAATGCAGGTGCATAATCGCTGCAATAGGCTTGAATTTTGCACCTATTAGGCACACACACTTAGATTAGAAGCAGATGTGAAATGTGCTTCTCGCTTGGCCCCAGAAAGCAACTTCACACTGGCTGCAGAGGTGGATTTATAACGAAACACACTGTGACCAGGCAAGGGGTCTCAACCCCTTGGTCTCAACTCCAGCTGGTGTCTCTGGGCAACAGTCAGAGCCTGACGACTCTCATAAGCCTAACCCATCAGATGCAGAGCGGCATTAGACTCTGGTCAAGTCCCCTCAGAGTCAGAAACAGACTGGTCTGAATGTTGAAGTGTACGTGAGGAACGAGGGGGTGATGAGATGAGGAGGAACAGAGGCATGGGCAGACGATCCTGTGTTTTACTTTTGTGAAAGAAGGCACAGCCAGCAGGTTTCTCAATCCAAGGCTGAGGAGGGCAGACCAGCCAGCAAAAGCGAGATGAGGCATGGGACACCAGATAAAAGCCACAAGGTGAGCCAGCTGGTAAGGGTCAACGATCATTGAGCAGTGAGGAGAGCAGACGAGGGGTGACTCAACCTAGCCAAGGCTGAGAGCAGGCAGCCAGCAACAGGGAGGAACCAGGAGTTGCATTGAGTTAAGGAATTGATTTGTTGTGGATGCAAGATTATTCTAAAGTAGTGCAATTGAGAGGAATAGAAGGACAATGAAACCCCCAATATCCATTCTTGTGACTATCCACCAGAAGTTTCACAGGCAAACTTTGAGTGAGATGCTAGTAATATTTCTTTAGTGACTTGTATTTCACTTTTTCTTAGAAAATTAAGTTCCAAAATATTGTATATATTATTAATTGCATTGTTTTCATTCTGCGCTCAGAATATTGCTCTCTCTCTCTCTCTCTCTCTATAAATATAAATAAAAAACACCTAGTTTGAAAATGTTGAATTATTCAGCAGAGTCCAATGGTATACTGTGCATTTAAAAATAAATCAGTGTGGATCTTCTACAGTGTTGCTCCTTTTAATCTAGGATCTAGAGTAAGATGCCTGAAGTCCCCTAAGAACCTCCTGGAACCTAAATATGACTGAGGTTTTCTCAACAGTAAATTACAATAAAAGTGTTAAAACAATATAGCACATGACTGATGCAAAGGCATAGATACCACATGTAAAGTTATTTACTGGCCAATTAAAAACAAAATGCTTTTCCCCCAAACTATCTGGGTTTTTTATTTGCTCTACCTCTTGTGTACAGTGTTTGCAATTATTTCTTCAGGTTTCCATTTTCATTTTCTTTATTCTTAACTTCCCTCTCTCAAAATTTTCCTCCCTTCACTCATCTATTTAAACAAATAGTGTGAACTTGACACTCTGTACTTTATTCTTCCAGAAGCTATCATTGGCGTAGAGCTAAACGAGAGATATTTTTCACTGATGCCATGACTTGGGCAGATAATTATTCACCATGGCAAATATCAGTATCCCTCAGTGATACAATAAAAATAATTTGCCTAAGCAAAAACTTCAGCTCAGAAATGTTACTCGAACAAAATGAAATGGCATTTATTTTTAAACTTAGTTTTACCTCCTGACTGTTACCATAAATTTCCACCTAGCTCTCCTGTGATGTGAAATGTCAGTATATTCTGGGCAGTATAGTGTGATAGGATCAAGATTAAAAATTACAATTCCAATCATACTTCACTCTTGCACAGAAATTATCTACAACAGCTGGAGATTCCCAGCCACAAAGACCCAGGCTCTACAATGAACAAGGCCCTGAAGATAGGGCAGGGCTGTATAAAGGAATATTTTTTGTGATATTATTAAATTAAATTAAGCATGCCTGGGTAAGTTTAGTGATTGATTTTCCTAAAATTGTGTTATTTTTATATTGACCCAAGTGAAGAAGGAGATCAGCAGGCAAATCCAGTGGGAAGAAAATCTTTGAGCATTGATTTGCATTTGTACAAGATCCTTGTTGCTGAATGTTACTGTTTCTTCAATGGTGGTTTTCTTAGCTACATTCAGTTCAGTTAGTGTTTTTCTAATGAATATAATTTTCCATTTTAAAAACTCTTCAAATTCCAGTAAAGTGAATTAAGAATAAACAATACACATTTCAGATGTGGTGCATAACATCTTGGATATATTTCACACAAAAATTTGCATTAGGCAAGCAACACAGATGTATCCATTCAGCCTTTAACTAATTTTTTTAATACTAGTACAGTTGTGGCTTTCAACCTGATAATAAGCACAAACGTAATGCAAATTTCCTTTCAAATAATGCACAGGGAAAGAAACTCACCAATTCAGTAGTGCTTAGTGTGCTATTAGCATGGTTCTATCATGATAGAATTCTTCCAACTATCAAAGTGCCTCTCAAACCTAGTGCTTAATGTTGAGGGTTTCTCAACAGTAAAGCATTCAATCAACAATACTCATTTGTCACAAAATTGACTTAATGAGCCTGAATGAAACTCATATTGCAACAGATGAAGCTTAACAATTCAAAGTAGATAGATTTCACTTTGTGTCCAAAGCATGGCTGAACTATCTACATCCTTAACAATATCTTAGATGCATCCATCTTTTATCCACTGATCAATGTAATGTCATACAGGTTGGTAGTTTCCAGATTGCAAATATTTATAAACTATCAAATTGAGAAAAACATTTATTTCATACCACCAATATTGATGACATTAATAGCCATCATAATGACTGGAGTTACAATTCATTAACAACGATATGAGCGGCATTGTTGGCCATCTAGCAATGACTACAGGGTGACGGTGACTGCCTCTGACATCCAGGCAGCATTTGAACGAGTCTGGCATCATAGAGTCCTAGCAGCACCGGAGTAAATGGGAATTAGGGGAAAATCTCCCATTGGTTAAAGTCTTATCTAACACAAAGGAAAATGGTTGTGAATGCTGGATTCAATTATTTCAGTCCTGGGAAATCTCTATAGAAGTTCCTCAGGATAGCGCCCTAGACCCAACCATATTCAGCTTCTTTAACAATGACCTTCTTTCTATCATAAGACCAGAAGTGGGTACGTCCACTGATGATTACACAATGTTCAACACTATTTGTGACTCCTTATATAATGAAGCAGAGTATGTGCACATGCAGCAAGACTTGGATATTGTTCAGATTTGGGCTGATAAGTGGCAAGCAACATCCGTGCTACGTAAGTGTCAGGCAATAATCATCTCCAACAAAAGAGAATCTCACCATCTCTCCTGGAATCTACTGGCATTATCATTGCTAAATCTCCACAATCAACATTCTGGGCATTACCACTGATCCAAAACTGAACTCGATCAGCCTTTTAAATATTGTGACTACAAGAGCAAGTAAGAGGATGAGAATTCTGTGGCGAGTACCTCGCTTCCTGATTCCACAAAACCTGTCCACCATTTAAAAACCACAAGTCGTGAGTGTGTGGAACACTCTCCATTTGCCCAGATCAGTGCGGCTCCAAAAACACTCAAAAAGCATAACTCCATCTAGGACAAAGCAGCCCACTTGATTGCTACCCCATCCACCACCTTAAACATTCACTCTCCACCCCCCCATGTCTGATCCATAGTGGCAGCAGTGTGTACCATCTATAAGATCTACTGCAGTCACTCATTAAGCCTCCCCTGACAATATCTTAAATGGAGGGACCAGGGGGTAGTTTTGGAGGTGAGGGATGAGGATTCATGGGCCTTTGAATATTGTTGGGAACAGTAATACAATGTTGGGGAACCCACGCAGGCCTTCTAACAATTTACCTCTGCATGCACGTTTTTTATACACTCCAGCATGGCTCACAAAAACTTTGCTTTGAACCTTCTCTGGTATGAAAAGAAAAAGGTCTGAAGTCACACAAGTTGGGTGTGCAGTTGATGACTCCAAAAGTGCACAGGTCAGGTTTTCTTGAGTCTAGAGGAAGATTCAGTGGGTGGGATTTTCTGGGTCCCCCATAGGTGTGTTTTCCAGCAGCAGAGGCTACTCGTCATTGGCCTCCAGTGGGCAGTATGTTCTGATCCCACCAATATCTAATGAGTTCTGCATGATTCACCTGTCCTGCTGCCAGGGAACCCCCCTGGGAGGTGGGACCAGAAGATCCTACTGATGAGAAGAGCCAGAAAATCTTGCTCAATGTCTTTGTTATTGGTCTATGATTTGTTCTGACCTGCCTCTCCAATCCCTGAGCACCTCTTAAAAATGTTTTCTGTATTTGTCTTCCCTGTTGATCATTTACCCTCTTCCAACTCAAAAACTTTTTTTAAAAACTTCCTCTTCTCTTATAAAATCCACTTTCTGTCAGTTTTAAACTGTTTTGTATTATTAGTCAGCTAGTGATTCAGAGATCATATGTAATAGGGAAACACCCTGTATGATTAAAAGGATGATCCATTATATGGAACACAGATTACTGACAGCTCAGCAGGATATCAAATACACGTAAGCAAAAG
This sequence comes from Carcharhinus amblyrhynchos, assembly GCF_965287045.1. NCBI lineage: Eukaryota > Metazoa > Chordata > Chondrichthyes > Carcharhiniformes > Carcharhinidae > Carcharhinus > Carcharhinus amblyrhynchos. The sequence goes on from NC_137331.1 coordinate 20,079,776, forward strand.
ATTGTATCCTCCACTCACCATGGGAAGCCTACGTGTAATCTTTACAGGTGTTAAGAAATTCTACACATGTTATAAAGAAAAATAGATGCCAGTCTGGAGGCAGACAATAAGGTCCACCTGAGAGCACAATATTCAGCTGCTGTTTCCTGAACATCACATTATCATACAATTAGTCTCCTTGATTTTAGTTGAAGGAATTTTTTTAAACAAAATTTAAAAAGTATACTAGGCTAAAATTTAACATTTACAGAATTATATTTGGTGAAACTATTGAAAAAAATGCTCAATATTCTCATATGACATTCCTGCGTGTGTGACAAAGAACTACATTAATGCAAATTATTCATTGTCAGCAAGTTATGCTTACCATATTACATAGGTAGAAGAAGCTTGGTAGTATAGTGGCTAAGAAGATAATTTTATGTCCATGGGATTAAGGGTTCCTGATTTTGCCTGAGTAAGCTATGTAAAAGATGTCAACAACTTGCTGACACCAGGGTGAGCTCTGAAGAAGATTCATACAGACTCAAAACATTAACTCTGTTTCTCTTTCCATAGCTGCTGCCAGACCAGATCTGCTGAGTTTATCTAGGGTTCTCTGTTTTTATTTCAGATTTCCAGCATCTGCAGTAGTTTGCTTTTATGTCAACAGCTTAATGCCTGCAGAAGTTAGCTGAGGGGACGAAAACCAAAGCAACTCAAGTAGATTAAATATCGTGCATGTCTTTTCATAACCCACATATCTGTGGCAAGTAGAAGAAACAACAAAATTAGTGACTGCATTTATAGGCTATATAAGCCTTTTCCTATCAGCTGGAGTAGATGAAGAGAATGATACCAAAGAACAATCACTTTACAATACAGGCTATTTATTTCTAAGACAAACAAAATATTTTATTCTATTTTATACTATTTTGTTTATATTCCGTATGATTGAAGAGTTTATGTTACGTTATTCTGGAATGTTATCCTTTGAGCATCACATATAACACACCACTCCCAGTGCTTCCTCATTCATGCAGTTAACTAATTAAAATATATATTGCTGATAAAATTTCTGAACTGGGGTAGGAATAAGAGTATTTTACATATAATGAACTGATGTACAGGACAATTTGAGCACAGTGGTCAGAAATAAACTCTTGACACCGATGTGCATGGAACTGACAAGTGTCGAATTGACAACAGGTATTATTTATTTAGCTTATATTTAATCTAAATTTCAAAAGCAACCAATTTATCTGATCCTTTCTGAAATATCTCTGCGTAAAAGACTATACTGTCCATTTATAAGTCATATTATTTTTTTCCACTGACAATGCTATAAGTGATTCTATATTTGCCATTACTTTACCAACTACACAATCAATAAAGATTGCCACCTTATTAACATCGGCAGAACAGGCAAATCAGAGAGTCTTCAATTCTAACACAGGCAAGATATAGACTGCTATTTTACCATCTTGCTCAGGCGAGGCTTGTAAAATCCCACCTGAGGCCAACAGGGAATTCCGTTCTGCGAGCCTTGCCTGCCCCGATTCCAGGGTAGGCATGATAGTAAAATTCCGGCAATAAAGTTCCAATTCATCAGTCACCATGTGAAGAATCTGAGGATGAGTTTGCCAGACAAATGCAAGCTTCAAAGCTTTGAGACTGCTGAACCAACTTTTGATTCAAAGGTGAGAAATGGAAGTGAGTAATGATTGTATCTGAAATCATCTAGGTACCAAAATTCCTAGATGATACTAAGTTTTGGAATCCCAAGCTGATCTATTTTCATCTCATGTTTTTCACACCTAATTGGGTGTTTATCTGTACCAAACATTTCTCCAGTTCGGAGATTTGAGAGAGGAGAATCAATGGAGCTTAATGTTCTAATAACAACATGATGTTGGATTGATGGTGCAGCTAAAATGAATTAATCATCAGGTTTTCGGTCTCACAGAAAATACATGAAATGTACACTACCTTTTAGTTTTATGGAGTCCAACTGTATGCCAGTGGATCCCCTAATGCATTAGGAACAGGGAGTTTCAGAGAATGGTCTTTAGGTGAAGAAATGAAAGATTCAAATTTATAGAGCAATTTTCCTCTACATAACCAATCTCTCAAAGCCTTTTCTGAAGGGTACTCACCGTAATAATGTGGGAAACAGAGCAGCAAAATTGCACACAGCAAGTTCCACCAAACAACAGTGATCAGACAATCTGTCTTTTGTGATGTTGGTGGAGGGATAAATATTGGCCAGAACACTGGGGATAAATCCACTGATCTTCTTCAAAGCAGTGTCAAAGGATTTTTTATGCCAGCTGAGAGGGTAGACAAGGCCTCAGCTTAACATCTAATACTCCATTAGTATTCTACTAGAGTGACAACATTGACCTTTTTTGTGCTCAAGGCCCCAGAACCTTATGAATCAGAGGCAAGAATGCTACCATCAGAGTCATAGCTGTTGGCAATAAGTAGACATGGGCACACAAGTACAAATCAGTCCCCAACCTCTAGGAATATATATGTATTCTTATTGTTATGGGATACTTTGGTTTGATATTGTTTTCAGTTTTAAGAGCAAAGTGAACATCATTTTGCAAATCAGAAAAGCGAGGATGATTGAAATGTAGGAGCTTCTCAGCAGCAGAGGAAGTGAGAGAAGCAAAATAGAAATGCTGTGGCACTAGCACTGGCAGGAGGAGGATGTAATCACACTGTAGCGTATTTACTTAAGCAGTTTACACTGGAGAAGTGGTCAGCAGAATTTATAATAGAAGAAGTTGATAGGAAATGCACACAGATTGAAGGTGTTATAATATATTGTAAATACATTTGTTCCCACAGGTAGTTAGAGGAGATGGTTAGTATTTACAAATCTAAAATACTTCTTAATTATTTGCCTGGTCTGAGTTAGAAGGTTGTCAGTTTAAGACCCATACCAGAGGTTTACACACATGGGGCCATGGAAGAGATTTTCCCAGATCGATTTACCCACCTTCCACCAATGACTTAATGGGAATCCCAACTTTGAAAGTCAGGATCCCCATTTCAATAGATTTAAATATGATTATCAGGCTTTTAGGCTTGATTGCCTCCCCTGCCTTTGGGATTGTCCATTCACGTGAATTACAATAGGCTCCCCATGGTGTGCATCTGGTGAGCAGGACCCACTGGAGGCACACAGGCAAATACACTGGCATTGCCCCTTGGCAATACCCTGTGGACTCCAGCCTCTAGTCTCTGGCCAGAATGTAAATCATGCCTTTTGAGGCATTTCCCCTAAGCCGTGAGTGCTGAGCTGGTAAATCTGCAGACTCCTGCTAGCTACCTCGAACATGAAAATCCAGCCTTTTTTCTCCCAATCAGCATCTCCAAAAACATATGTCACAGTAACTTATCTCACTATTCTCTGTGGAAACTTGCAGTCTATAAATTGGGTATCACATTCACCTACAAAACCATAGGAACTGCACTTCAGAATAAAAAAAAATACTGATGTTCTTTGGAACATCGAGGAGACTATAAGGACTGTACGAATGCAATGGCCTAGAATGTACATTGCAAATAATAGTGAGAATATCAGTGCTCATTGATATTGTGAAACAAATCAGACAACTTACGGAGAACTCACCTGCACAGCACACACAGCAGTCTGGTTCCTCCACAGAATCTCATCAATAAATTCTGAATTAAAATCCATGCAAGATAGTGAAATTGCTGAACTTACCCATTTCTTGTTCAATTCTCTGCCTGAGGGCAGTTCTGACATCTATCACGGGTAGACCAATGAAGCATATCCCAAATCCACCCCAGCCAGAACAGGGATTGAATCTCTTGCTGTTGGTATTAATTTGATCCACAACCACCATTTGGCCAATTGAGCCAGCAGCCTAGGTGGAAATTTTCACTTTTACATACATGTTGTAGTGTGGAGCTATGAATAGTGATAGCAGCGGCTCCAATTTTCTTTACATCACATGGCTGACCAGGAACAGCTCCGGTCTTAGTGCACCCTTCCTTGCCCATCAGTTCCTGGAGTGAGTTTTGAACCTGGAGCTTCCGTCACAGAGACAGGGATCCACTATGCCACAAGACATCCTTACTTATCCACAAATATCTATTAAACATGCTATAAAAGGATATGGCTGGCCATTCAGATTAAAGGCATTTTTAAACAATGTGATAAGTCAAAACAGAGTTGAGGAAAAACTACTTCTCCCGAACCTATGGAATTTGCTACCCCAAAGTGCAGTGGGGCAGAGAGTAAATTTGAGGAGTTTTTAATTGGTAATGGGTTGAATGGTTACGGGGTAAGGCAGGAAAATGGGTTGAGGAGCATATCAGTTTAGTAGAATAGCAGAGTGGATTCGGTGGGCCAAATGGCCTAATTCTGTTCCAAAATTTTATGAACTTAAGTCATAATTACCACCAAACAACCTTTCTGGAACTGAGAATTTAATTGCAGAGTTTACTTTTTCGGAATTTAATGAATGTTGGAGATATTAAGAAGATTTTTTTTCATCTGTCTCCTATTTCTATTAATCCTTTATTTATTCCCTTCTTTATTTCATTTCTGAACATAATTTTAATCTAAATTGGGATTGGGAAACACAGTAGCTAAAGGAAACAATGTTTGCTGGATCCAGGAGGTAAGTGACTATCAATTTATCTGCTGGCTTCAGTGCACCTGCTTCATTGGCACCTTCTCCTCTCCCTGACGCCCAGCAAATGGACACACCCAAACCTTGAAACTTCCCCATGAGGCCTCCCATCTCACTCTCCAACTCCAACACACCCTCAACCAGCCTCCACCACTCCATCTGCAATAACAACCTCTGACCTGTGATCCTCCTTATTCCCAACCCAACTTCTAAACCCACAGTGTTCCCACCAACAAAGACCGTCCCTCCACCAATCTCTGGCTTCCAACCCAGTAGACCTCCAATGTCACTCTCTACCCAGCTTCATGCGACCTTCACTGCTCCATCCATATCCCCCAGCATCTAAGCTTCCAATCGCGTAAACCTCCAATATCCCACCACACTGCCCCTTAACTGAATCAAATCACCTGCAGATCTCTACGCTCAACTGTGAATGAGCCAGTATTTTGCTGTGTAGTGCACGGAAGGATGGTTTTATGCAGGGAAGAAACTGGCAAGGAACCATATCCCTGACATTGTTGAAATTAAACAGCTCCATGTTGATTTTCAGCTGTTTTTGCTTTTTATTGAAAATATCTATTTTGCTGTTGGCTAACTGAGGTATATATATGGAAACTCACACTTATCCGCTTGCTGCGCAATTTTACTGACTGAACGTAAAATCAGAGAACAGAAACTTTCATAAAACAAAAGTGCCATGGTTGCAAGCCAAACTTTCAAATGAAGACGAAAGCCTATTTGTGATTTTCAGAGTAAATAAGCATGAAAAACAAGTTTGCAAGAGATAAGTTTAATGCAGCTTCACAGAAAATTGCAGAATTGGCAAACAATTTGCAAATGAACAGAGATAAATACGATAGATAAAAGGTGTTGCTAGAGCTTCCCTCATAGATACTAGCTATCCCTCCTTTTTGTGGGATATATGGAGCTCTCCTTGTTGCTGCACATTCTTTTTCTGTTACTTTGATAACTGTATCTATACCACTTGCTGCTCTTGTCGCGAACTGGAAATTTTCATTGGCTTTGTTTCCAATTTCCACTCTACTCTCATCTTAATTTGGCCCTTCTCTGATTCTTCCCCTTTGCTGTCTCTGTTTCTGGGAATAGGCTAGCAACTAGCCCATGGGCTCTCAAAGATACTCTGACCTCTTTGTCTCATATCAGGCTTCCTGTAAGGACTCTATTCCATTCTCCCGGCTATTTTTCCACATTTATTCAGATGATGCAACCTACCATATCAGTATGCCAATATTGTTTGGAATCACAGCGAGAGAGCTGGAAAATCAGTTTCACGCCCAAATTATCTTCTCCTGCAATCTTACCTACACCAGATATTCAAATTAGCATTGAATTATTACAAGTGAGCCTGGGACACAAATGTCCGGGCTCACTTGCCTTTGTACCCTCACTAGTGAAGGTTCCCGCTAGTGAGGATCACGTATGATTCTGCATCAACAGGGATCTGTCGTGGTGCCCTTGCCGGTGGGACTGGATACTATTGAGGTACCACCCAGCGCCCCCCCACCCCCCCACCCCACCACCCCATGGAGGTCAGGAGCAGTGGAATTGCAGAATTGGGCAGTGTCAGCGCGGTAGTGCCAGCTTGGCGCCCTGGCTCCGCCCACCAGGCAGTGCCAAGGCAGTGGGGCTTGAAGAGTTAGAGCCAACCAGAAGGAGGTGGGGCCTGGAGGGGGAGGCTGAAGTGGCGGTGGTGGTGGTTGGGGCATGGGGGGGCAGGGGGAGCGGGGTGTGGCGGGCGGGAGTGGGAGGAAGAAATGCTGCGCGCTCTGCAACCCGTGATCAGCCAGTCCATGCACGGGGGTGTGGGGCAGTGGGGGAGGTGAAATTGGACAGTCCCTGGAAGTGGGGACGATTGGTCTGGCCACACAGCCCTGTGATAACAGGGGTAGGGAGATCTGGCTGTGGAGCACTGCAATAATGGGGAAATGATTGGCTGCAGAAGCCAGCAGCGTTGTTGAGGTCCCAATCACATCAGGCATGACCTTATTGAATGGTAGAGGAGGCTTGATGGGCCAAAGAACCTACTCCTGCTCCTACTTTTATGATTTTATGTTGCAACTCAAATGCTGGCCAGAAAGGATGACAGCTGAGTACATCAAAATGCTTCAAAATGAATGACAGGCTTAAATTAAACAAGAGATAGATGAAAGTGTCATAACAGCAGACATTATTCAACAGGAACATATATAGTATCATATATTTTTTCTGGTGGATTCATAGAATCCCTACAGTGCCAAAGAAGGCCATTTTGACCCTTCAAGCACGCAGTGACAACGTCCAGGCCCTATCCCTCACACATTTACCCTGCTAATCCCTCTGGCAATAAGGGGCAATTTAACTTGGCCAATTAACCTAAGCTGCACATCTTTGGAGTGTAGGAGGAAACGAGTGCACCGGAGGAAACCCACACAAATACGGAGAGAAACATAGAAACATAAGGGATAGGAGCAGAAGGACGCCATTTGGCCCTTTGAGCCTGCTCCACCATTCAATAAGATCATGGCTGATCATCCAACTCAGCAGCCTAATCCTGCTTTGTCCCCATAACTTCTGATCACATTTGCACCAAGTGCTATATCCAGTCACCTCTTGAATGTATTCAATGTTTTGGCATCAACTACTTCCTGTGGTAATGAATTCCACAGGCTCACCACTCTTTGGGTGGGGAAATGTCTCCTCACCTTCATCCTAAATAGTCTATCTTGAATCCTCAGACTGTGACCCCTGGTTCTGGACTCCTCCACCATCAGGGTCATCCTCCCTGCATCTATCCTGTCTAGACCTCTTAGAATTTTATAAGTCTCTATGAAATCACCCCTCATTCATTTGAACTCCAGCGAAAACAATCCTAACCTAGTCAATCTCTCCTCATGCATCAGTCTTGCCATCCCCGGAATCAGCCTGGTAAACCTTCGCTGCACTCCCTCGAAAGCAAGAGCATCCTTCCTCAGAAAAGGAGACGAAAATTGCACACAATACTCTAGGTATGGCCTCACCAAAGCCCTGTATGGTTATAACAACACATCCCTGCTCCTGTACTCAAAACCTCTTGCAATGAAGGCCAACATGCCATTAACACCTGCTGTATCTGCATGCTTACCTTCAGTGACTGGTGCACAAGGACACCCAGGTTCTGCTGCAAATTCCCCTCTCCCAATTTATAGCCATTCAGGTAGTAATCTGCCTTCTTGTATTTGCTTCCAAAGTGAATAACCTCACACTTATTCAAATTATACTGCATCTGCCATTGATTAGCCCACTCACCCAACCTGCCCAAATCATTCTGAAGGATCTCTGCATCCTCATTACAGTTCACCCTCCCACCCAACTTGGTATCATCTGCAAACTTTGAGATGTTACATTTTGTTCCTTCATCCAAATCATTAATATATATTGTGAGTAGCTGGGGTCCCACCTCCGTCCCTGTGGCACCCCACTAGTTACTGCCTACCAATTTGAAAAGCATCCATTAATTCCTACTCTGTTTCCTTTCCGCCAACCAGTTTTCTATCTATCTCAATACGTTCTCCAATCCAATGCGCTTTAATCTCGCGCGATAATCTCTTGTGCAGGACTTTGTCAAACACTTCCTGGAAGTCCAAATATACCACATCTACTGGTTCCTCCTTGTCAACTCTACTAATTACATCTTCAAAGAATTTCAACAGATTTGTCAAGCGTGATTTCCTCTTCATAAATCCATGCTGACTTTGTCTGATCCTGCCATTGCTTTCTGCTCTGCTATAAAGTCCTTGATAATGGATTCGAGAATTTCCCCACTACCGATGTTAAGCTTATTGGTCTATAATTCCCTGTTTTCTCTCTAACTCCCTTTTTGAATATTGGAGTGACATTCGCTACACTCCAATCTGCAGGGACTGTTCCAGAGTCCATAGAATCCTGGAAGATGACCACCAATGCATCCGCTATTTCTACTTCCTAAAATACGCTGGGATGTAGATTATCAGGTGCTGGGGATTTATCCACCCTCAATCCCATCAACTTTCCCAGAACCATTTCTGTACTAATATTGATCTCCGTCAGTTCTTCCCTCTCACTAAACCTTGCATTCTCCAACATCTCTAGCATCTGATTTGTGTCTTATCTTATGAAGATGGAACCAAAGTATGTATTCAGTTGCTCAGCCATTTCTTTGTTCCCTCTTACACATTCCCCCATGCAAACTCTACACAGACAGTGACCTGAGGCTGGAATTGAACCCAGGTCCCTGGCTCTGTGAGACAGCAGTATCACCGTGCCACCATGCCGTCCGTGTTTGGTTAAAGCAGAAACGTACTCATGTTTGTCAAGAAATCGCACCAGGTCACTGCCAGGTTAAATGCTATAAGTTAGCAGAGGACTATGGAATGATGTACATTGTCAGAATAAATTCTACAAACTTTAAATAAGTTTGCTAGGATCACAAATCTACATCTCTATCAATTCCTACCACAGCTATTTATAAGTAGCTTCCCTATTATTAGTTCTAGGTTGAGTGGCTTGGATAAGGCTATTTTTAAAATAATAATATCCCAAATATCTTTCAGATTAATTCCCAGAGTAAAAATATATTTTCCTGCTGATGTTCCCAACTTAGATTATGCTTATTAATTATCATTTATTTTTAGCCCATCTGCTTTGATTTCTTTTACCATCTTGTCATTATGAATCCAGAACACTCAGCTTCTTGTCAGGTTTGGGAAGGAATCTGTCCATTTTCTTGTCAGAATAAAGCTCCATCCAGCCCAATATCTCCCACCACCTAAATAACCGTGCAAGGAGCTTTCCTTATCTATACAGTCTAGTACCGCAGCACATCATTTAGCCTGAAGCTGAAGGATTCTTATTTGCAGTACTTTTTTTACCCTGAGAAGTAGAGAATAACACATACTTAAATTGAAACTTTGGAAAAATCCCAACATTCATCATTACCCTATTTCTGTCAAAGCACTTTTTAAATAAAAGTCTTTCACTTTTCCTTCTTACCTGACTGCTCTTTAAGGCTGTGCCGCATGTTAAGTTATTATTCCAGAAGAGACAGCAACACTCCCTCACCATACTAAATTGGCCAAATGTCATGTATGAGTGTACGCAGAACAACTAGAGGATAATGTTATCCTAAGGACCCATGCACATTACTAGGAATATTGGAATCTACTAGGCAAACACTCATGGCCTCTCAACCAGCTCTGAAGGTGGGGGGAGGTGATAAAGACTACACCCCTATGAACCCTTCAGCCCATAGTGGGCCACCCTTGTACACCTGTCTTCACCAATAACCCACTTTACTGAGGTCTGGCTGTCCAGTCGCTGCATTCCCAAACCACATATATGTGGTTGTGAGGGTGCAAACCCATCACTACACCCTCCTCCTCCTCCAGTTTCAGGCCAAGTGCTGACCACTGCAGCTGAGGCTGTTAAGCTGCCAGCCTTGTGCTTGGCTAGCATTAATAGTGATGACCACCTTGGCGGCAACCAATGAATTAATTGTCTGCCATTGACAAGTTGCAGCACCAGGTCCCACTGGCTGCCAAAATGGAATCACATCCCCTCCCTCTGCTTTTGGGCCCATTGGTGGGATCCCTGCCACATGCACTAAATTAATCCCCACACTCCATTAGCTGTAAAATCAATTCTTTTTCTTTATTTATTTGCTTCACCAGCTGCTGCATTTTTCATTGCAGCCAGATCCCAGACAAGAGTGGTTTGGGGTTCATAATAGTATTGCACCCCTCACTCAGATTTCTATTGTTTTGGAATGGCGGTGAGGTCTGTGACAGACACACTGTAAAGATCTCTAAGACAATAAGATCATCACAGCCACATACTTTGCTTCATGATATTGAAATAATAGCTTAAAACTAAGAGTCAGATGATGGCATTAAATTCAAAGCATCAGCAATCCTTGGTAGCAAACAGCTGCAACGCTGCCTAGGTACACTGTTAAACTGCTGATTCAGTGCACTATATTGGCAGCAAGAGAGTTTAACACCATTAGGCTTTCAATCACTTTGACAATTCAATGCAGAGTTGTGTAAACTATTAATTGGATCATTAATTATTGATGTTGTTTTCACTCCAGTTTTGGTCAATAGACGACATCAGATTTTGACTTTTAAATAGAAAGGGATTACCTTTCTTTGGATATCTATTTAATAACACTAACTGGTTTTGGAATTTCATCATAGAACATCATACAAAAATATTTACTACTTGGCTGCATCAGTTAAAAACCTAAGCCTGAAGCTGGGAAAGACTGACGAAGGCAAAGGCAGAAAAAGGTGCTCTCCTGAGAGGCAGACTGTTTAAATATTATTATCAATGTTATTCAGTATTGTTTATATATTTTATGACATTTACTGTATACAATGGACACAACTCAATAAATAATTTTTAGCAGTTCGCACAACCCAGTTTTTTAAATAGATTAAGGACATAAAATGAAAAAAGCTCAAAATGTTCATGTGGTCCATTAAGAATGACTCTTTCACAAACGTATAATGTGATATTTCTACTCAACCAATTTATCTCCCAGAGGAAATATCCAAAGCTGTCTGATTATTACATGTACAATATCGTTTAGATAACCAAAACATTTGAGAATAAAACTTGACTCAGCGTTGGCATTCCTTTTTTAGTCAGAAAGATATTGGTTCAAGCAGCAAGCCTTACCAAGTGGTAATGGAAGCTTTGGGATTCTGAATAGTGGTATCCAGCTGTGTGCTCATGCCTGGTGGGTGTAAAACTGCCCGGTATCTTCATGTCCTCTGGGTTGTGAATCAGACTGATGAACCATTCACAGAAAAATGTCTTAATTACAGGAAATTCCAGCACATGATTGATGGGGTGTAAATTTAATTGTTTTTGACAAGTATCTCTCTTACATGTTACAGTAAAAAAGCAGAATAATATTGATAATAAAGGCTACATAATTTGACTTAATTCAACATTACTCCTTATAACAAAGAAAGTAATAAACTGCAAGCTAAGTATGATTATTCATTTCTATCAATGGAATGTGAGCATCACTGGTTTGGCTGTCATGTGTTGTCCATTCCTAGAAACCAGTTAAAAGGGATGCACAACAGTTATGGTGCAGCAGCAGTGAAGGGGTTAGATGTTTAGACTAATTGTGGTGTACTGATCAAGTGGATTGCATTGTTCTAGGAGATTTCAGCTTCTTGTTGCAGAAGGAACGGTAACTTACAAATGGAGTCTTCCATCAAATACAAACTCTGTCTTGTAGGTAATGGGTAGAATTTGCGAATTAAAAGAGGAACATTTTGTTGAAGCATTTTAGTAAAAGGTGGCGACCTACTCCTCAGAAAATAAGTTTAAATGGAATAGGGACACATAGGTAAACAGATTCACTGTCAATAAAAGTACTATAACATCTAACAAATCATTGTTGCATTGAAGTATTTGAAGGAAATAGGAATAGAATGATGTTGATGGGGTGAGTTAAAATAAGGTGGGAGGAGGTTGTACCTCGCACAAATAATGGCATGGGCTAGTTAGACTGGATGGCCTGTTTCTGTGCTACAATTCAACGTACTTGTCACATAAATACCCAGCTTCTGATCTGTTCCAATAATCACAGCATGTGTGTGCTTGGTCCAGCTGAGTTGCTACTCAATGATAATCCCCCATGAAGGCGGAGTAACTAGCTGAGTTAGTTCTCCCTTTCTGATTAGTAATTTTACTAGTCTGCACTCGCTCTACTGCAAGAGATTATGCTCACTCCTTTCTCGTTCCTCTTCTCAATAACTGTCCTAGATGAGGTGTTGTTTTGTTATCTTGTTCCCCAGCTAGGGAAGAACCCAACACACTGTAATTTCATCCTCTTCCCCCTTACCGATGATTGGCCAGTGAAGTAATGGCAATTTGTTTTTATACAGTGGTCTTTATTGTCACATGTTAATGTCACACCAAAATACATAAAAAATTTGATATGCAGCCAAAAAAAGGAAAGATTAGAAACGGTGAGCAAAACTTTATTGAAGAGTTAGGTTTAAAGAAAGGTCTTAAAGGAGAAGAGGAAGATGGAGAGATCCAGGAACGGAATTCCAAAGTTGCCCAAGTTGCTAAAATTACAGCAATTGATAATTTGGACAGAGAATGTCGGTGCACAGGAAGTATAAATCAAAGGAACAAAATGTTCAGGTGGGTTTGTAGATTGGTTTGGAGATTGCATAAATGAGGAGGAGCTAGGGTTTTGAACATTACAGTTAAACTGATTACTTCAATTTGAGGTAGAGATGACTTTTGCTGCATTCAGCTGAGAAGTTATACCAGCATAATCATCTAATCACCTTTCTGGGATTAATGAACTTCATTGCCTCAACTTGACATCATGTTGAAGAAATATCTTCTAGATAACTCATTGGAATGCATGAATGGTCTTCTATGGTATTGGATGGAAATGGTATGCAAGAGATAGGTAATTTTTGCAGATGATCATCCAGCCACTGCAGAGCCTGCCCAAATTTTCATTCTACTTGACAATCATTTCAGCAACCAATTATCTAAAGACCCCTCCAGCCAAAATCCAAGTTGTGATAGGCTTTTAATTGCTATTGAGGTTAACTTTAGTTAGTTTCATCCGTTTAATAACCCACTACATCCTGGAAGCATTGCCTTTCCTTCACCCTTTCTCTCACCATGCAAAACTATTCTTCCCAGCCCCAGGAATTGTGGGCCTTCATTACACTGATTGGGATGCTAAGGATTATTAGAGGTGAATACAAATTGTGTCTTCTAGTATTCACATCATCAATATTAAGCATGTGATTTCAAAGAATGTGAACTTGGACTCTTTGAAGAGTTGACCTCCAATTCACGTATCTACAATTATTTAACAATTTATCTGAAATGCTTGGAGATAAGTACACAGAACATAAAAGGGGCAGAACTGCAAACAACTCTAGAAACTGAACCTAAAGAAAGAACATTTCTTTGACTTACACTTGGAAACAATTACACGTTCAGAACAGAAAATATTTTTAAAAATCGAAGGAACCACTGGGATTCTATTGCAGAATAGGATAATATGCCAAAATGCACAGTTATGATATAAAGCAGTTTTTAAGGTTACATTAAAAACAATCCTTGGACTGAGTTGAAAGGCTGCTTCAAAATGGCTCCAAGCTACCAGGCAGAATTCTGGATTTCAAATTGGGGGCAGGGCGATCTTACCAAAAACATTCTAAGTCTAGGGTGGGTGTGAAAACAGGAAAGTTTCAGATCTGTTTTTTTGGATGAGATCAAACATGTGATCTTATGCACTCAGTGCATGAGAAAAAACAGAAATGTTTTCTCACTTGTAGAGGCATGTAAGTTATCTGAATGCTGGCTGAGGGCAGCAGAGGTCATTGTGCTTGCGCATGTCTCTAGCAACAGAGACTTGTCACATAGTTTCTGCTGCTCTCAGCTTGCCTTCATGGCTTAAACATAGCCTTATCCTTCCTACCTGTAGTCCTTAGCTTTTATCTTGGCCCAGGCACGATTTACATTTTTACAATGAGTTGTCAAAAAAACTGTATCATAACTAAATTAAGGATCGTCTTTTGTCCTTTTGAGGGAGGAGACCCAGGGGGTGGTCTGACCGTTGTGCCCCACTGGCCGATGGATGGGGCAAGCCATTAAGATTGCGCGAGAGCCAAGTTCACACCAGTGATCAGCCTCGCGCCAATTTATTTAAAAATATTCAAATGCTTTTTTTCATTGAATTGAGAAGCCTGGGACATTAGAGTCCAGGCTGTCATACCACTGTGGCCTCACCAGGACAGTATCTCTATGGCTGGCATCATAGTTGGTCCCCAGCAAAGGGGACCAGTTGTGATGGCCTCATCAGTAGAACAGGAGGCCAATCGAGGCAAAGGGGGCTGTGCCGTTTTGGAAGTGGCAGCCTGGCAACCTAGCCAGCCCTACTACGGGAGCCCACGGGCTATTGCGACCCTCCCTACCCACCCGCTCAGACTGATCCCACCCCCCACCTCACAATCTGCGGACTAAATCCCCCAATCCCCAAGGGTCAGTCCCAATCGTCCCTCTGCCTCCCCCCACCAATCCCTAATGCAAAGTGCATAGGGGGTTCCCCCTCCCTCCCCCCACCAATCACAATGCAGAATGCAGAGTGCACAGCACCCACCCCTCCTCCTCCACCAACCAGTCATCCCCAGTTTTGCCTGCACAATAGGCCTTGCCCCTCTGACCCCATCCCCTTTGCACTGCCCAGTGCCCAGTGCTAGGATGCCAGGCTGGCACTTCCAAAAGGGCACAGCCCCCTTTGCCTCCGGTTCTACCGGCGAGGCCATCACAACTGGTCCGCGATGCTGGGGACCAACTATGATGCTAGCCAAAAAGAACCTGTCCTGGTGAGGCCACAGAGGTATGACAGCCTGGAAGCTAATGTCCCAGCCTTCTCAATTCAATGAAAAAAAAAGCATTTAAATATTTTGAAATAAATGGGCATGAGGCCTATCACTGGTGTGAACTTGGCTCTTGCGCAATCTTACTGGCTTGCCCTGTCCATCGGTCAGACCACCCCCTCGGTCATCTCCCTCAACCGGGCAAAAGGCAATCCTTAATTTAATTATGATAGTTTTGTTGACACCTCATTGTAAAAATGTAAATTGTGCCTTGGCCAAAATAAAAGCTAAGGACCACAGGTAGATAAGGGAATGTCGATGTCTTATTTGGAAGATGGCTTGGCATTTTTGCATTGGTCACAGGATAACAGTGGCCATCAGGGCTCCTGCAAAAAGCATTGAAAATGGCTGGGTTTGAAAGGAAAATAAATGCCATTAGAGAAGCAGACAAGAGCTTCAAACCAGAAGGAGAGGGACCAACAAGCACAGCCATTGAACTGCTGTAATTAACTGGGCTGAAAAAGGGACACAGTACAGTTCCAAAGAGAACTAAAGAAACTTTCTTCTCCCAAATTCCTGATTCCATTTCCTAAGCTACCTGTGAAAGCAACTCCAGCAATTCGACAGAGAAAATCATCGCAGCTGCAGAGACAACTCTACAACCTCAAAGCCCTCACTTCAAACAACAACTCGACTCCACAACATATCAGGCTTGAATCAATTATGGATGAAGCTTGATTGACGTTCAATATACCTTCATTTTATCTTCATTAGTGGGCAGAATTTTGCGCTCTGTGCAGAGGGCTGGCTGAGGCAAGAAAACTAGAGTGAGACTCTCTCTCCACCTACACAACCGAGTTTTCTTTCCAGTTTCTCTAATATTCTGCACACAGAAATTCTGGGGCATGTTTTTCATCGCCACACAGGGCAAGGGCTCATAGAATTGGCAACGCTGGCTCCACAGAGACCTTTTTTAAAGGACACCCTGATCAGTGCTGCAAAAAATAACTCTCCCCATTCACCCCCCACAATGGATGTGGGGAAACACCTCCCCGACAAACACCGGGGCAACCTCTGCACAAACAACATGTCCATCACTTCCCCAGGTTGGCAATACCATGGCACTGCCTGGGCATGTCCATTTCCTGCACCCCCCCACCCCCGCACACAGACTATACTCATCTTTGTGCCCCCAGCATTCACCTCGACTGTTTCATATTTCTGAGTACTTGTTGTAAACCTTGCTGTTTATTCAGGGGATCATATGGCGGGGAAGCCCTTTAAGTGTACCGAAATTTATTAAAATTGATTTGAGGGCGGTAACTTCATTGCACCATTGGCAAGGGGCAGGAAAAGTCAGAGTATGGGGTCTCACCGCTGAGATTCTTGTTCCCACTATCTCATGAGATTTTTTGCCAGTGTCACCATTTTTGCCAGTGGTAAATGTTGAGAGAAAATCTACCCCCCCACCCCCCGCAATCTGGCACAGTGTAGTGCATGGATTTGTGACTTTGGCTAGGCTTTTCCAACCTCGCTGCAGCAGATGCAATGAGCCACTCATACGTCCATTCACTTTGGCAGGACCGGAAGATCCCAGCTTTGGGAGTGGCCGGATAATTCCAGCCCTAGTCTTTTCTTGGGTAACTTCCTGAGAAATAGTGTGAAGTCAACCAGACCAGGTGCTAGACTTGGAAGTTGGGGTGCATTTTGGTGATAGTGACCACAATTCGGTTACGTTCACCTTAGTGATGGAAAGGGATAGGCAGGAACCTCGGGTCAGTAGTTTTAGCTGGGGGAAGGGGGCTATGAGGCTATTAGGAGAGAATTAGGAAGCATAGGTTGGACTAGGAGACTACAGGGTCTCGATGGAAAGGGTTTGGTTTAGGTTAGAGGGTCATTGTTTTTTAACTGGTCGGCGCAACATCGTGGGCCAAAGGGCCTGTTCTGCGCTGTAATGTTCTATGTTCTATCAACTAACCTCTTCTTTTGTTTCAAATAACAAGCCTTTACTGCTGAGTCATTTTAAATTGAATTTCTCACTCCGTGACTAAGAAGATACAAATGCACACCTACAAATACAATGTTCATAGCTGACTTTGGGGCAACACCTTTAAAACATCCATGATTAGACCAGACTTGGAATGCTATGTATAGTCTTGGTCTCCATATTGCTGAAAGAATATAGAGGCACAGGGGAAGATGCATACAAAAGTTACAGAGGAGGTATTATGATTTGATTTATTATTGTCACATGTATTATACAGCAAAAAGTATTGCATCTTGCTCTATACAAAGCATACCATTCATAGAGAAGGAAATGAGAGAATAAGAACATAAGAAAGAACATAAGAAATAGGAGCAGGAGTAGGCCATCTAGCCCCTCGAGCCTGCCCCGCCATTCAATAAGATCATGGCTGATCTGTCGTGGCTCAGTTCCACATTCCTGCCCTCTCCCCATAACCCTTAATCCCCTCGCGTACCAAAAACCCATCAACCCGCGTCTTAAAAATATTTAGCGAGGCAGCCTCCACCACTTCAACGGGCAGAGAATTCCAGAGATTCACCACCCTTTGAGTGAAGAAGTTCCTCCTCAACTCCGTTCTAAACCGCACCCCCTTTATCTTAAGGCTGTGCCCCCTAGTCCTACTGTCCTTTCTGAGCGGGAAGAGTCTCTCCACCTCTATCCTATCCATCCCATTCATCATCTTATATGTCTCAATGAGATCTCCCCTCATTCTTCTAAACTCTAACGAGTACAAGCCTAGTTTATTCAGCCTCTCCTCATAGCTCAATCCCCTCAACTCCGGCATCAGCCTAGTAAACCTCCTCTGCACTCCCTCCAAGGCCAAAATATCCTTGCGTAAGTGCGGCGACCAAAACTGCACACAGTACTCCAGCTGCGGCCTCACCAATGCCCTATACAGCTGCAGCAAGACCTCCCTACTTTTATATTCAATCCCCCTCGCTATGAAGGCCAACATCCCATTAGCCTTCCTGACCACCTGCTGCACCTGCAAGCTGGGTTTTTGCGACTCATGCACAAGGACCCCGAGGTCCCTCTGCACCTTCGCCTGCTGCAGTTTTTCGCCACGTAAGTAATAGTCCTTCCTACCATTATTCCTACCAAAGTGGACCACCTCGTACTTGCCAACATTAAATTCCATTTGCCAGTTCCTGGCCCATTCGCCCAGCCTATCTAGATCCTTCTGCAGACTCTCCACACCCTCCGCGCAATTTGCCGTTCCACCAATCTTGGTATCACCATACACTCGGTTCCCTCCTCCAGATCATCTATATAAATGGTAAATAGCTGAGGCTCCAGCACCGACCCCTGGGGCACTCCACTAGTCACCAACCGCCAATCCGAATAGCACCCATTAACCCCCACTCTCTGCCTCCTATTTGACAGCCAATCCTCTATCCACGCTAACACCCTACCCCCAACTCCATGCCCCCTTACCTTCTGCAATAACCTCTTGTGAGGTACCTTGTCAAACGCCTTCTGAAAATCAAGAAAGACCACATCCACCGGCTCTCCTCTATCCACCACCCTAGACACATCCTCATAGAACTCCAATAAATTTATCAGACACGACTTCCCCTTAACGAAACCGTGCTGCGTCTGCTCTATCAAGCAATTCCCCTCAAGATGCCTCGCTATTTCCTCCTTGATGACGGATTCTAACATTTTACCTACAACAGAGGTTAAACTAACCGGCCTATAACTCCCTGCCTTTTGCCTGCCACCCTTCTTAAACAACAGCGTAACATTAGCCGTTTTCCAATCTTCCGGCACTTCCCCGGAATCCAGCGACGTTTGGAAAATAACCACCAAGGCATCCGCTATCATCTCCGCCATTTCTTTCAGAACCCTTGGATGCATTCCATCCGGTCCTGGCGACTTGTCCACAATCAGTCCCTCCAGTCTGTCGAGCACCGCCTCTCTAGTAACAATAATGTCATTGAGACCCTCCTGTCCTACCATCTTTCCATCGCTAACACCCGGCAAATTATTCACGTCCTCCTCCGTGAAGACCGAAACAAAAAAGTTATTCAAGGCCTCAGCCATTTCGCCATCCCCTACCACTAAGTCCCCCCTCTCATCCTCTAAGGGTCCAACGTTCACCCTAGCCAGCCTCTTCCTTTTTATAAAAACTCTTGCTATCCTTTTTTATATTAAACGCTAGCCCAGCTTCATAGTTTATCCTACCCTTCTTTATAATGTTACAATCATAGCTAAAGTGTAGAAAAAGATTAACTTAATACAAGGTAGGTCCTTTCAAAAGTCTGATGGCAGCAGGGAAGAAGCTGTTTTTAAGAGTATAGTTTTCAAAATAATCTAAGGGATATCCAAAATAACACATGATTAAAACGGATGCAGAATAACTTTTAGCACATTCTTACTGCTGAACAATGAAGAGAGTGCCTACTGGTACTTTAAGTCTAATTGCATCAATTATAAAGACTTAATTAAAATATGCAATTTCCCTTTACACTTGAATAGTAGCCAGGTTTCCATATGATGTCCACACATATTAAGCAAGAATCAGAAAGAGTTCTGAATTCACTGATAAAAGCATATATTCCAATTGGTTTACAACAGTAGACACTAAAGATAAACTGCAGTAAGTAGCACTCAGCGTAAAACAATACCTTATGCCCTCAAAGCTTAACATGTGATAATTTATTCTGGGGTCTATGATTTATAACCCTGTAGCTGCATTTCTCTCTTCAGCAGCCAACAGGCAGATGTTATAGCACAGAACAGCTCACAGAATTAAACACAAGTTTAAGATGAAATAACGGGTTTTGAAACAATTACCATAAAATTGTGGTCGCTAATGTGAAAATGCTTAGTGCTGGAAATTTTAATTTTAACTGCCCATGAACATTTGGCAAAGCTCCAGGATTTCTTTCAACTTACAGGCATTAGGTAAAATCTGGTCATCTGTTGAAATTCATTTGGACTTGTAAATGAGCACAATGTGCAATTAATGCTTGCCCATTGGTTCTGATATAGGCAGCATGCAAACTTCATTCTGCTTGCTTATTTAAATAATTGCAACATGCAACCTGCTATAAGCATGCTGCTGAGTGGCTGCACACTTGAGCAAGGAATGTAAAATCAAGAGGTTGGCATGAGTTCAAGATAGCCTGCATGTCTGAAAGCAGAATGCATTGTGGATGGACCAAGTGTTGGGAGTCATTGTATAAGACTTTGATTCAAGAAGGACATAAGAAATCAAATAACATGGCACAGACCAGGCTCCAAAATCTGAAACTGCACCATAAGCAGGGTGCAGAGAAAGAGAGACATTATTTATCCACAGGAGTCTGAAAGGCCCTCCAGGCAAACCCTCAAAAGACATTGGCACCAGGTAGCTATTGCAGTCAATACTAGGAGCCTAAACATAAGGACTTGGATGTGGAGCCACAAGAAATTTAATGACCTTGCACAGGATCTGCAAATGTATCTTCAAATGCTACATCACACTGACCGTACTGCTGGCCTCACACACAGCTCAATGCACCACGCTCCCATCACTATGAGCCAAGATTAAAATCCAACATTCATTTGTTTCACTTTATCTTCACATTTTAGCGCAGCTGCAAACCTCACACCAAGCTTGAATAGACTTCCAGCTGCCACAGCATCCAAACATATTGCACCACATTCACAGACATACTTCCCTCTCTCTCTCTCTCTTGCAGGATAATTGCCACATAACTGGAGGTAGCAGCACCTAACTGGAGGGGTTCAGCTTGGCTGCACGTCCTTTATCCTGATTGAATGGACAGTTATTGCCATCATTGGGCCAGTCATTGCTGAAGCTGTGGCCAGCGGCTAGCCATTAAAAAAAATGACAATATCTTCATACCTAATCATCCTTTTCAGATCCTAAGTCATCCTCATCCCACAATCTCTACTAAGGTATCAGCTGGAGGTGGTGTAAACACCAGCCCTTCTCCTTTGCCACAACTCTATCCTGATGCCTTTCTTCATTCAGATACCTCAGGAACTGTAAATTGTCCCAGCAGTGATGAAAGAGAAAGAATTCAAAGATCTGGAAGACAGTAATGATGAAGAAACACTATCATTCATTCTCACACACTCAGGCACGAGCTCAAATACTGATACTGTCAGAGGTGGCATTTGCAGTGTGGTGGCTCCCTGGCACTTGTAGGCTGCAGCTAGGCCAGGGGACAAAGATAGCACAGATGCTCGCTTGCTGGATGGTCCGATCGCATATAGCTTTGCTGCAGAGGAGTGAGAATCAGAATTCCTTGGGCTGACTGATGAGAAATCAAAGTGAAATGTTTGGTGTATTGGCAGGCCGACCAGAAAGCTTGCAATCAATTTCAAGGAGTATGAGAGAGTCTGGCACCCACTGTGCACAGGATTTGGAGCCCATTCTCTCCAGAATGGAAGTGGTGTCCCATGAGATTGTACACAAACACATCCATGATGCAGCACCTGATGACAATCCCATTGTTATCCATTGTTTAAGAAGGGGAACAGAGACTTCCCTGGAAATTATAGGCCGGTGAGTCTTACTTCTGTTGTGGGCAAGGTTTTAGAAAAAATTATTAGGGATAGGATTTATAGTTATTTGGAGAGTAATGAATTGATTAGAGATAGTCAGCATGGTTTTGTGGAGGGTAGGTCGTGCCTTACTAACCTTATTGAGTTTTTTGAGAAAGTTACCAAAGAGGTCAATGGGGGTAAGGCAGTTGACGTGGTATATACGGACTTTAGTAAGGCATTTGATAAGGTTCACCATGGAAGGCTTCTGCAGAAAATGCAGATGTATGGGATTGAGGGTGATTTAGGTAATTGGATCAGGAACTGGCTGGCGGATAGGAGACAGAGGGTGGTGGTTGATGGTAAGTATTCGACATGGAGTTCAGTTACGAGTGGTGTGCCTCAGGGATCTGTTTTGGGGCCGCTGCTGTTTGTAATTTTTATAAATGATCTGGATGAGGGTATAGTTGGGTGGATTAGTAAATTTGCTGATGACACCAAAGTCGGAGGTGTGGTAGATAGTGAGGAAGGGTGTCTTAGTCTACAGGGAGACTTGGACAAGTTGCAGAGCTGGGCCGAGAGGTGGAGGATGGAGTTTAATGCGGAAAAGTGTGAGGTAATTCACTTTGGCAGGAATAACGGATGTGTAGAGTATAGGGCTAACGGTAGGACTCTGAATAGTGTGGATGAACAGAGGGATCTAGGTGTATGTGTACATAGATCCCTGAAAGTTGGGAATCAAGTAGATAGGGTTGTTAGGAAGGCATACGGTGTCTTGGCGTTTATTGGTAGGGGTATTGAATTTAGGAGCCGCAGCGTCATGTTGCAACTGTACAAAACTCTGGTGCGGCCGCACTTGGAGTATTGTGTGCAGTTCTGGTCCCCACATTATAGGAAGGATGTGGAGGCTTTGGAGAGGGTGCAGAGGAGGTTTACCAGGATGTTGCCTGGTATGGAGGGGAGGTCCTATGAGGAGAGACTGAGGGATTTGAGGTTGTTTTCGTTAGAAAGAAGGCGGCTACGAGGGGACCTTATTGAAACATTTAAGATGATTAGAGGTTTAGATAGGGTGGACAGTGATAGCCTTTTTCCTTGGATGGAGAAAGCTAGCACGAGAGGGCATAGCTTTAAATTAAGGGGTGGTAGTTATAGGACGGATGTCAGGGGTAGGTTCTTTACCCAGAGGGTGGTGAGGGATTGGAATGCCCTGCCTGCTGCAGTTGTAAATGCGCCTAGTTTGGGGGCGTTTAAGAGATCCGTGGGTAGGTTTATGGATGGTAAGGGTTTGGTTTAGGTTAGAGGGTCATTTTTTTTTTACTGGTCGGTGCAACATCGTGGGCCGAAGGGCCTGTTCTGCGCTGTAATGTTCTATGTTCTATGTTCTAATGGTAACATGAGCAAAAACCCACAATGTGTGGGTGTCACAGTGGAAATTCAAAGTGACATCATGGGAACTTGCTTATGCCACAAAGGTACTGCCATCAGTTCTCAAAGGCGTCAATGGGTTATTACTGCAGCCCAGGAGTTATTCGAGCCATTGTGTTATTTTGGGAATGTCTGCTCATAATCTTAATCAATCACATTGGAGTCACTCACACAAAAACAAACTTAACACCCCAAGCTACACATCTACATAGAAACAGAAAATAGGTGGAGTCGGCCATTTGACCCTTCAAGCCTGCACCGCCATTCAATATGCTCATGGTTGATCATGCATTTTTAGTATCCTCTCCTGCTTTCTCTCCATAACCTTTGATCTCTTTAGCCACAAGGGCCATGCCCAGCCCCCTTTTGAACATATCTAACAAAATGGCCCCAACAGCTTTCTGTGGTAAAGAATTCCACAGGTTCACAACTACCAGAGTTGTTTGAGCCTCTTGGTTGCAGTTCAGTCAAGGAAACATGAGTTCTGCTTCTTCATTAACTACCTTTATTTCTTTGATCTAACAGTGGCATTTCTCATCATATTGTACAGCACTTGGAAGAAAAAATATCTGGAGGCATGACCCATTACATCAGGCTAGCAGGGTAACACCAGAAAAAGCCAGAAATGTTTGCATTCCCAAAGATTGGAGCAATCTTTCTCTGGTTCAAAGGGAAAGAGGAACCTGCCCACAAATATAGGAAAAAGTTTGACAACACCAGGTTTCGGTCCAACCGATTTATTTGATAGTAAATTCACTAGCTTTCGGGTTAGCTCCTTCGTCAGGTGAATGGAGAGTTCTGGCCTCAGACAGAGCATATAAAGCACAGACAGTTTACAGATTACTGATTAGAATGCGAATCTTTACACCTAACCTGCTGTTCAAGTCTTAAAGTGGCTAACAATGTGTGTGGAAGGAGCACTGATCACAGGTTAAAGAGATGTGTATTGTCTCCAGACAGTACAGTGAGTGAGGTTTTGCAAACCCAGGCAAGTCACGGGGGTTACAGATAGTGCAACATGAACCCAAGATCCCTGTTGAGACCGTCCTCATGTGTGCAGAACTTGGCTATCAGTCTCTGCTCAGTGACTCTGCGCTGTCGTGTGTCGTGAAGGCTGCCTTGGAGAATGCTTACCCGAAGGTCAGAGGCTGAATGCCCATGACCACTGAAGTGTTCGCCAACAGGAAGGGAACAGTCTTGCCTGGTGATTGTCGAGCGATGTTCATTAATCCATTGTCGTAGCATCTGCATGGTCTCCCCAATGTACCATGCTTTGGGACATCCTTTCCTGCAACGTATCAGGTAGACAATGTTGGCCGAGTTGCAAGAGTATTTACCGTGTACCTAGTGGATGGTATTCTCACGTGTGATGATGGCATCCATGTCGATGATCTGGCATGTCTTGCAGAGGTTGCTGTGGCAGGGTTGTGTGGTATTGTGGTCACTGTTCTCCTGAAGGCTGGGTAGTTTGCTGCGAACAATGGTCTGTTTGAGGTTGCGTGGTTGTCTGAAGGCAAGAAGGGGGGTTGTGGGGATGGCCCTGGCGAGATGTTCGTCTTCAATGATATGTTGAAGACTCCAGAGAAGATGTCGTAGCTTCTCCGCTCCAGGGAAGTACTGGACGACGAAGGGTACTCTGTCCACTGTGTCCTGTGTTTGTCCTCTGAGGAGGTCGGTGTGGTTAGGTGTAAAGATTTGCATTCTAATCAGTAATCTGTAAACTGTCTGTGCTTTATATGCTCTGTCTGAGGCCAGAACTCTCCATTCACCTGACGAAGGAGCTAACCCGAAAGCTAGTGAATTTACTATCAAATAAATCGGTTGGACTGAAACTTGGTGTTGTCAAACTCTTTACTGTGTTTACGCCAGTCCAACGCCGGTGTCTCCACATCCTCACAAATATAGGGCCAACACCTCCCCAACCCCCATGTACACAGGAACCAACCCCCTCTATGTATGTGGGGACTCCTCCTTCAGTGGAGCTCCCCAGAGGAGGCCACACCCTGACATGGCAAGGGACCAGGGTGGGCACTACCAGGTTGGCACTGAGGCATGGGCACTGCCCAGCTCTGCCCTACCAACCCAGGTGCTTCAGGGGCATCCCCCCCCCCCTCCAACCAACCCCTCCCAGGCAAGCCATCATGTCTGGTCTCCGCTGCTGAAGACCAGCTGTGATTCTTGCCTGTGAGAAACTCGACCAGCAAGCAGGTAAATTCAAGTAAGCCCAGATGACAGCGTCTGGGGCTCACTAATGACATGTAAATCATGTCATTAATATTGAAATTGGCTTTGCACCCTTTCTAGATAATTATACAGATTCACAACCCTCTGATTGAAGTAATTCTCCAGTGTTTTAGATTCCCCAACCAGCAGCAATAATCTCTCAGCCTCTACCCTTTCAAACCACCTCAGAATCGTGGATGTTTAAATAAAATTGCCTCTCATTCTCTAAGCTCCAGAGAATATGGACACAATTTACTTGGCCTCTCATCAAAGGACAACCCCCTTATCCCCGGAGCAAAACAAAATTAGTGAACCTTTTCTGTACTGTCACCATTGCAAGTATATTCGTTCTTAACCTGTGGAGACCAAAACTGCACACAATATTCCAGATGTGGTCTCATCAAAATGCTCAGAATTATGACAAGACTTCTTTTTGCCTGATTTCCAATCCCTCTGCATTAGCGATTAACATGCCATTTGTCTTCCTAAATGCTTGCTGTAACTGTAGGCTAACTTTCTGTGTTCCTTCTACGAGCACACACAAGTCTCTCTGAAAAAAACATTTACAAGTTTCATACCTTTTTGAAAACTTTTTTTTAACTCTTACAAAATGAATAACTAAAGTGATAATTTAGTAAATTAAATGCTTGCATATCTCACTACTTTTGCAAAACCATCATACATTCAAATTGTTTATCATCTTTGCTTACAACAGTGATTTTATTTCAAAACGATATAATTTCCTGGGAATCTCTGACATTTTCAGAGGTCATGAAAGGCACCAGATAAATGATTATTCAAGACTTGAGTCTCTTTCAACGACGTAGCACATCTTGAGGTCAGAATATTAATGATTTCAAACTTACTCTTCCTGACTTATGATGTATTCTAAAGCCCTTAGCTTTAGGCTGAGTTAATTTATGTGCAACTGCATTGTAAGAATTATTAAAGGATTACTGAATTGAGGGTTTATCAAAAGCTTACTAACGATTTGAATGTTCATAGCGGTACCAAAAAACATCTTACAGCTGTTCAATATACTAATTGCCACATACTGAAGGTTATCAGGGTGATTCTCCCAGCCAACTGCACTACTCCAGCAGTGCAGCAGTGTGGGAGACTCAAGCAGAGGTGTGGCGTGGAGCTGTATAAATTATTGAAATGAACATTACCATTTCACTGGAGGGTCCAGGAATGAGGTCTCTGGGGCTGCTAGCTTCTGCATCTCCTCACCCCGCTCCCCCCCACCTCCCCCCCCCCCCCCCACACACACACACACACACACACACACACACACACACACACACACACACACACACACACAGAGTGTTTAACACTAGTCGGGTTTACAACACCTCTCCACCAGTGGGAAGCTCGTGGTCCAACTTTGCTGGAGTAAATGGGGTGGGGGGGGGGGGTGCGTGTATGTGCGCGCCATGGAGGCTTCCAGGAGATTGGGGTAAGGGGAGGTGCCCCTGGACATTGCCATCTTAGCAGTGCCAGTCTATTCCTCTTGAACTGCTCAAGGGACAAAGTGGCAATGGCCAAGGGGCACTTTGGCACTGCCCACCAGGCAGTGCCACGGGGATGGGGCCAAGCCTTTGGAGGAGAGATCGGTGGGGGTGTGGAGTCCTGCTGCGACTCTGCACTCAGTGCTGAGAGAGATCGGGATTTGAGGGGGGATAGTAATTGAGGCTGGACTGGACACATTTGGAAGACCAACAATTGGGGGTTGAGGGGGTTGGCAAGAGCAACGATGGGGGCCGGGGTTGGGGGGGGGGAGGGGGGGGGGGTAGCTGGCCAGTGTAGGGCAACTACACACGTGCCAATCTTGGCACTGACAGATCAGTGCATGCACAGTGGCCTGTTCAGTGCTATGCTGCCAGCCTCTTCAGTGGGAATAGGCCCGGCCCCCATATTTTTAAACAAGACTCATGCTGAGACACCCTGCAGTGCACAGAGTGTGGAAGATGCATTTTGAAAATCCTGCTGAAAAAAAAGCAGGATCTCCTCAAATTTTTATGCAAATTCAGCACTTAGAATTTTTGGGGGGATAATCTCACCGTATACCTTTCTGTATTGAAAGTGTTCCAACATTTCTGCCATTCTAATAGCAAATTACAGTGTTGAAAATTATTCTTATTTTGTTATTTGTGTAAAATGTGGTTATGGGATAGAACATAAATGCATGTCATTGAAAGTAATTTATGAATTATTTTGTGGTGCCCATCACTGATGGCCTTGGTGTCTCTTTCATCCTTTACCAAGGAAATGATAGCTAGGAAATGCAGAAAAGATTGAGAGTGTCAAGTTGTCATGTTTCAAATCATACCTATCAGCTAGGGAAAGTGCTGCATCAGGGAACTAGATGGTGCAGTGGAGTACAATCTGCCCCTTTCGTTTCAGTAACAAATTTCACAAATCTCCCAACTATAAAGCTTTACGTGAAATTAGTTTGGACACTCTCTATGCTTCCCCAATGTTAGTAGACTTATACACCAACTTGTCAATGGTTGAGTATAAGCTCACTCAGCCAGCACATAAGACTTTCTGCTCAGGGACTGAATAAATTCACCATTTGATAGTTTTATAGTGAGACTCAGCAGGTGATTATCCTCAGATATCTTAGGGGATGGGGCCTTGAGTTAAAATGCAGGTTCAGATGACCTGTAGGGCATGATGACTATTTTGATGAAGGAACTGAAGCGAGGGTTAGGAATGGTCATTCAGGGGGTCATTAAAGGGATAATTGCTGCTGAAATTAAATCAAAACACATTGCTGAATTCCACATACATGCTAATGACACCCAGCTCTATCTCTCATCTTCCGTGGTGGCACAGTGGTTAACACTGCTGCTTCACAGCACCGGGGATCCAGGTTCAGTTTGGGTTAAGGTCGTGCAAAGTCTGCATGTTCTCCCCGTGTCTGCATGGGTTTCCTCTGGTTTTCTCCCAAGTCTGAAAGAAGTGCTCGTTAGGTGCATTGGCTATAATTAATTTTACTTCAGCGAATCCGGTGTAAGCGACTAGGGAATTTTTACAATAACTTCATCACAGTGTTAATATAAGCCTGCCTGAGGCAATAATAAATAAACTAAAAAAGACCCTCTTCTTTCTCAGCCCCTCCACTATCTCTAACTTTTCAGGCTGCCTGCTCAACATCCTGCACTTTTTTGCTCCAGGATATGGAGTTGTAACAAATCTAACTGCAGTTTTGGGTGAACAGAAACTTCCTCCAGTGAAATGTTGGGAAGACTGCAGTCATTGCGTTCAGTTCCCAGCACAAACTCCATTCCTTTGTCACTTTTCCATCTCTTTCCTGGAAAATATCTGATGAAAATAATGAACCTAACCAACATGTCTTTCGGACTGTGGGAGGAACCTAGGCAGCCAGTGCAAACCCACGCAAACATAAGAAGAACATGCAGACTCCGCACAGACAGTTTGTAATTATACTGGGCCATGAGATGAGCTTCCAATTCATCTTGCGCCTCAGGAACATTGTCTGAATTTGCTCTTGCCTCAGTTCATCGACTGCTGAAACTATCATCCATGCTTCTGTTACCTCTCAAATGGATGATATCAATGCACTCCTGGCTGGCCTCACGCATTCTGCCCTCCATAACTTGAGATCTCTCAAAATTCTGAAGCCTGTGTTCTAATATTCACTAGGTCCAAACTAGCCATAGAAATTCAAGCTGTCGCCCTAAGGCTGCTCATGCCAACTTAGTGCCAGCTCATGACTCATCCACAACTCTTTGTCCTTAACTCCTCTATGCCAATTCACTGAGTACCCTTAGACAAGTCTTTGACAGCTCTACAATGTTTTAACCGTTATTTTATATTTGGAGAGTTCCAATGAGTTTGTGCGTAAAAAGTACATAATCACGTTCACTTTTCGCAATCCCAAACGATGCCTGACCTCTCCCAAAGTGGTTGCAAAACATTATCCAAAGACTTCCTTATCTCTCCAAAGGAATACTCTGGCAATCCAAATACATTCAGCAAGCTCAAATCTCCTCTCAGCTATTCTAATCTGCATATTTCAGGTTCCATAATCCTAGAGGGTGATTTCCAAGCGCATTGGCTGCTCTCATGTCTGGGAGGCCAATGTTCTGAGGGGAGGTGGAGATGGGTTAGTGGTAGTGGCGGTGGTGGCCAGAGGGGCAGTGGTGGAGGTATTGCTGTGCTGGTCAGTGATTGAGCTGGCGCGATCGGGAGACCAGCAGTGCAGGGCTACTGCGCATGCGCCGATCTCCGCTATGACAGATGGGCGCACACGCAGTGGTCCGCTCAGTGCTATGCTACCAGCCTCTTCTACGGGAATAGACCACCCTCGATTTTCAGTGTAATCTCCCCGAGGAGCTGCACTCTGCAGTGCTCAAAGTGTGAGAGATTCGTTTTGAAAATCCCACTGGGAGTTACTCCAGTTTCTGTGCAAATTCAGCACTTAGAACGTTTTTGACTGAATCCAAACCCCAAACTATCAAAATCCCATTTCAGTGGCGGTAGTTGGTTATTTAAATGGCCAACTGATTCCGTGATCACACACGCACAAACCCCACTGACTCCATTCCTGTTCCTGCGAAGACAGAAAATGTCAGGTTCAGGAGCAGGGCTTAGAAATTGAGGCCATTTCCAGGATTTTTACCATGATAGAGAGGGAGTTTCTGCGTTGGGTCAGAACTTAAGCTGTGTGAACTGTAAGAAGCAACTACAACCTAAAGGGACAGTACCAGAATAAAGTTAAGACCAGATATAAACTGCTGCAAAGGCAGAAGTATGGGTCCCAAGGCTAAATCAACTACAACTCCTTAAACCCTCCTTCCCATAAAGATTCCATCCCACTTCTCTACTTCTTTTGCATCTGTTCCCATGATGCAATCTTCCAAAACAGTGCTTTTGACATATCTTTCTTTTTCCTTACCAAGGGTTCCACCCTACAGGACATTTAATTGTATCCCATCCATCTTCAGCATCTCTGCTCTCACCCATTCTCCACCCTCCCAGAACTCCCAGGGTCCCACTGTCCTCATTTTTCACCCCACCAATTTATGCATTCAAAGGATCATCCTCCACTATTTCTGCCAACTCCAGCATGACGCAACCTCCAAAGATAGCTTCCGCTCAAAACCCTCCATCAATATTTCACAGGGACATTTATCTCCATGACACCTTGGTCCACTCCTCCATCACATCCAACTCTTATCCCTTTCCCACGACACATTCCTATGCAATTGCAGAAGATACATCCTCCCGCCTCACCATCCAAAGATCTGCAATATTCGCTACTCCCAATGCAGTATCGTACACTGGCAAGACTAAAAGCAGACCACATGACCCCCACCTATCCATTGCTTTCCTCTTCAATGCATCATCATGCTCTCATGCCTATATGTCTGCCCTTGGCCTGCTGCAATGTTCCAGTGAAGCTCAACACACACTGGAGAAACTTAGATCAGGCATTTTACAACCTTCTGACCTTAACGTTGAGTTCAACAACTTCAGATCATGAACACCTTGCACCATCTTGACACTTTTTTTAATTAATTTTTTTGTCCCAGAACTCTCCCCCACAGTTCAATCTATGTTTTGTTTTCAGAGCACTGGCCCTTGTTCTGCCATTAACACATTTTGCTGTCTTACCTTTATGCCACTTATAGCACCTTCTTTAATCTTGAACATTCCCTCTATCTTGTGCCATGACATCTTTTTCAAATCTCTCCCAGCTCCCACCTTTCTCTGACCTTCTATTATTCTGCTCCCACTCCACCCCTTCTTATTCAGAATAAAATCCATCACATTTCTCCCTCTCTTTAGCTCTGAAGAGTTATACAGGCTCAAAACGTTGACTTGGGGTGGAATTTTCCATTCTCTGCAAAGATGCTAGTTGAGCTGAGCTGAGGTGAGGTGCAGCTATAAGAGCCACCTTTTCTTGCCAGATAATCTGGCACCATGTGAAAGAAAATCTGGAGGTGCAGCCCACACTATCACATTGGTTGGGTGGGGCCAGAAAAAGATGGCAGCTGAGAATTCGGAGATCAGGGGCATCCTTTGATTGGCAGCATAGGAACCCCCTGGTCACCACACATATACATAGACCACCGCCCCCCCCCACCCCGGATCCGGCAAGTTCCTTCACTTGGTTCCTAATTTTAAAGGGCAGTTATAAACCTCACCAAATTTCACATGTTCGGGGGAAGACAGAGCGGACATTTCGTTCACTGTATTGAAATGAGGTTCTAACCTTCCTGGATAGGAGCCTTGTTACATCACCAGTGAAGACTGGGTGAATTAGAAAACAAGCCATTTGTGCTAATGTTGGCGCTAAACCTGTTTCTCTCTCTCAGATGCTCCAGACCTATCCAGCATTATTTGATTTTATTCCAAACTTCTGTTGTTGGTCACAGTGTCACATTATTAAGGAACATCTTTGGATATAGCTACCACCCTGCACTTGTTAGGCCAATCACCACCTTTTCAACAGC
The DNA here is from genome assembly GCF_965287045.1 of Carcharhinus amblyrhynchos. Taxonomy (NCBI): domain Eukaryota; kingdom Metazoa; phylum Chordata; class Chondrichthyes; order Carcharhiniformes; family Carcharhinidae; genus Carcharhinus; species Carcharhinus amblyrhynchos. Next base: position 20,111,478 of record NC_137331.1, read on the forward strand.
GGTGACGGTTTTGCACAGTCAATGCCAGAGGAAAAAAATAAATAATTCAGTACCTCAATCTAGTCACTGACAACTAGTAAAACTGGACCACTAATGCAAACCAACAAGTTTTTTAAAAATTACTGAATAGAGAGATGTATTCTTCAGGGTCCAAGGCTTGTTATTGTGCAACAATGGAATAATGTGTAGAGTTCCACCACTTGACCGATTTGATGGGAAACAACTCAAATTAATTCTTCGAAGGCAAGGACCACATCTGCCGTGCAAACATTTTATTTTTGTTCAATCACATGCCAACCATTCAGAGGAATCCTGTAAAGGCAAGTAACAAGGTTCCCATCCAGGAAGATCAGGAACCTCATTTTAATGCATTTAAATACAATTAGTGGACTTTTCCGCCTTATTGACACCCCACAATTGGAATTCTCTCCTTGCCGACATGGCATCATGTCAACGAGGTTTGCTCTTTAAGCAACCTTATGTTACAATATTGTTTGTTTGTGAACATTAAAAATATCAGACTAGGGGAGGGGGAGGGGTGGCGGCAGCAGCAGCAGGCAGGGTAGACCATCACTGGGTGAAGCACATGAACCCCATCTCCTGCCCCCATGAGACTGCCTCTTGTAATGAACTGTGTTTTATCCATTGTATGGGGCTGCCTGATTGGAAAATTCCAGACATCTTAATATGCCCTTAAATTATATCAGTTAATTATCCACTCTTTACCCACCTGCCTTCAGCTGGTCAATTCCTGAGAGTGCAGCCAATCTGTCCGGGAATTTAAAAGTAGAATTATCTTAACTGACCACAAGTAGAAGGAAATCTGTGAAGCAAAGGGGAGGCAAGAGGGATCTCCTGGTGCAGGAACCAGACAGTAAGCTAATCATGGTTGAGGATAGATACAACATTACTTGCAGTTGGTAATGCCCGAAGCAGGAACAGCTATGCATTAATAGAATTGATTGGAGGGGGGGGGGTTCTCCCACTGCGACATGCTTACTTTTGGCGTGTCGGGTCAGGAGATGCGTGTGTCAGTCATCTTGCATCTCCCACCACCGGAGAGCAGGCCCAGTCGAAACCACACTGGAAACGGGCGGGAAGATGAGGTAAATGATTTTAATTTATTTATAATGTAATTTAGATGTCATTTTTGGGCCCGGGACTGAATTCTCCGTGCCCGATAGCATCTCCCACCCCGCCAGGAATATTTCACTCAGGCAGGGTTTAGAGTCCCTCCCCACATTCAGGGAACTAGCAGGAGACTCTGCTGAAGTGAAGGGGCAATCGGGGCCCCCTGGAGGTCGGGCGGCAGGGAAGGCAGGGAATGCCCCCTGGGCATTGGCACCCTGGCAGTGCCATGCTGTGTCCCTTGGCTCTGCCCAAGAGGCAAAGTGCCCATGCCCTGGAGGCACCCTGGCACTGCCCACCGAGCATCAGGGGGCAGGGCCTATTGTGGGCAGTGCTTAGGGGTGATCAGTGGGGGTGGGGGGTTCCCACTGCCACTCTGCATGGGGATCTGTTGGGAAACCAGCGACAGGGATGGACTGGGGGAGAGGGTGTGTGGCCAGGGAGGTCTGCCACTTGGGGAGGGGGTTTCCATGGGGTGGGGTGAGGGGGGCGTGGGGGGAAGCATTGGGGAGGGGGGAGAGGGGTGGGGATGCTGGAATTGGGGTGCTCTGGGATGGGGGGGTGTCAGGGCTGGCCTGGGAATGGTCGTGGGGGCCATGATTGGGCCACTGCAGAGACTGGAGGGCAGGAGTGATGGGGTCCCGGGCTGGCCAGCGATTCAGCTGGCCAGCAAACTGCAGACTGACAGTTCAGGGCCACTGCACACGTGCAGAGGCTCGTAACTGTCAGATTCTGGTCCTGAGCTTCTGGTCCTGCCCCTGAGCTTTAAATGATATTCATGATTGTGACCTCTGCATTGCGTAGAGTGGGGAGATTTGAGTCTAAACTCCCACTGAAAAAACAATCATGAATTACACCATTTCTTCTGCCAATTCAGCACTTAGAATTTTTTGGGAGAATCACATGTTATTATGGCATTTCCTACCCTACCATTTTAACATTTTTTTTTATTTTTAATGATTATTGTGACTATTAATATGTTAAAGATGTGTGTGCTAACATTGCAAACTGTAATTTTGAGGTTTATATAGGGTTAATTACAGAAGGACAGTAATCAGATGAAAATCTCAAATTATTATACATTACTTGCTATTACTAAAGGTAAAGAGAACACAAAGTTCTCTGTTGTGCTGTGTTAACTCAATATTATTACAATCGTGCAACTCTTCTTTGAGACATTTCTTTGCCTCGTTGATGCTCTGCAATTGCAAGAAGATGTAAAAAGAAATCTTTTTGCATTAAGACCAGGCTACTAAGGAGGCTTCGGACCAATCCATATTCAACAATCTGCTTGGAAAACTGCTTATATTTTGACAGCTAAGACAATCCACATTCTAAAACAATTAATAACACCTAAATAAAACAACCCACAATATTCTAAAAGAAAGTGTCAATTTCTCCAGTCGCCCAATATTGTTGGATAGATTCTTTAAAAAAATTCCAGGACTCAGGATTAAATCTTTGGCAAAAGCTAATCCTATTACCATATGTCCCATCTGTGTACCAGGTTTTGATGAAATATGTCCATTAGTTTTTGAGGTATATTGTTTACAGACAAACAGATTAAGAGATTAACAAACAGGGAAAAACACTGGGAGGGATTTTATCAAGTAAACAGGGCTCTTGGCCACTGACTGGAAAGTCGGTAAGAAAATTGACAAGAGAGCTGTATAGTTTCCTTGGGGGAAGGCCGTTGAAATACAAACCATTCAGGCAATTAGAATCATAGAATCCCTACAGTGCAGAAAGTGGCCATTTGGCCCATCGAGCCTGCGCTGACAACAATCCCATCCAGGCTCTATCCCTGTCACCCCACATATTTACCCTGATAAATTTCCCTGACACCAAGGGGCAAATTACCATGGCCAAGCAACCTAACCTGCACATCTTTGGACTGTGGGAGGAAACCTATGCAGACACAGGGAGAACATGCAAACTCCACAGACAGATATCCACTGAATGCCTTTGCACAAGGCATGCCACCTCTTGGAAGAGCAGAGGCAATCCGCACAGGTTTCCTTGTTGTGCTTCCTCGGGACGAGAGCCTCAAATGACAGCAAGGCAAAAAGGTCAACTGTCGGCCTAACCACAATGGGCTTAATCCAGGTGGGGGCTGGAAAGTGGCAGGATTCTCACCTGCCGGAATCGAATCCGGGTCCCTGGCGCTGTGAGGCAACAGTGCTACCCAGTGTGCCACCATGCCATCAAGCAGGGGCACCAGAGGGGCAGGACATATCATCCATCAAGACCCAGAGACTGGAAGCTCTTGTGAACACCTGTTTCACTGTGGAGGCCATGGCTGGTTCTAGAATGACAACCACTGGAGAGCCAGGATTGCAGAGCAACTAAGGCAGAGATACGTGATGGTAGGAGAGATTTCATGGCGTGGAGGTCACTGGGTGAGAGGGTTGTGAAATTGGCAGCTAGGCAGGGGGTAGCTCAGCAGATTATTCTTTTCCAATACTAAAGTCCTCAATCAGGCTCTGAGTGCTTTTGCATAAGGGATGCTACCTCCTGGGAGAGAAATCCGCACAGGTTTGCTTGGTGTGCTTATTCGGGGCAAGCGCCCCAAATGACTGTAGGGCAAGAAAGTCGTCCATGGGCCTAACCACAATGGGCTTAATCCAGGTGGTTGCTGGAAAGTGGCGGGGTGCTTACCTGCCGCACCTTCTTGCCTGAATAACTGCCTTCTCTGCCTCCAAATCTATCATAGAAAAAGCTTTAAGTATTGCCGATTATCTCCACCCACTTTCAGCAGCAGAGTCAAACAGCGTACTCATGGGGATTCAAGGCTTTATTACAAAAGTGCTTGTCTCATGGTATTTCTATTGCTGCTTTTCAAACCATTATCCAAAATAAAATGTTTTTCTCCAATTCCGATAGGCTTGCTTTCACAATTAATCAAATCTAACAGTGAATTAAATTAGTCAAATCTACCAGTTTAAATTTGTTCTGCAGAACAAAGTTATTTTATTTCTATAAGCATTTTAAAATGAGAGGACACATATGAGTCAGGGAAAAAAAGCTACCTGTTATGATTCTGTTACTCAAAGGCGTCTTTTTGCCTCAATGGCGAGTTTGATGCAACTGTTGTGAAACAGTCAGTTAAAAATAGCTTGTTTTTATTGGTATTTTGCTTAGGGAAGGTTATCAAGGAATGTGGAGTTAAGGTGGATAAATGGAGCTAAGGTACAGATCAGCCAGAGGGCCGAATTTTCCAGTCCCGCATTGTGGAGCAGGACGGCAAAATTTGGTGAATGGCCAAAAGTCAACTGACTTTTCCCACCCCGCCCGCGACGATGCCCATCATAATTTAATTCAATAGCAGAGTAGGCTCAATGGGCTGAATCACCCACACAGATTTCAAAGCCATGCTCCTATGCTATGTTTGCACTATGTTGCAGACTTTCCAAATATTTTACAACATGCCATTTATTGTTTTCACTAAATCCTGCATAATGTATAATATATGAATACTAGTGGCAAACAAAATCAGTGATGATCTGATAATGCCATCGTGCCAAAGATTACAAACCTCTTTAGAGTTTTGCTATAAATTTACCAGACAGAAATTGTTCTTTGATAAAGCTTTGACGTGAGTGCTTTGCATCCCACATAATCCCTAAAAAAAAATCTATTAGTCTCACAGTTTTGCAGGCTCTGGAGGATTCAAGTCATTTGCAACCTAGGGATGTTCCTGCGGAAGGAAAAGGAATTGCATTTAACATGTAATTAATTAATCTTCACTAATCTCAGCTAGTATTTTGATAAAAATTAAAATTCAACTGCTCCATTTAATCTGGTAACAATGCTTTCAAAATATGGTAAACCATTAGGACTCCACTTCAAAGGAAACTCCTCAGTTGATAGCTGAGGATAATTAGAATTCTGCAGAACTGATTTGTCCTAGTTGTGTCAAGATACGGCACCATACAATAAAACGAACGACAAGTAACTGAATGTGCTTGTGTGGGGGCAGGGGGAGATATGGGAAACAACTGGTATTCTTAGACGACTCAAATATGTCACCACATCTGCAAAAAAGCATATGAAATATGGTCCTTCTTATACAACAATGAATGGGTTAGCTGGATTGATTGAAATCCACCTTGATTAATCAAAATCCAGCAGTCTCTCTGCAGGGGTTCACCCAACTTCATGCCTTAGCTTTAGCAGAAGCCCTGGCAAAATGGCCTAAACCGATGCTTACATCATTTTTGCAGGGTTTCCACTGATTGTGTGGATTATTTTGAAAGGCTTTTGAACCTGAATTCATTAGCATCCAAAACTGGGTATGATCTGTGCAATGAACAGGCTGAACAAGGAGATCAAAGGACCGTGCTCAATTGCAGTTCACTGAAGGTGGCAACTGGCTTTGTCAGTCATGCCCTGACCAATTCCAGCAGGTTCCTGCTCCTACAGGCTTCACATTAAAGTAGGTTTTAAAAATACTCACCTGTTGCCTTTCTCCACAGCCTAAAGCAATCCCTTTACAAATCACTGAATAGGTCACAAAAATTCAATTAGCTTGCGCAAATACTGAGTGACAATCTAATGTGGCTAGCTTGGATGGATGTTGCAGTAAGAAAGTGCCATTTGATTCAGATATCATATGTAGGTCATGTTGAAACAAATGGTGTAATTGTGTGACAGCCTAATTTCAAAGTTAGAAGTGGTGAACATAACCCTTGTCTGATAAATCCAAGGACATGCGGAGGGGTCTATAACTGCAAGTGATAGTAAAACATTTCAAATCTTGCTGCATTTACATGTGGTGTCCCCCTCAGTAATGTTAAAATGCAAGAGATTTAGCAAGTTAAAAAGCAAAATGCACTCCATTCAGACACGTGATGGGGTGTAATTGAGTCAACCCACCTCAGTGGGAATTGAAGATGAATGGAAGTCAGCATCAGGGTGCGTTATTTAAAAATATACCTTGACTGACATTCGCTACTCTGCACTGAGCTGTTGGAAGAGCAGTGATCCAAAATTTTAAGATTTAAAATTCCCCTTGATCTCGCATTTACACAAAATGTTGAGAGTTCCAGAATATACAGAAATAGTAATTGTAGCAGTCAATAGTTAACATTAAGCTAGATAAGTGGTTGAAGCAAATGGTGATGAAGGGATAGAGGAACAGGGTAAGCACATGGAATTAGAGCTGCTGCTCCTCTCTTTTCAATGTCACAGCAGCCTGAACAAAAGCTGGGTTGTTGGAATCAGAAAGACTGTATTAATGTTATCATTTCTGTAAAACTTTCTGGGTGGAAGTGACATTTTGGGCAAGAAAACTGATGTGATTCACGCCAGCAAGTCTGGCAGGAGATCGTGATCTTCCCACGCTTAGTTATTTTTTGTGAGAGGGGCTAGTTTTGCTCTGGTTCAGTGAGGGACAGGGCCTAAAGCCGCCGGGAAGCCTGGCTTCACAAAGATCGTATGCTGTTTTTAAAAGGTGTCCTGATGTAAGAGTTAAATTGAAGAACACCTCCCTCCTGCCATGGACATCGGGACTTCCTACTTTAACGTGAAGCTTCATTGAAGGCATGTTTCCCCACTCCCCTCCACAACATAGATTGCTGGCATCAGGACATTGGGGTCTTCTCAAAGGTCCCCCTTCATGACCGTTTTCATATCCCCCCTCCATGCTCCACCTCCTTCATGCTCCATTCTTCATGTGACTGCCCCCACCCCGCCTTAGGCACCACCACCCTCAGGCTGCACTCCCACGACAGTCACTGGTCCCGAAACTCTGGTAGTTGCCACCAGACAGTGCCAATCTGGTGCTACCAGGATGCCAGTTGGCACTGCCAGGTAGGCATTGTTCAGCAATATCCCTAACCACTTAGGAGCTTCAATGGCCTCTGAGCCCCTGGCATGGCCATCATCTTGAGGGGGCACAATGGCACAGTGGTTAGTTGCCTCAGACTGCCAGGGACCTAGGTTCGACTTGACTTGAGTCACTGTCTGTGCAGATTTTGCATGTTCTCCCTGCATGTCTGCATGGGTTTCCTCCGGGTGTTCCAGTGTCCTCCCACAATCCAAAGAAATGCAGGTTAGGTGGATTGGCCATGCTAAATTGCCTCTTGGTGTCAGAGGGACTAACTAGGGTAAATACGTGAGGTTATGGGGAAAGGGCCAGGGTGGGATTGTGGTCGGTGCAGACTTGATGGGCCAAATGGCCTCCATCTGCACTGTGGGATTCTATGATTCATGCTGGTCTCTGTTTTTGGAGACCAGTAATGATTCTTGCCAGGCTCCTGCTGCGCCCAAGAATCAAGGAATACTGGAGCAGAGAGAATCCACCTTGAAATTGACAAAGCATGTTTAAATGGTTATTTATGTATGTTAATCTGGTTCCCACCCTTGCTGGGCAGGAACCAAGTTACATCTTGGCGCGACGGCCAGGAGAATCCCAACGGGGGTTCGCGCTGGCCCTAAATGCACTCGGTCTCTCCCCCCGTGATTCTTTAACTCCCACACCGCCCTAACATGATCTGTGCAAGGCGCATTGCAGCTGCAAAATAGTAGCCCATGCATCTCTTCTTCATCTAAAGAATGCAATAAGTTTGAGCTGAGGCAGAGCAGTTAAAATCCAAGGTGCTCAAGAAGCCAGAATTAGGGCAGCACTGGAATGTTGTGGAACTGGAGGGGATTAGAGAGATATAGGGAGGGCATGGCCATTAAATGACTTGAAAACAAAAATGAGAATTGAGTTGAGGTATTGTTTAACTCAGGACCAATATCGGTCAGCGAGCACAAGTGTGATGGATCAATGGGATTTGGTGTGCATGAGGACGTGGCCAACAATGTTTTGGATGGCCTCAAGTTTATGAAGCATGGGAGGTCGACCAGGTGCGCACTGGAATAATTAAGTCTGGAGGTAACAAACATTTGGATGAAGGTTTTATCAGCAGATGAGCTGAGGCAGGCACCAATTCCTTGTCTGAAATGTATTGATCAACCTGACCATCCCAAACTGATGTGTTACGTCAGCAACACCATTCTGGACAAATTCTGAAATTCTGACTAATTTGTATTTTTATAATATAGCTGTCCTGCGGATGTAGTCCCTCACTTGTGAGCTAAATTTAACTTAATGGTAATATCTTAATTAAAAGTTGATTTTGAAAATCTCCCATATTAAAGAAGTCAAAATCCCAAAGTGCGACAAGCTTTGGTAAAGGACTTGCTGTACTGTCTTGGGTGCAGAAGTATTCCCTTCATCAATGTAGGTTAGCCTCAAACAGAATTTTCACCCTCCTGCTGACAAAACCCTTCTTACAGTCAGAATAAATTAGATTTTATTTTAGCAACGCGCGGGCAGAATATTAAGTCTACACCGCTGCTTTTCAAGCTAGTTCCACAATATACTAATGTAAGCGTGCTGGAACTGTATCAAATTTCCACCGACAGTGTTAGAACATATGAATATTTTCCAAAATGTTAATGTTCAACCCAATTTAAATATAAGGCATATCTTGCAAAATAGTGAAAATGGAAGGATTCATAGAATCCTACAGTGCAGAAGGAGGCCATTCGGCCCATCAAATTTGCACTGACCACAATCCCACCTAGGCCCCATCCCCATGCGTTTACCCTAGTTAGTCCCTCTGACACTAACGGACAAGTTTGTGCCACTGTACCACCGCCGTTTTGTGTATCTGTTTTAAAATTATGGGCTGAATTTTCACAGTACCCAGATGCAGAAGTAGTGCTGAGTTCAAACAGATCCAATTTCAGACAGACCCACTTAACCTGAAGTCTGAGAGTCACAAATTGATAGAATAGACAGAATAAGATATGTATCAGTATCATGATCTGAAGCTTTTTGTTCAATCTCTTATTCTTTAAAACATAACATAAATTAAGCTGCAGCTGTCACTATGTTGAAGCACAGAGATTTCTTTATCATCCCCAAAAATGTTTTATTTTAATCATATACATTTCCTTTGGAGGTTCATTTCTGTTACAATGCCCATTTAAGGGGCTGCCAATTTGCTCAACTGGTTTGTTTAATTCACTAATTTATTTGAATTTACTGGTACATTCAAAAGAATATAAGGAGGGATGGAGAGGGTCATCTGGCCCAACAGTCTGCCCCTCTTCTGTGGCCACATTGTGGCCAGGTGTCTCTGGAGATGGAGCACACAGCATGCACCAGTACACTTGTAGTCTTCCACAGCTGGTGGGCTCTGTGAGGGTTACAGTGTTTTACCTGCCCCCAAAAATGGCATCTTATTTTCATTTGCTAAGTTTCCTGTAAGATTTTGGCTGGAATTTTCTGACCTTGTCCGCGACTGGGATTATCCAATCCCGCTGCTGTGAACGGAGATTTGGGTGAGGACCAAATTCTCATATTGCCTCCTGGGGTTATCGCTTTAATTTAGTGTTAATTTGATCATTTGTTTAAAGTCATACTCAAACGAGTATAAAGAGAGTCAGAGGGGTTCTCTGTCCAGGCTGTTTGTCCCTCTGTGACAGTTATGCCCATGGCTGGAGAGGGAGTACACAGTGTCCACTGGAATGCTTGAGGACTTCTGTGACCAGTGAGCACCAGCCTGTGGGGGGCTGGAGTGCATCATTAGTCCAAAGAATGACATTTGGTTTCATTATATGTAAGTTTCCTTTATTTTTCTTTAGTATAGTGCCCCTTCAGGGCTATCAACAGGCTTAATTGTCTTTTTAAAAAATTGATTATTTGGTTAATTTATTAATTCCATACCTGAAAGAGAATGTCACTGGGGTAGTAGATGGAAGACAGGCTTATGTAATGCTGCATTCTGTAAATAAATTGATTGTCAAAGAAAGGATTTGTGTTCAGTTTCAAACTTCACCACTTGGCTTGGGATCCAATTAATACTGGTTGGGTAGTCGCAAATCAAATTCTTTGTTCACATTACGCTGAGGACTATCATTTTGTCATTATAAATGCTTGGATGAGTTCCAAAAGCTACAAATTATCACAGCAGGAGGTTCTGAGTTCACAGTTTGACTGACAGCTCAAATGAGCTATTAAAAATTGTGGCCTCTGATATGGGGGTCTGAATAAAAGTTTGTTTTCATATGAAATTAACCACTTCTGGAGATTTAAAGTATTTGCATTTTTTTTGCATTATCAAGTATGTAGGAGTGAGAGCTGTGTTATATTGTTAGAAGTGTTCCTTTTCCACCTCCGCATGGCTCCTGAGGTCTATCCATGGTGCATACTGGGTAAGTAATTATGGAATTGGCACAGAGTGTACTGGGGTAATGGTGGGGTGGGGGGGGGGGGGGGGGGGGGGGGGGGGGTGGGGGTGGGGGTGGGGGGGGGTGGGGTGGGGGAGGGAGTGAGTTGCATGAGGAGGAGTGTATGAGGTGCCTTGAGTAATGGAGCAGGTGAGAGTTAGAGGGCTGAGGGGAGACCTGATAGATGTCAACAAAATTATGAGAAGCACAGACAGGGTGCACAGTCAGAGGCTTTTTCCTAGGATGGAAGTGTCAAGTATAAGGGGGCCACAGGTTCAAGGTGAAAAGAAAGTTTAAGGAAGAAGTGCAGGGGAAGTTTTTCATGCAGAGTGGCGGGTGCCTAGAACACACTGCCAGAGGAGGTGGTGGAAGCAGGCGCATGAGCAATGCTTAAGAGACATCTGGATGGGTACATGAGTATGGAGGGAATAGAAGGATACGGACCGAGTAAGGGCAAAACGTTTTTTTTAAGTTTAGTTAGGGCATTATGATCAGCACAGGCTTGAACGGTCGAAAGCCTGTTCCTTTTGCTGTAGTTTTCTTTGTTTTTTTGACTTAACAACTTCTAAATCAATTGGGAATGATGATCCAGAAAACTACAGTGGGCTTTCTCAGCAACTGTCTGCTCTTCCACGTCCAAGTGTATTTAAGGATATTTTATACCATGGCAGGTGCAGAGATTCAGGAAATTTCCTGACTAGAGCCAAGTATCTCGGTGGCCAAAGTCCGGCCCTAAATCTCAGTGAAACCTCTGAGCAATACCACAAGCAAGGAGAGGTCAGCATTACAAATGCAGCAAATTCAAGTGAAGTATGAACATAATCCTTTGGATACTAAGTTCAGAAGCACAAAACATACATTTCACATACGTATCAATGTAGACAATGTAGAATACTCTCAGAAGTTCCACGTAAAAGGGTTTAGGGTAAATGCCAACATGCACTAGTTGGGCTGGGTGTCCCGTTTTCATACTGAAACTTTTATGAATCATCTATTGATATGGTCAACTGACGGTTGACAACTTTAATTGAAATTATCAGAATTGAAATTACATTCAGTATAATAACTGATCTCAGAATGTTGCCAACTGTAGAATTATACACAACTACCGGATGCCAAAAACATGGCATTTTAGTATCTGATTCTTTCTGATAATCAAACAAAATAAACCTTTTAATCAAAAGAGGTTTAATATAAAGTTGCGAATTCTGTGAATTTTATGACAAAGGTATTTAGTTCTGCCAAGCTTAATTTTATAGAACAAAGAACAAATCTATTATTCTGTGCCAATCTAACTGAGCAGTAGAAACTATTAAGGATCTTATTGTCAGAGGACACATACATGGTCACAGACTGTAACATTTGATTCTGACATGATTCATCATCATTACTGGCAACACTGGAGGTGTTGCTTTATGTCATCTAATGCTTGAAAACAAATTGCCTGTTCCTTTTTGTGTTCTACATTAGGGAACATGGTGATTTTAGACGCTACTTAGAAAACAATAAGTGGTAGCTTATTTACTTCCAGGTAACTTTCCCTCTCATTACTACTCAAACAAGCACACCAGCATGCATTTTCCATCAAAAGATGACAATGGGGTAAATTTACTGATTTGAAGGGAGCATAGTTGGAGTATCGGTACAACTTGGTAAGGCCTATTTGCAGCCTCCACCCTTCCTTCAAATGCAGTCTCTGATAAGATGAGGATTAGTGAATTATATGTCATTGCGTACAGCACTGGACCCCTCAAACCTCAAGGTAAAAGTAAAATTATACTCAGAATGACTTGACCTACTATAAAACATGTTGCATTGGCAATCTCAAGTTAAAGAGGTAATTGTTTCACTTTCATGCACACACGTTCATATACACATTATGAAAAGCTGGCAGTGATTAGATTGAACTCCACAAATACTAACGCCCTTTTCAGAGAAGGACATTGCCAATCAGCAAGAAAGATCATAGAGATACCAACAAAGTACGGTTTGAGAGGCTTTCCCTACAATCCCTTCACTAGTTTAATAAGATATAACAATGGTATTTGATGAAACACTTCCACTTTGTTGCTGTGCTGGCAAACATTGCAATTTCTTGAAATAAGCAGCTTGTTGAAGTAGGTGTGACAAAGCCTCAGATTTCGGTTTCTGGCTCACACTCAGCACCTCTCATTTCCTGTATTGTTTCAATTGTCTTCCCTGAACATCAAGGTTTGGTTAGTCATTCAAGGGTTTGCTGTTTCACTGCAAATGCAGCTCTCAACAAGAGCAAAGGCACTTACTACTCAGGTTACAAGGTTAGCGTCTAATTTTCACTGTCTCACTCTCTATTCCTGAAACTATTCAACTGATTTATCAGCTTTTTGTGTTTCTTAAACCAAAGTCAAAATAAAATTGAAAAGAAATAATTTTGTTTTGCTGAAACTACAACTTGCTACCTCGTTCAAGATAGTCAATGTCTGCCTATGAGTCAAACCAGGAAATCCAATCCTCCTGGATGGAGGGGTAGGTGGGGGCGGCGAGCAATAGCAATCGTCTAATATAGAATGAGGGATGGTGATTTTTTTTATCCATTCAGAGATGTGAGCTCTGCTGGCAAGCCCAGCATTTACTTCCCCTCCCTAATTGTCCTTGAGAGGGTGGTGGTGTGCTGCTTTCTTGAACAAATACAGTCAGTGTGATGAAGGTGTTCTCACATTGCTGTTAGATAGGGAGTTCAAGAATTGTGGCCCAGTGACAACAAAGGCACAATGATATATTAGCAAGTCAGAAAGGTGTGTGGTTTGAAGGAAAGTTCATGAGTGGTGGTGTGAATGGGTACAGGTGTGTGGCTTGGAGGGAAACTTGCAGATAGTGGTGTTCCAATGCATCTGCTGTCCTTGTCCTGCTAGTAGAGGTCATGGGTTTGGAAAGTGCTATCAAAGGAACCTTGATGAGTTGCAGCAGTGCATCTTGTAGATGGTACACACTGCTGCCACTGTGTGTCGGTGATAGTGGGAGTAAATGTTTAAGGTGCTGGATGTGGTGCCAGGAAGAGGAATAGAGTTGCTGATGAGGGAAATTAATTTGTGGCAAGGACTGAAGGCTTTGCCTTTCCAATAATTATTCAGAAGAAATATCTGCTAGTCAAAAGCTGCGTATTGGACAAACAGTTACAAGCAGCTGATGGGTGGAGAGAGGTGGTGGCAAGATGGACCTTGGTGTCCTGTGTATACATGAGGAGCCTGATATTGTGTTGGCATTAATGAAGGGATTTGGACTTCACTTTTTGTCATAACCTCAAACAGATTTGAGGTAAGTGGGAAAGACTGTGCTCACTAACAAATGAAAAATAGATGAAGTGCAGGCATACAGGATTGTTCAGTTCTACGTTATCTATATTTGGCATTCTGCAAACTGAAAATATATATCCCACATTGAAACAAAACATTGAAGCATACCAAAATATGCTTTGGCTTTACATCTTAGAGTAGTCTCTATCTTTGTGTGGCCTTAGTGTTCTGTAGCCAGGCATACAGGAGTAAAAGATTCTTAATATCCTCATTAAGTACATTTGACAACAAGTTTCTCCTGAATATTACAGTGCATGTTGTCAGAAGCATTTAAAAAGGTATTGTGTTTATTCAAACAGTTCAATCACAAGTTTTGCATTCAAGATGAGAATTATTTTTGCATTAATTCTGAATCCAATTATTTAAATGGTAAGAAGGACATTTTCAAAGTTAACTTGTTACCTTGTTAACTTGTAAATGCTTTCATTTCCTACTTTACCCTCTCTTGAAGAATTCAGTCCTTGCTGCGATATGGCATTGCACGCAGACATTATTCATTTGTGAGTCTACATGAACTATGTTAGCAGGCTTTTCAATTGTGAGGCCCTTGAACTGAACCTGATCTTGACCCCATCTGACACCAGTGTACTTGCAACTGGAAACCAACACTCCCAACTGTTAGCCTAGCTGAAATTAGCTAATCCAATGCTAACTAGAGATGGGACCTTGAGCAACAGATCTACATGGATCAGCTGCTTGCTGGATATGTTCACCCAGCTGCATTATCTTCTGTGAAATTCACAGACTATATAATACTTTTACAGCAAAATGACAATGATTATAGACAATCTGGGAGAATAGATAGCAATGCATAAATCAAAAGATCAGCTCTGCAATTGTAGGTAATGGCTATACATTTCAAATTAAATTTTGTAATTGAAAAATAAAAAAAATGTATTCCAAGAAAATAAATCCTTCTAAAAACAAAGCACAATTTCCAGCTTTTCCCTTCTTCACTGGACTTTTATTGGGATTTTGTTCCATGGGTGCCAATTACTACACAATGATTCCTTCCCCAAGTTTCTAGTATCATAGAATAACACATCACAGAAGATGTATCTTCCAACTATAATTTGGTTAGTCACACTTTCTAGCTCATTTCCTATATTCTATATCTCTTAATATTTACTCTATTCTTTTTTGAAAGTGATGATTGCATCAATTTGCACCACCCTATCACGCAATGCATTCCAAATCCTAATCACCAATTGCATAAAACGTTTTTCCTTATGTCACCTCCAGTTTTTTTTGCCAATTACTCTAACTCTATTCCATCTGATTTTTGACCCAGCAGCTGTTAGAAATAGTTTATCTTTGTTTACATTCTCGGAACCCTTCATGATTGTAAACACCAATCTGCTCTTTGCCTCTCCACTCCAAGGGCAACTCCAGCTTCTCCAGTCCATTTATAATGGAATTGTGACCCCTCATTCCTGGAATCATTCTAGTAAATGTCTTACGCTCCCCCTTCAAAGCTTTCATTTCCCTCCTAAGCTCTAACAACTCTAGTTTTCATCCAAGAACTTAGACTGCCACTGTTCATCTGAGAATTTAACTGTATCAGTAAGACGTTCGATGCTGATCACGACTGAGCCCAATTCTGGGGCTCACCTCAAGTCCACACATCCTTTTTTCCAGCATAAGTCATTGAATAATGATCAACAAAGAGCAGCACGAATACATTTTCAACTGCTTAACCGATAAGTGCCGATGCTAATGATAGTCCCTTTGTTCTTCAGATGAGCTCCACAATTGGTAAAGATCAAATCTATGAGCATCCTGATCTAAATACCTAAGTATCACAGCTTTTGTTTAAATTGAGAATTTTGAACATCACATTAAACAACGCGAGCCTAACTAAAATTTGATAATCATTTAATCCAATGAAAAAAGTGAAATGAAGTCTATTAATGCTTACCTTTTTCACTGACACTTTCACTTTCAATCTCTACATCATCACAGCTGGTATATTCTGGAGTAGAAGCAAGCTCTTCCTCTGAGCTACTCAATGAGACTTGGCGTGTTTTACCTCCTTTCTTTGTTTTATGTGGCTTGGGTGGTGGTGGCCTTACCGATTCAGATTGGTCTGAACTGAGTGAGTCGTTGCGTAGCATGGTTTCCATCTTTTCTCGTTTTGTTTTCTTAACAGCAGAACTTGGATCCAAGTGATGTTGCCGCAGTGAATCTGAACGACGCATGTCACTCCTATCAAATGGAATTGGGCTTCGCCTAGGTGTCGGTGGACTGTGATTTGGGGTCCTTTGCCAACTAGAACTTGGCCCTTGCATGTCTTGAGTTCTTTCCATAGAATATGAACGTTGACTTTGTACAGGGACTCTACGGTCACATGCAGAGCGTTGTCTTGACTGCCTTTCCATCCTATGCATTGAGACTTGTGCATCATCCATTTCTGTATAAGCCAAAGACACATCACTGTGCCTTCGTTCATGACGAGCCCTAGATACTTCAGCATGCATCCGCATTTGCTCCTCATATGGTTGAGGTTTGACAGGATAACGAGCCAAATTTGGATCACTACGATAACGAGTTTGGTACTCCTCTTCTCGCCTTTGTCTTTCATATTCATCCCTGGTTTGCACATCAATATCCTCATCTACAAAATCTCTGAACTCTTGAGACCTTCTACGACTTCTACGACTGGAGTCTCTACTTTCTCTATACTCAATATGTTCAGAGTCATCATAAATCCGTGACCCACGCGGAGATCGCTTGTCACGGTCTGCATATTCTGTAGGTGATCTTTGCATTGCACTTTCCAAAAGTGCATACTGTGACGGTTCTGCTCTCTCGTCCCTCTGGTCGTATTTTCGATTGTGTTCCCTGGATGTTGATGGGCTCCTTTTCCTGGATGGAGATAAACAAAATAAAATAAATCAGCGTTGTTTTTCCAAAAACAACTAAGAGTTGGAATTAAAACATTTTAACTAATGCTTATCCCACTCTAGAAATTGTGAAAACAATCAATATTAATTGGGCTATTGTATATCCATAATAAATTCAAAACATTATAACATTTTTATTTGTTTGCCATTAATATTAAATTGAGCTGAGAGTGAAGCTAAACATGACACTGAAGCACTTCAACGCTAAATCATTTAACTACTCATCACAAAATGCTACTAAGAACAGCAAAATAATTAACGTTCATGCAACATCCTTCTATTGCTTTATTTGTACATTTTAAAATTATGACCATTTCAATCTATTTTTACTAAACATACAACCTAGTTTTACCTTTCTATTTGCCATTGCACATCTGGGAGATGGAGAGCATTCTGTCCAGAAGAATGCATCAAATCCAAGCTGGCAAGCACTTTTCTTTAATCTCCCCAGGCTTAGCAAAATTACATTCAAAAGCTTCCAATAATTGCAGCCTTGCCGAGCTTGCACACAGAATTATTCTCCCACTATATTGAGATTCCAACCACATTAACATATTTGAATCTGCAAAGACATCTCAAAACCAGAAAGTGGGACATCATACCCACCAACCCAACTTTGACAAGTGATGACCTACAGTGGAGACTTCTGGGAGGAGCACTGAGGAGTTTTACAATTTAATGCTGTTATCATGTGCCGTATATAGCTGGAGGTCAAGTAAGATTTTACCCTGTAAGGAGGATTATGGTACTTAGCTGATTACTGACTTGCAGTTATGCCTGTAAAATGTAGGATTGCCTTTAGCATTTTCCTCTCTACCACAGAAATGATTATTTTACTCCAAATCTTACATTCAGATTGAGGTAAATCCCCCATTTATAATAGCTTTCATTAACTTCTGCCTCAACATGCGATCTCAGAACGCTACGCAATTGTGATAATCAAATACTATGCAGCACATTACTAAGAAGGCAATAAAAAATGTTTAAAACTACAGCACAAACATTTGGAATGTATCCTTGACCTTGTAGCAAATAGTGAGCTCTCTACATTCCAATCATGAATGGTGAATTTTCTGGATCTCAAAGAAACCTCTCTGGATATTTTGTTTATTCTGTCAATTCAGTTTTAAACCCAATATACCGATTTATATCTGTGCAAGGATATATTGCTCAAAATAATGAAGAAAATAGATTTTTTCATTGCAAACAGCTAAGCAGTCAATTATCTCCCATTTTCTGATGTGGTTTTAGCCTAGCCAATTTTGGAAGGTGTTTCAATTTAATCACAAGTGCTACTCATTGCAGCTTATCACATGGGTTGCTTCTGCTGTGCATGAGAGAGCAAGAATTAACTCTTGCTGTGGAAGAATTGAATAGCAGATAAAGTGGAAAGCAGCAGAGACCTGCTCCTTGTTGAATCTAAACGCAGGGAGGGGCAGAAATACCTGCTTTCCTGATATCAGATATAAAAGAAGCTACCAGCAGTCACCAAAAAACACCACTGAAGATTTTCAATGTGCTCCAAATTCTATGGAGTAATTGCATTATTTAGATCTGGATACAGATGGGTTGTTCATAAGATTAGAAGATTTTAAACATTTGGCAGACAAGTTTTGTTGTAGTTTTAAAATTTTCCCATGACATTTGCAATCTCACAGCAATATCAGCCAATCATAAGACTTTAAAACAAAAGAAGAGCAGGTTGGATAGTTGTTTCACTGATGATTCAATTGGTAAGGACATCAGGCATGATCCTTCTACTGGCACTGCAATGAGGCATGGTGAATATTAAGTGGGGACAGAATCAGGCTCTCCTACGCTGCCCTTTCCTTTCACTGTCCTAAAGAAATGTCTGCACTTGCCTTTTAGGCTCACACAGAAGGATAGTCAGTTGGACAAAGAACTGGAGGTCGTTCAAAGGAGCTCCATTAAAACCTAAGGATTGGATAAAACCAGAGGTTCAGAGGATAACCAATGTTGTCCCGTTATTTAAGAAGGGTAGCAAAGATAACTTGGGTAATTATAGACCAGTGTGTTTGATGTCAGTGACAGTGAAATTGTTGGAGAAGATTCTTAGAGATAGGATCTATACACACGTTTGGAACTAAATGGTCTTATTAGTAATATACAGCATGGTTTTGTATGAAGGAGATCATCATCAAGGGCGGCACAGTGGTTAGCACTATTGCTTCACAGCTCCAGGGACCTGGGTCCATGTCTGTGTGGAGTTTGCACATTCTCCTCATGTCTGTGTGGGTTTCCTCTAGATACTCTGCTTTCCTCCCACAGTCCAAAGATGTATGGGTTAAGTGGATTGGCCCTGCTATTGCCCCTTAGCGTTAGAAGGACTAGCTAGGGTGGATGCATGGGGTTATGGGGATAGAGCCTGGGTAGGATTGTGGTTGGTGCAGACTTGATGGGCTGAATGGCCTTCTTCTGCACTGTAGTGATCCTATGTCTCACTAATTTGATTTCATTTTTTAAGAAAGTGACAAAAATGATTGACACATTGACAAGGGTTGTGGATGTTGCCTACCTGGATTTTAGTAAAGAATTTGACAAGGTCCCTCATAGTAGGCTGATGCAAAAGGTTAAATCACATAGGATCAAGGTTGAGCTAGCTAGATGGATTCAGAACTGCCTTGACCATAGAAGACGGAGGATAATTGTGGAAGTGTGTTTTTCTGAATGGAGGTCTGTAAGTAGTGGAGCTCCGCAGGGATCTGTGCTGGGACTTCTGTTGAAATATATGCAAATGATTTGGAAGAAAATGTAGCTGGTCTGATTAGCAAATTTGCAGATGATATTAAGATTGATGGAATTGTGGATAGTGATGAAGATTGCAGAGAACACAGTAGGCTATAGATAGGCTGGAAATTTGGGCAGAGAAATGGCAGATGGAATTTAAGCTGGATAAATGCGAATTGATGCATTTTGGTAGATCCAATTCAAGTGGGAGCTATAAAATAAATGGCAAAACCATCAGGAGCATAGACATGCAGCGAGATTTGGGAGTACAGGTCCACAGATCCTTACAAGTGGCAGCACAAGTGGAAAAGATGGTGAAGAAAACATATGACATGCTTGCCTTCATTGGCCAGGGCATTGAGTATAAAAGTTGGCAAATTATGTTACAGTTACATAAAAGGTTGGTTCGGCCACATTTGCAATAGTGTGTCCAATTCTGGTCGCCACACTATCAGAAGGACGTGGAACCTTTGGCAGAAATACCGAAAATGTTTTACCAGGATGTTGCCTAGTCTGGAGAGTATTAGCTATGAGGTGAGATTGAATAAACTGGGATTGTTCTCCCTGGAAAGACAGAAGCTGAGGGGCAACTTGATAGAAGTTTATAAAATTATTAGGGGCATAGATCAGGTGAACAGTTGGAAGCTTTTCCCCAGGGCAGAAATGACAATTACAAAGGGACAAAGTTTAAAGTAAGGGGGGAAAGTTTCTGTAGAGATGTGCGGGTGAAGTTTTTTTTTAATACAGAGGGTGGTAGGGGCCTGGAATGTACTGCCAAGATGTTAGAGTGTAATCAGTGACAACTTTGTATTGGATGTAATGTGACCAATGTAAGGGTCAGCTGAGCCAGTAAACCATGGAACCAATTACAGAATGATGTAATAGTCAGCTGACAAGCTGACACATGATAAATAAGAACCTGTGTAGCATTGTAGAGAACTTGGACTGGCCCAGGGCGAGGTCCCAAGTTTGGACTAATGATGTTTCTTTATTAAACCCTTTGATTTATAAGCTGGAGTAAGTTTTGTTTTATTTTTATTGTATGCATTTGAAGAAGTACTTCTAATGAAACAAAGTGAGGTGGTTGAGGCAGACACAATAGCATCATTTAAGACCTATTTGGATAGACACACGAACAGGCAGGGAATAGAGGGATACAGGCGGTTGGTCTAGATTAGACAACTTGATCGGTGCAGGCTTGGTTAGCCAAAGGGCCTGTTCCTGTGCTGTACTGCAGAGTAGGGCAGAAAGACGTTAATCCAGAGTTGGCAAGCTCAATGGAGTGACTGGGCCAGACTGATGTTGTTTAGAGAGTTATAGAGTCATCGAGATATATAGCACAGAAACAGGCCCTTCAGCCCACTTTGTACAAACCCACCAGGTTTCCTAAACTGTACCAGTCCAATTTGTCTGTGTTTAATGCATATCCCTCTAAACCTTTCCAATCCATGTACTTGTCCAAATATATTTTAAAGGTGGAATGTACTTGCCTCTACCACCTCCTCTCATTCCATATGTTCGCCACCCTCAGGTCCCTTTTAAATCTTTTCCCTCTCACCTTAAATCTATGTGCTCTAGTTTTGGACTCCCTGGCCCTGGAGAAAAGACCATGGCTATTCACCTTACCTATGCCCCGCATTATTTTATAAGCCTCTATAAGGAAACTTCTCATCCTCCTATGCTCCAGGGAGAAAAGTCCCAGTGTCTCCTTTTAA
Source organism: Carcharhinus amblyrhynchos (assembly GCF_965287045.1). Classification (NCBI taxonomy): domain Eukaryota; kingdom Metazoa; phylum Chordata; class Chondrichthyes; order Carcharhiniformes; family Carcharhinidae; genus Carcharhinus; species Carcharhinus amblyrhynchos. The sequence goes on from NC_137331.1 coordinate 20,132,529, forward strand.
TTCAAATCTTTCAATCCCAATGGCTTCCTTGTAAATCTTTTTAGTACCCTTTCCAGTTTAATAACATCCTTCGTATAGCAGGGTGACTAGAATTGTACTCCAAATGTGGGCTTACCAATGTCTTGTATACTTGTGCCATAACGTCCCAACTCCTGTACTCAATTCTTTGAGCGATGAAGGCAAGTGTGCCAAATGCCTCCCTCACCACCCTGTCCACCTGTGACGAAACTTTCAAGGAACTACGTATCTATCTATTAACTGTGTAAGTCCTGTCCTGGTTTGTCTTACTAAAATGCAACACCTCACATTTAACTGAATTAAACTCCATCTGCCATACCTTAACCACTGGTCCAGCTGATCAAGATCCCACTGTAGTTTTAGATAACCTGCTTCACTGTTCACTACACCACCAATTTTGTTTGTTCACCTGTCTCCACGTGCTGCCTGCAATGTTTGGTTCTGGGCGATGCCTAGCATTTACAGCAATTAATAATCTTGCATTGCTCTTGTCAGAGTCTGTTGCATTTTCTTTCCCCTTTACTCGCAATTTTTTTTCCTTGCCATCTGTTTAGACATCTTTTTTGAGATACAGTTCAACAAGTGCTACTTATCTTCCAATACCTTCTCAAATGGCCATTTTCATGTATAAGTGAAGGTAATTAATGCTGTCAGATATTCTCACATGAGCCACACATATACATTTAATAATTTGTGGAGTGGAATGTTAGCCAATTTTAATGTTCTTTATTTAGGGACACCAAGTCCACCATAAAAGTAGCATCTCAATCACCACACCAACTGGGATGGACACTTCAGAATTCTGAGATTACAACCACCCACTTTCCCAAGAAGTTAATGGTACCACGATGCAGCCAAGCATCACTGGCATTTTGTGTGTTTGGTTATTACATTGGCATTACAACAGAATAGGTTTAAGAACAGCGCAGAAAAGCATACGGAACAATCAGTGGCAAAAACAAGCTGCAACTGTTTGTGTACAGCTAAACCACTTCAGTATGAACACAGGAATAAGGCATTAGCCCATTTTCAACTTGTTCTGCCTTTCAATTAGATCACAGTTGTTCTGTACCTTAACTTCATTTATGCTTCTTGGTTTTGCAACTGTTTCTAAACAGAAATCTCGCAATCCCAAATTTTACATTTTCAACTAGCCTGCCCTCAACTGCATTTTTAGATTGAAAATGTCAATTTCCACCGTCCCATTGTACGAAGATATATTTCCTCACATGACCTGTGATTAAAATTATGTCCCATAGTTCTGTACTTCCCCCTCCCCACCACCAGAGAAAATAGTTTCTACTTTGCCCTGTCAATTCCTTTAATCACCTGAAAAACCTCAATTATATCATCTTACTCTTGATATTCAAGAAAATAATGCTGAGGCTATGCAGATTCCGTTCTCATAATTTAACCTTTTAGACCTACATGGAAGATAGGAGGCCATTTGGCCCTTCGAGCCTGCTCCACCATTCATCACAATGATGGCTGATTGTCCAACTCAATTGCCTAATTCTGCTTTCTCCCCTTCCTTCTTGCGATGCAGTGCTAGAAACCGAATGCTATGCTCTGGATAAGGTCTAAGTAAAGCTTTACAATGCTTTGTACTCTACTCCTGTTGAGATAAAAGCTAACATTCCAGAAGCCATTTTAATTTCTTTATGTGCCTGTCCACTAAGATTTAGTGATTTCTGAACTTGGACATTTAAATCGATCTACTCCTCCAGCAGTTCAAGCTTCTCACCATTTAGAAAATACAAAGATCTATCTTTCTTGAGTCCAAAGTGGATGATCTCTCACAATGGACTGCTGTTGTCATTGTTTGATCAAATCACGTAACTACTCAATGTTTAGTTATAACTTTACTATGCGATCTACGTACAAATTAGGAAGAGTAGGCCATTCGGCCCCTAAAGTCTGTTCCGGATTTGATATGATCATGCTTGATCCGATTGTGGCTTCAACTCTGTTTTCCTGTCGGTCATCAATATCCTTTCACCCTCTTGTCAATCAAGAATCTATACAAGTTAGCCTTAAAAATAATCAAATGCCCCGCCTCCACCATTCTCCAGGGAACAGAATTCCACAAATCCTCCAAGAGAAAAAAAAACACCTTCATCTTAAGCAGGAGAACCCTTATTTTTGAACTAGCTCTAGTCTCTCCTATTAGGGGAAACATCCTTTCTACATTCACCTCTGTCAAGTCTCCACAGGATCAGATACGTTTCAATAAGATCATCTCTCATTTTCCTAAACTGCAGTAGAAATGGGCCCAACTTGTCCAACCTCTCCTCTTAAGATAACTCCTTCACCCAAAGAATCAGTCACGTGAACCCTTTCTCTACTGCTTCTAATGCAATGATATCTTTTCTTAAGCAAGGAGACCAAAATTGTACAGAATTCTAGATGTGGTCTCATCAATGCCCCATAAACCTGTAGCAAAGGTTCCCTGCTTTTATATTCCATTTCCTTTGCAATCACTTGCTGTACGTACACACTAACCTTTTGTCATTCTTGTATCAATATAACCAGATTTCTTTCTACTGCAGAGTTCTGCAATCTTTCTCTTTTTAGATAACATGCTGCTTTTCTATTTTTCCTGTCAACGTGAACAAGTTCATTTTTTCCATATTATACACCATCCAGCAAATTTTTGTCCATTCACTTAACTATCTATGTCCCTTAGCAGACTCCGTATATCCACTTCACAGCTTACTTTAGTACCTATCTTGGTATCATTAGCAAGTTTAGCTACATTTGGTCCTTTATGCCGAATCATTGATAGAGTTTTTAAATAATTGAGGCCACAGCACTAATCCCTGTGGCTTTCCTCTAACAGCAGCTTACCAAGCCAAAAAATGACCCATTTATTCCTTTTTTTCTGCTTCCTGTTAGATAAGCAATCTTCTGCTCATGCTAATATGTTACCATTACATCACGAGCCCTTATTTTATGTAGAAAAATTTGATATGATAGCTTATCAAGTGCCTTTTAGAAATCCAAATACACCACATCTACAGGTTCCCCTTTACCTGCATTGGTTATTACTTCCTCAAATAACTCTAACAAATTAGTAAATATGATTTTCCTTTCACAAAACAACGTTGACTTAGCCTGATTCTGTTAAGAATTTCTAAATGCCTTGCTATAACCTTAATAACAGATTCTAGAATTTTCCCTATGACAGATGTTAACATATCTGTTGTCATCCAACTTGGTGTCATCACCAAATTTGGACATGTAGCTTTCTATTTTTTCATCTAAGTAATTTATAAACATATTGCAAAGGTAAGGGCCACTGCTCATCACATCCTACCAATTTAAGTACATACCCATTTAAAGGAGTTTTAGTGTGCATGGTGTGGAAATAAGTGATGGGCCATCTACTCTGTGTCCTGTCTCCTAAACAATTCTCTCTCTCCCTTCCGGCATTATGCCCTAAGAAGGCATTGGTGACCAGGGACTTCAGTGTCAATCTTGCTGAGGGGGCATGGATCACCTTCATTGTTGATACATGTATTGATAAGTGCCTGCATGCATTATAATGTAAAGAGTAATGTAGGACTGCCTATGGTGTGATATAAGCAGTCACATGGTAAGAGATTCAGTCCAGGAGCAATACTACGCATGTCCATACTAGGAACTGAACTGTAAATAGTTAAAAATGACCAATAAAGGTGTTTATGTTTAAACACAAGTCTCAAGATCTCAGCAATGAACTGCAGAAAGAACCCACATTATGACAACACACAATCATCCAGTCAGCGAGGCTTTCCCATCAAACTTTCTAAATCACCACTTAGCATTATATGTCCAAGAAATTCCAACTGTCTCTTCTTGATTTTGTTCAGCAGAGTTCTTCTGGGGCAGGATTTCTGGCCTCGCCCATATCTGGGTATATCTGGTCCCACTGAAATTCAATGGGCTTTTGGCTGGGTTATCGAGTCTCCCACTGCGGGTCCCACCACGACAGGACCAGAAAGTCCTAGCCTTGGTCACCGATTTTGCCAGCATGTCTTCACTGGCTGCATGTCTTGTCCAAGACACCTCTATTATTTGCTTCAAAAACCATAGCTCTGCAGCCTCAATTTCCTATCAAGTTGCCTCCGATTCCATACGCTCTCATTTATTAGTAATCTCTAATGTGCATAATTGTTGATGGCCTTCTGGAAGACCAGGCGATGATTCTCCCAGCCAGGAGTCATCAGAAGAGGCCATTTAGTGGGCTCCCTGTTGGGCGCTATGGCCTCCGTGCATTTTCGGCCTCATCAGCTCCACGCCAGAAATTGACGCAACAAAGAGCTGATTAAAATATTTAGATCTTCATTACCATACCAATTGTGGGCTCGCTAGTCTCTCCACCCCCTGCCAGGAGTGGTTCACCCCAGCAGGGTTTACAACTGCTTCCCACTAATGGCAGCCTGAGCCCGCTGGACAGAGGGACAGGGGACAGCTGGGAGGGGCAGAGATGGGGGATTGTTGTTCTGGCCAGCGACCGGGATGTCGGCAGTGCAAGACAGCTGTGCATGCGCCGATTTCCGCTATGACAGATTGGTACATGTGCAGTAGCCTGCTCAGTGCTTTGCTGCTGGCCTGTCCAGTGGGAATAGGCCTCACCCACAGCTTTTCAGTATGATTTATGCTAGGGCACTCTGTGATGCACAGAATGTAGGCAATTTATTTTGAAAATTCCGACAACAAAAGCAGCAGCTTTTACTCCACTTTTTACATTACTTCAGCATTTAGAATTTTCTTGGGAGAATCCCGGCCCGCATAAATTATATTTCCTATCTACCACATTCATTATTCTAAGGATTGTCCATTCTTTATTCGTTTCTGTGTTTGAGAGGATGTTTGGAAGTCAGTTTTTAATGAGATACACTAGAATGAAATTAGTAAGGAGGGTTCTAATAAAAGGTTCCCTTTCAGAGATTGTTGAAAGACAGCTGCCAGAATCCTTACGCACTGCAAAGCTGGGAAAATCACTTGAACAGAAGCTGATGTATCTGACATATTTTATGAACATTTGAGGCCTGAATTTCCACAATCATGGTAGGCCTCAAATATGGTATCTACCCAGGTCAGAATTTGGACGTGCATTTTTGCAGAACCAGCCCAGATAAATCAGAAACTGCCTCCAGCTATGTTCTGGTGACATAGGTATGAAAAACACAACTTGCCCAGATTAGACCTGGTAGGAGCAGGTCTAAACCTTGTGGAGTCCTTTGGAGAGGTGAGGTACCCATTTGAATGGGCAATGGACCCCTTTAGTTGTGATCACAGGGGATCTTTATGGGACGTCACGTACTCTTTGGAGGAGGTCAGGAGCCATTTCGAATTTCTAAAAACAAACATGAACGTGCATATGAAGTACATAAACCCATTAACTGTTTTGCTCATTGGAACTGTCAAGTCTCAAAATGAACCATCAAACGCAACTATCAAAAGTGTCAACATAAATTGCCAAACGTAACTGTCAAAAGCAACTGTCAAGCTGTCAAGATATTTACAACTCTTGTCTGCAAATGCTTGGGAAAAAAACAAAATACTACAGATGCTAGAAATCTGAAAAAAAAGCAGGCAATGCTGGAGATCTGAAGAAGTCAAAGGGACTAGAAATGCTAACTCAGTTTCTCTCTCCACAGATAATTCCAGTCCTGTTCCAGTTTTTTATCTTTGGGAAAAGATGTTCGGAGTGTTTCAAAGATTATCGTTTGCTATAATCACTCTGTCTGTTGACATAAGCCCAAAGGTTTTCATTACTGATTAGTGCTGAATGATTGATTTCTGAATGACCATGTGCTGACCATTATCACAGCTGGATTGACAAATCGAAGTGATTGCAGAGCCCTTGAAGTGGGATTATGAATTCAAATGCTGGTTTTAAGAAGATGAGAATTTTTTTTGATCAAGGAAGGGATTATGCCAATGAAGAATGTAAATTTAATGAGTTTTTTTGTGGTGTGTTCTTTTTAAAAACATTTTGCAATTGGCACTTAGAAATTTATTATTATTTCATCTCAGTATGGCTCCTGAGGTCAGCCCATGTTAGATATTGGATGAGTTGGCATGACAGGTGGAAGGCCAAAAGGGTGATGGGAACGATTTGGCACCAAGTCGGCATAGGGATTATAAAGGCGTACAGGGCAAGATGGCATGAAGAATATGAGGGTTCATGGGGTAGACAGAAACATACAAAGAAAATAGAAGCAGGAATCGGTAACTCAGCCCTTCGAGACTGTTCCATCATTCGTTATAATCATGGCTGACTATCAAACTCCATAGCCTGATCCTGTCTCCACCCTCCCCACCCCCATATCCTTTGATCCATTTAGCTCCAAGAGCTTTATCTAATTCCTTCTTAAGAACATAAGAACATAAGAAATAGGAGCAGGAGTAGGCCATCTAGCCCTTCGAGCCTGCCCCGCCATTCAATAAGATCATGGCTGATCTGTCGTGGCTCAGTTCCACTTTCCCGCCCTCTCCCCATAACCCTTAATCCCCTCTCTTATCAAGAACCTATCAACCCACTTCTTAAAAATATTTAGCGAGGCAGCCTCCACCGCTTCAACGGGCAGAGAATTCCAGAGATTCACCACCCTTTGAGTGAAGAAGTTCCTCCTCAACTCCGTTCTAAACCGCCTCCCCTTTATCTTGAGGCTGTGCCCTCTAGTCCTACTGTCTTTTTTGAGCGGGAAGAGTCTCTCCACCTCTATCCTATCCATCCCATTCATCATCTTATACGTCTCAATGAGATCTCCCCTCATTCTTCTAAACTCTAACGAGTACAAGCCTAGTTTATTCAGCCTCTCCTCATAGCTCAACCCCCTCAACTCCGGTATCAGCCTAGTGAACCTCCTCTGCACTCCCTCCAGGGCCAAAATATCCTTGCGCAGGTGCGGCGCCCAAAACTGCACACAGTACTCCAGCTGCGGCCTCACCAATGCCCTATACAGCTGCAGCAAGACCTCCCTACTTTTATATTCAATCCCCCTCGCTATGAAGGCCAGCATCCCATTCGCCTTCCTGACCACCTGCTGCACCTGCAAGCTGGGTTTTTGCGACTCATGCACAAGGACCCCGAGGTCCCTCTGCACCGTCGCCTGCTGCAGTTTTTCGCCACGTAAGTAATAGTCCTTCCTACCATTCTTCCTACCAAAGTGGACCACCTCACACTTGCCAACATTAAATTCCATTTGCCATTTCCTGGCCCATTCGCCCAGCCTATCTAGATCCTTCTGCAGACTCTCCACACCCTCCACACAATTTGCCTTTCCCCCAATCTTGGTGTCATCAGCAAATTTCGACACCCTGCACTCGGTTCCCTCCTCCAGATCATCTATATAAATGGTAAATAGCTGAGGCCCCAGCACCGACCCCTGGGGCACCCCACTAGTCACCAACCGCCAATCCGAATAGCACCCATTGACCCCCACTCTCTGCCTCCTATTTGACAACCAATCCTCTATCCACGCTAACACCCTACCCCCAACTCCATGTCCCCTGACCTTCTGCAATAACCTCTTGTGAGGTACCTTGTCAAATGCCTTCTGAAAATCCAGAAAGACCACATCCACCGGCTCTCCTCTATCCACTGCCCTAGACACATCCTCATAGAACTCCAGTAAATTTGTCAGACACGACTTCCCTTTAATGAAACCGTGTTGCGTCTGCCCTATCAAGCAATTCCCTTCAAGATGCCTCGCAATTTCCTCCTTAATGACGGATTCTAACATTTTACCTACCACAGACGTTAAACTAACCGGCCTATAATTCCCCACCTTTTGCCTGGCACCCTTCTTAAACAACGGCGTAACATTAGCCGTTTTCCAATCTTCCGGCACTTCCCCGGAATCCAGCGACGTCTGGAAAATAACCACCAAGGCATCCACTATAACCTCCGCCATTTCTTTCAGAACCCTCGGATGCATTCCATCCGGTCCTGGGGACTTGTCCACAATCAGCCCCTCCAGTCTGTTGAGCACCACCTCTCTAGTAACAGTAATGTCATTAAGACCCTCCAGTCCTACCACCTTTCCATCGCTAACACCCGGCAAATTATTCACGTCCTCCTCCGTGAAGACAGAAACAAAAAAGTCATTCAATACCTTAGCCATATCCCCATCCCCTACCACTAGCTCCCCTTTCTCATCCTCTAAAGGGCCAACGTTCACCCTAGCCAGCCTCTTCCTTTTTATATATTTATAAAAACTCTTGCTATCCTTTTTTATATGAAGTGCTAGCCCAGCTTCATAGCTTCTCCTACCCTCCTTTATCAACTTCTTTGTCAATCTTTGTTGACATTTAAACCTTTCCCAATCCTCTTCTCGCCCACTGCTCTTAGCTACTCTAAATTCCTCCGCTTTTAATTTAACACTTTCCTTCACCTCCTTCGTTATCCACGGCTTATTACCTCTCCTCCTACTGTCCTTTTTGACCATCGGAATAAATTTCTGCTGAGCACCAAGAAAGATCTCCTTAAAGATCCTCCACTGCTCCTCAGCAGACCTACCTTCCAACGCGCTCCCCCAGTCCACATTCGCCAATTCTTCTCTCATCCTACCATACTCCCCTCTATTCAAACAAAGGACGCGTGTCCGGGAACCCACTTTCTCCTCCTCCATCTGCAACAGAAACTCCACCATGCAATGATCACTCTCTCCAAGAGGATCCTTCACCGCAAGGTCCCTAATTCTACCCGCCTCATTACATAGCACCAGATCCAAGATAGCTCGCTCCCTCGTCGGCTCCAACACACACTGTTCAAGGAAATTTTCCCGGCAGCATTCCAAGAACTCCTCCTCGAGCCCACCTCGTCCAACATGGGTCGACCAATCAATATGCAGATTGAAATCTCCCATAACTACTGCCGTCCCATTCCTGCACGCCGCACTTATTTGCGCGTTAACAGCCCGCCCCACCTCCAGATCATTATTTGGGGGCCTATAGACGACACCCACCAGCGTCTTCCTCCCTTTGCTGTTCCTAATCTCCACCCACAACGATTCCACTTTCTGCTCTTTGGCTCCGATATCATCCCTTGCTACCACCTTGATACTATCCTTAATCAGCAGAGCTACGCCACCTCCTCTTTCCTCCTGCCTATCCTTCCTAAACACTTGATAGCCCTGTACATTCATCTCCCAGTCCCTGTCACCTTGCAGCCACGTCTCTGTAATGGCCACCAGATCGTATCCATTTGTGTCGATCTGCGCCACCAGCTCATCCACTTTATTCCGAATGCTTCGTGCATTCAGATAAAGCGCTTTCATCCCAGCCTTCAAAATAAATTTTTAGTGTCAACTACTTTCTATGTTAGTGAATTCCACCAATCTCTGGATGAAGACATTTCTCCACATCTCAGTTCTAGAAGGTTTGCCCCTTATCCTCAAACAATGACCCCCTAGTTCTGAACTCCCCCACAATCGGGGACATCCTTTCTGAATCTACCATGTCTAATCCTGTTGGAATTTTATAAGTCTCCAAGACATCCCCTCTCACTATTCTAAATTTCAACTAATGTAATCCTAACCGATTTCGTCTCTGCTCATATGACTGATCTGCCATCCTGGGAATCAGCCTGATAAACCGTCATTGCACTTCCTGTATAACAAGAGCATCAATATATGCTTCATCATTACAAGATGAAGGCACATAAAATCACCAGCACGAATGCATCCCTCCCCGATGAGCTCAGTGCATTCTATGCTCATTTTGCGCAAGAGGTAAGCGAGGATAAGCCCTCTATGCCAGAAGCCTCGGATGAACCTGCATCTGAGGTCACCATTACAGATGTCAGAGCAGCCTTCTTAAAGGTCAACCCACAGAAAACGACTGCCCGGATGCAGTACTTGGACGAGCACTCAGATCCTGTGTTGACCAGCTGGTGGAGGTATTCACAGATATCTTCAACCTCTCTTTACAGCAATCTGAGGTCCCTATCTGTTTCAAGAAGACAACCATCATTCCAGTACCAAAGAAAAGCCAGGCATCATTTTTCCTATGAAACTCATCTCCAAACCATGCGTGCCTTAATGACTATTGTCCGATGGCTGACATCCATCGTTATGAAGTGCTTCGACAGACGAGTCATGGCACGAATCAATTCCAGCCTCCCGGATCTACCTGGATCCCCTACAATTTGCCTATCACCACAGCAGGTCCACAGCAGACACCATCTCCCTGGCCCTGTACTCAACCTGGAACACCTAGATAACAAAGATATCTATGTCAGACTCCTATTTATCGACTATAGCTTAGCCTTCAACATCATTTTTCCTACGAAACTCATCTCCAAACCATGCAGCCTTGGGCTCGGCTCCTCCCTCTGTGACTGGATCCTGAACTTCCTAATCAGTAAGGATAAGCAACAACACCTCCTCCACAATCATCCTCAACACTGGTGCCCCACAAGGCCTCAGTCCTTACTATACTCCTTATACACCTATGCCTGTATGGCCAAATTCCCCTCCAATTCGATTTTTAAGTTTACTGATGACGCTACTGTAGTGGGTCGGATCTCAAACAATGATGAGACGGAGTACAGGAAAGGGATAGAGAATCTGGTGAACTGGTGCGGCGACAATAATCTCCCCATCAACATCAACAAAATGAAGGAGACAGTTATCTACTTCAGGAAGTATAGAGGAGAACATACCATTTTCTAGCTCAATGAGGACAAAGTAGAAATGGTTGAGATCTTCAAGTTTTAGGCATCCTGCTCACTAACAACCTCTCCTGGTCCCTCCATGCTGGTGCTATCATTAAGAAAGCCCATCAATAGCTCTACTTTCTCAGAAGACTAAGGAAATTTTGAAACATGCGCTACAACTCTCACCAACTTTTATAGATTCACCACAGAAAGCATTCTTTCTGGTTGTATCACAGCTTTGTATGGCTCCTTCTCTGTCCAAAGCCTCAAGAAACTACAAAAGGGTCGTGAACAAAGCCCAATCCATCACTCAAAACAGCCTTCCACCCATTAACACTGTCTACACTTACTGCTGCCTTGGCAAAACAGCCAGCATAATTAAGGATCCCATGCACCCCAGACATAACTTCTTCCACCTTCTTCCATTGGGAAAAGATATAAAAGTCTGAGGATACATACCAACCGTGTCAAGAACTGATTCTTCCCTACTGCCATCAGACTTTTGAATGATCTACCTCACATTAAGTTGATCTTTTTCTATGCCCCAGCTATGACTGTAACACTACATCCTGCACTCTCTCCTCTCCTTCTCTATGTACAGTATGCTTTGTCTGTATAGCGTGCAAGAAACAATACTTTTCACTGTATACTAATACACATGACAATAACAATAAATCAAATCAAATCCTTCCTCAGGTAAGGACACCAAAACTGTATAAAATATTCCAGGTGTGGCCTCACCAGCACCCTATACAATAGCAGCAAAGTACCCCTACTCATATACTCAAATCCTCTCATTGTGAAGGCCAACATACCATTTGCCTTCTTTACTGCCTGCTGTACTTGCATGCTTTCTTTCAGCCTTTGCTGCATGAGGACAAGTAGGTCTCATGGAGTCATAGAGGTTTACAGCATGGAAACGGGCCCTTCGACCCAACTTGTCCATGCCACCCTTTTTTTCAAAACCCCTAAGCTAATCCCAATTGCCTGCATTTGGCCCATATCCCTCCAAACCCATCATAACCATGTAACTATCTAAATGCTTTTTAAAAGAAAAAAATGTACCTGCCTCTACTACTACCTCTGGCAGCTTGTTCCAGCCACTCACCACCCTCTGTGTGAAAAATTTGCCCCTCTGGACACTTTTGTATCTCTCTCCTCTCACCTTAAACTTATGCCGTCTAGTTTTAGACTCCCCTACCTTTGGGAAGATATTGACTATCTACCTTATCTATGCCCCTCATTATTTTAAAGACCTCTATAAGGTCAGCCCTCAGCTTCCTACACTCCAAAGAAAAAAGTCCCAGTCTCTTCAGCCTCTCCTTCTAACCCAATCCATCAAGTCCTGGTAGCATCCTAGTACATCTTTTCTACACTCTTTCTAGTTTAATAATATCCTTTCTATAATAGGGTGACCAGAATTGCACACAATATTCCAAGTGTGGCCTTACCAATATCATGTGCAACTTCAACAAGAAGTCCCAACTCTTGTATTCAACGTTCTGACCAATGAAACCAAGCATGCCGAGTGCCTTCTTCACCACTCTGTCCACCTGTGACTGCACTTTCAAGGAGCTATGAACATGTACCCCTAAATCTCTTTGTTCTGTAACTCTCCCCAATGCCCTACCATTAACTGAGTAAGTCCTGCCCTGGTTCAATCTACCAAAATGCATCACCTCGCAGTTGTCTAAATGAAACTCCATCTACCATTTGTCAGCCCACTGGCCCAATTGATCAAGGTCCCGTTGCAATCGGAGATAACTTTCTTCACTGTCCATTATGCCACCAATCTTGGTGTCATCTGCAAACTTACTAACTATGCCTCCTATATTTTCATCCAAATCATTAATATAAATGACAAATAACAGTAGGCCCAGCACTGATCCCAGAGGCACACCACTAGTCACAGGCGTCCAGTTTGAAAAACAACTCTCTACAACCACCCTCTGCTTCTGTCAAGAAGCCAATTTTATATCCATTTAGATACCTTACTCTGGATCCTGTGAAATTTAACTTTATGCAACAACCTACCAGAGGTAAATATTAGGTGAGTATCTACCTCTCTCAAGTTACCCCATTCAAGTAATAATCTGCCTTCTTATCCAAATCACACTGAAGCACTTCTGCATCCTGTTCACAGCTCACTCAACTTTGTATCCTCTTCAAATTTGGAGATGATACATTTAGTTCCTTTGTTCAAATCACTAATATATAATCTGAACAGTTGGGATCCTAGCACAGATCCTTGTGATACCCCACTACTCACTGCCTGCCAATCAGAAAAAGACCCATTTGTTCCAAATCTTTGCTTCCTGTCTGCTAACCAGCTTTCCAGGCAGAGGCATAAGTTTGCATGGAGGATAGGAGAGGCATAGAAGGTGGACAGAGAGGCATAGGCTAGCATGGAGGGTATGGGGGCCATGGGGTGACTGGGGACATGATGTGGCATGAACAGTATGAGGGAAAATGGGTTGGCGTGCTTGGGCAGGGGCGGTGGGGACAATGAGAGTTGTTTCATGTTTTTCAAATCGTGGACACAGTGCCAGAGCACATAAGCAGGCTTCAGCCAGCCCACTGTGTACTTGGCTGCCTTTGCACTCATTTCAGGGTCGCTCAGCTGGACACACAGAGATGGCTGCCAATCTGGATGAAAATTCCAACTTCTAGAACACTTCCCTCAAGTATGCATTCGGGAAGCCAGAAAATGTCCTGAATCTGTGCTCCTGATCCAGCTGGGAAAATCCAGGCCTGAGTTTGTGTGAACTCAAATAGCTTGACTGGTCTTTTAGGAAAATTCCCCCTTTTTTCTGCATGCTTAACATAAATCAGGTGTAATTCTGGTGCAAAATGGCTGAATATCTGGGACTATAGCTTTCACAATATCTTGAAATTTTCAACCAACTTGAGGGTAGGCACTTCCTTGACTAGCAGCCAACTCCCTGAGAATTGATAAAGGCAAAATGCTGTGGATGCTGGAATCTGAAACAGAAAATGCTAGAAAATCTCAGCAAGCATGACAGCATCTGTGAGGAGGGAATAGAGCCAAAGCTTGTCATTGTCCTGCCCTAACAAAGGGTCATCTGGACTTAAAACTTTGGCTCTATTCTCTCTCCATGGGAACTGAGTAGATATTTAGTACATGGGGATAGCAGACACACACCTCGAATTATAGCCCCCTGTAGGACAACGATATTAACTTTACATCAGAAAATTAACATTTCAGATCCATAATTTATCATTCTACCCCCATAGATATATAAACAGATTTGCATTGTTGGGTATACTGTTTTACAACAGGAATGTTATGCCACTGGTTTATCAAGAATGAATACGTTAAACTGCATTTCCATTACCTAGTGTTCTGATGTTTGGAGCCAGTTAGTTCAGAATAGTACCAACCACAGAGATTAGATTCCTGTTCTGGCTGAGGTAGACTTGGGGCTTGTCCCCTAGCCCTGCTCCTGAGAATGGGTGGCATAGATAAACCATACTGACAAAAACTGCTAAATGGTTCAGGATAAAGCATCAGTAATGAGTTAACAATCTGCCTTCAAGCAGAGCACACATGTATGTATGTTCTGATGTTTAGTACCGTATGATAAGATTCTAGCGAAACTGAGGTAAGGTTCCAGACATAACAGAATGATGAGACATCTGTCTTCCTCCCAACCTATGTCCATTCCAATTCAGTGCTGACTTCTCAGGCCAATGTTTAGCATGGAGTTAGTTTTCAGCACCCTACATCTTTTGCATTGTATTTGATAACTATAACAGCGATTACAATTCTAGAATGTTGAAAAATTACAGATCAATGTAAACAACATATAAATAGACTGTTTATCCTAATCAAGCCCATGTGGATGTTTATCTGCTGGACAAACATCTGCTAAGTATGTACTTCTCCATATTTCATAATTCAAATTGTTCCTTTTTCCTTTTGTTACCTCCAATGGCCCTTAATTTTCTCCAATAGTCTTTTGTATGCTATCTCAGCAAAGGCTTTCTGAAAGTTTCTGTACCCCATATCCTCTGCATTTTCCCTATTTGTTACTTACTATGTAAATATATAAAAAAAAATTTCCAGTAAAATATCTCTTATTTTTGCCCAGCTAAAATGTGTGACTGGATGAACTAAATGTCATGTTAAATCAAACAACGTAATTATGGCATCTTGTGGGTCATTCTAGAAACAGCATGTCCTTTAACTCTCAGAATCTGCCACCCGTCATTTTCAGTTTAAATTTGCCTCTCACCATTTGCCTGCATATGCACAAATAATTTATACTTCCCCTTCAGATATACAAACTAAAGCACACATTGTACAAAAACAAACGTTGTACTGGGAGTGGGTTGGGTATAGGCCAAGGAGTTGTGATTATTTATCGTCAGAATTTAATCAATAAGAAAGTGCAACACAGGAATTGTGTTTAGACTACACGATCACAGCAAACGTCAAGCTGCAAATGAACAATGCAATGAGAGCAATATTAGTTTGCACCCATCATTCTAGCTGACTATCACAGTTTGCTATAGCAAATTTGCTGCAATACCATCAGCCTATCCTATGATGATATGACTAAGTCAATGTGAAATCAATTCATGGCCTATGATACAGAAAAGAACAGGTGGAGAAATTTGTTTATCCCAGAAATGGGTGTGGGATTGCAGCATGTAATTAAACTGCACTCATTTACACCTTATGAAGGAGCCGTGCTGCAAAAGCCCGTGATTCCCAATAAACCTGTTGGACTGTAACCTGATGTTATGAGACTACTTACTGCACCCAAACCTTTTTATACACATAGTGAAGATTTTACTATCTGTTCTCTTGCTAGTTTTCTCTCATATTCCTATTTCACTATTTTTATTATAATTTATGGTCATCCTTTGCTGGTTTCTAAATTGTTCCTAGTCATCTGGCCAATACATTTTTTGCAGCAGTGTATGCCTCTTTTTCCAATTTGATACTACCTATAGAGATACGGGCACCATCTTTAAAGGGCACCCTGATCAGCATAAAATAAACTTCGCCCACCTCTCCCACCCCCACCCCCCCAACATAAGCATCAGGCGACTCTACCACCTCCTCCCTCCCACCAACACTCTAGCATTGGCATTCCCCTCAGAGGCATCGCCCTTCCACCCCCTTGCCTACAGGCTTCGGCCCTTTCCCTTCAAAGGCATCAGATCACATCTCCCCGTCACAGCATAGTGGAATGCCAACCCTCACAGTGGGGAAGCCTCTCAATGGGACTCCTCAGAGAGAGAGCCTGCCCCGGATAGTGACAACCTGTGACAATCGGATAGTGACAACTGCCAGGCCACCACCCAGCTATGTCCCTCAACATATGGGCTATACTTACCTGTGCACTCCCAGCATGATCATCACAATTGGGTTTTTGTTTTTGAAAATCAATAGCGATTCACTCCAGTATGCCTTCACAGTGGCTGGGTGGGACAATGCGGAGAGGGCAGAAGTTCCAGCATTAACCCTAAATTTAGGTTCAAATTTATTTTACAATATGCTGATTACATTCACGCCCTTCCTAGGCATGAACTTGATCCTGTCATTGGAGGGAGAGGCTAGGAAGATCCTAAACTTAAGTTTTGCCAGCTCAAATCCCATCTTGGGCCTCTCGCAGGATTTAGTGGGCGTTATGTGATATGTGCCAGTGGCTGTTGCAAACTCAGTCTTACAGTGCAGTGAGTCAGGGGACCAATAAATTATTCCCACTAGTGACTTTTACCCTGCTCATGATGATTCTGATAGCGTACTCTATCACAGGCATTTGGCAGCATGATTTTCTGAATGTGTGATATGCATGTGGATGCAGGTTACAGACTGCATTCATGAATCACGTCATAGAATCATACAGTGCAGAGAAGGTCCTTAGGCCCATCGAGTCTGCATTAGCATGTGAGAACCACCCAACTTCCCATTTAATCCCATGTACCAGCATACTTAATGAGTACTATGTGTCAATGTTAACTAAGGAAGATAATCCTGACAAAATATTGGTAGAAGCAGAGGTGGCAATGGTAATGGTTTGGCAGAAAATTGCCAGGCAGTCTCGAAAGGCTACCCAGGTCAGAGTGGAAAAAGATCCTGGTGCAGATGGTCTGCATCTCAGGTTGCCAAGAGAAATGGAGGTGGAGATTGTGAAGGTGCCATAATTTTCCAACATATCTTAGATATGGGAGAGATGCTGGGGGGATTGAAATGCAAATTTGACACCCTTGCTTAAGAAAGAGTGCAAGGACATTTCTACAAAACACAGCCAGTCAGTTAGTTCAAAGGCATTGGTGGGCAAGATTCTAGAAATAATAGTCACATAGAATTATAGCACCTGGTTTGAGTGAATTAAGGACAGCCAGCATTGATTTGTAAAAGACTGCTCATGTTTGACTAACCTGAGATGTCCCCAAATGCAGAATACTTGACTGCAAAATTTGTGATAGTGGGGATCTGCGTTCGCAATTTTTTTTGGGTTACTCGGTGGCACAGTGGTTAGCACTGTCGTCTCACAGCATTAGGGGCTCAGGTTCAGTTCCACCATGGGTGACTGTCTGTGTGGAGTTTGCACATTCTTTCAGTGCCTGCATGGGTGCCGCCAGATGCTCCAGTTTCCTCCCATAGTCCCAAGATGCGTACGTTAGGTGGATTAACCATGGTATATGGGTGGGATTACAGGGATGGGAGGAGCTGGGAATGAGTAAGAAGCTGTTTCAGAAAGTCGATGCAGACTCAATAGGCAGAATAACCTCCTTCTGCACTGTAGAAATTCTATGGTTTAATTGAATATTTTGATGCAGTAACTAAGGAGATTGGTGAAGGGAATGCAGTGCATGTTTTACATATCGACTTTTAGAATTTGACCTATACTACATAAAAGACTGGTTCACAAAATGAAGACTCATGGGATAGGAGGGCCATTGTCAGCTTGGATAAAAATTGTTCCATGAGAAGAAAATAGTGAGTCATAATCAGTGAGTGTTTTTCAGACTGGAGCATGCAGTGTTTTCCAACGGTCAGTGCTAGGATCACTGCTTTTTTGATATATATAAATGCCTTGGATCTTGAAATACAGAATAAAATTTCAAAATTTGCCAACAATACCAAACTTGGGGGAATAGCAAACATTGAGGATAATACCAAGCAACAGCAAAAATACATGACAGCAGAAATTTTAAAAAGAGAAATGTGAAATGATGTGTTTTGGCAGAAGAGATGGTGATAGATATGATTTAGTTAAATGCAATTTCACTTGATTGTCCATTCGCAAATTAATTTCAGGTACATTGCTTGTTCATCAAAATAATACATATAAATGAATAATAACAATAAAATAAAATAACCCTATCAGAGAGTCCAACTTTAGTTAAAATGTATTTAAAAAACTATTCCAATGGATTAAAATAATCAGTGAAACCCATCATGAGTGCACAGACTTAGCACATTGTTCTTAAGACTGTGAAGGGACAGAGAGACCTGGCATTTCATATGCACAAATCTTTGAAGGTGGCAGGGCATCTGGAAGAATAATTAGCAAAACACATGGGATCTTGGGCTAGCAAGAGGCAAAAATTACAGACTGTGAACATTTATATTGGTGTATAAATGAGAAGAGATTGGTGTAAGTAAGCATGGGCCCATGACACATAGGAATAAGAGCATAAGAACATAAGAAATAGGAGCAGGAGTAGGCCATCTAGCCCTTCGAACCTACCCCACCATTCAATAAGATCATGGCTGATCTGAAGTGGATCAGTTCCACTTTTCCGCATTCTCACCATAACCCTTAATTCCCCGTCTATCAAAAACCTATGTACCCATGACTTAAATATATTTAGCGAGGTAGCCTCCACCACTTCAACGGGAAAAGAATTCCAGAGATTCACCACCCTTTGAGTGAAGAAGTTCCTCCTCAACTCTGATCTAAACTGCGTACCCCACCCCCCTCTTATCTTGAGGCTGTGTCCTCTAATCCTGAATAGGTGATATTATGATTGGGAATGAGGAAATGACAGTGACATTAAAGAAACATATTAAACAAATATCTGTCTCCATGGATTAAGACACACAAAAAACATTCTGGAAATAACAAAAAACCGAGAGTTGAGTGAGAGTGAGAAATTGAAAGAAATCAGCACAAGTAGAGAAACAATAGTGGAGAAATTAATTGGACCAAATGCCAACAAATCCAGGGCCTCATGTACTTCATCCATAGTGGTTTAAAAAAGGCACAGTAAAAAGTCTGACAACACCAGGTTTAAGTCCAACCGATTTATTTGATAGTACACTCGCTAGCTTTTGGGTTAGCCCCTTCGTCAGGTGAATGGAGAGTTCTGGCCTCAGACAGAGCATATAAAGCACAGACAGTTTACAGATTAATCAGTAATCTTAAACCTGATGTTGTCAGACTTTTTACTGTGTTTACCCCAGTCCAACGCCGGCACATCCACATCTTAAAAAAGGCAGCCATAGAGATACTGGTTGCATTGGTTTTCATTTCCCAGAATATGTTAGACACTAGAACAGTTCCCAAGAATTGGAAGGTATCAAATATAAACACATTACTGAAGGATAAACAAGCAATTAAATGCCAATTAGCCAACCATAAATTGCTGTCAAAAAGCTACACATTTTTTTCATTGTTTGTTCTTGGGATGTGACACTTACAGGAAAGACCATCATTTACTATTCCTCCTTAATTGTCCTTGAGCAGGTTGTGCTGAGTCACATTCTTGAATCACTGTAGTCCACATGATGCAGGTACTCCAACAGTGCTGTTGAAGGGTGACTTCGAGGATTTTGTCCCAGTGATAATGAAGGAACAACAATATAGTTCCAACTCAAGAGAGTGTGTGACTTAGGGTCTGGGGATTGTTAGCAGGCCACCATTGCAGATGGTGGGGTCTAGGAAATGCCTATCTCTGGACTGGAACTGGGCAGATCAGGTATGTGTTAGCTGGTGTCAGGTGCAAGCTCACTACCTGCACTCTTTCTCTGTGCCAGCAAACATCATGGTGGGAAATCAGGGTGGGAAACACCAAATCGGGTCCCATTCGCCATGTTTAAGCGCCTCTAGAGTCCTTGCAATTCCGTGAACATCCAGCCCTTTATTATCAACAAACTTGAATCTGTTACATGTTGCTGATTGTCTCAGCTGCTCTAGTGGAATTTTTTACATCTGCCAAAACGTGAGCAGAGATTTCAGACCATGTTGCTGGATGTGAATTTTCCTGAAGCCTTCTCAAAGAGATGGAAGCTCTTAATAAACTTATTTTCAGTTTTGGAGTTACTGAGCATTAACCTGATAGTGAAAAGCCACAGAACTGTTAGAGGGATTCAGAAAACCTGGGATTTAAAAACTAGCAAGATTACTAAAAGGGGGGAAATTTACTTAGAATAAGAGCCACAATATGCCTTATATTTATTTTATACAAATGTACTACTTGCATAGACACACACATAACTACTGTTATAGAAATTAAACATGTATTTTAGATTTAAACAAGTATTCTTGAATGTATTGTGCGCCTTGGCCAAAATGCAAACTGCCCTGGAGCATAATGGGAAGAGAGTTAAACTAGACAGGCAACATTCGTTGGGAATAATAAATCACACAATACAGCTTAGAAGAAAGTCATGGAGAGTGCAAATTCTCATACTTTAGAAAATGAATTGAAGTATTCACAAAGTACATAAAATATTCAACTCCTACTGATAATAAGTCAAAGTGAGACAATGGGAACGTCACCTTTTCATCTCTGTGGCTTATGGTGAGAAAGCAACCTTTGAACGTTATGGGGATTTGCATAAATAAGGTTGCTTAGTAACAGTGGATAGGAACCTCCAGATACTACAGACCAATGATTTCCTCGTTCTGCTAGAAGGTAGAATGAAATTGGCCAAGGTAAGTAATGTTACTAATGCGATTGGAGTATCCAGTTAGGATGGCAGGGTAAGTTGAAGAAATGAATTTTCAAGAATGTATAACTGTTTTGCCATTGCATTGTACAGTTCAGAAAGGGGCTGGAATATCCGACTGCCTTCCTTCCGGCACGTGTTGGTCAATTAAAAAAAAATGTCTTTAACCAGCATTTAACTCAGTCTTTTACGAGTCTTTGTGTTTAGCTGGGTTCAGCTCAATGCTTAACATCTGAGAAAACCTCTGCTTCAATAACTGTAATAATATTGAGCTAAAACAGCATAGTTGAAGAATGCTCTACATCTATATAAAGCTGGTCCTCTAGAGAGTGAGTTGGGGGAATTAATAATGGAAGATAAAGAAGAGGCGGATGAATTGAACAGATATTTTGCATCTACCTTCACTGTAAATCTGCCGGATGCAAATAGCATCCTAGAAATATGTGTGAATCAAGAGATGAAAGGACAAGAAGAAAGTAAAAAAACTTCAATGAACAGGGAAAGAGCACTGAGAAAATTATTAGAACTAAAAGTTGACAAGTTCCTAAGTCTTGATAGAATTCATTCTAAAATTTTAAAGATCCAGCTGCTGAGGTGGCAGATGCATTTATTTTAATTTTCCAAATTTCAAACTCAGTTAAACACAAAGATTTTGGAAAGGCCCCATCAAATTGGAAAGTAGCAAATATAACACATCTATTCAAGAAAGGAGGGAGACAGAAAACAAGAAACAACAGGCCAGTTAATTTAACATCTGTCAAACGAAAGTACTGGAATCTATTGTGAAGGAGGTTAAAGCAAAGCACTTTGAAAACCTTAATCTAAACAGAGTGTGTTGTATTTTTATAATGATATAAAGGCACCAATAACTCAGAAGGGGTTTTGTAAACATGTTATGGTTCATTTATTTAACTGGGCACGTAAGAACATATATACCTGGGTGGAAAGCTGGAAGACATCAGACCTGCAAAGCTGTGTGTGTACTCTGCTGAAATACGAACCTAAAACTAGATCCCATACCACACTTCTGTTCTAGTGAAATCATGCTGCAATTCCTTAAATGTTACATCATTCCTTTTAAAGAAATGGTGCCCCCTTCCAAAGAAGTATAACTATTTATAATGCATGTTCATGTTTAGTTGCTATTATGTAAGTGTATAGAATTGATGAATCTACAAATCTCTAAAGTGTAGAGGTAATCTGATGCACACCCAGATCGTGTAATGGTAACCTTGTCTGCAGGTGTCTTTAATTGCTCACAGTGGTCTCTGGGATTGTATTATTAGATAGTGTTCTGGTTGCATTTGGGACTGATCAATGCAATGGGACTGCACTGTGGTTGAGAAGCTGAAATCCATCCGATTTGTCCTCAGTTACACCTCATCATTATGTCTTTGTGATGAATGACTTTACAGAACCTTGATTCAGAACAAATCCTCGTCACCTTGGGCGATTGCCACATACCTTTTATGGAATATTGAACTTAAACATGTTGTCCCAATTGTAAACTTGGCAATTCCGTGCCTGCATTTTGATCATGTACATTAGTCATCTTCCCTTCTATTTTAAGAGATTCTGAGAGAATAGAATGGGCAAGAGTGGATAAATTGGTATGTACTGGTTTGGCTGGTTGGAAACCAACGGATGTTGTTTATTTGGATTTTGAAAAAAACATTTTATAAAATGCCATACAATAGATTATAACATGAAATTAGGACACCTGAGATTGGAGGTAATATACTATGATGATTTGAGAATTGGTTAATGGACAGAAAACAACGAGTAAATGGGTAATTTTCAGTTAAACAGGCTGTAACTAGCAAGTCCTGGGCCCCCAGCTAATTACAATCTCTTTGGATTATTTTAATGAGCAGACTGAATGTAACAGATCCAAGTTT
This sequence comes from Carcharhinus amblyrhynchos, assembly GCF_965287045.1. Classification (NCBI taxonomy): domain Eukaryota; kingdom Metazoa; phylum Chordata; class Chondrichthyes; order Carcharhiniformes; family Carcharhinidae; genus Carcharhinus; species Carcharhinus amblyrhynchos. Next base: position 20,155,030 of record NC_137331.1, read on the forward strand.
GTTGATAGTAAAGGGCCGGATCTTCACGGAATTGCAAGGACTCTAGAGGCGCTTAAACATGGCGAATGGGACCCGATTTCATGTTTCCCACCCTGATTTCAGCACCATAATGTTTGCTGGCACAGAGAAAGAGTGAAAAGTCTGACAACACCAGGTTTTAGTCCAACCGATTTATTTGATGGTAATCGGTTGGACTAAAACCTGGTGTTGTCAGACTTTTTACTGTGTTTACCCCAGTCCAACACCGGCACATCCACATCATGACAGAGAAAGAGTGCAGGTAGTGAGCTTGCACCTGACACCAGCTAACATGTACCTAATCTGCCCAGTTCCAGTCCAGAGATAGGCATTTCCTAGACCCCTGCAATGTTTGTGCAGTTGGGCTAGCTTCTCTATGACACATAGTTCATAATCCCTCAGAGGAGTTACGAACATAGTCTGCATTCAAGAATCTTTTGAAAGGGAAGCTTTGGATATTCCACCATTAGGTATATTCAGCATTGAATTTTGGGTACTAATGCAAATAAGGCCTGAGGGGGTAGTGTGAGAAAGTGGAGCTGAGACAGCAAATCAACTGTATTTGGTTGAATGGGCCATTTGGTTGAATATCCAAATGGCCCATTCCAGCTCCTATTTCTTTTCTTCTGAAGGGGTCTGGCAAGAGGGTATTCGTGTTTGTTACCATCGTGTTACCAACATGAAGCAGCTGATTCAATGCGGCCAAGCAATCCAGCAATGGGCAGCAAGCAAACTGTATCAGACATTGACAAAACTGATCATTTCCTTCCTCTGCTGATTGTCAATGTGCAATAACCTCACAAGCTCTCCCCCTTGCATTTAAGGTGTGAACTTCCCATGTAGATCTTGCATGCCAATCTGGAATCTTGGATTGCCATGTAGCTGCTGAAAAATATAGGCTTATTTAAACTCTCAATTGTCTCTACTTTTGTGATAGTTATATGTTTAAAAACCAAAAATACACACTTGTATGCATGTTGCCCCTCATCACAATCCAGAAACTTCTCAATGCTCTCTGGGGAAGACAGTTTCAAAGATTCACAACCCTCTGAGAAACAGTTTATTTTCATTGGATCTCCAGACTGCAGGAAGCCATTTGGGCCATCATGTCTGTACAGACTTTCCAAAAGGGCATTTTACCCAGGGAAACACCCCACCCCACAACCTATCCCCATAACTCCATGCATTTATCATGGCTAATCCAACTAAGGTACACATTTTTGGACGCTAAGGTGTCCAGGGGACGGCACAGTGGTTAGCACTGCTGCCTCACAGCTCCAGGGACCTGGGTGACTGTATGGAGTTTGCACATTCTCCCAGTGTCTGCATGAGTTTCCTCCAGATGTTCCGGTTTCTTCCCAAATTCCAGTAAGACTACAGGGAAGATAGATTGTGTCTACCCACAAGCACGTGCTATGTCAAGAGTGCACACATCATGGTGGTAATACAAAGCAGATTCCCGCTTTCTGTCTCTTTCCTTTTTTGAATAGAGGAATCACAATCTCTGTTTTCCAATCTGATTAGATCTTTCCAGCATCTAGAGAAGTTTAGAAAACTAAAATACATCTACTATCTCAGCAGTATTTTAAAACTCTAAGGTGAAGTCCATCAGTGCCTGGGGACTGGTCAGCTTTTAGTTCCAATAATTTTCTTAACACTCTTTCTCTAGGGATTGTAATTGTTTTTAGTTCCTTCCTCCCTTTCACCTTCTGATTCTCATTTATTTCTGGAATGTTGTTGTATTCTCTACACTAAAGATAGATGCAAAATATCTGTTCCTCTGTCGTGTTCTTATTTTTCATAATTAATCTCACAGACTAACTCTCTGGAGAACCGACACTCACTTTACTTACTCTCTTCCTTTTTAAATATGTGCAGAAACTTTCATTATCTATTTTCATATTTCTAGCCAGATTTCTTTTGCATTCTGATTTATCCCTTTTACTTATTTTTGTTGTTCTTTATATTCTGTCCAGTCATCTGAACTGCCACTCAGCTTTGTAGAATCATGAATTTTTTTTTTCAATTTGATACTTTTTGTAACTTAGTAGGACTAGGGGGCACAGCCTCAAGATAAAGGGGGGGGCGATTTAGAACGGAGTTGAGGAGGAACTTCTTCACTCAAAGGGTGGTGAATCTCTGGAATCCTCTGCCCGTTGAAGTGGTGGAGGCTACCTCGCTAAATATTTTTAAGACGCGGGTTGATGGGTTTTTGATAAGAGAGGGGATTAAGGGTTATGGGGAGAGGGCGGGAATGTGGAACTGAGCCACGACAGATCAGCCATGATCTTATTGAATGGCGGGGCAGGCTCGAAGGGCTAGATGGCCTACTCCTGCTCCTATTTCTTATGTTCTTATTATGTTCTTCCTCAGCCACAGATGTTGCCTCCTTCCCTTAAGAAACTGTGACCGCGATTCTCCCAAAAGTGCTGAATTGATGGGAGAACTCTTCTAAATCCCAACTGTTCTGTCAGTTCAGCTTCTCACCTAAACCTCCACACTCTGTGCACTGAAGAATCCCAGTTGGGAATCTCATTGAAAACTCAGGGGGACGGAGCCTATTCATGCTGGAGTTTGACAGTCCTGGAACTCTGCACATGCACCATGGCTCCAATCTGTCAGACTCCCCAGGTGCTGGCCAGCTTCATCGCTGGCCAGCCTGGGACCCCCACAGTGCTGCGCCTCCAGCTTCTCCGCCCCCCCCCCCCCCCTCCACCCCACAATGGCCCGATCATGGCCCCCACAGCATTCCCCAGGCCAGCTCTGACCTCCCCCACCCCGGCGCACCCCTAAGTACAGCCGACGCCTCCCCAGCAGTGGCGTTCACTACCCTCCCCTCCTTCTCAGACTGATCCCAATGCAGAGTGGTAGCAGGCAGCCCAACAGGCAGTGCCAAGATGTCCGCTGGGCATGGGCACATTGGTGCCCAAGCCCAAGAGGTACCACCCCCCCCGCCACCCGATCCCTGGGGGGCCCTGATTACCCCCATTCCGCGGGGTTTCCCGCAAGTTCCCCAAACATGGAATGAAGTACTGCTGGCGGGATGGGAGATTCAATTGGGACTTGAAAGGTCCCGATAATGAGCTAATAAACATATTTCAAACACATGCAAAAAAGATTTAAATGACTTAGCTGCCTTTCCGCCGGTTTCCAGCATGGTCTGATTGGCGACTGTTCGCCGGCTCAGGCAGATGTGCATGCATTCCCAGCGCATACGCAAATCCCTATTCAAAGCCTGAGACGTGTCTCCCATCGTGACCCAACAGAAAAGTTACAGGTCACAATGGGAACATCACGGCCTATCTTTCTCATAGGAATTTTTCATTTCTGAATATTCCAGAATATCTCCTTAAATGTGTGCCTCTGGACATCTACTGACCTATCCCTTAACCTAATTTCACAGTTCAGACTAGTTCTATCTTCATGCCCTCAAAATTTAAGTTCAAAAAACTCTCGTCTTCGATCCATTCCTCTCAATCTCAAACTGAGGTTGAGAAGAATGGTTGGTGGTGTTGTGGATGGGCTGGAGGGATGTCAGAAGTTGCAGCGGGACATAGATAGGATGCAAGACTGGGCGGAGAAGTGGCAGATGGACTTCAACGCAGATAAATGTGTAGTCGTCCATTTTGGCAGGACCAATGGGATGAAGGAATACAATATCAAGGGCAGGAGTCTTAGCAGTGTTGAAGAGCAGAAGGATCTTGGGGTCTCGATCCATAGGACTCTTAAATCGGCCTCGCAGGTGGAGGATGTGGTTAAGAAGGCATATGGTGTACTGGCCTTCATTAATCGAGGGATTGAGTTTAGGAATCGGGAGGTAATGCTGGAACTTTATAAGACCCTTGTCAGACCCCACTTTGAGTACTGTGCGCAGTTCTGGTCACCTCACTATAGGAAGGATGTGGAAGCTATTGAGAGGGTGCAGAGGAGATTTACAAGGATGTTGCCTGGATTGGGAGGCATGCCTTACGAAGATAGGTTGAGGGAGCTGGGACTCTTCTCCCTGGAGAGACGAAGGTTGAGAGGCAACCTGATAGAGGTTTATAAAATGTGAAAGGAATTGATAGGGTGGATTCTCAGAGGCTATTTCCCTAGGCTGAAATGGTCGCTACGAGAGGACACAGATTTAAGGTGCGGGGAGGCAAGTACAGAGGTGATGTTAGGGGTAAGTTTTTCACTCAGAGGGTGGTAAGTGAATGGAATCGGCTGCCGTCGGTGGTGGTGGAGGCGAACTCGCTGGGGTCTTTTAAAAGACTTCTGGATGAGTATATGGCATCTAATGGGATTGGGGGTTATAGATAGGTCTATGGCTTAGTAGGTATAGATGTGATCGGCGCAACTTGTGGGCCGAAGGGCCTGTTTGTGCTGTAGTGTTCTATGTTCTATGAATGTGAAATTCAATCATGTTATGATCACTGCTACCAAGAGGCATCTCCACTATGAGGCCATTAATTAATTCTGTCTCATTACGCATTAACAGTTGTATACCCTGGTTTCCGGTAGGTGCTTAAATGTGCTATTCTCAGAAACTGCCATAAATGCTCCATGAATTCATCATCCAGGCTACATTTGCCAATCTGATTTGTCCAAGCCATATATAGATTAAAATCAGCCAGGATTATTGTTGCACCTTTCTCACAAACCCTCACTATTTCTGTATTTCCCATCCTGCAGTATGGCTACTGTTGGGCAGCTATAAAACGCTCCGACAAGTGACTTCATAACTTTACTATTTCTTATCTCTGCCCAAATTGATTCTACATCTTGATCTCCAGAACTAATCTCTCTCTCTATTGCACCAATTTTATTCTTAGTTAGCCGAGTTACCCATCCACCTTTTCCCAACCTTCCTAAATGTTAGGTACCCTTGAATTTTCATGTCCCAGTTTTTGTTATCCTGTAGTGAAGTCACAGTAATGGCTATTAGATCATATATATTCATTTCTACTCATTGCATTGTTACAAATGTGAAGTGCAGTCAGATGTAACCTCTAGCCTTATCTCCTGGTGCATGCCATCATTTCCCTTCTTCCTACCTTTCTCTCTTGCCTTGTTTTCTCTATTTAATTTATCAGATCTTCCCAAACTTGTCCCTCTCTCAGAATATTTAATTTAAAGCCTTCTTTAATCCCCTGGAAATATGATTTACACACTGTACAATACAGTTAACTGGAAATGTTAACTCTATTTTTTCTATCCACAGATGTTGCCAGACATGCAGTTTTTATTTAGCATTTTCTGCTGTTACTTCAGATTTCCAATATCTGCAGTATTTTGCTTTCATTACAGGTGAAGATCACCCCCTGTGGTACATTCCCAATTTCTCCAGTACTGGTACCAGTACCTCATGAATCACAGCCTATTTCTCCCACATCAGTCTTTGAGCCACACATTTGACTCTCTGATCCTATTTACCCTATGTCAATTTGCTCAAGGCTCAGGTACTAATCCAGAGATTACTACCTTTAAGATTCTGCTTTTTAATCTAGTCCCTGCAGCTGCTCAGACTTAAAGTCATAGAGGTTTACAGCATGGAAACAGGCCCTTTGGCCCAACTTGTCCATGCCGCCCTTTTTTTTAAAAACTCCTAAACTAATCCAATTGCTCACATTTGGCCCATATCGCTCTATACCCATTGTACCATATAACTATTTAAATGCTTTTTAAAAGATATAGAGATTGTATGTATTAGGGATATATATCTTCCTCACTAGAACCTCTTTCTTAGTTCCTAGTACATGTAATTGGTGGACTGTAATGTGGACTGTGAACATTGGATTTTCCCCCTTCCACTGCAAGTTCCTCTCCAGCCCAGAGCAGATTGTCCCAATCTTAGTACTGGGCAGGCAATACAGTCGGGTATTGGGTGCAGAGAACTGTATCTCTGCGAAACTGTCCCCAACTACTACTACATTCCTACTAACTTCCCTCACCCCTTTAACTCCACATAATTTGTTTCCTGTACAATGGTGCCATGGTCAATTTTCTTATCCACACTGCAGCTATTACTTTTGTCCATATAGGCTGCAAGAACCTTAAACCTGTTGGACAATTTCAATGCTGAGGCTCCTCTACTTTTACCTTCTGGGTTCCCATATCTGCCTCACTCACAATAATACTCTTCTGTCTCTGACTGCTGACCAAACTAGAAGACCCTACCTTAAGGGGTGTGACTGCCTCCTGGTTCTTATCGTCCAGGTAATTTTCTCCCTCCCTGATACAACATAGTGCCTCCAGCTCAATTATTCTGAGCCAAATCTCCTCAAGCCTTACTGCAGACATGTTTTCCCTGGATCACATTAGTATTGAGGAATTCCCACTTCCTGCAGTTGCAATACATCACCTGCTCTATCACCTTTTGTTCTGTGTTAATTAATTTATTTTTCTTAATTATATAATAAATAAACACTACTACTCCCAATAACCTTTACCTTACTACTAATAAAATCTTATGATTACGAATATATTACGCAAGTTTGAAGATAAACAAGCAAAACATTCACTAACCAATGACTTATCTGTTTTCCTGTGATCCATCAATTTGATTTCTCTCAGAACATAGCCTGAAGGAGGAAAGTTGGCTTGAGAACTACTTGCTCTTCTTCAAATTGTGTTGTGAGATCTTTAATGTTCATCTAAGTCAAGGAAACAGATGGCCAGTGTCTCTACTATGTTATTTGAAGAATTGCCATTCAACAACATGGTACCCCCAAAGTGCTGCATTTAAGTATCAGACCTAGGGTATGCACTCAAGTTAAACCCAGCTTCACTAATCACTGACAACGTTGCCATGATTTATTGACTGAAACATTTTAGAACATTGGAAAGATGCAGCTTAATCCGAGATAGTCAGCACGATTTCGTGAGGGGTATGTCCTGCCTCACAAATTTGACTGAATTCTTTGAGGAGGTCAACTTAAATACAAGTATAGGCCAAAAAAATGCATTTTGACATCTAAAAAGAGATAATCTTATACACTGGGTCAACCTATATACAACAATCTTTGGTCCTTTAAAATACAATAAGTTACAAAGAACCCAACCAACAGCTTGACTTCAAAATCATTGCACAATTAGTAAAGAGTGTCCTTTACTTGTATAAGTGATTTAAAACACACAACAATAACCTAATTTACTTTTCAGCCAATGATTAAGATATTTTAGCACTCTAGTAATTCAATTAACAGCTGAATTTCTACAGGGCTCTGTGCATGTTTATTAAATCCACAATTCAACATCTTGCAATGTCAGAACATCTAGGCCACATTAAGCTATGTTTTAAAAAAATGCTTATTGAAGATATAGTTGAAACCATCATCATTTATTCTAAAAATATTCCTCCTGTCATTGTGACTCTCCTCCACACGTCCTCTTGGAAGGACAGGAAATAGGTTGTGCAGTCTTTCGTAGCACCCAATGTCAATTCTTTACTAAAACAAGCACAGAACATTCTATTGGATGAAAGTCAATCAATCTTTCATTTCCCTGACTCCCCTCCCACACAATCCCACATTCATCCTCCCTCCAATTAAATTGGTCTGAAGGACTCTTGCGATTTTTTTGAGAATTATAATCCCAACCAACACTCTGTTCAAGGATCACATCTTGCAACAGTCTGCAACATCCGGTGACAACACCGTGTGTCTGTGTGTCCGGCCTTGCCAAATAAGATGATTTTGATTTCAAATCAATGGGGTGAAATCAGACTTCCCTGCAGTGAGCAGATAATGGATACTAAAGGATTCAACTTGCTGCAGCCTCAACAAGCACTTGCAAAATGATCCAAGTGCGATACCATTTCTAGAATAAGTAGTCACTAGTGAAAGGGCACCACAAATGGTTATGTGCCACATTACAACTACCAGCCTAAGTCTTCCGCCTGGTGAAAAGCTGACAAAGCTCATCATAAATATCACTGGTATTATGCACAACTGCATGAAGATAATTACCAGTGCTACAAAAGATGTTTAAGTAAATCCTACACAGATCAAAACAAATGCAGACCTTGAAGTAATTTTACCTTGGATCTTTAATGCATAAAACAGAAAAAAAAATGGCTTTAACAAAATTACTAAATTTAAATACACAAGCTTTGATTCAAATAAAATCTCTTCAAAATTTATAAAAATGGGACTGTTCAACTCCTTCTTAAAAGTATTATTGGGCTTTTTTTTCCTCACAGTTACACCCAGGAAACTGAGCTTTCCTGGGTGCAAGAATGAGGACAAAAGAACACCCTTAACATTGCCACAGGATTTACTAGAATTAAATCAAAAATATAGCATGAAAAATGGCCCATTCAATTCATCTGGCCTGTGCTTATGTTTAAGCTCCACACAAGTCTCCCATTTGATCCATTTTGTCTCAGCATTTTAGCACATCTTTCTATTCCCTTTCCTTCTTAAATATTCTTGGAGTTTCCTTTTGAAATTACATAATGTATTTATCTGAATTATTGACTGTGGAAGCAAGTTCTACACTCTAACCACTTTCAATTGAAGCAACTTATCCTTACTTCCCTTTTGGATTTATGAGTAATTATCAAGTATTACTGGGCCCTAGGCCAGAATTTTACTTTCCCCCCGGTGGATTCTGAGGCAGGAGAGAGCATTAAATTGCATTCTGTCTGGGGTCCTGCCCAAATTTCACAATGGAACACACAGGACCTCGGACAGGAAGCCTATCCCTGCCCTTAATGAGGTTGCAAAGTAGCCACTTAGTAGCCAATCAAGGGCCTTTTCCCACCCAACGTCAACTTTTAGATTTATGGGCAGTGGTTTATCAAGGTGCCAAATAGAAAAAGGTAACAAACTTGATCTCAGATGGAAAGGGGAGGGGAGGTGGGCTTAAATTTTACGGCCCCAATCTGATTGGCTAATAGGTCTCTGAGATGGGACTTCTATCCAAAGGCAGAAGAAGTTCCACCTGCTGTCAATCCCACAACTAAAAGATCACATCTAAGCTCTGCAGTACTTCCACATCCAGTCGTGAATGGTGATGGACAATTAAACAACTCACTGAAGGGGGAGGCTCCACAAATATCCCCATCCTCAATGATGGAGGAGCCCAGCACATCAGTGCAAAAAATAAGGCTGAAGTATTCGCAACAATCTTCAGCCAGAAGTGCCGAGTAGGTGATCCATCTCGGCCTCCTCCAGTGGTCTCCAGCATCTCAGTTGCCAGTCTCCAGCCAATTCGATTCACTCCACGTGATATCAAGAAATGGTTGGAGGCACTGGATACTGCAAAGACAATGGGCCCTGATAACATTCTGGCAATAGTACTGAAGACTTGTGCTCCAGAACTTGCCATTCCTCTAGCCAAGTTCTTCTAGTACAGTTGCAACACTGGCATCTACTCAACAATGTGGAAAATTGCCCAGATATGTCCTGTACACAAAATGCAGGACAATCCAACCCACCCAGTCTATCAAGCAGCACCTGCTCAGTGATAGCTAGTTTGGGTTTTGCCAGGGTCACTTAGCTCCTGACCTCATTACAGCCTTGGTTCAAACATGGGCAAAAGAGTTGAATTCCAGAGGTGAGGCTAGAGTAACAGCCCTTGACATCAAGACCGCATTTGTCTGAATGTGGCATCAAGGGGCTCTAGCGAAACTGGGATCAGTGGGTATCAGGGCACAAACTCTCCACTGGTTGGAGTCATACCTGGTACATAAGAAGGTAATTGTAGTCGTAGAGGGTCAGTCATCTCAGCTCCAGGACATTCTACAGAAGCCCCTCAGGATAGTGGCCTGGGCCCAACAATCTTCAGATGTTTCATCAATGACCTTCCCTCTGTTATAAAGTCAGAAGTGGGGATGTTTGCCGATGATTGCACAATGTTCAACACCATTCGCAATTCCTCAGATACTGAAGCAGTCCATGTTTAAATGGAACAAGATTGGACAATATCCAGACATGGCCTAACAAATGGCAAGTAGCATTTGTGCCACACAAGTGCCAGGCAATGATCATCACCAATAAGAGACACTCTAATCACCACCCTTTGAATATCACTGAATCACCCACTGTCAACATCCTTGTGGTTACCATTGACCAGAACCTCAACTGGACTCAAAATAAACATAGTGGCTACAAGAGTATGTCAGAAGCTAGGAATACTGTGGTGAGTAACTCACCTCCTGACTCCCCAAAGCCTATCCACCATCTACAAGGCACAAGCAAGGACTGTGATGGAATACTCCCCATTTGCCTGGAGGGGTGCAACTCCAACAATACTTAAGAAGCTCGACCCCATCCAAGACAAAGCAGCCCACATGATTGGCACCACATCTACAAACACTCAATCCCTCCACCACCAACGCTCAGTAGCAGCAGTGTGTATTATCTACAAGATGAACTGCAGCAACTGACCAAAGATCCTTCGACAGCACTTTCTAAACCCACGACAACTTCCATCTAGAAGGACAAGGGCAGCAGATAAATGGGAACACCATCACCTGCAAATTCCCCTCCAAGCCACTGACCATCCTGACTTGGAAATATAACGCCATTCCTTCACTGTTGCTGGATTAAAATTCTGGGTCACAATTTTTCCCTGGATTGTACAATCCATCCTGGATTGTAAGCAAGCAACATCTACCTAAATAAAGCTCGATTTATTCAGCAACCTTTTTGTTCTTTTATCCTGCTGTATAAGTAAGCTGACTACGTTAATGTATAAAAGGGGTAATTCCCTCCCTAACAGCATTGTGGGTCGACCCACAGAACATGGACCGCAGTGATGCAAGAAGACAGCTCACCACTACTTTCTCAAGGGCAACTAGGGATGGGCATCACTAGTTGCCCTTGAGAACCAGCCAGCAACATACATGTCCCACGAATGAATAATAAAAAAAAATGCTCATGACATGACAGCGGGATGTGTTCCCTGTTGACCCTAAGGATTGTGGGAACCGAGCCTGAAAATTCAAGTCCTAGTTTTGAATTCTCCCACAAGTCGAACCACTCTCTTCATATCAACAGTGTTCAGCCCATTCTCAATTTTAAAAACCTCAAACAGGACACCTCCAAGCATTTTTTAAAAACAGACCATAACTTCTTCATCTGTCCCAATAGCTGTTATCTCTGAGTTTTCATATTATCTTTGTAAATCTATTTTGAGCTTTCACTAGTGATTCTATGTCCTTTTTATAGTAACATGCAAGCAAACAAAGTAGGAATAGCAGTAGGCCTTTTCACCCATTCACATCTGCTCTGCTGCTTAATAAGATCATCGCTGATTGATGGTGGCCTTAATTCCACCTTCTTGTCTACCCCTTGTTATATATTAATGTAGTCTGCTCACTTGTACAGCAAGATAAACGAATGAAAAAATTGCTTAACGATGGGTTTCTTAACCAGTTAGTCAAGCTTTATTAGGTAGGTATTGCTTGCTTACAATCCAGGATGGAAAAGAGGGAAAACCTGGGTATGTCACATGTCACATGATTAATTAAACAGAGATGCATTGATTTATAACACATAACAACACTTCCCCTTTAATTAAACAGTATGACAATAAACTTTAACCATTAAACATTAATACTTACCCACTCTGAACATAGGCTACATTACCAAGAATTTTTATCTATGTATATACAGCAAATATGAGAAATTTTGGTGGACATTGATTTCGTTTTGGTAAGATGCAATATTCTGGAGTCTTACCTTCAACATCCTCAGTCGTCAGTTCTGCACAAATATCGGGTACTTCAATTTATGAAGTTGCTTCCTTGTCAGCTTCCAAAAATGTGGGTTGTTCTACCAGAATAGAATCTGAACTCAGTTCTGAAGCAATCCTTGGTTCAGGAATTTCAAACCTTGGGTGGCTGATGCAAGCCTTTCTGATACAGACTCCGCTAAGTCAATCTTTAAAGCAAAGATTTGATCGATGTACCTTCTCCAAATTTGCTCATCATCAAATTGTACAGTATAAGAACTTGGACCTGTTTGCACAAGAAGATTAAATCTTCTCAATTTTGATGTTCGTTCACAACAAATGGCTTGTACTTGCTGTCATCGTACTACTGTAGTACTATCAGGAATGAACTGAATTTGCTTCTCAGTTTCCTTCTCAAGAACAACATTGCTGGCAAATTTTCTGTTGTCATATAGCAGTGTTCTGATAGGATTACTCTCTTGGATAACGGACCTTCATCTTTTGACACTTTAATGGCATGCTTCAGTGACAGTACAAGCCTCTTCGCTAATCTGTGAAGTCTTCGTGTACTGTATACCATTGCTCTTAAGGTAATTCACAAATATCTTAGATGTAAACTGTGTTCCGTTATCACTGATTAGTTGGTCAGGCTTTCCAAATTTTACAAATAACTCATTTAACCTCCCTATAGTTCTTTCCATCATGGTAAATTTCATCATGATGATTTTGGGCCATTTTGAAAGTACGTCAACTAGGACAAGAAACATGTATCTTTGATTTGTTCCACAAAGTGTGTTTGTATTCTCTGCCAAGGTTATATTGGCCTTTCCGACAGATGAAGTGGTTGCAGAGGTGGAGCATTTCACATTCTGGTGCAGGACTGACATTGTCTCACTTTTTCTTCTATTGTGAGTCAAATGCTGGCCACCAGAAATAGCTTCTTGCAAGTTATTTCATTCTTACTAACTCTGGATGTCTCAATTTTGGACAGTTGATTCAAGTTCTCTTGTGATATAAAGTCTAAATTCAGAATTCTTCCTCTGTTTGTCTAGTGACGTTCCTCTTAAAAATACGTCCATAACCTTCACCAATACTGAATTATTCAAGATGCGAATGCTATTGGTAGTTCTTCTCCCGTTGGCATGATATGAGAGAAAACTGCACCCACCCCATAGGGTGATGCAGCCCATACCAGTTGAATTTTTTCAATTTTGAATTAAAATGGACCAATACTTCAGCTTTCTTTCGCACATCTTTAACTCCTTTCTATACACTTTCACACTCTTTCATGCAATTCCATTGTTGGTTAGCACCCAATTAGGTATGAAGTGGTTTCAATAGTGTTACAAAGTTTGGAATGAATTTTCCATAACTTAGTAGTCTAAAAATTATCCCAACTATGACACTGTGGTCTTGGCACATCTAAGATCAGTGTCATTTTCATTTGGTTCTTTATGGAGGCCATCTTTATGTATTAGGTGATTTAGATAACTGATTGTTGATTTGATAAATTCATATTTTTCTTTCTTCACACAAAGAATATACTTCTCTAGATGTTCCATGTTTCAATTAAATTTTGTAAATGTTCCTGTTTGTTTTGCCCATAATTAGAATGTTGTCCAGGCAACACTAGACACCGTTGAGTTCACTAAGGGTTCGATCCATAGATTTTTGAATATGACAGGTGCCTATGTTATTCCAAACAGTAGCCTTTATTTTGGAACAATCCTTGTGAGTAATAATCATTTGCAGTGGTAGTGATTCAGTTGTCACCTTCATTTGGATGTATCCTTGGGACAAGTCTATCTTACTGAACTATTGACCCCCAGACTATCTCCCGAATATGTCCTCAACTAACAGTAAGGGATACTAGTCAACACAAGCACTGGATTTATCATCATCTTGAAGACGCCGCATATTGTTACAGGACCATTCCATTGAATAATAGGGATGATTTGAATTGCCCAATCTCTCGTGGTTACAGGTTCAATCACTCCATCCTTTAACTCTCTAATTCCACTTTTACTTTTGGTTTAATTATATATGGCACAGTTCTTGCCTTTAACCATCTAAAGATACTATCAAGTTTGATCTCGAGTCTTGCTTTGACTCCAGTCATGGACTCCAAAGTATTCTCGAACACCTTCCCATACTTCTCTATAAGTTTTTGCAGCATATCCTTGTCATCAACGAATTGATTAACTGCTCCCTGTTAAGCTTGATTTTGTTTAACCACACTTTTCCAAAAAGTGCAGGAAAATTTCTTTTTACTATGTGCAGTACCAATTCTGCTGATTGACCATTAGCTTTCACGAGAACCATGATATATCCCTTCAGTGGAACAACCGGTGTAAATGACGTTTCTATTATTCCTACCAACATTACTCACCTCTAAGTTAATTCTCATTTACAATTTAACTGCCAAGTCTTCAAGTTTTCTAATATTTTCTTGTATTATGTTGCATTCTTCTTCAGTGTTAGCTGCACCTGCCAGATTGTTGTCATCTGTAAATTTTGATAGTTATTTATTCTTAAATCTCCATTATCAGTGATGAGGGAACCCAGCACATCAGTACAGAAGGCCAGGTTGAAGCATTTGCAGCCACCTTCAGTGAGAAGCAACAAGTAGATGCTCTATTGTGATCCTGAAGTCCCCAGCATCACAGATGCTAGTCTTCAGCCAATTTGATTCACCCTAATGCTATCAAGAAATGACTGAGGGCATTGGATACTGCAAAAAACCCTGTTAACATTCCAGCAATAACACTGAAGAATTATGCTCTAGAACTAGCTGTGCCCTGAGCCAAGCTGTTCCAGTACAGCGACAACACTGGCATCTACCCGGCAATGTGGAAAATTGCCAAGTATGTCCCATCCAGAAATAAAAGATGAATACAAATGTACCAATTACTGCCCCATCAATGTACTCTGGACCATCAATGAAGTGATGGAAGGTATTATCAACAATACTATCAAGCGGAAAGTACTCAGCAATTACCAGCTTACTGGTAGTCAGGGCAGAAGTTTTCGCTTCTGCCAGCAGTGGGAATCGTGGTGGGTGGGGACACTAAATTTGGAGTGACTCCTGCCATTGGGAAATCAGTTTGGAATTTTGTTCCCCTGACTTCTCTGTGAGTAACTAGGTGCGCACTCATTTTCATCTCATGAATATGAATGTACAAATTTGGAGCAGGAGTAAGCTACTGGGCCCCTCGAGTCAGTTCAGCCATTCAATAAGATCATGGCTGATCTGCTTGTAACCTCCCGTCTCCCCTGATAATCTTTCATCCCCTTGTTTATCAAAAATCTATCTATCTCAGCCTTACAAAGATTCTGCTTTCACCATCTTTTGAGGGAGGGAGGGAGTTCCAAAGACTCACTACCCTTTGAGAGAAAATATGTCCCCCCCATCTTGGTCTTAAACAATTTTCAAACACTGACCCCCTTGTTCTAGATTCTTCCACAATTTACCCTGCTTCACATTCACCCTGTCAAGACACCTCATGATCTTAAGAGATTTAATTTAAATCTCCTCTTACTCATCTAAACTCTAGTGGACACAAGCCTAACTTATGTAATCTTTCTTCATAAAACATGCCTAGTAAACCTTCTCTAAACTGCTTCTAACGCATTTATATACTTCCTTAAATAAATACTACACACACTATTCAAATGCAGTCTCACAAATGTGCTGTACAACTGAAACATAACCTCCCTAAATTAAATTTCAATAAATGATAACATTCTATTAGTTTTCCTAATTACTTGCTATACTTGCATACTAGCCTTTTGTGAATCATGCACATCCAGATCCTCTGAATCTCAGAGCCTCTACAATCTCTCACCATTCAGATAATATACTTCTTTTTTATTCTTCCTTCCAAAATGAATGAATGTTCATTAAAAGGCCATCTCGCCAGATTAAGTGCCCACCCTCCAGATTAAGTGCCCCACCAGTGGATAATTAGAATGTCTGTTTCGTGACTGTGATTGGCAAGCTCCTGGTGAGCTTTACTTTTTCAATGAGTCCAAGGTACTTAGACTCTGTTTTCATTTATCTTTAAGAGCATCAGAATTCAGGTCTATGTATCACAGACAGTCCCAAGGCTGGACAGGGGAGGCAGGGATGTGGAGGAATGCCAGGGGGTTTTCAGTGAAGGGGTAAAGTGTCTCAAAGGATAGGGTGGGTGGAGTCAATAGTAGGGTGTGGGTGGGGGATGGGGGGGCAAACTCAGGGTACTAACAGTCATGTGGAGGGGGTGGTGAAATGGTAGGGTGGCAGATTCAGCGTGAGAGTCTTGCAAGTGAAGGTCTCATTTGATGGGTCACAAAGGGGATAGGGTAAAAGTGGGCATGGGGATGGTAACAGATGTTAGGTTGAGCAGAGGAACAGTATATGAAGCTGGATGGTTATGAGGTCCAGGGAATCAACAGGGTTGAGGGGTCAGTGGCAGAAGGATGACAAAAGGTAATGCTGAGCGGATCCATATTGATAGGTGGAGGTTGGTGGGTGATGGAGGGAGGGTAGAAGGTGGTGGTGTATGTCAAAAATTTACACACATCGTCTTTCCATTCAGTGTAAAACTTCAATGCCATGAAGTAGGAGGAGGCTCTTTTCAGGTAAGCAGAGTTCAAGGTTAGCACCATTGGCTTACTAAACACCCTAACTGTGAGAAAACTGGGTAACAACAATGCTCAGTTGTGACCTTCACACTATGGTGAAGCCCACATAGCAGCAAGTTTGTTCCCAACTCATAACCTCAAAATCCCAGCAAGGTATGCAGCTGCTATTTGGTCTGTGCCCCCTGCCATCGGCTATAGTCAGGGGCTGGGAGGGAGAGACATGGATGCCTCCACAGCTGTAGAATGCAGCAAACTCTCAACTCCAAATCCCCATCCTTCCAGGTGAGTGGTCATGGTTGACAAGGGATCACGTAATTGTCCTTCTGCCAAGGCAACAGTCTCTTTACAGAGATCCAAGGGGACTGGAGGCAAGCTGAAAAGTATTTACATGAGGCTTCCTGCACATGGTGTCCATTAACCTGGTCAAAGAGCATTGTCTCCATACACATTCCTGAAGGAAAGAAAAACACAAATACTTCCAGCCCTCCAGCATTTCCTTTACGGTGGGGTGGAAATGCCATGTTTAGAGAGCAGCAAAGGATTTAGCACTTGCTTGCTGGCTTTGAGATGGAGGGAAAACTGTATAGAACATGCCTGCTAAATTTATCACTTCAATTCGTTCACACATTCATTGAGGCATTGATGATGCAGGCTGTAGGCAACCCTGCATTGTTAATGCCTCTTATCAGATGAAGTGATGGAGGATCTGCCACCAGTTGGCAAATGGCAATGAAGAGCAAGGACCAGAGTAGCATGAGATAGCAGGGCCTATATAAGGTCAAAAGGCTGGCAAACATAGACCATAGGAACAGCGAGCATTGGCCTGAGCATGGGTGCTTGCTGGCTGTGTTCTTGGCTGGAAATGAGCAAAACGTTGTCCCAGAGGCAACCTTGTATGTCCTAAGATGTGGCTGCTCACATCTGCAAACTTCTCCTGTACAAGCTGTGGCCACAACGACTCTGGAGAAGGAATGTGGAGCTACTGGCCTGCATAAAGTGAATGTCTGTCCAGTGTCCTTTAAATAAAGCGCTAGGGTCTTCAACCCCATGAGGTAATGATGGGACAGGCAACTTTCTTCCCACTCTGCCACAACATTTGTCATGCTCTGAGAGCAAGCTGAATTAATTGAGCTGACAAGGTGAAGATCCCATGTGTTCAACCGCCTTTTACCCAGTGAGAATCACATTAACTTTCCTAACAACCACCACAGGATGGAAAGTTCCACCTCATTTTGGATTCATAGAATCCTGACAGTGCAGAAAGAGGCCATTCAGCTCATTGAGTATGCACCGACTGTCTAATAGAGCATCCTATCCAGGCCCTTCCCGCGTAACCCTGCCAATCTAAACATCTTCAGACACTAAGGCGCAATTTAGCATGGCCAATCCACCAAACGTGCACATCTATATGGGGGGAAACCAGAACACCCAGAGGAAACCCACACAGACACGGGGACAATGTACAAACTTCACATAAACAGTCAACCAATACTGGAATCGAACCTGGGTGCCTGGCGCTGTGGGGCAGCAGTGCAAAACACTGTGCCACCGTTCCTCCAAGGTCTCTCAGCTTCCGACCTCATTACCACCTTGGTCCAAACATGGACAAGAGAGCTAAACTCCAAAGGTGAGGTGAAAGTGACTGACATCAAGACAGCATTTCACTGAGTGTGGCAGAAAAGAGCCATAATAAAACTGGAGTCAGTGAGGGGGAAAGTCTTCCACTGGTTGAAGTCATACATAACACGAAGAAAGATGGTTGTGATTGCTGGAGGAAAGTTATCCCACTCCTGGGGCATTGTTTCAGGAGTCCCTCAGGGTAGTTACCCAAGCCTAACCAGGCTTCAGAATCTTCATCAATGGCCTTTCCTCCATCATTAGAATTGGTACGTTCGCTGATGATTTCACAATGTTTAGTATTATTTGCAACTCAGTAAATATCTCAAGTCCTGATTCCAACCCTACCCAAAGCCTGTCCACCATCTCCAAGGCACAGGTCACGAGTGTGATGGGATACCCTCCATTTGCCTGGAACAGTGCAGCTGCAACAACACTCA
Organism: Carcharhinus amblyrhynchos; assembly: GCF_965287045.1. NCBI lineage: Eukaryota > Metazoa > Chordata > Chondrichthyes > Carcharhiniformes > Carcharhinidae > Carcharhinus > Carcharhinus amblyrhynchos. Next base: position 20,173,389 of record NC_137331.1, read on the forward strand.
AGAAGCTCAACACCATCCAGAAAAAAGCAGCCCGCTTGACTGGCACGGAATTCACCACCTTAAATATTCGCTCCCTCCAGCACTGACGCACAGTGGCAGCAATGCGTACTATCGACAAGATGCACTGAAGCAACTCACCAAGGATCCTTTGACAACACCTTCTAAACCGGTGACTTGCTACCATCTGGAAGGACAATGGCAGCAGGTGCATGGGAACATTGCCATATACAAGTTCCCCTCCAAGACACACACAATCCTGGATTGGAACTTTATCACCAGCCCTTCATTATCACTGGGTCAAAATTCTGGAACTACCTTCTTAACAGCACTGTGGGTACTTATACCACATGGCCTGCAATGGTTGAAGGAATCAGCTTGCCACAGCCTTTGAGAGCAACTAGGGGCAGGCACAAGATGATGGCCCAGGCAGTCACATCCATACTTAGTGAAAGAGCAAAAAAAAACATCTGGAAAAAATGGCCCACTAGTAGAGTAATTTAAGGAGATCACTCTGACCACTCAACAATTCACCAATTCCCAGATGATGATTTATGTGGCCTAATATATCCTTGTACAGCTAATAAATTCCAGACAATATGCTGCCTCATAAAATTATTTTATTTGTTGGGGTGGCTATTAAACATTTGAAGAGGCATATGTATTTTCTGATTGGCCAATTTTAAGCTTAGCAAGGAGTTAAAAAAAAAAACTAGCTCTATCCTTATATTATAAACATGAAGAAACATTTGTCGAAGCAAAATCTACCTTACAACAATACAACACTTCTACGACTGCAGGCGAAGCACCCCCTCACAGAAAGACAGAGCTTGACACATAACCAATTGTTTTGTTACTTCTATTTTAGTCATGTTCTGTAGCTTGCTGTTTGGGATGTTCCCATCTCCTAATTCCATTCTCTTTTACTGGAAAGCAGAACACATGGTCAGAGTGCTGATTCCCAATCCAGTTTGGTAGGTCATGTACTGGAGATTCAGTGAGGCATATGGAGCTCTGTTTGAGGGCATTCGGTAGGTTTTTCAACTATCCCATTTTCAGCCTCCTGATATCATCAATTCATCTCTTGAGAGCATTCATTGGCAATGTGAGAGATGTAGGAACACAGAAAATAGAAGCAGGGGTAGGCCATTCAACCCCTCAAGCCCGCTCCACCGCTACATCATGGCTGATTTTCTACTTCAACGCATCTTTCCACAATATTCCCATATCCCTTTTTCTCTTTAATATCTAGAAATCTATCAATCTCTGCCTTGAACATAATCAATGATCACCACAGCTCTCTGGATTAGAAAGTTTCAAAGATTCGCCACCCTCTAACTGAATAAATTCCTCCTCACCTGAGTACTAGATGGCCTGCTACATATTCTGAGATGGCACTCTTGATTCTAGACACTTCGACAAGGGGAAACAGCCTTCCTATATTTACCCTGTCGAGCCCTGTAAGAACTTTGATTGATTCATTGAGGTTAGCTTGGATGGGGCAGTCAGAGGGAACACTGAACACTGGTTGTACAGAACACTGAAGATCGCTGTATGCGCAATCACGCCCTCTAGTGTGTGCAGCGGACTTTCCAGTGAGAATACACTCCATCCATTCCCCCCATTGATGTGACTCACACTTTGCTTCTTTTTTTGCGCTAAATGGCATAAGGTTCTGAAAGCTCGCTGAAAATATGGGCATGATTCTCTCCCATTTTCACACTTGTTCGGCACCTAGAATATTTTTGGTAAGATCGCCCCCATAGTATTTATTTCGTTTCTCTGTCATTTCCTTATTCCCTATTATAAATTCTCTTTTATCTGCTTGTAACGGATCTCTTAGTTAATCTTTTCCTTTTTACATGGCTATGAATGCTTTTATATGTTTTTTCACAAATAGGCACCTCCAGCTGCTCCTGACTTTATTAAGGTGGAGAGATTAAAATATAGATGGGCTGGCAAATGGCCACCTCGCTCACCATTCCCCTCCCCAGAACGGAGCAGTTCTGGAGCAGCTGCAGCACATGCTCAACCCGCATAGCAATGCGGGTGACTCTTAACTACCCTTGAAATGGCCCAGCAACTTGGGGTGGCTAACAAATGCTGGTACTGCTATCGATGCCCACATCCTAAGAAAATTTTAAAAATGCCCAGTGTGCGAGGCCTGGAGCAGATACAACACATGGCAAGAGTGTGGGCACTGGTGTGGTTATAGCACATACCCAGGACACAAGGCCTTAAGCAAATATAGCACATGCCAAGGGTGTAGGCATTGGAGTGGTTATAATACATGAAGCTGCTGTTAATCGGACAAGCATAGACCATAAGCAATTCAAGCTTGTGTCTAAACTGTTTGCAGTAAATGTAAATTGCTGGCTTAATCACTAATGAATTTGTTTTCAAAATGCATACTACAGATACAAGAAATGAGAAATAGAAAGAACAGCTGCACCCCCAATTTCTCGATTCGCTTCCCACAAGACCCCAATTGTCCCTCTCACGGTGTTCCCTACTTTCCCCCTTTTTGGACCACTGCCATTCTCCTGTCCTCAGGTTCCTGGGGCCTAATGCCAGTCTGTTCCCTGCAGTGCCTCTTCCGGCCACTGTAGTGCTGAAACCACTCCATCCTGAAAACACACACCAGTGTTGCAGGGCTGTTATAGGGTGTGAACATCTCATCTTTCAATTAAGCACTTCACTGCCTTACAGACTCAGAGTTCAACAATTTCAGATCATAATTTGTGCTCCGTTCCAGCTCCCATCAGTGGGTTTCTTGGCAGCGAGAGGCAGCGCACCAACCATGAGTGGCGGGATCCTCTGGTTCCGCTGCTGTAAATGGGATTCCTCATTGAAGTGACCCCAAGCTGCGGGGAAATGAGTGGCAGGAAGGACTGCCAGTGGGACCGGAGAACCCACCACTAGTGAACAGTCGGCAAATTCAGCCTTTGTTTTCTTTCCTTTTCTTGTTTTGTTCGTTTTATTTCAGTCAAAAGCACACCTGCTCTAGGCATATCTCTTGTTTTGCTGATTATTTTCTTGCCTCATCACCATTCCCTCCAGTCCTGGAAGATTAACTCTTCTGTCTTTTAATCTCTCCTGAGTATCACCCAACCAACCTTTCTGTCATTCTTGTCCCACTCGCCCCTTGCTGAAAATGTCTCTAACTTTTGCTATTTTTGAGTCACTAAAATGAAATGTTAATTCTTTCTCTCTGCGGATGTTGCGATAAACTGCTGAGAGTTTCAGGCACTGTTTTCATTACGGAATTTGTTTTGCCTGTTTTGTTGAATAATAAAGTGGTTCGTTCTGAAGTGTCACTTGCCTGGGTTTCCAATTTGTGCTTAGATTTTCGGGAAGTACATAGGACAAAAATTAAAGATGCTGCCTGATTTTTCATTTTGCCTGTGTTTGTTTTGAAAAGAAGAGCCTCATAAATCAGGTGGAGGACTGGGAAGAGCTGGGTGAGGAAACGAGTCAGGTTGTGGAACTGAGAGAGAAACTGGGAATTGGGGTTCAGGTAAAGATGACGGGAATGGTGGAATATAGAGGGAGACTTTGGGGCAAGTTTGGGGCTTGATCAGCAGATGGGGCAGGCAGAAAGGAAGACTGCGGAGTGGGTTGGACATTGGAATCCATATTTTCTGCAGAGTTGAGAACTTGATGTGAATGATGTGCGATAGCAGCCAGAAAATGAGTGAAGCCCAGTGCAGGGGACATCCGTTAGCTCATGCTGCAGTGCAGGGGACTTCTGGCTGTGGTTTTAGGATGAATTTCAATACCACTAGTTATGGAGAGGATTTTCTCCTTCTCTAGTTCTCTGCCCAAACGAAGATCCTTGACGATTATCCACCAAAGCATGATCAAATTTTTTTTGCTTCTCATTCATGGGACATGGGGTCGCTGACGGTCAGCATTTGTTGCCTGTCCCTAGTTGTCTTGTTCAGACGGCAGTTGAGAGTCAACCACATATGGCTCTGGAATCACATGCAGGCCAGACCAGATAAAGACGGCAGATCTCCTTCCCCAAAAGACATTAGCAAACCAGATGGATTTTTCCAACAATCGACAAGGCTTTCATGGTCATCAGTAGATTCTCAATTCATTTTTTTCAATTGAATTCAAATTCCACCACTCACTGATGGGATTCAAACCCGGGTTCCCAGAACATTAGCTGTGTTTCTGGATTAATAGTCTAGCAATAAAACTACTAGGCCTTTGCCTCCCCAGTGCTGTGATTGTTTTCGTACAGGCCTGGTGAGGATCCATCTAGTTCGAACTGAACAGGCATCGAATTCTGTCCTGCAAGTCTGATTTACACATTAGTGAGCTAACCAATTTCCTGTACATAGGATATTGGGGTGTTATATTAGTTACATGTAGGTTCAGTGATTATTTATTCAGACATGTTCTAATCATGTAAATCATGCACTTGGAATCTACCATAACTCAACCATATTTGGGAAATCAGGGGAGATGGGACAGCAAGGGTCATACGGCAAGCCCTTTGCATGTTTAAGCATCTGTTGTCTCTGAGGAATAAGAAAAGCACAAGATGAAGTAAGATTACTCTCTCTGCAGACAATGTAAGGTTAAGAACACCAAATACCATTCTCTTTCCTTTTGTAAAGCTCTGTTTTTGTTTTTTTATAGTCACAGCCCCTAAACAGTTCACTGAACTGGTAAACAATTTCTTACGGTCCTGCCGATGTCGATGGGTTTCCCATTGAATGTACTTCTCACCACCAGGAAACCCGCAACAGGGGTGGGACCGCTGGGATCAGAAGATTCTGCCCACATGAACAGCCGGAAGGTTCGGCCAACATGTTCTAGTATATAGAAAATTCAAACTGAGAAAAGAGAAAAATTTAGTTACTTTCTCATTTTTCCTGCAATAATCATTTGTTGTGTTAATTAATTACACCATCTTTATCTGCCATCCATGCTGTGTGTTTTTACCTATAGTCTGTTTATGGCAATACATATACATGCTGCAAATGCAGCATGAGTTAGCAGATATCATTTCTCACACACTATTAGTGCAGAGCACATAGAATCATTAGAGGTTTACAGCATGAAAACAGGCCCTTTGGTCCAACTTGTCCGTGCTGCCCATTTTTTTAAAACCCCTAAACTAATCCCAATTGCCCACATTTAGCCCATATCCCTCCATATCCATCATCCCATGTAACTATTAAATGCTTTTTAAAAGATAAAATTGTACCCGCCTCTTCTATTACCTCTGACAGCTTGTTCCAGACACTCACCACCCTATGTGTGAAAAAATTGTCCCTCTGGACACTTTTATATTTCTCCCCTCTCACCTTAAACATATGCCGTCTAGTTTTAGACTCCCCTGCCTTTGGGAAAAGACATTGACTACTTACCTTGTCTATGCCCCTCATTATTTTATAGACCTGTATAAGATCACCCTTCAGCCTCCCACGCTCCAGAGAAAAAAGTCCCAGTCTATTCAGCCTCTCCTTATAACTCAATCCAATAAGTCCCGGTACCATCTTAGTAAACCTTTTCTGCACTCTTTCTAGTTTAATAATATCCTTTTTATAATAGAGTGACCAGAAATGCACACAGTATTCCAATGGCCTTACCAATGTCTTGTACAACTTCAACAAGACGTCCCAACTCCTGTATTCAATGTTCTGACCGATGAAACCAAGCACGCCAAATGTCTTCTTCACCAGTCTGTCCATCTGTGACTCCACTTTCAAGGAGCTATGAACATGTACCCCTAGATCTCTTTGTTCTATAACTCTCCCCAATGCCCTACCATTAACTGAGTAACCCCTGCCCTGGTTCAATTTACTAAATCTACTCGCATTTGTCTAAATTAAACTCCATCTGCCATTCATCAGCCCATTGGCTCAATTGATCAAGATCCCACTGCAATTGGAGACACCCTTCCTCACTGTCCACCATGCCATCAATCTTGTTGTCATCTGCAAACTTACTAACCATGCCCCCTACATTCTCATCCAAATCATTAATATAAATGACAAATAACAGTGGGCCCAGCACTGACCCCTACGGCACACCGCTGGTCCAGTTTGATAAACAACTCTTTACAACCACCCTCTGGCTTCTGTCAAGAAGCCAATTTTGTATCCATTTAGATACCTCACCCTGGATCCCATGAGATTTAAGCTTATGCAACAATCTACCATGCGGTACCTTGTCGAAGACCTTGCTAAAGTCCATGTAGACAAAATCAACTGCACTGCCCTCATCTACCTTCTTGGTTACCCCTTCAAAAAAACTCAAATTTGTGAGACATGATTTCCCATTCACAAAGCCATGCTGACTGTCCCTAATCAGTCCTTGCATCTCTAAATGCCTGTAGATCCTGACTCTCAAAATACTTTCCAACAATTTACCCACCACAGATGTGAGGCTCACTGGCCTGTAGTTCCCAGGTTTTCCCTGCAGCCCTTTTGAAACAAAGGCACAACATTTGCCATGCTCCAATCTTTAGGCACTTCACCCATGACTATCGATGATTCAAATATCTCGGCTAGGGGACCCACAATTTCCTTCCTAGCCTCCCACAACGTCCTGGGATATACCTCATCAGGTCCCACAGATTTATCTACCTTGATGCGCTTTAAGACTTCCAGAACCTCCTTCTCTGTTATGTGTACACTCCTCGAGACATCAACATTTAATTCGCCAAGTTCCTTAACATCCATGCTTTTCTCAACATTAAATACTGATGAGAAATATTCATTTAGGATCTCACCCATCTCTTGTGGATCCGCACATAGATGACCTTGTTGATCCTTAAGATGCCCTATTCTCTCTCTGTTACTCTTTTGCCCTCTATGTATTTGTAGAAGCTCTTTGGATTCTCCTTTGCCTTATCTGTGAAAACAAATTTGTGTCCCCATTTTGCCCTCCTGATCTCTCTCTTAACTCTACCCCTACACCCTGTATACTCTTCAAGAGATTCACTTAATCCCAGCTGCCAATGCATGTCATGTGCCTCATGGTTTGTCATGATCATCATGACTACCATCGACACCGCAAACTGCCGGCTCCATGTGGAGAGGATCTCCAAGAAGATCGTGCATATCGACACAGACATCAAGTTTCTACAAAGATGCAAGAAAGCAGACAAGATACTGAAAGGGCTACAGATATTTACCTCTTGGTTTGTATATAGAATGTATGGCATTTATATAACATCTGTGTTTATTAAAGATGTTAGAAAACTATTTCCAACAACTTCATCACAGCATGTTCTAGTTATTCTATGAGCATAACATGTATGAAAAGCAAGATGCACAAAAGCAATACAATACCAGAAATGAAAACATAAGAACTAGGAGCAGGAATAGGCCATTTGGCCCCTTGAGCCTGCTCCACCGTTCAATTAGATCATGGCTGACCTTTTCATTGACTCAGCTCCGCTTACTGCTCATCACAACCCATAATTCCTTTACTGTTCAAAAATCAATCTATCTATCTCTGCTTTAAAAACATTCAATGAGCCAGCTTCAACTGCTTCATTGAATATTATGATAAGCATTACTTTTATTCATAATAAACTGTTATTTTTCCCTGCCCCTTGCTCTCTATTTATATGCACACTTACTCACACACAAAATATTAGGGGCCATGACTTTTTCATCTGCAACTTTATCTCTTGCTTATATTGAATTGTATTGATATATTATTTTGAATTGTATTGATATGTTATCTTGAATTATATTCACATATTCAATTGTACTGAATATTATCTTGAACGGTATTGATATATTATCTTGAATTATATTGATATATTAGATTGAATATAATAAAGGTAAAAGACGAGGAGGCATTTGCATTATTAGTTAAGGAGTCAGTTATTGCAGTAAGGAGAGATGAATTATTGGAGGGAGCTTTGTGGGTAGAACTTAGGAATAAAAAGGGGGCAGCTACATTGATAGGTGTTTATTATAGACCCCCAGATAGGCAGAGGGATATTGAGTAGCAAATATATGCTCAGTTTGTGGAGGTGTGTAAAAACAACAACAATGGGGTTATTATATCAGGTGATTTCAACTTTCCCAATATTAACTGGAATATACATAGTGTTAAGGGTTAGAATGGAATAGATTTCTGGAAATGTGAACTTGTTAAAATCAATATGTAGAGGATCCAACAAGGGAGGGAGCTACGATGGACCTGATCTGGGGAGTGAAACTGGACAAGTGGTTGAGATGGCGGTTGAAAAGCATTTTAGTGATAGCAATCACAACATGATACAATTTAAGTTTGTTATGGACAAGGAAATAGCAAGCTGCAAAAAAAAAAGTTTTGTATTGGTGGGGGGAGCAGATTTCAAGAACAGCAGTGGGGGGTGGGGCATTCAAAAAGGAAATGGAAAGGGTGCAAGCCCAGGGTGCTCCCTCTAGGTGATACGCAGGAATAACAAGTCTGGAGAACCATTGTTGTCATGATGTGAAATGCCGGTGTTGGACTGGGGTAAACACAGTAAGCAGTCTAACAAAACCAGGTTTATTTGATAGTAAACTCACAAGCTTTCAGGTTAACCTCTTTGTCATTCATCTGAAAGAAGAGGTTAACCTCGAAAGCTTGTGAGTTTACTATCAAATAAATCGGTTGGACTTAAACCTGGTGTTGTCAGACTTCTTACTGTGTGAACCATTGTTGCCCAGAGATATTCAGGATACAATGAAAAGGAAAAGAAAGGCTTTAAAAAAGTACAAGGGGAGCAAATCAGTGGAGGCATTAGTGAGGTATAGAGAAGGCAGGGTGGAGCTTAAGAAAGCAATTAAGAATGCAACAAGGGGATATGAGAAAATTCGGGCTGGTAAAAGTATGGAAAATCCCAAGATATTTTATAAGTGTTTCAAGGGAAAAAGGATAACCAGGGAAAGAGTAGGGTCCATTAGGGACAAAGGGGGCAATCTGTGGGTGGAGCCAGAGGACACTGGTAGAAAGTTGAATGAATACTTCACACCCGTCTTCACCGAAGAGAATGAGGACGATAGTATGGAATTCAGACTGTGAGGTTCTTGAGCACATTGATGTAGGGAAGGGCAAAGTACTGAAGCTGTTGGCAGCCTTAAAAGTGGATAAATCTCTAGGTCCAGATGAATTATGGCCTAGGCTGCTGTGGGAGACAAGGGAGGAGATTGCAGGGGCTCTGACCCAAATTTTCAATTGTTTTCTGGCCACGGGGGAGATGCCAGATGACTAGAGAACAGCTAATGTGCTATTTAAGGAGGGTTGTAGAGATAAACCAGGGAACTACAGACCAGTGAGTTTCACCTCAGTAGTAGGAAAACTATTAGAGAAACTTCTGAAGGAGAGCATCTATCTCCACTTGGAGAGGCAAAATTTGATCAGGGATAGTCAGCATGGCTTCGTCAGAAGCAGATCATGCCTAAGAAGTTTGATAAAAATTTTTGAGGAGGTGACCACGTGTACAGACAAGGGTTGTGCAGTTGACGTAGTTTATATGGATTTCAGCAAAGCCTTTGACAAGGTCCCACATGGCAGACTTGTAAAGAAGGTAAACTCACAGGAGATACAGGGTAATTTAACAACGCGGATTCAAAATTAGCTCAGTTGTAGGAGACAGAGGGTGATGACAGAAGGCTGCTTGAGTGACTAGAAGACAGGGATCTGTAATAAGCCCCCTATTATTCGTCATTCATATAAATGACATTGACAACTACGTGGGGGGTAGGATTAGTAACTTTGTGGATTACACAAAGATTGGACAGATGGTTCACAGTGAGGTGGAGTGTCTTGTACTACAAGAAGATATAGACAGAATGATCAAATAGGCAGATAAGTGTCAGATGGAATTTAATCCTGAAAAATGTGAGTTGACATATTTTGGAAGGAGTAGTTTGACAAGAAAGTATCCAATGAATGGTAGGGCACTAGGACGTTCTGTGGAACAAAGGGATCTTGGCGTATTTGTCTATAGATCTCTGAAGGCGGAAGGGGATGTTCGTGGGGTGGTGAAAAATGCATATAGGACATTCAACTTTATCAGTCGAGGCATAGATTACAAAAGCAGGCATGTCATTTGGAGTTGTATAGAACTTTGGTGAGGCTACAGTTAGAGTACTGGGTCCAGTTCTGGTCAGAAGGATGTGATTGCACTGGAGGGGGTGCAGAGGAGATCTACCAAGATGCTGCCTGGGATGGAACATTTAAGTTATGAAGAGGTTGGATATGCTTGAATTGTTTTCAATGGAGGAGCAAAGACTGATGGGGGACCTGATAGAGGCATACATGGTTATGAGCGGCATGGACAGAGTGGATAAGGGGCAACTATTCCCCTGAGTTGAAGGTTCAGTCACAAGGGGACATAGGTTCAAGGTGATGGGCAGGAAATTTAGGGGGGGATGTGGGGAAAAGCTTTTTCACCCAGAGGGTGGTGACTGGAATGTGCTGCCTGGATGGCAGTGGAGATGGCTTGCCTCACATCCTTTAAAAAGTATCTGGATGATATTGGCATTCAGGGCTATGGGTCAAGTGTTGGCAAATGGGATTAGGTGGGAGTTTAGGTGTTTCCAATATGTTGGTACGGACTCCAAGGGCTGAAGGGCCTCTTCTGCGCTGCATGATTCTATGACTGATATTGAAATATTACCTTGAATTATATTGATATGTTATATTGAACCACCAGCTCATAGTCAGGTCCGTAAAAGAAGTGGATCCTAAATTGAGGGACATGTTCCCCACTATTTTCCAACAGCTGATAACATAATCTCACGTTATCTTAAATGAATCCAATATCAAGCTTTACTTTTCCAAACCTTTGAAATACATCCCCATCAGTCCAACTAACACCATGGTCTAGATTTTGTCAACCGCAATTCATTTCCAATGTCATAACTGGAACTGTGCACCACTTTTGCTTTCTCTCTTTTTTGCCATTTCCCACCCGATTATAGTTAAAACTGTAAGTGCCAGCAGCGTCATGGAAAGAATATTCAAATTAGTGGTGGCGGAACCTTTTCATTGGTCCAACCTGCCCTCACCTGGCAATGCTATGTTGGTCAAGAACTGAAAGGAGTAGATAGAGTCTGCAAACTCTACTTGAATTCAGCAACCTAAAACTGGCTTGAATTGGTTAAGCTTACTTAGTTAAAAAGGAAATATTGTAAGGCATAAGTCCTTATTTAGCAAGACACCAATGAGGTAATCCTACCTAGGACCTTGGGCGAGGGCCGATGAGGGGAAAACACAAAATAAGTGAAGAAGTTTAAACCAACAATAAAGAGGCAGCGTATTTTAGAAGGGATAAAGAACAGGATAAAGAATGGAGATTCAGGACCAGCTGCAGCGAAACTCTGGAGATTAACCATACAGAAGAGGAAAATCCTGAATCCAAAGATGTGCAGACTGCAGCCAGAGGGAAAATGAATACCTGGCCAGTGTTAGTGCTTTTTTCATGAATAATGTCTCTCATGTTCTGTGATTACTCAGGAATCATCATGGAAACCAATGGGAGTGCATTTAGACTGCATAGTTTTGGTACAAACCGCATTCTTCTGTTCTAACCAGAGGTATGATTTATACATACACTGCCTAACAATGATAATAAAGTGGATTACTTTTAGAGACAGGACTGCCTCCTCTTCCCTTTGTACCAAGCTGATAATCGCTGCTAGTAAAATACGGACAACACATTTACAAGTGGCCTATTAAGTTCCTTGTTAAGTGGGGAGGCACTGCCTCATGGTCAAAACTTTCCAGAGCCAATTACATTTTCATTAACATAACACATGGGAGTGAGGTCTTTTTCTAAAGTAAATTTCACCTGCAATTATTTCACATTGATTTCACTTTATTCCTGTCTGCATAATTGTGATTTTTGAGGTAATGTGGAAGGGAACTAAATGTACTGGTCATACCTCATGACTGGCATATGTTGATGATCATGGAGGAATTAGGGACATCTCCTTCACTATGGAAGAAGTTTTTTTTGCATTCAGTTTTTATTGGATGTTCATGCTTATGCCCAGTATTGTAGATACCACTGTGTGGGACACAGCTGAACTTGCAGGCTCAGCTGACTGTCCCTTCTGCATTGAAAAAGGTATTGTATGACAGCAGTCCCAGTGGGGTAACTGCGGTGCAATGGATGAACTCAAAGCCATGTAAGTGCTCTATCAGCCAACACCCTGGGATGGACACACAATTGGACAGTACTGACACTGCCCTTAAGCCTCCTCATTTACTTACCTTGACTTATTGGGTGAATTCTCCCATGCCTCATCAGCATGTTCAATGGTGAGATAGATAGAAGAATTTGGTGGGAGGTCCAAAAATCATTTTTATTCCAGTGTGAATTTCCCAGGGGACCTTTCATTAGGAGCAGGCACCGAGAAAAGCACGCCGGGCCCGTTAATCATGTGGAAATATCAATTTCAATTACGTTTCCATATGATTATCAGCTTCGTGCAGATTTCGGGCACAGAGCTGACTGCGCTAAAAGAAAAGTGAAAGGCCCTCCACTGACGTCTCCCAGCCTGCTGCGCTGCCCAAGTATCGCAAGGATTGCAAGTATTTTGAGTCCAAATCAAAGACTGTAAATTTCGTATTCATTCCTAAATACTCTATGATGAATATCTCATGATTCAAACTATTATTTCCCGCTCCTCATAGAACATGGGTGGAACGGCAGCACAATGGTGCTGCCTCACCATGCCAGGGATCTGGGTTCGATTCCCGGCTTGGGTTACTGTTTGCGTGGAGTTTGCATATTCTCCCAGTGTCTGCATGGGTTTCCTCCTGGTGCTCCAGTTTCCTTCCACAGTCCAAAAATGTGCGGGTTAGGTGGATTGGCGATGCTAAATTGACCCTAGTGTCAGGGGATTAGTAGGGTAAATATGTGGGGTTACAGGGTATAGGGCCTGGGTAGGATTGTGGTCTCGAAGGGCCAAACGGCCTTTTTCTCCACTAAATGATTCTATGAACATTTTTTCTTTCCTTTTATGAGCAAGAGCCGAATGATTGCACCGCTTCAACTTGTAATCAAGAGTTCATGAAAATAAATCATAGCATGAAAAACTGAAATTGAAATCAATGAATTCAGTCATTTACAACTGGCACTAGAGAAATGGCAATGAAAGTTGCTGAGTTGTCATAAAAATCCAACCAGTTCACTAATAATGTCCTTCATGGAAAGGAGTCTGGCTCTCCAACCCAGTCTGTCCTATGTAGGACTTCAGTCCCATACTAGGCAGTTCATTAAGCAATATATACTGCTTTGCTGCAAAAATAGGAAAATTTTAGTTGCACACTGAACAAACAAAGAACAAAGAACAGTACAGCACAGGAAACAGGCCCTTCGGCCCTCCAAGTCTGTGCCGCTCATTGGTCCAACTAGACTATTCGTTTGTATCCCTCTATTCCCAGACTGCTCATGTGACTATCCAGGTAAGTCTTAAACAATGCCAGCGTGTCTGTCTCCACCACCCTACTTGGCAGTGCATTCCAGGCCCCCACCACCCTCTGTGTAAAAAACGTCCCTCTGATACCTGAGTTATACCTCACCCCTCTCACCTTGAGCCCATGACCCCTTGTGATCGTCGCCTCCGACCTGGGAAAAAGCTTCCATCAAAGGTTGTCTTCAGGATGACGAGATACAGTTTTTGTTGACATACAATTGGCAATGCAGGCACAAATTGCATTCCAAATTCCGCTGATTTTCAGAAGTAAACTTACGATTCAAGAATCAAGTTCAAACTCATTCGCGTAAGCACAAACTTGAAACCTTCCACGATGTTGCCAGGACTGGAAAATTGTGGCTATGAGGAACGGTTGGATAAGCTGAGGTTGTTCCCTTGAAGCAGAGGAGGCCTGGGGGCGATTTGATTGTGAGGGGCCTGGCAAGAGTGGACAGGAAAACCAATTTACCTTAGCAGAGAGGTCAGTGACTAGGGGTATAGAATTAAAGTGAACTGTAGAATAATTAGAGGGGCAATGAGTGAAATCATTTTTACCCAGAGGATTGTAAGGCTTTGGAAGGCATTGCCTGAAAGGGTAGCAAAGGCAGAAACCCTCAACACATTTAAAACGGGGAGAATTTTCCTGTCCTGGTCACCAAGGGAATTGTAGTGGGCTGGAGGTTAGAACATGCTACGGTCAGTTGGCCTTGTGTGGGATTTTCTGGTTTTGGGGCGAGAGTGGATAGTTATTTAGAAAGTGAAAAGTGGGCTCCCACAAGGATCAGTGCTGGGACCACTAATGCTCACAGCTTATATGAATACTTTATCCTTTGAAATAAATTAAATTTAAATTTGTGGGCAGCACTAAATAGAGGGAATTAGTCAATACTGAGGTAGACAGCAAAAAATTGCAAAGACATTAATAAATTTGCAGAATAGGCATATAATTAGCAGATTAGTTTTAGTATGCGTAAATCTGAGGTATTACTTTTTATTAAAAAAAAGGTCACACTAACTAAAATCAAAAAGAAATAGAGGAACAAACATCTGTGGAAATAAAAATACAAAATGCAGTGACACAGATTAGTAAGACTGCTCAAAAAAGCAAAATTGATTTCTGGATATTTATTTCAGGATTTATTTCAAGATAGGTAGAAATAAAAAAGTGGAGATCTTATGCTGAACTTGTATTGATGTTTGGTTAGATAACACAAGGACTATTGTGTGCAATTCTAGACCCCATATCATAAAAATAATAGAGGTACAGGAGGTGGTGCAGTAAAGATGTATAAGGGAGTACATACGGATAAAAAGTATACGTGTGGAAAGGATGAACAGGCTAGCTTTGTTTTCTCTTGGAAACAGATGGGGAAATTATCAGTGGTCTTAAATTATGAAATATTTTGATATTTGCTGGTGGAGGTAGGATGGGGTAAGATGGGTAGGATCTAATGGAGCGTGAGAAATATGCAAGTCTGGGCTTTGAATAGTAGTTAGCACTGCTGCCTTCCAGTGCCAAGGACCTGGGTTCTGGCCTTGGGTAACTGTCTGTGCAAAGTTAGCATGTTCTCCTTGTGTCTGCGTGGGTTTCAATTGGATGTTTCAGTTTCCTCCCATAGTCCAAAGATGTTCAGGTTAGATGGATTGGCCATGCTAAATTCTCCCTCTGTGTACCTGAACAGGTGCTGGAGTGTGGCGACTAGAAAATTTTCACAGTAACTTCACTGCAGTGTTAATGCAAGCCTACTTGTGACACTAATAAATAAACTTTAAACTTCCTGCATGCTGTAAAGTTTTAACTCAAGCCCACCAAAGTGGTGGGTCCAATTCTGGGAGAGCACATGAGATCCTGATAGTGCGAGAGTTTCTCTGGCAAGGAGGTAATACTCCTTCTGGCCCACAAGGAGTGCTCTGAAAACACTGACCTTCTCCAAGACTGTCCTCACGTACCAGTAAACAAGCTAGCCGTAGTTAAACAACAAAGCAGGTTAATTCCATGGTTTTGAGCTTCATTAATATATTCAACAAATTAAAATTCCAGCGCACCCTTCTTTAGTGCAGGTTGTTTGCCTGGCTCTTATCCCTCTTCAATAAAACTCAAAGTCAACAGATTGGCTTTCTAAAGTATTCAGGTTTCTTGTGCCCATTTAACCCTGTACCCAATCCCATCTGTTCACCCAAGTTAAAATTCCCCCCAGAAAGCCTATTATCACTTGTGAGTAACAGCAGAACTAGAGATCATCAATAGAAAACAAGCCACCAGAAGATTCAATGATTTAGAAGAAACCTCTTCACTCAGAGCATGTTTAAAATGTGGAACTTGATACCAAAGGGAGTACTGAGGCGGATAAAACAGATGCATTTAAAAGGAGGCTAGTTACATATATCAGGGGGAGGAGAAGGGAGGTTGTACTAATAGATATATTGAGGCAAGGGGAGGTTCAAGTGGAGCATAAAAACTAGCATAGATTAATTGGACCGAATTGCCTGTGTTGTAAATTCTACAAAATTCAATGTGAGCCAACACAACTACTCTGTCCAAATTGTATTTTACAGAATTTCGGGGATGCTTTTCCTGGAATTATTCTTACATAGTTATATAAATAGAATACTAAAATGCTGAACGGTTTCTTTTCCAGTTGAGTTTGCAATAAAATCACTCAGAAGACACAGGGAAACATGCAGTAGAAAGAAAAGTAAATGATATTAGAATATTCATAATTGGCCTTGCTCTTTTCTGTTGTCTTTACATTCAATTTACTTCCCATCCTTCATTGCATAAGAGCGTGAACGACAGGAGAGAACTTTGTGACTATTGTGGGGGCATTATAGTTCCAACCAATTTTCACTTGACGTGCATATTCTTATGCTTTTATGAAGCGGCAGATGGATAGCAATCAGAAGTAGGAAACGTGCTGAATATCCTCTCCCTGGTCAAGATGTATTAATAACTATCGTTACCCCAACAATTCTCATATAACTCAGCAGAGACAAAGTAATAAATCTGGGAACTTACTCTTCTATATAACTCAGAGCAACATTGGGCATCACTGATATCATGTGCCCAGAGTTTTATGTTGAATCCCTTCAAACAGGTTTCTGCCCCTGCCACAATACCAAAGTGGCTTTTAAAATCACAAACAGCAGCCTACTTGACTGCAACGAAGGTAAAATATCCTTCTTTATCCTTCTGGATCAATAAGCAACTCAGTTGACCACACAATTCTTCTCCAATGCCTCTCCACCATCATCCAGTTGAGTGACCTGGCGTTAGCTTGATCTCATTGTTGTCTATCTAATAGTCAGGTAATCTAGTGGCTTCTTTTCCTATTTTTATCCTTTCCCCCTAGAATCCCTCAAAGGATCTATCCTTATCCTTCTCCTAATATCTACATGCTGTCTCTCAGTAACATTATCTCAAAGCATAGTGTCTATCTCCACATCTTCACTGACAACACTCAGCTTTACCTCACCATCTTTACTCCTTCATTCTTGCTTATATGATATCCAGTACTGGATGGGCAGAAAATTCCTCAAATTAAATAGTGAGAAGGCCGAAGCCATCGCCTTTAATCGCTGCCACAAACTTTGTTCACTGTAGGCTCATCTACATCCCTGGCAACTGTCTGAGGCCATAACAGATTATGTGCAACCTTGGTAGCACAACTGACTGTGGTATGGGCTTGCAGCCACATATCCACACCATCATTAACATTGCAGATTTCCACTTCTCTTTTCATCACCCGGCTCCACCCTTCCCTCCAGTGCTGCTGAAACCCACATCCATACTTTTATCACTTTAGATTTGACTATCCCAATGGACTGCTGCTCTATCTCCCATATTTGGTTATTCAAAAAGTCTGCTATCTATGACCTTTCTCACACCAAATCCTGCGCACTCATCGCCCCTGTTTTCACTGAGCAACGCTGGCTCCTGGTTAAGCAACATTTTGGTTTTAAAATTCTCACATTATTTTCAAATCGCTCCATGGTTTCACCCTTCCCTTTCTCTGTAATCTCCTCCAGCCAGGGTCACAACCCTCTGCTATCCTTTGGGCAGAATTCCCTCAATCTGGCTGTGGCGGGTTTAGTGACAGGCAGGCACAGAGAATCTGCTGACAGCCAAAAAGTTGGAAACGCGCCAGCATAAAAACATGTTGCAATTTTCTCAATGGCAGGCTAATGGCAGGTCGATCATCAGTAGCCAAATATGGCAGGTGACACGAATCCCATCTTCATTCATTTGTATCTCACGAATGTTCATTAGAACAGCTGCCTGCTGGTACCCCATAAGGCAATCCTGCATCATAACCAGTGCAAAATCACACTGCGCGTCAAACCTGATTGCTAAAGAATGGCAAGCACAAGGCAGTCCTCAGTTCACCAGAGACTTCAATGTGGGTGCATTAAAGCCTTCCTGCCATAGTGCTGGGCTGTTCCTGATGCACAACTCACCACTTTGCTGGGACAGACCGGTTCTTGCCTTCCATCTCCATGCTGAGGTGGTCTCCATGGACAGCATTGTGCTGCTGGATCCATAGGCCTCCCTGTATCACCGTCACAGTTCAGTACTGCACCTAGTTTTGGGGACTACAGTGATGTCCTTCTTCCGTGGTGTCAAACACCAATGCTAATCTGAGAAGCACTGTGCTATGGGACACATACAGGCACTACAACAAAGCTCCAATATTTGACCAGGGATGGACTGTGAGTTTGATGTGGAGTGAGGCAATAGTGGTGGCCTGACGAAGAGAAAGGGAAAAATATGGAAGAGAATTGTGCAAAGAGTGGGTATACGGTGAGGGCTCACAATGGCAAGGAGGTGGATAAAAAAATGAACAATGGAAGGCAGAGTGAAGAAGAAGCTGGACCCCAACTAGACTGGGTGAAAAGTTCACGAACAATGGGGTCAAAGGGTTATCACATCATTTGCTGGAAGGAGATGGATGAAGACTCTAGAGGCAGTGGGTGCAGATCCAAATGAACCACTGGTACCTCATTGGTCATGGGCTCAGGGGAGGGTGATTGAACAGATTTCCTCATGAGGCTGTTAGCCTTTTCCCCTGGGTTGCTGACATTCTTCATGGTCTGCTGAAGACAGGTGAGCTAGAGAGAATTATATGACTGTGCTGGATTGGTATTCAAATTTGGCACTGGGATCTTCACATCCCTTACCTGAAGATGGGCAAATCAATCAGCTGTCAGTCTACCAGGAGAGTTGGAGGGGAACTCGGCTGTGTATAATAAATTAGGTTCTAAGTGCAGAATCTAGCATGGAACCCCACCATTCTGGTTAACAGGACAGATGCTCCCAAAGCTTCCTGCCACCACACTTTGTCTTAAAATGGAAAGCTCCACCATCTAATTCTGACCTGTTGAGCACTCCAATTTTACTTCCTCTCCCTTAACCTCTTTGTCTCATTACCTCTCTTTTTTCCTTTAAAATACTTTACAACCTAGCTCTTTGGTCCAGCTTTTAAATATGTGCCTTGATATTTCCTCTTGTGTTTCCATACTGAATTTTGCTTTATATTACTCTTGGGATAAGCACCTTCTGACATTTTATTAAAGGAATTTGATAAATACAAGTTGTTCTTGTTATCATTTATGCATTTATCATAGAATCTCTCCAGCGCAGGAAAAGGCCACTTGCCCCATTGACCCTGCACTGACAACAATTCCACCCAGGCCTCATTCCCACAACTGTTTGTATTTACCTGCTATCTTCCCTGACACTAAGGGGCAAATTAACATGCCAGTCTAACCTGCACATCTTTGGACTATGGGAGGAAACTGGAGCACCTGGGGGAAACACACACAGACATGAGGAGAACGTGCAAACTCCACACAGACAGTCATCTGAGGCTGGAATTGAACCCAGGGTCCCTGGCGCTGTGAGGCAACTGTGATAACCACTGTGCTACCGTGCTGCCCACTAATTGTCTTTATGTTTCTGTTTGTCTCTTTTCCAGATTCTTTTTCCTCACTCTCTGTTTTTTGCATGCTCATTGCAGGTACTTGTTGTGTATTTATGGTGATTCGTTACCAGCAGCATTGCAGCTGAACAGAGATTGCATGTGACTAACCATTTGTGTGGGTAACTGGGCAGTATAACATCACAGCCTGTAGTGTTAATGGCCGGAATCTTCCAGCCATTCACGCCAGCGGGATTCTCTGATCCCGCTGCAGCGGGCAAAGATCTGGCTGAGCACCAAATTCCTGGCCCTCGCTTGCAGCGGCTAGAAAATTCCAGCCAATATCTACTGAATAAAGCTCTCAATATAGTTGAGCCTCCATGGCCTCCAAAAGTTAATCCTGCCGACACTACAGTGCTGGGACATTTTTCAGTGCTCAGGAAGCTGAGGACACCTTTGGCAGTCAGTAACTTCCATAAAAGAAGACAAGGGAGTAGGACACGGGAAACAACTGTGCTAGACAAAGGTCCTGGTAGCATGGCAAGCCAGAGTGATGATAAACCTTTGAGAGGAAATCAGAATAGGAAGCTTTCAAATTTTAGTCGTTGCTTTGTGAGAGTAGAAAAAAATGGATGAGTTAGATTTGTTGGCTGGAATTCTCTAGCCATTCGTGCTAGCGGGATTCTCTGGTCCCACAAGCAGCGCACCCCTGCCTGCGGGTTTCCCATTAGCAAGGAGTGACGTCAGTGGGAATTTCCATTGACAGCGGTGAGACCTATTATTTTTCTACCTACCTCATTTGAGGTTCTGTATAATATCTAAGCCCCTGTAGGCAGAAGACCGTGGTTAATTCTGCATTCAAATCTGTTCAATCAGACCTGTTCAATCATTTTTACACCTTTGTCCCCATTCAGACCAGTATTCTCTCTCTTACATCCTAATCATTTCTCTTAATACAGTACTCATCTCCACTTAATTAAATCCAAGACTTGAGTTTTTCTGATGGGCAACTGCTTTAGCCATTTTCCAGATCTAGTTGGACCACAAAGAAGTTTACTTATTGGTCACAAGTAGGCTTATATTAAGTTACACTGAAAATCTGCTAGTTGCCCCACTCTGGTACCTGTTCAGATACACTGAGGGAGAATATCGCATGGTCAATGCTAACCAGCATAGCTTTCAGACTGTGGGAGGAAACCGGATCACCTGGAGGAAACCCATGCAGACACAAGAAGAACATGCAAACTCCACACAGACAGTGGCCCGAGACAGGAACTGAACCCAGGTTCCTGGCACTGTGAGGCAGCAGTGTTAAACATTGTGTCGTTCCAATTATCAGTAAGCATTATCCGGCCCTGCTCTCCTTGAGAACTTAAAACTATTCCAAGATAATTCTAAAATTCATTGGCTCCTCTTGGAACCATATAATCATAGAATCCCCACAGTGCAGAAGAAGGCCATTTAGCTCATCGAGTCTGCACTGACTCAGATAGAGCATCCCACCCAGGCCCTATCCCTGTAGCCCCATGTATTTACCCCGCTAATCCTCCTAACCTACACATCATGGACACTAAGGGGAAATTTAGGATGATCAATCCACCTAACCTGCTCATTCTTCTGCAGTACAAACATCTTCTTAAACACCTTGTCCCAGTGCCTTTGACACTCACTTCCAACAACAAGTTTGATGAGATTATGAACTTCTCTGTCTATGAGACCATCCATTCAGTTACCTCTGTTGCTTACCTGCTTTCCCACAGCCAACCAAGTCAAACCTTCTCTTAAGCTCCCTCTGCCCTAGTCCTCTGCATCCTTCTCTAGTTTCTCTTGAATCTCCCCTCTTGCCCTCATCGCCACCACAAGATCACCTCCTACTCATCGTATCAACCTGTGATCACCCAACTTGCCTTTCTGGCCCCCATAATGCTGATACTGTTCGTAATGCCCTCTCCTTTGTCCTTTGTTACTGCCTGTCCTGTTTCTCATCAACTATCATTATCTCTGTCCTCAACTGAATTTAGCCTTGATCCCTCTGTCCTCAGAAACTGATGCACCAACTCCAACTACTGTTTTTCCTCTTCAGTGCTCTTGAAGGTGTTGACTCTTTCGAGGAAGAGTAAGCGTGTTATGCTCTGGTGTCTTGACTAACATTTATCCCTCAATCAACATCACAATTCAAATGATCTGATCATTCTAACATGACTGCTTGTGAGAGTTCCTAATACCTAAATTGATAGCTGTGTTGATTTTATTATAACAGCAATTAAAATTCAAAAGTGTTTCATTGGTTATGAAGTGCTGCAAGATATTTTATGGTTGTGAAAGGGACGATACAAATGTAACTTTTTGTCTGCAATCGATGCCCACCATTTCTACAACTCCATGTTTGAAACCCCAAATCAGATTTTCACCCCATTGGGTGGCAAGGTAGCACAATGGTTAGCACTGCTGTTTCACAGCTCCAGTGTCCTGTGTTCGATTCCTGGCTCGGGTCACTGTCTGTGTGGAGTGTGCACGTTCTCCTCGTGTCTGCATGGGTTTCCTCCGGGTACTCCGGTTTCCTCCCACAGTCCAAAAATGTGTGGGTTAGGTTGATTGGCTATGCTAAGAAATTGCCCCTTAGTGTCCAGGGATGCGTAGGTTAGAGGGATTAGTGGGAATAATGTGTAGGGATATGGGCGTAGGGCCTGGGTGGGATTGTGTTTGGTGCAGACTCGAAGGGCCTCTTTCTGCACTGTAGGGTTCTATGATTTCACTGCACTGAAAGAGTCCTCAAAGTCAAAAACTATGATCATGTTAAACTATCCTTCTTCTTATTTCCCAATGTTTCTGTGGCCTTTAATAAGGTGAACCACACTTCATCATCTCTCCTCTGTTATCCAGCTGGGTGGAATTATTCATGCATGGTTCCCCACCTATCTATCCAGTCACAGCAGAGGATCACTTGCAATGCCTTCTTTCCCTGCTCCTTCATCATGAACTCTGATCTTCCCCAAGGATATATCCTTGGCTTCATCTACTTTTCACCCACATGTCACCTCTCAGTGATATTAAAAACACGTTCGGTTTCACATATATGCTGATGACATCCAGCTGTACCCCCTTTTCATCTCCCTTGATCCCTCTATTAGCTCTGATTTTTCAGACTGCAGTTTAGCACACTGAAGAGTGAGCTGGCTAATTGTTAGGAAAAGTGAATCCATTGAGCAGAATCTAAGGAAACCTACCAAAGCAGAATTCATGGTGAGAGGGGCCATGGAATAACGTGGGAGCAGGTGATTCAGAATCAGAGGTCAAAATAGTTCCACGCATTTCCCCCCACCGGCCGCCCCCAACCTCACTCCCTCCAAGAGCATTTTTTGAGGGATAGAAACTGCCTTACTCAATTTTATTGAATGTTACTTTTTGGTTATGAAGGGTTCCATTTTCATTTTCACTAACCAATGTGACACCATTTTAACACACACAATCACACCACGTGCATTCGAAGTACACACACACACACGTACATACACACACACACACACACACACACACACACACACACACACACACACACACACACACACACACACACACACACACACACACCAGTTTACTGCTGGGCCCTTGTCAGCTTCAGAAGATAAAATTAACATTTAGGCATCAATTAAAGCACTGCTTCCCCAGTAACAATGCAACTAGAATGGAAACATATTCTTCACAATTGTATATCTATAATGTGTTACGTGCAGGATTTTCTCTCGGTCTTTTCAGGAAAAAAAATCTGTAAATAAATTTTGAATATTCTGAATAATTCTTCCAGAATTTTCTGCTGGGCCTGTGCTCTCAGGTTCATTTCCTTTTGCACCTGCTTTTGATGTACCTCCTCTAAAATTAAAAATAAATCATTGTCCCTGAGAGCCTGCGGTCAAACATATTTGCAAATTGGTACATCCCTGGCAGTCCTGGAAAGAGTGAAAGAAAACCCTGCACACAAACACATCCAAAGAGTGCACTCTCTCTCCACTTGAATTGTCATGGGCAGGCAGCATTATGATTGATGGTTGTTGTTAATTTTATCTTCTACAAATACAAAACCCTGGCAACAAATGGGGTTGGGGAGGGAAAAACAGAGAGAGAGAAAGAGCCATCGCTGCTCATAATGAGATGAAAATAATATGAGCAACAACAAAGAGGCCAGATTGCGGAAAGAAGACAATGCATAAAAATGCAGAAGCAGTACCACAGCACGGCCATCCAGTTGTGAGAGTGCAAAGATTCCCAGAGAGGATCCAGCACTGGAACATCTTGCAGAGGTTGCTGTGGCATGTCATCGATGAAGAGAAACATCTCACCAAGGTTATCCCTACGACTTGCCTTCAAACAACAGCGCAACCGCAAACGGACCACTGTTTGCAGCAAAGTATCCAGCCTTCAGGTGAACAGTGACCACGACACCACACAAGCCTGCCACTGCAACCTCTGCAAGGCAAGCAGCGCTCCAAAAGCTCATGATTCCAAATAACTTCTACCTGGTGTTGTGAGACTTCTTACTGAGGAAAGGCTGGACAGACTAGGCTTGTATACACTGGAGTTTAGAAGAATAAGCAGCAACTTGAGTAAAACATAAGAGATCCTTGACAGGGTGGAAGTGGAGAGAATGGACTAATGGTAAAAAATAAGGGGCTGCAACTGAAAACAGAGATGAGGCAAAGGGTGGAATTTCCAAAAGAAGAGATAAATTGTTAGGTTCCGACTAAAAACCAGCATTTTTCTCACCAAAACTACAAAAACAAATAGGGTGTGTGTATGCGCAGTCAAGTCTGGCAGGCGGGGCCTGATAGAGCCGTTAAGGCTGGCTCCACAGAGATCAGGGCGCCATCTTTAATGGGCACACCAATCTTCAAAAAAAAAAGCTCCCTTCCACTACCCTCCTGCCCCTCCACAAGCTTTGGAGTGACACCCAACCAAACCCACCCATATGCCCTGCACTGGCATCAGCATGCACCCCTCTCCCAACCACATCACACATAAGGGGAAGCCCTCCATGGAAGTACCCATACGAGTGCTCTCTGGCACTGCATGAGGGTAGTATCAGGTTAGCCATAATTTTGTTAAATGGGGGAGCAGGCCCGAGGGGCTGAATGGTCTACTCTTGCTCCTTGTTTCTATATCTGAATGTTGTTCACTTTAAGTCACTCGTTTATTCTTTAGGGCATTTTTTTGTGATTTATGTCACCATTTTCGTTTTTACGGCATTTGCACTTTGCTTGGGTACCGGGGGCCAAGCCTAGACTTGGCCCTCAACCGCCCGGGGCTTCCAAACCTCCACACCCCTAGCGAGGTCACACGACTGGTTTTCATGTTCAAAATCCAGTAGTGATTCGCACTGGCGTGATGTCATGTTGCTAGGGGGAAGTGTTCAATGGGGCCGGATACTATGGCTAAAGCCATTTAATTATATTTAAATTGATGTAAATTCATGCAAATCATGGCCATTAGCCTAATTATGGCACCAGCAGGAGGCAGGGCCGATCTCAAACTAAGATCAAACTGACACAAATTCAGTTATGGTCCCCTCCTGAGATTTAGCAGCCAATATGGAATTTGTGCCCATTGCAAACAGACCTGCAAATTTTCGCCTAAAATGTCTTCTCTCAGAAGGTCACGAGCCTTTGGAACTATCTTCCTGAAAAGGTGGCAGAAGGTCTGATAATTATGTTTAAATATATTCAAATGAGGATTCCAATGGTCAATGTCGGGATACCTGCTCCATAATTGGCAGAGTGTGGGGACAATTGCAATGGGAAATCCCGCCAATGTAAAATGCGTTTCAGGACTCGTGCAGGATTTTCCACCTCCTGGTCCTAACGCCTGAAAATAGGAGTGAAGAATCCCCTCACCCCTCTATTTTTAAGATCTTCAAAATGGATCACAATCCACACTTCTAACTCCGCTATAATTCACCCAAAGTTTAAATCAGTCACAAAACTGAAGTCTCTGGAGGGAAATAATTTTCATATGCAGCATTACTTCTGATTGAAATTAAAAAAAATCAGAAGCAGAACAAGTAAATACTCTTCTCTATATAATTGGGCTAATTGCTGATGACATAATCGTGTGACAAGATATTGATTCATCTGCCAAATTTGAGGAGGCTTTAAAATCCTTTGACATTTATTTCTGCAAAATATTGGAAAGAGCTAAATTCAATAATAGCATCCAAGTGCCTGGGGAACCTGTCGATTATTTCATAAATGATCTCTGCAGGAAGGCAGAGGGGTGTGAAAATTGAGATTTAAAGTCTGAGCTTATCCAAGATGGGTATTGTAAACAATTTGCTCCCTGGCTTCCTAAAAGCTAAACATGATCTTACCCTACACAAGGCAGTAGAGTTAATTTGACTGTCTAACCTACAGGAACACAGTAAGAAGTCTCACAACACCAGGTTAATGTCCAACAGGTTTATTTGGTAGCAAAAGCCAGTAGCTTTCGGGGCACTTGCTGCCCTTTCGTCAGGTGAGTGGTGAGCATATCCATCACCTGACCAAGGGGCAGCAAGCGCTCCGAAAGCTACAGGCTTTTGCTACCAAATAAACCTGTTGGACTTTAACCTGGTGTTGTGAGACTTCTTACTGTGTTTACCCCAGTCCAACGCCAGCAACTCCACATCACGACCCACAAGAACAACAGAGGACAATCTTAAGTGGAGAAAACACAATATGAGACAGGACCTAACCCTCAATCCATTTTATTGGTTGGGAGGGGGGGGTGTGCAGCGGAGAGAGAGAGAGAGAGAGAGAATGTGGTCACAAAGATGCAGGGACAATCCAAGTCAGAGCAGGCAATAATTCCTGAACAACCCAGCAGATCAACCTTGCCAGTGTTGTGGTACAAAATATCCTTGCGGGAGACATCAGTGCTCCACGAGGACAGCCCAGTGCTTCCACTCCAACAGACATGGAGTAGGTAAACTGTGTGAGTTAAAATCCCATGCACCACACAGGTTGCCTAAAGGTAATCCACAAAATTGAGACTGAAAACCAAAAGACACAGCCATGCTTTATGGGTGAGTTCAAAGAGTATGGTTCATCATTTTGGAATACCAATATCGTGGCAAATGACCTTTGAATTAATTTTAAATTAAATTCATGTTCTAGAGTGACAGTCCTGTGCAACGAGGAATCACGGCTCAAAAGCTTTGAACAATGGACCCTCCACTCTACAGGGTGGCAGGAGTCTGACTTCAAGTCATTGTTATGACCCTGCTAAAGGTATGGCAACAAACAAACCCTTGAGCTGATATACACCATTAATAATCAGACTTTCTCTCTCCTGATGAGGGATGCCTGTGTAGCCCTGGATCTCCTCCAGATGGCAGAAAATGTAAAGACTCCCACTAGTGTTAGCTAGTTAGAGCAGCATTATACTGAGTGCTTAGATACTAAAAAACATCCAGACTTAAATTTCACTTGTAACTTCTCTATATGCAGAGCAAGTTTGTCCATTATCATCCAAGGTCCCAGAAAGTCCGGCAATATCAGCTTGGTGCCCAGAAAGAGGAGGTTATTAATGAGTGTCGGATGCTCACTTGCCTTAACCATCTCACTGGCTGAGGTTCACCATGGTGAGACCACCAACGGGGACCATATTTGATAGCCTCACCGGGGAGCTGAATGCCATTGATGTCCTGAGTGCTCGGGGCAGGGCCTGCCAGTGTCCATGGGGCAATGCCAGCCTGGCAGTGCCTGGCTGAAACTCTTGCTGTGCCCAATGGACACCATGGCACTGCGCATTGGGCATCATAATTGTGCCAGGGCAGTGCCAAGATGGCGGAGTCTCAGTAGAGGAGAGCCAGAATAGGGTCAAGCAATGACAATGGGGGAGGTAAGCAAGGAGTTCCGGAGGGGTGTGCAAACTGGACGCCTGTGCAATGGTGCCCCTAGAGAATAGCAACCGGCTTCTCCAGCAAACTGAGGCTCCACTCCCACCCTGTCCCCCTGCTGGCAATAGTCACATCCAGACACTTTTCTTGCATTGAATGGTGTACGATTACATTTTCAAACTCACCCAAAAAATGAGTCTGAAACTCTCCAGGTTCCTCACTTGTTTGGCACTAATTTATTTTTTGTAAAATTCTGCCCTATATCAATGGAATAAAGACATTGTTGGTGGAAGGCGTTGTGGGGAGAGGAAAGGGTCTGGCACTTAAAGAGCTGATATTGAACTCAGTACAGTACCACCCACACAAGGATATGAGAAGATACAGGACCCAGACCTAGGGTCAGTGCGATGTTGAGAGGAAGCATGATAAGTTTGAGATATGAAGATAGCTTCTTGCCTGCACCCTGCATTGTATGATTGCATACAGTTACAAGTCACAAATAAAGACGCTGTTAATATACAGAAGACCTCGAGGACTTCTTTGACAGACCTGTTCTGCAACAAAGGTCAAATCTAAGAACTGTGGTACGAAATGATGAAAATGGTGTTTCTGGATTTCAGAGTTCTGGACCGAAGTGATCATAATATTTCGATAGGTGTGACCCTCCTTTCAATAGTTTGAATGTTTTGTCTCTGTCTTTGATTTCTCGCAGGCTATTTGTTAGGTTTCAAGGGTGAATTCACCCACTACCAATTTGCTTTACATCCTGGTCAGAATCCCCACAGTTGAAACTGACAGAAAAATTAATCAGTAGGCAGGAATGCAACAAGGCAACAGATCCATATCAATGCACTGGGAAGTCAATTAAGATAGTTAAGCAGGCATCTGCATCTGCTGAACACCATCAAATATGCCTTTGGAATAATACAAGTAGCGAGTGGGAATCACCGCCTATCAGATCCCCAATCCCATCCTCAAGGTGAAAGCTTAGCCATTTTGCAACTAACAGATAGACAGAAGAAGTTTTCAAAGTTACAGTCTAAGGGATACAGATTGGAGGCAGAAGATCTGATGAAACAGCCTGAGGGACATACATTGGCACTGTAATCCAGGGGAGTAGCCAATGTAAGGGATAAAATGAAACCCAGGAGATTGTTCGGCACATGAGCAGTGAAGGAACAAGCGTCTGCAGGGACGTCGGATACCGTTATTGAAGTGACATGCAATTGGCTGGGCCCATGTGTCATTTTCTTTAATTGATCAGCTGCTACAGGACCACGGTTCCAGGTCCACCAGTGCAAACCATATCACCTGGATTAAATTTCATCCATTGTTTAGAACCTTGGTGTCTTATTCAATCCAGAAATGAGCACTGGACCAACATTGGTTCAACAGTCAAGAATAACGACTTTCACAGGCATAACATCTGCTATCACTGTCCCCACCTCAGCCTCTGTGCTGCCAAATCCGTCACTTCTGCATATCTTAACTCTAGACGTGACATTCTCAATGTGGGTTGGCTGGCCTCATACCTTCCATTCTTAAACTTCAGCTCATCTAACATTCTGCTGCATGTTTGCTAAGTCATTCCAAATTCCAATCACTCAACACCTTTGTGCTTGGCGACCTACACTTGCAGTATATCTCATAACACCTCAATTTTAAAATTCTCACCTTTGTTTTCACATCGCTTCAGGGTCTTACCTTTTCCTGTCTCTAACTTCCTCCACCTTTATAACCCTCCACAACACATGGGTTCCAACTAAATGATGAACTGGAGGTCCAAACTATGCTGTTTTGATTCTGAACATAATGTTAGCTGCATCTTAAAAAATGATAAATAGTTTGAAAACCAATGAGGTTTTTCAATATTAGAAGGGTTAAAAGTTATCTGTCATTGCCATAATTGACTGTCTGGGACTTCAATACATTGTTTACAAGTTGGTTTTACAAAATGTGTGCATTTGAGCAGTTCTTGTTATGTTTGCAACTGTTAAATGACTATTTTAATTTACCTCAGAGATATTCATAGCAATATAAGTACTGAGGAAATAAAAACAACAATTTATGCAACACAGCAACCTTCAAGTGAGTTGTAGGTGACATAAATAGAGGTAAACATTTGAAGCATAAGGATGTATTTGGCTCTTTGTGTAGTTTGTGACTTAGAAGAAAATTTGCAGTCTTTTATTGGAGACCAGCAGAATCCTAAAATTGGCACAGGAGTTGGATACTTCAGAGTTCAATCTTACTCTGAAATATCCATGATGTTCTTTGAAAGTTGAAGTCAGCAACCATTCCAAACATGACCACCGTCATATATGGAACACAACGGGGATAGAGGCACAGGACATCACCCTAAATCTTCAGCGGGACAAGATACAACATGTCTTACCAGGCATTTCTTACTGCTTGGGGTAGAAGGAAATCTCTTCAAAAAAATGAATTTGGCCAGCAACTCTCCATTCAGACAGGCCAACAGGCTGGGGCAGTTCAGCCACATCTGCCTGTAATGGCAATGGCATCTGTCCTGTAAGCAAGTCAGGAAACACCACCTGACCCTGGAAACGTCATCGGCATTAACAATCATCGGATCTTAACAGATACCTCTCACCAGGATGCGCCAGTGAATTTACATGCATGTCACAAACAGAAGAGAGTCAAATAAGCAACATGGAGGAGTGTAGAATTTGAAAATTAATTAAGCAAAATACTATGCATCCCAAAAGACTGGGGAAATCCTTAAAGTCCAACAGTAACATATGTTTTTCTTGATAACTGGGAGAATGAAAGGAGGTTCAATCCGTTTAGATTGGTGTATGTTTTCCTGATAGCTGTGCTAAGTCTGCACTCTGTCCTCAAGCCCTGATGACTTATTTAGTGCTGATGAAAGAATATCTGTCTCCTGTTTCTCTCTAACCATGTAGCTCTCTGCAACTGAGGGGACATCTGAGAACTAGACCTTTGAATAATTCTATTCTCAAAATGTAAATTCTTCTGCACTTCTTCATTTGAATTTCGAAACTAACTTTATTGTGCAGCTCTAAATTGTTTTCAGCCCTTTCATGGAACATTCCTTAGAGATTTTTTAAAGAGCAACTTAAAATGTGCAAACATTTTCAATCAGATGATATTTTCTCAGAAATTTCTAACCAAACTCTACCAAGTTGTTTTTTTTTGGAGCATTTTCTTCATAATGTAAAAATGAGCAATTCTGCATTATAGGGTGATTTATATTTTATCTTCATAAACTAATTCAATTACCATTATTGTGAAGATCATTTGTTGTTTTGGTATTGTTTTCAGGCTTTGCTGTGAGTCGGTGCCTTTTTCTTGCTGTATTTGGCCTCGAACCTGAGGTAGTGACTCTAAACAATCATGCAATTTCATCAGAATGCTTGGATACTGACTGCGAAATGAGTCTAAATTTGAGAGTAATAATATGGAAACCCTTGTGCTTGAGCAAATCCAAACTTGACCTGTCCTGAGTTTAGGTTTTCCTACTTGGAAAACCCCACATGTTTCAAGCATGTGATAGCCGCTAAATGCCAGTGGACTGCACCATCTCCGCAGAAGAAAATGGCACAGCAGTTCCATTGGCGTGCAAGGCCTGCACCGTCTAAACATCCTGGCTGAGGAATGAAATTCACGGGACACAACGTGGGTGTCTATGCTTGCCCATGGGCTCAGGTTGTAACTAAATTGATACTGATCATGGGCCTAAAGCATCAAGTAGAGTCGAGGTGCTTTCTCACAAGATAAAACAAAGGAAATTATTTTGATGAATCGACAAAACCCCTCGCTGTGCATCTCCTGGCAGCTGATTACTGGCTGGGACTAGGTGCAGAACTATTTGCCTGCTCAAATGAGGAACTGCATGTGGAATACAAGCAATTAAACAATACAACTTACAAAAATGGAGAATGGCAGAAGAAAATCGAAATAAATTCAAAACGTCATGCAGGCATTACAAACTATATTACACTTAATTTGTTTTTTCTTCTGAAGCAAGTGCCACCTAAGCAAACATCAACTGCAATTAATATACAAATTTCATATGGCAAATATGTGATAATTTCATGGATGTCTAACGCGAGGTTGAACTCCAGACAAACTGCTACTTATCTTGCCCTCAATGATCACCGCTAACAGTGGAGGGCAGCGCTGACATGTTGAATTTAGTCAGTGGCTTACAAACCATGCCTAAGCCAGTCTTTCCTGCATGAGTTGAAGTATTTGTTTATGCACACTTGAGATAACACAATGCCTATCAGAAGAAAATAATCTTCTGGATTTTCAAGGAAAGAAAATGAAAGTGCCATTGCGTCTCGCATATTAATCGCTGGCTACTGACAAGTTTCACTTTCTTAATCGTGTAGAAGCTTTTCACGGCTTCAATCTCACTTTGTCACAGATGCAACTACATTAATAATTTGCTGCAATTTAGATGTGCCTCTACCCAGGCACTGATAAGGTAGGAAACGTATGGCAGATTTGGCATATCTCTATCCAAATTTCCTACAACAACGCTGAACTGGAAAGAAACAGCCTTTAACTCTGCAATCTTCAAATAAAAAAAGATATCCTTGATCAAGTTTTTTTTTCACTTTTCCACATTACCCAGTCTTCTCAGTTTCATTAATAAGCTGACCAGAGTGTACATATATTTACACCCAAAAACATCAGAATTAAAACTATTTCCAACAGAAAATATGAAAAAATGGCATTAAATAGTTAACATGCAACCCATCACTATAATATTCTTTAATATGCAGCAACCTCTAATGTCTGGTTTTCAGATCAAAGTGTATAATCCAGCGACTTTCCAGTTTTATACATGCTTCATTGTCATGCGCTTTCTATAGGACGTTCACAAGTCGTATAAACAAATTAATGCAACTTAATTTTTATAATTGTACAAAATATTAAAAAGAGTACAAAAGAAGGAAAATACTACAACTTTAATTCACAAGGCCAACCAGCAAATCATTTACAAAATCTATAAAAATGGAACATTCTTACCTTCTATCTGTGATGGTTTCCCTCATGTCTGGCTTCAAGTTCACTCTGTATAGTCTTTTACCTGATACTATGGCAGAATTTACACAACGTATGCAACCCAACACCTGCTAAGCGATCAGTTCTTCAAGTGGCTAATTCGAAATTTACAAAGTACCTGCGGTCAGAAGTCTCGGTTTCCTCAATAGTTGGTAGCCTGCTAATCGTGCAGAAAACCCTGAACATCCACACACTATCCACTGAGTACAGTACACAGAAGAAGGGCCACTGCCCACTACACTAATCACGTACTTAGCTTCAGCTGTTGACAGGAATTTCTCCAAGAGGTTACAATATGTGTCATTTAGACAGCCAGAATCTTCCTATAACACTCTATGTTTCTACCTGGATATTCTGACCATTAAAGTGGATTACAAGATTTACAAGATTCATTGCTACCAGAAGTCGCCCTGCAGCAGGAGGAGGGGAAAAAATTGTTGCCAAAGCAATCAACTGCACCTGCTCAAGTCCCTGTGCACTTTCTAAAAGCAACAGTACCAGCAATCCAGCACAATTATGCTGAGGAATTTGTGGATACTGCAGATTTTCTTGAGTCATTTTTTCCCCCATTTACTTGTGTTATTTTTAAATTGTACTGATTCCCTGAAAGATCAATTTCTGGTAAAAATTCCTAAAATAGAAATGTATAACAAAGTACATAACATTACAATTAAAATTATTACTAAGAAACCCATATCCTTAACATTCTGCTTGAGCAATTGAAATTAATGTTACATTTCAGGACCATCCTTTTAAGAGAACTTGGCACATTTTCTGCACTACAATAGTAAAATGTCACAGTTTGCATACAGTGAAATTAATACTTTATAAAAAAGTTGTGCACAATTTTCTCTTTCAACCCACTAACCTTGATATTGCACACTATCATTGAGAACAATATTAATTCTTAGTTAAAAAGTAGATACAACTGAAAAAGCATCCTGCAGTCAAGATTAAACATTTTAATGACAAATAAATACAGATTTTTAGAGAATCCCTCATAAGCTTAATATAGGTTTTTAAAACTTACGATTTTCAATTCCTAAGGTGCCCTTGGAGTAAAATCTCTCATCCTTTAAGATTACTTTCTTCAATATGTGTGAACAATATTCCAACTTTTCAATTTATACCAATGCAGTTTACATATATCAAATAAGGGTATTAATTTCTAGGCATGGGGAATTTCCAAACAGACTGTGCTGTCTTCTGCAATTATATGAGAAGTGATTTACTCACCCAATGCTGCTTAGAGCTTGTTCAAAGAGCTCATTTTGAAGAAGAATGTCATGTTGGTTTGAGAAAACACTATTTAAACTGGTTAAAACAGAGCTGCAGAACTGACGCAGTGCTTCAAACTGCATTTTCATCTCTTACCCCCATATACAGTAAAGCCGTCTATCTCATATGTATCATCAAATGCCAAAATGCCAATCAAATGCCTGAGTCGTCCTGACCTGTGTAAAAGCTACGATTTGATGAGCACCAGTCAATAGTTAATTGTTCAAACGCCATCCGCTAATTCAGCCAGAGAAGCTAAGCACTTTAAACACCATTACTGACTGTAGCAATAATGCTTTGCAGCAGTGAGGGTTCCCCATTCCCAGCTGCAGTGTCGAGCAGTCACAGATTTCTAATATCTGAATGCTTATTAAACAAACACAGGCTAGATGCTTTCATCAGGAATTCAAGCACATCTGGCTTCCAACAATCAGGCCTCAAAAGTAATCAGACACAGGGAGGAGAAAAATACTTTAACCCTTTGGTTGTGGGAAAGAAACAGGCTGTTTAGTACGTGTCATCTGATAAAATAAATATGAGTGCATTTGTAGATGCATGTATATAAGGGAGGGCGTTGCCTGTTGTAAACCTATCATAGTAGCATTTTTACAGTAACTGTGCTTAAAATGATTACTTAGTGAAAATAATAGCAAAAGGATGCAGGCGCTTATTCTATTTCCTTAAAAACCACATTTAACACACACACAGCGCCCCCCCCCCTTCCCCGACTACACATGCACCTCCCACACACACAAACACCCCACCCCAACACCGAGAGACACACACACACGCACACACACACACAAAAACACACACACAGATCTTTCTGCAGACCGTTCTGTATTTTTCCACCAGCGTCTATTGTTCTACATTCATGATTTCATGATGTTCACCTGACTGTCAGTCCACCACTACTCATTTTTCACAACAAAACAAGGAGAAAAAGTTCCTTACATGTCATATTCAAAAAAGAGGTGAAGCATTAAATTTCAAATATGCTGAGGTCTCAGGGGGGTTTTGGCCTATTCAGTGCACTCATGGCAAACGGTTCGGGGCCACACACACATCTATAATTCATCCCTGCTCAGCCACTGTTCCATAATGAATGTATTTGTTGATGAAATCATAGGTATACCACAAATATACACTGTTCAGCCAACATCTCAAGTGTTTCTTTTAGTATGCTACACAACTGACAGCATGGTGGCACTAAACACAGGAGACTTGGATTTCTGCTTGTGATAGCCTCACAGCAGTACAGTATCAGTACAACACTGTTATCAAACACCACCAATAAACCAGTTTGCGGACACAATTAACCATAACCTGGCACAAATGCCATTCTCATTTGGCACAGACCTATTGTATACAGGGAAAGTTGAAAAAGGAGCAGTTTGTTACTTCACAACAAAAACCACTGAAATTGCAACAGAAGCTTTCATTTAAACACAAGTCAAAATAAAATGGAACAATAATGAACAATTATCTTATGGTTACAATTACTATTGCAATTATTTTGTCCAACTGTTGAAGTACTGCTGCTTGAGAGGAACAACAAAAGGCTTGCATTTGCATAACGCCTCATCACATTGAAACAATCAAACTATCGCACACATTGCAATGACCAGTCTTAAATGGGCCAAGAACCAAACACCATTTTGATTGCAACTAGGTCATGTGCAACTGGAATGAGACCTCAGCATATTTGAAATTTAATGCTTCACCTCTTTTTTGAATATGGCATGTAAGGAACTCCAGTTGCACATGACCTAGTTGCAATTTTCATGCATTAACATCTAATTTCCATGGTTCCACAGAAGAAGGAAAAGAAAACAAAGCTGCCCCTTTAATAAAGCATATCAGCTGTGACTCAGTTGGCAGCCCTTTCACCTGTTGATTTAGGAGGTCAGGAATTCAAGTTTC
The DNA here is from genome assembly GCF_965287045.1 of Carcharhinus amblyrhynchos. NCBI lineage: Eukaryota > Metazoa > Chordata > Chondrichthyes > Carcharhiniformes > Carcharhinidae > Carcharhinus > Carcharhinus amblyrhynchos. Next base: position 20,208,860 of record NC_137331.1, read on the forward strand.
GCTCCAGGAGTGCAGCACAAAAATCAAGCAGGCACTCAAATGCAGTACTGAGAGACCACTGCAGTGTCAGAGGTATCTTTCAAAGGAGGCCCGGCCTGCACTCACAGGTGGATATAAGATATTCCATGGCAGTATGGAAGAAGGGCAGATGAGTTTTTCCCCCAGTTTTCCCCCAGTGCCTCGGCCAATATTTATCCCTTAATAAAAACACATTGCCAAAACAGATTACCTTGTCATTGGTGTTTCTGGAAGTTTGTAAAATAGCTGCTATGCTTCCTGTATGACAGGGACTACACTTGAGAAGTATGACATTGGCTGCAACATGCTTCAGGACATCCTGTGGCTGTGAAAGGCCATTTAAAAATACAATTGTCTTTTTCAAAACGAAGATTACTATTCTCTACTCACTATTGTCTCATGGAAAGATGTGGAGAGTCCAAGATACACATATTCAAGGGGCCTTCTTCAAGGGGAATGATTGAGAGCTCTCTGAGAAAGTGGAAGATTCAGACCGTATTACTTCAATGTGCCTCATCTTACTGCCAGATCAAACAGACCTAGAACTACCCAGCTCAATACATCCCCTCTCAGTGTTCTGGGATATCAACTATGTTTTCGCTTGTTCAGTTATAGCTGGGAAAGTGGAGGTGGTCCAAGCCACATTTTCTCTGTGCATTTTCATTGTTATGGCAATGTGAGGAGGATTATATACCACATCTCAGGCTTCTTCTCCAGGGCCAGCCAGCAAAGATATGGTTTGTGCATAGCAACCAGGTTTGGTCCTTTCTTTTCATAGTGTTTCATCTAGAAAACTGACTAGGAACAGATAATCCAGACTTAAATAAGGCAAGTAACTCCAAGTAAAAATATGTGCAGGATGTCATTTATCATGTTGTACCTATTGAGAGTCAAATCTCTTAAACTTCACACGCTGATTAATAAATGATGCCTTCATTTTTTTCATAAAAGTAACACATTCAGGTAAAAGGGAAGCAGCAGGTCAAAACATCTAATTTGATTAATTTTCCTTGTGCTGCCTCCAGGATTACAGAATTATTGTTTGGCTTACTTTCAAACATGAAACAAAGAAAGTGCTATACCCACAATGACCATTTACTGCTTCTCTGGGGGATGGAACTGAAATTAGATTTTTAGCTGTGATTTTTTTTTGTAAATGTTGCAGCTAGATAATTGTAGTCCTCATACTGGTGCAGTATATTTCTGTTTAGAAGATTTCTCACTGCATCAGCCTTCACTAACAAGCAGTGCAGCTACATTCGCTTAGATGTTGATTATCATGAGCGCTTATTTAAGCTTCTAACTCACACCAGCAGTGACATTCAAAACACATCATTGGGGTCTTTTCAAAGGGGGACTTTTTTCTACATCAAGAGGCATGTTTGTGAATCCTGATTTTCCACTTGTGATGTTACACAAAAAATGCGACAAGGATATCTCCAAGTACATTTTTGGCTGTTTTCTTACAAGAGCACACTGTGAAAATAACTCCACTGTAATGGCAAGGGATCAAATGTAAAAAAAAAGCCTGACACACCATTTACTTCAGTTCTAAGTTCATCCTTTGGCTAGACTACACAATCTACAGTCAGAAAATAACCTCTCTGAATACAGACTAAGTTGCTACTTCAAAATAAGTCAAATTATCTCTTGTGGTAAGAGTGGTAGAAAAATGCAACATTTTGCTCAATGATGCAATTACCAGTGGGAAACGACACAAAATATGCTCCAGAGCACCTTATAGATGTAAGTTCCTGGACATTTTAATGTAAATAGCATACCTCTCTGTGGTTATCTCACTGGCAGTCTGCATTGAATGCTGCTTCACCCCTGAACCATTTTTGATTGAATCTTGTCGTGTGAGCCCTTGAGGTCTGTTTTTGTCTGACGCTGGTGTAGAAATGTCCCCTGAGGGTAAAGGACCTTGGAATTGGGAATGCTCCTGTAGTTTTGCTTTCTTTTCCTGTGGTGCTTCTTCGTTTCTGTGGGGCGCTCCCTCTGTGGCCTCAGTTGGGTCAACCTCCTGCGGTGTGTTCGGGCCACTGCTGTAGAACCAGGCCCCTGATTTAGTGAGGATTTCCTGTTGTTTTCGGCACAAGTTACATACCCACATCACCTGAGACAAGAAAAGTAGGTTATTCTTAGTGCAGTAATTAAATCACTTCTAGAGTGAGATTTTAAATCTTTTGATTAAAGAAAAGCAATCCAAATATTTAAACATTCTGCAAATTAAACCAGGTGTTAAAGAAAACAAAATCTAGAACATGAAGATTGTATCCACACATAAATTTAAATGCAAAAACCAAATGTAAGCAATGTAAATACACCAAAATTACATTTGTTTTAGATTTCAACTACAGTAATAAGATTTTTTTTAAAATTCTGCTCCCTTGATAATGTTCACATTTTTATAACTCCTCCTTCAGTCAGTGAGAATAATCTAGAATAGTTTAGAATATTGTGAAGCACTATCCATGCTGCTCCATCTTAATCAGCCAATAGGGAGGTCCAGGGTCTAATCAAGCCCTGGAAAATTCACTAATAGACGAGTTGAGCTGTCAGCTAAGGCTGGGATTTATATCCAAGTACTCCCCATGTAAATCTAATGTTATGATGTGCAGTTACCAAGCCACCTACCATGCCTCCTTTCTATTTGTCAAAAACATCGTCAGCAGATGGTACAGACACTATCATAAGGGTAAAAAAAACATGTTCACACTTTTGCATTTTTGCCATGACTGTTTTATTCTGTGTCAATATGAAGTCCAAAGAAAGACCATTTATTTGGTCACAAGCCAAATGTGCTTCCCAACTGAACAGTCTGAAAAGACAGAAAAGCTGAGGAGGCACCTGCCCCATTTAAGGAAACCAGTTAATAATCCGACAACAAAGGTAAAAGAAGAAATTGTTTGGAATAATGATTTTCAACATCCAGTTTCTGTAACAGATTTCCCTGAAACAATGGGGGCGGATATTGTGGAGCCTGCAGGAACAGGAAGAGTGATGTTAAGGGTGACTGAATTAGGCGAGTGCCAACATTTTGCTCTCCTGACAGCAAGTACAGACAAAGAGCTAAAGTCATCAGACCTCATGCCAACTTATGGTGGGTTCTACCTGCAATACATATGCATGGTATAAACTCTCATTGGAGTAAAACTTTTTAAAAATTCTATCCTACCTTCAAGGCAAAGGCCAGGATTCTCCCAACCCACTGTGCTACTCAAACATTGCAGCAGACCAGAAGACACCAGTTGTGAGGCCTGTAGCAGGACACATGACTGGTGTCAGGCTGATTGCAAATCTCCCAGGCCCCTTTTTCTGACATAATCAGCCCCATGCAGGCTGAATACCAAATGGAAATTGACATTTCTACGTGATTAGTGAGCTCGGGACAGTAGTCTCTGGACCCGCTAGTGTCTCCCCACCCCCTGATACGATAGGTTCCCGCAAGCAGGGTCTGCAACTGCTCCCCATAAAAGGGGAGCAGGTATGCTAATTGCGATGTTGGGGACAAAGGGCATCCCTGGGAGGTGGGGGACAGAGTGGGGTGCCCCTTGGGTGGCACCCTGGCACTGCCTGGCAGTGCCCCAAGGCGGGGGGGGGGCAAACGTGCTGTGCACTCCACGGAGGGTGGGGGAGGGTGATCAGGGCTGGCCATGGGGCAGGCGGGCGAGGGCAGGAGCTGGGGATAACACCGAGAGGCCGGTGATCTTCCCACTAAAAGATCGGTGCATGTACACAGTGGCCCGCTCAGCACTATGCTGCCAGCCTCTCCAGTGGGAAAAGACCCAACCCCCTACTTTCTGGCACGATCTCCCTCAGGTACTCTGTGGAGTACAGAGTGCCGGAGATTCATACCACTCAGTACGCCTGAAAACGGGCAGGAAAATCTCCCATTTTCACGCCCACTGTTCACTTAGGCCAGAATTTTATCGCCCCGCCCAGTCCGGTTAAAGACAGGCGAGGCTCGAAGAACAGAATTCTCTGTTGGCCTCGGGTGGAATTTTACGAGCTTCACCCAAGCAAGATGGTAAAATCCCACCTTTAGTTTGTTTTTGGGAGAATCCCGGCCAAAATCTGCAGCACAGAAGTATTTCACGGCACCTGGTTCACATTCGTTTAAAAGTGGCATTGGTTTTGTGCCGGAGATCAGCAATTTTGCCTTGTTGAACTCTGTGGCAGAAGGAGGGAGGACAGGAGAATGGCAGCTTGTATAGAGACTCAAGGCCAGCATGGGTAAGTCAGTAGTGATGGGGGTCAGTTTGGAGTGGAGTCGGGGGACGGGGAAATATAGAATTGAAAAGAATCTAGTATCCAGAGTGTGATGGGACCAGTCAATCAAGGTAAGAAAATAAAGGCCTAAAAGGCAATGTCAGTACTGTCCACCTGAGAGTCCATCTCATGGTGTTGGTGGATGGAGTCCTCACAGTACCGTGAGCTAATCTATAGTATTACAATTAACCCTTACAGTGATTTCGGACAATGTCCTTTACAATGTATAGAAGGTAGGGCCAGCTGATTCTGTAAGCTCGGCTATGTCCCACAGAATGCTGAGTATGACACTGGACAATAGAACAACAGAACCAAAGAACCTTTATAATGCAGAAAGAGGCCATCTGGCCCACTCAGTCTGCATTGACTCTCCAAAAGAGCATCCCACCCAGGCCTTACCCGCTGCCTTGTCACATATTCCCACACGTTTACCATGGCTAATCCACCTAACCTTCACATCTTAAGACACTAAGGGCTCGATTTTACCATTGCCGGGTGCAAAAACTTGGCAAAGTAGGGCGTGAGGTCATTTACGCGATCCGCGCCCACGTAGATCTCCACTTTACCAAAGCCCAAAATTGGCTGCCATTCGAATCGTGCCTGAAACGGGCGCAACGGCGAGTTAAATGTATTTGCATGCGACTTTACCAGCATTTCTGCCTTCACTATCACGTTCGCTTGTCCAGACTTAGCGCAAAACAGACATGCTGGGCAAAGATCTGTTTCAGGCGCTCCAGCTTCAAAAGGGATAGGTTTAGCACTTCCAGCAGGTCTCTGACTCAGATCGGTGGTGGAGGGGAGAGGGAGGTGGGTCAGATCATCCTCTGGTGGGACGGCAGCGGGAGACCCAATTGCTCAATGGTGGGGTGGGGGAGTCGGGGGGGGTCAGATGGATCTCTGGTGGAGGGTGTGAGGGGGGTGGTCTGCTACCACTCTGTGGGCGATCAGTAGGGGAGAAGGGGGGCAGAGGGTCAAAATAGTTTGCCAGATATTAAAGATAGAAGGATGGTAGGAGACGAGGGCCTTAATGCAATTACTGTCACTAGAGAGGTAGTGCTTGATAGACTAACGGGACTGATGGTAGACAAGTCCCCAGGGCCGGATAGAATGCATCCCAGGGTTCTGAAAGAAATGGCAGAGGTGATCGTGGATGCCTTAGTAATTATTTATCAAAATTCACTGAACTCCGGGGAAGTGCCGGAAGATTGGAAAACGGCTAATGTTACACCACTGTTTAAAAAAGGTAGCACACAAAAGGCAGGGAATTATAGGTCGGTTAGTTTAACGTCTGTAGTTGGAAAAATGTTAGAATCCGTCATCAAAGAAGAAATAGCAAGGCACCTAGAAAAGAATGGTTTGATTGAGCAGAAGCAGCACGGATTCATTAAGGGGAAGTCGTGTTTGACAAATTTATTGGATTTCTATGAGGATGTGACTAGTGTGGTAGACAGGGGAACCGGTGGATGTGGTGTTTTTAGATTTCCAAAAGGCCTTTGATAAGGTGCCTCACAAAAGGTTGTTGCAAAAGGTTAGGGTGCATGGAGTTGGGGGTAAGGTGTTAGCGTGGGTAGAGATTTGGTTGTCTAATAGGAAGCAGAGAGTTGGAATCAATGGGTGCTATTCTGGTTGGCAGTTGGCGACTAGTGGAGTGCCGCAGGGATCGGTGCTGGGGCCTCAACTGTTTACCATTTATATAGATGATCTGGAGGAGGGGGCTGAGTGTAGGGTGACGAAATTTGCTGATATCACAAAGATGAGCGGAAAAGCAAATTGCGTGGAGGGTGTGAAAAGTCTGCAGAGAGATCTAGATAGGCTGAGCGAGTGGGTGAGGACCTGGCAGATGGAGTATAATGTTGGCAAGTGTGAGGTTATCCACTTTGGAAGAAATAATAGTAGGAGGGATTATTATTTAAAAGATGAAACGCTGCAGCATGCTATGGTGCAGAGGGACCTGGGGGTCCTTGTGCACAAGTCGCAAAAACCCAGTCTGCAGGTGCAGCAGGTGATCAAGAAGGCGAATGGAATATTGGCCTTTATAGCGAGGGGGATAGAATATAAAAGCAGGGAGGTCTTGATGCAACTGTACAGGGTACTGGTGAGGCCACAGCTGGTGTACTGTGTGCAGTTTTGGTCGCCGCACTTGTGCAAGGATATTTTGGCTTTGGAGGGAGTGCACTAGGCTGATACCGGAGATGAGGGGGCTAGCCTACGAAAAGAGACTGAATAGACTGGGTCTGTACTTGTTGGAGTTTAGAAGGATGAGGGGGGATCTTATAGAGATGTATAAGATAATGAAGGGGATGGATAGGGTAGAGGTAGACAGATTCTTCCCGCTTAGAAAGGATAGCAGGACTAGAGGGCACAGCCTCAAGATAAGGGAGGGGGCAGTTTAGAACGGAGTTGAGAAGGAACTTCTTCACTCAAAGGGTGGTGAATCTCTGGAATTCTCTGCCCGTTGAAGTGGTGGAGGCTACCTCGCTGAACATGTTTAAGTCACGGGTAGATAGGTTTTTGATAGACAAGGGAATTAAGGGATATGGGGAGAAAGCGGGAAAGTGGAACTGATCCACTTCAGATCAGCCATGATCTTATTGAATGGTGGGGCAGGCTCGAAGGGCTAGATGGCCTACTTCTGCTCCTATTTCTTATGTTCTTACAATCGGTCTGGGTGGCGGGGGTTGGGTGGATAAGGGGAACAGTTATGTTATGGGGGGGTGGGCGGGCATCGCTCCTGCTTTTGGCTCCAAGGCCGCTTTATCCGCTTTTTGCAGCTTGGAAGCGATGTGACAGGGGCGCATTTTTCAATTTTTTTTCTCACTGCGCATGCGCAGTTCAAAGCTCCGATCCAGTTCAAAGGCCAGCAGCGTTTTGGGTGCAATAAGCCCCGTCCACAGCGCAATTCAGACTCACTTTTTTTTCAGGCTCAGTGCATATGGGGGAGCCTGAGAACAGTTTTCCAAGTTGGATCTAAATCGCACCCAGGTTCAAAATGGTAAAATCAGGCCCTAAGGATCAATTTAGCGCAGCCAATCAACCAAACCCGCACGTCTTTGGGCTGTGCGAGAAAATCAGAGCACTCAGAGGAAACCCACAGAGAACATGCAAAAGACACACAGACAATCACCCAAGGCCGGAATCGAACCCAGGTCCCTGGCGCTGTGAGGCAACAGTGCTAACCATGTGCCATCATGCTGTCCCAACATCTTAAAATGTAGGACATGCCCAATGCATTGAGAGAACCATATTAACGCATACTAGGGATAATCCATTCCTCATGCTCACTTATGACAATTTAGAATTAAAGGTGGGGCTGTGACTGGTAACCCCTTCCAGCTGATGATTTTGCAAAGAATAGCAATTTCAAACTTTTTGGAGAGTTTGCAGCTTCAGAGAAAATATATTAATGAAAGTACTCAAACTAAAAAAAAATAGTTTTATGCGTATGTTTAATCACGCTATTGTGAAGTTATGTAGATATAAATTTTCACAGGAGCCCATCTTCCATAACTTCAAAGGGAGAGCTACAGAAGCCCCAAAATCCATATTTATGACCTGTAAGCTACTTTTCTAGGGTTGACAAACATGAGGAGAATGCCAACGGTAATTTACTTCCATGACCTAGATACCTTTATTATGATATGTATTTCTTGTTGACCCTAAAAAGAAATAGATCAAGAAGATTTTGAAAACTGTGTGTGAAAGATATGAGTTATTCAGTGTCTGCTTTTATTGTTGCTTCATTCACTGCCAATTATAATTTGTTGTTTCTTTTACAATTTTGAAAGTTTGTAGTTTTATTAAAAAGGAATCTGCACCAATGATTCTGCCTCACAGAGGTATAACTGTTGACGCATCATGGTGCGGCAAACATGATGCCTAAGTTGTGTTAGATAGAGCAGATGTATATTGTTACAACATGTATCGACTAACTCATCACCTTTGTTGTTACTCACAACGAGTCTGGAGTGGACAGCATTACTCTGTTTAGTTTCTATGACAAAATTATGTTTAACTTGGCTGAGAAGACTCCCATTTGAATGCTACCTATGGGAAGTGCTTTAAATCAGGAATTACTTACGTCACAATAGCCCGATCGCCCAGAAAATTACTTTGTTTGGGCACTTTGTTAATTTTTTTTTACTTGGAGACTTCATCCATACTCATATCATACTCATAACACCTATTATCAATGATAAATTTGTTCTTGTTGTCTATTCCAGTGGTGGAATAAAGAGAACTGGAGCTATTTATAAATAGCTCCTGGTAAGAGGAACCTGCACAAAATGAGTGGATTTTATACATCATAACAGATTTTGCCCTATTCAGGAATGTTGTCCATGCCCAATCCTGAACATATTTATTTTACCTGCATGTGTGCAAACATCAGAACAAAACACAGTTTGATAATCTTATAGTTAGATGAATGTATAATGCTGCCACCATCAGGATTGCATTAGTAATGTTCCTTACCCAAGTAATGGAAAATGCAGTACTCAGACTTGATTATTGCAACTTACGAGATGGAAGAAAAGGAATTACACCTGAATATTTGCTCCCAAGTTGAGAAAATTCCTGGGTCTGCAAACTGGGGCTTGAGAGAAAGAATGCCCTGGGTGTTCTAATTTGGGATTCTGTGGGTGGTTGTGGGGCTGGTGAAGAGGAGTCAACAGCCTCCACCCCCCCCACTGTCCCTGTCTCTCTCCAAGTGGGTGCCTTCCCTATCCAACGGCCTCTGACAGATATAGACCTTCTCCTGAAAAATGTGCAGCTGCCTCCAGGAATCAAGGAAGTGCAAACAACAATCCAACCTCATTACCCCTCTTTCACTGGGGAAAGTATTGGGCTTGGGGGCAGAACTTGCGGATTTGGTGCTCAGGTGTAATTCTGACTGTATTATAACCATGTGGACCTGCCAATCAAACTGTAAATGACAAGCACGCCACAGTGATAACGACAGATTGTGAAATGAGTCTTGCAGTACAAGTTCCCTCCAGTGTTGGGAAAATTCCGACCATAGTGTGTAGGAAATCTGTTTCAGCATTAACATTGGTCCATTCAGAAATTGCGCTAGAAATTGTGGTTGTTTTCATAGTTTTTTTCCAACGTTCAGCTCAAACTCATTTGCATGTCACAGAACATAAAGGGGGGTGATCCTACCTTCTCATCCCACTGGTTGGTGGGCAGGACAAGCCATTATGATCCTGCGAGAGATGAAAAAACGGATTTGGGCCCGATTTCTCACCTCTCATGATATTACTGGGCCCGGATATCTGGCATGAGGCTGATTATAGTATTTAAATCCATGTTAATGTGGATTTAAACATTATTACTGGGCCCAGGATGCTATTTCTTCATAGCCTTGTTGGTGTAAGTTCTCACCGGCAAGGATCAATTATGGTCCCCAACATCATTGATTATCCCTGCCACCTCACCAGGAAGTGGGGGGCAGTGCCAAGGGAATGGGACCTGAGAGGGGCAGGGCCTAATGCGAGTTGGGTGGGAGGGGAGCTACGCACTCTGCAACTGATGATCGCCCTGGGGTTGGCAATCGAATGAACTGGGTGAGGGGGGGTGCGCACGTTTGACCTGGGACGGGTGATGGCAGGCAATATCCAGAGATTGGAGATGACTGACATATCTTTTTGTTCTGCTGCACAGAAGACAGTGATTTGCACATGCACAATTGCACCCTCTACGGTGATCAGCTGGCTTTCTAGCGAGCTCTGGCCCCCTGCTGACAGGAAACAGACTGTGCAATGATGCATAGAGTGGCATAAGATTGCATTTTTAAACTCGCTCAAAAAACAGATCTGAAACTTTCCCATTTTCATGCTTGTTTGGCACTTTGAATTTGTTTGGTAATATTGCCCCAAAAGTCTGCCACGAATCAGGGTAAATTGGCAACTTTAGAGTGCAATTTAAACAGTATAAAAAAATCCTTGCGATATTTAAGCATGGCATCTCAGTGCAGGTATGTATTTATGATAAAAAGCAAGCATTTTTAATCACTATCAATCCACAACTTGTGAATATCCCATTCTAAAATTGCAGAAAAATTGACTTCAAGAAATATACAGCATTATCTTGGTAGTTATATTTGGACACATCAGTTTCTTAGTAAATTATGTTCATAATCTTTATAGAATATGCCTAATGACACCCTTGCAAGGTCCAAAGTAGAACTTGCAAGTCAGGTTCACACACTCGCCAGACCAAAACAGGACTTTCCTGGTACGAGAAAGAGCAGCCTTCCCATTCAGAGGGCAATGCCATCATTTTTAAAAACTATTCAACCTCGATCAACTGTCTTTGCAGTTATTAGAATTTCAGTTCCCTCACTTACACTCCCACCTAGCGGGTGCCCCAAAATGCTGATCACATGAGTGCTGACGTCAGGCATGGAATTCTCTGGCTGTTCACACTGGTGGGATTCTCCAGTCACGCCGACAGCATGTGCTCACCTGCGAGTTTCCCAGCAAGCATGGGGTGATGTCAATGGAAAATCCCATTGACAGTGAAGGGATTAGAGAATCTCGGCACGAGCAAACAACACACCATCTCCGCACGAGCAAACAACACACCATCTTCGCTGGTGGGAAACACACATTTGGGAGGCCGGAGCATCTAGCCTTAGACATTTGGACAGTCAGCGGCCTCCAAATTACCCTCTGTAGCCAGGTTACTGTGATGCAGCAGGATTTCAGGTGATCAGGTCTATTTTCTCTTTAACATTCAGTATGCATCTTATGATAAGATCCATTACAAATACACTTAGTGTTCTTTATAGTTTTATGTATGCAACATATAAGAGCAAACTACATTCCATCAGCCCCCTCTAGTGGGCAATCATCACCATTTCAATTTTTTTAAAATAACTGGAAATTAAATGAGAAATGTGCTTCAGGAACTAAGCATGGTCAAGATCAGAATGCATCTCCTGGCTATCAACCCATTCAGATTGATACCTTTATGAAAATGTTAAGTGTAAATACAGAATCAGTATCAAATCGCATTTCTATTTTTGTTTCAATTTGTCCAATTCTGATGGTCATTGCAACAGAATGCAGAAATTAAGCAAATGGAAACACAGGGGCATATAAAGAGATCTAATGTGACACTGACACAATCCTAAACAAATAAAGTGAGATGTTATTTTCTCAAAGGCACAAACATCAACTGCAATGCATCAATCAGGCAATGTTGGGCATGTAAAATTAAGTTTTGGTTTAAAATAAAACAGATGATCACATGCCATTAAGCTTTCTAAAAAAGTAGTCTTGAAAATGCTAAAATCACACTTCACAAAAGAATAGATAAACTGCAACTTCAAGGCAAATCATTATCTATTCAATATAAGTTAGCTGGAAGTCACACTTGTGCAACCAGTTAACAAGAACATGGCATTAATGTAGTGACAATCTAGATGTATATGTTGTCCACAATTTAGTACTTTCGCCCTCTTCAGTTAACTCTATGTAATGAACCCAAACGTGATTGCGTTACTGCCATTATCTTTAGCGTAGAAAAATATCAGCTGCACAAAGCACTACACAGTTAGTAGACATCATGATAAGCACTTTTTTCTGTGTAAAAGAACAAAAATAGAATCAAATTAAACCCTGCAAATTTAACAGCCTGCATTTCGTTGTAGGAAATCCAAAATCATTTTTCAGAAAAGCAATTGCAATTTTTTTTGAATAAAGAAATGTGAATAATAGTAAAATTAGAATTTAGTGCTAGAAAATGAGATATTGGAATTTGATTGAAACAACTGTGATTTAGGAGGGGTAGAGTATAAATTCTGCAGTGATTTTAATACTGCAATCTCATCTGAAGATTTAGATGACAACTAAAAGACGATATAAAGCTTTTTCACAATCTCACCTAAACCCCTAATAATGTTTCTGGGCTGCTTTGACAAAGACACAGAAATGACACACTTATGTAAAACATAATTGCATCACTCAAAGGTCTCAAAACAATTATAGGCACGACAGTTGAGTGATCATGTTACTGGCTTTATAATTTAGAATTGTAGAATAATAATCTGGAGAGAATCAGTCCAAATTGTACTACGGCAGTTAAAAAAGCCTCTGTTAATGAAATATAGTCACCATATCATTAAAGTCCAATATGCTCCTGAGGAAGGAAACTTGTTGCACTCATCTGATCTGACCCACATGTGACTCCAGTGACATGCCAATATTGTTGCCTCTTAAATGTCCTCTGAAATGGCTTTAGAAACATAGAAACTAGAAGTAGGAGTAGGCAATCGGCTCTTTGAGCCTGCTCCACCATTCATTTTGATCATGGTTGATCATCAAATTCAATATCCCGATCCCTCTTTCCCCCACATATTCCTTGATCCCTTTAGCTCCTAGAGCAATACCGAATTTCTTCTTGAAATCAGACATTTTGGTCTTAACTACATTCTGTGGTAGTGAATTCCACACGTTCACCACCCTCTGGGTGAAGAAATTTCTCTTCACTTCAATTCTAAAAGATTTACCCCTTATCCTCAAACTATGATTCCTAGTTCTGGACTTCCCCACCATTGGGAACATTCTTGCTGAATCTACCCTGTCTAATCCTGTTAGAATTTTAAGTTTCTATGAGATACCCTGTCACTCTTCTAAACTCCAGTGAATACAATCCTAACCGACTTAATCCCGCTTCATATGACAGATCTGCCATCCCAGGAATCAGCCTGGTAAACCTTTGCTGTACTCCCTCTATAGCAAGGACATCCTTCCTCAGATAGGGACACCAAAACTACACACAATACTCCAGGTGTGGCCTCACCAACACCCTATACAATTGCAACAAAACATCCCTATCCCTATATTCAAATCCTCTCGCTATCGAGGCCAACATATATATAATTTGCCTTCTTGTCGCTGTACTTACGCAAGGATATTTTGGCCTTGGAGGGAGTGCGGAGGAGGTTTACTAGGCTGATACCAGAGTTGAAGGGGTTGAGCTATGAGGAGAGGCTGAATAAATTAGGCTTGTACTTGTTAGAGTTTAGAAGAATGAGGGGAGATCTCATTGAGACGTATAAGATGATGAATGGGATGGATAGGATAGAGGTGGAGAGGCTCTTCCCGCTCAGAAAGGACAGTAGGACTGGAATTCTCTGCCTGTTGAGGTGGTGGAGGCTGCCTCGCTAAATATACTTAAGACGCGGATTGATAGGTTTTTGATAAGCGAGGGGATTAAGGGTTATGGGGAGAGGGCGGGAATGTGGAACTGAGACACGACAGATCAGCCATGATCTTATTGAATGGCGGGGTAGGCTCGAAGGGCTGGATGGCCTACTCCTGCTCCTATTTCTTATGTTCTTATGTTCTTATGTTACTGCCTGCTGTACCTGCATGCTTATTTTCAGTGACTGGTGCATGAAAGCACCAAGGTCTTGCTGAGTATCCACCTCTCTCAATTTAAGTAATAATCTGTATTCCTGTTATTGCTACCAAAGTGGGTAACCTCAGATTTATCCATATTATACTGCATCTGCCCACACATTCAGCCTATTTAAATCATGCTGAAGCATCTCTGTATCCTCCTCACAGCTTACCTCCCACCCACCTTTGTATCATCTGCAAATCTGGAGACGATATATTCAGTTCCCTTTTCCAAATCATTAACATATAATGTGAACAGTTGAGGTCCTAGCATAGATCCCTGCAGAATCCCACTAATCACCAACTGCTAATCAGAAAAAGACCCATTTATGCCAATTCTTTGCTTTCTATCTGCTAACCAGCTTTCAGGCCTATTGCTTTTTCTTGCTAATTTGTATGTTTCTTCCTTGAATCTGATACTATCTCCAATTTGCCTTGTAAACCACAGTTTGGCCACAATTCTCTTACCACTCTTGCGTCAAAAAAGGAATAAACAACTTCTGGAGTTCACCTATTTGTTCTTTAAATGCCTTCCATTGCCTGTCCACTGTCTTTCCTTTCTGTCATGTTTCCCAGTCCATCATGGCCAATTTATGCCTCGTACCATCATAGTTAACTTCATTGAGATTCAGGATCCTGCAGAATCAATTATGTCACTGTCCACCTTGACAAAGAATTTTACCATATTATGGTCACTCGTCCCCAAGGATTCTTTCACAACTGGATTGCCAACTAATCCTTTCTCAGTGCACCACATCCAGTCCAGGATGGGCCTGTTCCCTGTTGGTTCCTCAATGTATTACTTCAGAATGTACTCCAGGAATTCCTCTTCTATTGCATTGTGACTAATTTGACTCTCCCAGTCCTATGCTGACTGGCAGGCAGTAGTGGGCCATCAATAATTGCCTGTTAAGGGGAATGAGGAGGATTAAAGTCACTCATAATCACAGATGTTCCTTTAACACATGAATCTCTGATTCCAAAAGATAAAATGCTGGCAAATTTCAGCAGGTCTGGCAGCATCTATAAGGAGAGAATAGAGCTCATGTTTCAAGTCCAGATGACCCCTTATCAAAGCCCATCTCTGATTTCCTTTCTAATGCTTTTCCAACATTACCACTACAGTTTGGTGGTCTGTATATCACCCCACCAATGTTTTTTGCCCCATGTTGTTTCTCAACTCGACCCATACAGATCATAATTTATGCTAATATCATTCCTCAATATCGTATCAAAATCATCTTTGATCAACAACGCAACTCCACCATCTTTTCCTTTTTGTCGATCCTTCCTAAACACTGAATAGTCCCTCACTGTTTATTTCCCATCTTTGGCCACCTTGGAGCCACGTCTCTTTAATGCCAACTATAGCATACCCTTTACATCCATCTGTTCATCCAATTTGTTTAGAATGCTCCGAGCATTCAACTACAAAATCTAAAGGTGGGCACTATTAATGATTCATTTCCCTTTACTCGGTCCTTATCTCACTCTGGCTCTTGATTTATCTGCCCATCACTTTCCTTATTCTCCTTACTGTCTTTTCCTCATGTTCCTAATTCCTTCTGATCTGAATCCTTCCAAAGGTTCCCATCCCTCTTCCATATTAGTTCAAACCCTCTCCAACCACTCTACCAAGTACGCCTCCAAGGACTTCAGCTCCGATCCTGCCCAGATGTAACCCGCCCAATTTGTACAAGTCCCACCTCTCCAGAACCAGGCCCAATGCCCTTGGAATCTGAAACCGTCCCTTTCACACCATTTTTTCAGTCCCATATTCATCCTATGTATTTTGCTATTTCTATTCTGACTAGTACCGTGGCACAGGTAGTAATCCTGAGGCCGCTATCTTTCAAGTCCTACTTTTCAGCTTGCTTCCTAGCTCCCTATGTTCCGCTTTTCGGACCTCATCCCTTTTTTTAACCAACATCATTTGTATCAATGTGTACTATGACCACTGGTTGTTCACCTTACCCCCTCATAACGTCTTGCATCAAGACATCCTTGATCCCAGCACCAGGGAGGCACCATCCTGGAGTTTCGTTTGCAACCAGAGAAATGCCCATCTATTCCCCTTACAACTTAATACTGTATAATTATTGTATTCACACACTTTTTACTTCTCCCCTCTGCAGCAGAACCAACCGCGGTACAACGGATTTGGCAGCTGTTGTTTTCCCCTGAATGGCCATTCCCCTGAACAGTATCCAAAACGGTATATCTGTTTTGCAGGGGACTCACCACAGGAAATTCCTGCACTGTCTACTTAGCTTCCTTGCTCTGCTTGGTGGTCACCCATTCCCTTCCTGCCTGTGGAGTCTGAATCTGCAGTGTGATCACCTCTCTATGCATGCTATCCACGATACTCTCTGCCTCGCGGATGCTCCACAGTGTTTCCAGGCGTCGCTCCAGCTCCAGGTAGGCCACTTGGCTTTATCAATTAAAAAAAGGCCCATTACCAACTTCCAGGGCGAATAGGATGAGCAGTAAATGATAGGTTTGTCTGTGACCACCATATCCCAAGAATTATCTTTTGAATTACAATTATTTTTAAAATGTTGCATTGCTATGTAGGAAATGTCAAATTTCATTTCCCCCAAGTTCCTAATCTAATGTAATGGCCATGATTCTGACAAGAGAGCATCTGCTAGAAAGTAACCAGAATGCAAACCTAGTGACCGGCAGACATTTTTCAATGTAGCTTTCAGTTTAGCTAACAGTATATGGTGTGAAGGAGCTGCAGCTGTACTTTCCTATTAACCATAACTGTTGAATCTTTATAGTAAATATGTCTGCAGAGGAATCCTGTACTACATCTTCAAATATGCTGAATAAATGTTTAGTTTACCCGTTCTTTGTGAGATTGATAAGTTTATATTAAGCAACACAGTTAGCAGAAGTAATTAAACAAAATGATGAAGATTTGAAGATCACAAGAAGAACCACGGACAAGATTTCGTGCCGTACAAACCCTGCATATGCAGCAAATGCCCTGGGAGGCAGAGGCCCAGTACAAACAATGTTTCAGAGAGAAGTGACTACCTGCTTTGTGGGATAGGCAGGTCACTGGTGAACTGAGCAGTCCATTTTGAATTGGGCAGTCCACTTTGCGTCAGACAGCAGAAGATTCAGGGCCATTGCAATGCCTGGATCATCGGGTGCCTTCCCCAGACCGAAAGCACATGAAACATTAAAAAAAACATCAAGTTCCAGCCAAAAAAGAGGGGGTGAAAATAACAAAACAAACATCACACAGCTGATGTAGTGCTGAATCTCTCCATGGAATAAAGAAGCTACAAATGCCCCGCATCAGCAGCATTTGTACAACACGGGAGGCATCAGCAAGATGACCATCAAATTCCCTCACGTGAATTGGAAGACCACAGATGTCCTCTCCAAATTTGGGTTTTTTAAGCCAAGGATGGACTTGTACTTTTTAGATTTATCCATCCAGAACCAGATAAACAAGCAGTGAAAATAAAGACAGCCATTAGAAATGAGTGGCTGCACAGAGTCAATACTTCAGGCATGTCTGAGGAGGATTGGAAGGATCCTGCCAAAAAGGGGAACATGCTGGAGGATCATGTTCGTGTAAAGGTGAACATTAGAATGCACTGTTCACAGCTGATGATTTACAGGCAATAGCTACAAGAATCAATGAATCAATTAGTCAGCAGGTGCCATGGCAAGATCAAGGACTGTGATTTCTCAGAAACTGAGCTACTCAACAATTTCTTTCCTCATTTTAAGAGATGTGGGCATCGCTGGCTGGACCAGTATTTATTGCCCATTCCTAGTTGCCAATCAGAAGGTGGTGGTGAGCTGCCTAATTGAATTGCTGCAATCCCTGAGGTGTGCATACAGCACAATGCTGTTAGGGAGGGAGTTCCAGGATTTTGACCCAGCAACAGTGAAGGAACAGTGGTATATATCCAAGTCAGGATACTGACTTACTTGGAGGGGAACCTGCAGGTGGCGGTGTTTCCAGGTGTCTGCTGCTCTTGTCCATTTTGATGGTAGTGGCCATGGATTTGGAAGGTGCTGCCAAAGGAATATTGGTGAGTAGACAGTATACACAGATACGGTTATTCATCAGCGGTGGAGGGGTTGAATATTTGTGGATGGGGTAGCAATCAAGTGGGCTGCTTTGTCCTGGATGATGTCAAGCTTCTTTGAGTATTGATGGAACTGCACCCATCCAGACAAGTGGAAAGTATTCCATCACACTCCTGACTTATGCCTTGTAGATAGTGGAAAGGTTTTGGGGAGTTAGGAGGTGAGCCACTTACTGCAGGACTCCTGGCCTTTGACCTTGTCTGATAGCCACAGTATTTATAAGGCTAGTTTATATGGAGCTGGTTATAGCTCCAATGTCAATTGAAACCCTCCAAAAAGATCTTTTGAAAAAAAAATCACAATATTGACACACAGCAAAAATATGGCAAAAAATGTGTATCCATTGTAGCTAAATAACACTACCTTGCTTGCATTAGGTGCATTAGCCAGGAAACTGAAAGTAAGATAACAATGTAGAAAGTGTGGTTACTGCACCCACTGCAAGCTGTCCTGTCTTCCAAGATCTTTGCAACTAATGTGGTGCAAAAAGGACATTGGACAATCTGAAAAGAGGTATATCACCAGAGGTGATTTTCAAGGGAAAACAGATACTACCAGAGGTAAGATACAACCAAACAAAAAGTATGTGCAGCATACAGGCAGTAACATGGACTGCACCAGAGACCACCCAACTGCAAGCATACGCACAGGGTTAGTAGCCAGATAGACCAGGAAGAAGAATCAGAGCAGAAGACTCAGAAAACGAGCAGGCTTTCTTCATTGTAAACACGATCGATACATGTGTGGATGAAGTAAAACAGTTAGAAGTTATAGTTATTATCAGCATCATACGCCCAAAGAAAAGCAGCAGTCTCACAGCCAAAGTAGACATGGAAGCAGGTACAAATATGTTACCTGAAGGATATGTATCTGGATCATTTTAAGTTAATATACAGCCAACAACAGGCAAATGAACTGCACAACAGGTCACCCATTCATTGCTTAGGTTCCATGACATTGAAGTACAGCTATGACAAATCTGCATGGAAGCCACAATTATTCTACTTGGTGGGAATGAGCAAACTAGCAGTAGCAGCATTATTGATATATCCAGAAAACAACATTGTCACCACACATGACAACACCAAGATACGAACTGCAGCAAAATAATAATCGCACTGAGTCTGCTTCTGACCTACAACAGATGAATTTAGACAGAGTCAACAACACAGGGAACTTCAGAGGTGATGCTGTATTACACTTCAGAGAAGATGCAATTCCATCGATCGACCCTTTAATCAAGTGCAGTGTGCACAAACAGGAGAGCTAAAGAACAAGTTGGATCACATGGAGTGTAACAGTTATAATCATTGTTTTTGTCAACACACTGGTAAAATTCCATCACGTGATTACTGAAAAATGATGGTATAATCTGAGTATGTTTAGCTCTAATCTCACCCGAAAGAGATGCCCACACAAGATTCCAACTTTAGAGGAGGTGACACAGTGGTTGCCTCACAGCGCCAGGACCTATGTTCGATTCCTGGCTTGGATCATGTCAGTATGGAGTCTGCATGTTCACCCAATGTATGCATGGGTTTCCTCCAGGTGCTCCAGTTTCATAAGACCATAAGTCATAGGAGCAGAATTATGCCACACAGCCCATCGAGTCTGCTCCATCATTTAATCGTGGCTGACATTTTTCTAATCCCCATTCTCCTGCCTTTTCCCCATAACCTCTGATCCCCTTATTAATCAAGAACCTATCCCTGTCTTAAAGACGCTCATTGACCTGGCCTCCACAGCCTTCTGCGGCAAAGACTTGCACAGATTCACCACTCTCTGACTGAAGAAATTCCTCCTCATCTCTGTTTTTAAGGATCGCCCCTTTAGCCTGATGTTGTGCCCTCTGGTTCTAGTTTTTTCTACTAGTGGAAACGTCCTCTCCATGTCCACACTATCCAGGCCTCACAGTATCCTGTAAGTTTCAATAAGATCACCCCTCATGCTCCTAAACGGCAAGAAGTACAGACCCAGAGTCCTCAAGCGTTCCTCATACGACAAGCTGTTCATTTCAGGGATCATTCTTTCCCCCCGCAGTCCAAAGATAGAACAAAGAACAAAGAAAATTACAGCACAGGAACAGACCCTTTGGCCCTCCAAGCCTGCACCAACTAGGCTGCCTGACTGAACTAAAACCCCCTGCTCATCCAGGGACCGTATCCCTCTATTTCCATTCTATTCATGTATTTGTCAAGACGCCCCTTAAAAGTCACTATTGTATCTGCTTTCATTATCTCCCCCTGGCAATGAGTTCCAGTCACCCACCACCACTCTCTGTGTAAAAAAAAACTTGCCTCGTATATCTTCTTTAAACCTTGCCCCTCGCACCTTAAACCTATGCCCCTAGTAATTGACTCTTCCACTCTGGGAAAAAGCTTCGACCATTCACTCTGTCCAGGCCCTTCTTGTAGACTTCTATCGGGTCACCCATCAACCTCCATTGTTCCAGTGCAAACAAACTAAGTTTCCCCAATCTCTCCTCATAGCTAATGTCCTTCATACCAGGCAACATCCCTGTAAATCTTTTCTGTACCCTCTCCAAAGCCTCCACATCCTTCTGATAATGCGGCAGCCAGAACTGAGCACCATATTCCAAGTGCGGCCTAAGTTCCTATAAATCTGCAACGTGACTTGCCAACTTTAAAACTCAATGCCCCTGCCAATGAAGGCAAGCATGCCATATGCTTACTTGACTACCTTCTCCACCTGTGTTGCCACTTTCAGTGACCTATGTAGCTGTACACCCAGATCCCTCTGCCTATCAATACTTTCAAGGGGTCTGCCATTTACTGTATATTTCCCATCTGTATTAGACCTTCCAAAATGCATTATCTCACATTTGTCTGGATTGAACTCCACCTGCCATGTCTCCACCCAAGTTTCTAACCAATCTATGTCTTGCTGTATGCTCTGATGATCCTCATCGGTATCTGCAAATCCACCAACTATTGTGTCGTCCGCAAACTTACTAATCAATCTAGTTACATTTTCCTCCAAATCATTTATACATATTACAATCAGCAAAGGTCCCAGCACTGATCCCTGAGGAACACCACTTGTCACAGCCCTCCATTCAGAATCGCACTCTTCCACTGCTATCCTCTTTCTTCAATGACCGAGCTAGTTCTGTGTCCTCTTTCCATTTCATCTCTGATCCCATGCAATTTCACCTTCTGGACCAGTCTGCCATGAGGCACCTTGTCAAAGGCTTTACTGAAGTCCATGTAGACAACATCCACTGCCTTAATCTCATCAATCATCTTCATCACTTCCTCAAAAAACTCACTCAAGTTACTAAGATACCCCTTCACAAAACCATGTTGCCGCTCGCTAATATGTCCACTTATTTCCAAATGGGAGTAAATCCTGTCTCAAAGAATTGTCTCCAATAATTTCCCTACCACTGATGTAAGGCTCACTGGATTATTATTGCTACTGGTCATAAACAAAGGAATAACATTGGCTATTCTCCAATCTTCTGGGATATCCATTGTAGCCAGTGAGGATACAAAGATTTCTCTCAAGGCCCCAGCCATTTCCTCCCTTGCCTCTCTCAATATTTTGGGTTATATCCCATCAGGCCCTGGGGTCTTGTCTACCTCAATGTTTCTCAGGAACCCCAATACTTCCTCCTTTTTGATCTCAATGTGACCCAAACTATCTACACACCTTTCCCCAGATTCATCATCCACAAGTCTATCTCTTTGGTGAATACTGATGCAAAATATTCATTTAATACCTCGTCCATTTCCTCTGCCTCCAAGCATAAATTCCCTCCCTTTGAATGGGCCAAAACCTCTCCCTACCTATCCGCTTGCTTTTTATATATGTATAAAAAGCCTTGGGATTTTCCTTAATACTGTTGGCGAATGATTTTTCATGACCCCTTTTAGCCTTCCTTGCTTCTTGCTTAAGTTTCTTTCTACTTTTCCTTGTATTCCACACTTGCTTCATGTTTTCCCAGCCTCCTAGCCTTGACAAATGCTTCCTTTCTCTCTTTGACTAGGCTCACAATATCTCTCATTATCCAAGATTCCTGAAACTTGCCATACTTCTCCTTCATCTTTACAGGAATGTGCCAATCCTAAATTCCTATCAACTAACACTTGAAAGCCTCCCACATGCCAGATGTTGATTTGCCCTCAAACATCTGCTCCCAAAAAAACATTCTTCAGTTCCTGCCTGATATTGTTATAATTAACTTTCCCCGAGTTTAGCACCTTCACTTGAGGACTGCACTTATCTATATCCATCGGTACCTTAAAACTGATTGAATTGTGGTCACTGTTCCCAAACTGCTCCCCTACTGAAACGATGCCCACCTGGCCAGGCTCATTCCCCAATACCAGGTCCAATATGGCCCCTTCCCTAGTTGGACTATTTACATACTGTTTCAAGAAGTCCTCCTGGATGCTCCTTACAAACTCTGACCCATCAACGCCCCTAGCACCCAGTCAAGATGCGCAGGTTAGGTTGATTGGCGATGCTAAACTGCCCTTTAGTGCCAGGGAGATTAGCAGGGTAAAAATGCGGGGTTACAGGGATAGGGCTCAGGTGGGATTATGGTCAGTGCAGGCTTGATGGGCCAAATGACCTCCTTCTGCACTGTAGGGATTCTATGAATTGAATTCCAAATTCATAGGATCAAGGTTTTTCTTCCAAATTGGATGCCAATCACAGGTTTTGATTCACCTTGCAGAGGCATTTGAAGGAATTACTTCTCTAAGTAGTATCTTCCCTTTGGAAGATACTTCCCTATCTTTTGGATCAGGTCCAGGCAGCAGATGGACAGAATTACAGGAAATGATCTTGGATGCATATGCATACTCGGTGAGACTGTGATGAGGGGAAAAACCAAAGAAGAGTATGACTGGAATCTGAACAGAAAACTGCTGAAAAAACTCAGCAGGTCTGGCAGCATTTGTGGAGAGAGAAACAGAGTTAACATTTTGAATCCATATGATTCTTCATCAGAGCTAAAGGATAGGAGAAATGTGATGGATTAAATACTGGATCAGAAGGAGTGAAGCAGCTGGATCAGAGTAAAAGGTACATGAGTGATTGATGGGAGCTACAAGAGATTGCAACAAAGATATATAATTCCCCTCCTTCATCACTCCCAACTCCTCACCTCCTTCCCTTGGTATCTTCCCTTGCAATTGAAGACAATGCAACACCAGCTACTTTATCTCCATGTTCCTCACCGTTTAAGCCTCAGACATACCTTTCAGGTGATGCAACATTTCACTTGCACCTCCTTCAATATAATCTGCAGTATCTGCTACTCCCAACGTGGTCTCCCCTACACTGGAGAGACTAAATGCAGACTGGGTAACCACTTTGCAGAACACCTTTGCTCATTCCATAAGAACGAGTCCATCCTTCCTGTCATTTGCCATTTTAACCCAGCACCTTGCTCTCATGCCCACATGTCTGTTCTTCACCTGCTGCAATGCTCCAGTGAAGCCTAACACAAGCAAGAGGAGCAGCATCTCATCTTCTGACTAGGTGCATTCCAGCAATTAAGATCCAACACTGAGTTCAGCAATTTTAGACAGTCACCTTTCTCCTCCATCCGACCCTCTTTAAAAAAAATCCCAAACATTTTTGTCCCATTGCAAAACAAAACCCCTTCCCTATCCCCACAGGGCCAGCCAACACTTGTTTGTAAATTTTGCTTTCACTGAACACAGACCTTCATTTTTCCATTAACACATTCTAATATCTTACTTTTATCCAATATCAGCACCTTTTCCTGTCATTAACGCTGCCTCTGTCTCATGCCCTATACATTTTTGTTGCAATCTCTCCCAGCTTCCATCAATCACTGATCTTCTATTCTTCTCCAGCTGTTCCCCCCAACTCTTTCACAGTAGGTAACCCATCACATCTCTCTCTCTCTCCCTCTTCAGTTCTGAAGAATAGTCATACCGACTTGAAAAGTTAACTCTATTTTCTCTCACCATAGGTGCTGCCAAACTTGCTGAGCTTTTCCAGCATTTTTTCTGTTTTTGCTTCAGATTCCAAAGTCTACAGAGTTATGCTTTTAATATGATAACTGATGGCAGCAGCTCATCAGGAAGGACTTGTCTTCAGCAGCAAGAAATGTCAAATGAATCTGGGTCAAATTAACATTTTCAGTTCTGTGTATTCAAGTTCCACAATCTGACCTAACCCAGAAGAACTCAAAGGTGTATAATATGTGCACGCTCCCCAGGGTAAAGGGGACTTGCAGAGATATCTTGGATTTTTCAACTTTTTAACTCCATACATCGACAACTTTGAGGATACTCAAAGAGCTACCGGGGAAGAATGTCCCATATGGCAGGAGGGCCATTAACATGTGTTCGAGTCACTTAAACAGGCATTGTCAGCATTGTCACGTGTGCAGAAATTTTACCACCTCACCTGCCCTGATTTTGGGACAGACACAGCTCGCAGAATGGTATTCTCCGTCTAGACTACAAGAAAGGACGTAGTCTTAGAGGTCTATTCTTCTTAAAAAGGTTCAGAAATATACATTATGCAAGATGGTAAATCAACTACGTTGAATTCCAAAAGTGCAATCTAATTATTCAAACGTAGAACATGAGATATTTGCTTTGGTATTCAGTATCAAAGGATTCCACATGTACCTGTTTGATAAACCATTAATTATGGAAACTGACCACAAACCATTGGAAATGATTTGGTGCAAGCCATTGACAAATCCACCATCCAGACTACAACTTCTGATAAAAATACAGGGCTGTGTACAAACCTGGTAGCAATATAATTATTTCAGACACACTGAGCAAGTTACCCAATCCATAAAAACAAAACTATGGATGTCTCGCTGGACCTACCAGTGGGCAGCTTAGATATCTACGAAGAAGATATATTCAAGGTTGATCTGAAGAATTTTGATCAAACAAGTCCAACCAACTTCAGGAAGAAACAGCAAATGATGCACAGCTGAAAGCATTATAGAGAGTCCTT
The DNA here is from genome assembly GCF_965287045.1 of Carcharhinus amblyrhynchos. NCBI lineage: Eukaryota > Metazoa > Chordata > Chondrichthyes > Carcharhiniformes > Carcharhinidae > Carcharhinus > Carcharhinus amblyrhynchos. Next base: position 20,233,651 of record NC_137331.1, read on the forward strand.
GTAGAAAGTTGGCCTGATACAGTACAAAAAGTGCCAGACATTTTCTGGTGCTTTGGGCCATACAGAGATGAAGTAGATGTTTCAAGAAGCCTGAATTTCAAAGGAAAACAGGTGCTTATACCTGGAGCTCTTCACCAGTGCATATTATCACAGCCACACCAGGGGCATGTGGACATCAAGTGAACAAGGCATCTGGTGAGGTATACAGTGTCTTGCCAGGAATCAACAATGATATTGAAAAGACAGTGAGAATGTGCACAGTATGCGAGAGTCAACAGCCACATCAATGCAACGAATACACCCTCACAAAATTCCAGTTATTCTAAAATCATAACAGCTTTATTCACTATCCATAATAATGCCTTTCTTCATATCCACTGACTACTTTTCCAAGATACTAATCATCAGACAATTGAAGTTGCACCTCAACTGCATCTGTGGCAGAAATGATGGCCAGGATTTTCCAGTCAGTGAAAAGTCAACAGTGTCACCAAATTTTCCATCCTGGCCATGATGGGCCCCAAACCAGCCAATGTGTTCCATTTTCAGCTTATTCAGTGCACCTGATTAGATCATATCAGACAATGGACTGCAGCACACTGGTTGGCAGACTTTTTTGGGACAGATGCGCTAAATGGGGCACAAGCTATGTGATAGCATCTCCACAATATCCCAAATCCAAATATCACACTGAACAAATGGTTCATACTGTAAATCATAAAGTGCAAGGAGACAAGATCTCCACATTGCTGTGTTACATTTAAGAGAAACACCTTTAGACATGGGCTTACCATCACTAGTAAAAATCATGTTCCGAAGGCAGGTTAGGATAACTTTGCTGTGCCATCACCTGTCCCATTTCTCAGAAATAAAAGAGAAACCTCTTGAGAAATAAGAGAGAATGAAGATTATATGTAGATGTAAAGTCCGCACATACACAAACAGTTTGAGTCATTCACCCTACTCAAGAAACTTGGTTACCCACAAAATGTATACAAAATATGCAATGAGCCTTGATCCTATGAAGTCACAGTACCAAATGGATCATTAAGAAGTTGGTAAAGGAATTACACAACTGTACAACACCTCACAGTCAAACTGTGTCTACAACACATCCAAAGATGGACTCAGAGACTGAAGTTGTGGGAAACCACTATGAAAACAATTAGCATTCCAACAATAAAAAAATTGTCAACACATTAATAAGTACATCCAAGTGATCAGCCTATATCTCAGTATGAGAACAGGAAAGCTGTTAAACTCTTAAATGCTTAAACTCTTGAATACAGGGGTTTTTTGGGATAAATAGTATTCACAACTACCTTAACATATATGTATTTTCACTCTTAATAAATGTAATATATCTTGGAAAAAAGGAGGATGTTATGATATTGCCCTAGCAGAGAATATGCTAATGAGGAAGTGGACAGTATGCAAGCCATGTGACCACAAGTACTGTTCAGAGTAGCTTTCAGTCGAGCTGAGCGAGCAGCACGTGGTGGGCAGGAATTGCTCTGTGCATTCTTGCTAACAGTAGTTGTTGAATCTTTATACAAATCTGTCAACTGAACTATCTTGCACTCTTATCTTCAGATAAAACGAAACCTACGTTTGTTTAGTTTACCAGTCCAACATGAGATTGGTAAAGATTCGGCAGCAATGGCCATTATCCATTATGGAGTTCTGAAACAGCTTCACACAGTTTCACAAGAGCAGCAACAAATAATGTAAACTCCAAAAGGATTTACATTAAAAAATATGATTTTTTAACTACAAAACACAGCTAAGTAACTTTCTGAAAATACAACAAATTGCAAATATTTGCCAAAATAAAAAATACATTTTAAAATTACTAAACCATTACAATTTATTATTCTTTTTAGCCTTGTGTCTCTCCAACATTTTAAAAATGCAAACAATGCTTAAGTTTATCTTTATTGTAGACATCGAATTCCCACAGAAAAGCTGTACAACACATTGATACTAATGTTTAACCTGGTGGTGGACAAACTGGAAAAATCAAGTCCTGCTCCCAAACATAGCAAGTAAATTTTCGTGGGGACAAGAACGTGTCCAGCTCAGGATTTTCACATGCACATTTCACGCAGGTAATCGGGAGCTGCCTCCACTCAAGTTGGATTTTGCAATCACAGGTGTTTGAAGCTCTATGTGTGCAGAGTGGACTTGGTAGGATCAGGTCTGAACATATTGCATTTCTTTGGGTAGCCAGAGAACTCCTTTGCAGTGGCTCAAGTACCCTTGTAAAATTATTTCTACACTTTTCTTTATGCTCCAGAAAGACACATTGTGATCTGTGCAAAGGAAGATACAAGATAGTCATGGTACCCTTTCATATAGATGCTATAGAAGCCAATATGAACAGCTCGAGGCCACGGGGAGGGCTAAATATTGGGAGGAAGAGATAATGCCACACACACTAAAAAAAAAGACGAGAGGCAGGAAAACCAGGTACTAATCTGTGGGAATAGTGCACAGACCTAGGACATCCTACCTCAAAACGACAGAGAACTAGTGTTGAAGGCAACTGAGGCTAAGTTGTGTGGTGGTGATCGGCATCTGGTGCATGATTCAGCAGCAACTCGAGCCTCAATCCCATGCCCTGCCAATGAATGTGAATGTAACCAGTGGTTTCAATTTTTATGCCTCAGAATATTACCAGGACTCATCAGGAGGTATATCTGATATATCCAAGTCAGCAGCAGAGAGCTCCATTAAGACTGTAATTAATGTCCTGCTTGCTCATGTGAGAGTTCACATGCAGACAGCCATGTCCTTTCTCCAAATTAGCAGGCTTCCCACTGACAGAGGGTATTATCGATTGTACCCATGTTGCCACAAAGGCCCTTACGCATAAATTGAACAGCTTTGTCAACTAAAAGTCCTTCCATTCATTCAATGCGCAGGTAGTTAGTGACCACAAGTCTTCCTTCCAGTGTGTGCGAAGTCCCCTGGTACTGCCATGACTTCTTCATACTGATGTGTTCATAACTCTCAGCTATTTCAGGCAGCCCTCTTAGAACTTGGCTATTGACTCCCTTTCAGACTCTCAAATTGAGGCAGAGAACAACTACAGCAGCAGCTATGTTGTCTCAACGATAATAGTCAAGCAGGCCGTAGGCATTTTAAAAAGGTGTCTCCATCATTCAGTTGGAGCTCTGCAATATTCTCTAGTAAAGGTATCAATAGAAGTGGGGTGACGCATGCTGCAGCCTTTCCTTCTCCCCTATGTACTCAATGAATGGTATGTTTTTGGCTGCATAGTGCGCAAGAAACAATAATTTCATTGCATTCCAATACATGTGACAAAAATAAATCAAATTAAATCAACATTGCACAGCAAAGGGACCTGGAAATTGATAGCAATGATGCCATGGGCAGAGTTACAACCTTTGAGGAGGAAGATGAGGAGAATCAAGCCCCTGCCCATTCAGAAGATTCCAGAAAGGGTGAGGATGAAGAGGCCACCAATGGCAAAGCAGCTGGGAGGAATGACCATACAGCCATTGGCTGACTCTGTGCAGAAGGGGATCATCACCAGACATATCTATATGCAAAATAGAGTGTCATAAGATCCATTTATCTCACAATTGTTAAAGTGAGGCACAGGAGGTTTAGAGGGGAGTTGAGGAAAGGTTTTTAGATCCAGAGTGTGGTAAGAGTCTGGAATGCACTGCTTGGGAGGGGAGTGGAGGTGAGAAATGTCACATTCTTTAAAAAGTACATGGGTTAGTTGGAACTAATAGAGAAATGTAGCAGTTGAGAATTATTCCTCATCATGTTTAAGTATTTAAATTGGCAAAGATTATGTGAAGTATTTGTTATAATTAAACGGTATTGTTAAATAAAGTTGTTTTAATAAAAGCTTCCTGGTGGGTCAATAGAATTACACCTGGAGTGAAACACCTTACACTCACACTAATGCCAATATCAAAATATCGTTGGGATCTCTGCTAACTTCATAAGATATCTTGGGGTTTCTGATCTGATTTCTCACAGAGTCTAATTGCCATCAACCGGTCCCTAATGATTAACTTCCAAGTAAGTAACTTTTTACATTGTCAACAGTTACTCAATTATTCAAACACAAAGGAGCGAATCAAAATCAACCAATTTGACTCAATTACATTAAAACAGCTATAACCTTCACCATCATAGCTATGGGCCTCAACACATTACAAATGTATGTGACAAGAGATCCTTCACAGCCTGCCCCCTCGCATAAATGCCAGTGCTTGTGACGGAGGTGCCAAAGCTGTCGTTTTAAAAAAATAATTTTATGGGATATGGAGGTTGCTCGATCAGCCAGCATTAATTGCCCCATCTCTGGTTGCCAATCAGAAGGTGGTGGTGAGATGCTTAGGCCTGAAATGATGAAGAAGCAAGAACAGTTACCCCAACTACATTGGCATAATTCTGTACTAAAAAATACAACACCAAACACTAGTTTGTCCAGAAAATTATTGACCTGTTTTAAACTTCATATAAAACTTTTTATGAATTACACTTTTTAAAAAGTTCAAGAGTATCACTTGATTTAAAAAATTGTATTCAGAGAGTGGGTTAATTTACCTTGCATCCAAATCAGTTCTGGATTAACATTTTCATCACTGCTCTAAGTTAAACTGCTAATTCATCTAAATGTTGTTCTCAATATTGGTTATTAAAACCATACACATTAGCAATAACTAATTAAGCACAAAAGATCTCCTCAAGTGATTGGCATTTATAAAAAGGAAGTATGTACTTGTTTTCTTTCCATTCTCCTCACTCGGTCTTTGAAGAGACTGTTTCAATCTCATTGCCATGATGTGCCATCATCGCACAATAATTAGCACTGCTGCTTCACAGCGCCAGGGACCCGGGTTAAATTCCAGCCTCGAGTAACTGTATGTGTGGAGTTTGCACATTTTCCCCGGGTCTATGTGGGTTCATTCTGGATGCCCCTTAGCATCAGGGAGATTAGCAGGGTAAATACATGGAGTTACAGGGATAGGGTCCGTATGGGTTTGTTATCGATGCAAGTTTGATGGGTTGAATGATCTCTTTCTGCGCTGTAGGGATTCTATGATTTTGTGAAGTTTCACTAATACCATGCTTCCTAGCTTTACCAAATCTTGATGAGGTTTTGCTTTCTTATGATTTGAGATGGTCAGTAGTTTAACCTTAAAGAATTTATTAGGAGCTATTGACAAAGACCTCTGGATAAGTGGTGGTATTCAGGACACAGACTGTTCTACTCCCAGCTCTGCTGGAGCCTCACGGTTATCTCACTACTGACGTTACTCTTATGTCATTAATGTCATCATGGTCTTATTAATATATCCACTAACCCATCACTTGCCAGAGACTAGTAACCCAATAATTTTCCGAGCTCTTGCTAACGTTGAGTACTGGATAAACCCTAAAGAAACAAGCGCGCTGACATAGTAATTGTGTCAGAGACACCAAAAGCCCTTGAGGGGATATATTAGCCTGGAATCCCCAATCCCTGGATTCCACTGGTAATAACTATAAATACTGGCCATGTAGCTTTCATCCATTTTAGGCCTGTCTGTTGGGGGACTGTCTGCAAGTACAGGCACTTTATGCACTTTTGGCATTGCTAGCATATATGGACCTTACCAATAAATCAGGGGAAGTCTTGGGCAGGAATGACATAATCGCAAATGCAATTTTTCACTAGCTGACCCTGTGAAATAATTAATTTGCAGTTGCTTTAAAGTAACACAATAAGCGCAAAACAGTTTCAGCAGAACCAACACATTTTATGTTACAATCAAAAGCAATTAAATGTGATGCTCAATAAGTTAATGGGGTAACTAATGAAATGAAGCAGATGGGGAAATACGGGGCATTTTATTTCAGTATAACGCATGCTGAAAATTTCACACAACGGAAATAATACTGATCTCTGGTGATTGATTTCATATACACACCGCAGTCTTATGTGCTTTGATATTTAACTGGTTCACAGAATCATAAAAACTGACAGCACAGAAGCGGCATTCGGCCCATCTTCTCCATACCAACCAACAAGCAGCCTCCCTGCTTAATCTCACTTACTGGCTTTTGGTCTGCAGCCTTTTATGTTCCATCACGTCAAGTTGCATAAATGTTATGAGATTTTCTGTGTCTATCATACTGTGTGGGTTTGTTATCGATGCAAGTTTGATGGGCTGAATGATCTCTTTCTGCACTGCAGTTCCAGATCCTCACCACTCTCTTGGTGAAAACAATTCCCTTAAATCTTCTCTCTTACACTAAATTTATACTTTCTACTCATGGGCCCCTCAAGCCAGGAGAATAGGTCCTTCCTATCCACTTTATCATAATTTCAATTAAGTCTCCCATCGGCCTGTTTAGTTCCAAAGAGAACAACCTGAATCAGAATAATTCCTCACGATGAAGTTTTGCCAGCACAGGCAATATCCTCATAAATCTCTGGAAAAGGCATTCACATCTTTCCAGAACTGCAGAAGTTCTCTGGCTGTAGACTAACTACAGTTGTATATAGTTCCAGCATAATCTTCCTGGTCTTGTATTGTATCCATTGGCTAATGAAGGCAAGTACCCTACCTGCCTTCTTGACTACCTAATGTACTCACCCAGCTAGCTTCAGCGATCTGTGGAATGCATTCCAAGATCCATCTGTTCTTCTGCAATTCTCAGTATCCTACTTGTGCATTCCGTTGCCTTGCTCGTCTTCCTCAAGTATATTACCTCACAGTTCTCTGCATAGAAGTCTGTTTGCCGCTGTTCTGCCCACCTGGCTAGTCCATTGATAGGTCCTTCCTATCCACTTTATCATAATTTCAATTAAGTCTCCCATCGGCCTGTTTAGTTCCAAAGAAAACAACCTGAATCAGAATAATCCCTCATGATGAAGTTTTGCCAGCACAGGCAATATCCTCATAAATCTCTGGAAAAGGCATTCACATCCTGTGTTCTGAAGCTTTCAAATCATCGCTGCCATATACTTAAATAATTATTTATCAGGCCTGAATAAAATGACTCAGAATACTGTGGTAGAGAAAATATCAGTGACTAATGGTGCCATAACTGCCAAGTGCATAATGTTTAAAAAAAACTTGTCTGGACACTGATGTCAAATCTGAGCAGAAGACACACTCCAGACTACAGAAATGTATCAACATATTGGAGCTATCATTAGCTGTCAGCTGTTATGGCTATTTAACAGCATGGCATAAAGTTCAGAAACCTAAACATGAAAGCTACACATTGACTTACTTCAGTCAATATGTTGAGAAATATGATCATATTTGAATCATAGAATCCTAAAATCCTACAGTGCAGAGGGAGGCCATTTGGCCCATTGAGCCTGCACTGACCACAATCCCACCCAGGCCCTTGCATTTACCTTAGCTAGGCCCCCTGACACTAAAGAGCAAGTTAGCATGGCCAATGCACCTAACCTGCACATCTCTGGACACTGAGAGGAAACCCACGCAGGCATGGGGAGAATGTGCACATACTGAAAATGCTGAACATGTCGAGATATGCACTTTACCGAAAGATCAGATTTTTGGTAATAAAAGCTCATGATCAATAAGGAAATCTTTAGAATCAATTCTGGGATTTACTGAAAATGCTTACCTCGTGCAGCTACGCAACTTGCCAAAATATCGCACTTTTGGCAAAAGAGACTGATTGGCATTCAGGAAGTCTTTGGAAATGACTGGAGATTTACCCAAAATGTTTCCCTCATTCAGATGCTGACTTTGCCTCTATATCAGATTTTTGACAATAATAGCTCAACGCTGAGATTGGCGCATGCGCAGTAGGCCATAGTGCTGGCTTTCCGAATTCTGGTTGGCTTAATTGCAACCTCATCCCCCCACCCTATCCCTGACATGTCTGGCCAGCCCCGACCCTCTCACCCCCACCCCATCTCGATCTTCTCCCACCTCGGCAGTCCCAATCTCCCTGACACCCCTACCTCGCAGCTCCAACTCCACCTCCACACCTCGAAGACCACTCGATCACCCCCTTCCCTCCCTCTGCTCACAATCCTGACTTCAGAGTGGCAGCAGAACCCCCCTCCCCTCCCACTCATCTTTCCCCAGAGTCACTGCCTCCATTAGGCCACTGCCCAATCAGCACTGGGCCAGCTAATCAGATGTAAATCCCATCTGGTTCACTAATGCCCTTTAGGAAAGGAAATCTGCCATCCTCACCTGGTCTTGCCTACATGTGACTCCAGATTCACAGCAATATGGTTGACTCTCAACTGCCCTCCAAGAGTAACTAGGGATGGGCAATAAATGCTGTAAAAAGCCTCACAACAACAGGTTAAAGTCCAACAGGTTTATCTGGTAGCAAATGTTTACCCCAGTCCAACGCTGGCATCGCCACATCAATAAATGCTGGCCAGCCAGCAACGCCCACATCCCATGAATGAATAAAAAGAATTCTTAATTAAATAATTTGCTCAGCTCCACACCAATTTCTGGCAAGGAACCGATGATGCTGGAAATCCAGCAGCCAGAGACACACGGAGGATGTGGTGTCCAGTGGGAAAGCTGCTACATAGCTTCCGCTTATGTCTCCCAGCCTGCTGTACTACTACAGCAGCGCAGTGGGCTTGTGGAATCATTCCCTCTAAATGTGATTAAAACTGTTTGGATCAGCTGAACAGGGAGGAATGGAATGTAAGAAAGCTTCTCTATACCATAAGCCCTTCAAGTCTTGAGGTAAGGGAGCCAAACAAGGATGGATGTAAGAAGCATTATGTAATGATGGGAGGGTCAGATGAATTGTGCCTTGTTGGTCAAAAAAGGCATGTTGAGTGTGATATCAACCGCACGGCTAGAGATTGAGGAGTGGGCGGGGTTAACTGAATAAGAGTTAGGATAAAAGACAAGCACACCCACCAACCCCTCCCCAATCCAGTTTGCCAGGCAGAGAAGACAACCACCAAAGATAGCCTCTTGGATGTGCATGAATTGCAAGCTAGAAGTTACAAGAAGGCAAAGACTAATCTAAATCTGCATGTTCTATTTCCAAGATTGAAAGTGAAAATGAAGCTTATCTAAAGGCTTATGGGTGGCACGGTAGCACAGTGGTTAGCACTGCTGCTTCACAGCTCCAGAGACCTGGGTTCAATTCCCGGCTTAGGTCACTGACCGTGTGGAGTTTGCACATTCTCCTCGTGTCTGCGTGGGTTTCCTCCGGGTACTCCGGTTTCCTCCTACAGTCCAATGATGTGTGAATTAGGTCGATTGGCCATGCTAAAAAACTGTCCCTTAGTGTCCTGAGATGCGTAAGTTAGAGGGATTAGCGGATAAATATGTAAGGATATGGGGGTAGGGCCTGGGTGGGATTGTGGTTGGTGCAGACTCGATGGGCCCAATGGCCTCTTTCTGCACTGTAGAGTTTCTATAATTTTAAACTTGTTAATTATTACTTGGTGTATTAAATTGTATATTTTATCATAGATCACAGATCTGTTATGATGCAGGAGACCACTTGGCCTATCATGTCTGCATTTGTTCTCCAAATAAGCATCATGTCTTCGTGCTATTCCTCTGTCTTTTCCCTGTACTGCTGCACATTGTTTCTATTCAAGTAATCATTTAATGCCCTCGAATGCTTCAATTGAGCTTGTCTCCACCACACTTCCGGGTAGTGCGTTCCAGACCCAAACCACTCATCATAAGTTTTTTCACACATCACAACTGCTTCTTTTCCAAATGTGCCCTCTCATTCTTGATCCTTTGGCAAACAAGGACAGTTTATCCCTATATAGCTCCCTCATGGTTTTGAATATCTCCAGCAAATCTCCTCTGAGCCGCCTTTTTAGATCTTCTCATAGAATCCCTGTAATGCAGGAAAAGACCATACGGCCCATCAAGCCTGCACTGACAATGATCCCACCCAGACCCTATCCCCATAACCCCACATGTTTACACTGCTAATCCCATGGCACTAAGGGACAATTTAGCATGGCCAATCAACCTAACTCGAACACCTTTGGATTGTGGGAGGAAACCGGAGCACACGGAGGAAACCCACGCAGACACGAGGAGAACATTTAAACTCCACACAATCATCTGAGCCTGGAATTGAACCTTGGTCCCTGGTACTGTGAAACAGCAGTGCTAACCACTATGCCATTCCTTCTCTCGAAAGAGAACAATCCCAAACTCTCCAATCCATCCTCATAACCGTAGTATATACTTGACAAATCATTCAATTGTTATAAATTGAGTTTTGTCAGCTGCAAACATGATTAATTAGCTTATACAAGTGGTGACCCAGAGTTCAGACCTGATTAAGATAGTTTGCATGATTATTTGTGACAATTCTGAATTTTGGATTTGTGACTATCTGACCAATACGCAGTCTGGGATGGGAAACCCTAAAGGCGTGCAGACACTTATTAAGATGCTCCAATAGCCAAAGATGCATTATGAATGGAGAACAATAGCATGGCATTTAAATTTATAGCATTAGCTTATGGGGAAGAAAAAGGCATGTTTTCTGTTAGTAATGTAAAGGAACCATTAGAGGGATATCTTATCAAGGTACGTCCTTTGAATAAATAATAGTGTTTATCCAGGGTTGGATAGACGAAAAAAAGCTAAAAGTTGACAAGGAAAAGAATGTTTTAGCTTATGGAGCATATCAATGTGCTCAGAGATAGTGAGGTTATCAAGTAGAAGGACCATGAGATTGAATGTTTAAATAGGCAGAGGATCCACCATGCAAGAAAGATCAGGAGATAGATAAACTAACTCAGAATGTCAGTAGTTTAGAGTTAGGAGCTGAGCAGTCAGCTACTTTATTGCAGCAGACAAGCACCTGCAGCTTAAATGCAGGAACGGTTTTGGTTAAACAGGAGTTTACAAAGTGTCAGAAGAAAAATTAAATGCTGAAACAGGAACTTGTAGTTGCTGGGGACTCTTAATTGAAGTGATTGAACAGCCTTATATAGGAGTGCTTCACTCCCTTTGAAACCTAAGGCATTGAAACTAAAAGGGAAATGAGGCAAGTGACAGGGCTAGTGCTAGCTGTAACACAGTAAGAAGTCTCACAACCCCAAGTTAAAGTCCAACAGGTTATTTGGTAGCAAAAGCCACTATTTTTCAGAGCGCTACTCGTTCAAAGGATGATCGATGGCTAAGTTGGATGATTTTCCTTAGAAAAAAGAAAACATAAGATAGAGGTATTGAAAAAGCATGAGGACTCAGAACAAAACAGATAGGGAGAAACTGTTCCCATTCATGAAAGGTTTAAAGGAACATTGGGACATATGAACAGTAATGGCCATTCAGCTATTTGCGCCTACACCACCGTTCAATACAATGATGAATAATCAGATGCTTCAATGCCTTTTACGCACACTCTCCTCACAATCCTTTGCATTATTGTTAATCAGAAATCTATCCATTGCTATCATAAACATATTCAATGGCTGAGCTTCCGTGGCACTTTTGGTAGGGAATTCCAAAGATTCACAACCCTCTGTGTAGAGAAATTTCTCCTCATCTCGGTTCTAAATGGCATCACCCTTATTTTGAAATTGTGCCCTCTGGTTCTAGATTCCCCAACCAAGGGAAACATTTCACCTCCTCATTTTCTTTAAGTATTTTGTAGGTTTCAATGCAATCATCTCCCATTCTTCGGATCGCTGGAGAATACAAGCCCAGTTTGCCCAGTCTCTCTCCTTAGGACAGTCATTTCATAATTCTAACAGAAAAAGATTGAAAATTTATACTTAAAAAGTGGTAATATGTTAATTAGTTAGTGTGTGGCACCACCACCACACTAAATGGAATAGATTTCAAACAGATCTAGCAACTCAAAAATGGGCATCCATGAGACACAGAGGGCCATCATCAGCAGCAGAATTGTATACAATCATATCTGCTCATGGCCCAGCATATCCTCCACTTTATCACTGCCACCAAGCCAAGGAATCAACTTTGGTTAAATGAAGAATGCAGGAGAGCCTGCCAGGAGCAGCTTCAAACATACCTATAAATAAGGTGCCAACCTAATGAAGCTACAACACAGGACTTTGTGCATCCAAACAGCAGAAGCAAAAATGATAGATACAGCTTAGTGAACCCATGACCAACGGATCAGACGTAAGCACTTTAGTCCTGTCACATCCAGTTGTGAATGGTGTTGGACAGTTGATAAACTCACGTCCCATCCTCAATGGTGGGACAGTGCCACGCATCATTGCAAAAGACAAAGCTAAAACTTTTGTAGCCATCTTCAGCCAGGAGTGCCAAGTGGATGATCTATCTCGGCCTCCTAAGGTCTCCAGCATCGAGATGCCAGTCTTTAGGCAACAAGATTTAATTCCATATGGTAGTAATAAATGGCTGAAGGCACTGGATTCAGCAGAGGCTGAGGGTTGTGACAATATTTCAACAATAGTATAAAAGACTTACGTTTCAGAATTAGCCACACCCCTGGCCAAACTGTTCCAGTACAGCTACTACCCGGCAATCTGCGAAATTTCCCAGTACGTCCTATACATAATGCAGGACAAATCCAACCCAGCCAATTACCAACCCATGAGTCAACATCGATCCTCAGCAAGGTCATGGAGGCTATCCTCAGCAAATATATATATCATCATCAGCTGGATCCCTTTATAAAGTAATTTTTAAATGCTTTTCAAAATGGATAATTGCTGAGCTGTCAGGATGGCTCCAGCTGGACACATGCTGGCTTCTAGAAGTTTCTGAGCAGTTTCAAAGTTAACAAAGGCAAACACTGCAAACCTCTGGAATGTAACACTCCTTGCATAGCATAAACATTCCAGTGAAGGCAACATGCTTTAGCAGACGGATTTGATTTGATTTATTATTGTCACATGTACTACCATACAGTAAAAAAATTGTTTCTTGCATGCTATATAGACTAAACATACTGTTCATAGAGAAGGAAACAAGAGAGTGCAGAATGTAGTGTTACAGTCATAGCTAGGGTATAGGGAAAGATCAACTTAATGATCGAATTAAAGCATTGTTAGGGAGTTTAAAAGAGTTAGATTGAAGTTTTAGAAGCATAGAATGAGAGCAAAAGATAGAATTAGTCGGTATGCTGGACACAGCTTACAAGAAGACACCACTCTCCAGCGCCATCTTGAAAATTCCACCAGACAAGCAATCTACCCCAGCCATTTACGAACAAAAGCATCATGCAAATCCTAATCCTAATAATGGTGCTAATGGTTTGATTTCAACCGGGCGACTGAGTTAGTCAACTGAAAACCAATGTCTCCGAGAACAAAAAGAGTCCTGATTCCAAATAAACATCCCAAGATTCTGGTCATGGGAATATGCTTTCCAACATCGAGGAAGAAGGGAATTGGCTATATATATTCAAAAGCCATAGTGAGAGGAGAAAGAGGGGGAATTTATGTTGATCTATTGTTAGCAATCCTGGGTTGCCAGCATATGGGTTTATATATTAGACTAAGAGTCACCAGGTTGTGAAATGAGAGTCCAGAAATGGGAAAAAGAGCATAGCAAACATGTATCCTTACATATGGGGACGTAATGTGTTACTACTAATGCTTGTAAGATGAGTTATGGAAAAGGTGGTGTCCCATCTCAGAAATTACCTTTTATTTCAAGCCTATTCAGGTTACCCAGATTGGAAGTCATGTCATATTTCCCATACCAATCCATAAGCATAGAACCACAGAATCCCTACAGTGCAAAAGGAGGCCATTCGGCCCATCGAGCCTGCACTGACAACAATTCTACCCTATCCCCATAACCCATGTATTTTATCCTGCTAGTCCCACTGACACCAAGTGGCAATTTAGCATGGTCAATTAACCTATTCCATACCCTTTTCATTCCCCCAACCTTTCCCGCCACACCCAACCCTCCCCTCCCCACCATCCCCCCAAACTCTCCCTACCATTTCCCCAAAACTCTCCCCACCATTCCCCAAAACCAATCCACATATTCTCCCAAAACTCTCTCCTCCACACTATTCCCCCCCAATCTACAAGTAGATATTTCAATGTAAGCAACAGCTCAATTTGGACATCACTAACATCACTTTGCTTCCCAACTTCATAACATCACTCAACTTCTCTCCTCAAAGCAGTACAGTCATCTCAGAGGGTTGTGGGGCTTAAGGAGATAAAGGAGGAAGGGCGTGAAACCACAAGAGGGATTTTAAATGGATCAGAATTTTAAATCATGGCATTACTGAACCAGAACCGGTGTAAATTGGTGCGAAACACAGAAAAAGGATAATAGCACTCAATACTTAAGTTTCTTCACTGATTTTCCTTTGTCTTGATCCATGTACATAGATTCCTAATATAGAATGTATCTGTGAAGATGATCCAAAGGCATCTATATCCATTAGGGGAAGAGATGGCCGAATGGTATTATTGCTACACTACTAACCCAGAAACTCAGTTAATGTGTTTGGGGACCTGAGTTTGAATCCCGTCACAGCAAATTGTGGAATTTGACTTCAATAAAAACAGCTGGAATTAAGAATCTATTGATGACTATGAAACCGTTGTTGGAAAAACCCATGTGGTTCACTAATGTCCCTTAGGGAAGGAAATTCACCAACCTTACCTGGTCTGGGCTACATGTGGCTCCAGATCTACATCAATGTGGTTGACTCTCAGCTGCCCTTGGGCAACTAGGGATGGACAACTAATGCCGATGGTGTGGCGATGCCGGCGTTGGACTGGGGTCAGCACAGTAAGAAGTCTCACAACACCAGGTTAAAGTCCAACAGGTTTATTTGGTAGCACAAGCCACAAGTTTTCAGAGCGCTGCCCCTTCATCAGGTGAGTGGGAGTTGTGTTCACAAACAGGGCATATAAAGGCACAAACTCAATTTACAAGATAGTACCATTCTTACAGCAATTAATGCTGGCCAGACATTGATCCATCCCACAAATCACAAATGAATATTGTGGAAATATAGTGGAAATGCCCACATCCCACAAATGAATAGAAATGAATAAAAAAAGTAGTATTTTAAGAAATAAGCAATTTGTGCAGAAATTTTCCAGATCATTTTCCACGACCTTGATGGAAAGCCACTGGAAACCCAGAAATTCAACATTGTTTACTTTATTTTTCCAAGATTTCTATGGCTGTTATGTTGATGTTACGAATATTTACCCTGAAAATGCTTAACAATGGATCGAAGAATTCATTGCGTTCAAAAATAAAAGCTGTACAATGGTAATTGAAATTTTGTAGTTCATGGGGAGTGCAGCTCAAACATAATTTATTTTACAAAAAAAATTTTGAGCATTCAATATTGTTAAGATTAATAAACCTATAACTATACCTCCGTTCTCGTGACTATTCCCAATTTATATTGCATCATAATCTCTTGGTAGTCAAACATAGCAATAGTTTTGAAGGAGTACTCAGTGCTTGATAAATATATTTGATATTTTTAATAGAAATGCAACCTTATTTTCCAAATGTAAAAACTGAATTAAGGCCAGTCACAGATGGCGGGCTTTTAGTCACTTGCAATTGTATTGAGAGCACCCAAACCCGTTTCATGTTAGACACTTGCTTTACAAAGATTGCCTTGCCTAACAGCAAAGTGCAGCACTTCAAGTGGGGATGCATTCAATCTGCGCTCAACTGGAAAAACTGCAGATGAAAGAATAGTGTCACATGTCATTTGATCAGCATCTTTAGAACAGTGACCACAGCACATGAATATTACCCACATAATTAGAAAAACGAAATGCATAATCCTTTCAGATTTTGGCTACTCACAAAGAGTTTAAAAAGTGTCGGTTTAAGAATAAACCTCCCTTGGAAAATTCATGTTGGTCACAATTTTCTGGGCCCATTCATCGTGAGCAAAAATCACACTGGGCCACTAACTCTCATGAATGGGCCATAACAGGATTTGCAGCAGCGCGATCTCAGTGTGAGATGTTCCCTGCCCCCACAGTAGCAACATACTCAGGTTCATGCCCAGCAATTACCATGAGTTAAAATTGATTTAAATGATCTTAAATGCCTTAATGCCGTAGTTTCCGGGGTTGTCAGATGTTCCCCAACCCACCAGCGTGATGTCAGGCTAGCATGAATCACTACTGGCTTCCAAAAATGGAAAACAGATGTAATGACCATGCTGGACGCTCAGAGGTGAGTTTAGCCCCCGGATGGTGAGAGAAATGGCTGGACAGTGCCCTGACATAACCCCCTAGAAGCCTGGCAGTACCAGGAGGGTGGTTCCTGATATGTAGCGATGCCAGACATGATGGAAAGGCGGGGGGGGCGGTGGTGGTGGTGGTGGTGGGCGGAGGGCACTGAAACCCCAATGTTGGTGATGATGGAGGGGTAGGCCTTTTACTTTCACTTTGACAGCGGGGTTATTTTAAAATGGCACCCCGGTCTCTGTGGAACCAGGCTTGCTGACTCAAATCAGGCTCCACCCTTCCAAAATGAGTCGCAGCAAAATTGCATTTTTTTTGGACAAGTGTCAGAAGATCTGGAGTGAAAATCTGGCTATGTTTCTGGGGCAAACATACCAGCTTTCAGTCAGAACTTAACACTTCTAAAAACATTCCATCTATTGTTTAATTCTTCTTTCAAATTGCAGGTCTGTGCACATCTACAAAGTCTACAAATTGAAGCCCACAGGATGCATTAGTTCTATCACATTTCACTCCAGTCCAGGTAAATCGGCTTTCCCAAAGGTTTACAAACTAATTACAACATATAAACATATCATTTGATCCACTTACTCTCTTTCTTTCACGTGCATATTTAGCTTTACCTTAAATGCCAACTACTGCTTGTGCTGAGTTTGTGTAGGAATGCAGATTTGGGAATTCAGGGGAACAAAGTCTCGCGAGATTAAACTGAAATCCTGCGAGGTGTACCATTGTTGAGGCTGTCTAAGGTGGAACAATCTTTGGAGAGAATTCCAAGGTGGGATCTTCAAAAGATGAAGGCTGGAATTTCTTGTAAGAGAGATGCAGAACCCTGGGATTGGTTGATTCTGTTTACTGAGGTCTAGGTTAGTGGGAAAACCATGGAATCTGCCCTGGTCATATTTACCAATTATTGTGCCGTGTGATGTATTCGACCACAGTTTGCCTGTTAATTCATAAATATGCTAGAATATAGATTGGATATTATGAATTGGTTTATCTTTCAGACCTTGTAGAGTGAATTTTGTTCTTGTTTTCTTAGCAAATGTCCTTAACATCAAAATTTGTCTACTTCAACCAGTACATTACTAGTTTCTAACCAGACCATACTAAATATTTCAAGATCTGGTTCTGGATCATAAGTGTCATGTCCCTGTATCTAATAATTTAATTATACCCCTGACCCTTTCCTGCCCATTGTTGTGTGGGAGGTGGAAAGAGTGGTCAGAAATGCTTATTATCTAGAACTATTGTTCTAATTAGCAGAAACTCTGGTGATTCGTCAGTGCAAAGATAGACAGAAAAACATATTTTAATGATTTAATTTCCAAAACGCCATAGGAGGTTATTTAGAATGCCATTGTTTGGCCAAAACCTGATTGTCAAGAATTTGACCAATTCTTATCTGATGTAGGGTGGAATCTTCCATTCTCTGCACAGAATGCTGGCTGAGGCGAGAAAACAGCTCACAGGCTGCTGCAAGAGGTCACAGCCCAGGCAGCCAAGTTGAAGATTACCTTCCATATCTTTTTAAAATGGGCAAAAACCTGATGTAACTAAATTAGTTAATCTAAACAGTTTTAAAAGTGAGGCATTATCTTTCTTAAAAATACATTAAAGTTAGTTTAAAATAAACCTTCATAGCTTTTTGAACTGAAATCAAGTCACTGCTAGTTTAAAAAAAACTATAAGGAAGATTTTCTAGATATGTTATTTAATATTGATGTTTTAAAATATTATAAAGTATAACTGCATATTTGTATGAAATAACTTGGTAGGAAAAATGTGATAAAATTTATTTCATTAAGCAACAATTAATCACTTTATTATGTTGGGTTTAACCTTTTGTGTGTATCCCTGTGGACTGCAAAGAACTTTGTGTCCTTAGCTTTCTAAATTCTTTCAGAATTCTGACCTTGGCTGGAACTACAAAGCCTTAATGGAGCAATCTTGGGTACAAGTGGCCACTAGAAGCAGTGCAGAGGCCACCCTTCCTGCCATCCTCCCATTTTATGACATTAACTGCTATCTTCATGAGCGAGCAAGGTCAGGGGATGGGTAGCTGGGTCAGGAGTGATGGAGGGTATTTGTGATGGGGTGGGTTGGGTTGTGTTGCTAATCACTAAGTTACACAAGAGATTAAAAAGCATAATCATTCTAGGGTAGGTATCCAGGTAAATCGTGTTAATTTAACGCAGGCTTCTGACACAGATTAATGTAAGAGACATTTGCAGAGCGTCCAGGCAACACAGATCAGCCTTTTCAAAGCTCAAACTACCAGGCACCTTTACTTCAACATACTGAAAAACAATGGGTTATTTGATGATCAAAATGGCCAGATACTTTATACTATTAAGTGCTTCACTTGCACCCTTGTCTGGTTTCTGAATATTATATTTTTTTATTTCTTCGTTCATGGTACATGGTTCTCATTAGCTAAGCTTATTCCATTGATCAATCACTCTCCACTGAGTTCTTGTGTTGACCCTAGCGGATTCCAGCTCGGGAAAGCCATTCCTTGTCAGCTAAAGCTGAAATTCATTGCTTATTTAAATAAGTTAATGATAATGCAATGTGGGCTTTCTTCCTCGACTCCAAACATGCCCCAGTGAAAATTGCAAGTGGGTAGAATTATGTCAGGCTCCCAACCCACCTGTATCATTGGAGGATTTAATCTTTCACCTACATGTGAATCCACCCATACCACTCCCCAGCACCACCACCTTCTCTCCCACAGGAGAATCTCGCTAGCAAGAAATGATTTTCCGATTCTCCCAGCCCCGCGCTGATGATGTAATGAGATTCCTGCCCAGGAAGGTTGGGAACCTTATTTCAATACACTTTGATACATTTAGCAGGCTTCCCTGCCATATCACCCCTCTCCCCACATCTGCAATTCCACCCTTCGTGGTTTACAACTACTTTCCAAATTGTGGGAACCAGGCAAAGTGAAGCTGTCAGCAATGCACGGGTAAGAATAGCCCTCAGGGGGACGGGGGAATTACCAGTACCTTACCACTATCCATGGAACCCTACCACTGCCCCTGACACCCTGGTAGTATTGGAGGCGCACTCTGGGGAGCTCCTTTGGCCCCTTGCGCTTGGGTGTACCTCCTTGTGCATGTGGCAGGGTTCCTTATGGGCATAGGGGGAGGGGATTGCTCAATGTATGTGCTGGAGGGGGTTCCTGTGTTTTACGTTGGAAACCGGGATGCCTTTTTTAAAGGGCATCCTGATCCCAGGATTCCCAGTTGCCAGTTTTTTTCCTGCCCTGCCCCATATGGGCCACAACTATTGAACATTTCTGCCGAGAGTGCTGGACTACCTGGACAGAAAACCCAGCTGTGCAGCCTGCGTGCTGTTTTCTTGCCTCAGCCAGCATTCTGTGCACAGAATGAAAAATTCCACCCTATGTTCCTGCATACAACAGATGAGAGAAATATTTGGGGACACGTCATTTAATATTGTTATTCAACTCATTAAGTCTACCTCTATAAAATAAGTCTACCAAAGGACTGGGGCCAGAGAGGGGAATATCAATGGACAATTTCAAGATCCACTTTCTCTGATCATTATCACAGAACTGAAAAGTTTCAGAAAATGGCACATCAATACATTATCAAAGCTATAACTACAGTAGGTAAAGCAACAAAACCATTTGACAACCGCTACGCTGCTTCAATATCGCTCAGCTTAACCTTGAATTATATTTCCCTTTTGTTCTAATTCCTCCCTTCAGTTTTTCATATTTCTTTATAGCACTATTCTTTTGTATTTGAAACTATTTTGAGACACATGATTGCATAAAAGGGTGACAATGTCTGTACTTCACATCTGTTGCAGAATTTAACTGGAGCTTAAAGGTTAGACAACACAATATACAATTTACTAAAATAACTGGACTCTGAGCTACGGCAGATCTCTTGCCATAATTCAACCAGAACCCCTGAGGAAACAACGGAGACCAAGTGAGAGTTCCATCATTTCTGGGAATTTGTTCATTCACATTTAAAGAGGCTACACAAGGCAGATGACACCTGGATGCAAGGCCCCAAGGTTCCCACTGAGAATATTTATTCCTGATCCAGTTAAGACCCGGGTGAATTTTACCATCCTGTCCGCCACGGGAATCGGAGCATATGAGGGGCGGACCATGGAAAGGTCCTTTGACATCAGGTAGGATTTTCTGGTTTTGGGGCAAGCAAGGCCGGAAAATCCTGCCCCCAGTGTTTGTATACAGAGCGAATGGAGGCGAAGCATCGCTGGCTTGCCAATCCCCTCAAGGACATACATTAACCCACTGAACCAAATGGGGCGATTCTGAGCCCCGCACTCTCCATCTGCGGGAATGATGGCACGTGTTCAAAACTGGAGCAGAGAGAAGAGAGCACGGGATGCCAGCTCTGGACTTTGAGGTGGGTGGGGGTGGGGAAACGGGGAAGGGGCTAGTGATTGGGGACAGATGAAGATAGAGAAGTGCCGACTCTGATCAGTGGGGGAAGGGGATCAGGTTTACTCAAGCTTTGTTTGGCACCCTTTAAAGATGGCATCATGAGCTCTGTGCAGTGGGGTTTTGCCAGCACATTTAGGCCCCACCCCCCTATGACAGCATGAAACACCACCCGCTTGATTTTTTTTGGCAGTGTTGGAAGATCTGGAGAGAAACAGTCTGGTTTCTCTGGAGAGGAATATGCCAGTTTTCTGGCCAAAACAATACTCTGAAGGGATTCTATGAGGGGAATCTTAGAAGTAGCCCATTCTGCCCATCGAGTTTGTATCAGCTCTTTGAAAAAGCATCTCACACGGGCCCTCCCCTCCACCCTATCCACATAACCCCACACAGCTACCATGGCTAATCCACCTAACCTATGCATCTTTGGACTGAGACAGGAAACCTGAGCACCCAGAGGAAATCCACTCAGGCATGGGGAGAACATGACCCACTGTAGTGGTGTTCTACGTCAGACAAGTAACCATGATTCTCTAAAAACTCTGGAACTACCTGAAACATATGGAACCAATGTCAATGTTGACTGCTGCTCTCAGTGAGGATTTAAATTCCAATGGGAAAGGCAGCAGGATCAAGCATCAGAGAAGAGAAACAAGGTGCATAGAGAGCTGGGAGAGGCAAGCGCTTAATGGAATAAAGAGCAGTCCTGAAATTTGAGAGAGCAGATAGGGAGAAATGGAAAGCAGAGGCTTGGGAGTGCATATGTATAAATTCAGGGTGTGACAAATAGATCGGTGAGCTGCAGGCCAAAACTGCCACATCAGGCTCTGCTTTAAAGGCAATAGCAGAAACCTAGCTTAATCAAGCACTGGAATGGGAATTTAATTTTCCTGACGACAAAGTATTCAGGTGGAATATTGAAAGCAGTTTTGAAAGTGGAGTCACAGGTGGACAGACTGGTGAAGAAGGCATTCAGCATGCTTGGTTTCATTGGTCAGAACATTGAATACAGGAGTTGGGACATCTTGTTGAAGTTGTACAAGATATTGGTAAGGCCACACTTGGAACACTGTGTACAGTTCTGGTCACCCTCTTATAGAAAGGATATTATTAAACTACAAAGAGTGCAGAAAAGATTTATTAGGATGCTACCGGGACTTGATGGTCTGAGTTATAAGGAGAGGCTGGATAGACTGGGACTTCTCTCTCTGGAGTGTAGGAGGCTGAGGGATGATCTTATAGAGATTTATAAAATAATGAGAGGCATAGGTCAGCTAGATAGTCAATGTCTTTTCCCAAAGGTAGGGGACTCTAAAACTAGAGGACGTAGGTTTAAGGTGAGAGGGGAGAGATACAAAAGGGTCCAGAGGGGCAATTTTTTCACACAGAGGGTGGTGAGGTTCTGGAACAAGCTGCCAGAGGTAGTAGTAGAGGCAGGTACAATTTTGTCTTTTAAAAAGCATTTAGACAGTTACATGGGTAAGAGAGTTATAGAGGGAAATACGCCAAATGCGAGCAATTGGGGCTAGCTTCCAAGTTTAAAAAAAAGCGGCATGGACAAGTTGGGCTGAAGGGCCTGTTTCCACTATAAACCTCTGTGACTCTATGAGTAAGGAAAGGATGGATGCGAGTATTCATCAAAAATACTGTGCTTGAGAATTCAATGAATCCATTTGGTTAAAGTTAAGAAGCAAAACAGGAGTGGTGATACTGCTGGCTGAATACTATAGACTGCTAAATAGTGAGAAGGAGATGGAGGAACAATTCTGCAATTAAATTTCAGAAAGTTGGAAAAGAGAATTTATAATGGGGACTTCAATTATCATAAGAAGGTGCATTCATAATATCACCAAACAGGTTGATAAGCAACTTATAAACCAATTTGCCCAATGGCAGCAGGTAAGAAAGGGAGAGTTCCGTGGTTGGCCATACGGCAGAAGGCAACAGCAAACCACTGCAGCACTTCGCCAAGGATAATCATGTATCAGTCCAATAGAAGTCCACGATTGCCAGTGCCTCTCATAGGACATGGTACCTGAAGAGGTGGAGGAGACATGAGAAAAAACACATGCAAAATGTAAGGAGCGAAAAGAGTTCATGAAGTGTGTTCTGGAGAATTTTCTTGACCTGTGTATTTGTAGTCTAATGGGGAAGCAAGCAATGTTGGGTCAAGTTCTGGGAACAAAATGGGAAAGTAGAGCTTCTTTCAATAGCAGAACATTTGGGAAACAGTGATCATAATATCATTAGGTAAAGAGAGTAATTATGGAAAATGAGAAGGTGTAACCAAAGGTGAAAATATTCAATGGAAAGAGAGCCAATTTCAGACAATTGAAAAGTGATCCGGCCCAGGCGAAATGGAAAATGAGGATTACTGAGTAATACAGTAAATCAGCAATGTGAGGCCATCAAGTTGGAGATAGTTTGGATACAGATAAGGTACGTTCCTCCAAGCATATAAAGAAGGGCATCCAAATGTAGAATTCCCTGGAAGGCTAAAGAAACCAGGATTGAAATGAAAAAGAAAATGGAGATTAATGATAAATGCTAGATTCTTAATACAGTAGAGAATCTTCATAATGGTGTAGAAAGTTAAGCAGAATACAGAAAGCACAGGATAACTGAAAAGGAAAATTTGAGGGGCAACAAAATGAAAAGGAACAGATTAACTAATAAGCATAAAGGAGATTACAAACTTATTTTTACACACTTAGATATTAAAAGTATAATAAAAGGAAGCGTGGTTCAATTAGACACCAAAAGAAAATCTTCTTGTGAAGGTAGCAGGTATGCCTGAGTTGTGAAATGAGTGCTCTGTATCTGTCTTTACTCAAAAAAAGAGGATGCTGCTAATATCACAGTAAAGGAGGAACTTAAACAGCAGGCAGTTCTCAAAGTAGAAACGGCAACTGCTCCAGTCGAGAGTCACCCTAGGCTGCTGAGGGAAGGGTAAAAAAAGCAAGGCCACAGGACTGTTAAAAGTGCTACTTCATGGAATTGCTACTTACAAATATTATTATTCAAAAAAGGGGAAAAAGAGAAAAAACAGGTAACTGTCAGCTAGGTAGTTGATCAGTGGTGGCTATTTTGAGTTTGGTCTGTAGTAAGGGACAAGCGAAGCAGGAGTGGAAATCCAGAAGGTAGTACTAATGGAGCCTCAGCACTTGCAATTGTCCAATATGTTTTTGCAGGTTGCATGGATGAGATGGGGGGGAGGTGGGGGGGGGGGGGTGGAGAAGAGAGAGAGGAGGAGGTAAGGATGCTAGATGGTGAATAAACAAAATGTCCTTGGCATGGTGGTGCAGGAAGACACTCAAATAGGAGTAATAAATAGGAATGTAGTGATAATAGGGTACAATTTAGTCTCGAGGAGAGATTCAGTTCTTTGTAGCCAAGAGCAGGAGTCCAGAAGGCTTTGTGCCTGTCCAGCACCAGGGTTTGGGATACCTGCTCAGGGCCGGACAGGAACCTACAATGGAAGAGAGACAATCATGTTATTGTCAACTATACGGGTACCAATGACATACATAGGATTAGGAAAGAGGTTTTAATTAGAGATTTTGAGCAACTAAATTTCTAAAAATCTGCATGTTCTCCCCATGTCTGCATGGATTTCCTGGATGCTCTGGTTTCCTCCCACAGTCCAAAGATGTGCAGGTTCAGTGAATTGACCAGATAAATTCTCCCTCAGTGTACCCAACAGGTGCCAGAGTGTGGCAACTAGTGTATTTTCACAGTAACTTCATTGCAGTGTTAATGTAAGCCAACTTGTGACTAATAAATAAATAAACTTTAATTAAATCTTTAATGATAATCTTTGGATTATTACCTGAGCCATAAGCAATTTGGGTTAAGGTAAATAAGAACATAAGAACTAGCAGGAGTAGGCCAACTGGCCTCTTGAGACTGCTCCTCTATTCAATAAGATTGTGGCTGATCTTTTTATGGAGTCAGCTCCACTTACCCACCCATTCATCATAACCCTTAGTTCATTTATTGTTCAAAAATCTATCTAACCTTGCCTTAAAAACAATTGATGAGGTAGCCTCAATTGCCTCACTGGGCCACAGATTCAGAACCTTTTAGATGAAGAAGTTCTTGCTCAACTCAGTCCAAAACCTTCGCCCCCTTATTTTGAGGTCATGCCCCCTAGTTCTAGTTTCACCTGCCAGTGGAAACAACTTCCCTATTTCTATCTTATCTATTCTCTTCATAATCTTGTATGTTTCTATAAGATCCCCCCTCATTCTTCTGAATTCCAATGAGTATAATTCCAGTCTACACAGTCCCTCCTCATAAGCCAACTCTCTCAACTCCAGAAGCAACCTAGTGAATCCCCTCTGCATCCCCTCCAGTGTCAATATATCTTAAGATTCGACAGTTGAAAGCATGACCCAAAGATTGGCATGGGAGTTTCGATTCACAGGGTATTGGCACCAGTACTGGGGAAAGGAACAGTTTAGCTTCACCCACACCAGTGTGAATACACTCTAACCTCTTCAGAAGGAAACTTATTGTTTAGAAACACCAGTTTTGCGGAAATGTTTTTAGCACACCCAAGCATTGGAGTCATAGGTTATTTTAGTTCAGAACCTTGGGAATGAAAACATGGAAGCTATGTGGATAAGCTAAACAATTTTTGTTGCCGTTTTACAATGTTATATCATCGTTGAGTGAAAAAATTCTCCTCATCCCAGTCCTAAATTATCAGCCTGTTATCCTGAAACAGTGCTCCCAAGTTCTAGATTCCCCAGCCCGGGGAAACAACCTTTTCATGTATGCCCTTCAGAATTTTAAATGTTTCAATGAGATCAGTTTGCATTGTTCTAAGCTTCAAAGAGTATAGGCCCAATTTACTCAGCCTTACTTCATTGGACGACCCTTTCAACCTTGAGCCAATTTGTGAACCTTCACTAAACCACGTTCAGTGCAAATATACCTTAAATATGAAGACCAAAGCATAATGGGCAGGATTTTCTGGCCTTACTCGTCCTGAAACCGGAAAATCCCACCTGAGGTCAACAGACTTTTCCAGGATCCAGGCTCCGATTCCCCTGGCAGGCGGGATGTAAAATTCCGGCTATTGCTCTCTCATGTGGTCTCACCAAAACCTATTCATTTGGAACAAGACTTCCTTATTATTGTATTCCAATCCCCTTGTAATAAAGGCCAACATGTCATTTCCATGTTGCTTGTTGCACCTGCATGCTAACTTTCTATATTCCTTGTATGAGTACATTGCATTCTCTCTAGTTTCATTGAAACCAGCACTGGAGTGATACTTAATCAGAGTGTGAGGGGTTGGTGAGCTGAAGGAATTTGGTGAGGAGGGGAGGGAGATATTCCTTTGCTTTTTCTAACATTTTCACCCTGTAGGAATTGGTTGTTGCACGATTACAGAGGGCGGAGTGAGCTGTTTAGTGAGTATCCAATAATTGGTCAAGATCTTCTATTCCTAAAGTTTAAAATAGTAAAAGGAAGTTGTGACTAGATTAATAAATACGTGAAAGAAAATAAATAATTGATTACATAATTAAAGCACATAAGTATGGCAAGACAGGTGATGTGGGAGCTCGTGGTTACCAGTACAGCAATGCATCCATTGCATACATCCATTGTGACGAGGAGTGCTCCTGGGTCAACTGCTCTATGTGTGCTGAGTTTCTGTAGGAAGTTCATAGTGATCTTAGTGTCATGGATGTCTTGGCACTCTACATCAACATCCCCCACAATGATGGCATTGCTGCAACTGCCTCAATACTTAACGCCAATCTCCAGACGCAATTCTACAACCCATCTGCTTCATCCTGGATTACAACGTCTTCATCTTCAACAACCAGTTCTTCATCCAAACACACGGAATACCCATGGGGACCAAATTGGCACCTCAATATGTCAACATCTTTATGGACAGGTTCAAACAAGACCTCTTCACCACACAGGACCTTCAACCGATGCTATACACTAAATGCATCAATGACATTTTCTTCCTTTGGACTCACGGTGAACAATCACTGAAACAACTATTTGATATCATCAAAAATTCCATCCCGTCATCAGACTTACCATGGACTACTCTCCAAATCAGTTGCATTCTTGGACACATGCATCTCCATCAAGGATGGTCACCTCAGGACTTCATTGTACTGCAAGCCCACAGATAGCCTCCATGATGCTCCACTTCTCCAGCTTCCACCCTAAACATGTTAAAGAAGCCATCCCCTACAGACAAGCCGTCTGTATACACAGGATCTGTTCAGATGAGGAGGATCACAACAGACACCTACAAACACTGAAAGATGCCCTCAAAAACAGGATATGGCGCTTGACCCATCGATCGACAGTTCCGACATGCCACAGCAAAAAACTGCACTGACCTCCTCAGAAGACAAACATGACACACGGCAGACAGAGTACCCTTCGTCGTCCAGTACTTCCCCAGAATGGAGAAGCTACGACATCTTTTCTGGAGCCTTCAACATGTCATCAACGAAGATGGACACCTTGCCAACATCATCCCCATTCCCCACTTCTTGCCTTCAACAACCGCACAACCTCAAACAGATCACTGTCCACAGCAGACTACCCAGCCTTCAAGAGAACAGTGACCACGACACTACACAACCCTGCCATAGCAACCTCAACAAGACATGCCAGATCATCGACATAGATGCCATCATCTCACATGAGAACACCACCCACCAGGTACACGGTACATATTCTTGCGACTCAGTCAATGTTGTCTAACTGATACGCTGCAGGAAAGGACATTGGGGAGACTATGCTGACGCTCCGACAACAAATGAATGAACACCGCTCAACAATCACCAGGTAGGAGTGTTCCCTTCCAGTCTGGGAACACTTCAGCAGTCATGGGCATTCAGCCTCTGATCTTCTCCAAGGCAGCCTTCTTACGCAAGGATATTTTGGCCTTGGAGGGAGTGCAGAGGAGGTTTACTAGGCTGATGCTGGAGTTGAGGGGGTTGAGCTATGAGGAGAGGCTGAATAAACTAGGCTTGTACTCGTTAAGAGTTTAGAAGAATGAGGGGAGATCTCATTGAGACGTATAAGATGATGAATGGGATGGATAGGATAGAGGTGAAGAGACTCTTCCCGCTCAGAAAGGACAGTAGGACTAGGGGGCACAGCCTCAAGATAAAGGGGGGGGCGGTTTAGAACGGAGTTGAGGAAGAACTTCTTCACTCAAAGGGTGGTGAATCTCTGGAATTCTCTGCCTGTTGAAGTGGTGGAGGCTACCTTGCTAAATATTTTTAAGAAGAGGGTTGATGGATTTTTGATAAGCGAGGGGATTAAGGGTTATGGGGAGAGGGCGGGAATGTGGAACTGAGCCACGACAGATCAGCCATGATCTTATTGAATGGCGGGGCAGGCTCGAAGGGCCAGATGGCCTACTCCTGCTGCTATTTCTTATGTTCTTATGTTCTTAAGGCAGCTAAGAGGGGACCTTATTGAAACATATAAGATGATTAGAGGTTTAGATAGGGTGGACAGTGATAGCCTTTTTCCTCGGATGGAGAAAGCTAGCACGAGGGGGCATAGCTTTAAATTAAGGGGTGGTAGTTATAGGACGGATGTCAGAGGTAGGTTCTTTACCCAGAGGGTGGTGAGGGATTGGAATGCCCTGCCTGCTGCAGTTGTAAATGCGCCTAGTTTGGGGGCGTTTAAGAGATCCGTGGATAGGTTTATGGATGGAAAGGGATTGGTTTAGGTTAGAGGGTCATTGCTTTTTAACTGGTCGGCGCAACATCGTGGGCCGAAGGGCCTGTTCTGCACTGTAATGTTCTATGTTCTATGTTCTATAAGTTGAAATGGTCTTCACCTGAACTGTGTGCTTGGATCGGAAGCTGAGGGGGAGGGGGGGTTGGGGGAGAGTGTGGAGGATAGTGTGGAGGATGGTGTGGATTATGGGGATTTAGAAGGGATATTGAGGGTGAGAGGTTACTTTTAAGGCTTTGTACCACAAAATTAAATAATGTGCACTTCTCAAAATTGTCTTTTGAATTTAAACCAATATAAAAATAGCAGTCTACATTTTATTGTGCTCTGAAGTAGACATAATTCTGATTAAATACAATGTTAATGTACCAGGGGCTTCAGAATTTTGGGCCTCATCAAAGTGAATTTAAGAAGCTAAAAAAAAGGCATATTACAAAATAGGGTGTTAGGCCTGGATTCGATTCCCAGCTTGGGTCACTGTGCAAAGTTTGCACAGTGTCTGTATGGGTTTCCTCCGGGTGCTCCGGTTTCTCCCACAGTCCGAAAGATGTGCTGGTTAGAAGCATTGGCCATGCTAAATTCTCCCTCAGTGTATCTGAACAATTGCCTGAGTGTCACGACAAGGGGATTTTCACAGCAACTTCATTGCTATGTCAATGTAAGCCTACTTGTGACCAACAAATAAACTTTAACTTTGATTCACTATTGCCTGTTTTATTACTGTTGCAATGTCTGGGAATTAAATCCCTTTTTATCATTGAAAGATTGCTTCATGCAAGGTTTTACACATCTCTACCCCCTTTATCCGTTTACCATTCTGTTTAAAATCTAGCAGAAGGTGATCACATTGTGGGTGGAGGATTCCCAATTATTATGTATTCGTATTCATGCTTATTGGCTAACTGAGCTCAGCTGTATTAATGTACTGGCCGCAAGTGATGTCTTAAATTCCTAACACAGGACGTGGGAAGAGAAGCAGCAGCCATGTAAGGTAACACACACCTGGAAATAAAGCTCCATTGTTTTAAACCCTCTGTGCTTCCGAGCATCATTCTCCAATATACTACAACATAAAAACTGGCAATGAGGACAATGAATGGCATTTGCTAACCAACCGGGAAGACAAATTTACTGAAGAAAAAGTTGGAATAGATCTGCTGGAAAACAAGTTTTTTGCACGTGCTCTGCAGCAGTTGTAGAGCTGGGTGTGTTAAAAAGGAGGCTGAAGCCTTGCGAAAGAAAAATCAAGATAGCTGCTCGAGACATGTTGCGAATGTACATATGGGAAACTTCCACTATTAGAAAAATGGCAGGAGTTTTCATTGTCATTGGACTGTCTGAGCGTTTTGCCTATTTTACTCAGGCACACAAAATAGCTGAAGATATTAAAATGCCTCCTTTCTTGAGCGTGATGGGGGGAAAAGCGCTTAATCTCCTCCATTGTTTACTGCATCCTGAGCAGCAGATTGTCAATATTTTGCAAGCACATTTTTGCCATACCATTAGTGATGCAGAGTGCTTGAGATTCCACAAAAGAAACCAAGAAGAAAGGGAGGCAATTTGCGGCTGTGCTTAAAACACTTACAGTATGTAATGAGTTTAGAGATGTACTGAATGACACTATTCAGGACAGATTTGTCTATAGCCTGCACAGAGAGGCAATACAGAAATGTAGACTAATGGAGAGTAACCTCACTCTGTAAAAGACCATAGAAATTGTTGCTTCTATGGAACTGACTGCAAAGGAAGCTCAGTAATTGATACACAAAACAATAGCTCAATCAACATACAAGAACCTTGAAATTAGTACACGTGACCGGTGTGCTAGGCATTCTACAGCTGACTGCTGGCATAAAGACATAGTATGTTGAAGCCATGGAAGGTAAGGACACAAAGTGAAAATACGAAACAAGAACAAACCAAGACAGCATTTAAACAGAACAAAATGAGAATTGTTCATGCTGTACAAAAGGGTTGAGTAAACCAATGACTCACAGTCTGAGGAGGAATCATCATTGAATGTGCTAGACAGTGGCAATGCTACACATTGATCTTCGAACAATCCACTGCTAGATGGACAGTTAGTAAGGATGGAATGAGGCAGCAGTCTCGTTCATGCCAGAGACTGCTTAAACGCAGAAATTTAAACACGTTTGCTTAAAGCCATCAAGGATAGACTGAGGATATAAGCAGGTGAAATGGTTCCATTGAAAGGCAGCTTCGAAATAGCTGTGCAACTTATTGGACAAACAGCAGGGCCGGGATTCTCCCAAAGGTTTTCTAAATTCCCAACATGTGGGAAAATGGGAGTAAATCCCTCCAGCTTTTTTAGTGTGACTTCCAGAATGAATCTCCAACACTAAGTAGTGCAGAGTGTCCTAGCGGGATTCACCTTGGAAATCTGGGAACAGGGCCTATTCCCGCCTGAGAGGCCAGCAACATAGCGCTGAATGGATCACTGCGCATGCCTGATCTGTCAGTGCAGAGACTGATGCATTCACAGTGGCCCCCCGATTGCTGGCCTCCTGATCACTGGAAAGCCTTGCAACCACCATCACTGACATACCAATCCACCCACACCTCCCAATCACTCAATCGCCGGCCTCACAGACCAACAAATAAACTTTAACTCTGACTCACTTTTGCCTGTTTTATTACTCTTGCAATGTCTGCTTTAGTCCCAGGTCCACTAATGAAATGTAAATGGAGATTTCCATATTGCAAGCAGTTCCGCACTGATTTCTAGCACATAACTGATTACGCTGGAAATCGTAGTCACAAAGACTCATGGAGGCCGTGATGCCCAGCAGGAAGCCCGCAAAACGGTCCCCGCTGATGACCCTGGGCCCACTATGCTGCTTGAGCAGCATAGCAGGCTGGGAGAATCTCACCACCTCCCCGCCTCCCCCCCCTCCAGATTTGTCTCTCCATGACATGGCTTTGATTACCAGTACCAACTAAAACCACCACCAATGAGCTTCATGCAAAAATGAAAACTCCAGATGTTACCATCTGGAAGAGGCCAGACATTCACTGTCAACCATTTTGAAAGCGGCCACCTCCAGACAGTTTAACTTATTAACAGTGACTGACTGTTTATGTTAAACTTGGTCGGGACATTCAATTTAAGGGATTTATTCTTATTGGCTTACTAATCTCTGTTGTATTAATGTATTCATATATTCACCAAAAGTGGCGTCATTAATCCCCAGTACAGGAAACATGCAGAGAAGCAGCAGCCAAGTAAGAGTACACACACCTGTAAATAAAGATCCATTGTTTTAAAGCCTCTGTACTCCCTCGTGTCATTCTCCAATACACAATAGCAATCATACATTGTAATTCAGGTTAAAAAAAAATCTATTGAAATCCCAGAGAAACAGCATAAAAGACTTTTACCATAAAGGGTAATAGAAACCCAAAACTACGACTTAAGAGCTTCTAGAAATGATTTATCTCAGGAAAGTTTCTTATTTATTAATTACATGATTTCACTTTGTTTGCCTGTTTCTCTCACACTTTAAACAACAATTAGATAACAAAACTATTTGCATATCTATTTTGTATAAATGTAGTGCAACATCACATGGAGCCCCTGGATAGGCTTAAATTATAGAATCCCTACGATGCAGGAGGAGGCCATTTGGCACCAACTCTCTGAAGAGCATCTTACCCAGGTCCACATCCTTTGTCCTATCCCTGTAATCCTGAGCATTGGTCATGGCCAATCTACCTAACTGCACATCTTTGACTGTGAGAGGAAACCCACATAGACATGGGGAGAGTATGCAAACTCCACACAACCAAGGCAGGAGTCAAAGCCCTGTCCCTGGCAGTGTGCAGCAGCACTGTTAAACATTGTGCCACCCTGCTGCACAGTGCAACACAAGTGTATGAAAGTGGGTTGGCACCAGTAAAGTCAGAATGGTAAGAATGAATTGTTTTGGAAACATAGTGATTTCTTAGTAATTACTTTGTTAACATGGTAAGTCTTATCACATGGTGGGTAGCCGCCCCGTCTCTAAACCAGAAATTCTGGGTTCAAGTCCCACTCTAAGACTTGATGACCAACGAAGGTACTTTCATAATGTGGCCAACAGTTTGAGTATCAACAGGCAAAATCCTTCCAACACCCCCTCAAGCTGTAACTCTCTGGCAACAGGCTAGTGACCTATTCCAGGAATAACCTCACGATGAGATATCTTATAAATTGTGAGGAGCAGGAAGAGAAACAACAACTTTCCTAACATGAATTGATTGCCCCATGATTCATAGTTCTTGAAGATTCAGCATTGTGCCTCCAATTTCAACATTGCTACAGTCATTCTGCCTATTGCATGTAAGTGTAATGAAAGAAAGACAAAATGTACATTTATACAATGTCATAATGACCCAAATATCTTTTTAGCCAACTGAGTATTTGTGAGTTGCCATCACTGATCTAATAGCCCCGATTCCGAGACGGGTGAGGCTTGCAGAATGGAATTCTTTGTTGGGCTCGGGTGGGATTTTACAAACCTTGCCCAAACAAGGTTGTAAAACCCCAGCCAATGTTATCAAGTTGCAGATGAGGCTCGAATGGTCTACTCCTATTCTTAAACTGGATGGATGATGAGCTGGGCTTAATGGCCTTTGTCACCCATAATTATCTTGTGAACAGGGGATGGTATCATGGCTGGAATTCTATTTATTTTGTTGCTAATAAAACCTTACTGTGAGCAGGCTTTGTGGGGTAAATTTGCCAGGACATTAATGCTTAATGGGCTCAGAATGAGTCAGTAGCCTGTTTTGCACTGCATATAATGGCGAGAGTCTTTTCCACTGGTTTTAATCTTGTTCGTTTGGCTGCTTATCTATTGTCTCACTCAACCTTAGTGCTTTTATTTGGTTTTTTGAGGTATCTCGAATATAGCAGTAAAAATAAACAGATTGGGTGGAATTCTCCCATCTCACCAGCCATGGACATTGTAGCGGGCAGGACATAGACCATGCAAACGGTCCGTTGACCTAGGGCAGGATTTTCCGGTCTTGGAGCGAGCACAGCCAGGAAATCTCACCTCTATACTGTGCTTGATTGTATTATGACTTTGATGTGTCTGGCCATTTTCAGCTTAATAATGGGTTCATATCATCTTCCTTGGTGGAATAGTCCAAAAAAATCAAGAGATAACCCTCGAGAAAATTTCAAAAGAACACTTAAGAGGAAAAGAAACTACTGACCTCTGGGTGAGAGCTGGGAATTTACATTCACAAATCTCTGAAGGTAACAGGAGAGTATATGGGATCCTTGGCTTTACAGACACAGAATGCCAAAGAAGAGAAGTTGCACAAAACCTTTATAAAATCCTGGAGTATTGTGGTCAATTCTTGACACCAGACTTCAGGTAGAATGTCAGGGCCTTGGAAAATTTCAGAGGAAATTTACCAGATCGGTGTATGGGATGCATGATATCAGTTGTGGAGAGACTAAAGAAACTGGGATTGTTCTCCGTTGGGCAGTGAAGTTTAGAGGGAGGTTTAGTAAATGCACTCAAAATTATTAAATGCTTTGATAAAGTAGGTAGGGACAATTTGTTTCCACTAGCAAGAGATTGCGCACCACAGGACACAGATTCAAGGTAATTGGCCAAAAGGAACAGTTGCTATGATATGGAATTTCCTAACTGAAAGGAATCAGGTCCAATGACAACTTTTGAAAGGGAACTGGATAAATACCAGAATAGCAGAACATTTTAGGACGAAGGAGAAAGATCAGCAAAATGGAGTTATTTGAAAAACTCTTTCCAAACAGCTGGCACAAATATGGGGAGATGAATGACCTTATACTGTGCTGTAGGATTCTACAATTCAAGCAGCAACTCTAAAGTGGTACTCCTAAAATGCAATCTTCTCCCAGTGCACTCCCCTCACACCACTCACTCACGTATAGCAGCTGTTGAGAACTCAATATGAATTGCATCTTCACAGGCTGTCCTATTATCCTAAATAAAAAAAATTACACTGCACTTTGCCCAAACGAGTTACTTAATTTTGGAATATATATGCTGCGCAGAGTTTAAATAATTATTTTTTTCAAAGGGTGTTCCATTTGCAACTTATCATCCTAGCATTGCACACCACGAGCATCCCAGATCACATGGATCTCTGATACGAATAAACACACAGCAGTCGGGTTATGTATGCAGTTCATGTACTTGCAAAATGCAGGCCTACCATCGGATTATTCGTAGCTTGAATCAGGTAAATTCACTCTCAAGCTATGATAACACAAGGATGAACACAGGTTTGCACATCACACCCATTTTACAACGAAGATTACCATTACTACATTAATACGAACGCTGTACCTAAAACAGATGTTGATCGAATGAATGCTGCCTCCTATATCACCAGCTCTGCTTGTCCTCTTTTCTTTCAAATATTAGCTTCCCGTGATTTTGTGCCCATATATCTTACCTTTACATATTCAGGAGTTCTGCATGAGCCTGGTATCAGATGTGGGAAGATTGTCAGTTTTTACCCAGTGTGCATCCTCTGCCCAGATTTACAATACACTTTGATATTACTGATGTGTGACCTACACCAGTAAGTGCAACGTTAAATAAAACATGTAATGGAGCTCACTGGAATGGACTTCTCAGTTTTTATACTTCAACATACTGCATAAATTGGAAGAGGATTAACATTTAATCTTCATACCATAAGAGTTCAATAAATGATGCAATTAACAAGTTGGGGCAAAAATTCCTCAATTGGAAAAAGGCATTGAATGTGAGTTCTAAGCAGGGAGATTTAGTTACATTTAAAAAGATGGCCATCCCTGCAGCAACAAAAGAAAACAACCTGTTACATTCCCACAGCCTTAGGCTGCAATTGTTGGAAGTCCTACTCTACTGCAGTTGTAAAATCTCACGTTTTCAGGCTCACTAGATGGGGTTACCTATCCTCACCTCCCACCACTCCTCCCCCGCCCCACCTCCCAGTGGAGAAGGCCCACCTGCAGGTTTTCTAGCTGTTCATACCTTCTGCCACAGGGTGATTACGGTCAGACCAGAAGATCTCGCCAGCAGGAATATTTCGGCCTTTGACAACAGTCGGGCCTGAATAAGACAGTATTAACAACCATACAGCCATTCACAGGTTCATTCCTCATGACAACACCTTGACAAATCACAGTCAAGCTGCCTGGTTTGAATTTCAAGCAATGCTTGTCCATTAACAAATCAGTCACAATCAACTGGTGTATTCTCTACCACAATGCTGCTGCCAGAGTCCACTTTCCAATCAATTAGCAATCTCTTCTCATACAGTTTAAATTTGTCGATTTCCCTTGCATTGTATTCTTGCGAATGTCCTAATGAGTGCAAGATGAAAAGCTTTGACAAAAAAATGTCTCTTTTCAGCAAAACTCTCAAGTTCTAGTTTGAAAAGGTTCTCACATTCTGGTGGTTGCTGCAGAAAGAGGTTCACACAGTAGGACACAGGGTCAGCCAAGCTCACCAGAACTGGCAGGATTGCTGGGTAAGAGGCATCTGTGAGGTTAATGCCTGAGGATGAGCCTCTGGAATCAGTCTTTCAAGGGATGCCGGAGAGGCAGCAAGAGGCAATGGAAAGTCAGGTAGAGATGTCGGAGGGTCTCAGTAGGGTGCCAAGCATGGCAGAGGAGATTGTTCACCTACTGATGAGATGTACCACATGACTCCCTGAATCAGGTATGTATAGCGAGGCAAAGCCTTCACCAGGGCCCATGCAAGACGCTGTCACACACGCTGAGCCATTGTCCTTCATGCTCTCATCTGTCCCAAGATTCTAGCATGGTAACTGCTGGGGTGCCCCTTCAGTTGTCCAGTTGAGCTGACCTGCATCTCCGCTCACTGACAACGGATCTCCCATGCATCATCCCCAGTACGAGGCTCTGCATAAGTGAAAACACGAGCGTGCCCCATTGCACTTGTATCAGCTCCCATTCCTCTTCACACACCACCCTCCATTTGAACCCCAACACAGCCTTCCCACCCTCCCGCTCTGTACCAGCTGATCTATTGCATGACTCCATCTGAATCTCTCTTTCCCCTACCTCCCCAATTCCTCTCTGCCACCTTCTAGGTCTGATGTGGAGATGCCAGCGTTGGACTGGGGTAAAACAGAAAGAAATCCCACAACACCAGTTTAAAGTCCAAACAGGTTTATTTGTAGCAAAAGCCGCAAGCTTTTGGTACAGCCTGTCCCTTCCTCTGGTGGCTGGGAGTTCTGATCATAAAAAAGGACAGAAAGACACAAACTCAATTTACATGCATGATGATTGGAATGTGAGTTTTTACAGCTAATCAATTCTTAAAGGTACAGACAATGTGAGTGGAGAGAACTTTAAGCACAGGTTAAAGAGATGTGTATTGTTTCCTGACAGGAAAGTTAGTGAGATTTTGCAAGTCCAGGCAGGTTACAGATAGTGTGACATGAACCCAAGATCCCAGTTGAGGTTGTTCTCATGTGTGCGGAACTTGGCTATCAGTTTCTGCTCAGTGACTCTGCGCTGTCATGTGTCGTGATGGCCACCTTGGAGAATGCTTACCCGAAGATCGGAGGCCAAACGCCCATGACACTGAAATGTTCGCCAACAGGAAGAAGAGAACAGTCTTGCCTGGTGATTGTCAAGCGGTGTTCATTCAGCTGTTGTCGTAACACCGACAATGAACATTGCTCGACAATCATCAGGCAAGACTGTTCTCTTCCTGTTGGCGAACACTTCAGCGTCATGGGCGTTCGACCGCCAATCTTCGGGTAAGCGTTCTCAATTTAAGAATTGATTAGCTGTAAAGACTCACATTCCAATCATTATGCATGTAAATTGAGTTTGTGTCTTTCTGTCCTTTTTATGATCAGAACTCCCAGCCACCAGACGAAGGGACAGGCTGTACCAAAAGCTTGCGGCTTTTGCTACAAATAAACCTGTTTGGACTTTAAACTGGTGTTGTGGGATTTCTTTCTGTTTTACCTTCTAGGCCTGCACTCACCCTACCTCTTCATTCTTCTTTTCCCCATCTATTTCATTCTCTCAGCCCCAACCTCAGAATATACCCTCACCACACATCACTATCTCCTGCAGCCTTCCACCTGCTGTTTGAAGATCCAAATCCTGAGAGAAGTTGCTATACCGAGACCAACCACCTCCAGGATTCAGGTGGGTGATGCTCCACCTACCCGTCGTTGAACATGGGGTTCCAGGATCCTGTCGCTGAAGGCCTGTCCAGCTGATCATCTCCGTAAGCTACCTCATGCCTCCTTGAGATAAGTGTTGATATTCATCTACCATGTTGATCAAGAAGTATTCTGGACTGACAGTAGGAAAATCAGAAAGGTGATTCTGGCCAGGCCTGCATCAGTGGTATGGAAATTGGTTTCATACTGGCCCCTGGTAGGAATTGCAACTGCCATAATGGGCAGAAGTAGAAGATCCCTCCATCAGTTTACACTGGCAGGAATCTTTGATCTTCCACTCCATTTCCACCAACCACCACCACCCACTGACCCCTGACCATTCTCAAATACAACCCCTCACGCACCACGATAAGACTAGTTCAATTTTCCACAAATTATTATAAAGCAGTAGTTATTCGTGCAATGCAATATGACCCGGCTGAAGTCTTGTCCACGGAAACACAGTACACTATCAGATGGACCATTTAGACATACTGACCACCAAAAAGTGGAGTGACATACTTAGTCAGCAGAGAGCCTCAGAAATTCCAGCTGCTGTGAGTCTGGAAGGGGGCAGTGCCGTCATCTCCTCCCCACGCCATCCCCTCACCCTTCCCCCAAGACATCTACTCCTACATCCAGTTTCTGCTAGGAAAATAAATCTGGCTGTCTGGGCCACTTTAAAATGCCAAGAAAAATACATCAATGCGCAATTTTTTGTCCTTTAGTGTACAGGTCACAAAGAAATCGGAGGTGGGATTAACACCAGTCACATAATATTCTATTCGAGACATGCAATTTGATCCAATTTGTGGGGTCAGGCTGAACAGTACAGATATAGTTATCAATGCTTAATAAAATGCAGACATAAACTACTACTGTTTATAAAACAGTTGAACTAGTCGCTGAATGTTCAGACAACATAATTCTATCACTTCCTACAATCTAGAGAACACACAGCATTAATATTCCCCAAAGATCAGGTAATGAATAATACCAACTTTCCCCACAGTTTAGACAATATACACTGTTAAATTTGGGGTGGCAGAGTGGTTAGCACTGCTGCCTCACAGCACCAGGGACCCGGGTTCGATTCCCAACTTGGGTCACTGCCTGTATGAAGTTTGCATGTTCTCCCCATGTCTGTGCAGTTCCTCCGGGTGCTCTGGTTTCCTCCCACAGTCCGAAAGACGTGCTGTTAGGTGCTTTGACCATGATACATTCTCCCTCAGTGTACCCTTTCAGGTGCCAGAGTGCGGCAACTCAGGTATTTTCACAGTAACTTAATTAGTGTTAATGTAAGTCCAATTGTGACAATAATAAATAACTTAAAAAAATTAATTTCAGACATTTCTACAATCATCTCCAGCAAATCATAGCATTACAATATCCCATAGCTTCAGCAATACACAGCACTATCACCCAAATCAACTAAGCTCAGACACATACAATGCGAACACACCATAAGATTCAGGCAACCTCTAGTTCCAACATTTCCCAAAGTTCATATCCTGACGAGGCTAACATTCCCCACAGTTCAGCAAACTGCGCCCTTGGAGGTAATAATGTGCAGTGCTAACAATAGAGAATGCTAGCACACACATGGGGCTGGATTTTCACTCTTCAGGCAGGTCAAGAAATTTGCCAGCTAACTGCACCAACTTAGGAGAAAGTGCATTTTCTGCCCTGGAAGAGCAGGAGAGCAAGGAGTTGAAGTTGGACTGCCACCTCTAGATATCAGAGGTGGTCACAAGGGTTGTTGATAAGGCCCACCTCAGATCTCTGAGACTTTGTTCCAGTTGTCTTGTTAAACATTAGGTGTTCAAGCCTTCACCCCTCACATCCCCTCACCGTAAGACAATACATGTCAACTCACGCAAAAGGAGTCCACTCCCAATAGTATCTCATAAACTTCATGTCAACCCATGATTACCTATACATCCCCATGGTCCTTTAGTGATGAACACTACTGCTTCACAGCACCAGGAGCCTGCATTCAATTCCGGCCTTGGGTGCCTGTGTGGAGTTTGCATGTTCTCCCCATGTCTGCGTGGGTTTCCTCCAGGTTCTCCGTTTCCTCCCATAGTCAAAAAGATGTGCAGGTTAGGTGGATTGGCATGTTCAATGCACAGGGTGATGGCGATAGGGTGGGGGAGTGAACCTAGCTGGAATGCTCTTTTGGAAGATGGGTGCAGACTCAATGGGCTGAATGACCTGCTTCTGCACTGTAGGGTTTCTATGGATTTTTATAGCCCCTATGCCAACTTAGTGCATCTTACAGTTATGCAACTAATGCAGCCCATTCACCGTCTTTTGCCCATACACCTTCCATACCAACTCACCCAGGTAGACATCAGAAACCATGCTCAGATGAAAAAAGTTCTCATTATCTACTACAAACTTCATTATATAACAAACACACTCATTCATGAGAGCTCACCTAATATATTTAAATCACCTCAACTGTTCAATTCCTTATGAAAACAAACATTTCAATTCAAAACCCTATATCAAAGATAGCTAAACCTTTAACAACTACTTCAAGCTATCCATCACTCAGTGAACTTATAACTCCCAATGTGATAACAATGGGTTGTCGGAATTGGCCAAGCTCAATAATGTTACAATTATAGTAC
Organism: Carcharhinus amblyrhynchos; assembly: GCF_965287045.1. Classification (NCBI taxonomy): domain Eukaryota; kingdom Metazoa; phylum Chordata; class Chondrichthyes; order Carcharhiniformes; family Carcharhinidae; genus Carcharhinus; species Carcharhinus amblyrhynchos. The sequence continues at coordinate 20,273,846 of NC_137331.1, forward strand.
ATACAATTAGGTCTGTGGATTCTTTGCCACAGGAAGCTTTGGAGACCAGTTCATTGAGTGTCTTTAAGGCAGAGATAGATAGGTTCTTGATTAATAAAGGGATCAGGGGTTATGAGGACGTGAAAAATATCAGCCATGATTGAATGGCAGTATAGATCTGAAGGGCTGAGTGGCCTAATTCTGCTCCTTTGTCTTATGATCTTATAGGTCAACAAATAACTACTGAAACAGCTGGAGCTAATTTTTTCAACTCACACATGCAGATATGCATTTTTTTCCATTTTAAAGGATTGGACATTTAAATAACTTGACAGCTTGACAGTTCTATAGACCTTTTCCAACCTTCAAGAGCACTTATGACGTCTGAAGATTCATTGCTCCCACACTGTGGAATAAGGCCGTTGCCACAGCAGAAATGCTATCACTCAACATTAAACTCAAGTGACCTTGCCAAGTTTATGTTTTCCCACATCCTGTTCTCATTCCATCCCCTTCCCCAACAATGCCCAGTGAAAATTGGTTCTGTCAGAATGGGTGTGAGACTTTTGAACCCGGTTCCTGCCCACCAGTTTTAAAGGTCACTGGAGTCTTCACAACTCTGAAAAAATCTATCCCATGACCACAAAGCTCATGAATCTTGTCTGCTGACTGGTGCTGGGTGATATGGCTCCTTAGTTTCCTTTATGGGAGGTAGCTTACGCTAAAGTATGTGATGGATTTACGACTGGTCAGTATAAGGGTGCTCCTAATTTGGGAGAATATATCTGACATCATGTGTCATCTCATGCACTCATGGAACAATCATTAAGAAGACTCTAACATGGTCAACACACAAGGGACAAATGGACAGAAGCATTAGTTTCCATTCCACAGATCTGGCAATACAATTAAGTGTAATTCAGGGAATAGTTCTAGGGAATCATAAATCACACATTCAGCACAATATTGCCCCTTTATTCCTTGGCAGTGGTTGAGATATTTGTAACTATTAATAAAATCATAGAATCCTACAGTGCAGAAGGAGGCCTTTCAGCCCATCAAATCTGCACTGCCCACAATACATAAGAACATAAGAACCAGGAGCAGGAGTAGGCCATCTAGCCCTTCGAGCCTGCCCCGCCATTCAATAAGATCATGGCTGATCTGTCGTGGCTCAGCTCCACCTTCCCGCCGTCTCCCCATAACCCTTAATCCCCTCTCTTATCAAAAACCCATCAACCCGCATCTTAAAAATATTTAGCGAGGCAGCCTCCACCACTTCAACGGGCAGAGAATTCCAGAGATTCACCACCCTTTGAGTGAAGAAGTTCCTCCTCAACTCCGTTCTAAACCGCCCCCCCTTTATCTTGAGGCTGTGTCCCCTAGTCCTACTGTCTTTTTTGAGCGGGAAGAGTCTCTCCACCTCTATCCTATCCATCCCATTCATCATCTTATACGTCTCAATGAGATCTCCCCTCATTCTTCTAAACTCTAACGAGTACAAGCCTAGTTTATTCAGCCTCTCCTCATAGCTCAACCCCCTCAACTCCGGTATCAGCCTAGTGAACCTCCTCTGCACTCCCTCCAAGGCCAAAATATCTTTGCGCAGGTGCGGCGCCCAAAACTGCACACAGTACTCCAGCTGCGGCCTCACCAATGCCCTATACAGCTGCAGCAAGACCTCCCTACTTTTATATTCAATCCCCCTCGCTATGAAGGCCAGCATCCCATTCGCCTTCCACCCAGGCCCCATCCCCATAACCCCATGCACTGACCCTCGGCCCCCTGACACTAAGAGGCAATTTAGCATGGCCAATGCATTTAACCAGCACATCTTTGGACTGTGGGAGGAAACCGGATTACCCAGAGGAAACCCACTGCAGACACAGGTAGAATGTGCAAACTCCACACAGACAGTGACCCAGGCCGGGAATCAAACCCAGGTCCCTAGTGCTGTGAGGCAGCAGTGCTAACCACTATGCCACTTTGCCATTCATCTTCTGCCAATGATGCTTAGTGCATCTTACGGTTATACAACTAATGCAGCCCATTCACCACCTTTTGCCCATACACCTTCCATGCCAACTCGCCCAGGTAGACATCAGAAACCATGCTCAGGTGAAAAAAGTTCTCATTATCTACTACAAACTTCATTACATAAAAAACACACTCATTCATGAGAGCTTATTTAATATATTTAAATCACCCTAACTGTTCAATTCCTTATAAAAACAAACATTTCAATTCATAACTCTATATCAAAGATAGTTAAACCTTTAACAACTACTTCAAGCTATCCATCACACAGTGAATTTATAATTCCCATGTGATAACAATGGGTTGTCGGAAGGGGCCAAGCTCAAAAATGTTACAATTATAGTACTTACAATTAGGTCTATGGAAAGCATAAAACAGCTAGATGGTCACATCAGAGCAACTTTAATCAGATGTTGTTCCCACTTTGTGTGAAGAGTTGTTGATATCAGTTGTAAATTTGAATCTCTTGTATCTCTTACATCACAGTAACCAGTACCACAAGAGGTAACCAAGATGCGATCTGAATAGCAGGCTGTTAACTTTGATTGTAACTTCCTTGAACATAGAATCCCTACAGTACAGAAAGAGGCCATTCTGTACCAAACACATTACACCAAGGCCCTATTCCTGAACCCCACACATTTACCCTGCTAATCTCCCTGACACTAGGGTGAGTTTAGCAAGGCCAATCAATTTAATCCACATATCTTTAGAATGTAGGAGGAAACAGGAGCACCCTTATGGTTTCATAAGGGACATAATTCTCCCAATCTGTACATGGTGGGTGAGACTGGTGAATCGAGCGGGAGCCAAAGTCAGAAAGTTGCTGGCATAAAATCACATTGCAATTCGCCCAATGATGGGTTAATGTAGTGGGTCTTCCTGCTGGTTGGTGGAATGGATGCTATTTCCATCTGATTACGCTGCTCATCATGACAGCTGCCTACTAATGTCCCATCAGGCTTTCCATTCTTGCTTCATGTTAGCATAAAATCACATCATCAAACCCGATTGATAAAGGCTGACATGCACAAGACGGCCCTCCAAGACGGCATAGAGAGAGGTGTGGGTGATGGTTTCTGGTAGCCTGATAAACATAAGCAGGCCTGTGCAAGGAGTGGGAGGAAATGCAAGGGCTTGCGAAGATGGACAGAGGGGCAAAGAGATGGACGAAAAAAGCAAACAATGGAAGGCAGAAGGAAGGTGAAGGCAGGAAAGCTGGACACCAACAAGGCTGCATGAAAAGCTCACAAACAAGAGAGTCATAGGGATACCACACTGTTTACTGGATAAAGGCTCCAGATGTGATGGGTAGAGATCCAAGTGGTGCTTGGGCAATGGGCTGGTAAGGAGGGTGGTTGAATCAAGGAACAGATTTATTTTTGAGGCTGTTATCTTTTTCCCTCTGGGTTGCTGACATCCTGTATGGTCTGCTGAAGACAATGGGCTGAAGAGGCCAAAATGTGGGTGCTGGACTGGCGTTTAAATATAGCACTGGGTCATTCAAGGCCATCATCTGAAGGCAGGTGAACAAATCAGCTGTCCTTAATTAATCCACATTTGTCAAGTAACTTAATTTTGTTCTGTTTATTTTTTATGTAAGTTTTCCCACCAACAAAGTTATACAGACTGGCCTGTAGTTGCTAATTTTATCCTCACATCCTTTTTTAAACAAGGTGTAACATTTGCGACCTTTAAAAGGGTGTCTTGGCAAATACATGAATAGGATGGGAATGGAGGGATATGGCCCCTGGAAGGGTAGAGGGTTTTAGTTCAGTCACGCAGCATGGTTGGTGCAGGTTTGAAGGGCCTGTTCCTGTGCTGTAATTTTCTTTGTTTTTATTCATATGTCTCTGGTCCTCTCAAGTGCTTTGAAAGATTTTAGGTGACAGCCCTACAATTTCCACACTTACTTCCATCAACCTCTTCATTTGTATGTCATCCAGTCCCATGGACTTATCAAGTTAGCCATTCTAATGCATCCTTTCTTTAAAATCAAATTTTAGCCCATTCTTTGCTTCAACCACCCCCATTTGCATCATGACTTTGGCAGCATCTTCCTTCACAGAAACAGATACAAATAAATATTTGGTCCCTTAGCCATACACTCTACCAAGCCATAAAAATGCATGCAAAATACAGGGATTCAGATAAGAATGATAAACTTGTATAGAACTTTGATTGACTTGCATAAAGAACATTCATAGAATCATAAAGTCATAGAGCTTTATAGCATGGAAACAGGCCCTCTGGCCCAACTTGTCCATGCCACCGTCTTTTTTTAAACCCCTAAGCTAGTTCCAATTTCCGCCTTTGACCTATGTCCCTCCATACCCATCTTACCTATGTAGCTGTCCAAATGCTTTTTAAGAGACAAAATTGTACCTGCCTCTACTACTACCTCTGGTAGTTTGTTCCAGAATCTCACCACCCTCTGTGTAAAATAATTGCCCCTCTGGACCCTTTTTGTATCTCCCACCCTCTCGCCTTAAACCTATGCCCTCTAGTTTTAAACTCCCCTACATTTGGGAAAAGATGTTGACTACCTAGCTGATCTAGGCCCCTCATTATTTTATAGACCTCTGTAAGATCACTCCTCAGCTTCCTACGCTCCAGAGAAAAAAAAGTCCCACTCTATCCAGCCTTTCCTTCTAACTCAAACCATCAAGTCCCAGTAGCATCCTAGTAAATCTCTTCTGCATTCTTTCTAGTTTAATAGTATCATTTCTATAATAGGGTGACCAGAACTGTATACAGTATTCCAAGCGTGGCCTTACCAATGTCTTGTACTACTCCAACAAGATGTCCCAACTCCTGTTTTCAATGTTCTGACCAATGAAAGCAAGCATGCTGAATGCTTTCTTCACCACTCTGTCCACCTGTGACTTTCAAGGAGCTAAGAACCTGTACTCCTAGATCTCTTTGATCCGTAACACTCCCCAGTGTCCTACCATTAACTGAGTAAGTCCTGCCATGGTTCAATCTATCAAAATGCCTCACCTCGCACTTATCTAAATTAAACTCCAGCTGCCATTCTTCACCCCACTGGCCCAATTGATCAAGATGCCATTGCAATCTGAGATTATCTACACTAAAGAATTCTGAGAGCTGAAGTGAAATATATGATATTTGCATATTATTACCAAACACTTGATGGACTCCGTGAAGCAGTAAGCACGCTGGAGCGATTTTGTCTACAGTAGTGGTGTCCATAATACAAAAGGACTGCAGAAGCATTGCAGAAAGTGCAACAATGATTTCCAAGAATATTTCCAGAACTGAGAAGTTATCACTATTAGGAATGGTTGTAAAAACTGGAATCTTTCCTGTAGAAGACAGAACATGGAGAAGTGACCAAGGACAGGTCTTTAAATCTTTGATGGGATTTGATAGGGTAGAGCTAGAAAAACATGCTTCAACTTATTGGGAAGGGTTATTGTCAGGATGGGCATATTGCTGTAAATCATCTGGAAAACCTCCCAAAAAATGATAGCTGATTCAAAGGGTGATAATCATCATTGTGACAATTCCATGTAACATGTGAAAACTTGAAGGCGCATAAGGAAAGTTTTCACAAAGTGCTAAGAATGTGGAACTTGGTACCACATACAGCTTTTGAGACAAGTAACAAAAATGCCTTTTAAGTGGAAGCTAGCTAAGTATGTGATGGTGAAAGGAATAAAGGAAAATGCTGATAGAGATATTGTCCCAATATCCCAGTATCTTCATGGAATCCAAGAAATCCCTATGGTGAAGAAGGAGTATATTCAGCCACTGAATCTGCACCAACTCTCTGAGAGAGGATCTTACCCAGACCCATCCCATCCCCTCTGCTCTGTCCCCATAACCCTTCATATTTACCATGTTCAATCCACTTAATCTGCACATTTTTGGACTGTGGGAGGAAACCAGAGCACCTGGGGAAAACCCACGTAGACGGACAGAATATGCAAACTCCACAGAGTCACCCAAGGCCAGAATCGAGCCCACATCCCTGGCATTGTGAGGCAGCAGTGCTAACCACTGTGCCACCATATCACCCACCTCCAGTTTCCTGTTTAATATTGATCCCTCAATCAACTGTAGCTATCACTGTGGTTGGCGTTGTGAGGCAGCAGTGCCAACCAGTCCATCACCACGCTTCAGCTGTTTCCTTCCATAATAAGATCAGAAGTGGGATTTTCATTGACAATTGCACAATTGCCACTATTTACTACTACTCAGATACTAAAACAGTACATTGCCAAACACAATAAGACATGGACAATATCCAGGCTTGGGCTGACAATTAGCACGTAACATTCACTACACATAAATGCCAGGCAATGACCATCTCCAACATGAGAGAATCTAATCATCTCCCCTTGAACTCTGGACCTGATTTTACCATTGCATCATGCCCGTTTTTGGGCGCGAAAACGTGGTAAAGTCGGGCGTGAGGCCATTAACACAATCCGCACCCATATCTGTGCAGATGGCTACTCTAATGAGGACCGGGAATGGCTGAGATCCGATTCGTGCTCAAAACGGACGCAACGGTTATTTAAATGCATTTGCATATATTTAAATTGAATTAATGAACTGCCCGACCAACTTTATCAGCATTTCCCCCTTTACCATTGCTTTTGCGTGTCCAGATTTGGCAGAAAACAGGCATGCTTGGCAAAAGGTCTGTTTTGGGTGCTCCAGCTTCTGAAAAGGTAAGTTCAGAGCTTGGGGGTGCTTGGGGAGTAGGGGTGGGGGGTGGGAGGGGGGCTGCAATCATTCTCTGGTGAGGGGGAAGGCATGTCATTGATGAAGATGAACATCTCGCCAAGGCCATCCCCACACCCCCACTTCTTGCCTTCAAATAGCCACACAACCTAAAGCAGACCATTGTCTGCAACAAACTACCCAGTCTTTAGGAGAACAGTGACCACGACACCACACAACCCTGCCACAGCAACCTCTGCAAGACATGCCAGATCATTGACACGGATGCCATCATCTCATGTGAGAACACCATTCACCAGGTACATGGTACATACTCTGCAACTTGGCCAATGTTGTCTACCTGATACACTGCAGGAAAGTGTTATCGGACAGCAAATTTTATGAAATTGGGCACACAATATGGAAGCAGACTAAAATTACACTCAGAGCCTCTCCACTAAAAATCACAAAGTAATAGATACAGACTAGCAGGCAAGAGCATGCTTTTAGAATGCAAATGAGGGCTAGCAGGGAAGCTGGACAGGATGGCACCTACAGGTACTAAATTAAAAAACACATCCCCACCCCATCAAAATCAGCACTTCTAAACCAGTCAAACAACCCATGGAGACACCTAAAATTAGCATAGCTAAGGAAACGTCCCTGGCCCCTCAAAACTCTTTTGAGATCAATGACACACCTATGGTTCAAACCCCAGAGATTCTAGACCATTAATAACCAGACAAAAACAATTAACACACACTTAAAACAATTGCCCCAACACTCGAAAACATTAAGACAGGATGGCTGAAGTCAAATACTGTAAATAAAGGATTAGCATTTGAATCGCATACTACACCGAAGTTCAGATATAACTATAGCCCGCTGCAGCAGATCGTTAGAGCGCTTTCGGAACAGTCTGATTGTATGTCCTGACTGCATCTCTCCGTCGCCGTAAAAGAAAATAAAGCTGTGCCGTTATTGAACTTCACCCTGAGTCTGTAGTGGTCGGTTCGCCCACTCGCGTTAACAATAGGATGTCCCGAGGCATGGTACATTGGGGAAACCATGCAGATGCTACAACAATGGATGAATGAACACCACTCAACAATCACCAGGCAAGACTGTTCTCTTCCTGTTGGGGAACCCTTCAGCAGTCACGGGCATTCAGTCTCTGATCTTCAGCTAAGCATTCTCCATAGCAGCCTCCACGACACACGACAGCACAGAGTCGCTGAACAGAGACTGATAACTAAGTTCCGCAAACATGAGGACGACCTCAATCAGGATCTTGGGTTCATGTCACACTATCTGCAACCCCCACAACTTGTATGGGGGCCCAGAAAGGAGACTTTCAAGTCAGATCTGAATTGAGCCCAGATTCAGTACTTAGAATGAAAATGGTAAAATCAAGCCCTCTATGTATTACCATCACTGAATCCCCCACCATCATCATCAAAGACAAAGCAACCCACTTGAAGATCCCCACCACATTCAACACTAACTCTCCCCCACTACCCCATCCCATAATTTGTTAATTTAGCTTTACTGTCTTCTCCAAAATAGGATAAATGCCATTTATTATTATGGCCATACCAGACTAAAAAAAACGCCCAATCTCGTCTATCTCAGAAACGAAACAGGTTAAGGCCTGGCTAGTACTTGGCTGGGAATGCCAAGGTGCAGTAGGTTTTCCCAAACTAGGATTAATTCCTTCCACCACCAACTCACAGTAGCAGCAGTGTGTGCCATCCAGAAAATATACTGCAAAAACTTATTGCTGGGTCAAAATCCTGTAACTCTCTCCCTAACAGTACATCGGTGCATCTACATCACATGGACTGCAACAGTTCAAGGAGGCAGCTCACCATCACCTTTTCAAGGGCAATCAGGGGGTAAAATAAAAATGCTGAACTAGCCAGTGATATCCATATTCCCCCATGAAAGTAATTTTTAAAAGTACTTTAATGAATGATTGTGGGCTTGTGAATGAATGACTCATTTGGGAGGTAGAGAATGAGAGAGAGAGAGAGAGAATGGCATATGAGCGAATGGGCAAGTGAACCAGCAAGAAATCAAATGGGCAAATCAGTGAGTGGGCAAGCAATTAAGTCAGAGAGGTATTTGGGTAAGGTGGATGGTAAGCTAGATGTGCGTCAAGATCGAGTGAGCAGTCTGGTCCAGTGGATGGTCAGGTTGGCTGGGGAAGTAGTGCGGTTGGAGGTCAGTCAAGTTGAGGGGAGTTGGCAAAGGAGGACAGAGAGAGGTCAGGTTGGGTAGATCGGGCAACATCAGTTGTGGTGCTTAGTTCAGTTAAACTGGTTAATCTCTGAATTAGATCATGTATTAACTGGCATAACATATCAAGCCCAAGTCTCTACTGCTGAGCTCCTTGTCACAGGGTATTCCAAACAGTGCAAATCAACCCATCGGAAATTTAAACTTCCCAGGAAATTGCAGCACATGTGCACCTGCTAGGATTTCTAAGGGTCGCAATAGACAACACAGACTTAAGCTCACATTTGAATGCTCTGCCCATTGGAATATTTGGGGCATTGAATTGCAATTACTACAGTGCCCTTATTCCCATCACAGGGCTATCAAGTGTTTGATTAACAACACAAAAAAAAACCATGCATATCACTTTCCATCCACAGAATTACACAGTGAAAATCATCCCTCAGCATCAGGAATAATGGTGTGCAAACACTAGAAGCAAAATGGAAGCCAGTACTCTCATAATTATCTACAAATCCAAACAATGTGGTGGTTTTCTTGACCTTTGATATCTTTGGGCAGATTGTTAATGGATCAGCTGGTAATAGGAATTGGAGCAGTATATTCCAGTTTCAGTCCATTCAGATTCAGCATGGCTGCAGTTCACAATTTCTTGCAGAGCCTGGTGTGTCACACATAGGAATTGGCAAACCAGCTGAAGCTCTATGAACAGCGGGAGCAGTTACTTCCTCACATGGAATAGCCACTGTGCTGGGTCATTTGGTATATTCATTGCAAAAGATCAAGTACAGTTCTTCTAATTGATCCTTGTAGTGCTTCAACAACAAACACCATATGATAACCCCTTCATTTTTCTATTCAATAACATGAAAGCCCCCTTTCTCACAGTTAGAAATCGAGAAAGTATACACTTACTCCCATGTGATTTTGATACAAAATTAGCAAACCAGTGTTACAAAGCTTCCTCCTTGATACCGATGTTTCCAAATCAGATTGTAAAACATCAAGATAAGAATAACTCATCAGATGTTATAACAGTATGGGGTGTCACATGATCATGCCAAGGAAACAGCTAATTTCTGATGCACTGTGCCAAATATAGCGCCTTTAGCAAAGTTAAAAAGGATGTTACAGATGCTCCCAGTTTCCCTATTTGACTGCAGGTGTCTGGATGAAGACGTCTTTTGAGACCCACCAGTCTTACTGACAAACTGAGCGAGAGCTTAGCAATGAAAAAGTTGTTCATTGTCAGAGAGCGTAGCTGAAAAATTTCCATGTCAGCAAGCAAACACCTTCAATGCCAACAATCGCCGTTGCATCTGTGGAGGAGAAAGAATCACTTCAAGCCTTTTCAATGAAAATAAGGAAAAGTTACTGCACCCTAACCCTCAGACAAATTAACATGAATTTGCTACCATGGTTTTGTTGGCTGTGACAAGTGAGAGTTTCTTCAGGCTTTACAGGCAAGTTGATTTGACAGGCTTGGCATTCACAAACAGAGTGCTTCTCTGTTATGCCACCGCATGTGGATTCAAGCTAATCCTTTTAGTTTTTACTACATCAGGACATAACTCCTGCATGATACGGTTTCAAAGATTAAGTGGAATAACAACAAATTCTACAAAGCAATCTTCGATGACAAATTCATCTCAATGTATACTGTGTAGTCACAGTTCCTCTGAGAAAACCATCAGGCCAACCATTCATGACATGTTTTGTAATATGGACTTGCAGTTAGCCTTGTGCCGTAACACTGAACGAACATAATGGGGCACTGATCATAACAGATAGTGAGTTCAGCTGCTCAGTTTTTATGATTATATTTTCAGTGATAGGTGAGGAAATACAAGTTGGCAGATCAGAAATCAGCGCTGGCTTTCAATTTCAACCATTTACAGCTGCTGCCATACCGATAAGCTGATAATTGAATAGCCCATCTGAATGGAGATAAAATAAGTGTTCCTCGAATTGATCATGATAACTATGCAGAACAAAATCTGAACAAGCATACTGAAATTTCTTAATTCCAAATAGGATCACAAGAGCTCCACATTTGATTTGTGAATAATTGGTCTCAGAGGAAGTTAGGCTATGGGGTGAGCACGAGCAGTGGCTCTGGATCCATCAGGCAATCATCAAGAAATCAGAATTCTTGAATCCACTTGAGACACATTAACTGATAACATCAGCAGCTTGTTAGCATATTAATATTCCAAATATTGTGTATTTGCTATTAAAATTTTCAACTGTTCAAAACTGCTTTCACAGTCTTTTATGTACTTGCACATTTTTATGATAGTTCAATTAGAATGTGACTGACAGCAATTTTAACAATGTTAATAACTGATTGATCCAGAGATGATTGAAACTCTCAGAATGAGATGTCAAACTGAGGTCCCATCTGCTAAAAGATCTCGTTGTACTATTTCAAAGAAGAGCAGTAGAGTTATGGAATGGAACTAATAGTCTCTACAATGCAGAATGAGGCCACTGGGCCCATTGAGTCTGCACTAACTTTTTGAAAAAGCACTCTATTTAGACCCACGCTATCTCCATACCCAATGCACTGATCATGGCCAATCTACCTAACCTGCACATCTTTAGTCTGTGGGAGGAAACCTGGAGAACCCAGAGGAAACCCTCACAGGCATGGGGAGTTCATACAAACTTCACACAATCACCAAGACTGGAATTGAGCTTAAGTCCCTGGCGTTGAGAGGCAGCAGTGCTAACTACGGTGTCACCGTATCAGCCATCTCTAGGTTCCTGTTTAATACTGATCCTTTCGTCAATATCCCCAAAAAAAATTCTCTCATCATTATCACAATGTTCTTTGTGGGAGTTTGCTGTGTGCAAATTGGCTGCCTATACTCCAACAATGACTACACTTTAAAAGTACTTCATTGGCTGTAAAGCATGTTGGCACCTCCTTCAGTCAAGAATGGCACTATATAAATGCAAGTCTTTTTGTTTCTTTTCACATTCATTGGTGTTTGTGCCAAAGTTATTGCTTCAAACACCTCTAATGTCAGGATGCTAAATTAACAGTGAAAGAATAATCAATGGACCTTGGTAACAGTGAGCACTTAGAGCTCTTTAGTCAAAGATCATATTTGGACAAAGACTCGAAACTGCTTCAAACTTTGCAGCAGTTGTTCCAGTGACCAGGAGATCATGTAACATGCATTGAGTTTGTTGGACAATACCTAAAATTATCTCCATTGTTTGCTGAAAAATAGCTGAAGCAGATGCAATCTCAAAATTGAGCTTTTTGGAACAATAAAGTAAATTATTGTCAAATTCCAACTTTCTTCAAGTAGCTCAAATTGCAAATTGGCCTGGAAAAGATTCAATTTAGAAAACTGTTGGCCACCAATGGGATTGGCAAACAGGTCTCAAGTTCCAGGCAGGAGATATTCATGAACAGCCAAACTAGGACCTGTGCCTATTCAATGGTCACCACAAATTCTTTTGTCACCTTTGGATTTCACTGCAAGCATACTCCTTTTTTCCCATAATCGGCAAATAATTTTCTCAATTATGCTTCAGGCTCAGTGTAATCTATTCCCTGATATTCATAAACTCTAGGCTTTAAAAAGTTGGTTCCACCCCAATCTTTCACATTAAAATTTATCCGAGCATTCTTTGCTCTACCAATAACTAAATAATGGCTGGAATTTTAGAGTCCCACTCACCATGGGAATTGGAGCAGACGAGGAGCAGGCCATGGAAAGGCCTATTGACCTCAGGTGAGATTTTATGGTTTTGGATGAACAAGGCCATAAAATCCCACCCACTAACTTGTAGTCTTCTGTGGGTATGCCTACATATGTCTTTAAGTGGCCATGTTCATTGTAATAGTCCCAATTAACTACAGGCTACAAATGAATCTCAACCTTTCCATGAAGATACATTACCTTTAGCAAAAATTGTGGAAAGTTATGTTTTATACATGCATGCAATGTAGGAATCATTGCCCATCTTGAACTGACCTTCGAAAGGTGGTGGTGATCTAGTTTTCATGCTCAATTTGGAAATCCATTTTTCCAAGGACCAACTAGTTGGCACTTGGATAACGTTTCACTTAAATTATTTTTGCACAGGGCAATTTTCTTAAACTTGTCGTCATATATTTTTCAAAATATAACAATCTGATGATACTGTGCTATTTTGATATACTTCATGTGTGAAGTAGGGTTGCTTTAAGAGCAGTGTTTTGTTATAAGAGTCGGTTTGTCTGATAACATAAGAACATAAGAAATAGGAGCAGGAGTAGGCCATCTAGCCCTTCGAGCCTGCCCCGCCATTCAATAAGATCATGGCTGATCTGTCGTGGCTCAGTTCCACTTTCCCGCCCTCTCCCCATAACCCTTAATCCCCTCTCTTATCAAAAACCCATCAACCCGCGTCTTAAAAATATTTAGCGAGGCAGCCTCCACCACTTCAACAGGCAGAGAATTCCAGAGATTCACCACCCTTTGAGTGGAGAAGTTCCTCCTCAACTCCGTTCTAAACCGCCCCCCCTTTATCTTGAGGCTGTGCCCCCTAGTCCTACTGTCCTTTCTGAGCGGGAAGAGTCTCTCCACCTCTATCCTATCCATCCCATTCATCATCTTGATGCAGCAGATGCTAAGAATGCAGGCTAATAATGGATTTTAGCTAGGAATGTGTTACTTTGTAGAACTAATGCATTGGTGTTTACCTGGATTCTCCTGGGGTTTACAATAGAATTTTGATTAGGTTGATTGACAGAGACATATTCACGTGCTTACAGGGGTAACTAAGCTTATAGGAAAGAAATACTGCTTTCTGTTTAATTTTAAAATACAAGCAGTTACTGCCTGTGCTGCCTGAAGAAAACAGTGGGTAGGATTTTACGGCTTTGCTCATCCCGAAACTATAAAGTTCTGCCCAAGGTCAACATAGTTTTCCATGGTTCACCCGTTCAGATTTCCATGGCAGATGGGATGGTAAAATTCAGGCCAGTGTCTCTCTCTCTCTCTCTCTCCCCCCATAGGCTTTCTGAAAACTCTAAAGTCTGGTAACCTAAGTCACAGCAAGTATGCCTCTGTTTCGCTAATTAATTTTAAAAGGGGCTTAAGCCTATAAGAGGAATATTGCTTGAATTGGAACTCACAGTGATAGGTTAGGCGTAAGACATGTATCTTGTCATGTTTGAGTATTGTTAAATTGTTAAAAGTTAAGCTAATTCATTTGTTACAGTTAAATTGTGTTGTTAAAAAAAAGTTAGTTTTGATTAAAGCTTCCCAATGTATCAGTAAATTTGTGCCTGGAGCAAAACATCTTAGCTGGATTTTTCTCAAAGAAATTCCAAGCGCCGAAAACTGGAGTAATTCATTTTTTTTTCCAGTGGGAATTCAGAGAAAAATCTCCCACACACTGTGCACAGCAGAGGCCACCAGCGTGAATATCATTAAAAACTAGGTGGTGAGGCCTATCCCCACCAGAGAGGCTGAAATGAGTGCACTGAGCAGGCCACTGCATATGCACCAATCTGTCAGCGCCGAGATTGGCGCATGTACAGTGGCTCTGCACTGCGACTCCCACAATACCGGCCCTAACATTTTTTAGTTCAGCAGGATTGGAGAATCATGGCCCTTATCCTCACACTAATGCCAAAATGGAAAATTATTCGGACCTTGTGTGGCTTCATAACGTACCCTGAGATGTCTGATCCAGTATCTGACAAGAGTTAGCTCAGCCCTAATGTCCAATTCAAATTCACATATAATCATTTACATATGATATTTACAATATTTGACCATTATCTTCATTCTCCATTGCTTGCAGCTCAACCAAGTTCCGAACTAGGTCAATTACTTGAATTCAATTCTATGGGCTTCAACATTCGTTAACAAGCTCTGATGAGGGCACGTTATCAAATTCTTTCTGGAGGTCCACATAAATAACTTGAATAAATGTTTTCCTATCCACTATTTTAGTTACTTCTTCAAAAATCAGGCTGATCAGATCTGGCCTATCCTTTAAGATCAATCTCTCCAGTCAGCTGAAACTTTTCAAAGTGTGCAGTTACCCTGGGCCAGATTTTCCCCTCGCCCCTTTGTGATTACCAAAAAAACACACCCACTCCATATATGACTTTGCCTGGATTTTTGACTTTTCACACAGCGTTCAGGTTCGTCGTGCATTTTGCAAGCTGGGATGGAGTTTGTGAGCAGTGTGCTCCAACGCAACAGCGCAGCTCCCAACATTATTTAAAGGCACTTAAAACCTCATCTCTCATAAATTATGTCCCTCCCCCCGCATGACCCATCAGGTTGCTGAGACTCAGATCCCCCAGGCCACCTCCATAACCCTACATATTCTTCATAGCCATTCATCCCAATCTACATAAAATTTAAAATCCACCATTAAAATACTCTGCCTTTACTACATACTGGTCTAATCTTTACAATTGCCCTTGCTTGTTGTGTATTTACAATCGTAATTGTTTCAATATTTGTGACCATGTCTTCAATTGCCTCGGCCCAAAGCTCTGGAATTCTTTCCCTATACCTCTCTATCATTCTACCTCACTTAGCATCCCAAGTCACATCGGAAAATCTTCCTCTTTGTCCAAATGTTTGGTCCCAGAATCTCCTTATATGTCTTTGTGTCATACTTTGATTGGCAATGCTCCTGTGAAGTGCCTTGGGATATATCAATACATTAAAGGTGCAAGATAAGAATGTAAAAAATAGAACCAGGAGTAGACCAGTTGGCCAGTCAAGCCTGCTCTGGCATTCGCTAAGATCATAGCTGATCTGACTGTAGAGTAAAGGCTACCTCTACTCCACTTTTCTGCCAGTCCCCCATAATCCCTAACTCTCTTTCAATCAAAACTCTGTCCAACTCAGCCTTGAACATATTCAATAACCCAACTTCTATTGATGACCTTTGGAACTCTCTTCCCCAGTTAACAACCCTCTAAGAGAAGAAATTCCTCTTCATCCTCATCTTAAGTGGGGTAGTTCTAATTCTTAAATTGTATCCCTTCATTCTAGATTCCCACACAATGGAAACACCCTCTCAGCATTCACTCTGTCAAGTTGCCTCAGAATCCTATACGTTTTAATAAGATCATCTTTCAAATCTTTTAAACCCCAATGAACATATGTCCAAAGTTCGAAAGACGTGCTGGTTAGGTGCATTGGCCATATTAAATTCTCCCCCAGTGTACCCTAACAGGCGCCAGAGCATGGTGTCAAGCAGACTTGCACAGTAACTTCATTGCAGTGTTGTGACACTAATGAAAAAAATTAAAAATAATATTTTCCTTTTCTATTTTTTATACTCGTGGATGACTGCACATTTATCCACTACTCAACCTGTCAAACCTTTTCCCATTCTCTTAACCTATCTATTTTTATCGACAACACTGGCATCTACCCAACCAAGTAGAAAAATGCCCAGTCCACAAAATCCAAGCTAGCCAATTACTGCCCCATCAGTCTATTTCTGATCATCAGCAATGTGACAGAAGGGGTCATTGACAGTGCTATCAAGTGCTACTAACTCAGTAATAACCTGCTCACTAACATTCAGTTCAGGTTCGGCCAAGACTATTCCGCTTCTCTGACTCCATTATAGCATTCATCCAACATGGACAAAACAGTGGAACTCAAGAGGTGAGGGGACTGCCCTTGACATCACTGTGGCATTACCAAGGAACACCAGCAAAACTGGAATCAGTGGGAACCAGGGGAGAGTGCAGAGGTGGGGGGAGGGGAGAGGGGGAGAAGAGAGGGACACTCCATTGGTTGCAGTCATTCCTTTTAAAGGAAGATTGGAATTTTTGGAAGCCAATCAGCTCAATTTCAGGACATCACTGTAGGAGCTCCTCAGGGTAATGTTCTAGGTCCAGCCACCTTCAGTTGCTTCATAAATAACCTTCCCTCCACCATAAGGTCAGAAGTGGAGATGTTTTCTGGTGAATCTACAATGTTCAGCACCATTTGCGACTGCTCGGATACTAAAGTATTCTCTGCCCAAATGCAGCAAGACTTTCAGGCTGAGGCTGATAAGTGGCAAGTAATCTTCACACCACACATTTGCCAAGCAATGACCATCTCCACATGAGAAAATCCAAACATCTCCCCTGCACGTTCAATTGCATTGTCTTTGCTGAATCATTAGTGAATTTGCACCACACAACTGCCAGGCAATGATTGTCTCTATCAAGAGAGAATATAACCATCTCCCTTTGACACTCAATGGCATTATCTTCACAGAATCTCCCAGTACCACCGGAAACTGAACTGGACCAATCATATTAATACTGTGGCTACAAGAGTAAGTCAAAGGCTGACAATTGTGTGGAGAGTAACTCACATCTTGACTGCACTATTTTTCTTTTCCTCTAGGACCCTGGTCACAGCCCAGTTCAGGCGAAGCACAGCCCAATGGAGCAGATTTTCTCTGTCCCAGTACTGGTACCAATCGTCCTGGAAAATACATCCCTTTTTCCTACAACGCACTTTTAGCCACTTATTTATCTCCTTAATCTGATTGTCAAAAATGGATTTGCACATAGCTCAGGTAATAATCCAAAGATTATAATGCTTGAGATCCTAATATTTAATCCAGCTCCTAGTTCCTGGTACTCTCTGAACTATACCTCTTGCTTACTCTTCCCTATTTGCTGGTCTCATTGTTTGACTCATGCTGTTTGAATCCATACCTTCCCCTCCATGCGGTTGAAGATGTCCTTTACTCTGGCATCCTGCAGGTAATATACCATTGGGTTCACTTGATCCTGCTTACAAAGGACACAAATTATTAAATCCTCTACAACTATCACACTACACTTTTCATCCACTTACTAACATCCCCACTCCAATCCCTTTTGCAGAGCCTCCTGTTCCAAGCTACCATGGTCAGATGCCTGGCAGTCTTTCTGGCAATATTAACCTTTAACCTCACAAGTAACCTCAAAAGGGATCTGGATGTACACAGGTCATTGAAAGTGACAATGCAGGTGGAGAAGATAGTCAAGAAGACATACAACATGCTTGCCTTCATTGGCCGGGGCATTGAGTTTAAAAATTTGCAAGTCATGTTGCAGCTTTACAGAACCTTAGTTAGGCCGCATTTGGAATATAGTGTTCAATTCTGGTTGCCACACTAACAGAAGGATGTGGAAGATTTGGAGAGGGTACAGAAAAGATTTACCAGGATGTTGCCTGGTGTGGAGGGCATTAGCTAAGAAGAGAGATTGGAGAAACTTGGTTTGTTCTCACTGGAACGACGGAGGTTGAGGGGTGACCTGATAGATGTCTACAAGATTATGAGAGGCGTGGACAGAGTGGATAATCAGAAGCTTTTTCCGAGGATGAAAGAGTCAATTACTAGAGGGCACAGGTTTAAGGTGCGAGACGCAAGGTTTAAAGGAGATATACAAGGTAGATTTTTTTTACACACAGAGTAGTGGGTACCTGGAACTCGTTGCCAGAGGAGGTAGTGGAAGCGGATACGGTAGGAACTTTTAAGGGGCGTCTTGACAAATATATGAATAGGACGGGAATAAAGGGATATGGTCCCCGGAAGGGTAGGAGGTTTTGGTTAAGTCGGGCAGCATGGTTGATGCAGGCTTGGAGGGCCGAAGGGCCTGTTTCTGTGCTGTAGTTTTCTTTGTTCTTTGTTTGCTTTTTGTAGCATGTATGTTGCATCTGTTGAGCAAGATCAATTTCTGCAGATCATTCTCTACCTTATCGCTCCCCTCCCTTACTTTGCAGAATGGCACAATGGTTAGCACAGCTGCCTCAGCCCGCCAGAGACCCGTGTTCAATTCCCGGCTTGGGTCACTGTCTGTATGGAGTTTGCACATTCTTCCTGTGCCTGCGTGGGTTTCCTCTGGGTGCTCCGGTGTCCTCCCACAGTCTAAGCATGTCCGGGTTAGGTTGATTGGCTATGCTAAATTGCCCCTTAGTGTCAGGAGTACTAGCTAGGCTAAATGCAATGGTTTATGGGGGATAGGGCCTGGTTGGGATGGTGGTTGGTGCAGATTCGATAGGCCAAATGGCCTCCTCCTGCACTGTAGGGCTCTATCATTCTTTGTGATCAAAATGGAGAGGGATAATAGGCAAAATGGCAGAGGCAGCTCTGGAACAGGAGGAGTGAGTTCTAAGTAGGAATGGAGTGTGGTAAAAGATGCAGCAGCAGAGAATTTTTGTGGCCAGAAAGTGTTACATTCGAGTGATCAGAGAAGCAGCAGCAACAGAATCCAAATCTACAACCAGTTCAGAGGATAAATATTGAGTTACAGAATTAGGTTAGAAATTAGAATAGCTAAATTGGGTTTTAAATGTTTTTTTTAACATCTTAAGTTTTGTTGTTGATAAATTTTGTTAATAGTCCAATGAATAGAGGCATGGCAGGACACCATATTCCCATGGGATGCACATCATTTTCCATGTTGCAACTGCAGGATACCTCTCCTGTCCTGGTTAATCACATGTGCAGGAAGCAGGCTTTCAGAACTTGAGCAGCAGTTGAGTCACTGCAGAGCACCTGCAGGACTGAGGGTGGGTTTTCCCAGTCCCTTCCACCAATGGAATTTTCCGGTCCCGCCAAATTCAACCTTTTGTGTGCCTCACCTGTCCCTCCACAAAAGTCCAAAGACTTCAGCGAGACTTGACAATCTCACCTGTGGCCAATGGCTCACCGCAAATGCCGCCAGAAACCCTCCATGGAGAGGCGGGGAGTGGTGGTGGGTGGTGGTGGTGGTGGGGAGGAGGGGGAGGTGGGGGGAGATGTAAACAGTAGAATCCCAGCTTGAATTCCTCCATAATGCTCACTAAAACCTACATCAACAAAGATGTCAGAGGGACGTATTTTACACAGAGGGTGGTGGGGGCCTGGAATGCACTGCCAAGCAAGGTGGTTGAGGCGGACACGCTGGGATCGTTTAAGACTTATCTAGATAGCCACATGAACAGGCTGGGAATAGAGGGATACAAACCAATGGTCTAGTTGGGCGCATGAGTGGCGCAGGCTTGGAGGGCCGAAGGGCCTGTTCTTGTGCTGTACTGTTCTTTGTTCTTTTGTTCAACCTCTTGCCACACTTTAGTCACACAATTCAAGATTTTCCTATGTGGTTCAATGACAACTTCTGTTCAACAATGCTCCTGTGAAGTGCCTTTGGACCTTCCACTACATTAGTGGTGCAATACAAGTCATAGTTGCTGTCCACCATCATTTTATACACGTCTGTCAGCCTTCTGTTTCCTCGACAGAACAATCCAGCCTCTGCAGTCTTTCCTGATAGTCATAAACCTCAGTTCTGGTGTCATCTTGCTAAATTTTTAGCACTTTTTTCTTTTTTATAATGTGGAGACCAGAATTGTCCACTGTATTCCAAGCATTAACTTAACATGATTTTATACAAGTTTTAAATTACTTCACTGTTTTTCAATTCTATTCCTCTAAAAATGAACCACAGTGACTTTCAAACTTTGTATGTTAAGATGTATAACAGTAGCTTATGATGTGGTTGAGAAACTTGTTATGGTGGCAGCACACAAGTGAATCTTTGGGCTGAATGTAAAGAGTCATTTTTGACACTGAACTAATCAAAATTGATATTAAAGGTATGTGAGTAGAATGTTGATCCTTCTGACCTGGTTCGAAGATTTGATTGACTCAATTGATATATTGAAGAAACAATAATCTGCACGATGATTGGTGAAAGAACCAAGCACTCTGGCATTGTAATTCACTCAACGGAATTCTACAAAATTGTATTTACGTAGCCATTGGATGTTAAAATTTATACATATTTCATACACACATATTATAGATAACTAAAGTGATATACACTTCTCTTTTCTTGCATTTTTATTTTCACATTTAGTTAGAACCAGTCAGAAAGAAGACAACTTCATCTCTTGAACTGAACATAAGAACACAAGAAATAGGAGCAGGAGTAGGCCATCCAGCCCTTCGAGCCTGCCCCGCCATTCAATAAGATCATGGCTGATCTGTCGTGGCTCAGTTCCACATTCCCGCCGTCTCCCCATAACCCTTAATCCCCTTGCTTATCAAAAGCCCATCAACCCGCATCTTAAAAATATTGAGCGAGGCAGCCTCCACCACCTCAACGGGCAGAGAATTCCAGAGATTCACCACCCTTTGAGTGAAGAAGTTCCTCCTCAACTCCGTTCTAAACCGCACCCCCTTTATCTTGAGGCTGTGCCCCCTAGTCCTACTGTCCTTTCTGAGCGGGAAGAGTCTCTCCACCTCTATCCTATCCATCCCATTCATCATCTTATATGTCTCAATGAGATCTCCCCTCATTCTTCTAAACTCTAACGAGTACAAGCCTAGTTTATTCAGCCTCTCCTCATAGCTCAACCCCCTCAACTCTGGTATCAGCCTAGTAAATCTCCTCTGCACTCCCTCCAAGGCCAAAATATCCTTGCGTAAGTGCGGCGACCAAAACTGCACACAGTACTCCAGTTGCGGCCTCACCAATGCCCTATACAGCTGCAGCAAGACCTCCCTACTTTTATATTCAATCGCCCTCGCTATGAAGGCCAGCATCCCATTCGCCTTCCTGACCACCTGCTGCACCTGCAGGCTGGGTTTTTGCGACTCATGCACAAGGACCCCGAGGTCCCTCTGCACCGTCGCCTGCTGCAGTTTTTCGCCACGTAAGTAATAGTCCTTCCTACCATTATTCCTACCAAAGTGGACCACCACGCACTTGCCAACATCAAATTCCATTTGCCAGTTCCTGGCCCATTCGCCCAGCCTATCTAGATCCTTCTGCAGATTCTCCACACCCTCCGCACAATTTGCCGTTCCACCAATCTTGGTGTCATCAGCAAATTTCGACACCCTACACTCGGTTCCCTCCTCCAGATCATCTATATAAATGGTAAATAGCTGAGGCCCCAGCACCGACCCCTGGGGCACTCCACTAGTCACCAAACTGCCTCCGTATTGACAGTTTTCCACTGATTTTTGCAAGACTGGTATTAAAGATTGACATACCTCAACTACAAATGGACAAAGTATGGACAGGGTGAGTAGGGAGCAGTTGTTCCCCTTGGTTGAGGGGTCAATCATAAGGGGACATAGTTTTAGGGGTAAGGGCAAGAAATTCAGAGGGAATTTGAGAAAAAAAAACTTTTCCATTCAGTGGGTGATGGGAATCTGAAATGCATTGCCTGGGAAATTCACGGAGTCTGGAAACCTTACAACCTTTAAAAATTATTTGATGAGCACTTGAAATATCGTAACATTCAAAAATAAGGGGCAAGTGCTGGAAAATGGGATTAGTAAGCCTTTACGTGATACTTGTCAGTGCAGACTTGATGGACTGAAGGGCCTTTTCTGCACGTTATGGCTCTATGACCAGTAACCAAGAACATCTCCCCCTTGACTATTTCCATGTGAGTTTCATAGCTGCTCATTTAGTCTCAGCAGCACTTTTGTTTCTTTACTGAAAGCAAGGACAGCCATTCTGTGGAATGTACATCCACACAAACCTTTATCCAAATGCAAGTCACGAATCATAGCAGTAGGCCAGCAACAAAGAGGGATTTTACTCTGAATAGTGTTTAGGTTGCTCAGACAAACAAAAATTCCAGCAAATATATTTTAAAATTGAAACACAGGATTGATTCTAGTGCAAACCTGAACATAAGAAAAACACTTCATAAGCAATGCATTAAAGGTTGTTCGCTATAGATGCTAAATCCTACAGCAATGATTGGATGTTACTCAAAATGTAAAGATTTTCCTCCTTGCTTTTCTAACTGTGTATTCACTATATTCGATTAAAACAATTAATGGGTATCTCCCTCCCTGTGACATCTTGCAAAGCCCATTGTACCTCTTTCTGGATGGTAACAAATGTTCTATCACATGGAATTCTACACTCCTCTCAAGCAATGTTCTGTTCTGCACTTCATGAAGATGCATTTATAGTGTGATGTTCAAAAGTAGTTTGCATCATTTAGAGGTTGTTGTGCCTCTTAACCTACAGATAATGGTAAGCTTAAAACAACTCATTAAAAATTACACATCTCTGCACAGCAGTCTATCAATAATTACCATGCTCTGCACAGGCAGCTTTGTTCCATAAGAGAAACATGACCGCTTCCTGTTATTATTAAAAGATTTATTTGAGACACCAAAGGTTGAGTACACAACTAATCACCCAGCAGGGAATGAAAAGCAAAATTCAAAATATTTGCCAGCGACAGCAAAGCAAATCATGTTTCTATTTCATTCTGTTGCTAGTTATGTCTTCATTATTTATAGATGCAAGCACTGGTTTCCAGCCACTAAGTTTGAATCCAATGATTAAATATGTATGACACCCCTACTGTGCTATAAAGGCCCAACTGTGCTCAAAGAATTCTAAGTGCTCTGTTGTACACCTGCAACGCAAACAAAGGGCTTTGGTATCCTAAATTTGATTCAGTACATCAATAAGACTGTTGGGTGCTATCCTCATTATAGCTCTGTCATTCAACACATTAAACACAACTTAGCTCAAGTACCTGAGTACAAGAGGTTAGTTAAACTGGACTTTGAGTTAAAAACCTAAGTGCTTTTGAACTTGCTGTATTTCAAGCTGATAACAAATAGATAGCTATTATTTCAGTAAGCTATGAGCAACAGACAGCTTAAATTAGCTGAAAAACTGCCTGCATTTCAAATACTGACATTTGACTTACTTTAAAGCTTACTGTACATGAAACTGTTCATTATATTTATCTTCATTCATTTGCTTCAACATTTATCATCATAAGATGTGATTTTATATGATATTGACATGATGCACTCATATCCATCCCCACTGGGCTCTTCTTGATGAGATACCAAAACTGGTGGTAATTAGTTTCTCTCCTGTTGGGAATGGTCATTGCTTGGCATTTGTGGAGCATAAATGTTCTCTGCCACTTAACAGTCCAAGTCTTCAAGATGTTCAGATCTTGCAGTTCATTATTTCAACAATTTCCAGGGAGCTAAATACCATGCAATTATCAAGATACAGCCATTCTGATCTTATAATGGAGGGAAACAGCATTGATGAAACTGTTCGGCCTAAGGTGCTTCTCTGAGGAGTTCCTGCGGTGATGCCCTGGATTGCGATTAGGGACCTTGAATAGCCACAACCATCTTTTTTTGTAATAGGTTTCATTCCAGCCACTAGACAGTCCCACCCCTCCCCCCCCACCACTTTCCAAGCCCCAACAGCACCCAAGCTGAGTACTGATGAACAGCTCACTGGAGAGCAGACACTGCTTAAACTACTGTTGACGACACTTCCCATCACTTTATCATATAAGAACATAAGAACATAAGAAATAGGAGCAGGAGTAGGCCATCTAGCCCCTTGAGCCTGCCCCGCCATTCAATAAGATCATGGCTGATCTGTTGTGGCTCAGTTCCACATCCCCGCCCTCTCCCCATAACCCTTAATCCCCTTGCCTATCAAAAACCTATCTACCCGCGTCTTAAATATATTTAGCGAGGCAGCCTCCACCACTTCAACGGGCAGAGAATTCCAGAGATTCACCACCCTTTGAGTGAAGAAGTTCCTCCTCAACTCCGTTCTAAACCGCCCCCCCTTTATCTTGAGGCTGTGCCCCCTAGTCCTACTGTCCTTTCTGAGCGGGAAGAGTCTCTCCACCTCTATCCTATCCATCCCATTCATCATCTTATATGTCTCAATGAGATCTCCCCTCATCCTTCTAAACTCTAACGAGTACAAGCCTAGTTTATTCAGCCTCTCCTCATAGTTCAACCCCCTCAACTCCAGTATCAACCTAGTAAACCTCCTCTGCACTCCCTCCAAGGCCAAAATATCCTTGCGCAAGTGCGGCGACCAAAACTGCACACAGTACTCCAGCTGCTGGATATATCAAAAATACATCTAACTCAGCCGCGGATACATTGAGCCTCCACTGGTCTCTGAGGAAAAGAAATGACTCTCAGAGAAAGATTTCTCCTCATTTTAGTCTTAAAAGAAATACCTTTTGTTTCAAACTTCTAGACTCCTCCATGGAGGGAAACATCGTACTATTGTACAATTGTCCTATTGTACTATTGTCCATCCTGTCGAGTTCAGTCAATTTTTCGAATTAATTTGTGGGATGTGGGCATTGCTAGCTAGGCCAGCATTTATTGCTTAACCATAATTGTCCTTGAAAAGGGTGGTGATGAGCTGTCTTCTTCAACTGTGACAGTCCATGTGGTGTAAGTACATCCCCAGTGCTGTCAGGGAGGGAGTACCAGAATTTTGGCCCACCAATGGTGAAGGAATGGCAATGTATTTTCAGGTCAGGATGATGAGTGACTGGGAGGGGAACTTCCAAGTGGTGGTGTTCCCATCAATCTGCCGCCCTTGTCTTTCTAGAGATAGTGGTCATAGGTTTGGAAGGTGCTGTCTAAGGAGCCTTGGTGAGTTCTTGTGGTGCATCTTGTACATGGGACACACTGCTGACACTGTGCATCAGTGATAGGTAGTGAATGTTTGTGGATGTGATGTCAATCAGGCAGACTGCTATGTCCAGCAAGCTGCACCATCCAGACAAGTTGAGAGGAGGCTGATGGGGCAGTAATTGACACAGTTGGATTTGTCTGCTTTCTGTGTAGAGGAAATACCTGGGCAATTTTCAACATTACCAGGAAGATGCTTGTGTTGTAGCTGTACAGGAACAGCTTGGATAAGAGCTCAGAAAGTTCTGGAGCACAAATGCAGTTGCTGGAATATTGTCCAGGCCAATACCATTTGCAGTATCCAATAATTTTAGCTGTTTCTTGATATAAGAAATAGGAGCAGGAGTAAGCCATCTAGCCCTTCGAGCCTGCCCCGCCATTCAATAAGATCATGGCTGATCTGTCGTGGCTCAGTTCCACTTTCCCACCCTCTCCTCATAACCCTTAATCCCCTCTCTTATCAAAAACCCATCAACCCGCGTCTTAAAAATATTTAGCGAGGCAGCCTCCACCACTTCAACGGGCAGAGAATTCCAAAGATTCACCACCCTTTGAGTGAAGAAGTTCCTCCTCAACTCCGTTCTAAACCGCCCCCCCTTTATCTTGAGGCTGTGCCCCCTAGTCCTACTGTCCTTTCTGAGCGGGAAGAGTCTCTCCACCTCTATCCTATCCATCCCATTCATCATCTTATACGTCTCAATGAGATCTCCCCTCATTCTTCTAAACTCTAACGAGTACAAGCCTAGTTTATTCAGCCTCTCCTCATAGCTCAACCCCCTCAACTCCGGTATCAGCCTAGTAAACCTCCTCTGCACTCCCTCCAAGGCCAAAATATCTTTGCGCAGGTACGGCGCCCAAAACTGCACACAGTACTCCAGCTGCGGCCTCACCAATGCCCTATACAGCTGCAGCAAGGCCTCCCTACTTATATATTCACACAGAATTAATTGAATTGGCCGAAGGCTGACATTTGCGATGCTGGGGACTTCAGGAAGAGGCTGAAATGGATAATCTACTTGGCGTATCAGGCTGCAGGTTGGTGCAAATGCTTCAGCCTTATCTTTTGCACAGATATGCTGGGGCTCCCCCATTTCTAGGATAAGAGCTGGACTAGGGAATTCATCCCTTCTTGCCCACTCTTCTATTCAATGATATCATAGTTGATTTCAAAACAATTTTCCTGAACTATCCCCATATCCCTTGATGGTTTTAAAATGTAGAATATTGATCTCAGTCTTAAGTATATTCTGAGTCTCCAAAGCCCTTTGGGGTACAGATTCCAAACAGTCACCATCCTCTGACTTAAATGCATTTTCTCCTCTGTCCTAAATGGCCTGCCTCTTATTCCAAGACTGTGCCCTGGTTCTAGATTCCACCCTGCCAACCCCCACCCTGGAGATACAACCTTCCTGCAACTATCCTGCCAAGTCATGTAAGAATTTTGTATGTTTGTATGAGATCACCACTCATTATTCTAAACTCAAGAGAATATAGTCCCAGTTTATTTAATCTTTCTTTGTGGGACAATCACTCTATCCCAGGGATTAATTTAATTACCTTAATTGACTCCGTCCATGGCAAGTATATCTTTCTTTCAGTAAGGAGACCAAAACTGCACACATTACTCCAGGTGCTGTCTCAACAAAGTTCTATGTACCATGGGCAGAAGTTTGTGGTTTCACTCATCTCAAAACTGTAAAATCCCATTCAAGGTTAATGGACCTTTCCATGGTTCATCCCTCACCTGCTCCGATTCTCGTGCCGTTGGGACGGTAAAATTCCTGTCCATTACTCCTGCATTCAAATCCTCTTTAATAAAGGCAATCACTCCATTTGCCTTCTTAATAGGCTGCTGTACCTGCACCTTAGTTTTCAATCACTCATGAACAAGACACTCAAGTCCCTTTGAAGTTCAACACTTTCCAGCCTCTCACCACTTAAGTAATACTCTATTACTGGTTTTGCTACCAAAGTGGATAATCTCACATTTCTCCACATTGTATTCCATCTACCAAATATTTATCCCTCACTTAGCCTCTCCAAATCCCCTTGAAGCATATTTGCACCTGCAAACTTGGCAATATTACATTTATTCCCCACATCCAAATCATTGATATAGATTGTGAATAGCTGGGGCCCAAGCACTAACATTTGAGGTATCCCACTAGTCCTGTCAACCTGAAACTGATCCATATATTTCTACGTTCTGTTAGCCGGTTCTCAATCCATCACAGTATATTTCCCTCAATCCCGTGTGCTCTAATTTTGTTTACTGACATCTTAGGTGAGATTTTTTTCCAATATCAGCAAAGGCAATATGCAGTGTTTAGCCCGCTGACAGCGCTGGTGTTTTTTCTGGCTATATATATTCTTTTCCCACCTAATAGTGCAGCAGAAGTGCCAAAGGTTTTCATTCACAGGTTCCATCAGAGGACAGCCTCTGATTAGCCCACCCTGACATCGCCTCAGCCCTTTATTAATCGAGGTATCACATTTAAAGGCTGCTCCAGCACACAGCACCCACACTTTGCAGGTTGTAGAGAACTGATGGCTGCCAGAAAATCTGCCCTGAAGGTCTCCACCTCCCTCGAGAGAATGAAAGATGCTGTTTATCCTGTACCCACCCTCAGAATGAAAACTTGCCAGCAAGGTTAATAACCCAGCACGAGAGGTGATGGGAATGGGGGTTAGGACTAATGCCCTGCAGAAGAGGGCAGCCACCCCATGCAGGATGAAGATGAATAATCTTCTACATTCTGCTAGGGGAAGTCACTCTTCTCACTCTCATCTCATACTTGCACACCCAGCAGAGATCTATAGGAATCTCATTTACTGTCAATTCAAAGAACTCCAGCACTTACTCTCCCACACACATTCATCCGCCCTGTGGATTGTGTTCTCATTGCCTCACTGGACCCACTCACCATACACAAAAGAAAAGCATCTTTATCATCTGCCCTGGCATGCATCCTGCTTACACTCTCTCCATCTGTGTTCATGCAGGAATAGATAGCTGGCTCACAATAAGAGGAAGAGATCCCAAATGGTTGAATAGATGCCAGAACTGAAGGTCCTTTGAGGACTTAGAGGACAAAGCCATCCAGCTGGCCAGGGAGGACATTGACCATTCCTGTGCTGACACCAGTGAGGACAATGACCATTCCTGTGCTGATGTCAGGGAGGACACTGACCATTCCTGTGCTGATACCAGGGAGGGCACTGACCGTTCCTGTGCTGATGTCAGGGAGGACACTGACCGTTCCTGTGCTGATACCAGGGAGGACACTGACCGTTCCCGTGCTGATACCAGGGAGGACACTGACCGTTCCTGTGCTGATGTCAGGGAGGACACTGACCGTTCCTGTGCTGATGTCAGGGAGGACACTGACCGTTCCTGTGCTGATACCAGGGAGGGCACTGACCGTTCCTGTGCTGATACCAGGGAGGACACTGACCGTTCCTGCGCTGATACCAGGGAGGGCACTGACCGTTCCTGTGCTGATGTCAGGGAGGACACTGACCGTTCCTGCGCTGATACCAGGGAGGACACTGACCGTTCCTGTGCTGATGTCAGGGAGGACACTGACCGTTCCCGTGCTGATACCAGGGAGGACACTGACCGTTCCTGTGCTGATGTCAGGGAGGACACTGACCGTTCCTGTGCTGATGTCAGGGAGGACACTGACCGTTCCCGTGCTGATACCAGGGAGGACACTGACCGTTCCCGTGCTGATGTCAGGGAGGACACTGACCGTTCCTGTGCTGATGTCAGGGAGGACACTGACCGTTCCTGTGCTGATGTCAGGGAGGACACTGACCGTTCCTGTGCTGATGTCAGGGAGGACACTGACCGTTCCTGTGCTGATGTCAGGGAGGACACTGACCGTTCCTGTGCTGATACCAGGGAGGACACTGACCGTTCCTGTGCTGATGTCAGGGAGGACACTGACCGTTCCTGTGCTGATACCAGGGAGGACACTGACCGTTCCTGTGCTGATACCAGGGTGGACACTGACCGTTCCTGTGCTGATACCAGGGAGAACAGTGACCGTTCCTGTGCTGATACCAGGGAGGACACTGACCGTTCCTGTGCTGATGTCAGGGAGGACACTGACCGTTCCTGTGCTGATACCAGGGAGGACACTGACCGTTCCTGCGCTGATACCAGGGAGGACACTGACCGTTCCTGTGCTGATACCAGGGAGGACACTGACCGTTCCTGTGCTGATACCAGGGAGGACACTGACCGTTCCTGTGCTGATACCAGGGAGGACACTGACCGTTCCTGTGCTGATACCAGGGAGGACACTGACCGTTCCTGTGCTGATGTCAGGGAGGACACTGACCGTTCCTGTGCTGATACCAGGGAGGACACTGACCGTTCCTGCGCTGATGTCAGGGAGGACACTGACCGTTCCTGTGCTGATACCAGGGAGGACACTGACCGTTCCTGTGCTGATACCAGGGAGGACACTGACCGTTCCTGTGCTGATACCAGGGAGGACACTGACCGACCGTTCCTGTGCTGATGTCAGGGAGGACACTGACCGTTCCTGTGCTGATACCAGGGAGGACACTGACCGTTCCTGTGCTGATACCAGGGAGGACACTGACCGTTCCTGTGCTGATGTCAGGGAGGACACTGACCGTTCCTGTGCTGATACCAGGGAGGACACTGACCGTTCCTGTGCTGATACCAGGGAGGACACTGACCGTTCCTGTGCTGATGTCAGGGAGGACACTGACCGTTCCTGTGCTGATGTCAGGGAGGACACTGACCGTTCCTGTGCTGATGTCAGGGAGGACACTGACCGTTCCTGTGCTGATGTCAGGGAGGACACTGACCGTTCCTGTGCTGATACCAGGGAGGACACTGACCGTTCCTGTGCTGATACCAGGGAGGACACTGACCGTTCCTGTGCTGATACCAGGGAGGACACTGACCGTTCCTGTGCTGATACCAGGGAGGACACTGACCATTCCTGTGCTGATACCAGGGAGGACACTGACCGTTCCTGTGCTGATACCAGGGAGGACACTGACCGTTCCTGTGCTGATGTCAGGGAGGACACTGACTGTTCCTGTGCTGATGTCAGGGAGGACACTGACTGTTCCTGTGCTGATGTCAGGGAGGACACTGACCATTCCTGTGCTGATACCAGGGAGGGCACTGACCGTTCCTGTGCTGATACCAGGGAGGACACTGACCGTTCCTGTGCTGATGTCAGGGAGGACACTGACCATTCCTGTGCTGATACCAGGGAGGGCACTGACCGTTCCTGTGCTGATACCAGGGAGGACACTGACCGTTCCTGTGCTGATACCAGGGAGGACACTGACCGTTCCTGTGCTGATACCAGGGAGGACACTGACCGTTCCTGTGCTGATGTCAGGGAGGACACTGACCGTTCCTGTGCTGATGTCAGGGAGGACACTGACCGTTCCTGTGCTGATACCAGGGAGGACACTGACCGTTCCTGTGCTGATACCAGGGAGGACACTGACCGTTCCTGTGCTGATGTCAGGGAGGGCACTGACCGTTCCTGTGCTGATACCAGGGAGGACACTGACCGTTCCTGTGCTGATGTCAGGGAGGACACTGACCGTTCCTGTGCTGATACCAGGGAGGACACTGACCGTTCCTGTGCTGATACCAGGGAGGACACTGACCGTTCCTGTGCTGATGTCAGGGAGGACACTGACCGTTCCTGTGCTGATGTCAGGGAGGACACTGACCGTTCCTGTGCTGATGTCAGGGAGGACACTGACCGTTCCTGCGCTGATACCAGGGAGGACACTGACCGTTCCTGTGCTGATGTCAGGGAGGACACTGACCGTTCCCGTGCTGATACCAGGGAGGACACTGACCGTTCCTGTGCTGATGTCAGGGAGGACACTGACCGTTCCTGTGCTGATGTCAGGGAGGACACTGACCGTTCCCGTGCTGATACCAGGGAGGACACTGACCGTTCCCGTGCTGATGTCAGGGAGGACACTGACCGTTCCTGTGCTGATGTCAGGGAGGACACTGACCGTTCCTGTGCTGATGTCAGGGAGGACACTGACCGTTCCTGTGCTGATGTCAGGGAGGACACTGACCGTTCCTGTGCTGATGTCAGGGAGGACACTGACCGTTCCTGTGCTGATACCAGGGAGGACACTGACCGTTCCTGTGCTGATGTCAGGGAGGACACTGACCGTTCCTGTGCTGATACCAGGGAGGACACTGACCGTTCCTGTGCTGATACCAGGGAGGACACTGACCGTTCCTGTGCTGATACCAGGGAGGACAGTGACCGTTCCTGTGCTGATACCAGGGAGGACACTGACCGTTCCTGTGCTGATGTCAGGGAGGACACTGACCGTTCCTGTGCTGATACCAGGGAGGACACTGACCGTTCCTGCGCTGATACCAGGGAGGACACTGACCGTTCCTGTGCTGATACCAGGGAGGACACTGACCGTTCCTGTGCTGATACCAGGGAGGACACTGACCGTTCCTGTGCTGATACCAGGGAGGACACTGACCGTTCCTGTGCTGATACCAGGGAGGACACTGACCGTTCCTGTGCTGATGTCAGGGAGGACACTGACCGTTCCTGTGCTGATACCAGGGAGGACACTGACCGTTCCTGCGCTGATGTCAGGGAGGACACTGACCGTTCCTGTGCTGATACCAGGGAGGACACTGACCGTTCCTGTGCTGATACCAGGGAGGACACTGACCGTTCCTGTGCTGATACCAGGGAGGACACTGACCGACCGTTCCTGTGCTGATGTCAGGGAGGACACTGACCGTTCCTGTGCTGATACCAGGGAGGACACTGACCGTTCCTGTGCTGATACCAGGGAGGACACTGACCGTTCCTGTGCTGATGTCAGGGAGGACACTGACCGTTCCTGTGCTGATACCAGGGAGGACACTGACCGTTCCTGTGCTGATACCAGGGAGGACACTGACCGTTCCTGTGCTGATGTCAGGGAGGACACTGACCGTTCCTGTGCTGATGTCAGGGAGGACACTGACCGTTCCTGTGCTGATGTCAGGGAGGACACTGACCGTTCCTGTGCTGATGTCAGGGAGGACACTGACCGTTCCTGTGCTGATACCAGGGAGGACACTGACCGTTCCTGTGCTGATACCAGGGAGGACACTGACCGTTCCTGTGCTGATACCAGGGAGGACACTGACCGTTCCTGTGCTGATACCAGGGAGGACACTGACCATTCCTGTGCTGATACCAGGGAGGACACTGACCGTTCCTGTGCTGATACCAGGGAGGACACTGACCGTTCCTGTGCTGATGTCAGGGAGGACACTGACTGTTCCTGTGCTGATGTCAGGGAGGACACTGACTGTTCCTGTGCTGATGTCAGGGAGGACACTGACCATTCCTGTGCTGATACCAGGGAGGGCACTGACCGTTCCTGTGCTGATACCAGGGAGGACACTGACCGTTCCTGTGCTGATGTCAGGGAGGACACTGACCATTCCTGTGCTGATACCAGGGAGGGCACTGACCGTTCCTGTGCTGATACCAGGGAGGACACTGACCGTTCCTGTGCTGATACCAGGGAGGACACTGACCGTTCCTGTGCTGATACCAGGGAGGACACTGACCGTTCCTGTGCTGATGTCAGGGAGGACACTGACCGTTCCTGTGCTGATGTCAGGGAGGACACTGACCGTTCCTGTGCTGATACCAGGGAGGACACTGACCGTTCCTGTGCTGATACCAGGGAGGACACTGACCGTTCCTGTGCTGATGTCAGGGAGGGCACTGACCGTTCCTGTGCTGATACCAGGGAGGACACTGACCGTTCCTGTGCTGATGTCAGGGAGGACACTGACCGTTCCTGTGCTGATACCAGGGAGGACACTGACCGTTCCTGTGCTGATACCAGGGAGGACACTGACCGTTCCTGTGCTGATGTCAGGGAGGACACTGACCGTTCCTGTGCTGATGTCAGGGAGGACACTGACCGTTCCTGTGCTGATGTCAGGGAGGACACTGACCGTTCCTGTGCTGATGTCAGGGAGGACACTGACCGTTCCCGTGCTGATACCAGGGAGGACACTGACCGTTCCTGTGCTGATGTCAGGGAGGACACTGACCGTTCCTGTGCTGATGTCAGGGAGGACACTGACCGTTCCCGTGCTGATACCAGGGAGGACACTGACCGTTCCTGTGCTGATGGCAATAGACCAAGTGGGGATCCAAGACTGCCTCCTGTTTCATAGGCCCCTGCCATGCACTAATTAACTCTCCTTTCTATTACAGCCACATGTGGGAAACAGCCAAGGGAGTCCACTAGTCAAAGCATTGACACCAGCTCTAAAAGCAGCATGGACCATGATTTCTCAAAGAACAAACTGGAAGAACTGTCACAGCGCTCCCCACACCCTCCACCAGCGCACAGACACACACCTCAGCGTCGGGATCATCATCTGGTGAGCAGCACACCACTCTCTCTGATCCACAGCAGGCAGAGGCAGGGACATCCCAGGGTGCTGGAGGCCAGGAATTCGCTGAGGCCTACTCAGATGACAAGATGCTGAACTCAGTTCTTCTTCAGTCATTGGAGCTCCAAAGGCAAGGTAGGGAAAATCAGGGAGGGATGTCTGTTGCACTTCAGATTGAAAGGCTGCAAAGAGAAGGATGTCCACCTTCTGTCTGAGATGATTCCACCAACACCCCAACACAAAGGTCAACACAGCTAAGGCAAGACATGCACTCTATGGTCCAGGTACTTTCTGACATTCATCAGCGCCAATGCCAGAGGATGGCAGGGCTTCTCAACCTCAAATCAGCTACTCTCTTTCCCATGGAGAAAGCCAGGAATCCTGGGGCACCCATAGGGAGGGCGATCAGCTCATGTACATCCAGAGACAACGCACCCAGGTGACTCCCGGAGTGTCCAGCCCATCCAAATTCCCTCTTCCTGTGACTACATCAATGCTCCACAGGCTGAGAGTACCTACCAGTGGTGCCTAGACGTAGCAACACTGGCAAGCTTCTGCTCCCCAGACCTAGAATACCTGATGCTAAAAGGCCGCCCCCTACTACCTTCAGTGGGAGTCCACCTGCGTCATCCCGATAGCAGTTTACATGCCACCCAATGCGGGCATGAAGATTGCACTTGACAAAATAAACACCACTACAAATAGCCTTCAGATGAAACATTGTTCATCGTGGCTGGGGACTTCAATCAGGTCAAGCTCAAGAGCGTACTACAAAGTTACCACCAACACATCTTCTGTTCCACCAGAGGCCCAAACATCCAAGACCACTGCTGCACCAATATCTAACATGCCTAGCACTCTATATCCCACCCACACTTTGGCAAATCAAACCACAAGGCTATGCTCCTAATCTCAGCCTACAAGCAAAAACTGAAGCAAGGGAATCCATCAAAAAAGTCGTGCAAAGTTGGTCTGAGGAATTGGATAATCTCCTGTGGGACTGCTTGGAATTAGTGGACTGGTCAGTATTCAAAAACTTAGATCAGTTTGAACGAGTACACCACCACAGTAACAGACTTCATTAGTAAGTGTGTAGAAGACTGTGTACCCAAGAAGCAAATCTGCATGTTTCCCAACCAGAAACCACGGGTGAACAGGGATATCCATTGCTTGAAGTCCAGGTCTTAGGCATTCAAGTCAGACAATCCTGACCTAGACAAGAAAGCCAGATATGATTGAAGGAGATCCATCAAAGATGCCAAAAGACATACTGGACCAAGCTAAAGTCCCAGGCTAGCCACACAGACCACCGCCTACTATGGCAAGTCTGCAAGATGTAACAGGCTACAAGATGAAGGCACGTAAAAGCGCCGGCTCCAACGCACTCCTCCCTGATGAGCTCAATGCATTCTACGCCCAATTGAGCAAAAGGTCAGCAAGAGTATGCCCTCCACCCTGGAAGAACCTCTGTTTGAAGTCACCATTGCAGACGTCAGAATAGTTTTCTCGAATGCCAACCCACGGAAACAACAGGCCCGGACAAGCACTCATATCCTGCACAGATCAGCTGACGGGAGTATTCGCAGACATCTTTAACCTCTCTTTACAACAATCTGAGATTCTTACCTGCTTTAAGAAGACGACCTTCATCCCCATGTTTAAGAAAAGCCAAGCAGCGTGCCTGAATAACTGTGGCTCTGACATCCATTATTACGAAGTCGTTCAAAAGGCCAGTCATGGCACAAATCAACTCCAGCCTCCTGGACTGCCTGGATCCACTACAACTATTGCCACAACAGGTCCAGAGTAGTTGCCATCTCCCTGACCCTGCACTCAACACTGGAACACCTAGATAACAAAGACACCTATGTCAGACTACAGTTCTGCCTTCGACACCATAATCCTATGAAACCCATCTCCAAACTCCATGTTTAGGCCTCAGCTCCTCCCTCTGCGACTGGATCCTGAACTTCCTAACCCACAGACCACAATCAGTAAGAATAGGCAATAACACCTTCTCCATGATCATCCTCAACATCAGTGCCCCACCTTTCCTGGTCCCCCCACACCAACACTATAGTTAGGAAAGCCCGCCAACACCTCTACTTTCTCAGAAGACTAAGGAAATTTGGCATGTCAGCTACAACTCTCATCAACTTTTACAGATGTACCATAGAAAGCATTCTTTCTGGTTGTATTGCAGCTTGGTATGGCTCCTGCCCTGCTCAAGAGGGCAAGGAGCTACAAAAGGTTGTGAATGTAGCTCATTCCATCACGCAAACCAGCCTCCCATCCATTGACTCTGTCTACACTTCCCACTGCCTCAGCAAAGCAGCCAGCATAGTTAAGGACTCCGCGCACCCTGAACATTCTCCCTTCCACCTTCTTCCATCGGGAAAAAGATACAAAAATCTGAGGTCATGTACCAAACAACTCAAGAACAGCTTCTTCCCTCAGCAATCAGACTTTTGAATAGACCCACCTTGCATTAAGTTGATCTTTCTCTACATCCTGGCTATGAATGTAACACTACATTCTGCATTCTCTTGTTTCTTTCTCTATGAATGGTATGCTCTGCACAGCACACATGAAATAATACTTTTTGTTGTATGTTAATAGATGACAATAATAAATCAAATCAAATCAGGGCAGCACTGTCGTACAGCAGAACAAAGCCCCCAGGTTTCAGTTCTTCAGCAGATGTTCACAAGGCCATCACAGACAGGGTGTGACAGACAGCAGGGTGCCTCCACCTCTACTGTGGACATTGGGGATGAACTCAGATCTGGCAGCAGGGATACAAAGGTCAAAAACTTTTAGTTCCACAGTGTAGGCATGGGAGTTAATTACTTTGCATATTCATCTCTAAATAAACTCCCACTAATTGCCCTCTTTCTCCAGCTCTTTATTCTGATGAGATGTATTCCTGTAATGTGAAAACCAGAACCTGCGCAAGATAAAGGCAAGGTGCTCAGTCCAGGGCTTCCTTCCTGAGCTTTGTGCAAGCTTCCCAGCACATTGATGATGTTCCTTCACTGTGACTGAACACATCATTTGTGCCTGTATCTAAAGTTTAAAGTTAAAGTTTATTTATTATTGTCACAAGTAGGCAAACATTAACACTGCAGTAAGTTACTGTGAAAATTTCTAGTCACCACACTCCAGCACCTGTTCGAGTGCATTGAGGGAGAATTTAGCATGTCCAATGCACCTAGCCAGCACATCTTTCGGACTGTGGGAGGAAACTGGAGCACTTGGAAAAAACCCACACAGACACAGGGAGAATGAGCAGACTCTGCACAGACAGTGACCCAAGCTGGGAATTGAACCCAGGTCGCTGGCACTGTGAGACAGCAGTGCTAACCTCGTTGGGAATAAGGATGTCTTCTACGATGTACAATGTTAGCATCACTCATTCCAGTCATTGTCCCCGAGTGCACTCTGAACCTTGTCGCTGGTCCTCCATCCCATCTGCTTCTGCCTCGAGTGACCCTGTTCCTCAAGAGTATATCTCATGGAGGATGCAGTCAGATCAGGAGAGTTAAACTTTTTCTGCAGCATCACCACGATATGACCCAAGTCACTGACAGCAATTAAGATTCCATCGGCCAGACAGAAGTCAGACATTCACAGAAGTTTTCTGAAGATCTAAGCACTGTCCCCACTACCAAGCAGCATCCTGGAATGTAGGACTGTGGGCATCTGCTGTTTGCCCATGACAGGAGCCATATCACAGAGCCTGTGTGCTGCCATCAGCCAGATGTGAGTACAATGCTCATGGAAGCCATATGAAGATAATGAAATGTCCTTATTGAATGTCCTCAATATCCTCCATGAATCTATCAGTAATGATAACATCTCAAGCTCATCTATCTTGTCTGGGCATCGCCATTACCTCATGGCTGACATTCTTTTCCTCAGGAACCGCCTCAGCCTCATTCCCCTCAACATCAAAGATAACGTGACACTCCTCCATCTCCTATTCAGACAATTGCCTGCCCTGTTGCACCACCAGATTGTGAAGGGCACAGCAGGTGATGATGACATGTGACACCCTCTGTGGATTGTACTGCAGGGCTCTACCAGATAAGTCCTGGCACAGGATCCTCATTTTCAGCATCCCTATAGTCTGCACCACCAAAATGCAAGTTGCAGCATGACTCATTGTACCTTGTCTCAGCTGCACTCTGTGGCCTCCACACAGGCATCGTCATCTTCCTCCTTAATGGGTAATCCTTATCGTTCAGAAGCCAATGCTGCAGCCTCGGTGGATCCTGAAACATTTCAGTGATCTGAGAGTGACTCAGAAGGTAATAGTCTCGCGCACCCCCTAAGAATCAACCATGCACCTGCAGGGTGTGTTTGGTGTGGTTGTAGAACAGCTGAACATTTAGCGAGTGAAAATCCTAGGAGTTCAAAGCTTGGTGCCACGGAGCTCTGAGTGCCATGTGAGTGTAGTCAATGGCAACCTGCTCTTGTGGAAAACCAGAGACCTGCACAAATCCCATTGCACTTGCACCCTGGCTTGTCTGACCTTGTTTGAAATGGATGAAGTTGTGTGCCCTTGCAAAGATTACGTCCGAGATCTCCTGGATGCACTTGTGTGTGGAGGCTTTCAAAGTCCTGCAAAGGTCACCTGTGCAGCCTGGAAGGGGCCACTGGTGTAAAAGTGGAGCACTGCTATAACTTTCAGCAACACAAGCAATGGATGCCTGTCCCTGTGGCAGCAAATCCTGCAGCAGCCGGCAGATGCAATCAACCAGTTCCCGGGACATGTGTAATCTTCGGCGACACTGGTTCTTAGACATCTGCTGGTACATTAGGCATTGTCCATTGACCCAGGTCAAGTGAGGCACGTCCAGATGATGCTCTCTGGGGTTCCCTGCCACCCCTTCCTCTTGACAGTTCAGCTCCTACCTTTCACAAGCCAGGCACCTTTGTTGATGTCTTCTTCTTCTTCTCTCTTACCTATAAGTGAGATGAATGGGATTGAGATCACTAGGCTCCATGTTCTTGACAGTTTCCTCATTGCAGTGTCAAACAGAGAGACTTGACAGTTAGTATTTGTCTCCTAAGGACCACTCCATTCTCCATTCATAGCCTGAAACTGGCTCTCAGAGCTCAGTGACTCATATCCTGACCACAGCATTGATGTCCAGTCCTTACTTTACATGAAGATTCTGCAAGATCACATTCCATCCCTGCTTCACACCACGTGACCGAGTGACACGAGATTTAGCCACTCTACCGCATCCCTGAGCGCTCATCTCAGGCATAGAAATTATCCAAACATTCACTCCAGGGCCTCGTGCTCATCCTGGTCCATGGGGGGCAATTGTGAATACATATTTCACCGCACAGCCATGCATTAGGCTCACTCTCTGTGGCACTGTGCCATTGTAGCTGTTTGCCCAGTCTGTCAATGGTACAGGCATACTGCGGCAGTCAGTCGTTTAGAAGTCAATGCAGAGCAGCAATCAGTGACACACAAATAAATTGTGCTTCAATAGACATGGGCACAATTGTATGACGAGTTAGACTCCAAGCATGTCAATTGGAATACAGTTATTCAGCCGAACAGAGTACTGATGACTGGCATTTTTCAATTAGCTTTGCTCATATCAACATTCCACCTCCAAAAGCCCCATCAATACCCACCAATCCCCCCACTCCCCCCAGCTCAAATTGAGTGGAACCATCCGTGAAGGCATGCACAAAATATTTTAGTTTCTCTGTAATTTCCTTATGCCCCATAAATTTTCCTGACTCCACTTTTTTGCTAAACTTTCCCTTTTTGGGAAAGTACCAATGGAAGTGTTTACATGTCTTTTTATGTTTCACTTGTTTACTCTCATATTCTATTTTCCCTTTTAATGAAACATATAGGATTCTGAAGGGGTTTCAGTAGGGAGGGGGTATCTGGAACTAGAAGGCACAGTTTAAAAACGAGTGCCCCATTTAAACCACAGATGAGAAGGAATTTGTGAATGATTATCCCAAAGAGTTGTGAAGGCTGGATCACCGAATATATTCGAGGCTAAGATTTTTGAATTATGGTTATGGGAATAGGCAGGCAGTTGGAAGAGCCTGAGACAAGAATCAAATCCCTCTGACCTCAGCATCCCTGTAGCCTGAATGATTTTAACTTCCAGCTCTATTCTGCTTAACCCTAGTTGATTGCCTGCCCGAGACTCTGGGCAGAATGTCCGGTGACATTTGCCAGGAGCAAAGGTCAGTCCCCAGTGCGCAGGTAAGTTCTGCAGAGGAATTTTCAGGAAAATCTCATGGTCAGGAAGGGTGTAGGGGAGACCTAAAGTTTCCTCCTGGTGCCCGGAGGAGCTGCTCCAGCCTCCACAAGGAAATCAAATAAAAATAAATGTGCTTATTTTGACTTTGACTCCACTAGATTCACCTAGTGGAATGATCACAATGGCTTCTCTTTTCTGCTCTAGCCACTGGTTAAGCTCACAGTCACAAACAAATAGAATCCCTACAGTGCAGAAAGAGGCCATTTGGCCCATCAAGTCTGCATTGACCACAATCCCACCCAGGTCTTATACACGTAATCCCACAAATTTACTCTGTTGATCCCCTGACACGAGGGTCAATTTAACATGGCCAACCAATCTAACCCACGCACCTTTGAACTGTGGGAGAAAACCGGTGCACCTGGAGGAAACCCACACAGACAGAAGGAGAACATGCAAAGTCCACACAGCCAGTGACACGAGGCCAGAATTGAACTCGTGTCCTTGGCACTGTGAGGCAGCAGTGCTAACCACTGTGCTACCATGCTAGTCATCGGAGTCTGTTCAGCATATTTAAAGAAGGGCCTTGCTGGTTTCAGGCGGACCTTCCCCATCTCTAGTTCTGAAGGGCAAATTAAAATTTCACACTGCCGTTAGGAATGGGATGTGTATGGATAGGTCTCCCAGCCAATTATAACTGCCTGCCTGCAGAACCAAATCACAGGAATCAGGTGGCTCCTGAGCAGGTAAGTAACCCCTTTTGTTTTATCTGCCTGGAATCCAGGACAGGTACGGCTAGGATTCACGACTGAAACCCGGCAGCTCAAAACCGGCCTACAGATACATCCAACCTGTTCAAATAACTTGCCCAGGGCACTGAAAGGAATAGAAACAGACAAATTGAACTGAGTTTGTCTTGAAAACTAGGCAGATTTCTTTGGGAAGAAGTATTTAGTCTTTCTTGGTGGATGGCCCTGATGTGTGTAGTTAATGACGATTCCTGAAGTATTAATGAAGAGAAACTGGATCTATGAGCACACTTGCACAGAAAGTAAATTATATTCTCTTCAGTGGCAAATTGCAAATTGCTTTTTCTTCCATCTGTATTAATTAAGGAAAGTTGGACCCAGAGGAGCCATGGGTCAAATGTTTTATAATAAACGGTGCTTGATTAGCATTCATCCACTGATGGAGCGATAAAGTCCTGGGATCATGTGTCAACTACTGTGCAAAGTAGGCCTCAAAAACTAGGGTCAGTAGGGATTTGATAGGCATTGATGA
Source organism: Carcharhinus amblyrhynchos (assembly GCF_965287045.1). NCBI lineage: Eukaryota > Metazoa > Chordata > Chondrichthyes > Carcharhiniformes > Carcharhinidae > Carcharhinus > Carcharhinus amblyrhynchos. The sequence continues at coordinate 20,315,261 of NC_137331.1, forward strand.
GATATGGAAAATGACATTTAGTCTGAAAGATGAGTTCATTGGGCTTCCACCATCAAAAGGAGGGCTCCTACCTCATCCCTCTGAATTTACCTGGGCTTATAGCACCTTGTTGTGTAGCTCAACAATAGAATAATTTTTGTTTGGTGAAATTCTTCATAAATCAGTTCTAATTTTCATGGGACAGAGGGTAAAACACAATTATGCAAATTAGAACTGATTTATGAAGAACAAATCACTCCTGAAGTTTGATGATCTAATTTGTTTGTAAATAATATTTATGACAAAGTAAGTTGCTCATTACAACAGAAACCTTGAAGCCCAGCTTTGAACTATACTGTTATGGAAAGTTACACATTATCTCAGCGCAATGTCCTGTAAAATCAGCCAAATGAATCCTCCAGAGTGACGACAGACAATTTCACCACATCTTCACCACTATTAGCACAGCAATAAGACAGGTATCATTGGAAATATTGAAATGTTATGCGGATTATTCCCATTCCCCTTGTGGCAAGTTTTGTGGCAGGCAAAAATGGAGAATGTAAGAGCTAGCAAAAGTTCAATAATCTGCCAGCATGAAAACAGTTTGCAATTCTCCCAACGGCGGGTTTAAGAGGTGTGGCTTTCCCCCTGGCGGTGTGAATGCCACTTGCATCTCAGGAACAATCATTAAAACAGTTGCTCACCAAATACTCCTCAAGCTTTCCAATCTTACCACATGCAAGTGGGAAATTACATCGGCCTCAAACTAGTCTGAAAAATGAATAGAGTGCATAAGTCAGATCTGTTCTCATGTTACTTCGAGATCAGTGCTACATATCCTACCTACCACAGTGCTACGATCTTGTTGCGCCCGATGCCACACTGCTGGGACAGTACAGTTGGTGCCCTCCTGCATGTAATGTGCAAGGACAGCACTTTGCTGCAGGACTAGTGGTCACCAACATTCCCATGATAACCTCGAGATGCTCACATGTGGGATCTATATGAAGTTATTTATCCACTTCCTGCATTGTGTAATGCTTCACGTATGGTTATCACCATATTGCCCTCCTGCACATCAGCCTCTCAGGCCAGGGAGATGAAGTTGCTATGTTTCTGGAACCTGCACTCGTTTCAAGGTCTCACCCCGTGATGCTGTTTGCATTCAGCTTCTTCTGGCTTCCTGACGCGTTAGAGGGTCTCCTGATATCAGGTGGACTGGAGAGAGTGGTACGAGTGTGCTGAACTGGAGTTTAAATATGGCACTAGGACCTCTGAACCTGCCAGCTAGCAATGGGAGGAGAAATTAGCTTCTAAAACTAGGTAACTCGATCCAATTTCACCTGCGCTTAATTAATTAGCTTCCAAGTGCAGAATTGTACATGGGTTTTCACCATTCCAGCCAGTGTGAAGTTCATCACTGGATCCACCCATTTTGACAGGAACATCTGGTCAAAAAGATGAAGAATTCCCCCCTTTAACCCTGCTTCTCTCCCTGAATGCTGACTGACCTGAGTATTTCCAGCATTTTTTGATTTTATTTCAGATATCTAGGTTACATTTTAGCTTCATTTGAAGCAATTTTTAAAAGTAGCATCTCAGCCTTTTGGCTAAGATGCAAATGAGATCAAGCCTTGGAGAAGGAACTACACCTACTGCAATCAGCTTGGATCATGTAGATCAAGCCCAAGGCAGGAGGTGAGAGCCCGGTCTTGTCAGCTTGGATCGGGAATGTCCCAACTTGCCGAGACTCTGAATTGGTCTTTGATTTGATTGAATTAGAATAAAAACAAAAAAAAGCATCAAGAGAGAGCACATCTCAATATTTTCAAGCATATATCTGTGCAGAATATTTGGTAGGGGGTATGGGGTCTGGTAGGCAGATGCCATCGTCCCAGGGAAACAGCAAACACAAAATAACCAACTTTATAAAAGGCCACTCCTGTAGTGATTATACACGGCAGAAACCCTTAACATGCTGAGTGTCAGATTTCTGTCCCTCGGTAAAATGAAGCGCCACACTTGAAAGTTGCCAAAGAATCTGATTGGTTGGCAGCTCTTGCAGTGACAGTGACACAAGAAAAGTGTAGTGAGCACTGCTGGAGCTGAAAGGCGGCCCACAAAGAAATGTCATGGATCCTGGACAAGGTGAGTCTGGGGCACCTTGGGCAGGGAGGTTTTGGGTGTGGGAGGGGTAGAGGTGTGGTTTCGGAGGAGAGATGGGATAGGCACAATCTTGGGTGTTGACTCAATGTGCACAGGGTACCTCCTTTCTTCCCGCCGTGTCACCAACTTTGGTGAAAAAGCAACCTTCCCATTTTTGCCCACTTTCCACTGCCAACGTATTATGGCATTGGAGGATGATGGAGATTCTTAATTGCCACTTAATTGGGCAGTTATGGGTGTCAATGAATCCAAGGATGGGCGGTCTAGTGGATGCCTTACCCCTTATTAGGGGAACCAGTTCAGGATGAGCGGGGTGGCAGTGGGCTAACCAATTGACCCATTGTATATGACCCCCAATGAAAACACGCCTGCTGGCTCAATGGTATTGCTGGCGGTGGGGAGGGGCTCGAGGGAGGGGTGTAAAATTCCCTTTCAAGTAGCAGAAATTGACTACTTAGGTTTAAACTTTACAAATTGAAGTAATTATATATACATACATACCTATACATTCCAGATTTTAGCTATAAGAATGCAGATGTAAAACAAAATATTTTTGAGAGCTTGGCACAGCCAGAGAACATACTTGCAACTTAATCAAGTCTCTTAAAATTTAACTTCAAGAATCTGATTTGCTCTATGAGCAGATTGTACAAAAAGTATCAAATATTTATCATTTCAGAGGGAATGTAAGCAGCACAAGGAATGGGCAGGGCATATTGCCAATGGTGCTGCAAGACTTGAGGAATACAACAATTGATTTTGTGTCACAAATCCTAAATAAAGAATGCTGAAATCCTCAAAGTAAACAGCAGTGATAAACTATCTCTTCCAGTTTTAAATTTACCAGAGAAACCAAAACATGGTGCACACATAGACTTCTGCTGCCATAATGCTAAGTGCATCGGAAATAAAAATATTGCTTCATAAAATGAATTTCCATTATGAAATACAAAGGTTATGTTACCCCATATATGTAAATAACAGCATCATTTATTGAAAGATGAGCGTCCTTACTCTAAAATTGACCATCAGGAAGTTTGACTTGAATGCATTTTGCATTCTATTTTATCACATTTACGTAACAACAATAGCACCCACATTTCCTCAATGCGTGGCTGGGTTCAATGACTTATTGCCCAGTAAATCATAGGAGCAAATAAGCTTGTTACCACCACAGAGTGCAATGTATTAGAAAACCAGCATGGTGTACTAATGTTTGGCAGCTTTGTTTTATACACATGCATTAAAAAACAGTGCAGTGATCAATGAAGAACAATGTGGTAAATATGAAGAAATGTGATCCATTACGATTCACATAGTATCTAAAATCAAATCTCAACTACAGAAACATCCCATATTGTTATTAAGATTGCAGCATGATAGTAACAACAGTGGCACATAGACTTATGTCCTATCTGGGCAACATATCCAAAAGGCACCCAACATCACTGACCCACTATTGAAGAAAACAGGTGGACCTTCTGAAAACGAAGAAGGATCACCAGGAGCATTCTGAGATTGAAAGGTAGACCTCCTCAAAGATACTGAATCTGGAAGGTCCACAAATAGATGCTGCCCCCACCCACTGCTATGATGTTCTGGGGTCTACAAATGCCAGCAGCCTCTGTCTTTAACTCCAGAGGGTGCCCCATGCACTGATCAGGTGAGTTCTGATATCTGTATACCACATTGTTCCAAATGTGTTTCGCACCAGCATATTTTCTTAATGGTGCTACAGAGAATCAGGCATGTGTGGCTAAGCCTAGTGGAATGCAATTAGTTTCACACTGGCTACCAGCAGACTTCCAATCCACCACAGGGGACACCAAAAGAAGATTCCACTGTAAATTCACACCAGCTTAAAACTAATTTTTGGGCCTCCTGCTGAATTCTCCATCCCAACCCCTGTGCTGCTTGTCATTGAATCTGCTGACAGGATTTGGGAAAATCCTGCTACTGTGTTATATTTGGCCTCAAGGTGACTTTCTGATCACAGAGCCATTCCAGCATTAAAACTGCCTATTTCCCAGCTCCATTATATAGCCTGATTCCATCTAAATCGCAGCTGATCTGCTGCTCAAAGTCTCATCCATGCCTTTGTTACCTCTAGCTTTGACCACTCCAGTGCATCTAGTTGGCCGCCCATGTTTGACTCTCTGTGTACACAAGCAAATCCAATAACCCTAATGCCTATGCTCTAACCCATATCGAGTTCTGTTCACCCAGTAATGCTTTGCTCACTATTGCTTCGAATCCAGCAACACCTTGATGCTAAAATTTCTATCCTTGTTTTCAAATCCCTCCATGGTCTTGCCTCTCTCCAGTTCTGTAAATCCTTCCACCTTGACAATCCTCAAAGGTTCATGTGCTGCTCTAATTCTGGCCTCTTGAGATTCCTTCATTTTAACTGTTTCACCTCTAAAAGTCATGTCTTCAACTGCCAAGGCCCCATACTCTGGAATTCCCTCATTAAACCTCTCAACTTCCTTCCTTTCCTCTTCTAAGTAGCTACTTATAACCTAAAATTTGACTAATGTTTAGTCATCTGCAGTAATATTTTTTACGTGGCTTTTTGTCAACAACATTTCTGCCAAGTGCTTTGTAATGTTTAGATACTTTAAAGGCACTATGTAAATTGTTGATTGGCTGAGTACCACAACCACCATTCTGTGTAAATGTTACACCATCACGCAAGTTTCTACTATTGACATTTTAACCAACGAGTCTATTGTATTTAGCTGTAGCACTTCAACACTTAACTACTTAAGTATTAAGAAACTTGAATGCAAATTTCATAAGCAATTTCTATATGTACAACAACGCCAGTATTTCTGAATCCCCTAGTGAATTAAACCATTTTCAAAAGTGTACCTGAATCCTCTCTCACTAACTCTCAATTCACAAGGATTCCTCCATACAAAACAAAAACAAAAAAGGCAACACGTTTTAAAATCAGTTGAAAAGGAAATTCAAACATCAACACAATCTAAAAGCTAAATGCAATATAGTGAAAAATAGATTCTGACCACTTTGTCCTCCTGGAGCAAGTATCCAAGAAAGCAAGAAAGAAAGGGAGATGGGTAGGGAGACAAGGGGAAGAGAAAAAAAATATTATTCAGTGATGCATGAAATCGTAGCAAACTACATCAGAATAAGCACATATAATTGGCAGCATTCACTGGTTATAAAACAGAGAAGTACAAATAATGACAGACACTAAAGGTAACATTTGTCATGAAAATTTCAAAATACCATGAGCAATGGAACAGAACGGACAGGTACAATAAAATCCAATTTAGGTGGAATCTGGTGCAAACTTTATTTCATAATCCTGATTTTATGAAAACAGAAATCCAAGGAGAAAAAAAGGCATGTAATTTGATATTAACTTTGTCGTGCAGAAGTCAAAAACGTATAGAAAAGTTAAGTTTCATACAATAAATTGGGATAGTTTAACTTTGCTAACACAATATTAATTAGACTTAAGAAAGGATGGACAGAAAATAATTGCTTTTGTTGCAATGGTGCAGAATAAAACCATGGAATCCCTGCAGAAGGAGACCATTCCGCCCATCAAGTCTGCACCAACTCTCCAAAAGAACATCTGACCCAGGCCCAACCCCCTGCAACCCCACACATTTACCAATCCACCTAACCAACACACCTTTGGACAGTAAGGGACAATTTAGCATGGCCAATCCACCTAATCTTTTGTCTGTGGGAGGAAAAGAGAACACCCAGAGGAAACCCATGCAAACACAGGAGAATGTTCAAACCCCGTAGTTACCCAAGGCCAGAATCGAACCCAATAATTTTATTTAAAAAGAAATATGATGACATTGCCCTATTATGTCATGATTCAATCAACTTTGCTCCCATGTTTATAACAAATTAATTTTAATAAATGATTGCTATTAATAAACTTCATTAAGGCCCCATGGCAAAATAACATTAATCATTAATTATTTAGCAGCACACCACTGAAACTGTTAGCCTTAAACAGAAATGTATTTTTTCTCCTTTTAGAGAAAGCAATCCCAGTATTTATTTTCATGAGACAGCAACATAGTGTTTATATTACTGGACTAAAAATTCAGAGACATAGACTAATGTTCTGGAGAGACAAATTAAATCCCACCATGGCAACTGGGAAACTTAAATTAAGTTAATTAAATAAATTAGAAATGAAAAATTAGGACCCATGAAAATGAGCAAATTGTCATTAAAGATCCACCGTGTTTATCAATGGCCTTTATGATGGAAATCTACTGTTCTTTCCAGTCTAGTTATTACGTGACTCCAGGCCCATGGCAATGAGATTGACATCTTATTGTCCTCTGATATAGCCTACCAAATCACTTGGACATCAAAACCACCTTGACAATGAATAAAAACTGGCATCCATCTCAGCACTTGATTTAAATGTGACACAGCACACCCAGCCTACTGAATCTGCAAAATCCTCCTCACCAAGAGCAGGGTAAACATGTGTCAAAAAAACAACAGCTCACACAATCGTGCTAACAGAATCACACCTTTTAGCCAATGTCTCAAACTGCTCTATTATCATCGCTGGGCATGTCCTGACCACCAGAGGTGATGGCACATTGGAAGGTAGTGACTGGAAGTCATGAGTATTGAATTCAAACATCATGGCATCAAGTCAGTCATGGGCAAGAAAGCATTCTGCTGGTTACCATCGACCACTCTTCCTCACTGATAAATCAGTGCTCCCCCATATTGAAGTCAGCTTGGAAGCAGCACTGAGAGTGGCAAGGGTTTGTACACGGCATGGGTTTTACAATGGTACTCCCCAAAAGTGGTTCTGTAGTGCCACTGTTGACCAACTCCTGAGCAACATAGCTGCTGGACCAACAATACAGCAGGTGGTGCCAGGACTACAGGAAGGCTCTGGAATGAGGAAGAAAATACTTGATCTTGTCCTAACCAATCAATCTGCCACTGTGCTAAATAGAACAGATTCAGCACCAATCTAGCAGCTCAAAATCTAGTTTCCGTGAGGCACTGTGATCATTACCAATGGCAGCAATATATTCCATCACTATCTGTAATCCCATGGTCAGCATATCCCTCACTCTACCATGATCATCGAGATAAGACACTAACCATTGCTCAATAAGGGTTGAAAGAAAAGAAAGATTGCACTCATCTAACAACTTTCATGACCATCATATTTATGAAATAGCTTTACAGCCAGTGTAAGACTTTTGAATAAAGTCACTGAAGCAATATAGGAAAAATGACCGTCAACCTTTGCACTTTTGCTGAATCAGGGTTTGAAAATTTAAGTCCAGGCCTTGGACTGTTTTACCCATGATTGGACAGAAAATAAAATAACCAATCCACTTTTGTACTTAAAATGAATCTCAAAATATAGTTAAATGGATACACCTTGTAGCTGCTGAGCTATTTGGAAAGGATGTCCACTGAGTTATTAGTATCGAGCATTCTCATTAGTCTGAAACATCTATATGCACATGGAATGTTAATGAATTCACTTGTGGTCAGTTGTGCTCACGTGGTAAAACTGTATTTTGTAACATGCTTAAAACTCCATTCACAATCTAAGATCTCGCGCATTCTCCTTGGTGACCACTGAACAAACAATTGGAGGATGACATTAATTTTCAACTACATTCCCAAGTCACCACTGCTTCTGCCATTATCCTAAACACATTTTGCAACGTAGATTCATACAAATATTCTACCAGCCTGTTGTGCTGAAATTGTACTGGATTGTTAAGAGATTCTTTGAATTAGATTCACCTTGCTTTTTACTGAATTCAAATTTGATTATCTACCAAGGTGGGATTTGAACTTAGAACACCAGAACATTGCCCTGGACGATAGGAGGAAGCCAGATTCAACTTGATAGAGCAAATATCAATTAAGGGCCTAAATTATTTCTCTAAAAAACACATGGAGTAATCAATTTCCAACTTCCCAGAGGCAGAAAAAGAACATCAAAATAAAGTAGATGGTTTGAAGCATCAGAGTCAGCCTTAAGTTTCCCAATATAAATCAACATTTGACCAATGTTTCAAAGTTAAATATTCACATAAGAGGCCAACTTGGTGAAATATCTTAACAAAGTACAAAAACTTGAAGAAAATATCAGAAACGTAGCATTTTTGCTGCTTCAGTTACCAAAACTGTTCACTTTTGGAACATCCTCCCTCACTGTTAAGTTTAATGTGCAATGTTATTACTATATTACTGAGCACTTGCGTAAGCAATTCTGCCTAATCTGCTCAGTGGTAGCATTCTTGCCTTTGTGCCTAAAGGTTGTGGGGCCAAGACCTACTCCAGTGACTTCAATGAAAAATTTAGGCTGACACTTCAGTGCAGTACCAAGGGGTTGCTATACTGTCAGAGGGTCAGAAGTGCCATACATGGAACTGACATATATCTTTCAGGTGGATGTAAAAAATTCTATGCCACTATTTGAAGAAGCAGAGTGGAATTCAACATAACTGAATAAAGTTACTGATCTCGGGCAGCCTTGTCACGTGCAAACTGGCTGTCATGTTTCTCTACATTACAACAGTGACTACATTTCAAAAGTGAAGTATCTGAGCCACATATCAGATGTGGCTTTATCCTTTATCAATATTTACATCTGGCATCTGTTGCCTTAACCAAAGCTTTTGATAGTTGATTTGACTGTCGGAGTTTGAGAAGCACTGAAGTTACTTTTACATCGAGGAATCAGAGAGTTGCCTCGAATCTACAATTCAAGATGGAGTCACTATATAGCTCAGGACAGTGCGGGAGGTGAGGAAATGGATGATCACCAGATAGAGTAGGGGAAAAACACAGAGGGTTCAGGAATCACCCAAGCCAATTGCACTTGCCAATCACTCTCTAATTTTGAATACCATAGAGACTGATGGCTCTTTGGAGAATTGTAGTAAAAATCAAATTCCTGCCACCATAGGAAAGTTTACTACACACAGAAAATAAAGAGTGGAAATGCAGTACTCATATGGGATTTGTAGTTGCTGGCATGGACAGACATTTCTGAAACCGCAATGTGATTCCCAGATGGCATGTTGGCTTCAGGTTAACAGATATCACCGATCAAGTGCACAGTATCCTACATGGAGAAGGGGAACAGCCAGAAGTCACTGTCCATATTGAAACCAATGACATTGACATCCTTCAGGCAGCGTTTCAGGAGCTAAGAGGAAGATTTTGAGAAAAATATGCCAAAAGTAGCAATTTCAGATTGCTCTCAGTGCCACTTGCTAGTGACTGCAGATACAGAAAGACAACGTAGTTAAATGTGAAGGTGAAGAAGTGGTGCAGGAGAGAGGATTTCAGTTTTGTGGGGCATTGGGACTGCTTCTAGGGTAAGAGTACCAATGCAATTTGGATGAGTTGCCCTAAAACAACGTCCAAGTCAAATTTTTCACTAAAAGATTAATCCAATTTGGCAAGAGGACGGGAACCAGGAAATTACAGGGAGGAGCTGGCATGTCAGGCATGACATCAGAGAAAAATATGTAGCAGTAAAATTAGAAATACCCTAAAAATTGCAGGAAATAGACGGAGAAAGATAGCAAAAAGGACAATGTATGTATGAATTAAGATGTGCGACTACATGTGAAGGGTCACAAATAAGATTGGTAGGCAGCAGGCACAGAATTATTGTGATATGTCTATTGGTTTTATACATAGCATATGTTGGGTGAATGTGGGTAGGTTGGGAGATTTGCAGTGGAGGGGGCATGGGTGAGAACATTTTAAAATTAGCTTTAAAAAGTTTCCCAAATCCTGACTTTGGTTCACAACTCCTTTGAGGGCTATGAATCATAAGTCACGGAGAAGCTGGCCCAACTCCACAAAGATTGCAGGGCATTGAGCAATGCCTCCCTGCACAATGCAAACAACCAGGTCAAGAGTGTGGGGTTATCACAAGCCAGGGGAAATTGGGGATGCCAGAAATGAATGGGAAATTGGGTTCCAGCTTTCATTTTTAAAAGGCTCCAGAGTCATTTCAACTCCGTGGAAATCCCGGTCTATATCTCCAATACAACAAGGAAGAAAACAGAAATAAAAACAGAAAATATTGGAAATATTGAGCAGGTTTGGTAACATCTTTGGAGACAGAAACAGAGTTATATTTCAGGCCATTGGCTTTCATTATCTAAATTTTGAAAAATTTCTTCACTCAGAGGATAGTGGATCTTTTAAATTCTCTACCCAAGAGGCCTGTTGATGTTTAATCATTGAGTATACTCAAGTCTGAAAATAAAGAATGAGGGATAAAAGCAAATTATTACAGATGCTGGAATCTGAAACCAAAAGAGAAAACGCCGGAAAATCTCAGCAGATCTCACAGGGTCATCTGGACTCGAAACGTCGGGTTTTTTCTCTCCTGACAAATGCTGCCAGACCTGCTGAGATTTTCCAGCATTTTCTCTTTTGGATAAAGAATAAGGGCATCAGGCAGAAGGTGGAGTTGAGGTCAAAGATCAGTCATGATTTTATTGACAGGAGCAGCAGGCATATGTCAAACTCCTGATTATATTTCTCATATATCCTGCTCCGAATGCATTCCAAGTTAAAATCAGGACTGTTGCATTTGTTTTAAATTTATGTATGCCATTGAGGTATATGTATATGCTATGTCAGAATATATGTATAATTACAGCACTGATGCCTCAGAGCACCAGGGACCAGGATTCAATTCCAGCGTTGAGTGACTATGTGTGGAGTTTGCACATTCTCCCACACATGGTCTGTGTGGTTTCATCTGGTGCTCTGGTTTCCTCCCACACTCCAAAGATTTGCAGGTTAGATGGATTGACCATGCCCCTTGTGTCTAAAGGTGTGTAGGTTAGGGGGCTTAGCGGGATAAATCTGTGGGATTACGGGCATTGGACAGTGGTGGACCTGGGCAAGATGCTCCCTTGGACAGCTGGTGCATACTCCGATAGGCTGAATGATCGCCTTCTGAACTGTAGGGATTCTGTGTATAAAGGTGAAAACCTTTTATTTAATGGAATATTGCAGAATAGCCCTAGAGCATTACATAAATGCAAAAAGTTGCAAAACTAAAGGACTGGGGGCAGGGGGTGGGGGGGGGATCTAATGCACAAAACAAAGAAAGTTAGCGCACTGGTGCAACAAGTAACAAGGACGGCTATTTTTACAGTAATGTAAATTTATTTGCGGCTGAACAATGGAATGTTGGTTCTTATTTCTAGGGGGTTGGAGTGTAGGAGCAGGAGAGTCTTGCTGCAACTGTACAAGATACTGGTGAGACCACATCTGGAGTACTGAGAGCAGTTCTGGTCCCCTTATTTAAAGAAAGATATTATTCTTTTCGGAGCAGGTCAGAGAAAGTTCACTAGAATAATCCCCAGTTTGGAGGGATTGTCTTATGAGAAAAGGTATAACAGGTTGAGACTCAGTGAATTTTAGAATAAGAGTTGGTCTCATTGAAACATGTAGGATTCTCAAGGGGTTTGACAGGGTAAGTGGTGAGAGGATGTTTCCCCTCAGGGCAGAGTCTAAGACTAAGAGGCACGGTATCAAAATAATGGGATAACAATTTAAATCTGAAATGAGGAATTTTTCTCTCACAGGGTTGAGGATCTTTGGAACTCCTTGCTACAGAGAGCTGTGGGGACTGGAATTTTACTGTCCCGCCCACCATGGGAATTGGGAAAGGTCCATTGACCTCAGGTGGGATTTTACAATTTTGGGACAAGTGAGACCATTAAATCCCACCCATTTGTATATATTTAAGACTGAGCTAGATAGATGTTTGATCAGTAAGGGAATCAAGAGTTATGGGGAAAGGGCAGGAGAGTGGACATTAGGAATATCATCAGAGCAGCTATGATCCTGTTGAATGGCAGAGCAAGCTCAAGGGGCTGAATGGCCTATTCCTGTTCCTATTTCTTATGGTTGTATAGTATTGTAGGGAAAGGAGAAGAGGAGATTTTGACTATGAATCAAAATTTCTTTTAGCTGCCATGATTTGAGTACAAATAACATTTGTCCTAGAATTTATCATGGGGTGAGATTCTTTGGCCTCCTCTTAGCATTTTTCTCGGAAGTGGGAGATTACGTGCTGTTTGCTGGTGACAGGACCATGAGAATTCCCATTGAAACTACTCCATGCCACTGGGAAACCCATGGCAGGGGGTGTGCTGCCAGTGGGACCAACAATCAAAGATTAAAGAACAAAGAAAATTACAGCACAGGAACAGGCCCTTTGGTCCAACAAGCCTGCACCAACCATGCTGCCTGACTTAACTAAAACCCCCTACCCTTCAGGGGGGCATATCCCTCTATTCCCATCCTATTCATGTACTCGTCAAGACACTCCTTAAAAGTCACTACTATATCCACTTCCACTACCTCCCCCAGCAACGAGCTCCAGCCACCCACTACTCTCTGTGTAAAAAATCTGGTTAGCTGTAAAGACTTGCATCCTAATCAGTATTCTGTAAACTCTGTGTGTCTTTACATGCCCTTCTCTGATCAGAACCTTCCACGCACATAACGAAGGAAAACCGTTTCCGACAGCTTTTGAGATTACTGTCAAATAAACTGGTTGGACTCTAACCTGGTGTTGTGAGACTTCTTAGTGTGTTTACCCCAGTCCAACACCAGCATCTCTACAACATGAATAGCAGATTAGCTGCAAAGACTTGCATTCTAATCAGTATTCTGTGAACCGTGTGCGATTCTATATGCCCTTCTCTGATCAGAACCTTCCACACACCTGATGAAGGAAAACCGTTTCCGAAAGCTTGTGAGATTACTATCAAATAAACTAGTTGGACTCTAACCTGGTGTTGTGAGACTTCTTACTGTAAAAAATCTGCCTCATACATCTCCTTTAAACCTTGCCCCTCGCACCTTAAACCTATGCCCCCTAGTAATTGATTCTTCCACCCTGGGAAAAAGCTTCTGACTATTCACTCTGTCCATGCCCCTCAATCTTGTAGACTTCTATCAGATTTCAGATTTCCCCTCAACCTCTGTTGCTCCAGTGAGAACATACCAAGTTTCTCCAACCTCTCCTCATAGCTCATGCCCTCCATACCAGGCAACATCCTGGTAAATTTTTTCTGCACCCTCTCCAAAGCATCCACATCTTTCTGGTAACGTGGCGACCAGAATTGAACACTATATTCCAAGTGCGACCTAACTAAGGTTCTGTAAAGCTGCAACATGACTTGTTAATTTTTAAACTCAGTACCCCGGCCGATGAAGGCAAGCATGCTGTATGCCTTCCTGATACCTTCCCCATCTGCATTGCCACTTTCAGTGACCTATGTACCCATACACCCAGGTCCCTTTGCCTATCAATACTCTTAAGGGTTCTGCCATTTACTGAATATTTCCTATCTGTAGTAGACCTTCCAAAATGCATTCCCTCACACTTGTCTGGATTAAACTCCACCTGCCATCTCTCCACACAAATCTCCAACTGCTCTATATCCTGCTGTATCCTCTGATGGTTCTCATCGCTACACACAAATCCACCATCCTTTGTGTCATCTGCAAACTTACTAATCAATGCAGTTACATTTTCTCCAAATCATTTCTATATATATTACAACAGCAAAGGTCCCAGCACTGATCCCTCAGGAACACCACTTATCACAGCCCTCCATTCAGAAACAGACCCTTCCACTGCTACCCTCTGTCTTCTTTGACCGAGCCAATTTTATACCCACCTTGCTAGTTCACCTCTGATCCCATGCGACTTCACCTTCTGCATCAGTCTGCCATGAGGGACCTTGTCAAAGGCCTTACTAAAGTCCATGTAGACAACATCCACTGCCCTACCCTCAATCATCTTCGTCACTTCCTCAAAAACCTCGATCAAGTTCGTGAGACGCGACCTCCCCTTCACAAAACCCATACTGCCTCTTACTAACACATCCACTTATTTCCAAGTGGGAATAAATCCTGTCTCAAAGAATCCTCTCCAATAATTTCCCTACCACTGACGTAAGGCTCACTGGCGTGTAATTACGTGGATTATTCTTGCTACCTTTCTTAAACAAAGGAACAACATTGGCTATTCTCCAATCCACTAGGACCTTGAGATTTCTCTCAAGGTCCCAGCAATTTCCTCCCTTGCCTCTCTGTATTTTGGGGTATATCCCATCAGGCCCTGGGGAGTGCCAGTGTGAACGGCCAGAGAACTGTGGTCAATATTGGAGCTCTTGCAGCACTACATGGAGAAGAATTTGGCTCTCTGCATCTTATTCATCTAAGTGAAATGTCTTGCTAATTCAATTTGACATTTTCCATGCTCTGTAGCAATTGACATTTTCTATATTCCTCAAATGCTTCCATTGTGGTGGTGACATCATTATACCACTGACAAGTTGGAACTTACTCAGCTGTGCTTTCCATTCACTTAACCCTTTTAGATCTGAAAGGTTCGAGTTTTTAAAAGAGTTTTTAACTCTGGTGGTGACATAGTAGTGGTGGTAGCATATTGGTTGTCCATTTAACACCATCCCAGCACGACTAACCATCTCCTTCCACCCCCCAACATAAAAGTGTACTCCTATTTTTATAGTTAGACATTGCTTTCTATTTTTTCCATTCATTTCTCCATCAAGCACTATCATGTGACATATAGCGTGAGCTCCATTCAAAGTGAAGGCTGCCTGGTTTTTTGTTTAATTAATGCAAATATCTAAAATTAATACCTGCACTCTCCAACAATGCAGTGGCTAGATCATAAAGTTTGATCACAGAGTTTCTCATCAGGGTGGGACTTCTATTTTTCGTATCAGTCACTAATATGGTGTGTCCGGCGTGGGCTTACTTAATGCTAAACTCTGTACAGTGGAACCAGTTTCAGCAATAAATGCATCAACTGTATTCAAATTCATTCCACACTGGACTCCTTGCACTATAGCAAATACAGAGACCTTTGTCTCATCATTCTAAGCTAAACTGAAACCCAGGTCTCAGATGTGGCATTACCTATTTTCACAAAGTCTGCTCAGTTAGTTACAATGCTAATTTGGATACAGCAATAATACAGTTTTGTTCATTCTGTTAAATGAGAGATAAGGTTGATTTGGTATCATTTTGATGGGTTGTGACCATTTTTAAAAAAATCTAGATCTTTGCAGCATGAATAGTGAATATAAACTGCACAAGACTTTGGCACTTTAGCCACCTGCACAGTCTGAGCTTGACATTCAGACATGCTGGTGCTCAAGGGCACTGTGCAGCTGCACTGAACCCATTTTAAATAACCAGGCAGAATAGTCATTTCCAATGTCCTTATGCTGATTTGGAAACTGTTGCAAGGGTTCAACACATTCCTGTTTAAACAAAAGGCATATTTCACTCAAACTGCCAAGAAGAAAACTGAAAATAAGAATTACACTACAATTTATCGGGTGTGGTGACAGTAATGAAGCTATGTTGCAAACAAGGCCACCATTTTAGCAGTGCAAGTTCGTGAAATTACTCTTCTAAGGTTAGAAATGATTTTTTGAAAAATGTGTAGCCTACAGGTTCATGCATTGCAATTTCCAGTGCCCTCATTTCGGATGCTGCTCCCATATTAGAGATATTGCTAAGCAGAGATAAGGTGAAATAGAAAGTGGCCAAAACACAAATTACTTGGTGAGAGTCACAAAGACCTCACTCAATCCAATCCTCACCGATGTCTCAGATGAATTATTGGCAGTGGTGTTGGAAGTTATTCTTTCTCTTGGCTGAGGAATAGTGCATGACAGGAGAACACCGTAGGGGAAGAGGAATAATACATTTCACACATCTGGTTCAGTGAGTTACTCAGACATCATGATCAATCAACACTTTGAGTATAGTACAAAGATGGAAAGTGAAGTCAACAAATCTTTTCCCATAACATTGATTTGGACAAATTAGACTGAAACAATACCTGGAAACTCAAATCAACTAAAAGAATTCAGAATAAATAGCCAACAAAGTGGGGCTGCTAACACTGAAGAGGAGCTTAATGTGATCAAAAGTCAATTATATAAATGACATTTCTCATTATAAAGTGAAAGACATCCTACCTTATTCGATCGCAGTGACACTCGTCCTCCACAACGAGCACAAAATTTTGTTTGGCAATATGAACAGATGTGACCACAACCATCGGCAAATTTGGTTTTGTGACAGATTCCACAGGTGGGTGCATCACTCTTCTGTTCCTGTTGTTGCTGTGCTTCATCACCTATCTTCTTTACTTGATCCTTGTACATCTCAAACTGCTGGTGCAATTTCCTGCAGATGTCAAAAGGACAAAATAAGTCATTTCATAGAAAGGAAATTAAGTGGTGTCCCTCTGTATTTACAATTTTCCTCTTATCTTTCCAGCTGCTTTCACAAAGTAAGCAGTGTTCTTAAGGCCCCATTTTCTATCAATTCACTAACAGAACACAGCGCAATGCTGTAACAGCTCGCTTGTCTCCCATCAACAAAAAAGTGACAAGATCCCTTCAGGTTTGTGAGCCAGACAGAATTTAATAACTATTAAACGTCAGACCCATTTCATGTACGTGTCTTGGTCCTAGTCATAGCAATATTGGTCAGATGTTGCAAGAAAATTTAGTTGAATAGAGGAATAGCAATGGGAGTAAGACAAATAAACACCTGTCTTCAATAGCATTTATGCTGTAAAATTTCAAACCATATGTTCACAGAAAATGCAATGTTTTAAATAAAGATTGGATTAATCAGAAGCAACATTAGAAAATATTCTTCTTTGATCATAGAATAGTGCCTGCATAAAAGTTACAACAGTCTTAAGTACCTCAGACGGACATATATGCCTTTTCCAGTGATTTCAATATGCCATTTCAAAAACAATCCTTTTGTGCTGTTTGTTGCTAGACAATGGGATCAGGCTGGGTCTGTTCCCTTCCAAGCCTTCAGCAGTCACTGTCACGAAACAGTGGCAAGGAAAAAAGGAAGTTTTTTTTTAACAGTTTCATGTAAACTAGGGAGCAGCAGTGCTGATCCCAGCTCCAGAGCAATACTGTGGCCTGCAATCAAAAAAAAATCATTGCACCTTCCCTTGCCCTGCTTTAATCCTGCCAACTAATTAGAGTTTAGCTGAGGGCTGCCTGTGGTGAGGTATGATGTGGAGATGCCGATGAGACTCCGAAAGCTTGTGCTTCCAAATAAACCTGTTGGACTTTAACCTGGTATTGTGAGACTTCTTACTGTGGTGAGGAGGTAGAAATTCATCCTCTTCAAACGGCAAAGCTGAAAGCATGACAATCAACGAGTGGCAGCTCACCCAAACTGTTAAACTGAAACTCAGGGCCCACTAAGGCCTCATTTTGAAGTGCAGACTATTTGTGCATTAATGGTTAGGCTCCTAAGAATGGACCATAACCAACTCCTACCCAGTATCTTTATTTTCCTTAATCCTTGACTATAAATCTGTGGAGATGTTGCCTTTTCCTCACTGGGTATGCTTACTTTGTCAAGTGTCAATGCATTCTGTCTCAACCCCCTGGAGATGTAGTCATTTGCACTTCTGCACATTAGAAAACTAGTGTGTGATAGACATTTCTTTATGTGTAAAGTTGAAGAAAGAGTACTTTGGCAAACTTTCATTATACACTTTCCAAATAAGTTAAAATATTTCCTATCACTGCACACAGAGAGAAAACATTACATAAATGGTTATTTCAAACGTATGTGCATCACAAATTTACGATTGTAAACTACAACTATAGCGTACATTCTTAATATCTAAATCCTCATCAATCTTTCAACTCAGTGGATGAACTATGGGTCCCAGATATGCAAAATCCAGTCTAAAGTGCTGACTCACAAGCCAAAGGATAATCTGAAGCCACTGAGCATCACCTAATACTATATTTTGCTTACTATTTGGGCATTTTTCAGACAAATTTAAACTCATTCCAATGCACAAGACTATTGAATAAGACTATCCCAGTCAATGATAAGCTAATCTGTCAGTTTCCAAAAAACAATACAACACGCAATTTCTTCTTTGTGTCCACTGTAGGAGTTAGCTTTCTGCTGTGTTAAAACAAAAAATGGTATGACATGTATTGCTCCTTTTTCTCTCGTTGGTCTGCAGTAAAACACATGCAGATCAAACATAAACACTTACCATGCAACTATAATTATCCATTGGAGTCCCTAAACAAATGTCTAGCAAAATGCTTAATTGGTATGAACAGGAATTTCTGTTTGACTAACTCTACTGTTTATTTCTGTGTGAAAATGGATCAAAGAAAATGTCAGTTCTGGGATAATGCTCCTCATATGTAGTTGATGGACTTATGCTTTGAACGAACTTTGGTGCAATGATCAGGAATGCTGTTGGGTAGCTGATGACGTGAGAACTGGAACCTCTAGTTAAAGGGGTTAAAGAACTAGAACCTCTAGTTTCTGAGATGCACAAAATTTTCTAATCTATGAAAAAAGTGCCAAGATATGAACCAAACAAGAATTATTATATATTAGAAATGCACAAAAATGTAAAATACTTGTGAAAATATGGGCACATAGCAATCCACTGTCAGTTCATTAGCAATATTCCACACTTACATAGTACATGTGCAGTCAGACCAAACGATGCTGGATGCTAATATTCAACTACAAGCCATAAGGTCATACTTATTCCAGGAAACGCCAGCCTTCAGAACTGCTGAGTATAGGTGCATAGACATATGTGGTAAACTCCTCATTGTTCAAGCATGCCTAAGCTGTAAACAATTTTATCGTCTATACCGTGGGTCCTCTGATGATGAAGAGCTGATGTGGATTAGATTGAATGTACACAGAATTGAAAGTTCACAAGGGGATTTTGGTGCTTGGCGTACTCTCGTCTTTCCTCTGGGCACATCAGACATTGTGAGTTTGGCTTGGATGGTCCTTGAAACATGCCGAACTAACCTGCAGTGCTTACCCCCATGTAAGCCTGCCAACTGTAGTGCTTTCCTCAAAAAGGTGGTCTGCAATCCAGAAGTTAATAAGGTTCTTTTTAGGGTGTTCTTGTATTGTCTGTGCTGACAACATTGCTGTTGCTTGATGCAGGTATCTGTTGTCCATGTCCTTCTCGATGGCAGAGGTCTTGAGTTTGGAAGGTGCTGTCTCAGGAGCCTTGGTGAGTTCCTGCTTTACATCTTGTAGATGGTACACACTGCTGCTACTGTGCGTGGTGGTGGTGGGGGGCATGGAGATTTATGGAAAGGATGCCAATCAAGTGGCTTGTTTTGACCTGAATGGTGTCAGGTTCTTGTGTGTTATGGCATAGCTCTCATCCAGGCAAAGGGAAAGTGTTCCATCATATTCCTGACTTGTTCCTTGTCAATTGTGGATAGGCTCTGGGGAATCAGAAGGTGAGTTACTCTCCACAAGATTCCTACTTTCTAACCCACTCTTGTAGGAACAGTATTTACATGAATAGTCCAGTTCAGTTTCTGATCAATGGTAACCTCCAGGGATTTAGTGATGGTAATGCTATTGAATGTCAAGAGGAGATGGTTATTGCCTGGTACTTGTGTTACGAATGTTACTTGTCACTTGTCAGTCCAAGTCTGGATATTGTCCAGGTTTTGATGCATTTGGACATGGGTTGTTTCAGTATTCGAGGAACTGCAAACAGTGCTGAACATTGCGCAATCAGGAAACATCCATATTTGTGACTGAATGATAGAAGGAAGGTCACCAATGAAGCAGGTGAAAATAGTTAGGCCTCGGACACTCATCTGATACAAAAGTCTGAGGTCATGTACCAACCAACTCAAGAACAGCTTCTTCCCTGCTGCCATCAGACTTTTGAATGGACTTAACTTGCATTAAGTTGATCTTTGTTTACACCCTAGATATGATGGTAATACTACATTCTGCACGCTTCTCTATGAGCAGTACGCTTTGTCTGTATAGTGCACAAGAAACAAAACTGTTGGAGTAAACTTAAGACTGACCTTTGGAAACTAATGTGTACATCACTATAGGACTAGCTGTGCTCAGCGCTATTGTTGTGGTTAGCAAAGAACATCCTATTAGTGTATAAAAAACTACAGAACAGACAAAAAAAATAGACTTTGAGGTCCAGATGGTCAGCTTAGCTTAAGATAAAACAGAACCAAAACAATAAGTTCCCCTTTTGTTAACGGTTGTTTTAAAGGAATGTGATTGGAGGTTAATTGTTGGTAGGGGAGCCCAACTGGCTACTGCATGTAACCACCTAAAGCTAATGACGACATAACCGTTGATGTCTGCATGATCAAAGTGTATAAAAAATGACTAGCTGCCACTCCAAATTGAGGAGTTGACTGTGAGCATTGCAGAGTGCTGGCACTTCTGTCAAAGCTTTGTTCAATAAACTGCATGTTGAATCTTTAAGTCTGATTCCAGGTGGTGATTTCCCACAACAAATTGGCGTAGTCAGCAGGATCTCACTGCTGGGGAGTTGATCAGTTGGCCTCGATTGACGAATTGGAGTTGAGATTATTGAACTGTGGGAGTAAGACTGAGCCAACAATACAGTTAAAAACAGGTGAAAATTAGGGCAATTTACAGGGCTGTCAGATAGAAACAGGGATTGACTGCTTATGCTGATCAAGTAAGGACAAGGAAGTAACTGTCTCAAACACACAGCCTTAGGCCTGTTTCTAAGAGGGGAAATCCCTCATGCGAAGGTCAGGACCATGAAGTGGCCCACAGAAGCACAAAGGCACTTCGGATCGTGAAGCACAAGTAGTAGAGGTCTTTTTAGTATCAATCTCTGTAGTGCTGAAAAAACGCAGAGTTTGCCATTTGCTTGCATAAAGTTGCATAATTTTGGTAGTCTGTCAGCTAAGTTGCAAAGCGATGCGGTAAGGAACTGGTCACACTGACCTAGAGCTGGACTCAGGTGGAGGAAACGTGTTGCTGAGAAGGTAATCGTGGCTGTGAGTATAAACAGAAACCCCAATGAAGGAGCGTATAACCTGCAAGATGGCAGGTAAAGAAATTAAGTGAGGATCTGCAAGTTCCCTTGTTGATAAATGTATGACAGACAGACACTCGTTGATTAAGAAAATGCAAAGGGGTGGCTGGGATATTTCTCAGACCTTAGAACAACAAAGTGGATAGATGGGGAAAAGAAAGACAAAACAAAGAAGACAGGAGTATCATTAGTATATCAATTAGCTAGACTAATTGGACAAGGAGACACTTCCACTAAAAAGTGGAATGAAGACAAGGACAAAATTAAGAAATTAAAATCTAGGGAAGGGAATTAGTAAAAAAGAATCTATTATTAACAGAGAATCAATGGAGAGGGGAAACTGTCCCTTTGTCCCCTTAACGAGACAATAAAACAGGAGCGAGTAGGCGCCTATGGTAGCAGGGGCGGAACTAAGCCCAAACTGACCTGCCATAATTGTGGCCAACAAGGGCACTTTGCAAAAGGCTGCCAGGTCCCAAGGAAAGGAAATAAATTTGGAAACAGTGGGAGACACTGTAATTATTGTAATAAAAATGGACACACGGAAGGAATATGTTGGGACAAACAATCCGTGTCCACAGCAGAATTGGAGGAAATAAGGAATCTCCAAGATCAGTAAAACCGACAGCCTGCAGCCCCCATTAATAAGGGTAAGAAGGAGGGAGTGTGCAGTGTGTGTTACAGAGTTTTGAGAGAAAGGAACTATTTTCTCTCAACTTATGAGGGAAATATTATAAATTTAGCTTATGGAAAATTGATTAGAGAAAATCTAAGGTTGAGCTAATAATTTGAGTAGTTTTTGTATTTCAGTGTGTTTGTGTGGTCTGGTTGCTTGTTGAACGTAGGCGGTTGTTGTTGCATTAGATTGAGAGCTGGAGTTGTTAAAGCTTGTTTCTTCTTGTGAAGGATTTATTGTGGGCAATAAATGCAATGCTTTACACTTTGGTTAACTTCAAAGGGGCTGAGGAAGTGTTAAAACTGTTAAAAATTTAAGTACAAGATTTCTTGAATTTACTTCTGTTCTTGAGTTTAATTACAGTTTGGAAGAAAGAAGAATAAAAGCGACAGTCTTAATCAATTTTCTGTATGTTCTTTAAATGATTTATTTTCACCCCAGGTTAAAATGTTAAGGTTGAATGAAAGAGAAAGTGCTGTGTAACGAATGTTGGAAGCTGCCATGTGTGTCTGTGTGTGTTTAATAAAGTGGTTGCGTGGATGTTTTTGTTGTTATTTGCTTTAATGTTTTAATGTTCTTCCCCTAATTGTGATTTTACAACAGTGGGTTTGATACAGAATTTAAATAAAGGTTGGAAATTGAATCAGAAAGAAACTTGAAATTTCAAAATCAAAGTACATAAATTGAAGTTTGAAGTAACCAATTTGAATTTTGAATAATCCTGAGTTCAAATTTTGTTAAGAAAGGATTTAAACCTTGGAAGGAACCATGTGCTCTTTCCTTTGTCTTGAAGTAGAAATTATGAGAAGTTAGTTGAGAAGTTAAGAGAAGAAAATAAGTAATTTTGTGGAAAAGTAGAGAAGCAGGAACAAAAGAATGAGGTAAATATATTGTCTATGAGTCAGTTTAAAGTATATGTTAGTGAACTTAGTGAACTTGTAGTTCTGATTACTCCAAGCTCCAGAAGGAGATTAATCAATTAAAATCTCAGTTGTCAATGCAGGTGAGGATGTTGTCTATGTTTGGGACAGTTGAATCTGAGGGAGATGGTGCTTATGGATTGGGTTGTGGATTGTACCTGGAAAAGAATGCCCATTGTGCACGTGGCATTGACTGGAGACCCCCACCTCCTTTTCTGGAGGCACCTGATCCCACAGTAAGTTTAGAATTTGCCCCTGGTGTGATGAATTCAGTGACTATCAGTTGCAAGGAGGGACAGAGCCCGACATTGTCACCGATGCGTGACATGCACGCAACACAACCCCGGTCGACCCATAAAAATTAAGATGGAACGCCAGCCCCAACCAAAGGGGCCCTGGGAACATCTGCAAATAGATTTCCCAGGGCCACTACCACAATCCCACGGCAAAACCTATTGTTTGGTTATCATGGACCAGTTTACCAGGTGGGTGGAAGCATTCCCCACCAGAAATTGTACTGTCACCATAGTGGCTAAAATATTGGCAGAGGAGGTAATCCCTTGATGGGAAGAACCCCTGCAAATTGATTCGATGTTCAAATCAATGCACTTCACTGGGAAAGTGATAAAAACAGCATGCCAACTGATGGGCATAAAGCAGAAATTCCACATTCCTTACCACCCGCAGAGTTCGGGAATGGTAGAACATATGAACCGGACTCTTAAGAATGTCCTGGCCAAGGCCATGCAAATGGTGGGGAAAACAGGGACTGAAGTATTACCTATTATGTTAATGAAGTTGAGAGCCACCACAAACTGTACAACAGGATTAACCCCTTATGACAGGAAAGGTGATGCAATTACCAGAAAGCATCATAACAGGTGGGGCCGATGTAGGCCCACTAAAAGACAAAACTAAACGGTACATTTTGAAACTAAGCGCCCAACTAAAAGGATGCCTAAATTCATAAAAGGATAATCAGGAAGAAAGAGGTGCACAGAGAGAGTTTGAAATGCTCCCTGACGTCCCAACAGCGGGAAGTCGCGTCATGGTAAAAACATTATCTGAAAAAAACCAGGGTTTGCACCAAAATGGAATGGGCCATATGAGGTCATAATCAGTGTAGACACATGTGCCTGTCTGGACAGAAGGGGAAAAGGTGTATGGAAACGTTGGACCCAGCTGAAATTGTACAAAGGAATTAATGACTAACATGCGATTCACGATGAATCAATAAAGTAACCAGAATGCTTTTCCCGAAACAGGTGATAACTACAAGCAAGTTTAATTACAGCATTTGGGTTGGCGATATTGCCTTTGGGAAGTTGTTAATATAGAGTAATAAGATAATCTTGTTTATTGTATCTGACTTGATACTTGCCTGTCGCAAACATTAATAAGTGTATATAATTGCATTATGGTTGTGATATCTGAGCGACATGATTACGTATAATGGTACCTATTTTGTCTGCGGAAACAGTGCCTATCTATGGCTCCCTTGGGACTGGGCGGGGTCTTGCTATCCGGTGTATGTGGTCCCCTACATCCAACATTATGACTCCCCACGTATACACCCCAAGGTACACCTTTTAAGGTCAAAGCGGACTGTCACAGAAACCCAGCCATTTTGGATGATAGCCTTTCCCCTCTATGGTACAGCCAAAGCTGCCCGAGAACTGATCAACGTGGCGTCAGCTCTCGAGAAAACAGCCAATGACACAGCAGATGACCTTGGACTATTTACTGGCTGAATCAGGAGGTACATGCACTTTAGTGAGAACACAGTGTTGCACCTATATCCTGAATTTCTTCAAAAATATAACAAGCCTAGCTAATCACATGAGAGAGACGGCCGATCAGATTAGAAGAGGGGCAGAAATTCAATAATTACAACTCTCCCCCCCCGCCCTCCCCGGTTGGTGGCCATTTGGTAACATATTTGGAGAGTGGGGAGGAATGATAGTAAACCTGGGAATCGTTATCTTGGTTGTGTTGGTCATTCTATTTCTTCTCAAATGTCTATGCAATAATGATGGCTTGAACTACGACAAGAGCCAGCGTGGTCACGGAAGAAGAACATCTAATGGGAACACGCGAAGATGGCAACGATGAAGAAAATGTGTAATCTGGGAGTTACGGGTCAGTATACACACAGAATATCACAGAAGACAAATACCCGAAAGGCTGTGTATTAATTGCCGGTAAAAAGTCTGACAACACCAGGTTTTAGTCCAACCGATTTATTTGATAGTAAACTCACAAGCTTTCGAGGGGACTCCCTCTTCGTCAGGTGAACTCTCCATTCACCTGACGAAGAGGGAGTCCCCTCGAAAGCTTGTGAGTTTACTATCAAATAAATCGGTTGGACTAAAACCTGGTGTTGTCAGACTTTTTACTGTGTTTACCCCAGTCCAACGCCGGCACATCCACATCATATTAATTGCCAGACCAGCGATACAGGAACTTTGCTATTGTTGGTCAATTGAATTATTAATGTATAATCCTGACCAAAAGGGGGGACTGTTTGGAGTAAAATTAAGGCTGTCTTTGGAAAGAAATGTGTACCTGACTACAGCTGCACTCAGCACTATTGTTGTGGTTAGCAAAGAACATCCTGTTAGTGTATAAAAAACTACAGAACAGACAAAAAAACCAGACTCTGAAGTCCAGATGGTCAGCTTAGCTTAAGATAAAGCAGAACTGAATCAATAAATTTCCCTTTTGTTAACGGTTGTTTTTGAAGGAATGTGATTGGAGGTTAATTGTTGCTAGGGAAGCCCAATTGGCTAATGCATGTCACCACCCAAAGCTAATGACGAGAAAACCGCTGATGTCTGTATGATTAAAGTGTATAAAAAATTAGCTGCCACTCCAAATTGAGGACTTGACTGCGAGCACTGCGGAGTGCCAGCACATCTCCCAAAGCTTTGTTCAATAAACTGCATGTTTCATCTTTAAGTCTGACTCTGAGTGGTGATTTGCCACAACAATACTTTTCATTGTAAGTTAATACATGTGACAATGATAAATCAAATCAAATCAAAATATGCATCTCAAATGTGCTCTGCATCTCAGACCAGGGCAACTTCATTTTTTAGATGTGCTAAGCAGTGTCTTGTCACCAAACAGATATTGTGGAAGTCTTGGGGAATCATGGTCCAAAAATCTATACTTCAAAATAAGTGCAGATATTCTCAGTTCATGGTGCAAAGTTTTGATGATTTAGGCTCAGATATGAAGATAAGATGGGAGGACAAGACAACCAAATTTTATGCAAGTGCCCATGTGATGCCATCCTACACAACAGAAACCACTGCAGGATGTAAGGCCTCATCGTCAACAAGAAAATGTGATACATTCGAATGCAGGAAAACTCCTAACCAAACCTAGAGACTGCAACGTTCAGGCAGGGAACAAATACTTCTGAACCATAAAAAACGTATGGATTATTGTAAATAGTATACAGCTTCTCTCACTAATCATTGGGTGGAATTTGGCACAGGTGGTGGCTGAGGCAAGAAAACAGGCATTCAGCTCTCCTGAAAATCTGGGGGGTGGGGCAGGTTTTTGCCATTATTCTGGTGGGGCGGTGCCTGATAGAGCCAGAGGTTGGCATTGTCATAGTGGCACTGCCAGGGTGGGGTGGGGGGACACTTTCCAGACATGTCCCCCCATCCCCCCACCCCAGGGGCTATACTTATCTTTGTGTCTCCCCTTTGACTGCTTCACGTTTTTAAATAGAACATAGAACCATAAAACATAGAAACCCTACAGTGCAGAAACAGGCCCTTCGGCCCATCGAGTCTGCACCAACCACAATCCCAATCCCCATATCCCTACACATTTACCCACTAATCCCTCTAACCTACACATTCCAGGACACTCAGGGACAATTTCTTAGCATGGCCAATCGACCTAACCCATACATCTTTGCACTGTGGGAGGAAACCAGAGCACCTGGAGGAAACCCACGCAGGCATGAGGAGAATGTGCAAACTCCATACAGACAGTGACCTGAGCCAGGAATCGAACCCAGGTCCCTGGAGCTGTGAAGCAGCAGTGCTAACCACTGTGCTACCGTACCTGTTGTATTCCCTGCTGATGAAACAAAACATCAGTGAGGAAGGAATTCTTCATGTAGTGGGAACATATGTTTACTCATTTCAGGTCCTGTTTTGATCTGGGCTCCATTGTATCGAGTCTTTGCTGCGCATAAGGTACATCTTGAAACAATATATTGTAAGTTTTACTTCCTTCTGTCCTCCACTAAAAAAGGAGGCACAGAACAAATAAATGGGAAAAAGGCATCAAGGGCACTGGCAGAAAAGCAGCTCATGATATTTCTAGGGGTGCACTCACAAGTTCACACATGTTTTCAGGGTCATGTGTTTATTACATTGACAAATGAATGTGTTTTTTTAAAGGAGCAAAAGGTGAAAACTATTTAAAGTAGTGATTAGCTCTGTGGTATTTGCTAATCAAACAGGTTGTGGGAGGGAGGGCTAGGCGGTGGATGAGACGCTTGCTGTTTTATCGTGAAGTCAGAAGGAGCAATCATGCTGCTGCCATCTCCACATTATGCTCAATATCTTTAACAATGTTACCTTTTTGGTAGCGGCCTGCCATGATCCCTTTGAGGATCACCTGCTTTGCAAGATGTAGATTTGACTTTTGTCAATCCAGTCAGTGGCAAGCCAGTATTACAAAAGGGATCTCGCTGTTCCCCTTTACACTGTCCTCAACCACCAAAGCCATACAGGGTCCACCCCTGGCACTTCAGTGCGTACACCACATCCATGGCGGTCAACGTTTTGCACTTGGCGTGTTCAGTGTAGGTCACCGAGTCCCTGAACACATTCTCCAAAAACGCTTTCAACACCCTGCGGAGCTCCTCGTAGATCATGCTGGAGTTACGCTTGACGCCTCCACGGCGAGCCAGACCCCTGATGGCAGGTTTGGTAATGCCTTGAATATTGCTGCAGAGCACCTTGCGGTGCCATTTGGCTCTGCCTTTACCAAGCCCTTTACCACCTTTCCCTCTACCTGACATGATCAAAGAGGCCCTTGTTTTCACATGCAGCTGCACAATTCCTTTGTCAGGTGTGTAGATCTAGACATCTGTTTTTTGTTTGTCTATGCAAGAGATACTTCTGACTTTTGATGAATATGCACAATCTATCATATTGGAGGTTAGGAAGCTGCAGAATGCCTGAAAGACAGGAAACGTGCGATCAAATTTCTTGGCCATGATGTGTTGCTATGTAGTGAAACATTTCAATTACTTCATTCAAAGAACCAAATTATTCAGTAGCTACTTGAATTAATGCATTTGATATAGAGGAAATGTTTCAACTAATGTTCAATTTACAGCCTAGTTATCCAGATGGAGAATTTTGCTGGTAGGTTTGGTTGCTGGCAATTCCTCGACCAGAAATTGGCAGTAAAATGTTCCTTTCTGATCTCTCCCCACGTCAAATGTTCAATGGCACTTTCCTGTCACATACAACCGGTAAGATCTAACCTAATTATGTTAATAAATTGATCTATGGAACAATAAATAATATTATGTACCAGGTCTCATCGCCATAAAATACTCACAAACTTGGAACTAATGTCAAGTAAATGTCTCATTCAGTTAGTATTGTCTCTTTGTTCTGCATCGAGACACCTCAGCAATGCCAACATTCAGCAATCGGGTGTTTTAAAGCAAGCCAGTAAAATATTTGGCACATCTCATATTAATTCAAAAAACAAAACTGAAAGCTTCATGTCCTGTGGACTCTATATGAGAAAAAAGTAAAAAGAGCGCAAACCTTCGGCACAGTTAAACATCAGACATGCAATAAAGCATTGAAGTCATTTTAGAATTATATGAAGTAAACACTGATCCCAATGTTAATGCCAGGTAGGTGTGTTGTGGGGTTGGTTGATGGTGGTGGCATGAGTAGGAAACGAGCATGAAATAGGCCCAAGCTATTTTAAATCCTGGGTCTCATTAGTAGGAAGCAGAGGTGCTGCAAGTGGGAAGGAGGTAGCAGCCACCCAGTGCTCGTGGTTGCCCATCAGGTAGAACACAAGAAATGGAAGAAAGAGTAGACTATATGCCCATCGGACTTGCCCCGCCATTCAACATGAACATGGCTGTTCTTGGGCTTCCACTCCACTTCCCTGCCCATTCCCCATATCCTTCATTTCCCCGAGACACCAAATATCTGGTTACCTGGCCTGAAATGTATTCAATGATAGAACATCCACAACCCTTTGGGGGGAGAGAATTCACGACCTTTGAAGTAATTTCCCCTCATCTTACTCCTAAATGATCAGTCCTTTATCCTGTTCTCTCACTTTTTAGATTCCTTGACGTGCAGAAACAATCTCTCAGCATCTACCCTATCAAGCATCTTCTGAATCTTGCACATTTCAATGAGATGGCCCCTCATTCTTCTAAGCTCCTGGGAAAAAAAGAGCCAGTTTTCTCAGCTTCTCATAATGGGACCATAATACTGTATAAGCCTTATTTCTTCCTGCATTCTATTCCCCTTGAAATAAAAGAAATAGAGAAACGTGTATGTTCATTCAATACACAGAATTACAGTTTTACTACAAATATTGGGCAGACTCATTCTCAACTCAACAAATGGTTAAAGAAATGGTTTGATTTATTCTTGTCACATGTATTGGTGTACAGTGAAAAGTATTGTTTCCTGCATGCTATACAGACAAGGCATACCATACATAGAGAAGGAAATGAGAGGGTGAAGAATGGGTTACATAAGAACTAGGAGCAGGAGTAGGCCATCTGGCCCCTCAAGCCTGCTCCACCATTCAACAAGATCATGGCTGATCTTTTTGTGGACTCAGCTCCGCTTACCCACCTGCTCACCATAACCCTTAATTCCTTTACTGTTCAAAAATTTATCTATCCTTGCCTTAAAAACATTCAATAAAGTAGCCTCAGCTGCTTCACTGGACAGAGAATTTCACAGATTCACAACCTTTGTGTGAAGAAGTTCCTCCTCAACTCAGTCCTAAATCTGCTTCCCCTTATTTTGAGGCTATGCCCCCTTGTTCTAGTTTCACCCTCCAGTGGAAACAACTTCCCTGCTTCTATCTTATCTATTTCCTTCATAATCTGATATGTTTCTATAAGATCTCCCCTCATTCCTCTGAATTCCAATGAGTATAGCCCCAATTTATTCAGTCTCTCTTCACAAGCCAACTTTCAACTCCAGAATCAACTCTGTGAATCTCCTCTGCATCCCCTCCAGTGCCAGTATAACCTTCCCCAAGTAAGGAGACCAAAACTGTACACAGTACTCCAGGTGTGGCCTCACCATCACCTTATACAGAGGGATCTAGGTGTATGTGTACATAGATCCCTGAAAGTTGGGAATCAAGTAGATAGGGTTGTTAAGAAGGCATACGGTGTCTTGGCGTTTATTGGTAGGGGGATTGAATTTAGGAGTCGCAGCGTCACGTTGCAACTGTACACAACTCTGGTGCGGCCGCACTTGGAGTACTGTGTGCAGTTCTGGTCCCCACATTACAGGAAGGATGTGGAGGCTTTGGAGAGGGTGCAGAGGAGGTTTACCAGGATGTTGCCTGGTATGGAGGGGAGGTCCTATGAGGAGAGACTGAGGGATTTGGGGTTGTTTTCGCTGGAAAGAAGGCGGCTAAGAGGGGATCTTATTGAAACATATAAGATGATTAGAGGTTTAGATAGGGTGGACAGTGATGGCCTTTTTCCTCGGATGGAGAAAGCTAGCACGAGGGGGCATGGCTTTAAATTAAGGGGGGGTAGTTATAGGACTGATGTCAGGGGTAGGTTCTTTACCCAGAGGGTGGTGAGGGATTGGAATGCCCTGCCTGCTGCGGTTGTAAATGTGCCTAGTTCGGGGGCGTTTAAGAGATCCGTGGATAGGTTTATGGACGAAAAGGGATTGGTTTAGGTTAGTGGGTCATTGTTTTTTAACTGGTCGGCGCAACATCGTGGGCCGAAGGGCCTGTTCTGCGCTGTAATGTTCTATGTTCTATTATACAGCTGCAACATAATCTCGCTGTTTTTAAACTCCATCCCTTTAGCAATGAAGGACAAAATTCCATTTGCCTTCTTAATTACCTGCTGTACCTGCAAACCAACTTCTTGAGATTCCTGCACAAGGACACTCAGGTCCCTCTGCACAGCAGCAATTTTTTACCATTTAAATAATAGTCCATTTTGCTGTTATTCCTGCCATTTACCAACATTTACCAACGTTGTACTCCATCTGCCAGACCCTCACCCACTCACTTAGTTTATCTAAGATTATTTATATCCCTTTGCAGACTTTCAGTGTCCTCTGCACACTTTTCCGCCCATCTTAGAGTCATCTGCGAATTTTGACGCACTAACTTGATCCCCAACTCCAAATTATCTATGTAAATCATAAACAATTGCGGTCCCAACACTGATCCCTGAGGCAAACCGCTAGTCACTGATCGCCAAGCAAAAAAACACCCATTTATCCCCACTCTTTGCTTTCTGTTGGCTAACCAATCCTCTATCCGTGCTAATACATTACCCATAACACTGTGCACCTTTATCTTACGTAGCAGTCTTTGGTGCGGCACCTTGGTCAAATGCCTTTTGGAAATCCAGATACACCACATCCACAGGTTCCCCACTGTCCACTGCACATATAATACTTTCAAAGAATTCCACCAAATTAGTCAAACATAACCTGCCCTTCATGAACATCTTATAGTTACCTGCCTTTTGTCTATCTCCTTTTTTAAACAGTGGCATCACATTTGCTGTTTTCCAATCTGCCTGAACCACCCAGAGTCCAGAGAATTTTGGTAAATTACCACTCTTGCATTTGCTATTTCTCCCACCATCTCTTTTAGTACCTTGGGATGCATTCCATCATACAGTCATAGCTAGGATGTAGAGAGGTAGGTCCAGTCAAAAGTCTGATGGCAAAGGAAGAAACTGTTTTTGAGTCAGTTGCTACATGTCCTCAGACTTTGTATCATTTTCCCAATTGAATAAGGTGGACAAGGGTATGGCCGTGGTGTGTGGGGCCTTAATTATGCTGGTGGCTTTTCCGAGTCAATGGGAAGTGAGGACAGAGTCAATGGATGGGATGCTGGTTTTAGTGATGGACTGGGCTTCATTCACGACTCTTTGTAGTTTATTGTGGTCTTGAGCACAGCAGGAAGCATACAAAGCTGTGATACAACCAGAAAAAATGCTTTATATGGTGCATCTGAAAAAGTTGTTAAGAGTAGTTGATATTGAAGGAGAGATTATTGTCATTTCACCAGATCCTCTATCTCTTTTCTATACTCCATCTCATCATTGTTTGAGATCTGACCAATTACAATGGTGTCATCAACGAACTTGAAAATCGAGTTGGAGGGGAATTTGGCCACACAGTCATAGGTGTATAAAGTGTATAATAAGGGGCTGAGGACCCCTGTGGGGCACTGCTGTTGAGGATGATTGTGGAGGAGGTGTTGTTGTCTATCTTTACTGATTGCGGTCTGTGGGTTAGGAAGTTCAGGGTCCAGTTGCAGGAGGAGGAGCTAAGCCCCAGTCAAGGAGTTTGGAGAGGAGTTTTGTAGGAATAATGGTGTTAAAGGCTGAACTGTAGTCGATAAATAGGAGTCTGATATAGACGTCTTTGTAATCTAGATGTTCCAGTGTGGAATGCAGGGCCAAGGAGATGGCATCTGCAGTAGACCTGTTGCGACAGTAGGCAAACTACAGTGGATCCAGGCAATCTGGCAGGCTGGAATTGATTCGTGCCATGACTAACCTTTCGAAGTACTTCATATTGATGGATGTCAGAGCCACCAGATGATAGTTATTAAGGCACATTGCCTGGCTTTTCTTTGGTACCGCATGATGGTTATCTTCATGTAGTAGATAGGGACTTCAGAATGCTGTAAAGGGAGATTGAAGCTGTCTGCGAATATCCCCACCTGCTGGTCCACGCAGGATCTGCGTGCTCATTCAGGTAACGCAATGGGCCAGTCACTTTCTGTGGGTTGACCTTCAAGAAAGCTGCTCTGATGTCTGCAATGGTGACCATGGATATAAGTCTATTTGAGGCTTCCGGGGTGGATGGCATGCTCTCGCTGACCTCTTGCTTAAAACAGGCATAGAATCATTGAGCTCATCAGGGAGGGGTACACTGGTGGCAGCTATTTTACATGCCTTCATCTTGTAGCCTGTTATTTCTTGCAGACCTTGCCATTGTCAGCAAGGGTCCATGGCTAGTCTGGGATTCTAGCTTGTCCAGTATTGTCTTTTGGCACCTTTGATAGATCTCCTTAGATCATGTCTTGCATAGTCAGGATCACCTGACTTGAACATCTCAGACCTGAACTTCAGCAAGCAGTAGATATCACTATTCATCCGTGGTTTCCGGTTGGAAACACACAGATTTGCTTCTTCTGCACACTTACTAATGAAGTCAGCAACTGGAGTGGCATATTCATTCGGGCTGGTCGCAGAGTTTTTAACTATTGACTAGTTGACTGGCTCTAAGCAGTCCCATAGGAAATCACCCGATTCCTCAGACCAACATTGCACAACTTTGACAGATTTTCCATTTCAGTTTTTGCTTGTCAGCTGGGAGCAGGAGCCTTGAGACCTGATTTGTCAAAGTGTGGCCGGGCGATCTATCTTCAAAAGTTAAAATTGTCAATTTTCTATCTAATCTGAGTTCTACCCAAGTAAGCAAACAACAAAATAGAAAACCTTCTCAGGAATACTTTGAGAATTATTAAGGCATTGGCCAGCAATGCCATGAATAGCTAGGCCAGAGGTATCTCTGATATTGGGCAACTGACTATAGTCATCGGAGTCCAGTGAACTGCAGCAGACACATGGAGGGATCCAGGCAGTTTGACAATGAAGAAAAGAAAAATTCTGGGCTATAATGTTCCAATAGCACCTTCAAGTTATGTCTTGTGAGTGGAGGATGGAAAGCCATCATTGGAGTGGAATTAACCAGGAATGGGGGAAGTGGGTGGGGGCTGGCAATGGAATTTGGCACTACAGTATTCAGGTAAGTTTTTAAGATTCACCATTTTTATTAACCCACATAGACCACACTTTCCTGAATGCAGACAACATTGTAGGTAGCCTCTGGTAACTCATTTTCACATGGAATGAACCATCACACTTTTCAGGTACAAAAATGGATGGGAAGGTGAGCTGTGAGGAGGATGTAGAGATGCTTCAGTGTGATTTAGACAAACTGATTAAGTGGGTAATTGCATGGCAGATGTGGCATAAAATGTGGATAAATGTGAGGTTATCCACTTTGGTAGCAGAAACAGGAAAACAGATGATTATCTGAATGGCTATAAATTAAGAGAAGGGAATACGCAGCAAGATCTGGATGTCCACATGGACCAGTCGCTCAAGGTAAGCACGAAGGTGCAGAAGGCAACTGGTTAATAGACCTTTATAGCGAGAGAATTCACGAGGAGCAGAGATGTCTTGCTGCAATTATACAGGACTTTGGTGAGCCCACTTGGAATATCGTATGCAGTCTCCATATCTGACGAAAGATGCTCTTGCTACGGGGGGAGTGCAAAAAACATTTACCAGATTGATTCCTGGGATGGCAGGACTGATGCATGAGGAGCAATTGAGTTGGTTAGGATTATATTCACTGGAGTTTAAAAGAATGAAAGGGGTTCCTCGTAGAAGCATATAAAATTATTATCCTACACGGGTAGATACAGGAAGGATGCTCCCAATGATGGGGCTGTCCAAAACTAGGGGTCACAGTCTAAGGATACAGGATTAAACTATTAGGACTGAAATGAGGAGATTTGTTTTTTTACACAAAGTGGTAAGCCTGCGTAATTCATTACCACACAAAGCAGTTGAAGTCAAAACATTGTGTGTTTTTAAGAAGGAGTTAGATATAGTTATTGAGTTGAAGGGGATCAAAGGATACAGAGGGAAGGTGGGATTAGGCTTTTGAGTTGGATGATCAGTCATGATCATAATGAATGGTGAAACAGGCTCGAAGGACCAAAATGACCTATTCGTGCTCCTATTTTCTATATTTCTATGTCCTTAAATCCCTTCTTCTGGCTTCATCAATATGGTAGGTGGCATTCTTATGGCATGCAAGAAGAACACAGGCCTCATCTGGAATGTTGGATGCATAGACATCCAATTTGTGCTTTTCAAATTTCTGAACCATGGAAATACAGAACACATTTCAATACAATTGAGAAATAAGAACACAACTGGAATTTTAACTCTCTCTTTTCATAGATAGAGCCAGATCTACTGAGTATTTCCAACGTTTTCTGTTCTTACTTTCAGGCTTCCAGTATCCACGGTGTTTCACTTACGTGCATGTGCCAATAAAATTGTTTTTGACCATGAAGTCAGTTTGGCTACAGTTTAAAATCTGTCGTCACCAGGGTGCTGCATCAAAGCCTTGACTGATGTTTGCTACATTGTGGAAAGCTTTTCATTCTTCGCCACCACTACAATGAAGACAAGCCACCGAATATGTGGGTCATCGACATAAATCACTCGGATTTAACACTTTTCCGTTTGTAATATCGTCACCATCAATCTTTTTTCTTGCTTCAATCTGCTGAAGTCAGCATGTTCAGACAAAAGATATAATTCACAGTCCTTTTCACGGAATAGAATTTTTACTGGCTGCAACAGAAGTCTGTTTTTGACAACAAAATTTTAATTTAAAATCCGATATCAATTACTTTGATTACATTCAGTGTTCACCAGTATCCCTCTAATCACACTCACTGTATAAAATTGCTGTCCTTTTGCAGAACAGTTGATGAATGAATCACTGCATCTTGATGATTCCATGTGTTTTAACTCAGCAAAGGAAATTTTGAGGGCAAAATTGATCAAGGTCCAGAAAACAGGCACAGGGTGTGATTAACATACATTCGTTTGTTCTGAAGAAAGCAGCACACAAACTGTATGTTCTGCTCATTTAAATGAATGTTGTGTTCAGCCCAGCGTTAAACACTATGTGGAGTGGCTGCACAGCCCAGAAAGGGGCCCGGCTTTTGACAACACTAATATCACCTGAAAGTAGCCTGCAGCACCTTAAGCCACGAGGCACCTTTAGAAGGTGCTGGGATTGGTTGGGGAAAAGAGTCTGACCTGCAAAAAGTTTTTAGTGTTTATTTATTAATGTCACACATAGGCGTACTTTAACTGTGTAACAAAGTTACTGTGAAAATCCCCTAGTTGCCACACTCCAGCACCTATTCAGGTACACTGAGGGAGAATTTAGCATGGTCAATGGACCTAACCAACATGTCTTCGGACTGTGGGAGGAAATCAGAGCACCCATGCAGACTCCACATAGACAGTGGCCCAAGTCAGGAATCAAACCTGGATCCCTGGCGGTGTGAAGTGATTGTATTAACCACTGTGCCGCAGTGTAATGGTGAAATTGCAGATTAAATAGGTTCACTAGAGGTCTTATTGCAGCTGACAGACAAGAAGACAGTGGTCCTCTATCCAAGAGGCCAGGAAGCCTCCAGGCAAACTGTCAGAAAGCAATCAGAGCAAACAGGGCAGGCCCCAAAGAACCTAGACAGGCCTTCTAACCAGCCACCTCTGTGGCTGCCTCAAGAGACAACCTCAAGAGACAGCAGGCTGATTCCATCTCATTTCTATCTTATCAGATTAAAGATAGGAATGAGATGAGATATCTTTAATCTTATCAGATTAAAGATATGGTTGGCATGTGTTCTTTTAAATGAGAAAGATCTGCGGATCAGGCAATTTCCCATCTCAACCTTTCCTCTTCATTAAAGGAAATCCAGCCTAGTGTCTTCAGTCCCCGTCCTCCTGCAGGTACTATGCTCTAAGGGAACATTGGGAACTATGGATTTCCACTGGATTTTTCCATAATTTGCTTGACAAAGTACTGCAGTGGCCTACATTCTGCAGTATGGCATCTGCCATCAGGTACGTTGGAATGATTTACAGGCTGATAATCAACTTGTTTAACCACAGTATGAACACAGCTTCCATGACCATCATGTCCTGAAGTGGGACTTCAACCTGCAGCTTCTGGATTAGAGGTAGGGGCATTACTGCTACACCTGAAGACTTCTCATTGTCTATCACAAACGACAGCCCCTTGTCACCCACTGTATCCCTCTCCAATGCTCTGAAATTTGTGATTTGTGACATTAGTGAGGAAATGTGTGAGAGTGAGTCGCAATCTTACGGCACTTTGTGCCCTCACTTGGCCCCTAAGCAGTCAATCGCTCCCTGTGCTGGTCTAACCCAAACCCTCCCCGCTGATTAGTTCCTGTGCCAGTTTTCCCCTGTGCCCCACGAACATCACCATCACCTCCCCCACCCCCACCTGCCAATCACCCCCGTCTGCACAGTTCCTTCCCCAGTCACCAGCTCTGTGGAGCTCCCCTCTTCATTCCCTCTCTTGCACAGTTCCCCCTTGCTTCCCCCAACCCCACCCCCTGTCATAGCCCCACTGCCACTCAGGTTTCATTCACTGAGGCCCCAGCCCCTTGGCACTATCCCAGTACAGTAATGGGGC
This sequence comes from Carcharhinus amblyrhynchos, assembly GCF_965287045.1. Lineage (NCBI taxonomy): Eukaryota > Metazoa > Chordata > Chondrichthyes > Carcharhiniformes > Carcharhinidae > Carcharhinus > Carcharhinus amblyrhynchos. The sequence goes on from NC_137331.1 coordinate 20,352,551, forward strand.
TAGTGGGTGCCCAGCGGGAACTGCCAGACTGGCACTGTTGAGCCCTGACCCCGACTACCTGGGGGCTTCATTAATCTCTGATCCTCTCCCCTTGTCTCCCACACACAGCAAGGCCATCTCACCTGGACCAAAATCATCCCACACTGGAGAGTGGTGAGTTGCATGCTGGTTTTGGGAAGGGTGACCCCAACTACAAAGCAATCGGGCGCTGCTTTGAAAGGACACCACAATCTCACAATGCACTGGAAGACACCCTTCTTACCCCCAACCCCCAGATATCAGGAATCCCCCTTATCAGTGGCATGTTTCCTCCTTCCCAATACAGATCACTGGAATAAGAATATTTAGGCCCTCTCAATGGGTTTCCCTTCATGACCCTGATGTGTTCCCCCCTCATGCCCTCCCCTTCGTGACCCCTCTTTTCACATTCCACCCTTCAGAACTCGCTCTGCATAGCTCCCCATTATAGCTCCCACAACACGACCCTCACTCAGACCTCACCCCATTGGCACTGTCCCTGGCATGCTGGCAGTTTCTAATTGGCATGTGGGGACTACCACTGTGCCAGGTAGGTACTAACAGATGGACACTGCCCAGCCATGTCTCCAATCACCTGGTGGCTTCAATTGTCTCCAAGCTCCTAGTGTGGCCATCATGCCTGATCTCCACTAGTGGAGACTTGTATTGAGTCTTGCCAGACTTGCACCATGCCTGACGGTCAGAAGATCCCGGGAGTTGGGAGAATCCGGCGTTAAACAGGCTAAGCATATTTAAATGTTACATTAAACATGCTAATCTACCTCATGCCCTTTCTCTGTAGTTTCTACAGAATACAACTGCCCTTTCTGGGTATGATCCAGTTTACGCCAGTAAAAAGGCAGTGGGATGATTGCAAAACATTTGGTGCTGGCTACAAAACCCGTTGTTAGGGTTGTGTGAGGGTTGTTAGGCCCGCACACAATTTTCCGAGATTCGCGTGACCTGAGCTGGGCCGGCGAGACCGAAAAGTTGTCTGCATGTTGTTTTAGACAGTCCCCAGCTGAAACCGAAACTTGAGGCAGGTAACTTTGGATATCTGGCCGTGATAGCAAAATTCTGGGAAACCAGACTGAGGCCGTAAATTGCTGGGAGTGCAGAAGTTGGTTGAATCCAAAAGATAAACACAGCTCTTCGAGATCAGGTTTTATCAAGGGTTTGAAGCAGGTAGGTTGAGGAGAGGTTCTATCCTGGTAACTTGAAAAGAAAAATCTGAAGACCAAGTTTAGCCTCAGGGATGGTAAAATACATTCATCGGCATTGATCCAGTTAACTTGGGAAATCCACACCATCAAGACTGCCATGAGTCAAGTTAACAAGTGGCACTGACCATATCCATGGGGTAAAGCTACTGTCAGAAGCAACCTGATGAACAAATCCTGCGTGGAAAAAACGAGCTAAACTCTATTTGAGGAAAACAAGGTTATGAAGGACATTTTGGTGCGCATGATGCCAAATGGGCATGGGGGAGGGTTGAGTGGGGGTGGGGGTGGATGGCAGCCAGTTAATGCACAAAATCCATCTTTTGTTGTAGTGGCTATATAAAGTGCAATTTGTAGTTTCTACTGAACACAATGTCACTGTTAATTCATGTCTAATTTATATTGAATCTGTTTTGATCATTCAAGTAAATGTTTTACAAACTGATACCTTCTCCATCAGATCTTCCATTGGGGTGCTTTGCAATTTCGGTTCTTTGACGTTATTGGTCGCCATGGGGTCCAGAAAAAATGTCTGAGATTGAACCAGACAATTTGCAAACTGAGTTTTCAATAGAGGATCCCCATCACTGATATCACCTACTTCAACCTCCATAACATTGCTTTCTCTGTCACTGCCTCAGTTTGTCTACTGCTGAAATCCTCATCCATGCCCTTGTTACGCTGGACTGGACTATTCCAACGTTCTCCTTTACGCTGTTCGTAAAGTTTAGCTCACCCAAAGTCCCACTGCCTGTATCCAAACTGGGAACACAGCTTAGCAATCACCAGCCAAGACTGTTCTCTTCCTGTTGGTGAACACTTCAGTGGTCACGGGCATTCGGCCTCTGATCTTCAGGAAAGCGTTCTACAAAGCGGCCTTCACAACACACAACGCAGAGTCGCTGAGCAGAGACCAATAGTCAAATTCTGCACACGTGAGGACGGTCTCAATCGGGATCTTGAGTTCATGTCACACTATCTGTAACCCCCACGGTTGCCTGGGCTTGCAAAATCTCACTAACTGTCTTGTCTGGAGACAAGAGACATCTCTTTAACCTGTGCTTAACGTTCTCTCCACTCACATTGTCTGTACCTTTAAGACTTGATTACTGGTAAAGACTCGCGTTCCAACCATTATTCTGTAAATTGAGTTTGTGTCTTTATATGCCCTGTTTGTGAATAGAGCTCCCACTCACCTGACAAAGGGGCAGCACTCTGAAAGCTAGTGGCTTTTGCTACCAAATAAACCTGTTGGACTTTAACCTGGTGTTGTGAGACTTCTTACTGTGTATCCAAACTCACGACAAGTGTTGCTCACTTTCAACCTGCACAGGCTCTCAAACAGGCAACACCTCAAATTTAGAAATTCTCTTCTATGTTTTCAAATCAATCCATAGTCTTGTCCCACCCTATCTCTGTGACATCCTGCAGCCCTAAAACCCTCTGATTTATTCCAAACCCGATCTGTTGCATATTCCTGATTTTTGTTTGCTCTGCCATTTACAGCCTTGCCTTCAATTGCCAAGACCCTATGTTCTAGAATTCCCTCCCTAAACTTCTCCATCTCTCCTCCTTTGATGCTCATAAAACCTGTCTCTTTGACCAAACCCTTGATCATGTGCCCTAATGTCATTTCATGCGGCTGTGTTAAATTTTATTTGATCACCCTGCTTTGAAGTGTCTTAAGATCTTTTAACATATTGAAAGTCCTATGTAAATGTGTGCGGTTGTTGTTCTATAAACAGGGTTTCAGTGTTCTCTCATGCTTAAAGTACAAATCCATTTCCAGAGCAGGCTGATTGTACTTGCTTTCCATTGCGATCGCAAAATGAGTTTTTTGTTTCCTTTTTCAGTGGCCCAGTCATAGGGTGAGGTTATATGTAAAGGTACACATAAATTGATGGTATTTTTATACTTTTAGAAAGAGCATTATTGAAATTTGTGACCACATCTATAATTACGGAAATGTGAATTGCAGGTGTTATTCTCATCGTAACTGGGTTATTTAAACATCATTGCTTAACACCCTAGTTTCTCATCAGAAGAATATTATTGTAAATCTACATGCCAGCAAAAGGATGTGGGCTCCAGTTCACAGAAAGGACTTCTCTGCACTAATTTCTAGCCTTCTTTAAAACATCAAAGAATCTTTGAAAATTATCCTTTTCCTATCCTTTTGTTAAACACCTGGCATAAGCAGCAAAGTAACAAAACACTGTAAGCCTGCGCTAAGTAGAAAAGCATCACATCACAAACTAGGTAAAATTCTCTATGCACAACAAACTTCAGCATCTTAACAGGAAAATCCACATTTGTTTTTTTCAAAAATGCTTTGCAATCCAAGATTTAATTGCTTACCAGTTGCAGGTACAAACTGAAAAATTAAGTCTGGCGTATAATTGTCGATTGCTCGATTCACAAGTAAGGATCTGTCCCACCTTCTCATCAACGTGCTCGTCCATTTCCAAGCTATTTCCCAACTACTTTACTCACACCTTTAGAATCATTGTGCTCTTGTATTTACCACAGCTCTAACTCTACCAGGTTAAGTCATAAATAGCGTACAGGTGAAATTATCCAACATGACAGCAAAGATCAACGGTCTCCATCTTCTGTAACTGATCACGACTTAATCATAGCTGACATAAAAATCAACTCATCAGCATTCTCTTCATATTCACAATGCATCAGCTGACTTTGTCATATCATGTGTCCAAAAATCGCACAAATCAGCCCTCAAACCCTCACTACCAGCCAGTGGTGTCCCACGTCTCGTGTACTTTTAAGGATAGTATAAACATGGGCAGAATGGATTTAACAACAGCAAAAAAAGTACTAAGGTGAACACATGCTAAAGGAGTAATGAGGTGAAAATGTGATAAGAAAATTCTTCTTAGGATCCATTCCTTTTCCCTATCTATTGTTGATGCAGAAACATAGAATAAAATCATTGAATCCCTACAGTGCAGAAGGAGGCCATTCAGCCCATCGAGTCTGCACGGCCTACAATCCCACCCAGGCCCTATCCCCGTAACCTCACGTTTTTATCCTGATTCGAAGGGGCAATTTAGCATGACCAATCAACTTAACCCACTCATCTTTGGAGTGTGGGAAGAAACTAGAGCATCCGGAGGAAACCCATGCAGACATGGAATGTGCAAACTTCACACAGTTACCCAAGGCCTTAACTGAAGCCAGGTCCCTGGCACTGTGAAACAGCAGTGCTAACTACTGTGCAACCCAAAAAGTAGAATGCTGCTGTTTTTTGTAAGACATCACTTTGAAAAAACTATTTATGATGGGGTTAAGTACTGGGAATATAAGCATATTTTGTTCAGCAGGAAACAGGTTTTGATTTAGTCACTTGAACATATTCTACAATAGGTTGTGTTAATAGAATTAATTAAATTATTTAATTTATGCAGAAATTATTGTACATGATGATTGATCAGAAGCCAGTATTTTTGAATACAGCCTTATTAATGGACACACTTGTTATCTTATATTCCAATAACTTGTTATTGTACAGTGATATAACCAAATTAGGGATGACATTCAGTTTTCCCTTGAGATCACAACTGCCTTATAATAGGATTCTATTAAAAACATTTTTCACTCTGAATATGAGGGAAGGGTTTGAAATATAAATAGCATTCCTTTTGGTATTTTGACTTCTAGAATCATTTCTCTGTAAAGCAAGTTAATTATTCACACATATCCTAAAATTTCCTTCAGACTTGCTAGGGGTGCCAGAATTTCCATAGTGATCACAGCTTTGAATTGCTAAATAAAAACATTGAAGCCAGGGGAGGCAACCTAAATCCCTTCAGTGTAAGTAAAAACGTTACCCATCAGAAACAACAGATGAAGGTCCAAATAGACGGTGGCACAGTGGTTAGCACTGCTGCCTCACAGCGCCAGAGATCGACATTCAATTCCTGGCATGAGTCACTCACTACACGGAATCTGCACCGTGTCTGTGTGGGTTTCCTCCCGGTGCTCTGGTTTCATTCCACAGTCTGAAAGATGGGCTGGTTAGCTACACTGGCCATGCTAAATTTTCCCTCTGTGTACCTGAACAGGTGTCGGAGTGTGGCGATAAGGGGATTTTCACAGTAACTTCATTGCAGTGTTAATGTAAGCCCACTTGTGACACTATAAATAAACTAGAATGTGTTCACTGGGACTCAACTATAAATTTGCAGAGACCTGTATGTAGAAACTGTTGGGGCTTTTCTTACAGGTCAAGTGAGGGTCAGAAGAGACCCAAAAAGGTGATGATACAGGAGAAGAATGCTGCCCTGGATTCCACAACAAAAATGTGGGTCCCCTTTTCTGGCCTCTCCTCACTGCCTCCAGCAGATCCTAAGAAGGACACTACATAAGTCAGAATGGCGTACTTGTCTAACTCATACCACAGATTCAATTTAAAGCTTGTGTGATTAATTTTCTACAACTGGATTTTTCTATTGTTAAACTGTTAACAACCACCTAATTAATAGTACAGATCCTTTGTCTGTTGTTTCAACAAAGATGTTATCCTTTATATTCTGCTAAAATAGTACCCACAAACAATAACATGTAAAAAGAATGCACAAAAAACGCGTTTGCTAATTTTGCCCACAATGATTTCTGGGATAGATACTAAATACTGCAATTGAAACCTGCAGAGATATTTAAGTGGAGGCTCCTGACAGAAAAGAGAAAGAACAAAATTATCCAGGGCCACCACACTTCCCAAACTATGAAATGCAAGGCTTTGTTGCTAATGCAAAGCCTATCACTTTCTATGTCAGCATTGGAGCCTCACAATTTCAGTGTTGAGGTCTTAGAATTTACTAGCAAGCAAAAATGTAATGCTATATTTAGTTTCACTCAGCCAGGATCAGCAAAATGTTTGTAACAGTATCTCCTATATGGTCATCAACCATAAGATAAATAGATAATGTTGTGTATTGTCCCATAATCCACTGCTGAAAAACAAATAATGCTCCACAACACCGAGTACAGCAGCTGCCATTGTCTTTGTCATCTTGTCACATTTCCCAAAATAACCTCTTGTTGCACTTATCACTCCTGTTATACACAGGAAAGAAACCATTCATTTATATTTATGTTTTACAGCCTATTTAAAAGAAACAAAAGTCTGGCAGTAAAACTATTTGCAATTTGATTTGCACAGCTTGTGACATTATCAAACTGCTCCTTTGAATTACTGCCTTGTGTTTCACTGTCAGCAGCCATTATCTTAGATGCAATCTCATAGTTGATACAAGTTTGCTGTAGTTATGTCAGCTAGGTCAGACTGGCTCTTAATCCAGCAATAGGTAAACGAGCACTGGACTGAAGTCAATTTTCACAACTATGAAAGATCCATACTCTTGAGTCTGCAGATAGCAATATGACTTATAAGCAAAAGAATGTTCACTGTCACTGATTAGACATTTTTTTTTGAATAGGCCTACACATTCCTATATCTTTTAAGTAAATTCTGTAATACTGCTTCATGCTGACCAACCAATGGCAACTTTTATTAATGTAACATCTTTAATGTAATAAGTTATTGCAAGACACTTCTTAGAAGCATCATAAAACACAATCAGACTAACCTGGTACGGTAATAACAGGGTACTTAGGCAAAAGAGACACATACAAACGTAAAATTAGGAACAGCAGTTGACCATTTGGCCCCTTGAGCCTGTTCTGCCATTCAGTAAAATCAACCTATCCCCAATAACTTTTTGCACTCTTGTTAATCAAGAATCTAACTAGCTCCACCTTAAAAATATTCAGACTTTGCTTCTATTGCCTTTTGGGGAAGACAGTTCCAAAGAATTGCAACCTTCTGAGAGGAAAAATCTCCTCATCTCTATCTTAAATTATTGTGACCCCTAGTTCTAAATTCCCCGACAAGCGGAAACATACAATCCATATCTACCCTGTCAATACCCCTCAGGATCTTAAAGGTTTCGATCAAGGATCAAGTCACCTCTTACTCCTCTAAACTCCAGTAGATACAAACCCAACCTCTCTAACCTTTCCTCATAAGACAACCTGCCCATTCCTGACAGTAGTCCAGTAAACTTTCTCTGAATGGTTTCTAATGCATTTATATCTTTCCTTAAATATGGAGACCAATACTGTGCACAGATGTCATCTCACCAATGTTCTGTATAACTGAAGCATAACCTCCCTACTTTTATAATCAAGTCCTCTCACAATAAAATTGTAACATTCTCATACCTTTCATATTTGCTTCTTATACTTGTATACTTTTGGGCATACATGGTTTCATTAAAAGTGAATCTGACTCCATGAGTTGCTAGGTTCATAAGCTCAGTGAATGCAGATTCAGAAAATAGGAGTGGATCCATATTGCCACAATAGAGTGACAAAATGCACATGTTGATGGCAGCACATTTGTAAATAAGCTCACAATGTTGAATGTGTACATAGGCGACGCATTGCTATCGATATGTAAGTTGCAAATCTGAAAGAATCGTTCACTGTGTATGTAGAAAACTCACTAGAATCGGCTGTAGCAATTTGGCTAATTCCCACTGCGCAGAATATATTATTGATAAAAAAGCTTGTACTGGGACATCAATTTAGTGCATCTTCAGCAGCTCATATATGTTTGGATATAGTGGGGTAGAAAGATAAATGCCATCACACGTGTCACAAGGGAGCTTGCTATTCTTATGCAAGTGTGACAAATGTTTTTGTAGTTTACTTTCGAGCAAGGCTGTGCAGTCACGTTTGGCGACAAATCCAATACATGTGAATTTAGAATAGTCATTAAGAATGGCATGCCTTTTGCCAACGTCATTACCCTTGTTTAGAATGACTACTCTGGTCTCTCTGTCAGGCTTGCAGGTATGTATATATGGGGTGACCCAGAGGTCTCACAGATATTCATGCTGCATGTGAAAATGAGATAAGTCAATAGACATTCTGCAAAATGCACGTGCTAGATATGCCAGGTGCACTTACAAGGCTTCAGCATCTTCACTAGATACCAGTTTCTGATGGAATAACTGAGAATAGAGGAGTTCAAATTTAGCAAATATATATTCCCATTTCACGTCAGATGTAGAATACCAAAACTGAAGCCGTGCAAGGACAATTTCTTCTGAAAGTACATGTTAAGATAAATTTCTACATGATTGGCAGCATCATTAATCACACTGCTGAAACATTTCCACTTAAGCAGGTTTAGTGCAGATTCTGCAGATTTTTGGAATCCCTACCCATCTGATTAAATGTTCTCCCCAACATTAAATTCACCATGGAGATAACATTAAGTTTCGCCAACATTTCTGATAAGCCACTCATTTTATTTGTGTTCGTTTCAGCAGTACCACAGTCCAGTACTCCCCACATCTCATGCTGCCTTATACTAAAACTCCAAGAAAGCGTCAACATACAGAACCAAAATATGTGCACATTAGGGCAAAAACCAGTGATGTTTAACAAAAGTCCTGAAGCTATATTAGTCGACATTTGACAGATGTTAATGTCCAACACTGAAAGGGGACACTCACTGACATCATAGGATCTAGCTTAAAATGAGTTCACTCCACTCCCCTTGCAACATTCATCAAGGCCTTAAATTATTAAACAATGTTATCACTTTACTGCTCATGTCACTTTTAACCCTATCACATCTACAGCAACTCCGTACTGCTGGCTATTATAAAGGTTACAACTAGCACTACAATGGGTAACTCAATGGCTCTCCATCTGATCGGACTGTAACGTTAAAATGATGAATCCACTCTATTGTGTATCCATGCTCTGAAGGATAACTGTAAACTACAATAAAACTAACATGCTGTGTTCACTCTTTAACAACGCTGGGACACCACTTTATTATCACCCTCACCACTTTATAATATGAATAAAAATCTAAAAAATGAATTAAAATCTAAAATTGGTCTCAATTGGATACAAAAGAACTAGGAGCAGGAACTGACCATTTAGCCCCTCGAGTCTACTCCGCCATTCAATAAGGTCATGGCTGATCTTTTTGTGGCCTCAGTTCCACTTATTCACCCACGCACCATAACACTTAATTCCTCTACAGTTCAAAAATCTATCTTTACCTTAAAAATCTTCAACGAGGTAACTTCAACTGCTTCTCTGGGCAGGGAATTGCACAGATTCATAACCCTTTGGGTGAAGAAGTTCCTCCTCAGTTCAGTCCTAAATCTGCTCCCCCTTATTTTTAGGCTATGCCCCTCGTTCTAGTTTCACCTGTGTGGAGATGCCTGCGTTGGACTAGTTTCACCTGCCAGTGAAACAACCTCCTGCTTCTATCTTATCTATTTCTGTAAGATCCCCCTCATTCTTCAAAATTTCAATGAGTATAGTCCCGGTCTACTCAGTTTCTCCTCATAAGCCAACTCTCTCAACTCCGGATCAACTAGTGAATCGTCTCTGCACCCCCTCCAGTGCCAGTGTATCCTTTCTCAAATAAAGAGACCAAAACTGTACATAGTACTCCAGCTGTGGCCTTACCAACACCTTATACAGCTGTAATATAACCTCGCTGTTTTTAAACTCCATCCCTCTAGCAATGAAGGACAAAATTCTGCTTGCGTTCTTAATTACATCCTGCACCTTTAAACCATCATTTTGCAATTCATGCACAAGGACACCCAGGTCCCTCTGCACAGCAGCATACTGCATTTTTTTTACCATTTAAATAATAGTCCATTTTGCTATTATTCCTACCAAAATGGATGACCACACATTCACTAACATTGTACTGCCAGACCCTTGCCCACTCACTTAGACTATCTATATTGCTTTGCAGACAGTGTCCTCTGCACACTTTGCTTTACCATTCACTTTACTGTCACTTGCAAACTTTGGCACACTACACTTGATCCCCAACTCCAAATTATCTATGTAAATTATAAACCAGGCCTCCACAATTGCAAATGTGGATATTTATTAAGGTTTCCATGGAAACATTAGCCCATTTTTCTTTACACATTCTGATGAATGAGTTACATCATTCCAACATTTTCTAGTTTTGTTCCAGATTTCCAACATTTGCGCTTTTCTCCCTTTTTAATTCTTACTACCATCTTTCTGTGCAAGACATTTTCAAACAAAGTTCCAAGACATGTCACCCTTGAACAATCTTTCAAAAGGTAAACAAAACAGGAAGAAAACCAATGTTTCAATTGAAATATTCTTCCAGCATCCCTGACCTCCATGTCTATTTATATCAATTTCTCACAGCCAGTACTGAACAGTGACTAAAAGAATACAGGTCTGTTTAATAATTGTGGGGCACAACTATGCACCTGACCCCTAAGAACACCACACAAGATCAGCTAGTAAAGAGATGGAATTAAAACAGCTTCCTTCAGTCCCTCAAGAACATAGTCGTATTAGATTATTTGGCAAATTAAATGATGACATGCAATTTTCACTGAACACTTTTCTATGTAGCAAATTAATTCTAATAGAAAAAATAATTTTTAAATTAAAAATTGGTTTGCTCAAAGACTATTGTAGTGAGGAGGGGTGAATAGATATAAGGTGAGATTTTAACTTTGTCAAGATCCATTCACGTGGCAGACAAAGTCAAATCAATCAGCCTGAAAATGTATGGACATTCAAAGAAGTGACAGTGCAGAAGGAGGCCATTTGGCCCATCGAGCCTGCACAAAAATAAACCCATCAAGGTCCCATTCCCGAACACCACATATTTATCCTCTTAGATCCCGTGACACTAAGGGGCAATTTATCATGGCCAACGAACCTAACCCGCAGAGTGTGGGAGAAGACCAGAGCACCCGGGAGGAAACCCATGCAGACTTGGGGAGAACATGCAACCCCACACAGACAATGACCCGAGGCTGGAATTGAACCTGGGTCCATGGCGCTATGAAGCAGCAGTGCTAACCACTGTGTTGTCCTCAAAAGATTGAAAAGATGGATGAATGAATGCAACTGGTACGGAATTAAATCTACACTGTTGACATCACTCCGCAACTCAAACCAGCTGTCCAGCCAACTGACCGAAACCCACCATAGTCCTTTTTCATTAATTTGTGGGGCAAGGGCATCACAGTATTTATTGCCCATCCCTCGTTCCCCGAGGGCAGTTGAGAGTCAACCACATTGCAGGAGTCACATATGGGCCAGACTGGGCAAGAATGGTAGATTTCCTTCCCTAAAGGACTTTAGTAAACCAGATGGGTTTTTCCAACAATCGATAATGCTTTCATGGTCATCAATAGATTCTTAATTCCAGATATTTTTTATTCAATTCAAATTCTACCATCTGCTGTGGCGAGATTCGCACCCGGGTCCCAGAACTTTCACTGAGTTTCTGGATTAATAGTTTAGTGATAAGACAATTAAGCTTCCCCATTTTAAAATGTTTCCTCCACAAATTCAGCAGGGATGTACCCGCATAATATCTGCAGCAGGTATTATGACGGGTGGGTATGAAACCCACCAACATAAAACCATGTTCCAATTCTATGAGTGACGGGTCACTCTTCCCACTGACATTTGATACAAGCGCTATTTGCATTGCATGGATGCTCACCAAAACTGCTGTCCACCGACATCCCTTCAGGCCTTTCAATCTTGTGTCAGGTCAGTGGGAACCTAGGTTGGTGTAAAACCAGATTGCCAATGAGTGGCCTGCATGAGGCAGTCCTCAGTTCGCCAGAGACTTCAGGACTTTCCACTTAAGTGCTGCACTGTTCCTGACAGGGAGCTGGCTGGTTCCTACCTCCATCTCCATGCCAATCCAATATTTACGAACAGTACCGTACTGCAGGAGCTATGGATGCTCCTCTGTCACCAAGTGGATCAGTGCTGTTCCTGGGGTTGGTGGGCCCGTGCCACACAGCAGCTCTATTTGGACAACACTGGGCTGTGGGGCACGTGCAGCCGCTGCAACGAAGATCCAAAGTTCGACCAGGGTTGGAGTGCAAGGTGGGGCCTGGGGATGAGGGGTGTGTCACATAGCGAAGACAAAGGGGGCAATGTTGAAGGATGCTGTTCAGGGAAAGTGTCCTCACAATGGCATGCAGAGGTGCAAGGAGGTGGATGAGGATGTCAAATAATGGAACACTGAAATAAGAACAAGTGGAAGGGTGCTGGGCCCCAATAAGATTGTATGAAAAGCTCACAAACAAGGGAGTCAAAGGGATACCACATATTCTACTAGAAAGGGATGCATGAAGACTCCACATGTGATGGATAGAGGTCTAAGTGGGTCATGAATACCTCACAGTTGATGGGCTCATTGAGAAATGTTGCTGCAGCAAGGAACAGCCTTTTTTTTAGGTTGCTGACATCCTGCATGATGCATTTTCCCACAAGACATGTGGCTGAAGAGTGACCTTTGAGCCCACTAGCTGATGACGAGTGGGTGGATTAATCAGTTGCTGGCCTGCCAAATGACTTGGAGGGGAATACACTGGTGTGCAGTTAATGAGGTTCCATGTGCAGAATCTGATGGGGGGAGCACATTGAGTTCAAATGGCCCTGCTGAGTTCAGGGGTTCCAACCTGTAAGTTTCATACCTTTACCCTTCCCAGCAAAAATGGGAAGTATTGAAAATGGGAGCAGGATTTTCAGATCTGGGTCCTGCCTGCCATTTTTTAATCCAAGCCCCAGACTGCTTAACAAACTCTTCCTTTTCCCTTGGTTTGCTCTGTAATATTCAATTATTTAGTCATGTCACTGAAGCTTTGATTTACCATGGGGTACATATCTTAAATGACAGATTCTATCTCATCAGCTAAACAGGTTAATTAACTTCTTCATTATCTTTATCATCATCCTCTCCCAAACATTCTATTGTTTTCTCTAACTCCATCAGGCCTTCATTTGACAAAACTTCATTGTCAGATTCCAGCAACTCTTCCACATCACCTATATCAACTTAATCAAAACTAACATTATGTGAATAGTTAACAATTTATATCAGCTGCATTTTCATTAGTAGTAAACCCACAAAAATTATGCACACATTCTGGGCAAATCTTGCAATAAACTGCATTTAATGTTGGACTTCCAAGACACATCAGTGAAATTAATGGCATGCAAAATTATTGTAATTTTACCAAAACTCTCAAACTTTTGTCTCGTCCTCTCCATCGATGTTACAAATCAGCTGGGTTAATCTTTTCCTCAAGCAACATGTTGTCAAGGTAACATTGCACCATGATCCATAGGCTGGACTAAAGCCATAGTATTCTTTGGGAGATATTAAACCCTGATGTTATCAGAAAAATCATGCAAGTTTGAGGTGACCAGTGGCTTTGTCTAGAAACAATGTTTTATGGGCAATATTGTTACTTTTGTGATAATTTTCAAAAGCTGGGCAGAATTTGATATCCATTAACTTATTCTCATATAGTCCCTCTGCTACTCATTTCCTTTTTCACTTCCCTACTTTACTTTTTGGATTCAACTTCATTTCACTTATGATGGTGATTCTGGTATTTATCATATGCTTTTTTGTGCCTCATTTTATTCCCTTTTATCTTTAATCATTAAGAGGCTCAGATTTTGGATGCCCCTTCTTTTCCCACCCATGATCCTCACATCCTACCCCCTGGGAATGTATCTAGCCTGTAGTTGAACTATTTCCTCTTTGAAGGCCACTCTATGCTTACTTAGAGGAAGGATGACTCTTCAATATCTCTCTTTCAACTTCTCTCAAATTTTCTGCTCTTCCTTGAAGGCACTGCTTCACACTGGGATAGATTCCCAAACAATTACAATAGTCCGTATCTTATTCAGATCAATTTCCCTAATGCGTGATCCATAATTGTGCTGGAACACCATTTGAGGGCTGCTACATTGTTGTTCTTATTTAATATCTAAAGTTTTCTCCAGTAGGGGCTACTGGACAACAATCAGGGTCCGGAACTCTAGCTGATGTCTCCCACCCTTTGTCCAAACATACCAAAGCATATTTTTATTCTAATGCCCCCTACTTGCCAAGATTGGCACAGATCCTTTGCTGCTTGGCTCAATTCTATAAAGAGTATATTTGCCAACAGTGAACAACAGTATTGTCTTTTCGTATGGGTAACATGAAAACTGAGGAGTAAATCAGTAAAAGTCTGGCACTTCATTTGAAGTAAACTACTTTAGAAGCTCAAATCATAACATTTTACTGAAAACTCATTGCTTTGTTTTTTGTAGGAATTGCAATAAACACAAATTATAATTTTAGAAAAGCATTTTAAAAAGCATGAAAATCGATAGGTGCTGAAAAGGTATCCACTTACAAGTTAAAATGCCTTTGCACCAAATAAATATAGTGGCTTTTCTTGAACAATTTATTAATTAACGATGTGCTCTGGGGCTTCTCTTTAAATATAGACATTAGGAAATGTGACAAGTTTTAACACATTTTTTGGCAATTATGTGGGATTTCAACAAAGTACTCCAGGCATTCAGCATTAAATAAAGATTTTGCTGGGGCAGTGATGGTGAAACCATCAGTGTTTGCCACCATTATCCCACTGAAACTGTTAGCAACTTTGGAAGTTCAGAGATGCATTGAATAACACAGACATCCAAAGGTTCCTGTCAGTGTGCTGCACAGATTTCCAACACCTACCATCTCCCTTCCAGTGATGAACTGAAAGCATTTCCACTAATATTCTCAGTCTCACTGTAAAAACAAGGGAAAATGTTACACCTTGCCAAATCAACCGTTAAGTTTTTTTTAAAATGGCATTCTAACTTCATAATTACTGTTAAGCAACCTCACTGGCACTAGGAAACTTATTTCAGATTTCAGTTGGGTGGCACAGTGGTTAGCACTGCTGCCTCAGAGCACCAAGGACCAGGGTCTGATTCCTGGCTTGGATCACGGTCTGTGCAGGGTCTGCACGTTCTCCCTGTGTCAATGTGGGTTTCCTCTGGCTGATCCAGTTTCCTCCCACAGTCCAAAAGACGTGCTTGTTAGGAGCTTTGGCCATGCTAAATCCTCCGTCAGTGTACCGGAACAGGTGCCAGAGTGTGGCGATTTGGGGATTTTCACGGTAACTTCATTACAGTATTAATGTTAGCCTACATGTGACATTAATAAATAAACTTCTCTGTAATGATTAAAATTATATTTTAACAAATATAAAACAAATTATGCAATGTTATCTCGATTTTAGCTCAAATCTTAATAAGTTTAAGTTTATTTATCAGTGTCACAAGTAGACTGTGATTAACAATGCAACGAAGTTACTATAAAAATCCCCTAGTCGCCACACTCTGGTGCCTGTTCGGGTACACTGAGGGGGAATTTAGCATGGCCAATGTATCTAACCAGCACATCTTTCAGATTGTGACAGGAAACTGGAGCACCCAGAGGAAACCCACAAAGACTAGGGAGAATTTGCAGACTCCGCACAGACAGTGACCCAAGTCGGGAATCGAACCCAGGTCTCTGGCACTGTGAAACAGCAGTGCTACGCACTATGCTATTGTGCCACCCATTATTGCATTCATCAGATGAGATTTTCAATCTGAAGGAAAGGATTTTCAGTGCTTTTAACTTATTGGTTTGACAAGTGTGAATACTTCAATTTGATTTGTTGCTGAAATGCTTTCTGGCATCACTGCAATTGACTTGTAGTAAGATTTAATCTGACGAAAGAAGAAATTCCCAAGACAGAGATTGCAAGATCTTTGTAGACAGTTTTCTTCAAGGCTTCTCAAATACCTAAATTTGATATACCTGCTCAAAATTCACGGGGTAGAAACTAGATAGCTCCATTATTTGGACACATTGCTTCATGATCTGATTGCATGGATTTGAAATGACAGGTGGACAGCACTTAACATTGGTGTCCCACTTCGCCTCATGATTGTAGTGTGTCCCCAAACGGCTCCTGGGCTGAACCACTCTGAACAGCCTTGCCGTTGGCCTCTGCCTATTGCTGGCAGCCAAGTAGCTTTCTAAGATAACCATAAGTTCCAGGCAGCCTGTCCCTTTGAAAGGTCTTTTCCCTAAAAGAGAGGAAAGCTGATGAGAGGAGGCAATGAACTACAGGCTGCTGGATAAATACTTTGCAACATTCAGGCACAAGAAGGATATTGCATCTGGCTAGGAAAGGCAACCAAACATTTTTAAACTATACCTTAAGTACAGCTTCCAATCATTTTGTGTGCATATATCGACACACTTGTAGTTGTTCAGCTAAAGCAGGGATAGTACCCAAGCACACTGGTACATTCTAACTTCCCTCGTAAATGGGGAAATGACACTTTTGGGGAAGATTTTATAGCGCCTCCAAGAGTCTGAAACATGGCGAGCAGAGTGACTTAATTAGGTAGAAGCTGAAATCTTCCTTTTCTGATGGTGGGCTCAAATTTAGAGATTAACTCAACAATGTGTTTGTGGCAGGTTGGGCCTTACACAGTTCCATGGAGATTTCTTACTTTTACTATATCTGCATGCCATGAATGCTCATTACATTAAAACTTTTTGTAATTACATCCTACCCACATCATAAAGTCAGCAGTGCATAAGAATCTCATGGTACCTGAATCACATTTGGTTAAAGGTGGTGTGCAATAGTCGACTTTGTACACTTGTGTCTGAAATCAGCAGTTTCCCTTGCTGAACTCTGTGGCATGAGGGAGGGGAGCAGGAGAATGGCAGCTAGTGTGGAGGCTCAGGACTGGCAAGGGTGAGCCAGTGAAGAGATAGGGCAGGAGGGTTTGTAAGATTGGGTGCAGCTAACACGGGGGAGAGATGTTGTGAAGAGCTTTGCACTTTGGGGGTGATGGGAACAAGAAAATGAGAAGCCTAAAGTGATGTCAGTACTGTCCATATGTAGGTCCATATCAGGATGCTGGCTGGCCAAGTTCTACAGGATTTTGAGTTCATCTAAAATATTTCTATTATCCCTGTTGACAGTGATCTTGGACAATTTCTTTTATAATACCTAGAAGGGAGAGCTAACTGGGCCTGCAAGTTCAGCCATGTTCCAAAGAGTGGCGAGTAGAAAGAATAAAGAATCTTCATGTTGGTTATATGACATGGAATAAAGAGGACCTCACTGGAACAGACTATAGGAAAACACTGATGATGTTTCAAACTGGGATGCTTATGGAATTGGCCAAGGTGCCAGTTAGCCTTCACTGATTGACTTCAGAGGATGGAAGATTCTAGTTCCACTGTGGCACATAGCATTGCACACAGAGTTTGAAGCCCATCCCTTGACTGTGCAAGTTGTGGACAGTTCCATGGAGAACTGCCAGACTGACTCCTGAAGAAAAATTCCTGGCCTGTTTCAGCACATACTGCAATATGATCAGAGGTTTCCCAATGTCTCAGTGCTACGTCAGAAGTTCAGGTGTAGTTCTGAAATTCCTGGCTACCACCAGGCTCTGTGCAGCATACAGACTCTCAAACTTGTCTAACAATCTAACAATTCAACCAAAAGGGACCTTTGAAAGTCCACACCTCCCTCAATATTGCATTTAATCATCAGCATGGATTACGTGACACCTGACAAATATAACAATTTATTGATGTCATCAAATTTGGGAGCATATTGGACTGAGAGAAATAATGCAGGAGATCATTGAAGGACTTAGATGGATGGGGGAAGTTGGCAGAAATATGGAAGACGTTGATTGTTTTGGGTGTTTTACTCCTTGTGGTTCTGGCATTGTTTTTGGCACATTTCACTTCTGCTTGCTATTTTTGGCAACAAAGTCAGAATGATTTCAACAGTCCAATGACAGCACCAGGCATATCAAATTTATTCAAGTAACCTTGCCAGCAGTTCCCAAGCATGTTATGAAACTGTTTGTAAAAGCTTAAAGCAAATACAAAAGCATATGGAAACACCTATCATCAAGAGATCTCCAGTTGTCAGTACAGCAGTCACATGCTACACTTTCATTAACACCGACAGCAATTTCCACATTTTGACAAGTGTTGATTCCACATAATCTTTACACAGGCTGTTCATAATGCTGTTGTTAGCATAGCCTGTCTGTGTAAGAGATATCCGAAAGATATACTGTTGCCTGCTGAAGTACTTTGCAAGTATCTATACTAGATTAATAAACACAGGGATGTTCAATGACACTGCTGCTTCACTGGTAGGCTGCTTTGCTTCACATTTTGCATAGCTGCCTCTTTCAAATTGATTTACAAGGATGGCACTGTAATCACTAAACAAATTTGCCTGTTATAAGAAGGCACAACTAATAAAAGAATTGAAACATAGATGTGCATTTTAACTTACAATAGAAGCAGTAAGCAGGTTGGTGAGATGAAGGGAACCCAAAAGGTCACTGTGGTGTTTTGACTGTGTGCTGCCCATAAACTTTTCATTACCTGAAAGCAAGCCTGAGTGATAGACTTGGCTTTCAGTCGGGTGGGGAGAAATTTGGTGAAGGCTGCAAAAAGAGGTAGATCTACGTCCCAGCGTAGGGGACATGGGTGGGGGCTGAACCAAAGTGCAAGCTGCAATTTTGAGTTGGGGGGGGGCGGGGGGAGGGACATAGTCAATCCTGGGGTTCTGGGGTTCCAGGGCATCAGAGGAGAAATAACATCAGATGCCTGCTGGGTAAGTTCAGGGGTAGAATGTGGAGAAGTTAAGGGGGAGAAGGAGGGGAGGGCTTATCCAAGCAGTAAAGCTGGATTCAGCAGAGAAAGGTATTCACCTCTTGCGTCTGGCAGCCCTCACCTGTGTTTATTTGCTAAGTTTCTCAGGGCTCTATGGTGGATTTCACTGTATGGCCTTTACAACAGCTGCTGTGTAAATACAACTGGGGCAACCAAATCTTTAAAATGGATAACTATCATCCTTCAATTTTATGTTTTAAAAGGTTAAAGAGATCCCAGACAGTCACTTAACTTCTAATATAATCTGTAACTTCCATACTGATAGTGTTTAAAATCAGCATTCAAAGTGGTTAGCAGATCTCTATATATGTACCTAAATACATGTGTACTGTCAGTGCTTCATTCTGCAGCTTCACCCCTGAGGAGAACCAGCAGTATTGGTTAAACCTGCTGGCTCTAACCTGCGAATTACAGGATCTACAACCATGCTAATTTATCTTTGAGGCGATAACTAATATTTAGGAGTAGATTATTCAAATACTTAAATCTATATGTCAAACGCTCACAATGTACAAATTTTTGAACTAAAGTAACACTTCAAAACTATAACACACTTGGGATCAACTATAGTAATGAATATCACTACAATTTCACCATTAACTAATTTCAGGAAGCCAAGTTTGAACAAGGCTTGTCAGTATTCTTTGGTACCACACTGTGTGCAGAAATTTTGATGACTACCTTAGCAGATGAGATAGCAGTTTAGTAGATCCTTTCTGCACTTGGTGCAAGTTCATCTGCCTGAAGAAGGGAGGATTGAAGACCGCGACCTCAGACCTACCACCAAGCTCATGGTCTACAAAGCAGCAGTGATATCTGACCTCCTTTGTGGCTTGGAGACATGGACTATGTACAGCAAGCATCTCAAAACCTGGAAAAGTACAACTCCTCAAGATCCATTGACAGGATAGGCACACCAACACCAATGTTCTCACTCATCCCCAGTATCAAAGCATCGTGAAGCTTCACTTATTTTAATTAAATACCTTAAATTCCTCATTCTATTTCAGTGTGGAATTTGTGTCTTCTACTGTGAAGACAAACTCACAGGACCTGGATTTTCCTGGCCAAAATTTGTGTGGAAATGGAGATGGGCCAGTAAAAAATGCTTTCCTCCATTTTTCCTATTAAGGAGCTAATTAAAATTGTTGTGCGTTGTTAAAAAGCACAACTTCAGCAACTACTCCCATTTACTGAGCAGCAACTGAGTACGGCAACTGCCTGTGGTCAGATCAGCAACATGGAGATAAGTAAAAATCTTTTTTAAAGTTTATAGGGCTTCCTTTTGGCTTTTTAGGCAGTTCCTCAGAGTTGAGAATGACTTGCTTAAGGTCATTAATATCAGCAGAGAAAAAGTATTGGAGGAACCAAAGAGGTAAAAAGCTTACAAATCCCAAGGACTCTGATCTCTTGCGTCTCCTGGTAACTGCAGAGATAGCGGCTGCATTAGTTATAATCTTCAAAAATTCCCCTAAATTCTAGAATGGTCCTAACAGATTGCAAGTCAGCAAGTACTAATTGCTATTCCAAAAAGGAAGGAGAGAGTTGGCCTGACATCAGTCATCAAGAAAAATGCTGAAACCTATTATTAAGGAAGACTTAACATTGCAGTTCAAAAATCATAGTATGATCATGTAAGTCAACAACATTTTACAAAAGGGGAATTGTGTTTGATAAATTTATCGGATGTCTCGGAGGTTTTAATCGTAGGGTAGATGAAGGGGAACCAGCTAATGTAGTTTACTTGGCTTTTGATAAAGTGCCACACAAAAGACTGAAAAGACTGAGCACATGGAATTAGGTGTGCTATATTAGCATGAATAGAGGATTGATTAATGGCTAGCAAGCAGTGAATAGGGAGTAAATGGGGCATTTTCAAATTGGCAGGCTGTAACTATTAGAGTGCCCCAAGGATTAATGCTGGTCTTAAACTAATAACAATCCGTATTCATGACTTTGATGAAGAGATCTAGAGTAATATATCAAGGTTTGCTGATGATACAAAGCTTGTGGGAATGTGAGCTGCTTGGAGGATGGAAGAGGCTGAAAAGAGATATCGAACAAGTTAAATGAATAGGCAGCAAGGTGGCAAATGGAGTATAATGTGGGGAAACATGAGATTATTCATTTTGGTAATAAGAACAGAAAAACAGAATAATTTGTAAAAGGCATGTAACTTCTAAATGTTGAGAGAAATTTGAATGTGCAGCATGCAGGTAGAGCAAGCAATTAGGAAACTAAATGGCATGCTGGCCTTTATCACAAGGGGGCTGAAGTACAAGAATAAGAATGTCTTGCTACAATTGTACGGGGCTTTGGTGTGATGAGACCTGGAGCACTGTGCGTAGTTTTGCTCTCCATATTTAGAGAGCAATCAATTTTTATTGCAGGTTGTTCATTGAAGGTTCACAGGTTGGTCCCGAAGATGAGAGGGTGATGGAAGACTTGAGTAAATTGGGTCTTTATTCTCTGGAGTTTAGAAAAGGTGATTTCAATGGAACATACAAGAATCTGAAAGGGCTTTACAGGGTTGACACAGAGATTGTCTCCTCTGACTGGGAGGTCTAAAACATGGTTTCAGTCTCAGGATAAGGGGTCAATCATTTAGGACTGAGATGAGGAAAAACTTCTTCATTCAGAGGGCAGTGAATCTTTGGACTGTTTTGTCACAGAGGGTGATGGATGCTCCATCATTGAGTAGTTTTAATATTAGCCTTGATCTTATTGAATTGCACACAGCAGGTTCGAGGAGTCATATTGTCTCCTCTTGCTCTAATTCTTATCTTATATTCTCACATTAAACCAAAAGCTGGGAGAAGCTTTCTCTGTAATTTTAAGGGCAGGATTTTCTAGTCACTCAAGCCCGAAGGCCGGAAATTCCCGCACAAGGTCAACAGGTCCGCCAGACTTTCTCTCTCGCCCTTTACAATTCCAATGTGGGACAGCAAAATTCCACGCCTAATTTCAGTTTTTCCCTGAAGACCCATGTCCTTTCTGCTGGTTTGCCATCATCTACCGCCCCCCCCATTGATTCCAATTTCTTTAAAGCACAGCTGATGATCACTTATAGAACAGTACCTTGCTTGCCCATCACTTTTTTCTGAGCTGCCTTGTATTGATTCCTTACCTTTCATCACATGGAATTTCAAATCCCACCAAGACCTTAAGGAGGCCCAAACGTTGGCTTGAATGTTGGCAGCTGTACCTTGGAGCAATTAGGAATCTATGAGGGGAAGAATATATCAAGCCAACAGAAAGGAGATTGAAGAAATCAAATCTAGAGTGACAAACTGTGCGTAGCTTTTTCAGCAGCAATTAAAGTGGTAAGGATTCAGGCAAGCAACGTTACACGGATGGAAGTGAACAATCAAAGATGATGGATGCAATTTGAACTTTGAAACTCAACTCTAGATTATATAGGCAAGCATGTTTTTATGCAGTCTGTGTGAGTCCAAACAAGAAGCTGGATAAAGGAGAGGAAGAGAGGTGGAGTCAATGGCAAGCAGGTAAAGTTTATGGCAGTAGTCACAATTATTACTTAAAGAAATAAGACAGGAGATAATTAATTAATATTAGGTCACAAAAATTTACACTAGCATGCCAAACTCCAACAGCAAAGAGGAGTGTTAGCCAACTTATTAAAAATAGTTTAACATATTCAACAATTTGAGACAGCATTCAGAAAAATTAAAATAAAATTTTTGCATTGGTGCAACGACACCAAAGTCTGGTTCTTCATCAGGAGTGAATAGAAAGTAAATTGTAACAGGAATCCTTTGACCAGAAAGAAAATCCTGAGCGACTGTAATTTCATACCTCCTTCTTTCATACTCACATATTTTGCAAAGTTGCACAAAAATAGGGTAACTGAACTCTTGCAAAAACAGCAATATGATCCAAATAATGATTTATCAAAAATTCTTATCTACTTAATGCAGACATAAAAAAGATTACTACATCCAAATATATCTTAGAGTGTACATGCATCCAAGCAACTGTAAATGACGTTACTGGATTTTGCAATGAAGCAGCACACAGATGCTGCTTTTTCACTCACTTTTACTCCAGATTTTTTTGCATTCATAATCAGCACTGTCAGAGAATATTTATTCCTTGTGTTCCAGAGAATATTTTTATTTCACCAGAGTTCTCTGTACATGTCCAGATCTTCAGCCCTTCATTTGTTTCAAGTTTTTAAATATATTTATTTCACAGTAAAAGAAACAAAAAAGAGTTACATGGGTTAGGCCTCAAAATAGAACAACAGTCCAGCACAGGAACAAGCTCTTTGGTCAACCAAGTCTGTGCCGACACAGGTGCCTCTCTAATAAATATTTTCTTGCCTCTATGTGGTCCATATCCCTCTATTCCCTGCCTATTCATGTATCTATCCCAATGCTTCTTGAACATTGTTATAGAATCTGCTTTCACCACCTCCTCCGGCAGCGCATTCCAGGCATTCACCAACCTCTGTGTGAAAAACTTGCCCCTTATATCTTTTTCAAACTTTCCTCCTCTCATTCCAACCTATGCCCCTGAGCAATTGACTCTTTAAGCCTGGGAGAAAGACTCTGACTATCCACTCTTCCCAAGCTTGTCATAAGTCTGTAAACTTCTATCAAGTCCCTTTCATGCTCTGATGCTCCAGTGAAAACAATCCAAGTTTGTTCAAACTTTCTTCATAGTCTATATCCTCCAAACCAGGCACCAACCTGGTAAATCTCTTCTGTACCCTTTCCAAATCATCAACATCCTTCCAGTAGTGTGGCGACCAGAATTGTACACAATACTCCAAATGCAGCCAAACCAAAGTCTTATACAGCTGCAACATGATTTTCCAATTGCTATACTCAGTGCCCCAACCAATGAAGACCAGCATGTCATATGCCTTCTTGACCATCTTATTCACCGGAGTTGCCAATTTCATGGAATTGTGGATACAGTGGATCCATCTGTATGCTAAATAAGGCATGGGGATCAAGAAATACAGCTATATTTATTATTTCCTTGTGTATGAGATGGGTGTTGGTTGATGCCATCTATGTTGGAGAGAAAACCCAGGTTAAATATTCTAAGGTGAGGATTTGAATTCCCCGTGAAAAGAGAAATGGAGTTTCAGTGATTTTGGTTGACTCAGTGTTTACAGATGCCTGCATGGGTTCTTGAGAGATCTGTGCACTCTGGGCAGGATTTTCTGGTTGTGCTCGTCCCAGTGCTGAAAAATCCCACCCGAGGCTAACGGACCTTTGAATGGTACATGTCCTGCCCTCTATAATACCTGTGGCGGGCAGGATCAGGTAAATTCCACCCTCTACCTTGATCGCATCTACCATTTAATATGCAGTGTGATGTATTCAACCACAGTTTCCCTCTTAATTTGCATTCATCATGAATCTTAATGCTCCAATTGGTGTTCGGACTCTCAGTCAAAAATACATAATGAGGCTTCCCAGGCCCTCTCCTCCCCACCCAATCCCTATAACCCCACGTACTTACCATGGCTAATCCATTTAACCTACACATCTTTTGGATACTAAGGAGGCAATTTAGCATGGCCAATACACCTAACCTGCACATTCTTGGGAGAAAACAGGAGCTCCTGGATGAAACCCATGCAGACATGGGGAGAACATGTAAACTCTACACATAGTCACCTAAAACTGGAATTGAACCTGGGTCTTTGGCCTGTGAGGCAGTAGTGCTAACCACTGTGCCACCCCTTGCTGTGTAGTTCCAGTACACTTGTAGTATGTAAATCTGTAGGTATATACTAGGCCCTGTTATTTGCAAACAGAAAGAACATGGACACATATTACGCTTGTTTCAACTATGCAAAATAATGATAGCCAGGTTTGAAGTGATTTGCAAAAGAAGCAAATCTGATGCAAGGAGGTGTTTTCATTTAAATCTGGAATGCACTGCCTAGAAGTGTTGTGGAGGCAGGTTCATTCAAGGCATTCAAGAGGATATTGTGCACGTATGGGGGAAAACGTGGAATGGCACTAAGTCATGATGCTCATTTGGAGAGTGGGTGCACACATGATGGGACATGACCTCCTCTGCGCCAGAACAATTCTGTGATTCATTGACTCATTCCTCAGGGCAATGTCTTGACTAATAAGGATCATGCAGCCTGGTTTAAATTTAAAACAACGTTTGGCAGTTAAAGGTGAGTCACAATCAACTGATGCACTCACCATGGCAATGCCTCTAGCAATCAAAATCTACTTCCTAATAGGCAATTGCCAGGGCGGCACGGTGGCACAATGGTTAGCACTGCTGCCTCACAGTGCCAGGGACCCAGGGTTCAATTCCTGGTTTGGGTTACTATCCTCGTGGAGTTTGCACGCTCTCCCCATGGCTGCGTGGATTTCCTCCAGGTGCTCCGGTTTCTTCCCACAATCCAAAGATGTGCAGGTTATGTGGATTGGCCATGTTAAATTGCCCCTTAGTGTCAGGGGGACTAGCTAGGGTAAATACAAGGGATTATGGGGATAGGACCTGGGTGGGATTGTGGTCGGTGTAGTCTCGATGGGCCAAATGGCCTCCTTCTGCACTGTAGGATTCTATGATTCTAATAAATCGGCACTCTCTTCTCATACAGTACAAATTGTTGTTTCTCCCTTATACTGGTATTCTTGCAAAGTGTACCAATGAACGCAAGATGAAAAGCTACAACATGTCCCTTATTTCAGTAACACTCAAATTGTTCCATTATTCTCTTAATCATTACTGGTGCAAGATGAAACCAAGTGAAAACTTCTTTCTACCTCACGAACTTTACTATAGGTTAAAGCTTTATATATAATAATAGTATTTGAGAATTGGTTCCAATTGGTAACGCTGAGCTGAATGACTGAAAATAATACCTGGAGCTCCAGGCACAGTAAGCTTACTTACGATATGCTTTGAAAATAATGAAATGAATGGATATTTAATTTTGGGAAACAAATATATTTTCTGAATAAAATTGTGCACTCTTCAACACCTGATCATCCTGATGTCCACATGTTCACTTTTAAGCAATGCAAGAGTTAAAGAGGGAGATTACACAATACATCTACAAGGATGTTTCTATTTTCTTTCATTTGGTATAATCATAAATTGTTAATCATTAGCTGGCGTTATTTCCTTGCGGTAGACCAGGTTCCAGAAAATGTGTTTTGAAGCGTGACTGCCATCTCCTGCAGGCATCATTACATTGCTGGGCCAGTTAAAGGCCTACAAAATAGGGGAGGTGATTGTGTAGTGGTAACATCATTAGAATAGTAATCCAGTGACCTAGGCCAATGCTCTGGGTACGTGGGTTCAAATCCCACCACAACAGTGGATGGAATTTAAATTCAATTAACTGAAAAACTGAGAACACAAACCTAATTTCAGTATTGGTGCAAAGCTGAGTAGAGTAATTATATATAGATGTTTGTAAAATGCAAGGGAAAAAAAATTCCATGGTCCCTTTAAAAGGTGATGCTATTTCTGTGCTTAGGGAGTTAAAAAAATGCAAGTACATATAAAGTGCCCAAAATGAAACATTTGAATTGAAAGGTCAAGCAGCAGTGTTACCAAGGCACAAGTTTTCAGACTTTTGATTTTTTTTGAATTCAGCCAATCAATTTGAATTAAGCACTTAGATACCAAAAACCTATTAAATTTAGATCAAATGGTTTTGGCAACCTAGGGCCAATCCTATTGTGAGTAATATCAATATGTTATCACAGATATAAAAGGAAGAGGGCAGTAAGATAAAAGGCATAGAGCAACTGCCACCTACCAGAGTAACAGATCTCAGCTCAAAGCCTCATCTAGATAGCAAAAGTACCAAAAAAAAGAATAATCAACAGAGAAGTCCCAGAATATTCCAAAAAACACAAAACCTGGTTATAATTTAGAGAGTGACTAAAATTCTATTTTTTGTTAATGAGTAGAAATTGTATTTGTTGGAAAAGCATTCCATCAGAATTGTGTTTTATTTGGTTTGTTAATAATTTAGTTAACTTGTTCACTGTTAGATAATTGTTTCTTATTGATTTTAGAGGAGTTATTTTGATTTAACCACTAAAGGCTGTTGAAGAACACATCACACCATTTCACACTCACTTTTACAGATTATAGACGAGGTTCTCCTCCTTGAGTGATCAAGTGTTATTCTCAGAAAGAGGAGTCAACATCTGCTTTATAATAACTGGTGACCATGAAATTATCATTGATCATTGTTAAAAATCTACCTGCTACATAAATGCCCTGTGGGGAAGGAACCACACTGTCCTTACCTGGACTGGCCTACACATAACTTCATCCCACAGCAATGGAGTTGACTCTTAACTGTTCACTGAAAATGTTCTGCAAAACATTCAGTTCAAGGGCAATAAGCCATGGGCAACATTGGTCTCGGTAGTGACACTCTTCTAGGTGGTAGAGGTTGTGGGTTTGAAAGGTGTTGTCAAAGGAGCCTTGGTGAATTGCTGCAGGGCATCTGCTAGATGACACACACTACTGTCACTGTGCGTTGATGGTGGAGTAAGTGGATGTTGAAGATTTTAAGTTTATTTATTATTGTCACAAGTAGGTTTACAGCAACACTGCAATGAAGTTACTGCAGTGAAAATCCCTTAGTCACCACACTCCAGTGCCTGATTGGGTACAATGAGGGAGAATTTAGCACGGCCAATCCGCCACCCTGCACATCTTTGGATTGTGGGAGGATACTACAGTGCCCAGAGGAAACCCATGCATACAAAGAACGTGCAAACTCCACACAGACAGACAGTGAGCCAAGTCGGGAATCTAACCTGGTCCCTGGCGCTGTAAGGCAACACTGCTAATCATTGTGCCACAATGCCACCCTTGACAGGGTGTGAATCAAGTGGTGTCCTGGATGGTTTTGAGTTCCTTGAGTATTGTTGGAGCCGTGTTCATCTTGACAAGTGGAGGCTATTTGATCATGCCCCTTACTTATGCCTTGCAGATACAAGCTTTGGGGAATCAGGAGATGAGTAGCTTGCCACAAAATTCCCAGCCACTGACCTGTTCTTGTAGCCACAATATTTATGAGGCTGATCCAATTCATTTTCTGGTCAATGGTAACCCCTGGATTTTGACAGCAAGGGCTTCAGCAATGGTAATGCAATTGAATGTGAAGGGAAGATGTTTGGTTTCTCTCTTGCCAGAGATGGTCATTGCTTGGCAATTGTGTGGGGTGAAGGTTACTTGCCACTCATCACCCAAGCCTGAATTTTGTCCAGGTCTTGCTGCATATGGGCACAGACGACGCTGATATTTGAGGAGTCAAAAATGGTACTGAATATTGTGCAATCAGCATCAAACATGCCTACTTATGTCCATATGATGGAGAGAAGGTCATTGATGAAGCAGCTGAAGATGGCAGGTCATAGACATCAACCTCAAGAAAAACTGCAGCAATGCTAATGGGACTGAGATGATTGACCTCCAACCCATCTTCCTTGATACTGGTTAAGACTCCAACCAGTGGAAGGTATCTCCCCTTATTCCCATTGACATCAGTGTTGATATGGCTGCTTGATGGCACAGTCAGCCAAATTCCAACATCCCTGGCATTGGATCGCTTGGTATGTAAGCTTGTCATCTGTGACTGTCTATCAGGTTTTCCCTGACAAAGTAATTGAAAACACAAGTTAAATACAAATGTTCCTAATTATTATGTAGAATACAATGTACTAGGAGATACCAATTTGAAAACTATACCTGCCTACAGCAGTGTGGGACGATAAGTCTAGGTATTAAAACACTCGGTCTCTTGCCCAATCATGTTTGATTGTTACTTTACAACCACTGATTTACTTGGCCAGGAAATCAGTACATGACCGTACCAAAGAATTGTGACTTGTGCTGAAGATGACTAAAAAGCAAAGGAATAACGAACGTGCCGAGAAGGGCTGTGCCCATTCAATGCACAAACTGTGCCCACTGCGTCCCCAAAGACAAGACCATTAAGAAGTTTGTCGTCTGCAACATTGTGGAGGCTGCTGCAGTTCGCGATATTTCAAAGGCGAGTGTCTTTGAAGCTTACTATTGCTATATGTGAAATTGCATTACTGTGTCAGCTGTGCTATCCTCAGAAAAATGGTAAGAAATCGTTCACAAGAGGCAAGGAAGGACTGAACTCCACCTCCACATTTCAGGCCAGGCACCAACATCCCACATGGACCTCTTCAGAAGCCTATGTAAACACTCGTGAATCCAGTAATTTGGTTTAAAATAATAAAAATGTTGGACCAGTAAAAAAAAAATTCTTTTCCAGCCAGAAAAACAACGCTCTGTGTATTCATGCTGGTAGACATGTGACAAGATACATTCATTCCACCTTATTGTTGTTGAGAAGTCTAAGTAGCACTTAGCAATCTGATAACATTAAAAGTGATAATTGAACAGCTTCTGGATGATCAGCTGGATTTTTTTATGTTCACTTCCAACAACACAAGTTGGTATATTTAACATGAAGTAGAAGTGCTGCGAGACTGCCTTCTGAGTGTCTCCAAAACTGTTCCCTTAAACTCAGTTTGAGGTCTCCTTGACCTAGGGTTGTTGACACTCATTTAAGGAGTCATTTTCCATTTTTGCACGAGTGGATTGGAACACTTCTCCCACCAGTAGTGCCTTGCTTTCGATTCCCACAATGCGCACTTAGAAAATTGACCTGCTAATGTAATTGTGAAGCAATTTTGGCTTTATCCTGTTTCAAAACTGATTACTAAGATGGGCCAGGAGCGCATTCTATTCATGGTCTCTTTTTAATACATAAAAAGTTCAATGGAGTTTGTAATTCTCCGATGATTTCAGACCTGATTACAGGCAGTGCACGAATACATTTTGCATTACAAAAGATGAACATGGACCATCTGTTTCAAACATCTGAAAATAGTGAATTAAAATATAAGAAATCAAAAGATAGAAAGGATAAAATGTGTTTCTTTGCCATTTGTGCAATCAGTCACTTTAGAAGTAACAAGACAAATTTCTGAAAATATTTTCTATAAAAGTATTGCTGTCCTTTGTATTCTTCTTTGATGTAATTTTCAGCCAACCATGGAGAAGCAATTTCTGATACTTAAACAGTAATGCCTGGAAAGAAACATGTAATTAAGAATTACACCTATTTTTCTGCCAATAACTAGGATATATCAGCAAAAACTAAAGTATAAATAAGTTGATTCATTGGTGTCATATGTAGGCTTACATTAACACTGCAATGAAGTTACTGTAAAAATCCCCTAGTTGCCACATTCCGGCGTCTGTTTGGGTACGTTGAGGGAGAATTTAGCATCGTCAATGCACCCAACCAGCATGTATTTCAGACTATGGGAGGAAACCCACACAGCCATGGGGATAACGTGCAGACTGTGCACAGTGACCCAAGCTGGGAATTGAACCCAGGTCCCTGGCGCTGTGAGACGGCAGTGCTAACCACTGTGCCACCATGCTGCCCATAATGTTACTAGTTGGATGAAATATTGGAAAATGGTGTGATGCCACATTTTCTACAGGACACAATGATATTATACAATTTCTTTAGTGATAGTATTCTAGAGAATTTGTTTCAAATTATCAGATTAAATATTATAATATCCTAATCCCACAGGAATCCAAAATCCTAGATTCCCACATGAATTATAAAATAATCCTAGAACTATCTAGAAAATACACTAGATATAAAATATTTAAAATTTTACAGCTGCATACACGGTGGCACAGTGGTTAGCACTACTGCTTCACAGTTCTAGAGACCTGGGTTCGATTCCCATCTTGGGTCAATTTCTGTGTGGAGTTTGCACATTCTCCTTGTGCCTGCGTGGGTTTCCTCCAGGTGCTTCGGTTTCCTCCCACTGTTTAAAGTTGTGCGGGTTAGGTTGATTGGCCATGCTAAATTGATCCTTAGTGTTCCGAGATGCACAGGTTAGAGGGATTAGCGGGTAAATATGTAGGGATATAGGGGTAGGGCCTGGGTGGGGTTGTGGTCGGTGCAGACTTGATGGACCAAATGGCCTCTTTCTGCACTGTAGGGTTCCTACGTCCTATCTACAAAGTCTTATCTTTTGTTATGTTTTTATTATACTCATGTCAAATTTTCTATTTTAAATTCTTACATCCACATTTAAAATGACTAGTGCCTTGTCAAGTTTAAACCTTCCCACAACTGATGACACCAACTCCTCAATCTTTAAAGCAAAGAAATTCCTGTGCTAAGTGTCAAATAGAAATAAGGACAACGAATATGACTTTCAAATGGAAATAAATTATGACAGCTTGTCCAATTATCCCCTACCCTTTAATTGCACTTCATGTAACTCACCAGGAGGTTGACTGATAAATATCTTTACTATTATTTGTTCACTTATTCCTTTGCTAAATACATTAAATCTTAAACAAGATTTGATGTAATGATCTTCTCAAAGAACAAGTCTTAAGATAACCTAAGTAACAAAAATGATGAACAGAAAGTTGTTCTATTTGTTTTCCTCATGTTCTACGGGAAATTTTACCTAGATGTGTATGTGTGAAGATACTCTCAAAGGTGTGCATGTGGAATTCATCCCTGAAATTCATCCAAATATGGGTTTCAAGGGGAGTCTGAACAACATCATTTTATTTCATTGCATCTTTCTCTTCCAAATAAATTATCTCTCTCTTTCTCTCTGTTCCCTATTCAAACAAGTCACCAAGATGATCTCTCTTCTGCCCTCAGTCCATTTAAAAAGGGACTTCATCAGCCTATCCATACTCTGATTTTCTGCCTCCCCAATTACATAAGAAAAGCTTTATCTTACTCTGCATCATCTGAGGTCGCAAGAGGAAGTAGCAAAAGTTTCAGCAGGTCCTGCAGTCTACATGTCTTGTTTCCTTTTGCCACATCAGGTTGAAAAGGGGTCAAAGCGTTTCTGATCTGACCCCTAACAAGACTGAAATAGGAGAGGAATATTGGTGTTGCAGACTGCACGCTGAGCAGTCAAACCCTTTTCATTTCGTCATCTGGAGCAACTCCCATCCAAACATCCTTCATGAGTTTCTGTGCTGCCTCCTTTTGCTCCTGCTGTTACTTGCGATGTTTGTGTTCTTGTTGACCATGGACGCATGAGGGAAGTCAGCAGCTCGTTTAACAAACTGAATGTTCTTCTTAATGAACCCGAGAGCTTCCTCACGGAAAGGAGTTGAAGAGTGCCTTAATTTCTTGATCCTCTGTAGTTCAGAATTTTAAAAGAAAGCAAGTAAATTAATTTCAGTAATTCTTGACGTATTTTTCAGTATATTTTTGACCTTCCTTGTTCTCAAAGCATTCAAACGCATTGTCCGAAAATTCTTTATTTTTTGTTTCTCGATCTGATCCGCGTTTGTTCCAGTATGAGGAGCCTTTGTCACCTTAGTCCCAGTACTGCCACCCTGAGCCTTAACCACAGCTGCTTTTAGAGCTTTTGCAGTAGCTATTACCTTCAGTTCCTTTAGACTTTTCGTTGGGCTAATATTGGAATCTGTCATGAGATCTGCATTTGATGACAGTTAATCTTTAGATTGTGACTTGAGTCCTTTTTCTGTGCCTTTCTTGTGCCACATGAATAATTTTTTCCCTGATTTGGCATTCCATTTGATGCATTTAGATTTTGCTTTTTGTAATTCTGTTTCATTATCCAACAAGTGCATTCAACAAGTGTATTTTGCCACAATTCCTGCACATGATGCCTTTGCACCAATAATCTGTTGCTGAGTGCCCAGTTTTTGCACACCAATGACAACTGCGAATCTGTTCAGTTTTCAGCCAACACCTTAGGAATTCTTGTTCTCAAACTCAACTGCTGAGCTTCTTTGGCTACTAATCCACAGAAACAGCAACTTCCAAACCTTCCTTATCATTAGATTGCTTCTGTTATCAGCTGTTTCTGAATAGCCTCGCTCCTTAAATCACAAACTAATTTATTCTAATAGTGTCATTTAGTAAGAAGTCTCACAACACCAGGTTAAAGTCCAACAGGTTTATTTGGAATCATCAGGTGAGTGGAGAGATGGGTTCACAAACATAGCATATATAGACAGAATTGCAAGGTAATGGTTAGAATGCAAGTCTTTACAGGTGCAGACAGTGCGAATGGAGAGAGGGATAATCACAGGTTAAAGAGGTGTGAATTGTCTCAAGCCAGGACAGTTAGTAGGATTTTGCAAGCCCAGGCCAAATGGTGTGGGTTACAGATAGTGTGACATGAACCCAAGATCCCAGTTGAGGCCATCCCCATGTGTGCGGAACTTGGCTATCAGTTTCTGCTTAGCAAATTTGCGTTGTCTTGTGTTTTGAAGGCCGTCTTGGAGAACACTTACCCGAAGATCAGAGGCTGAATGCCCTTGACTACTGAAGTGTTCCCCAACTAGAAGGGAACACTCCTGCCTGTGATTGTCGCGCAGTGTCTGTTTATCCATTGTCGTTGCATCTGCACTTTCTTACCAATTTACCACACCTTGGGACATCCTTTCCTGAAGCGTATGAGGTAGACAATGTTGGTTGAGTTGCATGAGTACCCAGTACCTAGTGGGTGGTGTTCTCATGTGCGATAGTGGTATCCGTGTTGATGATCCGGCACATCTTGCAGAGGTTGCTGTAGCAAGTTTGAGTGGTGTCGTGGTCGCTGTTCTCCTGAAGGCTGGGTAGTTTACTGTGAACAATGGTCTGTTTGAGGTTGCGTGTTTATCTGAAGGCAAGTATTAGATGTCTGGGGATGACCTTGGCGAGATGTTTGTCTTCATCAATGACATGTTGAAGGCTCCAAAGAAGATGTTGTAGTTTCTTTGTTCCGGGGAAGAACTGGTGTCGTTTAAGACATCCCTGAATTCAGAGCATTCAGCTAGTCTCTTCAGGATAGATACAAGCTGTGTGAGCAATTCACCTTCTTGTTGGTTATGCTTATGGAACCTAAACTTTTTGATGATAACTAAAGGACACAGTGTCTTTTCCAACTGTACCAGATTCTCAGGAGGTTAAACGCTTCCCCCCACTTCATGCTTAGCAAAGTTGGGACCACTAGTTCTACCATTATCTCATTTGCTTAGACAAAATAGTCAAATTTCTCAGTTAATGAGCTCTATCGCTCTGAATTCTGATCAAAACAGCACCAAAAGATCATGCCATCTTTACTACGGAAAGTGCCTGCATGAGCATGAAGTGCAATGGATTTTCAGCACTACCATGCTTCTTTCCTCTGAAAAGAGGACAAACCCAAGCTCAGCCTGTTTTCCTTTGTGTTCCTCCAATTTTAAGTTTGTTGCTGCAGGTTACTTGCTACTCATGATGCTCTCGGCACTGTTAAAAATCTTGTTGGGCAGAGCACGTGGCGAGCTTCTTTCTGAAGATGTTTCCTCTGGAACCTTTGATTATTCCAGTTACTCTGCATGGAATTACCATTCATTTTAATAACCTCAATGTCCTCTCTGAACCTGAATCAAGTAGAACTTTCATATTCCTGACCTCACTTTGATCCGTGCTATTGAGTCAACCTAAATAACGCATTAACCAATCCATTCCACTTACTGCTAAAGTGCAACCACAGCCTATCATGGCACAATTAAATGAATCCATGATAAGCGCAGTCTTTGCCCGACTAAAGCATTTTGTGACCAATGCAATTCCCTGAGTCTGATTAATATCATCATCTCAAAACTTACAAATCTAG
Source organism: Carcharhinus amblyrhynchos (assembly GCF_965287045.1). Classification (NCBI taxonomy): domain Eukaryota; kingdom Metazoa; phylum Chordata; class Chondrichthyes; order Carcharhiniformes; family Carcharhinidae; genus Carcharhinus; species Carcharhinus amblyrhynchos. The sequence continues at coordinate 20,387,119 of NC_137331.1, forward strand.
CATGTGATGCATCACCTCGAAACACCTGTTGTTCTGGTTTGGACAATTTACCACATAACGATATTTCAAGCCACATATCAAACATTTGTTAATAATTCCCCGTACATTCCTGCGGTCCGTTCATCTGTTATTAGTACTCCAAACCTGCCATGTCTGTCAAAAATGTGGCAATCCTCATTTATTTTGTCTGCAGTTATTCCTGTTGTATTCATACTTCATGGGCCCAATTTTACCATTGAACGCGAAAACTTGGTACAGTCAGGCGTGAGGCGATTAGCGCGATCCGTGCCTGCATCCATGCAGATGCCCTCTTTACCAAGGCCCAAAAATGGCCACAATCCAAAATTGAATTAATGAGCTGTCCGCCCAACTTCACCAGTATTTCCCTCTTTACCATCGTGTTCGCTCATCCAGATCTGTCACAAAACAGACATGCACGGCAAAATATCTGTTTTGGGCGCTCCAGCTTCTGAAGAGGTAAATTCAGTGTTTCCAACAGCTCTCTGACTCAGATCGGTGTGGGGGAGGGAGGCAGGTCAGATTATTCTCTGGTGGAGTTGGTGGGGGGGGGAGAGCGGGGAACGCGATTGTTCTCAGGGGGGCGGTCACATGCATCTCTGGTGAGAGGGCAGTGGGGGCGGGGGTGCGGGGGGTGTTGATCATTCTCTGGTTGGGGGAGAGGGAGAAGGGAGCACAATCAATCGTTCTCTGCTGTGGGGGAGGGAGGCCAGGTGGGTCTCTGGTGGGTGGAGGGTTTGGGGGTGGTGGTGGGGGGGCAGGCAGAATGGCATCCGCTCTGTAGGCGATCGGGGGTGGGGGGGGGGGGTGTTGCAGGCGACGTGGTGGGGTCGAGACAGAGGGTCATAAAATCGGTCTGGGTTAATGGGGCAGGAGCTGGGTGGCTAAGGGGGTCAGTTATGTCATGGGAGTGGGGCGATCTCTGTGGGGGCCTTCGCTCCCACTTTTCGCTCCCAGACCGCCTTGTCCGCTTTTTGCAGCCCGATATCGATGTGACAGGGGTGCATTTTTCAATTTTTTTTTCCACTGCACATGCGCATTTCAAAGCTCCGATTGGAGCTGCAGTGTTTCAGGCATGATAAGCCCCGCCCACGGTGCAATTCAGACCTGTGATTTTTTTCCAGGCTAAGTACGTATGGGGGCGCCTGAGAGCAGGTTTCCAAGTCTGATCTGAATTGCGCCCAGATTCAGCACTTAGAATCAAAATGGTAAAATCAGGCCCCAAACATGAATGGTCTCTACAGGCCACAAATGTCGAGTCTTCCATCTTCTTTGACACTCCCAAATGTCCCACCTGTCTCTCGAGAGATGCTGGAAATGCCTGATTTCTCAGGATTTTTTTCAAAGCATCAGACATTTGATCTAAAATGTATGTGCCTGAGAATCTAACTCCAGTTAAGGCCAAGAACCTATCCACGTGCAACACTTGAGCAGAATCCAACAATTTGAAAGCGAGTACTGAAGAAGGATTTCCAGATTGAATTCCTGCAATCTTTTATATAGTCTATTAAATCCATGATATACACCATGATGGAATAACCATCCATCTTTCAAATCTGAAGTCTGAAAATGTCTCGTGGGTATTTAACAGATCCTCATCCTTGTAAATTTTGTCCATAAATTCTTAATAGAAGCTCCAAACCTTCCTCAGTATCCAAATGACAGGCCTCCATCTCACAAAATATTTTGCAATAAAGGACATAATTCTAAAGAGGGGTTGCAGGAGTAGGTCCAAATCCCCTCTATCATATATTTACATATACTTAATGGGCCTGAATGCTGTATCCTCCCCCCATGTAGGGATTTCCCCCTCACCATCAGCCACCCTCCCCCCGTCCCTCACTTTGTAAAACAGAAACCCAGTGATCAGTCCCTGCCAGGGGGCACATGGAAGTACAGTTCTCAAAAAAAGACAAGCTCATGCCCGGGCAGAACCCTGGAAGTGTCTGGGGACAGTGCCAGTGGGCAGTGTCAGGTGGGAATTCCACTGGGGAGGTCCTTGGGGAGCTACCCATGTCCTAACTTCAGTCAAGTCCCATTTCCCCCTGTGCACAGTGACCTGCTCCCAATTAACCAATGCTTTGATTTAAAAATTATTTTGCTTTTCAAACCTCACTGTTGCCTGCCCTCTCCTATCTAAGCTCCAAGATACCTGTACTGTCATTTATTCCTGGCATCTTGATAATCCTCATTGTTAATCAGTCCATCATTGGCAATCATGACTTCAACTGCCAAGGCACTAATGTCTGGAATTCTCTCCCTAAACATTTCTGCCTCTTGTTCCTCCTTTAAGGTGATCCCTAAAATCTAACTCTTTCACCAAGCTTTTGGTCATCTGCCCTAATATCTTAAGTGGCTCAGTGTCATGTTTTGTTTTACAACACTTCTATTAAGCACCTTGGGACCTTTTACAGTGTTGAAGGTGCTATATTAATAAATAAAAGTTATTCTTGTTAAACCTTTCTCCAGTAGAGGTGTGAAGCTGACCAGGAAACCAATAATCAAGTTGTCTAAGCTTTAACGACATACCTTCAGTACCTTCCAAATATAAAAACCTCACACTGACATTGCTGTGACACCCAGACAATGTGACAGTACAGGGTATGAAACACTTTCATCATTAGAACTTGAATTCAGATCCAGCCCAAGTGATGCACCAAAAATCTGTTACGATAAAGTTTGCTTTTTAAAATGAGTTTGGGCAGTCTCCGATGAATGGACATGCACAAAGGAAAACTACCATTAATTTGGCAATAGTTTGGAAACCTCATTTAGAGAGGCAAAAGATAGTTTGGTTTAGAAAACAGAAAATGTTCTACCTATTCAGTGTGAGTTGTCCTTTAGAAATTGGGCTTGAGGTATAGGGACGAATTTTACCGTTCCACCCGCTATGGGAATCAGAGCAGGCAAGGGGCACACCATGGAAAAGTCCATTGATCTCGGGGAGGATTTTCCAGTTTCAGGGAGAGCATAGCGAGAAAATTCCACCCAGTGTTGAAGAGCAATGCCAACTTTCTCTAGTCTAGGAGCATGTGGTGCCTCCAAACATAGAATAGGTTTTTATTTCTCCATTCCATTACATACCAGAATTATCCTCCAAAATCAGAAGTAATTATCCAGATCAAAAACACCGTCTCAGCGTTCCTGAAGTTCTGCTTCCTTTCACTGAATTTCCTTCAGTGGTCATCATGTATCTTTTAGACCTCCAAAAGGCTGGGGTGTCACAACTTCCGAGTTTGATTGCTCTGCATTAGTAGCCTTTTATGGATCATTACAGGAAACTCCTGAGATCAGATCAGGTCCCCATCTAATTTGTAACCATTCCATGTGCTTCTATTGGCTATAAAGTGGGCAGAAAGAGCTAAGGATTTATTGGGAGTACTCTAAATGTAAAGTGTATGCAACTCATGCAATATGAACACAAGACATGCAGTTTGCAATATTTTGAACTGATAGACCCTAATATTCCAAACATATAATGACTTTTGCCTTGAAACATAAAAATGATGAGTATATTTTGAAAATTACTCTCAGAAAGAAAAGTTAGGTTCAGCTTCAGCTAGGAACCTCTCAAAAAACAAATACAATTACCCATCCTAATAAAAGTTGCAGTTATCAGAGACATCACACAATCCGGTGCCAAATAGTCATGATTTTGGGTTCCTTTCCAACCAACCAGAAGACATCTACATTTATTACCTTATCGAGCAATGGTAGGAGTGTGAGTCATAGCTCTTGATTAGATTGTAACTAAATGCAGTGATCCAACATAGCTTACTGTTTAACTTTGTAGCTCAGAGTTTTTCTGATTGAAAAATGTCACTTGTGACCATAGTGCCCTCTCCAGGGCAATTTACTTGTGCCTACACTGACCGCTAGCATTCCTCAACTAGCTGGGTGTCTTCAATATGAAACTGCCTGGTCAGAAAAGAACAATACAACATGGAACTAACAGCAATTTATGATTCAGCTTTCCATTATGAGCTATGTCACAATTTGCTAGTCAATTAATTTAGTGAACAGAACAGGCCAGGTAAGTGATAATGATGCCCCTCGCAATGTTATAATGGTGATTGCTCAATGCGGATCATGTGAGGTAGAGGGAAAGGCGGTAAGGGGCTGGGCAACACACACTGCACCACGACAACATCCAGGGTGTCACCAAGCTAGCCATTCATTACCTGGCTCACCGCGGAGGTATCAAGCACATCTCTGGCCTGATCTACAAGGAGGTCCACAGAGTTCTGAAGGCGTTCCTGGAAAATATCATCAGGGACTCAGTGACCTACACCAAATATGCCAAGAGCAAAATGGTGATGGCTATGTATGTGGTGTATGTCCTGAAGAGCCGGGGCAGTTTCGGTGGTTAAGGGCAATTTTAAGAAAGATTGCAACCTAAGTTACAAGCAGCAGTACTGGTGATAATTTCCATGCACCTACAGTCAGTGCAAAATAGACCAATTTCTCAAAATTGTAGGGAAACAGGCTTTTTTAAAATACACATCGTAAAAGCTTTGTTGAGTCAGGAATAGATTCAAATTCAGTAAAGATTAGCTTTTATGAGGTTTGCCAAGAACTGGTTTCATTAAGGTTGAATAAAGATTATGACACTTGTAAAATGGATGATTGCTTCATAAAATCACCAGCAATTCACTGTCACACCCTTAAAAGGTTCTGTTAGAAATATTGCATGATGTAGAATGTTATTTTTAACAAACCAATTGGAGCATTGCTCATAGGAAGACAGGCATTATGTTATTTTATAATGATTGGAGCACTATATCCATAATAATACAATGTTATGCTATAATTGGTGGCCTTGCTCAATGACTAAATTGTTTTATTATGGTTTCTCCGCTTCTTTCCCACCCTCTATTTTTTTGTGTTGTCATACGCTGCAGCTTTGCATCACTTTGCTAGATCATCCTTTAATGAATGATACAACTATAGCAAATTGCATACTGAAGCAACTAAAGCTGAATCTTCTTTCCCAGGATGTGTAAAGAGATGAACATTTTCAACTTCACAGTCCAAACCATCAGAGAAAGTCAGAAAGTTCTGCAGCAAGGCCTACTGTTGCCTCCATCCTCTTTGGGATTTCACCAGGATCTCAACTGGTCATTCTTTCTGTACTTGTGTGATGCAAATAGGTTGCCAATGGATTTTCTCTCCAGTTTATAGGTTAGCAAGGCTACATTTATTGCCCATCTCAAGTTTCGCCAAGGAGGTGTTAGTGTTCACTTTGAACTACTCAAATTCCTGTGACAGTGATGTTTCCACCAGTAAGGAATTCCAAGATATTGGGCAGGATTTTCCAGCCACACTCGCTCCAAGACCGGAAAATCCTGCCTGAAGTCAAAGGAATTTGCATGGTCTGCCCCCACTCCCTCCCCTCCCCTCCCCCCCACCCCCACTACTCCCGCCTCACTATGATTCCCATGGCAGGTGGAATGGGAAAGTCCGCCCCATTGATCCTGTGATACTGGAGGAATTCTGAGGCATGTTCATATTGGAATGATATCAGTTCGAACATTCCAAGAGTTCTTTCCAACAAAACAAGCCCAATATCTGGGACTAGCAGGACTTATAGGTTTTGATGTCCCCACAATATTGCTGACCCTGCCTTTCTTGGAGGTGAAGATCACGAGGAGGGAGGTGATGTTGAAATAACCTTGGTGAATTGCTTAAGCAGATCTCATAGGAGAGTAAATAAAGCAGTCACAGGGCACCATTGGTGGAGGTCCAAAAGAAGAAGCAACAATCAAGCAAACTGTCTGTAAAAGGTCATGTGTCACAATGTGATGTGTGCACGTGTGATATTAATCCATAATTTTATCAGCTCATCGAATATATATATATATATATATATAGAGAGAGCTGTTTTAACGGAACATTTAAAAAGCAAGCAAAGATATTAAGCTAAGGAGTAGTATTTACCTGAAAAAATTCTAAGTGTATCATGGGAGTCCTCCACACTGGTGCACTCCAGATCACAATCTTTTGGCACTCAGTCATTTTTCTGGACAGCTGAAAGCTTTGCACCGATACGTAGGTGTGGTTTTTACACACACCGGTGAAACTAGCTTCACAGCACTTGGGCGCCAATTTGCTAGGGCACCTAAACAACATGTGTTTTGGACTGTGGGAGGAAACCGGAAACATCCAGAGGAAACCCACACAGACACTGGGACAACATACAAACTCCACACAGACAGTGACCAAAGTTGGGAATCGAACTTGGGTCCCTGCTGCTATGAGGCAGCAGTGCTAAACACTGTGTCACCCAGTAGTAGAGGTCGTAGTGATTTGCACCGGCGTGACATCTTGCCAGAGTGGCGCAAAGCAGCTATGCCGAACTCCCAGATGAGATGGAAATCCAGGCAATCTGACACTTCACACCCTTTTTGGGTGTGAAGCAGTTATCGCCAGTAAAAAGGGCCAGGAAAATAGCAGGCTCAAATTGGACTTTTGCTCTCTCACGCTATTTTCCCAGCTCACCACACCAATCAACAGGCATGGCAAGTTGGTAAGCTTGTGCCCCAGATGTCTTCCACAAATCACCTGACCTCTGGTGTTACAACTTGACCAGTTACTGAAAGTTTCCAATGTGAATTACAAATAAGACGTGACAAGTCAAGCTCATATGGGATTTCACACCTGCTGATGTCAATAACTACTTCAAAAGATTTACTGAAATACAATAAGACTTCATCATTTGCATTTCTACAAAGACACCTTTCAAGTGGAGCATTAGCTATTATGGAAGTTGTTCTTCCAATCTAATCAAGATGGAGGATGGTTCATTCAGGAATTAATGCCTGGAACATTAACAGATGTAATTGTATAGGCCATAAAACAATAGCCATGGCCCGTCCAGGCCTCAGCTCATCAATTGCCTTCTGAAATCATTATGTAAAAGAATTGTCATGTGACTAGGATAACCATTTCGAAATGTCTTCTATTACAACACCTAAACTGCTAAGCAGGAGGCCGGAAGAAATCTTCCAAAGGAGAAGTAATGCTTTTTTTCTATCCCCTCTCAAGTTTAAAACCCTGTCTCTATTACAGCTTGAAATTCAGCCCAGGTGTAGAGAATTTCCATTGAGAGTAACGTCAGGTACAATATCAGCAACTTTCAGAAAAAAATGGGTTACATTTAAAAGAGAGACTGCTCCCAGAAATTGTAGTGAACATTCCCTTCAACACCATTGAATTTTCAAGGCCACTGTGGAAAAATACTGCTGCAGCCATGAATACCAGTGAAGGACTCAAACAATGGACTCACTATTTTTGTCTTTTATCATTGAATTTTATTTGGCAAACAAGTAACCACCTACCATTTAACTTATCGTTCTGCATGCCTGTGTGCGTTTTGCGAAGGTCGGAGCATGTATTTACCTTTTTAAGTATTTTCAAAACTATCCGATGTTTCTAGCTCAATGATGATCCATCCCTTTGTGTTTTAAAGTCAAGAACGCCTGTCAGCTTGAATTCTTTGCTATCAACACGTAAATGGTTAAGCACAGACACTGAGGGCACCATCTTATCTGCTTTTTATGCCACACTCCCGCTGCAATGAGGTCAGAGAATTTGGCAGCCAACAAAATTTCTGTTCACTGCAGTGGATGGAAAAATCCTGCCTATGTGAACAGTGAAGCTTCCAGCCTGAGTTAATTATTCCAACCTTATTAATTCACCAAAAAGCCTGTTACAGTCAGACCAAGAGTGGTAAAATATGGGAGTCATTTCAGCCCTACTCACATGGTTGTGATAGACAGCAGCACTCTATGCTTGAAGAATCATGTTCATCTTGCTCTTTTTGACAATGTTTTAATCCGTATTCTCAGATTAAAATTATTTGTGGGAATGGAATGAGAAAGGAGGAACTAACATCTGATCCAGTCTTTCAGAGTTGATGGCAGATCCTATATCAGGGTGAAAATGTCCAATACAAATCTGATTTCTGATTGTTTAAAATACTATTTTATAGAATCAGTGCATATATTGAAAATGCATATATGCTGTCCCCTTAATTAATCCCAATCCTCCAAATCAAAATGAAAATAGTGTACATCATAGCTTGTCCCATTGAAGAAAAGTATGAAATGTTTATTTGTTGCTGCCACTTTATCCATTTTTAAATAGTCGCCACAAACAGCTATAATTGAACCTCATCATAATGACTTTGATATCTCTATGGAACTTTGTGTCAGTACACGGGATTGAAGTTATCTTGGGACAACATAGTGGCTGCCAGACATCACTAACACATTTGCAACAAGCACTGGAGTAACTCAATCTGATTCAATCAATGAGAAAGTCCCTATTCCCTTCACATGTGCATTAAGCTTGGAATAGAATATTGCTTTCTATCGCAAAGGACAACGCAGAGTATCACCAATCTTAAAATTAAGCACTATTATATCATGTAGGTGGTGTCACCTCTTGGATAAGAATAAAATGACAATAAAATATAGATGTGATTTGAGAATCAGCCTTGATTTAGCAGATCATATCTAATTTACAGATAAATACAGGCTGGAATTCTCCCAAAGAAAGCTAAGTGCCCAATGTGCAGAAAAATGGGAGTACTTTCTACCTGTTTTTGGGCATATTTATCAGAGCGTATCTCAGAGACTTTGAGCATTGCAGAATGCCTCAGCAATATTCATTCTGCTAAGTAGGGGCTGGGGTCTATTCCCACCTGATGGCCGGCAGCATATTGCTGAGCGGGCCACTGTTCATGCAGCGATCTGTCAGAGCACAGATCGGCACATGCGATGTGCAGTGACCCCCACTCACAACCCCTGATCGCTGGCCTTTTGATCCACCTACTCCCTGATCGTTGGCCACCCGGACCTCCCCAGAACAGCCTCAATGTGTGAGTCACCACTCCCACCGATGGCCATCCCCGATCACCTCCTCCCTCCCTTTCCCACTGATCCCAGTGCAGAGTAGCAGTGGGCTCCCCCCACCACCAGTTATCCCAATTGGCCCTGCCCTTCAGTAGGTCCCACCCACTTGACTTTGCCTCATGCCCAATGGGCAGTGCCCAGGGTGTCCTATGGCCAGTGCCAGGTTTCAATGGGCCAATGGGCAGTGTCAGGGTGCCAGGCTGGAACTGCCCAAGGGGCAACCCCCCTTACCCTCTGCCTCCAGGGGAGTGGGGGGAGATGAGCTCAATGGCCTCTGTTCCCTCCAGTGGGGTCAGGGCTCCTGTTCCCTGTTAAGGTGGAGCAGTTGTAATCACCATTGGAGGCAAGGGGGAGGGAGATACTAGCGGGCCTGGACAATACCGTCCCCAGCCCATTAATTATCATACTGAAATGAGGATTACAATATAATCAGCTCCATACCAATTTCTGGCACAGAGCTAATTTTGCTCAAAAGAAGCACCCAGGAGACTCGCGATTGGTGTCCCGCTGATGGCTCCCAGCCTGCTGTACTACTAGAGTATTGCAGCAGGCTAGAAGAATCCCACCCATAATGTCATACCTATGAGGTGCAAATATCAAGCAGGGTTATGAACTAAAGTCTTTTGAGAAGAGAACTTGGTGATATTGTGCAAGGGTCTCAGATGGTCCATGACCAATTACACAGGGCTACATCAAATACAGCACTAGAATGTATAGTTCGAATAGTCAGACGCAAACAAAAAGAATGAACTTGGTTAGGCCTAATCCAGAATACAGTGCAGAGTTTTGATCCCCTCACACGCTGGATGATATAGCGGCCTAGAAATGGTTTAGAGGAGGCCCACTAAACTTAGATGTGACTTAAAAATTCAGATGTACCACAATAGACTTTTTACTCTCAGAAAGGATAGATTTCAGGGAAATCAAAGTACCCCCAAAATATATCCTCGTATCTTTAATTAAACGTACTACAAACATTTTCATTTGGAAGTAATTAAATAGAAGTTATCCTCTCCACTCTTGAAAGTTAAATTCACGGAATACAGACTCTTGACTGATCTACATTTCTGAACACTGACGATCTCAGAAGCTTCACTTTGTGCGTTTAACGATGCAATGCGGAATCTCTAATTGTATCAGTTTCTTTCACTAATATAATCTGTGCTTTCTAGGGAATCAAGTTGTTGGTTTTTTCATAAAAATGCCAATATTTTCTCTGACTTTCTTCAGTCATCCAAGATCAGTTTCAGTTAATTTCAATAACAAACATCATACTTCATTGGCTTCATGCACCTGATTCTTGCCACTATTACAAACCAACAATAAAAGTCATCCAGCTTTCACCCTCCACCTCAAACAAGTATTGGAAAAAAGAAATATATATATACACATTATATCACACACACATACACAACCCTGAGTAAAGAATTGCCAGTTGCATGCAATACACACTTGCAAAAGTGAAAAAAGATGAACCAGTTGAAATGAATTATTAATAAAAATAAACTACTATTGTATAAAAATAAGGAGTTTCACCTTTATAACCAAAAATGTGCACAGTTTCTCTGGTGTCCTCTTACATGATCCCAGCCTTGCAAAAAAATTCCAAATTGATTTAATGGAAAGGCAACTCTAATCACTGTTTACAAGATGAACAGCTTATGAATGGGAGTAAGCACTCAACAAGGAGTCCATGAAACCAAAGAAGGTAGGTTCAGTGACTGGTATCCTTGATGAGATCAGGCACACTAAGCCACTGATTGGCAGATGCAAGTCATGATGTGGAGATGCCAGCGTTGGACTAAGGTAAACACAGTAAGAATTCTCATAACACCAGGTTCAAGTTCAAAGTCCAACAGATTTATTTGGAAGTAAAAGCCACTAGCTTTCGGAGCGCTGCTCCATCATCAGGTAAGTGGGAGTTCTGTTCACAAACAGGGCATATAAAGACACAAACTCAATTTACAAAATAATGGTTGGAATGCAAATCTTTACAGGCAATCAAATTTTAAAAGGTACAGACAATGTGAGTGCAGAGACAGTTAAGCACAGGTTAGAGAGATGTGTGTTGTCTCCAGCTGGACAGCTAGTGAGATTTTGCAAACGCAGGAAAGGCATGGGAGTTACAGATAGTGTGACATGAACCCAAGATCCCGGTTGAGGCCATCCTCGTGTGCGGAGCTCGGCTATCAGTCTCTGCTCAGTGATTCTGTGTTGTCATGTGTTGTGAAGGCTGCCTTGGAGAATGCTGACCCAAAGATCAGAGGCCGAATGCCGGTGACCACTGAAGTTTCCCCAACAGGAAGAGAACAGTCTTGCCTGGTGATTGTCCAGCGGTGTTCATTCATCCATTGTCGTAGCGTCTGCATGGTGTCCCCAATGTACCCTGCCTTGGGACACCCTTTCCTGCAGCGTACAGGTAGTAGACAATGTTGGCTGAGTTTTCGAGTATGGACCATGTACCTGGTGGATGGTATTCTCATGTGAGATGATGGTATCCGTGTCGATGATCCAGCACATCTTGCGGAGGTTGCTGTGGCAGGATTGTGTGGTGTCGTGGTTACTGTTCTCCTGAAGGCTGGGTAGTTTGCTGCAGACAATTGTCTGTTTGAGGTTGCGCGGCTGTTTGAAGGCAAGAAGTGGGGGTGTAGGGATGGCCTTGGCGAGATGTTTGTCTTCATCAATGACACGTTGAAGGCTCCAGAGAAGATGCTGTAGCTTCTCCGCTCTGGGGAAGTACTGGACAACAAAGGGACGACTGTCCACTGTGTCCCGTGTTTATCTTCTGAGGAGGTTGGTGCGGTTTTTCACTGTGGCACATCGGAACTGTCGATCGATGAGTCGAGCACCATACCCTGTTCTTAAGAGGGCATCTTTCAGCTTGTAAGGTGTCTGTTGCAATCCTCCTCATCTGAGCAGATCTTGTGTATAAGGAGGGCTTATCCGTAGGGGATGGCTTCTTTAATGTGTTTAGGGTGGAAGCTGGAGAAGTGGAGCATTGTGAAGTTATCATTGGGCTTACAGTACAGTGAAGTGCTGAGGTGACTGTCCTTAAATGGAGATGCATGTGTCCAAGCATGCCACCAATACCGGAGAGTCTGATGGTGGATGGAACTTGTTTATTCAATGATTGTTCACCATGAGTACAAAGGAAGAAAATGTCATCAATGTATCTAGTGTATAGCATCGGTTGAAGATCCTGTGCGGTGAAGAGATCTTGTTCGAACCTGTGCATGAAGATGTTGGCGTATTGAGGTGCGAATTTGGTCCCCATAGCTGTTCTGTGTATCTGGATGAAGAACTGGTTGTTGAAGGTAAGACATTGTGGTCCAGGATGAAGCAGATGAGTTGTAAAATTGCATCTGGAGATTGGCAGTTGTCGGCATTTAGTGCTGAAGCAGTTGCAGCAATGCCATTGCCGTGGGGGATGCTGGTGTAGAGTGCCGAGCCATCCATTGTGAAGAGGAAGGCTCCAAGTTCAACTGCTCCATGTGTGCTGAGCTTCTGTAGGAAGTCCGTAGCGCCGCAACAAAAGCTGGGGGTTCTTTGTACAATGGGTTTCAGGATGCCCTCGACGTAGCGGAGAGGTTCTTGCACAGGGTCCCATTGCCGGATACGATGGGATGGCCAGGTATGTTTGCCTTGTATATCTTTGGGAGGCAGTAGAGATCTCCAATGTGGGATAAGAGCACGGAGGGTGCTCTGAAGGTCCGCAACAAAGGTCTTGATCGGTCTGTTGAGTTGATGGGTATGTTCATTGGTTGAATCTGCGGGTAACTGTCTATAGTGTTCCTCACTGTTCAGTTGTTAGTACACTTCTTTGCAATAATCCATTCTGTTGAGGATGACGATGGCCCCTCCTTTGTCTGCTGGTTTGATGATAATGTTGCGGGTGGTCATGCACAGGTTCGAACAAGACCTCTTCACCACACAGGACCGTCAACTGATGCTATACACTAGATACATCGATAACATTTTCTTCCTTTGGACACATGGTGAACAATCACTGAAACAACTATATGGTGACATTCGAAGTTCCATCCCACCATCAGACTCACCATGGACTGCCCTCTGGAATCGGTTGCCTTCTTGGATACATGCATCTCCATTAAGGACGGTCACCTCAGCACTTCTCTGTACCATAAGCCCATGGATAACTTCATGATGCTCCACTTCTCCAGCTTCCACGTTAAACACATTAAAGAAGCCATCCACTACGGACAAGCCCTCCGTATGTACAGGATCTGCTCAGATGAGGAGGACAGACACCTCAGACGCTGAAAGGTGCCCTCATAAGAACTGGATATGGCGCTCGACTCATCGATCGACAGTTTCAACGTGCCACAGCGAAAAACTACACCAACCTCCTCAGAAGTCAAACATGGGACACGGCAGAGTACCCTTCATCGTCCAGTATTTCCCCAGAGCCTTCAACATGTCATTGATGAAGACGAACGTCTCGCCAAGGCCATCCCCACACCCCCACTTCTTGCCTTCAAACAACCGCACAACCTCAAACAGACCATTGTCCGCAACAAACTACCCAGCCTTCAGGAGAACAGTGACCACAACACCATGCAACACTGCTACAAGTAATTTCTGCAAGACATGCCGGATCATCGATATGGATGCCATCATCTCACGTGAGAACACCATCCACCAGGTACACGGTACATACTCTTGCAACTCAGCCAATGTCGTCTACCTGATACACTACAGAGAAGGATGTCCCGAGGCATGGTACACTGGGGAGACCACGCAGACGCTACGACAATGGATGAATGAACACCGTTTGACAGTCACAGGCAAAAGTGTTCTCTTCCTGTTGGGGAAAACTTCAGCGGTCATGGGCATTCAGCCTCTGATCTTCTGGTAAGCATTCTCCAAGGTGGCCTTCACAACACATGACAGCACAGAGTCACTGAGCAGAGACTAACAGCTAAGTTCCGCACACATGAGGATGGCCTCAACTTGGGTTCATGTCACACTATATGTAACCCCCAATGACTTGCCTGCACTTGCAAAATCTGAATAACTGTCCTGGCTGAAGACACATCTCTTTAACCTGTGCTTAACCCTCTCCGCACTCACTTTGTCTGTACCTTTAAGACTTGATTGCCTGTAAAGACTCGCATTACAACCATTATTTTATAAATTGAGTTTGTCTCTTTATATGCCCTTTTGTGAACAGAACTTCCATTTACCTGACAAAGGAGCAGCACTCCGAAAGCTAGTGGCTTTTGCTACCAAATAAACATGTTGGACTTTAACCTGGTGATGTGAGACTTCTTACTGTGGCAGATGCAAATCAGACCCATGTCTCCTGAGCAGTATTTTCTCTCTGGAAGGAGGAACTTGACATTCCCCAGAACTGGAGCTTCCAGCTTGGATAGTAAGATTTTCCAAGTGTCCTTAGCAATACTTCACAGCATTCTGCCATACAGGATTGGAGATATTAATCACACATACAAAATACGTATCCAGGATTGCTAAGAGGTAGTAAGCAATTTAGAGGTCATAGTTTGTCATGGGCTATCATGCCTGTGAATTATTTTTGCCCTATCACCACTATTACAATAGTATACATTACTCCCAATGGAAGTCTCCTTCTCTGAGGCAATTGAAAGAATACAATGACCTAAGGAGCGTGATAAGGTATGTAACCTCCACAAAGATGCCTGCATCCGTGCATACACACTTGCATCTGCAGGGACAGATGAACTTGTTTTGACAGATGATTAGCAAAGTTGCAGGTTCCTAATTCCAGGAGAGCCTGGGGCAGCAGATGCAATGCCATTAATAATCAGTACCCGATATGATGAGACAAGGGAAGAGATGGAGAAGTAGGTGGCTTTACATCATAAAGCTTAAGCTGTCAGAAACTCAGCTTTGTTTCAAACTGATCATTACGTTTATAGAATCTAAAACTCATTTACTTCACTTTCATAGCTCATGATATTAATTCTCTCATTAATTTTCTAAATGTATTTATTTTTTAAATTTATTTATTAGTGTCACAAATAGGCTTTAATGCATACTGCAATGAAGTTACTGTGAAAATCCCCCAGTCGCCATACTCCAGCACCTGTTCAGGTACACTGAGGGAGAACTTAGCATGCCAATGCACCTAACCAGCATGTCTTTCGGACTGTGGGAGGAAACCAGAGCACCCGGAGGATTTAGCAATGTGGTTGACTCTTAATTCAAGGGCAACTAGGAATGGGCAATAAATGCTGGTCTTGTCAATGATGCTCACACCCCAAGAAAGAATAAAAGAAATTACAAAATTTACCCATATACTTGAAAATATGCTGTAATTTACTGAGACAGTGGAACCATACCCCAGCAAAGAGTCAGTGTACTCAGGGGCAAATGGATGAAAAAGTATTTGCATCTATATAGTACCTTAGCACCTTTCTCAGAAGTGTCTCAAAGAATCTTAACCAACTCCCTTTCATAAGGTATTGAATAGATTGAATATTTTATCCTTGCTCTCATGTTAGAAGCAAGG
Organism: Carcharhinus amblyrhynchos; assembly: GCF_965287045.1. Classification (NCBI taxonomy): domain Eukaryota; kingdom Metazoa; phylum Chordata; class Chondrichthyes; order Carcharhiniformes; family Carcharhinidae; genus Carcharhinus; species Carcharhinus amblyrhynchos. The sequence continues at coordinate 20,402,563 of NC_137331.1, forward strand.
GATCAAAGAGATATCCAATACACAGCATCTACGATTACCACTAAATCAGCAGAAAAGAGTTATTCATTCATGTCCATCAGATCACCGCTAATTAGATATTTAACACATTTTGTCACACCATAGCCAATGACACATACACCAATGTCTAAACATATACTCTGTGAGTAGGGTGACAAAATAAAAGGATTTAACAATCCCTGCAATAACAGCAAAAAATATTTTAAAAGCACACCTACCTTTGCAACAGGAGTCACTCTCAGGAACAGGCATTTGTCATCATTAGCAGATTGAAAATACTGTTACCATACAAAATAATGTTGTGGCTATGCAATGGACATTGTCTCTGCATATGCGGATAACCTTTTTTTTAAAGAGAAAATCACATCCCCATCCCAGTGGAAGAAATATTGATTTTTTTCCCCACTTTAATGTTCTTCCAAAAAGATTTGGTCTTTTGAGTTCATGCTCATCACCAGCATATAATGCAAGAACCTAGCTGAAGCTTTGAGACAAAAATTAAAATGTTTCAACCCTCGTATAACTTGTGTATTTTGCACATAATTATGTATCAAATAACTATTCTGGTTATAACTTTGAGATTGCATCAATTCTAATAAATGGATGGTGCAAAATGTTATTTGCCCTGGCAGAGACTTGCTGTCTACATCTAGATTACATTAATAACATAGGTGGTTGTCAAGAGTGGTTTTGCAATGTCTACGTTGTTTGCATAAGATACTCCAGACAAAATGATATATTGGAGGTACAACTTAATGATGAAGTAGAATTGCTAGTGCATATTATTTGTTGGGTCATGCTCCATGTGAAAGATTGATATATAATTAGTGCAAGTTTGGGAACTAACTTAATTGACTACCTGGATGTTGTACAGCCAACACATATTATAATAGGATCATTACAAATGTTTTTATGGTTAAAATGCTCAGGATTAGTCTGTTCAGAAAAAGGGCAACCTACAAAATCTTGTACACCTGGAGAGGACAAACCTTCATCAGGCAAAAGTTAACCATATTTGTAATAGAAGTACTAATATCATTCTATACATCCTAATGACACTGTATTCTCTATAAAAGGCAAGTAGTTGCTAATCAACTATTTTCCTATCTTTGATTTATGAAAGTTACATGCAATTATTTAACATGTTAAAAAGATGGGTAGAAATATATTCAAAAGTAGAAGTTCATATGGTGCATTGGTAATTGAACTATACAATCAAGGTACAGTAGCTATACTCTACGTGGCCAGTCATGACTTTCTATTATCACACACTGTCCATTATGACAGAAAAGGTTAAAAGCACCAAAGTCAAACTATAGACAGCAGCTTACTTACGCCTGGGGTTCCTTCTCATTTTGTTGTTTTTGTTGTGGCTGAAGAACGTTATTTACCAGTTCAGTGATCCCACTAAAGGGAAACCACCTGTTTAAATAAGCAAATAATGTGACTGAACAATGAAACAAAACACTTAACTTTGGCCTCAGTTTCTTTGCACCGAAATAACACAGGCAAGAAGGAAAAGCTACAGCCAAATGGGGATGAGAGTTGCAATCAGATCCAGCAAGGATGTAGGGCAATAGTGTATTAGCTTATGCTTAACCAATCCAAATGCAGGGAGCAAAAAAGCTACAACCAGTCTGGATGTGGATGATGTAAGAAGCTGCAGCCAGCTCTCTTACAGCCAATCAGAAAGCAAAATGATGCACTACAGCTGCAGCCATTAAGGTATCAAGAGTTGCTAATACCTAGAAGGTGCAGGAAGCACAGGGGCAAAACACTGCAACTTAAAGCTCACTACATTCGGCAATCATTACTTACTGTGGCTGTTGAGGTTTTTGTTCTTCTTTGACCCTAAAAAACAAGTTCCAGAACTCAATGCAGGGTAAAACAGAAATTAAAATTGTAAATCAAACTATTAAGGTTCTTGAACTGTATGATTATAGCCACATACACTGATGCTGAATTATCATGTAAAAGAGTTCTCAATTATGTTGATAAAAAGGGCTCACTCTACCCATCTTTGCTGCCCTCAAAGTCTTATTGGCCACTGTAGTGTCAAAAGGGAATTGTACACAAGCATCTACAGTTATCACAGGCAAATTGTGAAATTTCTGTTGGAGCTCAAATTTGAGGATTGTGGTGGGGGGGGTGGTGGTGGGGTTGGTGAATCAGAAGAGCAGGAACCGGTCAATTCTCTGCCATGCCAACATCCTTTACAGTGCTCTTTACAGTGGGTACAGTGCACCCTACAGAGCACATGCAGATCAGCCCATGTCCAATCTGGACTTTTTCATATACATGGTAAAACTATTTGTGATGGGGAAAGGCACCATTCAAGAAAATGAAATACCAGACAAGACTATTACCCGCGTGCAAAATCAATTCTTTTAAGTGCAGATCATGAAGTATCTATCAGAGACTCTGTGAATGTGCCCTTATAAAATAAATATATTACTTATTTTGAGCAGATTGCACACAAAAAATTAGCATTTTTTCAGATGAACTCAAGTCAGATCTGTCTGTGTCCATTTTCACAAATATTGCAGAGAGGATGGGTACTAGAACTAAAGGCTGAGAACAGAAATAAGCAAAAACAGAAATGATTTGCATACCTATTGAATTTCAGTGCCAGAATCTAGAGGTACCCAACTTAATGGAATGTTTTTCAATATTGACTATCGTTTGGTTTCAAAGTTTCAGAATCCACACCTGCCCAACATAGTCCTTTACAGGGTACAGAATATCAGAATGCTGGCAAATCCCTGCTAATAAATGAAAACTATCTTAAATATTCTGACGTAATACACATTTCTTTAACTGTATTGTTGTGCTATACTTTATTCTGGGCTTTGTTTTTGACCCTAGTTGTGTAAAGGCAGCTGAGAGATGACATGATGGGGAACTATGGTACAGGCTTCCATTGACCAAGGATGGGATTTTCCACACACCCTGCCCCTACGGCATGTTTTGCAGCCAGGGAGGCAACCCCTCATTGGCCGGCAGTGGGATCTTCTGATCCCACTACTGTCAACAGGGTATCCCATTCAATGCAACCCCTGCTACCAGGGAACCCGCAGTGGAAGTTCACCTTTGACAGGAGCATAAGATATCGCCGGCAGGAATAGTGGGGAGATTCCAGCCCAAATATTTTATTGACTAGGAAGGTGTTGAAGAAACTAAATGATGTAAAGTAAACTTCTAGCAGAATGTGAATTAGACAGCTTGCCATGTGAGAACAATCGGGATCTCAGACACTCTGATGTGAGTAAGAGCCAAGAAAAGTACGACCATGTTTTCCTTGCTTTGACCAGGCACTAGCATTGGAATTTTTACAAGCTGACAAGGGGTAAATTGTGGAAAGCCAGAGATCCTGAGAGTTTGATGTGCCTTGGGCTGACACGGCATTCAATAACATCTTTTGTAATTAGGCTGTTCAAATTATAGCAAGGAAATCATTGAGTTAACTTCGTCTCTATAAGCTTTGTTGTGAATGCTAAGTATAAGAAAAGGGTTCCTCTGTGTAGGGAGAGAGATATGCGGCCAGAAAAGGTTTGAGACTGGACTACAGACTGAGCAATATTTGCAAGAAATAGCTTAATTAATTATTACATCAAATTTACACTTAATAACTTGAACATTGGGCAGTGTGCTTTACTGGGATCACAATTCGGGCACAGCAACTTCCAAAGTGTTGCTCTCTTGATAACAGCTCTGCTGCTGAGAGATTAAGTTGTTGCACTTAGGAGAAAAAAAAAGACTACTCCACCATTCTCTATTCTCATCCATTTCCAAGCAAAAATAAAGTCAGTGTTTTATGATGGTGCTTAAAGCCAGAATATAAAAAAAAAGGATCATTCGAATGATTGCAGAGCAGCATTTCTATTAGGGAGGTCTTGTGGCATACTGGCAGTGTTCAAGTCCTACCCCAGGATTTAATGGCTAAGGAAGGTGCATTCATAACGCAGTCAAACAAGCTGAGTGTGTCAAACTGCAAATCCTTCCGAATACAACAATGGCTGGTGTAAGAGTAGGAGAGACTCCTGGTCAGCCACATTCGATGTGGAATACCACCTCTCAAGCTATACGCCCCGGTGACTTTCTGGTGACCTATTACAGGAATTATAAGCTACAGAGACAGAGAAAAGTCTGCCTTGGTGCACCACTAGATGGGGGAAGAGAATTGGAATTCAATTAGGGGGAACAGGCTCTGTCAACATACAAGAGTCAAAACCATGTCTTCCACCTCCAATTGCAACTAACTTGGTAATTTTCAAAGCTGAGCAAACCTCAACCAGGATCTTGGGGTCATGTCACACTATTTGTAACCCCCATGACTTGCCTGGACTTGCAAAACCTCACTAACTGTCCTGTCTGGAGACAATACACATCTCTTTAACCTGTGTTTAACACTCTCTCCACTCACATTGTTTGTGAACAGAACTCCCACTAACCTGACGAAGGAGCAACACTCCAAACGCTAGTGGATTTTGCAACCAAACAAACCTGTTGGACATTAACGTGGTGTTGTGAGACTTCTTACTGAACTTTCAAAGCTGACAGTGGCTGAGACAGGCCCTTCATTAGACTCAGTCTGGAATTAGCCTGCCTCTATTTTCTGCTAAATTGTGCAGCAGTCCCATCTCAGGTCAATTAAAACACATGTACCATAAAATCCCCCTTCATGGCAAGCCGGAGATAGAGGCAGGAAGATCATCTGAAGGCAAGAATAAGTTCCATTTTGAAATTACTCCACAGAGCCATACACTAAACCAAAGGCTGAATGGTTTGTTCAGTCGGTGCTCAGTGTGCATTCTGACAATCAGGATGCAGTGTCCTTGATACACCGTAATGTTCGTGTTGAAGAAATAATACTTGAAATATAATGAATGGAAATTTATTTTTAAGAAGCTGATTATTTGCAAGACGTGGTTTTAGAATGACCAAGATTGTGAAATATACTTGTATTGGAGGCAGTGCAGCAAAGGTTCACTAGATTAGCCCCTTAAATATGGGGTTTATCGTATGATGAGAGTCTGAGCAAATTGGCAATTAGAAGAATGAGGATCTTATTGAGCCACACAAGAATCTGAAGGGACCTTACTGTTTCAACACAGAGGTTGTTTGTACTGGCAGTAGAATCCTGAACACAGAGGAAGTCTCACCATAAGGGGATGATCATTTAGAATTCAGATGACAAAAATATCTTCAGTCAAATGGCTTTGAATCTTTAGCATTCTCTAGCCTCGCAGGTCGCAGATGCCACATTACTGGATATAGTTCAAGCCGTTATAGGCCAATCTTTGAGCTCTCAGGGAATCAGGAGATATGAGGATCAAGCAGGAAAATGAAATTAAGGCCATTGCTCCTATTTCTTATGTTCTAATTATTCTTATGTATATCTTCTAAGTACGTCGTTGAAAGTTCAGTTTGAACAAGGAACTTAGAAAATTAACACAAGCTAAAATTCTTTGGTTTGATTTTATGGTATATTTTATAAGACAGTAAAAGCCTATTTATGGAAATGTCTTAATATATAAAGATAAGAACAAGGAGCACGAGAATATATTTATATGGGGAAATCTTACCATAAATGGGCAGAGTGCTGTTTCCGGACAGAAAACTGGCATGTTTCTCAAGCCTGTTTTCTCTCCAGATTTGACCACAATCTTTCAAAATATATCAAAGGGGCATGTTTCATACTATTATATGGGGAGGGGGGAGAGAGGGGAAGAGACGGGGCATTGCACATAGATCAGGGCACCATGTTTAAAGAGTGCCCCGATCAGAACAGAAATAAAGCTCCCAAGTAGCCCAGCACTGAGGTCTCAAGCTTCCATTCCTACCTCCAACCTAAGTCGACACTTTTCTCCCTTCCAGATCATTGGCACCTTCTCCTTCTGCCCCCCGCCTCCCGATCATTGGCCCTTTGTCTGCCCCCCCCAATCAACGGTACCTTCCATCCCCTGCCCCTGATCATCCCCCCTCCCCCCAAGGATCTCCCCTCTACTCCTCTGCCCACTCCCAGTCCACAACCAATTCGAAATGAATCAAGAACCCCACCCCCCCACCCCATATGAGGCTCCCACTGGGGTCCGCCAATTGGCACAGATTGGCACTGCCTGGTCAGCATAGGCAGGTTGGCATGGGAACAGTGCCAAAAGGCAGTGCCACCCTGTGCAATGCCGAGAGCATTGCCAAGCATGGCCATGTCCCTCTCCCACGGGGGCTACACTTACATCAATGCCCCTGGGGTACCTCCCACAATAGGTCCACATCAGGGTAAATCTGTTGTGAACTCTGACAACATGACATCATGTCGGTGCAGGGTCAATATACGGCAGTTAAATCAGATTCAAATATAGTAAAATGTCTTTAAATCAGGTTCATGCCCATAATGGGTGTGAAACTGATTAAGTCTGTAGTGAGGGCTGACGAAAATCGGAAGCTGCGATTTTGCCAACGAGATTCGCAACTCTCAGCTTCTGCCGGATATTGAGCCGCTGTTTCGATCACGCAGATGGCGAATGTGAGCTCAAGATCTCGCCCTTTGTATTTATGTTTTCCCAAGTACCAAATAGTTTCCCCTATTGTCCATTATTTGGTTAATAAAAATAATTGAATAAGGAGTAATTCGTTCTCCACATTGTTGGTCCATGGTTTCTATCAGATTAATAATAAATAACAATAGGTCAGTCAGTGTTCCAAAACTCCAGTAATCAAGATAAATTGCAAAAAGAGCAATTGAACATTTTATGTATGTCACTCAAATACCCTAGATCAGTTTTGAAATAATTTGTATTGTTTTTCATTGTATAGTATATGTACTTGTTCACACTTACTAAATTCAACCTTTAACTGTTTCTAATGGTGACAGCTAGCAGCACAGGGTATTTAATGTGCATCTATTAAATATATTTAATGTGTGTCTGATAGACAGGGGAATTAAGGGTTATGGGGAGAAAGCGGGAAAGTGGAACTGATCCACTTCAGATCAGCCATGATCTTATTGAACGGTAGGGCAGGCTCGAAGGGCTAGATGACCTATTCCTGCTCCTATTTCTTATATTCTTATGTGTCTATGTACGTCACATTTTGTGATGCCGAGAGTGCGGTATCACCAGTTTTTGAATCTTGATTATCAGAATTTATGGCCTTCATTTTATATATTTAACATCAGCATCAAGTCCATCAGTAATATACCATTCAACTCTATGAATTAACTGTCAACCCATTTTTAAGGGCCTTCATAATTTAAGCTTGTCACCATTAATTTTCTTCAGAATCACTGAAGGAGCAATGGCTGTAAATCAAAATAGGTGGCCTGTATTAATGTCTATTTAAAAAAAAAACCTCCATTCAATCCTGATTTGAGCTTGAAATTTAAACAATTCAGACAATGCACATTTAAAAATGATGTAGTTTAAATGATTTATCACGTGCTGGAACATTTACACCTATCATGACCTCAATTGAATTTAATCCATTAAACTATTATTATTGCGGACACTGTTCAGCATTAAGATTTATTTTTTTCAAATTTTAAAAAATGTTACTAAAGTTCAACACCTTGCCACCTCTATAATTCTTCAGGTTTATATAAATAGGAAGTTACACATCCAAAACCTTCACTGTTGTACTGGATCAGTTTGACTGACTTAGAAGAAATTGTCAACTTGCATTGTTATACTGCAGTCATGGGAAATACTATATGATGAAAAAATTGAACTAGCAAATAGTTCAGCTGTTTAAAGTGGAAACAAATCCTGATCTTTGATCATCTGGTCCTCATTTTCTCTGGTAGCACAATGGATGATGACACTGTCTGGTGTTGTACTATGCAGGACAGTTTAAGATTTGATTCATGGTCTATGCTAATCTCAACTAGTAGCACATGCGGTAATACAGTTTGTCTCAACATCTCCAAATTAGAGAGTGAAAAATTAGCCAGGGTTCCTTCTCCTCCTGCATACTGTCCAGTAGCCACTTTTGGAATATGCACAACTGTTGATGCTAGGTGGGAACAGGATTGAGTTTCGTTGTAATGCAGGCTCAGGCTGACTGCCCGTTAGGCTTGGATTTTCAGAAATCAGAGAGGTGCCATGCCTTAACCAAAATAGTGCTGGGGCCCTGGAGCCAGAAGCCCTTCCCCTATTTCTGACAGATCCTACTGGGGGAGGCGGAGAGTGGGCAGGATGTGATTCACATATGGAGGAAATCCAAACCTAGCAGAGCCAGTTGAACTCAGTGCTGTGTTCAAACAGACCCAGTTTCAATGGAATTAAATGGCTTACTATTTTTAAGAGTAGACGTAAATGTCCCTAAAAAGAAGATACGGTCTGTGAAACGATCAAGCTATTGAATACAGGAGTTGGGACGTCTTGTTGAAGTTGTACAAGACATTGGTACGGCCACACTTGGAATATTGTGTACAGTTCTGGTCACCCTATTATAGAAAGGATATTTTTAAACTAAAAAGAGTGCAGAAAAGATTTACTAGGATGCTACCCAGACTTGATGGTTAGGGTTATAAGGAACAAATCATCGAAACCCTACAGTGCAGAAAAAGGCCATTTGGCCCAGCGAGTCTACACCAACTACAATCCCAGCCCCATATCTCTACATCTTTACCTGCTAATCCCTCTAATCTACACATCTCAGGATTTTAAGGGGGAATTTTTAGCATGGCCAATCAACCTAACCCGCACATCTTTGGACTGTGGGATGAAGCCGGAGCACCTGGAGGAAACCCACACAGACATGAGAAGAATGTGCAAACTCCACACAGGCGGTGACCCAAGCTGGGAATAGAACCCCGGTCCCTGGAGCTGTGAAGCAGCAGTGCTAGCTACTGTGCTACTATGCCACCCAAGCAACAAAAGAGGTTGGATAGACTGGGACTTTTTTCTCTGGAGCGTAGAAAGCTGAGAGGTGGTCTTATGGAAGTCTATAAAATAATGAGGGGCACAAATCAGCTTGATAGTCAATATCTTTTCCCAAACGTAGGGGAGTCTAAAACTAGAGGACATAGGTTTAAGGTGAGAGGGGAGACACAATTGTTTCACACAGAGGGTGGTGATTATCTGGAACACGCTGCCAGAGGTAGTAGTAGAGACGGGTACAATTTTGTCTTTTAAAAAGCACTTAGACAGTTAATGGGTAAGATGGGTATAGAGGAATATGGGACAAATGCAGGCAATTGGGATTAACTTAGGGGTTTAAAAAAAAAGAGCAGCATGGACAAGTTGGACCTGTTTCCACGCTGCAAACCTCTATGACTCTATTCAAATCCCCTGCTCTTTAAATTTAAACAGAAGTGCTTACAATTCCAATAGCTAATTGTTGACATAAGCCTGAGAACAAATATAATACTTTACTGTAATTATTGTAGCATTGATTGCTTCCACAATTCATGCTTATCACAGCGAAGGCTGTAAACTCACAGTTTAATTGACACCTCTAAGAGGTTATTAAGAAATCAGCTGGCTTTGATGTGGGGCCATGAATACAAATGTTTGTTCTTGTAAGGAATTAGGTACTTGAAAGGATTTAGATATATTGAATGGGCTTTTATCAATTAAATTATTTTTCAATCATCAATCGGTTATCAATACTTAGAATTTTATTCTATCTTGGTTCTTGAGGTTTGTCCATGGTGGATACTGCAAGTTGGTATGAAGGGGGTTGGTTGGTGAGGGGAATTGATCGGCATAAGTTGATATCGTTGGCATAAGGGCTATAAAACGGCTGTGAAGAGAGTTAAAAGAAACAATATGAGGGACCATGACGAGTAGGTCAAATGGCATAGATTGGCACAGAGGATATAAAGGACCATGGGGTTGAGTAAAAGTATATAGTTTGGCAGGAAGAAGGAGGAGGAGGAGGAGGAGGGTGGGAGTGGGGGGGTACAGTTGAGAGCTAGATGGCCCAACTGCTTTTACTGCATTGAGAAGTTCCAAGGGCACTGAGGCAGATGTTTTAAGCAACCCACCTCAGCCGCAGCTGCCTCCAGCCTATTTTTGGTGGCATTCACCCGCCCTACTCCAAAACAAATACCCAGCTGCTCTGGTGGTTTCTGTCGAGGCAGGTACACTGAACTGAGAAATTTCCCAACTCTGCCCACGCACACTGGATGTAAAAATCGAGGCTTGAGTAACTATTGTCCACATTCACAAATGAAGAATGATCATTTGATGTGGTATTGAAGTGCTGCTGGTTCCCATGCTCATATATTCTCAATGGGGAAGATCTTATCAGAATTTGGTAGAGTGTCTGTGCTGGAAGAAAAATGGAGTAAATCCCACTGGTGGCTCTGGCATAATTTCTGACCAGATCTCGAGCCTCATTGAGCCACAGTGGCCTCCCTCTGAATCACCTGTCCCAGCTCAACTTAATCGTGCCAATCATTGGGGAACGCCATATAAATGCTTCCAGCACTTGTTCCATAGCTACTACAGAGGATGGCAGCCAAGAGGCCCACACTGCATTTCTGAGGAACACAAAGCAGACTTCTTGATTGAGTGCAGCAGAGGTGTGATGCACTCTACCCCCACTCCAGGAAAAGGCTGCCCACTAAGGTTACCATTCCTGCCCGAGATGCAATGGCAGTCCTGATAAGTGCCAGCTCTGCAAAAGTGGATGGGCAGCAATGTCGCAAGAAGGTGAGCAATTTTCTTTTCTCAGCCAGGGTAAGTGATCCTCATGCAGACTTTTTCTAGACCCCCTCGCACATTCCTCGCTGTTCCACCTTCATCACCTGCACAGCCACTTTGGGCTTTCTCAATACCTAAAAAGAGGCCTTACCCCGCCATCTCCTGCAATTACAATGTTTCCCCCTACTTGCTGTCATGCCCCTCACACTCCAGTTCCCACTCAAGACCCATACCTGCCACACTTCAGTGCCATCTTAAATGTCAATACTGCCGCCTACACTCACCCTATCTGTGCCATTACAGGACAAAATAAACCATAACAAATGTGAGCAAACACGCCATATACTGGAGTTCAGAACTCTCACACCATTTGAGGAGATAGCCCTCCAGCTGACATGGAGGGAGGATGAGTCTGCCTGCACTGATTGTGAAGTGGGGACAGCAGACAAACACGAGAATCCTCAAGACACACTGTCATTCTCCAAGTTTCAAGTGAACAAATAATATCCTTTCCTTTATCCCTGTAATGCACAAATGTCACCTCCCTTCTCTTGAAGGCAAAGCAGTTGAGCAGCCTGGTCCAGCCTCACAGCCCCTGGACCCTCTGGACATGAGTAGTGTGGAGTGAGACCTCTTGGACCCCACTGTTGAAAATGCATCACAGCTGTCACCCACACCCAACACAAGGACAGATACTCACATCTCTGTGGGTTCATTAAGTAGACAGGCTTCTTGGCCTCTCTTTCTGGTGAGAACCTCACAGCTGAATGTCCACAGCAGGTGGAAACATGGATGTCCCAGGGAAAGGCACTTGGAGGGATTTCAGAGGTTAGGACTCTGCAGATGATGTGACCCTGGGTCCTTTGATTTGATTTATTATTGTCACATGTATTAGCATGCAGTGAAAAGTATTGTTTTTTTGCGTGCTATACAGACAAAACATACCATTCATAGAGAAGGAAACAAGAGAGTGCAGAATGTAGTGTTACAGTCATAGCTAGGGTGTAGAGAAAGATCAACTTAATGCAAGGTAGGTCCATTCAACTGTCTTAAGGCAGCTGGGAAGAATCGGTTTTTGAGTCGATTGGTACGTGACCTCTGACTTGTGTATCTTTTTCCCGATGGAAGAACGTGAAAGAGAGAATGTCCGGGGTGCGTGGGGCCCTTAATGATGCTGCTGCTTTGCCAAGGCAGCAGGAAGTGTAGGCAGAGTCAATGGATGGGAGAGTGGTCCCAGATCCCAGAGCCGGTGAAACTGCAAAGAGTCATGAATATTAGGAAGAGATGACAGCATCCTTCCTCTGACTGCAAGGTCGACTGGAGGAGCCCCATCACCTTCTGTACAAGGAAATGATGCTGTCACTCCAGCACAATGAAGTCAGTGAGGCGAGGGTGGTGTCCGCAGTGGGAATCTTGGCGCAGGATGTGCACTCCATGGCAAGAGATGTCCGAACCATGGTTCACCTTCATGGTGCAGGGCTTCAACTACATGGTGCAGGCACTGGTGCTAATCCAAGAGTGTCTGCATCAAAGGACAGTGGGGCTTCTGAACCTCACTCCAAACTTGACCCCAGGACCTCATGGTCACCTCCAGTACCATTCCTCTGGTGTGGCCGCCTCCCACCCAGTTTGCAGCTTGAACAAAGAAGGACATCAACTCAGCTACTGTTTGAACAGTAATCCAGCATGGAGGAAACGGGAAGCAACGCCTGCTTGGCAGCCAGCAGATCCCCTTGGGACAAAGGTGACCCATTATGAAAGGCAAGGCCTCTGAACTGCTATTCTCCCCACCCCCATAATCCCGCCACTGAATGTGACAGTGACCTCCCACCCCAGCCCTGAACTGTACTATTTTGCACCCCCGGCGATTCTCCCTGGCGCCTCTTGCATGTTGCTCTGCCCAAGAAATAATAGCCACCTTAGCGCTCACCTCCGACATCCCTCTCATAGGTGATGATGCCAGGTCCACTCTTGTGTAGAACTATTGTAAATGGTGCCGTGCAACGGCACGCTGAATATTCAGTGCAGTCTCAATATCCTGTGCAAGTGCTCACTAATGATAAGATGATGGATTCAGATGAGGTCCTTGCCCTTCCTCAGTGTGTTCCACATCACTCCGCCAGCAAGGATCATTCAAAATCGGAAAAAACAATCTCGCTGGCGAGAATCACGTTTTTCCAAATTCTTTACGATTTGAGCCCGCCCAACATTCTCACAGATAGAGAGTGGGCTCAAGATCCCACTCAATATCTATCAATTCCTTTGGAAAGAGGCAGTTGACAGGAAAAGGACATGATTATTCATGTTCAAAACACTAATACCATAACCAATTTTCACTGCTTCTCTTTTTAAATTCACAGAGGCGCCACTAGAAGTTAAAATCAACCAAAGGTGTTGCTGCCAGTATTTAAAAACTGGAATAAGTCCAATTGACCAGAGGGGAACACTGATCAGCTGTAACCGATCACCATGTCAAATCTGGGAGTTAAGTTTTATAAATGCAGGAGACTCACACATTGCCAAGATGACAGCAACACGAATGATGTCATGAAACAACATGCAACATACAAGTATTCCACAAATGGAAAGCAGTGTCGTAGGTAATGCAAAGAGTAATTGCCCTGTCAGTTACTTACGGCCAGACATTTCGAAGGAATCTTCACGAGGAGTGTGCCTTTCAATGCCAACAAAGGGGTTGTGCACCACTTGTGGGCACTGTCCATAAATCTATAGGTTAATTATAATATTGGCCTTTAATAATGTCTAGCACCTGAAGGCATTTCTAGTCCACACTGATAGAATGAAACAGATTTTCATCGCTAGAGAGTTAGTGCCGCAGAACTTAGTTCATTATAATCCAGTTCCCACTGGACACAGTTTCTGGTTTGATAATCCTTCTCAATTTCAAATGAACACACAAAAATAAGACTCAAAGGGGACTTTTTGCTGCCAGAGGAGGGACAGTTCACTGTAAAAAATCTCACCGACTCAGACACATGGCTATTCCAATCAGAACTGCCTGTCTTGCTGCTAAGTACATATTAATGGTAGGGTCTTGCTTCCCCAGTGCAGCTGTCTAAGGAACAGCAGGTGTTAAATACATTAAAATATTTATCATGTCTAAAGAAAAAGGGGAAAAGAAACAAACACTACTAGTGTGGGGGAGAAGGCATGTCTCCTGTTCCAAAGGGAGGCCCTCTCAGGCCAATACCCCGCTCTGCATGGTGCCCTCAACCACCATATCTGACACCCTATGTCCCCTCGGTGGGGTGGGGGGTCCCAGGCTCTTCACAAAGCTCCAAACTTATCTCTGTGTCTGCTTCCATGGTTCCTTGTTGTTGGGAACTGCCTGAAATCACAGCAATCACCATTCTTCCAGTGGTGCTGCTGTGATGAGAAAACTAGAAGACATGATAGCTATTAAATTGGTGCAGGACAATCTGATCGCACCCCCCCCCCCACTCCACCCCCACCTTTGAAATTGGGGGTGGGAGGGCACGGAAAGGACGCTGTTTCCACATTGGATTCCAACCACAGAATCAAAAATGGTAACAGCATACAAGGAGATCATTTTGCCTGTTACATCTGTGCCAGCACTCTAAGAACAACTCAGCTAGTCACACTCCCCACCATTACTCTGAAGCCCTGAATTTATTTTCTCTTCAGGTACTTTTGTAATCTTCTTTTATAAGCTATGATTGATTCTGCCTCCATCGCCCTCTCAGGCAAGCCATTCCAGATTCTAACCACTAACTGTGTTAAGAAGCTTTTCCTCACGTCACTGTTGGTTATTTTGCCCTCTAACTTACGTCAGAAAATGAAAATCTTCCATGTGCTACAATCCTGGATCAGATCCCAATTGTTTGGTACAATTGGATAGGAATCAGCAATTTTTGGTTTAAAATAGAGATGCATGGTATTTACTAAGCCATTAGGTTCCATGGTTTTTAAACAAATAAAATAAACCACTATACAAAGTAATAAAAGTAAAAAACAATATCTATCTTGTATTCTAGCATTCAGAATCAACATGAGGTACATGTAAACTAACAGGCAAACTGTTGTCGAAAGCACCACACTGCACAATACATAGCAGATGTGATCAAGATGGATCCCATGGATTTCTCAGCAATCTACCCAGTTATCAGTATCCACTTCACAATCTCATTAAAACTCTAACTCCCTTATAAGGAATTGCAAGACTTCACTCTTCCCTTTCAAAACCACGAGTTCTCGCCTAAAGTCATTCTTACACGGTCTGCCTTAACAACTGTTCACCTCCCAGGGTTTTAATCTCATCTTCTGAGACCACTTTCCCATGGATTCCTGAATCTGCACTCCAGCAGCAACTCCCAAGTAAAACTCCACCTATTCAGGAATGCCAAGCAAACACCACTCCTCCAAAAAGCTTACCTTTGCCCCAGCAGTCTGAAGCATGGAATCATCAGCCTTTTCAGTTCTCTAGGGCCAACACCTCATTATTTGGAACCTATCACCTGCAGCACTTTTATCACTTGGGATCCCTTTCTTTGCCCCTCTCCCCTGTGGCTCCTCCTGATGATCTCCTCTTCTCAGTGATTCCTTCCCCAGTTTTCTCTATATCTCTCTTTGGACCTCTGCCTGTCCCCAAAGCCAGATTCCCTCCCCCTTTACCTTGCTGGCACTCTTCTTATCATGTTGCCCCACTCCTGGGTCCCATCATTGGGCTTTCATGTCCCCCCCCGCCCCCACCATACAAATAGCTTGGGTACTTGTCCCAACCAAAGAACTCACAGCACGTAACTGTGCATGTGCAATCTGCTCCCAATTTGCACGAACGGTAACTCCCGAGCCATGTTAAAATTATTTATTTACAGATGCAATTAGGACGTAGAACAGTGCGGGCAAATCTTGTTTTGTCTATAACTATGATGGTAAAGCAGTGGAGTGAGAGCCAGAGGAACAGCCAGAACAAACTGAATGGCCTCCTTACATGCAATGCTATTGTCTGATTCTATGTTCTAAAAGTGGGACAAACTCATATCATCATTAAACTAATGACTAGTATTAGTGCATCGATGGGCTGCAAGAAATTAATTGCTTTTTCATTCAATGGTATCTGTTGTTCCATGATAATTTCAAAAATTGTCTCATTGCAGGTTGTTGTATGGACAGTTTCACGACTGGTATCTTTTAAATGAAACTATTCTAAATGAAACTAGTTGAAAATTCCACTACTCAAACTGTTCAAAAAAACACATGGCGCAAAATTGCGACAGATTCCGCCTGTCCACCATCATCTCCGTGGAAAAATAAAAGCTACTCTACAAGCTGTCAAATTCTCATGCTGCGAAGCTTGGTTGATTTGAATTTTTTTGCAAGCAAGAAATTTTCAACGGCAAAGGGGCTTGCGAGTGCTTTTACATTTAGTGTGGGAGCAAAAAAAAAGACCACAAGAGCCACATAAGAGTTGAAACATACATTAGTGCCAGAATTTGTTTTCTCACTTGGGTTTAGTTCTCCTTTCAGCTTAATATCTGTGCCATTATTTCAAAAAAGTGAATAAATCTGTTTCTTTTCCAATTCCTGTCTCTATTTGCAAATATTAAGTCAAATATGAACACCTTTAGTTCAAGATTATGTACCAGGTTCAAAACGAATTGTGGCGGCAACCGTTCATTGAAATTTAGGAACATAAATATAAAAATTCCCATTAAATCCTACCTGTTCCAGATGGGCATAACTTATGTCAAGTAGATAGACACACAATTTTCAACAGGCAAAGTTACTGCTTTTTCAAATCACTGTCTTGCATTATTAAATCCAGTAATTCTGACCACATATTCATCCCAGGGACAGACATCAGCATTTATACTTGGTCCTAAAATTTTTCTGCCGCTTCTGGGCAGTCTTATTATGATCCTCCTGTAATAATAGCACAAAGCAGTTCATGACCTTACAACACAGCAGTTCCACAATACTCTACAAAGTCAATAAGGTCTCATTTGTTGGATCAATATAATGCCAGGTTTTTGTCAGGAGGTAGACTTCTTGCTGTGGCAATCTTGTTCAATCCTACGGCAAACTGCTGTGGCTGCATATGGCTTGCAAAGGATTGGGCTGTCTTTCATTCTTCTGTTACACTGTGCTGAAATTGCTGCATTAATCCCCATGTAAAATAACATTATTTAAAACCTTTGGTTAAAATTAAGCAAACAAACTGCATCTCTGCATTCCCCCTCTCATCACTGCGCAACGATGATCAGATAAACATAAAACCAACAGAAATATTACAATTCCCGTAGACAGACACCAAAAATTATAACACAGCATGACCCTTAATGCTCACTCATTGTTCTGAGGAAGGTATAATGTAGCACAAAAGAACCAGGAGTATTAAGGTTTTCTGCAGACAGGCAAGGTCAGTCTCATTGCTTAAAAGAAACCCGAGCAAACTCACATGTACAATCGTCAGGAAAGAAATGTAACATGTTATTTGGTCCATTCTTTTGAGATTGCACAATAGAGCCAGGAGCAAAATTAAGACAGGCCTATATTGGGCCAGCACTGAGCCCAATTAGGTGCACCAAAGTGGCACTGATCTTCACCTACAGTTATGAATCGCCATTTTAAATTAATATATATCATGTGCAAGAAACTGAACTCCAATATCTGAGCTAATAAATGATAAAAGATTGTATAGTATAACAAAATAGTAACAATGTTTTAATGTATATAATGATGACTTTCATTTTTGTAGTTAAAAATTAATAAAGTGATGGTGCAAAGCAATGGTCACAATGCTATACGTTCTAATGACATCTATCAGGTCACATCTCAGCCTTCACTTTTCTCGAGAAAAGGGCCTCGGCTAGTTAAATCTTTCTTGATTTTACTTCTGGCAACATCTCAGTAAACCATCTTTACACATCCTCCAGTGGTTTTTATATCCTTCTCATTATATCAGCAGAACTATTTATCATGTTCTAAGTATGATCTGACCAAGATTCTTTACAAGTCTACAATAACATATTTGCTTCTGAAGTTTACTCCCCTAAAAATGAACTCATCCTTTGTTTGAGTTCTTTGTAGCTACGTTAACTTGCACTTACTTTTAATGATTTTTTCAATTTGTGTCCCAGATTCCTGACTGCATACAGATATTATTTTCCAAGGAATCAATGGCTTCTTATTCCTTCTTCCAAAATGTACCACCTTCCATACAAATTTAATTTGCTATTTACATTGGTATCTGCAAATTTGTTAATGCCTTCCCATGTCATCATAGAAACCCTACAGTGCAGAAAGAGGCCATTTGGCCAATCGAGTCTGCACCGGCCACGATCCCACCCAGGCCCTACCCCCATATTCTGACATATTTACCCACTAATCCCTCTAACCTACATATCTCAGGACACTAAGGGGAAATTTTAGCATGGCCAATTAACCTAACCTGCACATCTTTGGACATTGGGAGGAAACCCACGCAGACACGAGGAGAATGTGCAAACTCCACACAGGCAGTGACCCAAGCCGGGACTTGAACGCAGGTCTCTGGAGCTGTGAAGGAGCAGTGCTAACCACCGTGCTACCACGCCGCCCACACGTTTTGTTAAGAGTTTTCCTCAGTATGTCCCCGTTTGATAGTCTCTGTAAATTTTGATATTGTACGTCCAATTTCATATCCAATCATTGATGTAAATAGTTAATGACAGCAGTCCCTGCATCTATCCCTGAACACCACCACTTTGCAGCATCTGCCAGTGTGAGTAAAAACCTCATGAAATACCTTACAGAACATAAAATTCATTTACAACAGACCAAGAATATGGGTGGTACATTATATGCTCATCAATATACGAACAAGAATATTATGATGATGTGCAAATAATAAAAAGTACATGTTTCATTCTTGGTGCCCTGGCACTGACAGATGTAAGGAATGCTTGTGAGTTATTTATGTCCAGCACCTTGGGTGAAATCAAAAGGTAAAAGAGTGATTTCATGAAAGCTTACAGCAATGCAAAAGTGACAGCACGGATGCTTCTGAAAAATCTGTTGGACTGAAATTGCAAGCCCATGAAGACTAATAAAACACTTAGTGAATCTTTATTTCCTGCTTGCCAACGAGCTCCCACAACCCTCACCCACACAAATATCTGAGGCATCCCAGCAGCATTGTAAATTGTGCAGGTACTCATACACCATAGGTGAATGTCCCTCTCCCTAGGGCCATGGATGCATCCAGGAAGTTCTGCCCCACCCAGAACTGCACATTAAAAGATCCTCTGGTATATTTGAGCTCTATCAGTTTTACCATGATATAATCATCATAGCATTCAAATACTTTGAAACACAAAACATGTTATAGTATTGCAAGCTGCAGTTCTAGTTATTGCTATTTCATTAGTTATCTGTTACACTAGTTGATACTGACTAGTGGTGATAATAATGTGTGGGAACAACGGAAGAATTGTTTGACACAAGATAGAACATAGATTTGTCAAGCAATGGCATGAATCAGGTGTCTCCTATTTGGCACCCATTTAGTTGCTAAGCATCAAGAGTGCTATCCAAGACACACCAGGAAAATAATAGCAAGCCTCCCTCATTTGCATAACGTTGATATCTTAACAAATCTTTACACAATTTGAGCATTGGCTTTCAGCATTGTCAATACTTATGGCTCACATTGCAGACATCAATACATTGATGCATAGTGGGCATTAGATCTCTGCATGTGTTAGCAATGCCATTGCATTATTAACCCTATAAATATAGGCTTTATATTTTACTTATTTCAATGTCAGTGGCCAGAATTTTACCGCCCCACCTGCCACGGGAAGCAGACAATGGGAAGGTGTGGGATATTATGGTTTCAGGCCGAGTGAGACCATAAAATTCCACCCAGCTTCAAAATGAAATCAACTCAATTTCCCTGTAACACCCTATAAAAAGTGCTAAGGATAATATCCAATTATTTCTGATCGATAAGGGAATTAAGGGTTATGGAGAGTAGGCGGGTAAGTGGAACTGATCTACTTCAGATCAGCCATGATCTTACTGAATAGTAGGACAGGCTCGAAGGGCTCGATGGCCTACTCCTGCTCCTATTTCTTACGTTCTTGAAATTTCCTCTTTTAACTGAAACGCTAAATAATGTCCTCAAATGCACAAAGAATCCAAAATTACCATACATTGCTTTCAACGTGAAAAGCTCATTCCCAGAATTATATGACAATTTAGCTCCCATACCTGATTCAAACTTGCATCTTCCAAATCATGCTGTTAAAAGTGATCAGGATATTGGTTATTTTTGCTTTATACGGTATTGTTGTTAATTCTCTTCCGGCACCTAACAGTGCATAAGGCAGACTTTCATATGTTCCCATACTGAAGTAATGCTCCCTAGGAACAGATCACTCGCCAGAGAGTCATGACTGCACCACTCCTGCCCACTGATTTTCTTTTACTCTGAGAGACTCAAGGTCTGGAGTGAAAACTGGACTGTGCAGCTGGAGAGATACACCCTGGATTTCAGGCAGAACCTGATATTTTGAAAAAATATGGGAAAATTCCACCCAACATATTTACTATTTAAAATATCAGGAAAATGATGAAAAATTGTTTGCAATCAGGAACAAAACTTTTAGATGTGCAACAGAAGAGCTGAAGAGCTTAAAGTGAGAAAAAATCTGTGATAGAATCAACACTCAATAAAAGCAACTGCATGTGACTGCTGCTGATAAAGGAATAAACACATTTAATTCACATTACCTTACACATGGTAATGAAAAGATTTGCAAGTCATTGCTTTGTTTTGTTGCCAATAAGATGAGAAATTACCCTTCACTCTCTGGCTCGAGCACATTCTTCCAGCGTTTGCCAGCTCTTGTACAGGCTCTAGAACTTGACTTACTATGAACATCTCTATTGCCTGAATGTTACAAGAACTATTTTGGGAACAGACTTACTTCCATCTCAGAGTAAACCATTTCTTTTCACAAAGTCACATTGAAACTTTAATTTGGTAGTCAAATTTGCTGATCGCTACAATTAACTGGTGTTGTAAAAGTTAGGTCACGATGATATGAAAAAAATCAAAGTCTATGCATCAAAACTTTATTCTTTTCACTATTTCTAAAAATTTGATGTTTATACTTAATTAAAACAGATGGCTACAAGTCACATGACCCACAGGATTGGCCTTTTGTTCTGGAAGCTACCAACAGAAATTACAAGAATAAAATAATCCACCACTCATCATCATAAAAATTTCATACCTTATTGTAAGAACATTAAAATCATGGGACCAGAGGAATCACAAGTTGAAACTCATTATTCCTATAGAGCTATTAAAGACCCACTTCACACCTGGGACTGTCAAAAGGGGACCAGTGGGGGGACAAAGGGTGTCATTTGCATCTTGATAAGCTTACCCCCTTCTAATGGAGTCTGTGGGTCTGCCAGGCACAAATATCCCAATATGGTTAGGACACTGTCAGTCCTAAAATCATTGCCAGCTCCAAGCACTAGACAGACATCCCTTTTGAAATCATATTGGATAAAGATGGTCACGTGACTCAAGTGACCATTCTGAAATCTCCAGATTTCTTTAAGAGCTGAGACATTCTCAGGTTGCTGTTTAAACACCAATTGAAAGGACTCCAGCAGTCCAACTCAGCAAGCAGTGGTTACCATCTCTCAAATCTTCAAAAGGTCTGTTTGATCATCACTGACCAAGCAGACTAAGCACGAAACTCCATCTTGTGTTATCTCCAACCAGAAACCTATTTGAACTGAACTCTACCATAAAGGACTTTGATAGAATCCACAGAATCCCTGCAGTGCAGAAGGAATCCATTTGGCCCATTGGGTCTGCGCCGAGAGAGCATTCTACCCAGGCCTTATCCCCATAACCCCATGTATTTACTCTACTAATCCCGCTTTCCTGCACATCTTGGGACATTAGGGGACAATTCAGCATGGTCAATCCATTTAACCTACACATTTTGGACTGTGGGAGAAAACTGGGACACCTGAAGGAAACCTATGCAGGCATGGGGAGAATCAGCCAAGGTCAGAATTGATCCCAGGTCTCTGGTGCTATGAAGCAGCAGTGCTAACCACTGTGCCATCATACTGCCCGTGCTTTGATTTCTGTGATTCATTTACATTTTTCTATTCAATCATGTGGCATGGGCTTCACTGGCTGACCAGCATTTATTACCAGCCAAAGTTGTGAATCCTCCTCTTTTCTATCTCCCCTTACAGCATATGTACATGTCCATGTGTGTGTGCACGCGTGTGTGAAGTTGTGAAAACTTTATATTTATAGCGCATTAAAATTATATATATCAAAGCTTCTTATTCATTAAATCATAGACTGATACTGCATCGGAAGCCAACTTATCTATTGTGCCTGAGCCAGCTCTTTGTTAGACTATTCAACTAGTCAGCAAAGAAAATTGCAGCACAGGAACAGGCCCTTTGGCCCTCCAACCCTGCACCGATCATATTGCCCGTCTGAACTAAAACCTTCCGGGGATCATATCCCTCCATTGCCATCCTATTCCTGTATTTGTCAAGATGCCCTTTAAAAGTCACTATCGTATCTGCTTCCACTACCTCCCCCGAGTTCCATGCACCCACCACCTTCTGCATAAAAAACTTGCCTCGTACAACTCCTTCAAATCTTGCCCCTCGCATCTTAAACCTATGCCCCGTAGAAATTGACACTTCAACCCTGGGAAAAAGCTTCTGACTATCCACTCTGTCCATACCTCTCATAATCTTGTAGACTTCTACCAGGATTGAATAGTCTTATTACTATTTGTTGCACTGAAATGGTGTGAGTGAATACAAGTCACAAAAGTGTAAGACTTCATTCCAAGCATACAATCTTATTGTCATGGATCTACCTCGTAACAGTAGTAACAAGAATTTAACAAGGCACGATAGGATTCGATCCGCAACAGGTAGAAATCTGCCGAGCGACAACAGTAGCCAGCATTCAAAAGATGTGATTTTCTCAGTAATGAGACTACCAGGCATCTAGACAGTACCAGGTGTAAATCACCCTATTAGTAGGAAACAGCTTATCTAGATGACTGAGAGATCAGTGGAGGTATACACATGCTAATTTCTAGAATCAAGGAATTTGAAAGATGCAGACAGCCAAACACACAGAATCAAGAATCAAAGAGAAAAAATGGTACAATTGCCAGCACCCTCAGAAGCAGGCAGACAAGCTTACATCTAGCAGTCAAGAGGCCAGTTTAAATCTAATAGCCGGAAAGGCCTGTCCACAGAAGGTTCAGCCTCCATCTAAGTCTTAGAGCCAAAGCAGTGCAGAAACCTTTATAAAGGCAGTTTAAATATCTTTGTTGGACCATGAAAAGACATTTTCCCATACTTAATCCTCAGCCTTGTACAGTATGGTAAGATTTGATCTGATTTATTATTGTCATATGTATTAACATATAGTGAAAAGCGTTGTTTCTTGCACACTAAACAGACAAAACGTACCATTGACAGAGAAGGAAACGAGAGTGCAAAATGTAGTGTTACAGTCATAGCTAGGGTGTAGAGAAAGATCAACTTAATGCAAGGTAAGTCTATTCAAAATTCTGACAGCAGCAGGGAAGAAGCTGTTCTTGAATCAGTTAGTACAAGACCTCAGACATTTATATTTTTTTTCCAAAGGAAGAAGTTGGAAGAAAGAATGTCTACAATGCGTGGGGTCCTTAATTATGCTGGCTGCTTTGCCGAGGCAACGGGAAGTGTAGACAGAGTCAATGGATGGGAGGCTGGTTTGTGTGACAGATTGGGCAACATTCACGACTTTTTGTAGTTCCTTGCGGTCTTAGAACAAAGAACAATACACAGCACGGGAAACAGGCCCTTTGGCCCAACGAGCCCGTGCCCGAGCAGGAACCATACCAAGCTATACAACCAGAAAGAATGCTTTCTATGGTGTGTCTGTAAAAGTTGGTGGGAGTCGTAGCTGACATGCCAAATTTCCTTAGCCTCCTGAGAACCAAGCATAAGCTGGACGCAATTTACAGATTTATTTTAATTTGGATGTCGCTTTGGAAGAAAGAAGGCGGAAGACGGATCATTGATATATTTTGCAACAAGGGCTAATTTCTACAGAAACTGTGTTTGTGTTTAATAATTCACATATTTATTTGTTTTAGAAAACTGTAGTCCTGTTTGTGTGTATTTGTCTTCTTTAACTTAATAAACAGTCTTTAATAATTATTACATGAAGACTGACCTGGTTCATCTCACTGGGGTTTCACGTGATTCCTCACACCTTTCTAAAAACAAAATTATATATCACCATAAACAGGTGTTTCAAAGCAGGACACCGTCACAGATAAACCAGCGTGGTTTATGACACTTACGAAAACAGGAGCTAAAATCAGGAAACTGACCATAGATGTCACTATTCCAAACCCAGGTTTGTCACAAATCTGACTCCCTTTGTAAATAACTCTGTACTGGAAATGAGATCTTTTGAGCGTGACAATGTCTGAAAAATGATACACAAATAAAATAAATCTTAAAACCCCTAACTGATAATTTATTGAAATTCGCATAAGCTCACACTGCAAATCAGATAGCAGCTTATAAGAATATCTGTCTGACCTACCACTTTCCCAGTTGAGTCTAAAAGAGAGATAGCTCTGAACTCATAAATTTCTCTTGAAAATTAAAATAAGCTGTGCAGCTGATGCATGCAAAGTGGTAAAAGTTGGGAACTGATCACGCACAATTGAATATTTCCAAAGATGCAACAGAATTGATCCCCGCTTGCATGAAGTGCTCCAGTGAACAACTCTTACTGATGGATTCTCAAGTGTGCAAATGCAGCATACAATTAATCTACAAGAGATGAAAAATCCATAAAAAAGTACTGTACATACCCTCTCCCTGTTAAAATACAACACCAAAATTCTGGTGCTAAACTAAAACTATTTCATTTGAAACTGTTGTATAATGAACAGGTGGGCTTTATCTGTGAGAGACACTTGGTAGATAGTATGTATTATCTTCTCAGCAGCTTGAGCAATGATTATCAGTCACAAACTTTCTCTTGTCCAGTCCTGGGATATCTAAACATATTTGGTAGAGTGAAGTGGGCTATTGAAAGGAATTCACTTAAGGGAAAACTTAGTCAAGTGAATCAACTTCTTCAACTCAAGCTATGCATCCACCATAAACTTAAAAAGCTCAACTTCTCCATCCTTAAGTGTGAAAAAGAGCTCCCCCTCTTTGCTGTAACTACAAAACTATTTGTATTAGAAATCTCCATCAATCTGGCGTTAGTGGAGTATGAGCTCATTACATTATTTTACTCACGTCCTGCCATATATTTGCAATCTTCACACCCAAATCAAAAACATCGCCCACTGTACTAAAGTTTTCGGCACAGCCTACAAAGACAAAGGGGCTGAGTGGTCATTCTTGATTGAAACACTATGAAGTATGACAAAAATGCAACTTCATCCATGATTCCTCTGGCTGTCACTGTGTTTTTACATGACAGTTCTAAAACGCCTTACTCAAAATGAAGGTGGCACCATGGATGAGAGGTGTGATTTATTGTCAATGTATGTTAACACATTATTGTAATAATTAAGAAACACTGCACTAAGAAAGATGTCTTGTTTTTGGCCACAAGCAAATCAATTAAGTTTGAACCCAGTGTAAATGAAATGTGTCAAAAATCTGATGCAGGTAGAAATTATGTGAATTTTTGTGAAAATCTAGACATTGTATATTTGTAATCATTGTCAAAATGTTTGTTCTTGCCTGTGTGACTATTGGTTGTCCAGTATTGTCCAGTGTGGTATTGTCCAGATGAACATATTATCTGACCAAGAGATGCCACGAGTAGTATAGAAAATTTTACACAAGAGCAGTTTGTTTTGTCTTTCTGTACAGGTAGATTAGGCTGTAAAGCTATTCATATCCAACTCTTATAAACAATGGATCTCTTTTTGCTGAGTAACAAGATTATGGGGACGCTTCTCCCAACCCGCTGTGGTGCTTTTGCAGCACAGTGGGCCGGGAGACTCAAGCAGACGTCATTTTGTGGACATCCCACTGGGGGCCACGGCCTCTGTGAGTCACTGGCAGCCGGATTTCCAATGGTATCAGCTCCGTGCCAGAAATCGGTGCGGAGATGAATAAATTACGGTAATCCTCATTTTAATATTACTTATATCTAATTAGCAGGCCTGGAGACTTCAATCCCAGGTTTGTTAGCATCTCCACCAATTCCCCATCTGGAGTGTTTCACCCCTGTGGGGTTTAGTCTTGGTGGCCCAACCCCACTACAGAGAAGAAGGGGTCATCGAGGCTCCCCCTCCCCAGGGGGTCTGGGTTAAGGGGAGTGCCCCCTGGGCATTGTCAGCCTGGGCCTGCTAGCACTGCCCAAGGGTCAAGTGGCAATGCCCAGGACCATTTTGGCATTGCCCACCTGGCATCAGGCAGTGCCAAGGGGGTGGGGTAATAAGGGCAGGGCCTAATTGGGGGGGGGGGGGGGTCCCACTGATATTGCAGAGGGATCACGAGCAGAGGGAGGAAGGGAGGCCAGCAATTGGGATTGATGGGGATATCAGGAGATTGGGGCTGCGGCGTGGTGGTTCCAAGCTGGCCTGGATATGTTCCAGGGGTAGTCATGATGTGGATATGCCGGCGTTGGACTGGGGTAAACACAGTAAAAAGTCTGACAACACCAGGTTTAAGTCCAACCGATTTATTTGATAGTAAACTTGCTAGCTTTCGAGGTTTCCCCTCATTCACCTGAAGAAGAGGGAAACCTCGAAAGCTAGTGAGTTTACCATCAAATAAATCGGTTGGACTTAAACCTGGTGCTGTCAGACTTTTTACTATGTTCCGGGGGGTCAGCAATTGAGCTGGTCAGTGATCAGGAGGCTGGTAATGCGAGGCCACTGCACATGCACCAATCCCGGTGCTAACAGATCGTCACATGCGCAGTGGCCCCCTCAGTATTTTGCTGCTGGCCTCTCCAGCAGGAGTAGGTCCTGCCCATTGATTTTCTGCGTGAATCATCTGCGTGGACTCTGTGATGCAGAACGTGGGAGATAAATTTTGAAAATCCTGCTGAAAAAGATCAGTGGGATTTACTCCGGTTTTAATGTGAATTTGAATCTTAGAAGTTTTTGAGAGAATTGGCCCCTACATCTGATTTGATTTGATTTATTATTGCCTCATGTATTAGCATTCAGTGAAAAGTATTGTTTCTTGCATGCTATACAGACAAAGCATACCGTATATAGAGAAGGAAATGAGAGAGTACGGAACGTAGTGTTACATTCATAGCTAGGATATAGAGAAAGATCAACTTGATGTGAGTTAGGTCCATTCAAAAGTCTGATGGCAGCAGGGAAGAAGCTGTTCTTGAGTCAGTTGGTTTGTCTTCATACTTTTGTATCTTTTTCCCATTGGAAGCGAGTATGTTCAGAATCGGTCCTTAATTACGCCGGCTGCTTTTCCGAGGCAGCATGAAGTGTAGACAGTGTCATTGGGTGGGAGGTTGGTTTGAGTGATGGACTGGGCTTCATTCACAAACCTTTGTAATTTGTTATGGTCTCAGACAGAGAAGAAGCTGTATCAAGCTGTGATGTAACAAGAAAGAATATTTTCTATGGTGCATCTCCAAAAGTTGGTGAGAGTCATATCAGACATACCAAATTTCCTTAGTCTTTTGAAAAGTAGAGGTGTTGATGGGCTTTCTTAATGATAGCATCAACATGGAGGGACCAGGACAGGTTGTTGGTGATCTGGACACCTAAAAACTTGAAGCTTTCAACCAAATCTATTTCATCCCTATTGATCAAGACAGGGCCATGTCCTCCATTACACTTTTCCTTTCTTCTGTTGACATTGAGGGAGAGATTATTGTCGTTAAACCAGTTTACCAGACTCTCTCTCTCTCTTTCCTGTACTCTGTTTCATCACTGTTTGAGATCCAACCCATTACAGCAGTGTCATCAGCAAACTTAAAAATCAAATTGGAGGGGAATTTGGCCACAGTCATAGGTGTATAAGGAGTACAGTAAGGGGCTCAGTGCCAAGCCTTGTGGGGCATGAGTATCGAGGATGATCGTGGAGCAGGTGTTGTTGTCTATCCTTACTGATTGCAGTCTGTGGTCTTGGAAGTTCAGTATCCAGTCGCAGAGACAGGAGCCGAGCCCAAGGCTATGGAGTTTTGAGATGAGTTTAGGAACAATGGTGTTGAAAGGTGAACTACAGTCGATAAATAGAAGTTTGACAGAGGTGACTTTGTTATCTAGGAGTTTCAGGGTTCAGTGCAAGACCAGCGAGATGGTGTGTGCTGTAGACCTGTTGCAGTGGTAGGAGAACTGTAGTGGATCTAGGCAATCTAGGGAGGCTGGAATTGATCTGTGCCAGGACTAATCCTTCAAAGCACTTCATAATGATGAATCTCAGAGCTACTGGATGATAGTCATTAAGGCACACTGCCCTGCTTTTTTTGGTACCAGGATGATGGTCGTCTTCTTGAAGCAGATAGGGACCTCAGATGAAGATGTTGAAGATGCCTGCGAATATCCCTGCCAGTTGGTCCATGCAGGATTGGAGTGCTTATCCAGGTCCCCAATTCGGGTTACTTGCTTTCCGTGGGTTGACCTTCAAGAACACTGCTCTGACATCTGCAGTGGGGGCCTCGGACACAAGTTCTTCAGAGGCTTCCAGGGTGGAAGGCATATTCTCATTGACCTCTTGCTCAAAACAGGCATAGAATGCTCATCAGGAAGGGGTGCATTGGTATCGGTGATTTTACATTACTTTACATGGTATAGTGCTGGAAGACTGGAGGATAGCACATGTTGTCCCCTTGTTCAAGAAGAGGAGTAGAGACCATCCTGGGAATTATAGACCCGTGAGCCTTACTTCTGTTGTGGGCAAAGTTTTGGAAAGAATTATAAGGAATAGGATTTATAATCATCTAGAGAGAAATAAATTGATTAGGGATAGTCAACATGGTTTTGTGAAGGGTAGATCGTGCCTCACAAACCTTATCGAGTTTTTTGAAAAGGTGACCAAAGAGGTGGATAAGGGTAAGGCAATTGAGGTGGTGTATATGGATTTTAGTAAAGTGTTTGATAAGGTTCCCCATGGTAGGCTACTGCAGAAAATGCAGATGCATGGGATTGAGGGTGATTTAGCAGTTTGGATCAGGAATTGGCTAGCTGATAGATTACAGAGGGTGGTGGTTGATGGGAAATATTCAACCTGGAGTTCAGGTACAAGCGGTGTACCTCAAGGATCTGTTTTGGGGCCACTGTTGTTTGTCATTTTTATAAATGACCTAGATGAGGATGTAGAAGGATGTGTTAGTAAATTTGCTGACAACACCAAAGTCGGAAGAGTTGTAGACAGTGAGGATGGATGTTACAGTTTGCAGAGGGACATAGATAAGCTGCAGAGCTGGGCCAAGAGGTGGCAAATGGAGTTTAATACGCAAAAGTGTGAGGTGATTCACTTTAGTAAGAATAACAGGAATACAGAATATAGGGCTAATGGAAGGACTTTTAGTAGTGTTGACGAGCAGAGAGATCTCGGGGTACATGTGCATAACTCCCTGAAAGTTGGCACCCAGGTTGATAAGGTTGTTAAGAAGGCATACGGTGTGTTAGCTTTTATTGGTAGAGGGATTGAATTTCGTAGCCGTGAGGCCATGTTGCAACTGTACAAAACTCTGGTACAGCCGCACTTAGAGTATTGCGTATAGTTCTGGTCGCTGCATTATAAGAAAGATGTGGAGGCATTGGAAAGGGTGCAGAGGAGGTTTACCAGGATGTTGCCTGGTATGGTGGGAAGGTCTTATGAGGAAAGGCTGAGGGACCTGAGGTTATTTTCATTAGAGAGAAGGTTACGAGGTGATCTAATTGAGGCATACAAGATGATCAGAGGGTTAGGTAGGGTGGACAGTGAGAGCCTTTTTCCTCAGATGGTGATGGCTAACATGAGGGGACATTGTTTTAAATTGAGGGGTGGTAGTTATAGGACGGATGTCAGAGGTAGGTTCTTTACTCAGGTAGTAAGGGCGTGGAATGCCCTGCCTGCAGCAGTTGTGGACTCGCCAACTTTAAGGACGTTCAAATGGTCAGTGGATAGGCATATGGATAACATTGGAATAGTTTAGGTTAGAGGGTCATTAGATTGGTTCCACTGCTTGGCACAACATCGAGGGCCGAAGGGCCTGTACTACGCTGTAATGTTCTATGTTCACCTTATAGCCTGTTACGTCCTGCAGACTTTGCCAAGGTCGGCGCAGATCTATGTGGCTAACCTGGGATTCTAGCTTAGTCTGGTACTGTCTTCTGGCATCTTTGATGGATCTTCCTAGATCATACCTGGCTTTCTGGTATAGGTCAGGGTTGCCTCAGACCTAGACTTTGGCAAGCAGTGGATATCCCTGTTCCTCCATGGTTTCTGGTTGGGAAACACACGGATTTGCTTCTTTAACACACAGTCTTTTTAACACACAGCCTTCTACACACTTACTAACGAAGTCAGTCACTGAAGTGGCATACTCATTCAGACTGGTTGCCGAGTTTTTAAATATTGACCAGCCTACTGACTCTAAGGAGATCATCCAATTCCTCAGACTGACACTGTATGACTTTCTTTATCGGAATCTCCCGTTTACTTTTGCTTGTAAGGTGGGAGCAGGAACACAGCCTTGTGATCTGATTTCTCAAAGTATGGGCAGGTGATAGTGCTGTAGGCATGTCTGATATTTGTGCAGCAGTGGTCTAGGATGTTTGGGCCTCTGGTGAAACAGAAGACGTGTTGGTGGCATCTTGTGCTTGGCCTGATTGAAGTCCCCGGCGACGATGAACAACATCTCAGTATGTTTCGTCTCAAGGCTATTTGCTGTGGTGTATATTTCTTCCAGCGCGGCCTTCATGTCCACATGAGGTGGGATGTAAACTGCTGACAGGATAACAGAGGTGAACACCCATAAAAGGTAGTAGAGGAGGCATTTTAGATATTCTAGGTCTGGGGAGCAGAAACCCACCAGTTTTGCTATGTCTAGGCTCCACGAGGTGTTGATTAGGAGGCAGAGCCCACCTCCCCTAGCCCTACCTGAAATTGCTATACGGTCCATTCGGTGGATTGAGAAGCCCTCTGGTTGTAGGGCACAATTTGGTGATGGAGTGAGCAATGTCTCCATAAAACAGAGCACATACCTGTCCCTCAGTTCTCTTCGAAAAGTGAGACTGGCTTTAAGTTCATGTTTCCACTGTAAAAGTACATCATCTCAAGTTCTGAAAAAAAGCTAGCTTAGTAAGATTAAGCCTTTGTAAACAGGTTCTGGAGTTCTTGGGAGGATTGCCCATGCCAAATTGCCCCTTTGGGTAGGTTAGGAGGATTAGCAGAGTGTATATGTTGGGTTGTGGGAGTGGGCATGGGTAAGATGCTCTATCAGAGAATTTGTGCAGACTTGATGAGCTGAATGGCCTCCTTCTGCTCTGCAGGGATTCTATGACTCTTGGACAGTATTGTTCAACAGCCAGTTATGTTGCTCGTCTCTCTGGAATCACAGAATTGCACAGCATCGAAGGAGGCATTCAGCTCATCAAGTCTGCTGTTCTTTCATAGGGTGTTTCAAGTGGTGCAATTTCTCTCTCAAGCACTGTTGAATATGTTTCCACCACCCCATCGGGCATTCCAACTCTTAACCACTTGTTGAATAAAACATTTTCATCATGTCATTCTTTTGCAAACCACCTTAAATCTAAAACCCTTTGGTTATTGACCCTGCAGCCATTGGAATCAGTCTCCATATATTTGCTGCATCTGAACCCTTCCAAACTTCTATCCAACCGTCACTTAGCTTTCTATGCTTCAAGGAGAATGAACATGGCTTCTGCAGTCCATCCAGGTAGCTGGAATCCTTTATCTCTGAAAGCATTCTACTAACTGTCTTCTGTTAAATCTTCATGCCCTTCCTAAACTTATATAAATCACTGAAATCCAATCAACCTGTTTAATCTAAAGATAAAATATTGCAGATGCCGGAATCTGAAAAAGCACAGAAAATGCTGGAGAAACTCAGCATCTGTGGAGAGAGAATAGAGCCAATGTTTCAAGTCAGAAGACCCTTCATCAGAGCTTCGTCAACCTGTTTAATCAGTCAGCCGATTGTGAATAGTATCTGGTGTGGCTAATATTTTTTTCAGTCATCAGAAAAAATATGAGCTTTGAAGGAATCCTGCATTTTATCTGGTAGCATGTTTACAGGGAACAAGAGGCCCATTCATTCAACCAGCTGGGATGATTCGAATATTGGGATGATTCCAATATTGTGCACATCCAGGATGAAGCAAAGGTCACAGAGAGAGTGCAGAGCATGAAATGGCAGCTGCTGATTCATGATTTTCTAACCTCTGCACTCTTGGGGTGCCACTCTATGTAGATAATATTTGATTACATAATCAACTTATATAAGTAAAAGGAGGATGTTATATTGAAACCTTCATCAGCACCAGATGGCCCAAAGCACTTTATATATAGCGAATGAAGCTATTCTGAAGTGTCGTCGCTGTGTCACGTACAAAATGCTGCAGCCAAATTGTGCACAGCATCCTACAAACTGCAACACGAAAATGACCAGGTAATCTATTTTTGAGATTTTTTTAAGCGATAAATATTGGTTAGGACAGTGGGGCTAACCCTCCTTTTAATCAACCCTGTCAGGCATGCGAAACAAGCCTTTCGTGACATATAAAATGCACGCCCAACTCATAACTGACAATGCCGAGGCTTTGTTTTTTTTTCACTCAGGTATAAGTTCATGGTGCAGTTTCTGAGCCACAGTGGAGTGCTGGAGGAGTCCAGGTAAAGAGGTGGTTCTGAGAGACAGCAGACCTTTCAACATCATTTAAAGATCCTCTAAACCTCATCCCTCAAACCCAACCAATTGCCATGTCACCCTAACAACCTTCTGTGTCCTCTCAAATGTCTCAAGCCATGCCCATGCCCTTTCAGATCACCCATAAACCCCCATCCCTACCACGTATCCACCATAGCCAGTCACCAGTCCTTGAGAGTCACACATTAACAAGGGGAATTCTTTTAAATGCTGGTTTTAAATACTAAACCTGCAACAATCTAATAAAACTCTTATTCAAAATCTGTTATTGATACCGCACCACTGTAGAACAAAACTTCAATCATTTAAGTGATTAAATTGTGTAAACAAAGAACCATGTACTTAAAAATCACAAAAATGTTAGGTTATGGTATTATAAACCATCTATCATTCCCCTGAACATTGGTGTCAATAGACCAACTGCTGAGCTCAGGCTATTCTAAATATTTCTGGGACTCAGCCAAGCATTCATAAAACCACAGCTATCAAAACAAACAGTAACATGACCCTGAAATTAAAGGAAATTCTGTAACATTTACATTTCAAAGCAGGCGGCAAAGGTACCAGCAATGAATGGTTCATTTTTTTAATAAGGTTCCTCACTACCATGTTTACATGGGCAAGTAGTGAAGGGCAACAAATGCTGAAAGGAAGGGACAAGCCTTCAAAGCGTGCAAGAGCACACAAAGACCATGTGCATTAGGGAATGTAATTTTCCTCCGGTCCTCATAATGGGAACCCCAGTCATGTGTGCATTTTGCATCCAAGGTTTTCTCAACATGAAAAAAAGCCACATGAAAACTGTACAAGATCAGGATGGCACAGGAAAATTGATTTCTGGAAAAAGAAACTAGGTTTCGACATTTTGCAGCTGATTCCCACCTGCATGAGGAAATGGAAATCTGCCCCAAGGGCTCAGTTCACCATTTCATCTAAGACAATGCAGTTTCTAAAACTGTTTTCTCTCAGAAGCTGAACTCATTTCAAAGGAGCTATTAATCATATTTTAATGCACTGGTGATAAAATTGGCAGAGAAATGCCAATATCACAAATAGCAATTTCTCGATTTATACTAAACCTATACCAGGGCTTCTGTAATGATTCAATGGGCACAATCACATGAGGCCCATTCAGTCCATGGTTGCTGTTGTAATAGTTGGCCTCAGTTGTGGCAACAACTATTTCAGGACAGCTAGGGAAAGGAGTGGGGAAAAATCAGCCAATGGCCATTGCACATGGATTTCGGGTGAAGACAGATTTTTGGGTCAGCTGTGATGTCTTCTGACAATCGAAATCTAAGCTCTTTATATTTAAAGAACAGAAAGTTTGGCAAAGTGTCATCGGACTGTCAGTGCTCATGAAGTGAGTCAAAGCCTTTGGGGGAGGGAGGATGGAAGAGGAGTGAAAAACATCTATTTCTAAAGCTACATCACTGAGTCATGGGTATAGAGGCTGTGAATTAAATACAGAGGAGACAACTCACATTTGACAATGAGACTGAATTTTGGAAGCAATTACTTCACTCATATAACTTTCATGATGTGGGAAAGGTAAACCAATTCCTCAGCTAAACAAACAGGATTATTATTCAATGCTGTGACCATGTGGAGTCCAGGAATTACCAGGTGAATTGCTGAATTTTTAATAAGTGGTTCCTGATTTAGGTATTTTCTCTATTCATCTCATACAATTTCAAACAACAATGACAAGAAAGCTTTCTGCTCTCTTGTTACTGGCTGTCCTTAATATAGAAGTCATCAAAGCCTCATTTTGGAATCCTCTCTGTCTCAAATGACTTCTCTTTTTATCAACTGTAAGTACATAAGCACCAAAAAAAAACTGATTGGGTTGCCAGGACCACAACAAAAGGTGTTCCTTGTGCATGTGCAATGGAGCTCACGAAGTTTTCCCAGCCCATGGATACAAAAGGGTCTTTTATCATGACTTCAAATTCAAATAAGCATAGTTTTTTTCCTCTCCAGATGAAGAGTTCTTAATTAGTTTTGTTATCTCAGCCATACTCTCATTTCCTTACGTACAAGAGTTTTTGCTCCTGGACAAAGTACCAGCTAGAGGGAAATCCAAATTAGCTAAAGTTACACCATGGCTTATGAAGTGAAAGTGCTTCTGGCTTCTCAATATACTATACTATATATAAATATTCTATTTGACACTATATTATTTGTCATGGAAAAGATGAGCTAGAAACAAGCAGGGAGCAGGCACTCTGAAGAGGTCTCGGTTTTCTTTTTCTTTTTACTGTCTCTCCCCAGTCATCGATCTCTAGCTCTTTAGTTCACGGCACGGTTAGCACTACTGTCTCACAGTGTCAAGGATGTAGGTTCAATTCCCGGCTTGGGTCACTATATGTGCGGAGTCTGCACATTGTCTGCATGGGGTCCCTCTGGGTGCTCCAGTTTCCTCCCATAGTCCAAAAGACCTGCTGGTTGGGTATATTGTCCATGTTAAATTCTCCCTCAGTGTACCCGAACAGGCGCCAGAGTGTTACAAGTGGACTTTCACAGTAACTTCATTGCAGTGTTAATTAAGCCTACTTGCCACTAATAAATAAATTTCACATGCTTCAAGTTTGGAAGATCCTCACCCAAGCACGGTTGCCTCACAGTACCAGGGACCCAGGTTCAATTCCGGCCTCGGGTCACTGTCTAAGTGGAATTTGCACATTCTTCCAATGTCTGCATGGGTTTCCTCCAGCTGCTCTGGTTTCCTCCAAAGGTGCGTGGGTTAGGTTGATTGGCTATGCTAAATTGTCCCTCGGAGTCAGGGGGACTAGCAGAGTCAATATGTGGGGTTATGGGGATTGGGCCTAGCTGGGATTGTTGTCGATGCAGGTAATGATGGATCGAAAGGCCTCATTCTACACATTAGGGATTCTGAGAGTCTAAGGCTGAATGTTTTAATCTCCTGTCCAGAAAGTGATATAATTTCATAACTCTGGAATATTCTGAACAATGGTTTCTAAATTTTCCATCGGTACTTGAAGAAATGTAAGTGGTAGATATGTGCTTGCTTAAAAACTCTGCCCAATTTAGAAAAACAATATCATTCTCAAAATTATAAAGTTGTACAGAATGTAAGTTAATTGCATAACACAAGCTGTTTTTAAAAGATATTAGTTAATGGGAGGATCTAAATAGAAATAACTGAAAGGACACATTTCATTCAAGGATTTCCCTGGCCTCTGGGATCTCTGATTAAATCACCCATTTGATTACACGGTTGTGTTTTGGGCTGAAATATGCATCAAATACTTTCAGGACAGTTTCAAAGTCTGCCGAGATCTCTTATACCCCCTATCTCAGGAGGGCATCATCAGTGATAGGTCCTATGACGCTGAGGAACAAACTAATCTGACGCTTCTGTTGTTTGGCATGCAAGCCTGATGCTGCTTAATACCTCAGCTAGTGTTATATTCACAACTCACCATGCTGGCCTTTCTGTGGACCTTTGAAATTATTAAGTGGCTATGGGAGGGGTAGTGACTGCTTAGCTGTTGTTGACAGCATTACCAATTCTCGGTGCGTGTCTAACCAAGGTATGCTGTCAGATTTTTCGTATAAAGGAATCTTCTTCCAATTTCTCACTGCGGGTGTTCTGTTGATGGCACCAAATCGTTCATTCATCCAACTTGTTAGATATGAACATACAAACAAGGAACAGGAGTAGGTGTGTTGACTTCTCGAGCCTGCCCCACCATTTAATAAGATCAAGGCTGATCTAATAGTAACCTAGAAACTGCAACCCACTATCTCCGATAACTATCATTCCTTTGCTTATCAATAAACTATCTACCTCTGCCTTTTAAAGACTCTGCTTCCACCATCTTCTCGGGAACAGCGTTCCAAAGACTCAAGTCTGAGAGAAAATAATTGTCTCATTTCAGTTTTAAATGGACAACAACTTATTTATGACCAGTGACCCCTAATTCTAGATTCGTTCACGAGAGGAAACATCCTCTCCATTGCTACCCTGTAAAGACCCCTCAAGATCCTTAACGTTTCAATCATGAAATGATTCACGAAATGACGTGGACTCAGAACCACTTCACAATGATGCAAATGTCAAATGCAATTTAATTTTATCTTCCTTATATGAGGAGCATCCGACTATGCCTGGTGGTGGCACTGTTGAGACTGAGAACTCAGCATATGGAGATTTAAAAGCTTAAACGTTTATTCATCTTTAAAATGCCACATCAGTCACTCTACTGCTCATTTCAGATTATAATGCTGTTAAATGCCTCTTTCTGTTATCTGATGCAGAGCCGCAAAGAAAAAGTCTGAGTGGCGCATAATATCACCCATTATGGGTGATTCAAACATTTAAAGTGAACCTCCAGTGAGAAATTTCCTGAAAAAATTATCGCAACCTTGTGTCTTTTTTTAATTACACTGCTTTTTGAAGTGCATCGAAGGCTGTAAAACTCTTTCAGTGTTCAGGAGACTATGAGGAAAACTTTTAACAGGTTCCCAGTGATTGTTACATATACACATTAATCCTTAAAGTGTCAAGTGACAGCATTTGTTGTGCTACTGGTTTGCCGTTCCTGATTGACAAGTGAAAGCTAAAGAAGTGCGAAAATACTACTTTTTTTTCATACAATGTGGGCATTACTGGCCAGGGCAGTATTTATCACATATCCCTAATTGCCCTTGAGAAGGAGGCAGTAAGTTGCCTACTTGAACTGCTATAGTCCATGTGGTGTAGATACACCCACAGTGTCAGTAGGGAGTTCAGGATTTTGACCAGTTTTAATGCTAGGAATCTGTAAAAGGAAGAAAGGCAGACAGAAAGAAAAAGAAAAAGAAGGAAAGGCTTGCACTTAAATAGTGCATTGCACAATGTCTGGGCATCCCAAAATACTTTCCAGCAATGAAATACTTTTTGAAGTGTAATCATTGTTGTAGTGTGTTAAACACGGCAACAAATCTGCACACAGCATGCTCTCAAACATCTACAGGAGAATGACTAGTTAATCTGATTTGTCCATTGAACTTGGTGAGACTATAAATTCCTGCCTGCGGGAAGGGCTGTAAAATTCCACATCTGGGGTATTTCCTTCTCATCTGCAGAATAATGCCACACAAACTTCTATTTCCACCTGAGAAGGCGGGTAAGGTTTCAGTTTAGTATCTTGTCCAAATGATGGTATCTCTGACAGTGTAGTACTCCTTCAGCGTCAGGCTAGATTGTTGTATTCAAGTCCTGCAATGTGATTTTTTTGGCAAGAGTGTCAATAACTGAACCACAGCTTACACTGCACGGAAGTACAATTCCTTCAAGTTGCCATCAGTTACACTAGATAGTATTACGATATCACAACAAAATACTTAGAGTGTTCAGTAAAGATTAACGACATGGAGTTTTGTCATCCTGTAATTTCATAGAGTCATAGAGATTTACAGCATGGAAATGGGACCTTCAGCCCAACTTGAACATGCTGTCCAGTTTTTACCATTAAGTTGGTCCCAATTGCCCAGATTTGGCCCATGTCCCTCAATACCAATCTTACCCATGTAACTGTCCAAATGCTTTTTAAAAGACAAAATTGTACCTGTCTCTACCTCTGTTGGCTTGCTCCAGTCACTCACTAGCCTCTGTGAAAAATTTACCTCTCTGGATCCTTTTGTATATCTTTCCTGTCACCTTAAACCTATGCCCTCTGGTTTTAGACTTTCTTACCTGTGGGAAAATATGTTGGCTATCTAATGGATCTATGCCCCTCATTATTTTATAGACCTCTACAAAATCATCCCTAAGCCTCCTATGCTCCAAGAAAAAAGTCACAGCTATCCAGTCTCTCCTTTTATCTCAAATCCTCAAGTCCCAATGGCCTCCTAGCAAATTGT
Organism: Carcharhinus amblyrhynchos; assembly: GCF_965287045.1. Lineage (NCBI taxonomy): Eukaryota > Metazoa > Chordata > Chondrichthyes > Carcharhiniformes > Carcharhinidae > Carcharhinus > Carcharhinus amblyrhynchos. The sequence goes on from NC_137331.1 coordinate 20,441,020, forward strand.
TCCTGCACTTTTTCTAGTTTAATAATAGGATGGCCAGAACTGTGCACAGTATTTCAAGTGTGGCCTTACCAATGTCTTGTACAACTCCAACAAGATGTCCCAACTTCTGAATTCAATGTTTTAACCAATGAAACCAAGCATGCCGAAAGCCTTCTTCACTGCCCTGTCCATCTGTGATTCCACTTTCAAGGAGCTATAAACCTGTACCCCTAGATCTCTTAGTTCTATAACTCTCTCCAATGCCTTACCATTAATTGAGTAAGTATGCCTTGGTTTGATATACTTTGCATCACCTTGCATTTATCTAAATTAAACTCCATCTACCATTCATCAGCCACTGGCCCAACTGACCAAAATCCATTGCAATCCGAGATAACCTTCTTTATTATCCATTATGTCACCAATCTTGGTGTCATCTGCAAACTTACTAACAATGCCTCCTAAATTCTCATCCAAATCATGAATATAAATGACAAATAACAGTGAACACACCACCGATTCCTGGTCATAAGCCTCCAGTTTGAAAAACAACGCTCTACAACTACTCTCTGTCTTCTGTCATCAAGCCAATTTTGTATCCAATTGGCTACCTCACCTTGAATCTCGTGAAATTTAACCTTATGCAACAACCTACCATGCAGTACCCTGTCAAAGGCCTTGCTAAAGTCCATGTCGACAACATTGACTGCACTGCCCTCTTACTTTTTTTAGTTACCCCTTCAAAAAACTCATTTAAATTCATGAGGCATGACTTTCCATTCACAAAGCCATGATGACTGTCCCTAATCGGTCCTTGCCTCTCTGAATACCTGTAGATCCTGTCTCTTAGAATGCCTTCTAACAACTTACTACAGACATTAAGCTCACCAGCCCGTAGTTCTCAGGCTTTTCGCTGCAGCCCTTCTTAAACAAAAGCACAACATTTGCTACCCTCCAATCTACAGGCACCTCACCTGTGTCTGTCGATGATTCAAATATCTCTGCTTGGAGACGCAATTTCTTCTCTCGGCTCCCACAATGTCTTGGGATACACTTCATCAGGTACCAGGGATTTATCTACCTTGATGCACTTTAAGACTTCCACCACCTCCTTCTCCGTAATATATACACTCCTTACATGACACTTAGACCATAAATGAAAAATAGCAGATGGTGTTCAAAAGAGGAAGGAACAAAACATTGGTTGAAATCCAGAGTCCTGGGATATTATAAGAGAGCTTGGCAATGGTACAGATAACCCTGGTTCAAGTAAGGAATTACAGCTTATTTATAATGGTAAAAGTTAATCCAAAATCTTACGTTCATTTCTCATTATCAGTTATTTGAACTAGTTCTGAATCAATGCAAGTGTAAATAATAATCACTACTGGTGTAGACACCATTATCAGAGCCAATTTGGAAGCATGCAGATCTATGCACTGGAACATGGAGGCTGAATCTTCAGATTCCTTGCACTGGTTGTTGTTTTCTCACCCTTTTTCCTCCCTCCCATCATTGCAAATTCCTCTACTTAACAATAAAAGCAAGAAAATGTTATATTGGAAACTTTGTTCAGTGTGGCATATACATAGGGGTGCTTTCATATTTTTCAATTAACAAGTAATTTGTGGAGCTGTCCAGCTTGTATCAGTGAGGTAATTAGAATGAAGTTGTAAACACATTGAAATGATTGAGCCTCAACTACACAAAGTTTCCAGCATTAAATTGTTGTTCGACTGGCTCAGCTCTTCACATTTTTGTACTAAATCAATATGATTGTGCTGCCAACGAAGCAGCTTGGAACCCACAACAATAAAACTGTTCACCCTTTAATATATTCTAGGAAGCTAATGCTACAGGATAAAAGGAAGGTGCAAGCTGGCAGTAGTCACTGCATGGTTTTACATGCTACATGATGGGTCAACTACATTTTTTTCCAACCACTAACTCCCAATTCCACCCAAATTCCTTTCCTATATTGGTTTGATGACGACAGTAAATGAGTAATTTGAGCAATGGCACATGTAGAGTGTAGCATCCTTGGTAGGACAAATGACATTGGATCTCTGATTGCCAAATAAGCTCTGCACCACTGGGGCTTACCTGATGTGTGAATCTTTTGTAGCTAACTGAATCAATTGTTGTAATTCGTCAACAATTCCATGATTATTTATTATATCGCACAATTATCAGGACAATAGAACTAGATAGTCTCTGTTGTTTCCTTCAACTCGCAATTTGTAAGCTTTTGTGACAAATATGGAACAATTATCCTCAAGAATACCTGATTCAAACTCGTTGCCACCACCCCACGACCTTGCCTCTATCAGAGAAGTTCTCACATTTCCAGAATACATACCAAAGTCTTAGTGATGTAGAAAGTTTTGCTTATATATAAAGAACACAATTCTCCAAGGCCACCTTCAACAGAGGTGAAAACCTCTTGAGTGTACCCAGTGGCAACACTAACTTAGTATATTGCCGCAGCAGTCAAAATTCTATTGGAAGTTAGTATGTCAATTATCTAAAATGAATATATTTACTACCAAAATACAGGTTCACACCCCTGCTAATTATTAATATTACAATAAAATATTAATGCTTATTAATTGAATTGAAATTTCCTTCATTTTTGTGACAAGTATCAGGGCCTTCAGGGTAGAAATGGCTTTACAAAATCCAAAGCAATTACATTGCTGCCACAATACACTTCAGACATAATTCTGCTTTTATTGGTGCAGAAGTAAAGGAGAAAAAAGTTATTTTCATCCAAAAATGGACGCATAGGTGGCACAGGAAATAATCCCAGCACCTGAAAGTGTAACACCCTAGCGACAACTGTAACACTACATTCTATAACCGTGCCTTTCCTTCTTTATGAACTGTATGCTTTGTCTGTATAGCACACAAGAAACAATACTTTTCACTGTATACTAAAACATGTGACAATAATAAATCAAATCAAAATCAATTCAAAGTGTAGACCTGAGATGGACTGGTGCAGCAGTTTGAATGTGGAGCCCAGAGGAACACATCTGGTTCTCCCAGATCCATATTTGATGGCCTGCAACCACGCTTTTAAGGCCCACAGCGCTTTTAAGGCCTACTTATTAAGCTAAGTGGAGACCTGGTTTTCTTGAACAAAGAGTGGGCCAAGACTGACTGAGCTCAAGTCAACCTAATATTGCAGAGGAGGTACATCAAACAGGTGTTAAGCTCCTCAAATGTTTTTTGTCTATGTGTTTTGTCACTTGTGTGTCATAAGTAAATCATAATTAGTTAACAAATTGTCTAATCAACAACAGAACGTGTATAACTGTTTTGGCCTTGATTTAATTGCACACAGAGAAATGGTTTAATTCACCAACAAACCTAATGGGCTTCCCATCAAAAAAGACTACCTCATAGCTATTTTCCCATTAAGATAAAAGTAGCATTCAACAAAGATGAAAATTGTGCCAATGTAAGTAAACAGAGTTTTAAATTACAAAGTGCCAACATAGCACATATTTTTAACATCCTCCCTGTTAAAATTAGTTTAAAAAATCATGGTGTCCATTTTTCACACATGTCAAGATGAGATATCATGAAACTCCTACGTTTTTGCATTCATTGATGGTAATATTTTGCAATATGTACCTCCAGTCTGTGCCAGGAGCAGACATTAGTGTTACTAACCCTCCATTGCTTTAAGAATATTTGGGATTGCTATATTCCATTTTAACTGTTATTAAACAATATGCTGCTCTTAAATGCACAAACAGATGTTACAAAGATAGAACCAATCAAGAGGCCAAGTTTATAAATTACATATATATTACATATATTACATATTACATATATATTACATATATTCTACGGTACAAAACAGGCATTTGGACCAACAGGTTTATGCATCGCACAAACCTCTGCCCATTTTAATTTTTCTTCCCAGCTCGCCTGCATATCCCTTGGCCCTGTTCTATTTCAGGTATGTGTCAAACGTAAGCACAAGGATTTTTTCGAACACAATAGGCTGAAAAGAGTTGGCATGGTTTAAAAAGTGAAATATGTGGAATCCAACCCATCACACATACTCTTGCACCTTAGTTCTGATAGTGGAAACCAGAACATCAGGGTATCCCTTTGTAGAGAGATGTGACACTTAATTAACATGTTTAAATCAGAATATTCTGATGTATTTGAGAGCACAGGTTTCCCAGGGGCCAGGAAACTCAGCAATGAAACAAAGGTAAGAGTTGTTGGCCCCACAGAGCTTTCAATACTGCTAGGCTTGGAGGTGCCAGAATGTTCCATCTGATCCTTCAAGGAAGCATTCAGTTTCTCACAGCCTTGACTGAAAACTTCCTTCATCCATCCGGCTCTGGCCAAGCCAGAATGTGGGCTTCTTCTCCTTCCCAATAGGCAGAAATCATCCCAAGGATTCAAGATGCAACTAAAACATAGAAACTAGAAGTAGGAGTCGGGCACTCAGCTCTTCAAGCTTGCTCTGCCATTCATTTTGATCATGGATGATCATTGAATTCAATATCCTGATCTCCCCATACCCCTTGATCCCTTTATCCCCAAGAACTATATCTAATTTCTTCTTGAAATCAGACAACGTTTTGGCCTCAACTACATTCTGTGGTAGTGAATTTCCACACATTCACCATCCTGTGGGTGAAGACATTTTTTCTCATCTCAGTTCTAAAAGGTTCACCCCTTATCCTAAACTATGACCCCTAGTTTTAGACCCCCCCCCCACCCCCCACCCCCCACCCACATGTTGTTCCCTCTGGCCACTAGCCAGATGACCTATTTGGCCAGCAACTGAGCAGAAAGCAGAGCAAAAGTACTAATAAAATCCTGTCATTACCATTAGGATTGACAGGGTCTGTGTCACCAGCATTGCCAGGCTCCTTGGCCATTTTGGCCTCACCCACCCCCCTCCTCATGGTGATTGCGTAGTTATATACTATGAGAGGAATTAGCTGCATTCACAAGCCATGAGAGAGAGAGTGCCTGAGGAGTTTATGTGCATCATTTGAACCCAGAAATTAGTTAACAGCTTTGAGGTTACTCCCTGACATTGTCTTGTTTTTAAGAATCTATTTTCAGCTGTAAATGGAGATCAAAGGCATCATATTTTTATCAGTTATGTGCTGGGAGTGGCTGCCAACATGCTTGACCACCTGTCAGTGTATTTCAGTGTTCCCCCTATCCTTGAAACGTGAAGACATTAGCCTAAGGGTATTCTGACATCACCACCATGGGTTTACTCACTCTATGGCTGACATCAAAGAAAATCAAGTGTATAGTTGGAAACTGACACCCACCACTTTTATCGACTACACTCAACATGGGCAGCTACCTATGCCAGGAATGCTCTATTTGCCATTATTGTGGAAGCCAGTACAGTGGAACCTCTTATAACCTGTTAAACTTGCCAATTATTTTGGTCAGCTGTTTACACATTGTTAATCTCCTATATTCCCTGGTTTAAAAAATACTGCTAATTTCAGGCAGTCAAGAACACACAAGAATTAATTAGGAGCTGGTGTAGGCAACTCAGCCCCTCAAACCTGCTCTGCCACTCAATGAGATCAAACAACTTCAATCAGTTGTTCAAACACTGTTAAAGTGTAATTACTGTAGTAACGAGTCCATTAATATTGCAGAGAGTTGCTAACAAGAGGCTTCAGCGCTCTGCACCAAACCTGGGTTTTTAACCCAAAAGTGGAATATTGCAGATGCTGGAATAGTGAAATTAAAACAGAGAATGCTGGAAATACTTAGCAAATTAAGCAGCATCCGTCGTCATCGACTTTCCATCAGAACAGGGAAAAGTTAGGACTGTAGTAGGTTTTACGCAAAGGATGGATGAGGAAAGTGCAGAAGTCAGAAGAGGTTGAATGGCAGAAGAATTAACCTTCCAGGGCTGAAGGGAAAGGTGATGAGGCAAGGAAAGAAAAAAGGGAAAAAAGGCAAGGCAATCTTACCAAAAATATTCTAAGTGCCAAACAAGTGTGAAAATGGGCGAGAATTGTAATTTTTCCGGACGTTAAAAATGGAATTTTACCTCATTCTGTCAAAAAAATGAAGCAAGATCTTTTTCCTGCCAGCAAGGGAGGGGGCGGGTCCTAAACTCTAAAAGCTGGCAAACAGCAGCAGAGGGTGCCAGTGCATATGCTCAGACCTCTATATTCTGTGGACACAGAGATCTTCATTCACTGCCTCCTCCAGCTATGGCTGGACTTCATGGCTGATTCGCATCCCCCTCCACCCCCGAGGGGCTCTGTGGCCGATCCCAACCCCCAACCGATCACTCCACCCCACCCTACAAAGTCCATTTGATCCTCTCAACCCTACACGGGCCAATCGCAACCCCCCCCCACCCCGCCCCCTATCATGGAGCTCCACGGTTAAAACCTGTCCCACTCCCCCCACCCCAGTCACAGTTGCAGAGTGCACAGCGTGTCATCGTTTACCAGCCCCCCCCCCCCCCCCCACCCTGCCCTGATAGCTGTTGCAGAGTGCACAGTTTGTCCATCCCCCCATTCACTATTGCAGTGTGCACAGCTTTCGCACCCAATTGGCCTGCCCCTGAGGCACCACACGTGCCCATAGGCCCTGCCCCAACGACTGTCCTGTTGGCATTACCCAGAGCCTGGTGGGCAGTGTCATGTTGACAGTGCCAGGGCACCAGTGGGTAATGCCAGGTTGTTAGGCTGGCACTGCCAGGGTGCCAGGCTGGCACTGCCCAAGGGGCATGCCCCCTCTGTCCCCAACCTCAATGGCCTCCAGTCCTACTGGCAAAGCCATCACAACAGGTCTCCGTTGATGGGGACCATATGTGATCCTTGCCAGCGAGACCACAGAGGCAAGTGAGCCTGAATGATTCTTCCCGAGCTCACTTGTAATATTTAAATCCACATGAACATGGGATTTAAATATTACCATCAGCCTCACGCCCACTGATCTCGCCGGACATCTGGTGCCAGTGAGATCACGTGAGGTGAGAAATCAGGCGCGAAGCAATTTCTCGGCTCTCTTGCAATCTTTCTGGCTCATCCCACTTATCTGCCAGCGGGGCAAAATGGTCAGGTCGCGGTGAATTGCCAGAATTTTGTCACGCCCATCCCGGAATCAGGGCACACACGGCTTGCAGAACGGAATTGTCTGTTGGCCTCAGGCGGGATTTTACGAGCTTTGCTCAAGCAAAGTCGTAAAATACCGGCTATTGTGTCCAGACCTGATGTGCTGTTGAATATAGGAAAAAACGAAGAGAAAGAAAAGTGAGAAGCCCAAACGTGTAAAGGAAAGGAAATAAAATAAGGCTATGGTCTGAAATTGGTGAACACAAACTTGAGTCCAGAAGACAGTAAGATGCCCAATCAAAAGATGACGATCTGCTTGTCAAGCTTGTACTGAGCTTCACTGAAACAGTGCAGCAGGTTAAGGATAGAGATGCCAGCTGCACTCTACCAGAGCGTCCCAGTGCAAATGTGAAGAATACCTGCTCATCTTTTGATTAGGCACTTTACAGACAGACCACTGACCCATTTTGTTACCTTTCCATTGATTGTTTTTTCATTTTATTTTTATTTTTTGCTTGCAGTCAATAGTACACCTTCTCTCGGTACATCTTTTGTTTGTTTTTTCTCTAACCCCATCATCATTCCCGTTGGCCCTGGAAGACTTCTGCCGTCCTGTCATTCAATCTCCCCCATCTCCCACCCTATCAAACATCTTCCTTTTTTCCGTGTCTCACCCAATCCTTGCCTGAAATCTGTTACATCTCTAATTTTTCCTAGTTCTGATAAAAGGTCATTGACCTAAACCATTAACCTTGTTTTCTCTCCGAAGATATGTGACCTTCCGAACATTTCTGCGTTCTCTATTTGCATTTCCGTATTTCTTTAAGTTGGTTCTGTTAGGTTTTATCGTTCACCGAGTACAATGGATCACTTAACATTACTATAAGCAATGAGGCTGTACTTTAAATATCAAACTACAAGGGAAAACTATAAAAATCCATTTTTGCAGAAGACAAAATGCTGCAAACGGTTAAAAATAGAAAATACTGGAAATCACTAAGCAGGTCAGCCAACATAAGTGGAGAGAGAAAGACCATTTTCCATTGTGTGTGATGCTGTTTATTACTCATCCCTAATTGCCTGGTTACAATGGTGATGGAGCTACCATTTGAAACCGTTGCAGCCCTTGTGGTGATGGTGCTCCTGTGCTAGTATTACAGTTACAGTAGCTTTGTGTAGTGATTGTGGCATTAGATTAGTGGGTAAACCAGTGGCTGAGGTTCAGATTTTACCTACTCAGTGCAGGGCAAACTCACATCAGGCATGGGAAGAAATGAGGCAAGGAAACCGACATTTCAAACTCATTCCCACCGACCACCAACTAGCACAGAAGATGTGATGAGCTGAGACCTGGTGCTTCTACCTCAACTTTGTATTTCATGGAGTTTGAAACTATCAACAAAAGTGGCGATTTTCTGTGTGAACGCTGTCAGGTCAGAAGGTGGTGAACCATGCGGAAAGCCTATTTTTGACAGGCAAGTTTAAAATTTGTTGACAACTTCACATGTCATAATTCAATGCTGTATGATCATTTAAATATGTTGTTAATGCAATAATTTATTAAATGCCTTCATTATTAAAAAGTAAATGACCATTAAATTGATCTGCATTGTGAAAGTGTTCAGATGCATTTAAGTACATTATCCATCAGGTAATGTGCACTTTTGCTTTCAACAGTATTGAGATTCAGATTTTAATGTGTCAATTATTCCTGTGCTTTATTTTTTATAGTGATTAACACTCCAGCCATTAATTGTGCCTTTGAAGCAGTGCAACAGAGGGCTGATTTCTTTTATTGACAAACCAGCCATCTGTTGAGCCTTTGAAGCAATGGAACAGATAACCAGTTAGCTTCAAAAGTTTAACGTATTCAGCTCTCAAGGCTATACATTTGCGAGATGGAATCTTATTGTGATTGCTTGGCTAAGCTTCAAACTCACTCATGCATTAATCTCATCACGAATTGTTGACAGAATTGTCAAAGGGAATGTGAGCTTTGTTTAGCTGGACAGTTTTCTGAGCAGTTGATTGGATTATTTTTCTCTGAAGATGTTTTTGAAAGGCTGTTTGTTTACTTTGACAATACCTGCTTAAGAGAATTTTCTCGTGTATTTGAAATAACTGTGATTGATTGACAGGTTTGAAGACTTATAAACTCTTAAGTAGAATCATAGAATCCTTCAGTGCAGAAAGAGGCCCTTCAGCCCATCGAGTCTACACCAAACACAATCCCACCCAGGCCCTATCCCCATATCCTTACATATTATACCCACTAATCCCTCTAACCTGGACATCCCTGGACACTAAGGGGCAATTTCTTAGCATGGCCAATCAACCTAACCCGCACATCTTCGGACTGGGGGAGGAAACCGGAGTACCCGGAAGAAACATGCGCAGACACAAGGAGAATGTGCAAACTCCACAGAGACAGTGACCCGAGCCGGGGATCAAACCCAGGACCCTGGAGTTGTGAAGCAGCAGTGCTAACCACTGTGCTACCGTGCCACCCTTAATAGGCATTCAGTTCTGGTCCCCACATTACAGGAAGGACATAATTGCTCTGGAAAGAGTACAGAGGAGATTTACAAAAATGTTCCAATGGTGTGAAAATTGCTGCTATGAAGAAAGATCAGATAGGCCAGTGTTGTTCTCTTTAGAATAGGGGAGGCTGAGGAATGACCTAACTGAGGTGTACAAATGTATGAGGGACCTAGATAGGCTAGACAGGAAAGACCTTTCTCTAAATGAGAAGTCAATTACCAGGGGATAGATATAAGCTGATTGGTAGTAGGATTAGAATGGACATGAAGAAAAGCATCTTCACCCAAAGGATGGTGATAACTGTAATTCACTGCTTGAACTAATGTTGAAGTTTAAATACTCAACTTATTTAAAAGTTGCCTGGATTTGCATTTTAACCTGTAAGGCCATAGACAAGGTGCTTGAAAGTGGGACAAAAATGCATGGCTAGTTTTTCTTTTTTCTCTCTTTTTGGCTAGCACAAATGTGATGGGCTGAATAGTCTCTCTCTGCACCGTGATTTTTCTACAGTTCTAAAAGTGAACTTATCACTGTCAATTGAGGTCCCGATGTTACTTCTGCAAACTTCACAGCTAATTCCTAATTTAATCTGAAATGGTCTAGCAAGCCACAAAAAAAAATGCAACAAGATTAGAAGTTCAGTCATTTCACTGCATTTTTATGACAATTAGGAAATTGGGAAAGTAACCATGGCAGACATTGATTAGATGGAACTATTCAACTCACTGTATGCTACAGCAATAACTATCCATCAACTTATCAAATGAACCCTTTTGATGAATTATTACCCATGATGCTCTTCATCCATAATTATCTCTGTATTTTCCCAGCTGATTTCTCATGGCACAACTGGTCAAATTAGGATTTGGCTGTTAAAACGGAGCAGTAATTAACTTACCTTGAATGATTGGTCAGGTAACCCCTGGAGGGAACTGGTTAAAAGGTACACATCTAAGGTCAATTAGAATTGCCAAAGAAGTTTCAGCAGGTTGCTAACTGCTTGAAAATTACTGGTTCTCATTGTTGAACTGAAGCCAGGTTAACAAGGTTACAAAGGATGTTTTTAATTTATAATTTATTTTAGTAATATTATTTGACTTTATGACAACTTTGTGAGACTGTAATATTTATTCATCACATGCTGTGTACCTAACACATTCTGGATGCATTTGGCACTAAACCTACATTATGTTGAACTGATGACCCCTAAATCTGGACCATTGTGATCTACATTGTTGTGTTTATACCCAAATGTCAGCACTAACATGTATCTTCCACAAATCCTTCAAGAGTGAAGGAGTAGCTGATCAAGGTCCAAGCTAAGGAACCCTCAGAGAAAGGTGATCACTCTGAGGAGACACCATTACATAACTCTCACATACCTTCCACCAACACAGATACACAACCCTTGATGTGAATCAAGTAGAGATAATTAGGTTATCATATGCTGAATTGTATATAGATGTAACTTATACCTATCTTTAAAACTTTTTAAAATTATTTATTAGTCACAAGTAGGCTTGCATTAACATTGCAATGAAATTACTGTGAAAATCCCCTGGTCGCCACGCTCCAGCGTCCATTCAGGTACACTGGAGGAGAATTTAGCATGGCCAATGCACTTAACCAGCACCTCTTTCTGGGTGGATTTTTATCTTTACAGAGGCCCTGAAGGGTCTGGAACCAATTTTTTTCTGTCAGAGAGTTTGCCACAGCCCTTTAATTCAGCCACAGTATTAGCATCGCACTTCGGGGTTTCCTGACTAAACAAAGGCATTATCACAACCACACTCTGTGAATGAAGCATCTCTAATTAAAGAGGCCTCTACTGGGGTCAGACTGGAGTAAAATTTGCTCGAGATATCAAGAATCTGGAATGAAGGTGTGGGGAGGCTGCACCTGGGGTTCTCAAAATCTTTCCCAGAAATTATGTTGGATGCAGTGACAGTCAGAAGGGTTCATTCTTTCCTCTGTATGCAAGGAAGGCACTTCCCACATGGATGGCTGGAAGTGAGGCCAGCAGAAATGTGGTGCCCAGAATCTGGATACTATGTTGGGAAAGGTTTACTGGCCTCGTTAGGTCAGAAAAGGTGAATGACACACTATTTTCAGGCAAGATCCATCACTCTGCCTTTGCTAGAACAGCACTACTCTCATGGACAAACATTTCAGCTCTACACATTCTATTCTCTTCAAGTTTTCAACTGGACAAACAACTCAGACTCACCCTTAGGTTTACTAGGCTGATGCCGGAGTTGAGGGGGTTGAGCTATGAGGAGAGGCTGAATAAACTAGGCCTGTACTCGTTAGAGTTTAGAAGAATGAGGGGAGATCTCATTGAGACATATAAGATGATGAATGGGATGGATAGGATAGAGGTGGAGAGACTCTTCCCGCTCAGAAAGGACAGTAGGACTAGGGGGCACAGCCTCAAGATAAAGGGGGGGCGGTTTAGAACGGAGTTGAGGAGGAACTTCTTCACTCAAAGGGTGGTGAATCTCTGGAATTCTCTGCCCGTTGAAGTGGTGGAGGCTGCCTCGCTAAATATCTTTAAGACACAGGTTGATGGGTTTTTGATAAGCAAGGGGATTAAGGGTTATGGGGAGAGGGCGGGAATGTGGAACTGAGCCACGACAGATCAGCCAAGATCTTATTGAATGGCGGGGCAGGCTCAAAGGGCTAGATGGCCTACTCCTACTCCTATTTCTTATGTTCTTATGTTCTTATCCTACTACAACAAGATTTGCAACCATCCCACACACTTACCGTCCACAAATTTTCTCATTTTATCCTCAACACACATTTCACTTGCCAAATCATGACTCTCTGCTTTCCCTCGCTGTAGAAGACAACACACAACTCCAGAAAGAGGCAGAGAACTGGGGTGGACTCGCAGTCACTATCACATGGACTGCATTGGAAGAGAATGCCCTGGAGATTGGCAAGATGTTACACATATTAAGCATTCGCAATGGAGAGATGTGGGTGGCCTGGAGACCTTGAAAAAATATTGAATACTAATCCACCATTTGGCACTAAACCTACATTCATGTTGAACTGATGACCCCTAAATCTGGACCATTGTGATCTACATTGTTGTGTTTATACCCAAATGTCAGCACTAACATGTATCTTCCACAAATCCTTCAAGACTGAAGGAGTAGCTGATCAAGGTCCAAGCTAAGGAACCCTCAGAGAAAGGTGATCACTCTGAGGAGGCACCATTACATAACTCTCACATGCCTTCCACCAACACAGATACACAACCCTTGATGTGAATCAAGTAGAGATAATTAGGTTATCACATGCTGAATAGTCTACAATGGACGACATACCTCACTGCTCAACTGGATGTAGCTGCTGAGCTTTGGAAGAAGGGGGGATCATCCTTGAAAAGGGAACTTGCGAAGCAGCAACAGGAATTGTATGTGTGGAATTGTCAGAACTTCCAGAGGCTGTGTGAATCCTTGGAGAGAGATCAGAACAGTCCATCTCTAGTGTTGAGTGCCATCATGACTAAGGCCTTTGTGTTAATCACCATCAAATGGAAAGAGTGATCATGTGCATGGACAATCAGGGTATCCTACACATCTCTTTGAAAATAACTGCTGAAGGCATGTTAAAAAGGCTCATAAATACCAAATGGCCACTCAGGCCAAAGAGAATTAATTTTTAGATCGGGTTTCCCCTTCAGCACTCATTCTTAATGAATGCCAAGTGTCTGAAGGACATCAAACCTAAATACAAGTTGTGTCCTAATGAGCTTTGTGCCTAGCTCCCCACGATAGTATTCTGAGCTCACACAACCCTGAGCAGTCCCAGAGTTTCACATCTAATAATGTAAGGTTCTGATACACTAATGTGCCAATGATTTCACTAAACTGTGAATTAACTAGAACTTGTTTATTTACCCAATTTACAATTATTAAAGTTACCACATTTTTACTTACTGATCCACATGGATGAAGGAGAAATATAGTCCTCTAGAGAAGCAGTGATATAGAAAGAGAGGACTGGATTATATTCTGAGGACAGGCTCTCCACACCATAGTGTAAATTGGGAGTCTAACTCTTTTTGATTAGCTGGCTCATCCCCTTTAACGTTTCTTCCAATGGGGCTTTAATTATTATAAGGCAAGATTTCTCCCTCTCCAGGAGGAAATCTGGATTCATAGAGTTGCTAGCCAATCACAGCTTGGCAGTCTCATGCACACCACCAGTGGTGGTGACCACTGTTGGTACTGCATTGAAGACATCAAGGAGTTGTTCAGCAATGGACCCACATCTGCAGAAATCTCAGGCAGGCTAAACAGGGCTTATGATGTGTTGGGGGTGGGAGAGGAGGAGGAGGATAGATACCGGAGGAAGAAACTGCTGTGGCAGGCCTCCGAATGGCATTCAAAACTAGGAAAGGAGGCACTACCACCTTTTTGCTGGCCAGCAGCCGTAAGGGGCAAAGCTGAAAATTGGGCACAGGCACCTCCCACAAATCTTGAAATCTAAGTGGCAGCAAGAGAGATTCTTAAATGGGCTGGCAATGGGTATGCCAGCAAAGGCACAGCGCCATAATTTACATCTAAACATTTCTTTTCCTGCCCATGGGTAAGATCAAGCCCTGAGAGGGGGAGGGAAAGAGAGAGCTGATGGCTTGAAAATGATAAATATTCATAAAAACAAACATTGACTTTGTGTAGTTGCATTTGGATAAGAAAATACACTACTTTCCAGGAACAAATCAAATTAATGCACTCTCTCTGGTCAAAATTGTTGCAAACATGTTTCTAATATCTTTCAAAGTGAAGTTCAAAATGCAACAACCACTGGGAGCAGGATAACCTAAGGATCAATTTGAGGAAATCTTTGTGTTTGAGAGAAATTCATTCATCTCGCAAGCACTGTCTGTCATTTCACCCATGAGATCCATACATGCAAATTTATGGCAAATCACTGGCTCAAAATATCTTGCGTTCATGAACCAAACTACTGAAATGTTAGGGAATGTACACCCAAAATACAAAGAAAATTAAGATACCTCCACTCAGAAACTCAGAAGCATTTATGAAAACAAGCAACAAATGTTCACATAAACAAAATAAAATAAGCTGAGAAAAGGGAATCAGTCAATATTTCTTTGTCAATCCATTTGCTTTCCATCCTTGATCCCATTAATTTGAGGACTTACTAATGGAGATAAAGGTTTTTAATACATGGTCTGGAGTTCCTTCACATTTTCATCCAGATATACCTGTAATCTATTTTTTTACAATGTACCCTTGCTGACACATGCGCTGTGTGTTCTTTTCATTTTAATGCGTTTCTGCGGCGTAAACGTAAGTTGGAGCAGGATTTTAAAACTTACCGGCTCGCCACATCACACCCACACCACCCTGTCCCACATGGGCTGGGACCATGAACGGTGGGGGAGGGGAATTGTTAGGGAGCGAATGATGTTCAGGTCGGTGATTGGTTGGGGGCGGGGGGGGGGGGGGGGGGGGTGCACAATACCTGCGCAATGGTGCCCCTAGAGCTCAGCTGCTGGGTTCACGGCTGGGCTGAGACTCCTTCAACCGCCCCAACCCCTCCACTGGTGAGATTAATATTAAGGCCTCTGTATTGCAGAGTGCCATAAGTTACCATGATGTACCTCATTAAACAACGGGCGAGTTTTACACTTTGAATTTTTTTGAGAAAATTCCACCCAAAGTGTCTGAGGTGCATGTATGATGGTTAAAACTTAAATATTAAAAGACTAAGAAAGAAATGGTGGTGGCTCTTCTTTTTATGCTGGTTGGGTACAAGGTCTACGGAATTTCCGTCTTTTGTTTAAACATCCAAATCTTTAAACAGAGGCGTAAATGAATGTTCCTCTCCAACTCGGTCCGCCTTGTGTCCAACGAGGGGCATACATGCGATGGGTCGTACTGGGGCTGCTCTTGGTTGTTCGAGATTGGCCTAGTGCTTCATGTCGTTAGTGTGTGCCTAAACTGGACCAGATACTGGGCAAGACGACAGCTCAGTGACTATCACTGATTGCTGTGCAGACACATGGATTTGGGCCGGTGTCTGTGGGAGTTTGTGCATTCTCCCTGTGCTTGCGTGGGTTTTCTCCGGGTGCTCCGGTTTCCTCCCACACCCCAAAGATGTGCTGTTAGGCTGATTGGCAGGAATAAATTGTCCCTAAATCAGTTTCCCTCAATCTGGATGGCCATAAAACATTAGACAAGGGTCGTGGGTGGAGAGGGGGACTGGTGGTGTTGAGATGGCGGCGCGGGCTCGTTGGGCCGAAGGGCCTGTTCCCCAGGCTGTTTTTGTTCTTTGTTCTAACTCTCAATCCCCCACCACTGATTGAAATCAGAGTGGAAAAGTATAACTCACTAATTGAGGATTTCTTCAAAAACATCAAATCATTGTCGGCTCAAATGGCCCACTCATCACTGCGTATACTGGACGCCCAGTGAGTTATCCTAATAGTGCAGACGCTCAACCCCTTCATGCAAAATGGAAGTGATCCATCCAGTTCTGAGGCAAGCTCAAGAGTGAGTAGATTGAAAGCCAAAAACCCAATCCATAGTAATTCTGACAATAAAATAGGTCTGCAGGAATTTCAAGCCTTTAAATCTTGGGCTGTTACTGTGATAACGTTGAAAGTCAAAACATTGGCTGAATTTTTAGGATGGTGCGCATTCAGTGCCCATCATCCAAAGAATTGGTGAGGAATGCGTCCCTATCAACTCTGACAGACCTTCTCCCATTTCACATTCAATTGAGCATTGACTGACAATTGGCAGGATTTCCATACAAGGGTGGATAAATTGGCTGACAGCTTTCCAACCCCTCCAGGAACAGCACTGCAGGACTGGGAGAAGTGCTACAGTGCTGTGCTTGAGCCTAAGTCCCAAGATCACACTTCAGATAAGTACTAAAGAGTCCCGGGGCAGAAACCTAGGGCATGCCCTGGGCAGTCAAGAAGGGGAAATCTCAGTGTTCAGGGGGAGAGGGAGACCCAAAGCTCTCAGGTCCCTGAGGGGAAGGAAATCCAAATCTGAAGCCTAATTGCCTTTTCCTATCTGAGACCAAGAAGTTTCACTTCTTCGCTTCAACATCTTGATCCAAACGGCACCCGCCAGCCTAAAATTTAATAGAGGTACTGGTGGGTTTCCCATCCAAGGCCCTGTTCCGCCTACCATGAAATTGCATCCGGGTCAGGGCAGGTGGGATTTCGGAGGGAATCTCATCCATGCAATTTTATGCATCTCCACCCAGCACCTCCACTGCCCCATCTTGGAACCATCTGGGAGGGCAACATAAAATTCTGGCTGTGAGTTGATCTCCTGCAACTAGAGTTGGCAATAAAGTAAGAGAGGCCAAAACTGATAAGCAGTGAAAGATTTGGATGCGAACAGCCCAGGGGAAGCCTCTAAAATTTGTAATGTATTGTGATTGCATGCAGCAGCTCCATTCATTTTATTTATGTTACACACAACATTCCCACTCTGCACCCTCTAGAAGATATTGCATACACAGTCACAACAGGTTATTTTCTAAGTTACGGATTTATTCACACAGTTGTGACATTAAACTGCAAAGGAGAGGGGTCTTCTGAATAGATACAACCATCCAATTAGTCACCAGTGTTTTTTAACAAGTACTATCTGCGTCAGGGCTATTGCAAATAGATTATGGGACTGATTAATAGCTGGATGAAACATGTTAATTATTGCTAGCACTTAGTGACTGTTTATCCAGATGCATGCATCTATTATTAATCAACTGAATTGTCTTAACTGGCTCTTATTTTTTTCATAAACGTCATGTTTCTGTACAAAAATAGCATGAGTGAAAATAGCTCCAAGATTGCTAAAAACATGTAAAATGTACAAATACTAGGCAGAAAAGAATGTACAAATTTTATCTCATTGGGCATAATTTTAACTGTCGTGGAGAAGCGGGTTAAGTGCAAGATGGGAGTTAAATCTCCCAAAAAGTGACTGAGTTAAGATCCCAAAACCATCCCAGCCATTTCCAGGTATATCTGAAGGGGTTCTCAGGTGAGCAGGGAGATACCTTGGAGTTGCCAGGTAAGTATTTGTCATGTACAAATAGTTAATTGCTATTTTAACCAATGATTCTGGCTTTAAGAGGCAGAGTCAACCAGGTGAACACACAATGGGGACTGTTTCTTCAGGGAAACTGACAGTCTGGGAAGCCTTTGAATAGTGAAACTGAAGTATTCTTGCCATTCTTGTTCACAACATTTCTTCTGAGAGGGTGCTTCCAAAACTTGACAAGTGATTGCCAACTGAGTAGAAGTCAGTTCGCTTATTTTGCATTTCATTCACCTTCAAATGCATTTCCTTGCTGTCAGTTTTTACCATGGCATGGGAATAGCTTGTGGACCTGATGAGGAACAAGAGGGACAGCGACATCAGCAGAACAACACCAGCAACTCCACCAATAGCCTACTCCTCATCAACATGCTGCTCCATACAACAGAAGGGTGAGCAACAAGATCCAGCTGGAAGAAGGTGAGACCCTCAACACAGGGTTTGTAGGCAGAGGATCAACTCTCTTGACAAGGCACTACAGCCTGAGAATGCTCAGGCTTTGTTAGCAGGTCTTTCCTGACATTTGCAACCTCTCAGAACAAGGCTTCCTTCCCAATGGGGTAAGTATTCTCAATGAATGTCAAAGTGGCAAACACTAAAGAAGTCCTCCTTTTCACATCCGGAAAGCAAGTTCCCACAAACAGCAATGTGGTAACAACCAGATAATCTGTTTTTTATGATGTTGATTGAGAGATAAATATTGATTAGATCTTTGGGAATAATTCCCCTGATTGTCTTAAAAATCAGGCCTTGGAATACTCCAACATGTATTATGCTGGAGTGTTAGGCTTGATTTACGCACCCATCCCTTCAACAGGTTCACATCTGGGTGAACCTATTGTAAACCTTGCTGATGTAACATCACATTAGAGAGGTATATAAATTTCATGATGGGGGAAAGATCAGGCAAGGGGGTGTTTAATTATATTTAAATGTATTTAAATATATTGAAATCAGGTTCATGCATTACGGGCACGAACTTGATTATGTCGCCGACAAGGGGCAGTGGAAATCGCAATCTCGCCAGCGAGATTTGTAATTTCCAGGTTTCACCAAATCTTAAGCCCCCTCTGGCAATATCACGGATGGACAGTGCGGGCTCAAAACCCCATCCCACGTTTTTTTGGCGACGGGGAGAAAACAGCAATGGAGAAGAAAACATTTTTTGATGTTTAGTATGGCAACACGAGGTTGTGTACAGTAACTAGTTCACATTGTGAATTTGCTCAATGGAATTTCAATTAGGCAGCACCATGGATATGTTCAGGGTAGTCTGAGAGTTTGATGAGAAAAACGAGGATTGGGCTGAATACATGGAGAGGTTGCTACATTTCTTTTTGGCAAATGGAGTAGAAGATTTGGTGAAGCAGTGTGTATGTGGGCTGAAAACTTACAAGTTGATTAGGAACCTAGCCACGCCACAGAAGCCAGAGGAGGTTTCATTTGCAGATTTAGATGGGGTGGCATGATGGCACAGTGGTTTGCACTGCTGTCTCATAACATCAGGGAACCAGGTTTGATTCCCGGCTTGGGTGACTGTCTGTATGGAGTTCGCACATTCTCCCTGTGTCTGCGTGTGTTTCCTCCAGGTGCTCTGTTTTCCTACCACAGTCCAAAGATGTGCTGGTTAAATGAACTGGCCATGCTAAATTCACCCAAACAGTTGCCAGACTGCGGCGACTAGGGGATTTTCACAATAACTTCATTGCAGTGTTTATGTAAGCCTATTTGTGACTAATAAATAAACTTTAAACTTTAGATAGTCTGGTCCAGAGTCACCATACTCTAAAGCCCTTGGTGATTGTTGAAAGATTCAAATTTCATAGCTATTTTCGACAAGTTGGTCAATCAGCAGTTAACTTTGTGGAAGAATTACACCAGCTTTCAGAACATTGTGATTTTGGAGCAGATTTAGATGATATGCTCAGAGATCGACTAGTCCGCCGCATTAACAAGAACAGCATTCAGCATTGGTTGTTGAGTGAAGCCACACTTATCTTTAAGGCAGCTGAAGAAATTTTTCAGGGCATGGAAATGGCTGCCAGCAATGCCAGACATATTCAGCAGGCTAATGCTGAAGCCCAGGCAGGGCTGCTGTATCAAATACAGAAAGAAGCTGCAAGCAGAAGGGTGAACGC
This sequence comes from Carcharhinus amblyrhynchos, assembly GCF_965287045.1. Taxonomy (NCBI): domain Eukaryota; kingdom Metazoa; phylum Chordata; class Chondrichthyes; order Carcharhiniformes; family Carcharhinidae; genus Carcharhinus; species Carcharhinus amblyrhynchos. The sequence continues at coordinate 20,460,862 of NC_137331.1, forward strand.
AATGATGTGTTTTAAGTGTGGAGGGCTAAACTTTGTGAATTATTGTAATCTATGGATACTGATCTAACAGGAAGGAGCATTTAGTGAAGAAATGCAGGGATGCGAAAGGGAAGGCGAAGTGTGAGCGAAAAAATTTTAACTCACAGAAGCCTCAAATCAGTTACACACCACATGGAAAGCTCAGTGCAGTCAGACATGCAAGCTTACAGCATGTTTAATGTGAATGAGGCACAAGCAGAGTCTATTTTTACTACAGTTGTGGTCGATGATAAGCAAATCAAGATGGAGGTGGACACGGGAACCTCTGTATCCGTAAGTAGTGAAGAGACCTACAAGCCGACACGGGATTCTAACTGAGCACCAGCCCTTTGGCAGAAATCAAACTTCCGGAGAATCCATTCCATGATCTGAGGCGTTGAAAGTCCATATAGTAGTCAGCAAGTAAGGGCATGCCTCCATGTAAGCAAAGGGAAGGAGCCGAATTTGCTCAGGCATGACCGGCTCGGCAAAATTCCATTGAACTGGGGTGGCATCAAGCACATTAAGATGACCAAGGATGTTGTTAAGTAATATAGGACATGTTCAAGGATAAATTGGATATGTTGCTTGATATTACTTGGGAATGGCCTGATAAGCCATGGACCTGACTGTATATGGACTTTGCAGGGGCTTTCATGAACCACATGTTTTTGGTTGTCAAAGATGTGCATTTTAAATTGTTGGAAGCACATATTATGAGTGATATACAACTTCTGTGACAATTGAGAAGCTACATCAAATTTTTGCAACTCATGGTTTACCAGATTCATTTGTTCTGGACAACAGCACTACATTTACAAGTGATTTAGGAGAAGAATAGAATCCCTACAGTACAGAAGGAAGCCACTTGGTCCATCATGCCTGCACTGACAACAATCCCACCCAAGTCCTATCCCCCAACCCAAAAAATTCACCCCGCTAGCCCCCCATACTAAGGGGCAATTTACCATGGCCAATCCACCAAACCTGCACATCTTTGGACTGTGGGAGGAAACCGGAGCACACGGAGGAAACCCACGCAGACACGGGGAGATGTACAAATTCCACACAGTCGCCCGAGGCTGGAATTGAACTCGGGTCCCTGATGCTGTGAGGCAGCAGTGCCAACAACTGTGCCACCATGTCACTCAGTTAGTTCAAAAATTCACACCAAAGAATGGTATATGCCATGTTGCACAGTGCTATTTCATTCAGCTTCAAATGGTTTGGCAGAGTGAGCTGTTCAAATTCTGAAGGAGGGATTGAAGAGAATGAGAGGCGATACTTCAGGTACAAAGTTCTCACAACTTCTATTTCAGTATCATATCACACCACAATCCACAACTGGACTCTCTCCAACTGAATTGTTACTAGCTGAAAGGCCAAAGTCTCACCTGGATCTGCTTCATCTGATCTCACAGCATAAGTGAATAGGAAGCAAGAAAAGCAGAAGGAGGTTCATGATGACCATACCAAAGAAAGGCAGCTCAAACTGGATGATCAGGTCTATATCAGGACGTTTGATAGTAACCAGAGATGATCACCTAGAATAATTTTTAAACCAATGTGGTCCAGTAGCTTGGGTTGTAAGACCTCAAAACAGAACAGCTGTTCGTAGACACCAAGATCACATTAACTTACAATATGACCTAGGATCAGAAAAAGTTTCAGAGTCAGCAACCTTACTGATAACATGGCAGAAGGTGATGTGCTATGGACATTCATCAAGCAGTTGTTTCTAGGTTCAAAGTTTGCCAGTTAATTCTATTGTGGAAGTGGAAGAGGAATGTTCATTTACAAATTCTCAATCTTCTTCTACACCTGGGACTCCAGATCCACCATTACAAGATTCACCAGTGACATTGCTTGGGTCACAACACAACCACAGAACATTACAGCACAAAAACAGGCCTTTTGGCCCTTCTTGGTTGTGTTAAACCACTTATCTGTCTCGTCTTACTGACCTGCACCTGGACCATATTGCTCCACACCCCTCTCATCCATGAACCTGTCCAAGTTTTTCTTAAATGTTAAAAGTGAGGCCGCTTTCACCACTTCATCTGGCAGCTCATTCCACACTCCCACCACTCTGTGTGAAGAAGTCCCCCTTCCTGATATTCCCTTTAAACATTTCCCCCTTCACCCTTAACCCATGTCCTCTTGTTTTTTTCTCCCCTAGCCTCAGTAGAAAAAGCCTACTTGCATTCACTCTATCTATACCCATTGTAATTTTATACACCTCTACCAAATCTCCCCTCATTCTTCTACGGTCCAGGGAATAAAGTCCTAACCTATTCAACCTTTCTCCGTAACTCAGTTTCTCAAGTCCCGGCAACATCCTTGTAAACCTTGTCTGCACTCTTTCAGCCTTATTAATATCCTTCCTGTAATTAGGTGACCAAAACTGCACACAATACTCTAAATTCGCCCTCACCAATGTCTTATCCAACCTCAGCATTACATTCCAACTCTTATACTCAATACTTTGATTTATAAAGGCCAATGTACCAAAAGTACTCTGTGACCTTAAAGCTCCTGATAGACTTTTATATTGTTAAGACTTTACTTCTGTTGTATTTCTGTCCTGATTTTGGATTGAAATTTAAAGGGGGAGAAGTGTCACTTTGAGTACAATATTCTTAAAAGCTTTTCTCCTTTGTAATTGTTTTACTGGTGTTGGTGGAGGTTTCTCAGCATGTGCAGGTTTTGGAGGGCTTTTCAGTCTGAAAGAGGGTGTTCTGCAAGCAAGATCTGTTTTGCTTATACTCCTGTTTTCTCAGTTAGTACTGTTATTACTATTTTGCTGAGTTACTGTTAATGTTGAAGTTTGTTATTTTATTGTATAAAGAAGATCTTAATTTTGAACCATGGATTTGATTACCTTATTTGTGGTCTTAAGTTATCACAGGCACAATATAATTGCCAGTCCTTCCTTTACAAAGACACATCTACAGAATCACTTTTAGTGAATTTTCACTTTCTCTTCAACTTTTAAGAAACATAGAACATCACAGCACAGGACAGGCCCTTCAGCCCTCAATGTTGTGCCGAGCTATGTCCAATCCCAAGATCAAGCTATCCCCTCCCTATCATTCTGGTGTGCTCCATGTGCCTATCCAATAACCGTTTGAAAGTTCCTAAAGGGTCCAACTCCACTATCACAGCAGGCACTGCATTCCACACCCCAACCACTCTGAGTAAAGAATCTACCTCGGACATCCCTCCTATACCTCCCACCATGAACCTTATAGTTATGCCCCCTCGTAACAGCTACATCCACCCGAGGAAATAGTCTCTGCAAGTCCATTCTATCAATCCTTCTCATAATCTTATAAACCTCTATTAAGTCGCCTCCCATCCTCCTCCACTCCAAAGAGAAAAGCCCCAGCTCCCTCAACCTTTCCTCACAAGACCTACCCTCCAAACCAGGCAACATCCTGGTAAATCTCCTCTACACTGTCTCCAATGCTTCCACATCCTTCTTATAGTGAGGTGACCAGAACTGAACACAATATTCCAAATGTGGTCTCACCAATGTCCGGTATAGTTGCAGCATAACCCCACGGCTCTTAAACTCAAAGCCCCTGTCAATAAACGCTAACACATTATAAGCCTTCTTCATGGCTCTAACCACTTGAATGGCAACCTTCAGAGATCTGTGATATGAACCCCAAGAAATCTCTGTTCCTCCACATTCTGAGTTGATGGAAGGACATCATCTGAAATTTTAGTTGTGTTTCCTGCCAAATGTTTCCAGCCTTTTCTATTCAAATTTCAATTTTTAGACTAACTTCAATCATATTTATTTAAACTTCAGTAACCATTTTTCCTACCCAAGGAAATTATTGCAATTAGTAATCACTGACAATCCCAACTAGCTCCAGCTGATTACCAGTTTCATGCTATACTACCTAGAACAAGTTTGAAGGTGCATATATATTCAAATGGTAGCACAGATGACATAAAAACTCTTCCTCCACTATTAGTATGCATTTTCAAATTTGTACAACCCAGAAGCAGTGTCATTGCACATCCACGAAAATGTTGGAAAATAAAGAACTAACGTTTATATATTGCATGGTGTCTGACAGTACGTATTATCTTGGAACTGTGGTAATGTTTCAAAGACTCACTGGGACTTTAGCAGGAAAAATGAGAATATATTTATCAAATTTCCAAAACACGAACTGATGAAAATGAAAATTATGGGAGATGAATAATGGGCAGCTAAATTTTTACATCTGTTTTACACTACCATCCAAAGTCAAAATGAACCCCACTATGTATAAATTGGAATTCAACAGTATCACTTTCCCTTCAATTTCTGCTTATTTTTCAATCATCAAGCTGTGGGGTGTCAATACTGGAGAAATAGAATATTTTCAACCCAGCAAATTAATATGCCCCTGGTATTGCGGTTTGGACAGTAAAAAGTCTGACAACACCAGGTTTTAGACGAAGGGACTAACCCGAAAGCTTGTGAGTCTACTATCAAATAAATCGGTTGGACTAAAACCTGGTGTTGTCAGACTTTTTACTGTGTTTACGCCGGTCCAACGCCGGCATGCCCACATCATTGCAGTTTGGATACAGATTAAACTTGTCACATTAATCTAGTCAACATAGGTGAGGCAAATTAAATAAATGCACCTCTGTCATGTCAGCAGTTTTACTTGCTGCATGTATTAGGTGTTTCAGTGTGCTCTGGAATTCGTGTGCTCTATGGATGCACTACGATAGTTTGAGGTTTGAAAGAAGCTCAAGCTGAGACACATCAGTCATGGAAAATATTGGGGATTTAATTTCACATCTAATTATTGCTTCTAGAACATAGAATATTTCAGTCCATTGTCAATCATTATTTAGTGATCGGCAATGAAAGCTTATGGTTTGCCGATATTACAGTTTAAAGTCTGAGACTCTCCTTTTCTTACCTTAACGTAAGATAAATAAACGGCAGAATAGTTAAGGGTAACTCTCAGTGGGAGTTCACATTTCAGACTCATTTAGCAGGACTTTGCTTCCTCAATTACATAACTTGAGAGAAAAGTTTGACTCTGGCAAGAATTAGGCACTAGTGGAAGTGCAAACTAACATTTTTTAGTTCTACTTAAACCATCAAACCAACAAAAGAGCATGGAGTTCAATATGTGAGTCATTGTCGATCTTCAGCATATTTAAAGGTCCAATCCTTGATCTGACTAGGGCATGGGGTTGGATGGTGAGGTGGGAGTTTGACGGTCGGGAAAATGGTAGCTTCGTGGGGCAGGACAGGCACTCCTTCTCATCCCAGCGCATAAGCTGTGCCACAAGGGTTTTTCCCAAAGCTGCCCTCACCTTCCTTGAGTTACCAGTTTTCCCAAGACATTGGAAATTCAACTGATCAAGGTTACATGTGTAAGGTAGGTTAAACATGAGACTTCCTTCTGCCTTATTAAAATAATTAAATGATTGATCCACCTCCTGTGTTAGCTGTCTGCTGCTTATCTCACCAGCGATTGTGAATGGCTTGAAGGCTGATTGATGGCTGTTATAAATATTTACACTCACCCAAATGAACTTGTTTTTGGATGTTACAATTATTCCCAAAATATCATAGAATCATATAATCCCTACAGTGCAGAGGAGGCCATTCAGGCCATCGAGTCTGCATCAACTCTCTGAAAGAGTACCTTATCCAGGTCCTCTTCCCCACCCTATCCCTGTAACCTAATACATTTTACCATGGCTAATCCCATCTAACCTACATATCTTGGGACATTAAGGGGCAATTTTACCACAGCCAGTCCACCGAACCTGCATATCTTTGGATTGTGGGAGGAAACTAGAACACCCAGTGGAACCCAATGCATACACGGAGAATGTGCAAACTTCACACAGACAGTGACCCGAGACGGGGATTGAACCAGGTCCCTGGCACTGTGAGGCAGCAGTGCTAGCCACCGTGCCATCTCTGGAGCACAGGTTCACTATGCATTAGTAAAAACTGTCCATGCTTTACAGTAGGGAGGGTGAAAGGAGTTCTGGATCCTGCTCTTCCAGAATTTAGTTGCCAAAGAAAGAGTGTGTGATTGGACAGGGCAAAGGGATAATAGCAATGTAAGATGTGGGAGACCATGTTCAAGGATAGCAGAGGAAGACAGGATGCACAGATGCAAGTAAGCCTTATACCAACTGGAATTATGTAATAGACAGTTAGTATTGAAATATGTGACATGGATTGTAACAGTAGCTCAAAGGAAAGTGGTCCTGAGCAACACTGAAACACAGTGGAATAAGTGATCTATCCAAGGGGATAAGAGGTAGGTAGATGACAAGAATAACAAAATGGTTGTTCTAGAGCAGCGGTCTCCAAACTCCAATCCAGATGCAACCCGAAGAGGCCCAGATGCGGCCCGCGGGCCATAGTTTGGAGACCCCTGTTCTAGAGGATTCTATAGCCAGGAGCAAGTGAGAAAAAATGTCCTGAATCATAGGCAACAAATGGATAATTTATGAAAAGGGCAGACAAAGACTTTAAGAAGGATGTGTGGGTCCTTGAGAGAGCCATGATGTGGAGATGCCAGCATTGGACCGGAATAAATACAATAAGAAATCTTAGTAAGAGACTTCTTACTGTCCTTGAGAGATGTGCAGGGAAGATATATCTAAAATCCCACCAGGAAGAGGGATTTTAGCTAGAAGATTAGATTGGAGAAACTAGATTGTTCTCATTAGAATAAAAGCAAAATACTGAGGAATTTTGAAATAAAACCAGAAAATGCTGGAAAACCTAGCAGGTCTGACAGCACCTGTGAAGAGAGAATCAGAATTAACCTTTCAAGTCTGCATATGGATATGGGAAGGTTTTGCCTGAACCAAACGGCAACTATTGTATCGCAGGGAGGATAACTACAGCAATGGGAGAATTTCCACCAGCAGAGCAGAGGATGAGGAAAACCCAGACGTGAACATAAGAACGTAAGAACATAAGAAATAGGAGCAGGAGTAGGCCATCTAGCCCCTCGAGCCTGCCCTGCCATTCAATAAGATCATGGCTGATCTGAAGTGGCTCAGTTCCACTTTCCCGCTTTCTCCCCATAACCCTTAATTCCCTTGTCTATCAAAAACCTACCTACCTGTGACTTAAATATATTTAGCAAGGTAGCCTCCACCACTTCAACGGGCAGAGAATTCCAGAGATTCACCACCCTTTGAGTGAAGAAGTTCCTCCTCAACTCCGATCTAAACTGCCCCCCTCTTATCTTGAGGCTGTGCCCTCTAGTCCTGCTGTCCTTTCTGAGCGGGAAGAACCTCTCCACCTCTATCCTATCTATCCCCTTCATTATCTTATATGTCTCTATAAGATCCCCCCTCATCCTTCTAAACTCCAACGAGTACAGACCCAGTCTATTTAGTCTCTCTTCATAGTCCAACCCTCTCATCTCCGGTATCAGCCTAGTGAACCTCCTCTGCACTCCCTCCAAGGCCAATATATCCTTGCGCAAGTGTGGCGGCCAAAACTGCACATAGTACTCCAGCTGCGGCCTCACCAGTGCCCTGTACAGTTGCAGCAAGACCTCCCTACTTTTATATTCTATCCCCTCGCTATAAAGGCCAGCATTCCATTTGCCTTCTTGATCACCTGCTGCTCCTGCAGACTGGGTTTTTGCAACTCGTGCACAAGGACCCCCAGGTCCCTCTGCACCGTATCATGCTGCAGCTTTTCGCCCTTCAAATAGTAATCCCTCCTACTATTATTTCTTCCAAAGTGGATAACCTCACACTTGCTAACATTATACTCCACCTGCCAGGAAACTAAAGGAGGACAGCCAGTATTCTTAAATTAATTGGAATAGAAGTATCATACTGAAATATATTATAATAAAATGCTATCACAGAAGAAAGGAAAAGAAACAGATCATGAAGTAATGAGATACAAAAATATAGAAATATGTGAACAGGAAGAGTTGATTAAGCCCCACAGGCTTGTTTTACTTTTCAAATTGATAATGGTTGATGATAATTGGACCATAACTCCATTCACCTGGCTTTCTTTTACATCCCTTGATATGCTAACTCAATAAAAATCTACGAATCTCATTTTTTAAAAATTTAATTGACCCAGCACCCACAGCTTATTGGGAGAGTGAACTCTGCATTTCCATTAATCTGTATGAGAACGTGCTTTTACTCTTAAATGACCTATCACTCATACTAAAATAGTTCCATCTTGTTTTGCATTCTCTTACGGAGGAATGAGTCTTTTTTAATCTACACTATAAAATTTCTTTATGATTTACATTATAAGTAGCACATTCCAAACCTGTGACCTTCACCATCTGGAAGTGGAAAGGTAATAGGCAAACGGAAACATCACCACCTGCATATTCCCTTCAAGTCACACATCCTTCTGACTCGGGAATACATTGCCATTCCTTCACTGTCACTGGGTCAAAGCCTTCAAACTCCCTCCCTGAACACAACACTTTGAGTGTACCTGCACCACATGGACTACAGCAGTTGCAGAAGGTGGCTCACTATCACCTTCGCAAGGACAATTAGGGATGGGCAATAAATACTGACCTTGTCAGTGACACAAACATCCCTTGAATGAATAAAACACATTTCTAGTAGGGAATTCCCTGAATAAGCTGACATTTCAAAATTATAATCAATATGTAGTGATACATATTCAAGTTAAAAAAAATTAAAATAAAATTAGAGAGTTGGAAGGTAACTTGGAAGAATATAACTGCAGCTAAAACAGAGGTGTGGCTTAAATACTGAGAACTTAATATTGCTGCTCACTGTATTTACAATGATTTCAGCAGAAATAGGGAAGGGAACATGGATGAGGTGAGTGGAGTTAATGAAAAATTCCAGAAGAGTGAAAGAGTGTAAGAATGTCCAAAAGCATTGTGTTAAGGCAGGATACGAGAGGAAAGACATTAGAAACAGGAAGGAAAATAGTGTAATTTTTCATGTGTATTATAGGCCACCACCATATTTTACTGCATCACTGTGACATCAACATTAATCATATCAAAACCATCACAGCTTTAACATGCTGGACGTGGCTTGATATTGTTCATTTCATCCAGGCCATTACATGGCAAGTAGAATCAAAGAGTCTTTTATCCCATTAATCTTGATTAGTTTTAAACGTAGGTGAAAGAACAATGGCACCAGTCAGCCAGCAAATGTAACGGTAACAGTTAATTCATTTTCTGTAATATCACAATATCAGCTTCTAAGTTACATGTAATGATCTAGGGACTAGTAAATTCTTATTTAAAGTAGACAAAGTTTGATATCCCAGCTACTTACTAAGAAAACAAAGCCACAAGATTCCAGGATTTTAAATAAACAAAATTAACATTTTGAATTAACAGGAGACAAATATGAATTAACAGGCAAGCTGTGGGCATACAGACCGAACTACACAATACATGGCAAAGAGATGCCACACATTTCTCAACACCCCACCTAGATGTCAGTGTTCACAGGGAGTTACGACCTTGTAAAACTCTGGGGGTAAGCTTATCACTTTGTCATGCTGGTCAGTGTGGCGAGCCAGTGAGATTGGGTGAAAGGAGAAAAATCAGATTTGCACCGGTTTCTCACCTCTCACGGTGTTAACGGCCCTGTTTCATCGGCGCAATCAGCTTCACTGATTTAAATATTTATAACCTTAGTTAAATCTTATTATTGAGTCCTGGACGCAATTGTCCAGGCTCTCTTGCCTAAACAATCTCGCCGGAGAACATGCCCATTACGGGGAGTGGGGACATGAAGGGGAGACAGGGGGACGCGGTACATCAGAAATCAGCCGGGGTGGTGATCGGCCCAAGGGGTATATTGGGCCAATAGTCAGCCAGCAGAAGGGGCAGTGTAATACCTAAGGGAGTGGAGGCAGAGTCAGATCTCTCAGTGTACACTTGCACACCGTGCATTGACAGATTGCAGCGCATGTGGAATAGCACCCCTACAACTCAGCAGCTGGTTTCCTGGAATGAATAGGCTCCGCCTGCTCCCCCCTACTGGCGAGAATCACATTTGAGCGCTCGACAGTCACCAGGCAAGACTGTTCCCTTCCTGTTGGCGAACACTTCAGTGGTCACGGGCATTCAGCCTCTGACCTTCGGGTAAGCATTCTCCAAGGCGGCCTTCACGACACACGACAGCGCAGAGTCGCTGAACAGAGACTGATAGCCAAGTTCCGCACACATGAGGACGGTCTCAACAGGGATCTTGGGTTCATGTCGCACTATCTGTAACCCCCGTGACTTGCCTGGGTTTGCAAAACCTCACTTACTGTACTGTCTGGAGACAATACACATCTCTTTAAACTGTGATCAGTGCTCCTTCCACTCACATTACCAGCCACTTCAGGTCTTAAACAGCAGGTTAGGTGTAAGGATACGCATTCTAATCAGTAATCTCTAAACTGTCTGTGCTTTATATGCTCTGTCTGAGGCCAGAACTCTCCATTCACCTGACGAAGGGACTAACCCCGAAAGCTTGTGAGTATATTATCAAATAAATAGGTTGGACTAAAACCTGGTGTTGTCAGACTCTTTACTGTGTTTACACCAGTCCAACGCCGGCATACCCACATCATGACTGTCATGATGACCATGAAAGCGACAGGGGATTGATAGATCTATCCATGAGCTTTGTGGAGTATGAGCTGCCTTATGGAGCGAGCAGAGGCTCACCCAATGAGAAGCAGCCAGTGGTTTTAAGCGTGTAACTTATCCAGACCAGCATTATAGGCTCCATGATGAAGACTACCTGAGTGAAAGCTGGGGAGCAGCCTTTTCCTTTGTTTCACAATAAAGGGTGTTGGTGACGGGAAGCTGGCATTTAGCTGAATTACTACAGCCACCTTCTCAGCTTCCCAGGACTTCTCTAAGCCCCCATTAACTAGAGTCTGTCAATAACATTACTTTTACTGCCTACAGCTTTTCTTTCTTTTTTTAAATTTATATGTGGGACAGGGACGTCATTGGTTGGGCAACATTTATTGCTCATCCCTGATGGCCCTTGAGAAGGTGGTGGTGAGCTGCCATCACGAATTGCTGCAATCCATGTGTTATGAGTTGACCCACAATGCTATCAGAAAGGGCATTCCAGGATTTTGGCTAAGCGACTACAAAGGAATTACAATATATTTCTAAGTCAGAATGGTGAGTGGCTTGGAGGAGAACTTGAAGACGTTGGTGTTTCCATGTATCTGTTGCACTTATCCTTCTAGATGGAAGTGGTGATGGGTTTGGAAGGTGTTGTCTATGGATCTTTGGTAAATTACTGCAGTACATTGTGTAGATGGTACTGCTACTGAGCGTTGGTGGTAAAGGGAGTAGATGTTTGTAGATATGGTGCCAATCAAGCAGGCTGCTGTGACCTGGATTACATCAAACTTCTTGAGTGTTATTGGAGCTGCACCCATCCAGACAAGTGGGGAGTATTCCATCACACTCCTGACTTGTGCCTGATTGTTGGTGAACAGGTATTAGGGAGTCAGGAGTATTCACAATATTCCTAGCCTCTGACCTGCTCTTGTGGCCACTCAAGAATCCACTCTCAATAAATAACTCACATAGGCTTGCCTTTTCCTGCCACTACAGATCCCTGGTCACCCAGGTGATATCTGCCATGCTGTAAAGAATTCAAAATACATGCACAACATGTATGGCTTGTCCCACAGCTGCCTGGGTATTCCAAGACTCTCAGTCCTTAGCGTCTGCCCAGAAAACACCCCAGAGAGACAAGTTCACATTTCTTAAGGCATAGCACAAAATCTTTAATATGTATGAATACTGGGGGATTCCCAGTATTGCATTCCTATCAGTTTAAACTTGATTTTATGATTCTATGCAATGCTGCATTATGATTACTTAGTTGCAGATTTTTATGTCCAATTAATTCCAATTAGGAATTCATTGAGAAATTATCTGCTGGATTTGAATATTTTTATGCTTAAAAGTAATTGTGAAAGTATCGCTACTGAAATTATTTGAGAATCTGACTGTTTTCCATATCTTAATGACAAATGCCAAACAGATACAATGCTGTAGCTATTTCAATTTTCAAAGTGGATAGAAAGACAACAAACATCTCCCCAGTATTTCCCCAGAAAAATTATCAAATAAATATGCAACTATTAAACAATCAGAAACCCAAATCACCAACTCCTGCTTCTACTTCGCGTTCTTGTGGAGGCTGGTTCATTAGAAGGGGAAGTGGATAAATATTTCTGTTAGATCCAGAGTTAGAGGGTTATGCAGAAATGGCACAGAAATGGAGTTGAGGCTGGCATAGATCAGTTATGATATAGTGAATGGCAGGGCAGGCTTGAAGGGCCTGGTGACCTATTCCTGCTTCTATTTCTTGTGTTCTAGCCTGGAAACTCCAGAAGCCCACTGTTACAAGAGCACATTGTAGGACTTCCAGTCTGCCCCAGCTCTAATTTAATCTCGAATCCAAGGGAGAGGATCAATAGCATAATAGATGCAAATATTTGTACCATCCCTCAGCGACTAGATTTCTCACCTTGTGAGGCACCAGAAGTTGGAGCAGTAACACTGCTACTCTGTCAAGCAGCTGCAAGCTGGTTTATCCTGTTTCCTAATGCAAACATTTCCATTACTGGATGCTCCCTTGCCTTGTGCAACTCTCCTAATGGCAAACAATCTCTCTAAAATTATTTAATATTGTGATATCACAGTTGAAAATGGCACTTGCAGGCTCCATGCAGGCTTAATTATCACTGGCCATAGAATGTACAAAGTTGTAGAATTACAAGGTGGACTCAGGCATCTCCCAAACTCCTGCTGAGAAATGTAGCATTACAATGGATAGGTAGTCATAGTTGTAAAGGAGAAAATGCTTCCACGAACAGCACCACAATGGTGACTAGATAATCTGTTTTAGGTGTTGACTGAGGAATGAATATTGGCTAAGGAGAGAACTCCCCAAGTCTTCTTCAAAATAGTCGCATGGGATCTTTTATGTGTACCTGAGAGGACAGATGGGAGTCTTGATTTAATGTCTCATCCAAAAGTGGACACTGCTGATCACTGCATCACACCTTCTGTATTATGTCAGTCAAAATCTTGTCCCTAATCAAGCAGAATGGATGTGGTTCTATAAAAGCAAAATTGTGTTTGACAAATCTATTTGAGTTCTTTCAGAATATAATGTGCGGGGTGAATTAAGGAAGACAGCAAATGTAGTAGTGTACTTTAACCTCCAAATGGCATTCAATGACGTGCCATATAAAAGGCTGGCCAAAATCCAAGGGCAGATTTTTTCAGCCCTTCATGCTGCTATAATCTACTAGTCTTGTCAAAGTCAACCCCAGGCCCGGGTTTCCTGACAGGAGCACAGGTGAGGAATGTAAATTGCTATTGACTTTGCTAGGACCATTTGATCCCACCGCCTGATGGCGAGACACCTCCTCCATAGGAAAATCCATTATTGGGGGGGCCGAATGGAGAATTCCACCCAGAAAAATCAGGGTAAATGGATCAGTTTTAATTTGCAAAAAGTAACTATTTATATATACAGGAATCAATTCTGGTGCCTCAACAATTTACAATCTACACCATAGAGTCATAGAGGTTTACAGCATGAAAACAGGCCCTTCGACCCAACTTGTCCAGGCCGCCCCTTTTTTAACCCCTAAGCTAGTCCCAATTGCCTATATTTGGTCCATTTCCCTCTATACCCATCTTACCCATGTAACTGTCTCAATGCTTTTTCAAAAGCAAAATTGTACCTGCCTCTACTACTACCTCTGGCAGCTTTTTCCAGACACTCACCACCCTCTGTGTGAAAAGATTGCCCCTCTGGACACATTTGTATATCTACCCTCTCACCTTAAATCTATGCCCTCTAGTTTTAGACTTTCCTTTGGGAAAAGATGTTGACTAATGGATCTATGTCCCTCATTATTTTACAGACCTCTATAAGATCACCCCTAAACTTCCTACATCCAGAGGAAAAAAAATCACAAGCTATCTAGCCCCTCTTTACAACTCAATCCATCAAGTACTGCTAGCATTCTAGTAAATCTTTTCTGCACTCTTTCTAGTTTAATAATATCCTTTCTATAATAGTGACCAGAATTGCACACAGTATTCCAGGTGTGGCCTTACCAATGTCTTATACAACTTCAACAAGACATCCCAACTCCTGCATTCAATGTTCTGATCAATGAAACCAAGCATGCCGAATGCCTTCTTCACCACTCTGTCCACCTGTGACTCCACTTTCAAGAAGCAAGGACCAGTGTTGTCCAATTGGATTTCTATATTTGCCAAACTTGTAGTGATTAGAACACCATATTCAGAAGCAATACAAATTACACGTAATATTAGTAAAATAAATATATTTTATTAAAATTACAATATTTTTAAAACAGGCTAGAGGTTTTAAACCATCATCAATCAAGACCAATACACTCACTGCAAGAGCCAGAAGAAAGCAAGCCTGCCATGGACACAGTCTAAAAGGGGTTAGTCTGTTAACTGAAGTATCCTGCTTCTGACAGTATCAGAATTCCTACAGTGCAGAAGGAGGCCATTCGGCCCATTGAGTTTGCACCAACAACAATCCCATCCAGGGCCTATCCCCACATATTTACCCCACTAATCCGTCTAACATATGCATTCGGAGACACTGAGAGGCAGTTTAGCATGGCCAATCAACCTAACTTGCATATCTTTGGCATGTGGGAGGAACCGGAGGGCGCAGAGGAAACCCGTGCAGACACGGGGAGAATGTGAAAACACCACACAAACAATGACCCAAGCCCGGAATTGAATCCAGGTCCCTGGAGCTCTGAGGCAGCAGCGGTAACCACAGTAACACCATGCCGCCCTTGTATGCTCCAGTTATCTCAAGAAAAACAAACCTTTTCATGAGTAAATTGGCTATTTTATCAGTATTGATGTATTAGGAAAAGAATAGACAAATCTCTGTGATCTTGCTTACACTCTTGTCACCTGACATTTCCAAACACAGCATGCAGACAATTAATAGACCTTTGGCAGATGGCCAACCTCCTATAATCTCTCAATTTACACCAATATTGCCTAAATCGTTTCAATTGGTCATTTCAACAAATCAGATAGAGGGGAACTCATTGGATGTTGCTGCATCATCACAAAGAAAGAAAATATTAACCCTTGAAGTTGCCCCTTGGGATTTATTGTAAGTGGGTTAAAGTCTCTATTAAACAAATGCTGGAACCAATTTCAGCATGTATACATTATTATCCACATTCAGGATCCACAGGAAAAAACTAGAAATGATTATTGGAAATTTGACTAGAAAACCTGAAGCAGACGCTACTAGAGGAACTGGAAGAAGCTTGCAAGAAATGCATATGGGCAATTCATTTGGTTGTAAGACACTCTACAGCACATACATATAAAAATGTTTGCGAAGGAAGCCATTTGCTTCTGAATGTCAGTTGTCCTTTATAGTCTGATGCAATTTGGCAGACACCTGAAGGTTAATGTCAGGGTCACGTCTTGCCTGAGTTGCGAGGCTAGCCATCTGGCCATCTGCTTAAAGAAACTTACAGTACCAAGGTATAAGGCTGTGCAGCCTCAGAGCAAGATCTGTTCATGCTTTCAGCTCTAGTGTGCAATAGGTTTTTACATTGAGATTATGCAAAAACTATAAAACCAGAAACAATCCAGAAGCAAAATAATACTGCAATAATACCCTCTCTCAGCCTGATATCATGCGATTACTCTCAGCATTCTATATAGTGACATAAGTGACAGAGCAAAGTTTAAAAATAGAAACTGATTACTGTAAACTTATCAGTTATTGTTTTGTGTGCTTGGATATGGAAAAAGGCACTTCTTGTGAAAAAGAAATTTAAATCTTTGTTGTGACCAGTAGAGGAAGTTGCTTAGTGGGGAGCCAGCTCACTCCTTCTCACCTGCTCATAACTGTGTTACACTGCTGATAGTGCAGGTAACTACCGACTTAGGAATAATCAGTTCTAAAGTATTCCAGGATCAACAATCATCTGTCTTGCTTCCAAATATCTAAAATTATGCAACAGAAAATTATGCACATGAAGAGCGCTAATTCTTCAGTCAAATCTGCTCCTAAATGGCACTGCACATTTGCACAACAAAGACATATCGTTTTATTATTGAATTATTAGTTCTTATAGGCTAGGTCCTCTGTATTCATGATGGTGATGAGGGAGGGTCTGCAGAAGAGCAGGAAGGCTTTATTGGAGTACGAGAGTGGAGGAATGGATATAGCTAGAGAGGTCGAGATGTAGAAATTCTACCAATTTTATGAACAGGGTTTTGTATGAATAAAACTTCCTGAAGTCCTGCCTGGCACACTCATGTCCCAGCTGGTGCCAGGAGCAGCAACTCGAATGTAAGAAATTGCAGCCAGAGAACCCTGGGAAAAATCCTCATCAGTAAGTGGCAGAAATGATTTCAGGATGGTTGCAATGTGCTAATTTGGGGATTACACTGTAGTGTATGATCAGGACAGGGAGAGGCCAAGGTTATGAATTTCCTTGTGATTGTGCAAGATCAGAGCTGGATTACGTGAGAGTCTTAAAGGTGAACAAACTTGTTCCTCCAGTCTTCAAGGAGTTCAAAAGCATACATTTTTAAAATGTAACTTAGTCTCTTCTGGTTCCTCAGCCATTGTGGATCCCTAACTTGCTGGTAATCTAACTTGCAGCCCCAATGGCACCTCAAGGCCCCAATTTGCCTTTAATGGAAGCTTTATGAATGACAGGCTTTCATTAATCCACATGTGGGGTCTTATTGCAGAAAGAAAGGTACACCTGTAGAAAGAACAGAAAAATGACAGAAGAAACACTAACTTCCATCAACCCATGTAAATAAAGATGTGAGGTAAAGGGGAGTGCTCAAAGACAAGCAAGGATAGATCAACAAACAAGCACGGGCGAAGATGCAACTTCATCTGATATGAGATCACTGTTTCAAATCGGAAAGACGACTATAGGCTATAGTGAAGCAATGATGAGACCTAATAGTAAGAGGGATGGCATCTTCGAAGGCATTCAAATTGAGCAGAACAGGAAGTCTTCAATAGAACTATTCTAGTCAACAAAGCCAAAATCTTTCCACCCTCAACACAGCCCTCAATTAGTGTTGGGAAGTTCACTAAAAATGAATGAGAAAAGCAATTGCTGGATGCAAGAACAACAAATCTCCCTGTATAGATACTTCACTGCAAAATACTCAAGGCAGCTGCAGAAGCATCTGTCCAGTGGCTAACCAAATCTGGGACTCTGGCATTGTTCCCCAAGACTGGAAAGATAGGTCAATCATCTGTATCCCCAAAAAAAGCAACTGCACTGAATGTGACAAATGGAGGGAGCATCAATGTCAGGTAAAGTCTACATAAGAACATAAGAATTAGGAGCAGGAGTAGGCCATCTGGCCCCTCAAGCCTGTTTCGCCCTTCAATAAGATCATGCTGAACTTTTTGTGGACTCAGCTTCACTTACCCGCCCACTCACCATAACCCTTAATTCCTTTACTGTTCAAAAATCTATCTTTCCCTTAAAAACATTCAACGAGGTAGCCTCAACTGCTTCATTGGGCAGGGAATTCCACTGATTCACAACCCTTTGGGTGAAGAAGTTCTTCCTCAACTCAGTCTCAAATCTGCTCCACCTTATTTTGAGGCTATGCCACCTAGTTCTAATTTCACCCACCAGTGGAAACAGGTGGAAACGATCTCCCTGCTTCGATCTTATCTATTCCGTTCATAATTTTATATGTTTCTCTAAGATCCCCCCTCATTCTTTAAAATTTCAATGAGTATAGTCCCAGTCTGCTCAGTCTCTCCTCATAAACCAACCCTCTCAGTTCTGAAATCAACCTAGTGAATCTCCTCTGCACCCCCTCCTGTGCCTGTACATCTTTTCTCAAGTAAGGAGACCAAAACCGTACACAGTACTCCAGGTGTGACCTCACCCGCGCCTTATACAGCTGCTTTTTAAACTTTATCCCTTTGGCAATGAAGGGCAAAATTCCATTTGCCTTCTTAGTTGCCTGCTGCACCTGCAAACCAACTTTTTGCAATCATGCACAAGGGCACCCAGGTCCCTCTGCACAGCAGGGTGCTGCAATTTTTTTTACCATTTGAATAATAGTCCATTTTGCTATTATTCCTACCAAAATGGATGATCTCATATTTACCAACATTGTACTCCATCTGCCAGACCCTTGCCCACTCACTTAAACTATTTGTATCCATCTGTAGATTTTGTGTCCTCTGCACATTTTGCTTTACCATTCATCTTAGTGTCATCTGAGAATTTTGACACACTACATTTGGTCCCAAATTGTAAACAATTACAGTCCCAACACTGTCCCTGAGGCACACCACTAGTCACTGATCACCAACTAGTAAAACAACAATTTATTCTCAGCCATTTTTGGGGCACCTTGTTGAATGCCTTCTGGAAATCCAGATACACCACATCCACCAATTCCCCACTATTCACCATGCTCATAATGTCCTCAAAGAATTCCAGTAAATTAGTTAAACATGACCTGACTTTCATGAACCCATGCTGCATCTGCCAAATGGGACAATTTCTATCCAAATGTCTCACTATTTCTTCCCTGATGACAGATTCAAGCACTTTCCCCACTACAGAAGTTAAGCTAACTGGCCTATAGTTGCCCATCTTCTGTCTACACCGTTTTAAAACAGTGGCATCACATTTGCTGTTTTCCAATCTGCCAGGACCATGCCAGAGTCCAGCAAATTTTGGTAAATTTCCGTGAGTGCATTTGCTATTTCCCCCGTCATTTCTTTTAGTACCCTGAGAGGCATTCCATCAGGGCCAGGACACTTGTCTACCTTTAGCCCCATTAGCTTGCCCAAAACTATTAGTGATAATGATCGTTTCTAGGCCTTCACCTTCCATAGCCTTCTTTGGAATTTTTGGTTGTTATTTGTGTCTTCCACTGTGGGGACCGACACAAAATACCTGTTCAATGCTTTGGCCATTTCCTCATTTCCCATTAATAAATCCTCCTTTCTCACCCTCTAAAGGATGAATGTTTACCTTAGCCACTCTTTTTCATTTTATAGATTTGTAGAAACTTTTGCTATCTGTTCTTTTATTCTGAGCTAGTTTACTCTCGTAATCTATCTCAGTTTTCTTCATAGCTTTTTTTGTAGCTTTTTGTTGTCCTTTAAAGATCTCCCACTCCTCCAGTTTCCCACTAATCTCTGCTACTTTGTATGCAGTTTCTTTTGATTTGATAACCTCCTGTATTTCCTTAGATATCCATGGCTGATTATACCTTTTCCTACTGTCCTTTCTTTTCACTGGCATATACTTTTGCTAAACAGTGTAAAAAATTGCTTTGAAAGTCTTCCACTGCCAAATGGTCTTTAATCATATTCAACATATAATGGATAGTGAGATACAAGAACAGGCAGGCTTCACATCAAATCGTTCTTGCACTGAGCATACTTTCACATATCTGCATTTTATTGAGAAGTACCAATTGCATCAAGCCGCCATTGGCATCAGTTTTATTGATTTCACCAAGGCCTTTGAAAGCCTACATTGACCTTAAGTATAGAAAATTCGCTCTTCATATGGCATCTCATCAAAGATGATTACAGAAATTAAAAACATCTATGGGGATTCCAGATGTTATGTCAGGATAGAGGGTGGTTGCAATGATCTGGTTCCGTGTACTGTGTTGGGGTAAGGCAAAGTTGTGTGCTTTCCAATCTTCTTTTTGTTGTCACCATTAACTGGGTATTAAGGAACCAAGGTTAATCTTGGATTGAAATATATCAATGATGGTCAGCATACAGATTTGGCCTTTGCCAATGACATTGTTGTCCTGTCAGATGTTCAACAGGGTTGCAACAGTTCATTAACTCAATCAACAATCAGGCTGAGAGAATAAAAGTCACCATAAATGCCAAGAAAACAAAAAATATGATGATGGGGAACCACCAATAAACAACAGATCCTTATGTCAATCAAAACAAAGTTGACATCATTGAGGACTTCATCTCTCTGTCCAGTTCCATTAATAACCAGGGACACAGACAAAGTGTTCAATGTGAGAATAGGTAAAACATTATCAGCTTTCAACCAACTGAAAAAGATTTGGAATAGTAGAAAGCTTTCCATGTAAACAAAGCTTAGGTTTCACAAAGCAAAGGTGCTCTCCACACTCTCTATGGTTGTGAAATTTGGAAACTGAAAGCCTGCCAAAGGAGTAAACCGGATGCCTTTGATACCAGAAGTCTTCAAAAGATTCCAGGCGGATTCCATTGGTAGGTTTGTATACCCAACTCCAAAATAAGAAAATACTCAGGACAACATTCAAGTTTCATCCATCAGCTACAAAAGATAGCTCAGTTCGCTTGTCCATGTCACCCAATTCATGGTCTATCCGTCAGGTCATGCAATGGGCTCTTACTGAATGTAGATGAAGACAGTGGCTCAAGATGAAATGACATCAGACTATCAGTAGAGATCTCCAGCTGGTCAACAGGTGCTGGAGTGACACTAGAATATTGGCTGTTGACAAGAGAGAATAGAGTGCTTTGTCTGTCTCATGCATCTCTAGATGTGGGAGCTACTAAGTAAATCATGAATGTCAAGGGCATTATACAAAGAACAACCCAGCACGGGAAACAGGCCCTTCGGCCCAACAAGCCCGCGCCGCCGCATCACCCTACACCTATTCTACCCTGCGTGTCTACAAATAGAACCCCTGACTTAGCCAGATTCAGGGGAGAATAGTGTCAATTTGGTAAAACCAATCAGCCTAACAGCACATCTTTGGGGTGTGGGAGGAAACCGGAGCACCCGGAGGAAACCCACGCATCCACAGGGAGAATGCACAAACTCCCACAGACACAGGCCCAAATCCATGTATCTGCACAGCTAGCAGTGCTAGTCACCGAGCTGTTGCGGCGCCCTTCTACCGGTCCAGGATCAAGCACACACACCGACACGAAGTACTAGGCCACTCCTGGAACCTCCAAGAGTAGCCCACGCACGACCCACCATGTGCATGCCCCTCGTTTGACAACGAGGTGGACCTCCACCTGCGGAATAAAAGACAAAAACGTTAATCACAAGCCTGCCTTTCCGGTGTTTCCCGAGGTTCTAACCCTTATTTAATAACCCCTACCATAACCCTCCACCCTCGTTTCACTCATGTGCCTATCTAACTGAACCTTAAACGAGTCCAATGTTCCCGCCTCCACCACCCTACTCGGTAGCGCGTTCCATACCCCTACAACTCTCTGCGTAAAGAACCTTCCTCTCATATCCAAATTATATCTCTCCCCCCTCACCCTTAAATCATGTCCTCTTGTATTTGTAACCAATCTAGGGAGCAGTCTCTCACTATTGACTCTGTCTATTCCCTTCAGTATGTTGGACTTTAACCTGGTGTTGTGAGACTTCTTAGTGTTCACCCCAGTCCAACACCGGTATCTCCACATCAAGGGCATTAATATCATGGCAGCTGGAACACAGCAGGTTGGGGGAAAAGTTTTGGTTTTCCGGATTATAATCCCTTATCCAACACTTCTCTGTTGTGGTTAGGGGATTTAAAATCAAGTCCCAAAATAATTAGTTTGTACAATGGCACATTAGTGGACTTGTTTTCTTTAAATTGGTCAAATCAGGGAAAACAATTCATTTTTCAATGTTTTAGGTGTCCATATATTCCTAAATTTACTTTGAATGTCAGAAGTAATGCACTGCAAGTTCAAAAGGATCGCCAGAGTGAATGACTTAGCAGGTTCGGTGATAAAGTAAGGATATCTCCGTGATGTAACTTGGGACTAAGCAGCTGATCACCAAATGAGAACGTGAATGGGAAAATAAATAATTGTTTAAAAACACATGCAGCAAAAGCACCTTACTTCTACTTTTCAAACTAAAAATTTGATTCCATAACACTAACACATCCTACACACAACAAAATAAAGAGCACGTCCTGCATGAAGGCACATAGGCCTTGCATGTAGGGAGCAGGAAGAAACACTAAAAATGTCAGATTCCTTGTAAATAAAGCACAGTTCTGCCAATACTGGATTCCACGGACTATTTCAAGTATCAACAATAAGTAAGAGACTTTGTTATGGCCTTTGGACTTAAAGATTGAAAATACATGTGCAACAGGACAGCTTACTAATTTTGGTGAATGCTGACATTGTCTGGCCTACACCACCTATACTAAACCATGCGTTACCTCCTCCTTCACATTCCACAATTTCTTACTCCGTTCACAGAAGCTATATGAATAGCAACACTCACCAAATAATTTTCATCTACTCAGAGCAACAGTTAGTTAAAGCTTCAGAGGAATGTCTCCAGAAAAGATCCAGTGAGCAAAACCTCAGTCAGCATCATCTTAAAAGACAACATAATGTTCACCATTATTAGCATTTTGCACAGGGATCTGATAAAATGTGTCATAAAATCATGTTTCTTCCCTTTCTCTAATTAATGATAGCGCACCCACATGTAATGATAAGCATGCATGAAACAATGCAATTTTAACACTTCTTTCCCCCACTCTGCTCAATTTTTACACATAGTTGTATCACTATAAATTGGAAAAAAGAAAAACTCATACCATGCCTTATTATATCTTAAAGTACTTCATTTTCAGTAAAATGAATTACTTGAAGGCTATCATTATGTAAGCTAATGCAGCAATCATTTTGCACATAACAGAAAGGTGTATGACCAATTATTCATTCTTGGTGCAGACAGAAATATTAGGACAAATTATCTTCAGCTTCATGGAATCTTTTGATTTTCACCTAGTGACCTACTTGTCTTATAATTGTGACATTGTATCATTACCTTTACCTGAGTGAATGTACACTTTTAAAATTTGAGGATAGTACGTCTAACAACAACAGAAAAAGACAGAAGATTGGGCTAATGAGTAGATACAATAACCTTGCATTTTCAAAAAGTTTCAGATTGGACCATGTTCCTTCAATGTCACTGGATCAGAATACCAGAACTTCTTCCCTAACAGTCCTATAGGTGTACCTGCATAGTAAGAAGTCTCACAACACCAGGTTAAAGTCCAAGAAGTTTATTTGGTAGTAAACCCACTAGATTTCAGGGTTTGCCCCTTCGTCAGGTGAGTGGAGAGTTCTGGTCACACACAGACATATAAAGGCACACACAGTTTACAGAATACTGATTAGAATGTGAGTCTTTACAGCTAATCAATTCTTAAAGGTGCAGACAATGTGAGTGGAAATAGCACTAAGCATAGGTTAAAGAGATGTGTATTGTCTCCAGACAGGACAGTAAGTGATGCAGGTGTACCTGCATCATATGGACTTCAATAAAATGACTCACCACCAACTTCTCAAGGGCATTTACAGGTGGGCAATAAATGCTGGCCCAGTCAGCGATGTCCACAGCCTATGGAAGAATTTTAAAAAATAAGAGGGCAGTGAACTCTGAGGAGACAGGCTGTGATGAATTGAAAATGGAGGTTGAAATCACTGAAGATGAGAAGTCATTTGGTTGCAGAGGAAGTAGTGTAAGTATCTCAGTCAGAAAACTTTTATCATACTTGGAAGATTGATGGTGGAGCTGACTGGCAGTTTTTGAGCATGGAGAACCGCTATGTTTTTCTTTGAATATTGCCATGTGTTTTATACATCTAAGTGAGCAAGTATTTGGAATCTGAAAGAATAAACCTCTGGCATTGCAGTGTTCCCTCAAGTACTACACTGAAGCGAGATGTACTCGGGTGTCTGGAGTGCTGCTTAAACATGCAATTTCTGACACAATGCAAGCTACCATGCTAAACGAAGGCAACACCTATGCAAAAGTATCACAGGTTCCTGAATCTCAAATCCAATATTGAGGTTGTGCCTTCAGGTAAGGAGAGCAAACAACTGAAGGCAAAAGTAAAATAAATCTAAATGGAAAAGTGCAAAATGCAGCGGTTAAAAAATGCCTTGAAATTATTCACAGTGAACATTTATTACTCTCATAACATTCCTCTGGCTGCACTTTCAATGGAGTTGTTAATGAATATAAAATAATCAAAATCATAGATGTTAGAAAGGATAGAATTCTATCATTTTTACACTAAGTACGGTGGCAGGCAGGTCTGGCAGTATCTGTCCTGCCCCAACCAGAGTAGTGGAATCCCACGCCAGATCTTGCACTTGGAACCTTAATAATTATGCACAAGCGTTCCCCTCTGAGTCACCAATCTCAGCTTGATGCCTTGGAAACTCAGACTACTGTCATTATGGTTCCAGATACAAAAGTTATTGAGAGGTCATTGGGACTTTCAGTTAATTATTGATTGCAGATGACCCCTTGGGATTGGGCACTCACAGCACACTGATGGTGCTGGCTGCCTCAGGGCAAATCACTCTTAGTGGTGTCTCAAACAGACATTAGACTAATTACTTGTTTATTTAAAGGGCCAAATACTTCAAAGATGTGCCTGTTGCTCATCCTTACCCAAAACACATCAGCAAATGTTAAATGTATCAGGAAGATGTTAACATCTCTATGGTGTAATAGAAAGATTTCACCCAGTGGATAAGTGCCAGCAACATCTTAAACATAGCAGAGAAGGACTTACTCTGATTTTAGTGAAATTATTAACTTAGCAAGAAGATTGCTCTTGGTTAGTGTAGTAGCATAATTGTTAACATAGGAAGATTCCTTTTGGTCACTGTGTTAGCAACATCCCAAAGGCGGTGCAAAGATTTCCTCTGACTGCTATTTCTATTTAAATTGGAATGCATCATTATGGATCACCTTTACTACTTTACACAAATAAGAAATATAACAAAACATCCTATGTTGAATGTTTTTAACACATAGGAGCAAACAAAAATCTCTATATTTTACTCAAATCACATTACCAAAAATCATCAGAGATCATTCAGCGCTCTGAAGCTCTCAGGAGGGAGTAGTATTCATAGAGTATCTTCTGAAGAAATTGGCAGAAACACTGACCCTGATTTTCCCATCTATCCATGTTAACAGATGCAAAATTGCACTGGCTATTCCCGAGAGGCACCCCTTACAACCATTGTGCCTCATTGTGGGTGGTAAATAGTGGAAGTATCCCTAGTGATTACTAAATTACAGAAATTATTTTGGATCACATTCATTTTGCTCTAGGCCAGGTTCTTGCCATGAGTGCATCATTTGCCACAATCACAGTCAAAGCTGTAACTTAACACTCCGGAGTTGCAGTAATCTAATCATAGGGTACCAACATTATATCTTGTGATTCATGATGGCATCTAAACCCCCACAATTTGATCACTGCCTTATAATCACTTCCAGGTGCCTATTAAACACTATAAGGAAAGAATCAGTGAGCCCAGTCTTTCTAACAGACTGTGTACAATTTGTCATGTCGTGAACTCTTCCCAATTTAGTTCATGGCCTGAAGCAAGAATTGACGTAGATAACGTTTTTGAGGAGATACAGTTCTGTGAAATTGCTTCTTGACCTCTGAAAGTAATCCTATAAAGCTTCAAGACATGTAACATTACAATCTACAAAATTCAACTCTGATGAACTGTATTCCACAAAGAAAGAATTTGTTGTTCCAGCAATATGAAAACCATACTGCTCAACAGATATTTCATCATCTATTTCTATAATTATCCCCTTAAACTTCACTCCTATTCTCAACCAAACATTCATTGAGCTTTATCGTAAAGGACTTAAATGACTTGGCATTAACTGCATTTCATATAAGTCTATTCAACATCAATCCTTTGCTGTGGGAGAAAACAAAATCCATCAAGTCTCAAATCGGTAAACTTCACATACATTTCTGCATACCCTATATTGACACATATATGAACTCAAGTATTTTAACAGGTTAAGACCGACATAAATACAATGTATTTAAGAAGTTTGTACATGCATATTGATCAATGAAATTTGCTGTCCTCTTGCTGACCATCTCACCCAACAGCTAGGTGCTGATCTTCCAATCTCTTTGTTGCCCAATTCATATTTCCCAATGCTGAGCCTGTGGACTCTGCCAGTGGTTCCGCTATCAATGCCCCTCTCCAGGTCTCCTTCCAGGATGTCCATTCACTTCTGAACAAGGCCCTTGCCATCTGTAAGTTTATTTTGCGTGGTTGCATCAACATCACAACCTTGATAGAGACCAAATGAAAGATGATGACACCTTCCCCCTAACTAAAGCCTCTTTCACCATTTGCCTCACTGAGACATTGAGATGGTGATGTGATTGTTATTACCAGAGCAAACCTTGGTTTGTTGCCTTATTCCTCTGGCACTTTCTGCCCTTTTAAGCATTTCACCTTGGTCCACCCCTTCACTGCTCACTAAAGTTCCATGTTCTCTACTGCTTGCCCAAGTACCATGCCAGTTTTGCCTTTGTGAAGCACTTTGGGATGTATAATAATGTTGAATGTGCTCTATAAATACAACTTGTTGTCCAGCATATGAACCCATTAATCACTTGAATTTTTTGAAAATTTGCTAAGTTTGTACCAGTATTTGGTATCTCTGACTTTGGTTCAGATTTAATAGCCAGCTTACATCTCTGTTATCCACATATTTAAGCATTTTAAACGGCTGGATTAAGCAATTTTATATCCAATGAATAAAAGGTCTGTCACTTTCTCTCTTCCTGATATACCAATGTAATACAGGGTAAAAATAACAATATTGATCAAAAACTTTCCAGAAGCATCAGATATTTAATTAGCTTTATTGAGAAAACCTTTAAATCAATTGGATACTTTAATGTGTAGTCAGAAATCACATTCAAATATGCTTCAATTTTGTCAATATTTACGATAAGGTGAATTTAGCAATCTTCAGATCTCCAGTTGAACGGTGCATTAGTTGTGCAAAAGGTTACATCCGTTGCCCTGATTTTTTTAATAAACAGTTTTTCTGAGTGTGGACACTCACTGCTAGGGAAACAGCACTGAATTTACCAAGCCTCCTGTACCTTTACCAGACCCTCAGAATACCTCTAATCATAACCTCCCAATTCATGCTCATTCATTTATCATCGCTTTCTGTCTGTTGTTACCACTATAATTTCCAGTTAATGAAGCTCCAAAAGATATAAGCCTAAGAATATTAATCAGTACTTCTCTAGTGTCTCAGTCATTTCTGTTAAATTTCTAGAGCATATTTCATCAAGTCCAAATGTCACAGAGGCTTTCAACACATTGCATTTCATCACAGCAGATGCTTTGATGGCTTATAGGTCTACCAGAGCAGACGGAGCAAATCCAGAATTTGTCCAGTTTAATTCATTAATTCAATTAATACATCTGCAATTTTAAATTAAACATATTGGATCAGATTACATCCACCACCTTCCTTTCTGCTGTCATTTCCATTCTTCCTATAATCACTTTCTTTACCACTTCCGAGGCCCATCTGGCAAGATATTCTCTATATTGCTAGGTCTATTCCTTATTCATATTCCATGTATGAGACTGGAAAACATTGGAATTCAGTCCTACAGCAGAGTCATAACCACCTGTAGCTGTCAATCAAATTGTCAAATGGAAGCAACCCCACTGTTTTAATGGATGGTTGCGAAATCAGTCATGCAGCATTAGCTAGTAGACACTAATCGCTCTAGAATCGCATTAGGAACCCATAAATGTTGGTCCAAATCCTGTCTAAATGGTGCCCGTACATTTAGTATGCCTCTGTCGTGTAGCTGCCCTTATGGCAAGGGTAAATCGAGCAGAACCAGTGGGCAACTACATCTCACCCTTCCTACCTCCTCTTCTGACGCATGTTTCAGAAGTGGTCAAGGAGGTGAAGCATAAAGCGTTAGCCTCCTCCCCATTAAGATTGCACTATAAAAGGAGAAAAGAGATGCCATGTGTGTACTTTCTCAATTTAAGCCACATATTTGAAACTCCGGGAATTTATTTTAAAGTCTGACATTCCTGTGATTTTTTTTGGCACATTATTAACCAAACCTGACTACTGAAATTGTCATAATTAACCTATATGATCAACCAATTTTAGGAAACCTGTCAGTTCTGGTAGACTGCTAAATGCTCAGTATCACAGTATCCATCCTCATGCATATTCCTGCCTCTGTAAAAGTGCTTGCACTTTCATTCTTCCTTTTAATGCTGTTCCAATCAGTCCAATTTACTTTTGGGATATGGAAAGGCACCATGATTGTAACATTACAGTTTTTGAGCTAAAATAGCCTACTATTCCCCTTGATTAGGAACAGGATAACAGTTGACCATTATATTGTCATTATTGCTATTAATTTCAAGTCAAATTACATCCACCTCCTTTTTACTGTCATTCCCATTCGTCCTATACGTATTTTCCTTATCCCGCTGAGGCCCATCCTACAAATTATTCTCTGCCTTGTTAGTTTAATCTCTTATTCATATTCCATTTACAGACATGGAATTGTGATGCAAGCCAGTATCTAAACATCAAATCATTCAAATTCACCCAGTGTGGTTTGTACCAGCTAGTTTTGAATAGCACTCATATTTCACTTTATAGTATGCAACAATTGCTAAATACCCTTCTTCAAAGCAATCATGCATTGTGAACAGACAGTACCCTAGGTTGGATCTGATTGAGACACACAATTCAGACTTTGGTGATATTAGATGCTTAACAAGGAACAGATTT
Source organism: Carcharhinus amblyrhynchos (assembly GCF_965287045.1). Taxonomy (NCBI): domain Eukaryota; kingdom Metazoa; phylum Chordata; class Chondrichthyes; order Carcharhiniformes; family Carcharhinidae; genus Carcharhinus; species Carcharhinus amblyrhynchos. The sequence goes on from NC_137331.1 coordinate 20,489,582, forward strand.
GCCTTTCAGCTCATAATTCAACCCTGTTGTAATTTAAATTATTCAAAACATTAATCAATACTTTGGGCATCAGTGGAAGCCAAGTTTTTCAATGAACTGTCAAAAATTGTCAGAGAAAAATAAACAGAACTTGGTGATTGCCTTCTTCATAATTTTCTAGAATTTGTTGTTCATGTGCAATAGTGTTTTGTGCATGGACACTTCTTAACTGGTGCATACGGCAAAATAAATTCACATTCAAATCTGGCTGGTATAAACAATATTGGAAGCATTGGAATCAAGCTTATAAGTTTGGACAATAACAGACGTACCTGGATGGAAAATCAGTTCAGGGCACCTAGAAAACATGAAGCTTGAACTCCCATTGGCCAGCAGGTCTTTGGGGTATCAAAAACAGACCAGAGTTTATTGTTGAGGACATCTTAGTGTTTTTAAAAATATCCCCTATACCAGCAATGTTGAAATCGATATCCATCAACTGCCAAAAGGCCCTAATCTCTGAGACTAAGGGTATTAGATGGTCCTTAGGAATTGAGGGATCTAGTATTCCACCAGGCCAGGTGAATAGCTTTTAAGACAGAAAGTCTTGAGCCTAGGTTAAGCCATCATGGTTACAGTGACAGGGCAGGAGGAATGGACAGGAAAGTCTGTCCTTTACTTTTCATGTAATGTCAGATATCCATTATACAGCCCTTGGCAAGGTGTGGTTTCACTCACCTTTGGGATGTGGATGCCTCATTGTGCAAAAATACTGGCCTAGTCAACAACACCCCGATCCCATTAAAGAACAGTATCGTTTTCTTTACTTTCTTTGCCTGGAATGCAATGAAATAAGGGCTTTCCAGAATTTGTGGCACCCGTGAAAACTGTCTACCCAAATGCTCAGCACTTAGGGGCCAAAACTCAAAGAAAAAGAGAGAAACAAAGGAAGAATTAAAAAATGGTCAGAAAAGAATAAGATAATAACAGAGAGAGAAGGAAGGAAGAGGAAAGAAAAAAGCACAGTGAAATTTCAAAGGCAAATGTACAACTTTCTATTTTACTGAAAGATACAATATTGGTTCTGTTTCAAATATAAGTGCTGGTCAAGTTTCACTACCAGTTCACACTGTTTAGTTGTGCAATGGGGAGATTCATGTATGTATTTAGATGCTTGCAAGGAACTCTGTTACTGATCTCTTATTTTCACTCATTATACTGCAGGTCAGAGTTGTTACAACCTTAAAACATTTCTGGCAGTATTGGCATTAGCTCCCTTAATGCAGGAACTAATGGAAATTCTTCTAGTTCATCTCATCTCAGTCAAAAGCACTTCTCCTAGATGTCACTAGGATTATATGCTCTCATGGCAACTGCAGAATTGCACTTATGCAAACTTTGCATGACAACCAGTGTCCCTCAATTCAATATTAGTGATTACCCCAGAATTAAATGAATGCAAGAAGCAGTCCAGGCATTTAACACCCAATGTTCCAAGTCAGTCAAAGATAGAGGTGTGCCGCCCAAATTGAACTTTTGCCCGTACTTGCAGAACAAAGGGTTGTTCCGGACCAATTTTCCAGCAATACACATTTCCCATACTTACAAAGGTCACAGACACACAGAAAAGTTTGACACATTGCAAGGCCTTAGCACAGTGGCTCAAGGGTTGTAATTCTGCCTGCGAGCATTTCATAAGAGGTTGCAATTAATTATTAATGGGCAGATCATGGTGGATGCAGAAGATTGGGAATGATTGATAATAATGGAGGTACAAGAGTTGGAAGTGCTGCTGGAGGAGGTAAACGAAAGGCTTGTGGCTGTCAGATTCATATTGCCTTGAGTCATTTAAATGGAGTTTTGACCCTTTAAGAAAAAGAAACAGAAAACGGTCACAACTCTGGACACTGCAACAAACAAAGTAAATAACGGATCACCGATAATGAGAGCATATCTACGTACAAGAGCTGGAGCTGTTACACCAAAAACATGCGGTGCTATTTAAAGCTCAGGATCACCTTAGTGAAAACTGCATTGAAGGCTACTGACCTAATCCATGCAGTTACACAAATCCCTTATTTCTGCTGCAAATAAAGAGAAAGCATGATAGTTTCATGCTATTACAACCGTCAATATAAATGAATAGACACCCAAATCCAGATGTTGTCTGCAGATCATTGAGTATGGACTTCTGCGCCTGTTTTACAAAGTAGAGATGGGTAAGACAGGTCTCTTTTCACATATACAGTGAGGGGGTATAGCAGATAGAGTCATAGAAGTTTACAGCATGGGAACAGGCCCTTTGGCCCAACTTGTCCATGTGCTCTTTTTTTTAAACCCCTAAGCTAAGCCCAATTGTCACATTTGGACCATATTCCTCTACACCCATCGTAACCATATAACTGTCTAAATGCTTTTTAAAGGACAAAATTGTACCCACCTCTACTACTACCTCTGGCAGCTTGTTCCAGACACTCACCACCCTCTGTGTGAAAAAAATTGCCCCTCTGGACACTTTTGTATCCCTCCCCTCTCATCTGAAATCTATTCCCTCTGGTTTCAGACTCCTCTACCTTTGGAAAAAGATATTGACTGTCTAGCTGATCTGTGCCCCTCATTATTTTATAGACCTCTATAAGATCATCCCCCCAGCCTCCTACACTCCAGAGAAAAACGCCCCAGGCTATCCAGCCCCTCCTTATAACTCAAACCATCAAGTCCCGGTAACATCATAGTAAATCTTTCCCCCACTCTTTCTAGTTTAATAATGTTTTTCTATAATACGGTGAACAGAACTGTACACATTATTCCAAGTGTGGCCTTACCAATGTCTTGTACAACTTCAACAAGACGTCTCAACTCCTCTATTCAATGTTCTGACCAATGAAACCAAGCATGTTGAATGCCTTCTTCACCACTCTGTCCACCTGTGACTCCACTTTCAAGGAGCTATGAACATGTACCCCTAGATCTCTTTGTTCTGTAACACTCCCCAACGCCCTACTATTAACTGAGTAAGTCCTACCCTGGTTCAATCTAGCAAAATGCATCACCTCGCATTTATTGAAATTAAACTTCATTTGTCAGCCCACTGGCCCGATTGGTCAAGATCCCATTGCAATCAGAGATAACTTTCTTCACTATCCACTATGCCATCAATCTTAGTGCCATCTGCAAACTTACTGACCATGCCTCCTATATTCTCATCCAAATCATTAATATAAATGTCAAATAACAGTGGATCCAGCACTGATCCCTGAGGCACACCGCTGGTTACAGGCCTCCAGTTTGAAAACCAACCTCTACAACCATCCACTGGCTTCTGTCATGAAGCCAATTTTATCTCACCCTGGATCCCGTGAGATTTGACCTTATGCAATAACCTACTATGCTGTATCTTGTCAAAGACCTTGCTAAAGTCCATGTAGGCAACATGGAATTGGGTGTCTGGAGATTCAAGATTTGTACTTCAGAAGTTATTGTACACCTTTGTGGTGGCCTCTAATCAGCAGCAGCATCCAACATATTTAGAAACCTTCAATGGAACCGTGGTTAGCACAGTTGTCTCACAGCACCAGGGATCTGGGTTCAATTCCCAGTTTGGGTCACTGTCTATGTGGAGTCTGCACAGGTTTCCTCCCACAGTCCAAAAGATGTGCTGGTTAGGTGCATTGGCAATGCTAAATTCTCCTGCATTGTACCTGAACAGGTGCCAAAGTGTGGCAATTCAGGGATTTTAACAGCAACTTCATTGCAGTGTTAATGTAAGCCAACTTGTGACACTAATAAATAAACTTCAATTACCCATAAGTGCCATGTTGTACAATACTATTTTAATACCTGCAGCAACAAGGAATAGTGGGCAACAAAACTGTCGGCAAAAAAAAACTTCAACACAGAAATGTGGAGGACAAAATGCAGCAGCATCAGTCACCAGAAACCATAAATAGGAATTCTTGTGGCTGACCAGCTTTAAAAGGTCCGCACAACACAGAGGCCCATTTCACTCAGCTTGCTAAAGATGATCACAGATTAACATTCAGGTCCAAACCTCATTCAAAATGCATAAACCGGAAGGAAATGAAAACATTTGGAAAACGACCACACTCCCTATTGTTTGTAAGAATCTACCGGCACGTCCACCAGAGATTCGTACGATCCCTCCCAAAGCCAATAAGGAATGCCATTCTCCGAGCCCCGCCTGCCCCCCGGAACTGAGGCGGGCATGTGGTAAAATTCCGGCCATGGGTACAATGGTTTTGTGAGAAACCACTTTCCAAAGAACTCACTGAACTTAACTAGTTGCAAAATGATTCTCTCATCACTGATTTTCTGCCCATTTTGTTTGTTTTTTTTAGATTAAAATAATTCTCATTAAACAAATGTCTTCGCTCCATGTAAAAATCATTTATGACATGTTTATTTTGGATGCAGATAGTTGCTGAAGTTGCATATAAAATGAAACAGCCTGAGTGTGCATAGCCCAGATGTGTTGGCAGCGACTGATTTTCTAACCACCTACTGACAAAAAAAATTAGTAATTGTCAGATTGTCTACTTAAAAGGACCATCAGAGCAGCAGGGCAGCTACTAATCTGCAGCCAAATATAACCAAAACCCATCTGCTTGTTTAGATTACCTGCCAAGCCAAAATCCCAAACATTCGAATTTTCTTGTGTCACTGATGAGTGACAAGGATCTCAACCAACTGCAGCTTATTAAACAAAGGACATTTATACACAGAACCTATGGGCTGCCAATCTCCGTCACAAAGTTGAGTCAATAAAAGTTTCCAAACATCTTTGGGGTATGATAATGACACAAATGTTGACCTTTTTAGCTTTCTCTGAGTCATCAATCTGAATAAAGTGTGTTCAATGTCTTTACAGATGGGACTAAAATGCAGGATGCATTACAGGTCTGTAAAATTTCAGGCAGAATATCATCATCTTTCTGGGAAAGATTCAATCTTGCCAAAACTCCATTCAAAGCATGTAGCTCCATCTCAGCTTTGTTAATTACTGGATAATGCTTGTGTTCCAAGATGTCATGCTCAAAGAATCATAGAATGAGGCAGGACAGGAAGAGGCCATTCAGCCCATGACACCTCTGCAGGCTCTTTTGTGAGAGCTGTCCAGTTAGTCCCATTGCCCCACACTGCTTCCATAAGTGTTTACATTTAAGGTATTAAAGGGAAGAAAGTGGTATGGTGGTAATATCACTGGACTAGTGTCCAGAGGCCCTGCAGATATGGGTTCAAATCCTACCACGGCAGCTGGTTGAATTTAATTCTTTTACTTTTAGCGGCACAGTGGTGTAGTAGTTAGCACTGCTGCCTCACAGTGCCATGGACCCAGGTTCAACTCCAACCTCGGGTGACTGTCTATTTGGAGTTTGCACATACTTCCCATGTCTGCATGGGTTTCCTCTAGATGTTCTGATTTCCTCCCACAGTCCAAAGGTGTGTAGGTTCAGTGGATTAGCCATGGTATATGTGCAGGGATAGGGCTTGGTAAGATGCTCTTTCAGAAAGTCATGGAGACTTCACTGTAGGAAGTGTATGGATCAAATCCAGTTCCTTTTTTATTGTTACTATTGAATCTTCTTCCACTATCCTTTCAGGTATTGCTTCCCTGATCAGACAGGATAGAGAGCAAGGATAATGGGCAGATTGTATCCCGCAAAGATCACTGTTGTTGTCTCAACAATTCACTTTATTTATTAATAAACTAGATGGTACAATAGAAAATCTCATGTCCAAATTTGCCAATGACACAAAGGTGGAATTGTAAGTAGTGTAAATAGAATGGTAAAATTAAAGTTAAAAAATGACTCTTCACAATCTGTATAAGAAAGGGATTTTTAAAGCGCATAATCAGTAAGAGGCGTGAATGAGACTTTGGCCTGAGTGAGATAGAGACCGAGTGAGTATATTTGAGAATTTAGTTCCCAATGGGAATTTGCTGCATTGGAGAGAGAGGTGCTCTTTTGCTCTTTGGCCTTCTCAGCCTTCCAGGGATAGTTTTACCCTGCTGTAGAAGGCAAGGGGAGTTATTGGATGAGTATTTCAAGTTCTGTGAGGTAGCAATGGAAAAAAATTGCAATCATGATATCTCAGGAAACTAGTAAGCTGATTGGCTGGTAACAGCTCAGAGCAATGGGCAATGTGTGAAAAATCAGCATCTGTAATAGGGGGAAGTGAGGGCCAACATAATAAGGCAATACAAGTAATCCAAAGTAGAGTAAAGCTAACATAAGAGAAGTAAAGTTCAGGCATGGCAGGGCAGCTCAGTTGAGTGGAATGTGTGTCCTCTGCGAAGTCATGGACATGACCGGTGTCCTAGACAACCATATGTGCAGGAAGTGCTGCCAACTGCAGAAACTTAACACTAGGTTTCAAAGCTCAAGCAACATCCTCCATATTGCATCCAAGAGGCTGAGAGATGCCTGGATAGCTCATTCAAAGAGGTGGTCATGGCTCAGGAAGAGAGGGAATGTGTGACTACCAAACAGTCCAAGAGAACTAGGCATGTAGAAAAGAGTTCCCTGGGGTCCTGCAAAGAAATAAATCAGTTTTCAGCTTTGGAAACTGGTTCCTCAGAGAAGTGCGGTCAGAGCCATATTTGTAGCACCACAAGAGCTAGCTATATAGGAGGGAAGGAAGAAGGGAAGAGAAATAGTGCTGTCCTGTTCATGCGAACAGACAGGCATTTCCATGGCTTTAGGCATGGCTCCAGGATAATATATTGTGTCCCTCGTACCATGGTCAAGGATGTCGCAGAGCAGCTGCAAGACATTCATCTGGGGAGGGTGAACAGCCAGAGGCCATGGTCTACATTGCTACCAATGAGTTAGGTAGGAAAGGGAATGGAGTCCTCCAATCAGAATTTAGGGAGCTAGGTAGAACATTAGCAAGCAGGACCTCAAATGTAGTAATCTCTGGATTATTTGCAGTGCCATTTGCAAGTACAGAAATAGGGGGCTAAGGCAGATGAATGCATGGCTGGAAAGATGGTGCAGAAAGAAGGGCTTTAGATTCCTAGGACACTGGGACTGGCTCAAGGAAAGATGACACCTGTACAAGCCAGATGGGTTGCACCTGAACAGAGCTGGGACTGAATTCCTTGCAGAACGTTTTGCTGGCGTTGCTGGGAGGGTTTTAAACTAATTCAGTGGCTATATGATCATCCTCAACTCCACTTTCCTGCCTTATTCCCGAGACCCTTGAATCTCTTACAGATTAAAAAAATCTGTCTATTTCAGCCTTGAACATACTTACCAAGTTAGCCTTTACAGTCCTCTGTGGTAAAGAATTTCACAGATTCACCATACTCTAAGAGAAGAAATTCCTCCTCATCTCTACCAACTCCGTCTCAAATGGACCTTAAATGATCTCCAGCACACTCTCCCATAACATAAGACCACAAGATAAAGGAGCAGAATTAGACCATTTGGCCCATCGAGTCTGTTTCGCCATTCAATTATGGCTGATAAATTTCTCAACCCCATTCTCCTGCCTTTCCCCTGTAACCTTTGATCCTCTTACCAATCAAGAACCTATCTCTCTCCGTCTTAAATACAAAGACCTGGCCTCTGCAGCCTTCTGTGGCAATGAATTCCAGAGCTTCATGACCCTCTGGCTGAAGAAATTCCTCCTCATTTCAGTTCTAACAAGTCATCCCTTTATTCTGAGGCTGTGTCCTCAATCCAAGTCTCTCCTACTAATGGAAGTATCTTCCCCACCTCCACTCTATCCAGGCCCTTCTGTGTTCTGTAAGTTTCAATGAGTTCCCCCCTCATCCTTCTAAATTCCATCAAGAACAGATCCAGAGTCCTCAGACGTTCCTTAAAAGCCAAGCTTTTTATTCCTGGGATCATTCTCGTGAAACTCTTCTGGACCCCTCCAAGGCCAGCACATCCTTCCTTAGATATGGGACCCAAAATTGTTCACAATATTTTGAATGTGGTCTGACAAGAGTCCTATAAAGCCTCAGCAGTAATTTCCTGCTTTTGCATTCTAGTCCTCTCAGAATGAATGTTAACATTAAACTTGCCTTCCTAACTACCAAGTCAACCTGTAAGCTAACCTTAAGAGAACTCTAAACTAGAACTTCCAAGTTCCTTTGCGCTTCTGATACAAAATTGTTGATATGTGCCTAGTGAATTAACTTCAGTGCCCTCATCATCATTTTTAAATTCATCATTGGCCTATTCCAACCTTTTCAGGAAATTTTTTGCCTCAATCTTCCTCGTCACACCTTTGATACCAAATGACTGCTCTCATCTACTATCAGAAGCCAATTTGTGGGCAATTATTCCCATTCATTGGACCTCTTTCCCAAATACACTTCACAATGCTGCCAAATTTTTCTCTGCATTCAAAAGGTCTGCTGAAGCCTTCTGTAAAACAACCCATATGTAACATACACTGTCCAAAAAGAAACAATTATCAATGGTCCAAAGTTAGAACACAAAAAAAGCTCAACAGAATGGGTTCACTTTGAGCAGCTTGGCTTCTCCCTCAAACAATGCCCTTATGAATACAAATTGTAAAAACATATGAAGTTAAGCTAACATTTTTGATATTCATTCACAGGATGTGGGTGTCACTGGCAAGGCCACCATTTATTGCCCATTCCTAACTGCCATTGAGAAAGTAGAAGTGAGTTGCCTTCTTAAACCACTTCAAACCATTCAATATAACCACAGTGTTCAGCGCTGCTAGGGAGTGAGTTCCAGGATTTTGACCCACCAACTCTGAAGGCGGGGCAGTATAATTCCAAGGAAAATACGTGGCTGGCAGGGGCAGTTATGCAGATGATGTTGTTCCTATTTGTCTGCTTTCTTTGTCCTTCTAGGTGGCAGAAGTTGCAGGTATGAAAGATGCTGTCAAAAGGAGCCTTGGTAAGTTGCTTCAGTCTATCATGAGGATGTACGTACTGTTGCCACTGTGCCGATGGTTTACTGTTAAAGATGGTGAATGAGGTGACAATCAAGTAGTTTGCTTTGTCCTGGAAGGTGTCAGGGTTGTTGTTGGGGCTGCACTCACTCAGGTTAGAGACTGCAGCTCCAACAACACTTCATCATACTCCTGATTTGTGCCTTGTAGATGGTGAACAGGCTTCGAAGAGTCAAGAACTGAGTTACACACTGCAGTACTGCCAGCAGCCTGATCTGCTCTTGCAGTCACAGTATTTATTTGGCTCGTCTAGTTAAGTTTCTGGTTAATGGTAACCCCATGGATGTTGATGGTACCAGATTCAGCAAAAGCAATGCTGTTGAATTTGAAGAGAAGACGGATAGACTTTCTCTTCTTGGAGAAAGTCATTGCCTGGCTCCTGTGTGATATGAAAGTTACTTGCCATGTATCAGCTCAAGTCTGGGTGTTATCCAGGTCTTGCTTCATGTTGGCATGGACTGCTTCTGCAACTGAACATTGCAAACATCAGTCAATATTTATTTTGCTGGCCTTATGATGGTAGGAACGGTCATTGAAGAAGCAGCTGGATTTAGTTGGCCATCATGAATACCATGTATCCACAGGCAGTATCATGTTCACCTTGTTGTAAAGTACAGTACAGGTACATAATTTTTATAATTACCAGGTGATTTTTCACTTAACTTTTCTTTTTATCTCTTTTGCACAATGAAGAGTGAAAGAAGACAAAAATGCCAAGAATAATGTGGTGAAATAACTTCCTATGTGTAATCATCTGTTACATTTCATTTCAGTTTGACATTCTTTCCCATAGGAAGAGAAAACATGATAACTTGTCTCACACTTGATATTGATCAAACATGAAATTGCACTGGTATTAGTTGTGAAGTATTCTGCAGTACAGATCAATCTGTCACCAAACTGACAGACTAAGCATAAGTGGAAATTATTTAGGAAACATTTTATTTTGAATATTTGATGTTTGACACACAGTTCATTAATTTTCATTTGACAACTTCAGATCTTATTTGTTTGAATGTGAGAATTTAATTAAGAAACAAAATCTGTAAGCTAACAAGTGTAACTGCGTAAAACACATCTGCATTCGGTAAGAAGTCTGACAAATGGGTATACTGAATTTGTTCTGGTATGAGTTAGAAAACCTATCAACAGAGTGCCATAAACTTAACACATTTTGTCCAGTCACTGTGTGGAATATAAAGGGCTCCAGATGGCTCATCCTCCCAGAACAAAGTGGAACCACCCCACATCCATAACACACTCTGGGCAAGCTGAATAAGGAGTGGAGAAAGGTCCCACCCTCTGGAGCTGCTGGCCAATCGGCCAGTAGCTCCATCACCCCTGGCAGCGCCAAGAGCACATTAGTGGCATCTGACAGGACTGCAACAAGGAGGAAGATGACCCAATGCATCAACGGAATCTGTTTATATAGGATCTCGGACAGGTCAGGTTTGAGCTGCGTGGAAGAGGATGCAAGAGGTTGAGATTAAAGCTGCAACAGGTTAGCAAGAAAGAGGGGATTTGATCTTGGTGGGAGGGTGGGGATGAAGCACCCACCATTTCCCCAATCTGCAAGCAGCCCCAGAAGATTGATCCCCCCGCCTCCCCCCATCATTTAGTTCCCACTTTTGAAGGTTGCATTTAAAAACTCAAGCTGCCCAGTTCTGAGTTGCTGCCTATACCAAATGTTTTGTGCATAGGAAGTGTATTGTCAGGGTTAAATAGTTTGGTGATAAGCCTAATTAACTCTTGATTATCTACTTAAACACGACAGGCACACTGCCAATTTCCCAACACACCCCACCCACCTCCCCAAACCCCTCAGTATTATTGGGCGAGCTCAGAATGAGTGGGAAGGTGGTGATCAGCAGGGTAAAGAATGAGTCTTTCCCTCTGGACCTCCTCCACTAGTATCTGTAGGTGCTCATCATTGAAACTTGGCATGGCACCACTGACTCCTTTACCATTCTGGCAATATAAATGTAAAACGAAAAGGGTCATAAGGCATGCATCTTACCACACCCTCAGTCACATTTGTATGCTTATAAACTTAACCATTTTCTCTATACCACCAATGAGTATCACTGAGGGATGGGGAAGGAAATGGCTATGCACACATGTATGATGTTATGGATTTTGTGACGGCCACTCTGAGACGGTATGCTGTGCACCCAAACTCTAACTACCCACTGGCTTACACCTGCATATTCACACTGTTGTGTTATGCTAGTATGAAGCTGAGGGACCTGGTCAGGAAACAACTGACTGGAAAAACTCTGTTAAATGAGTGGCAAGATAGCAGGTGGATGGTCAAAGGACCATGGCAGGTTTACTGTTCATCATACACTGAGGCATGACAGCAAACTATTTTAATGCAGAATCTCTTTGTCAGCACAAAGATGCTTCCATCACCATGGCTGTGTTTTGTTTTGCCTCTCCATGCTTCAAGTGCAAGTTCCAGTCTATTGCTTCAGTACAATGCGAATAGGCAGTAACAATGACTTTGTTTCCTATATATAGGCCATGTACCCAAATCCAGCAACCAGCTTCATAACATTTCCAGAGTTTGCACTCACCTAACATTTTGGTGATCTTTCCTCAACAAATGATTCTGTTTGCACACAAATGGAATAATTGATTTCCAGACTCAGAAGCAGGCCTTCCTACCAGCTCTCTTTTTATCTCCAACCAAGTTACGCAATCCACACTGAGCCCACCTCCAACTCTACACTATCTACAGGACTGCTGGCCACAAAGGGCAGTACTGTGGCAAAGTGGTTAGCACTGTTGCCTTACAGTATCAGGGACCCAGATTCAATTCTGGCCTTGGGTAACTGTGTGGAGTTTGCATATTCTCCCCATGTCTGCATGGGTTTCCTTCCACAATCTGAAAGATGTGCTGGTTAGGTGTGGTAGCTATGCTAAATTCTTCCTCAGTGTACCCGAACAAGCGCCAGAGTGTGGCGACTAGAGGATTTTCACAATAACTTCCCTGCCATGTTAATGTAAGCCTACTTGTGACTAATAAATAAATTTCATTTCGGGTTCCTGAGAATGAAAAAGGGCATCCTCCTCATCTCCCTCCTCAGATGGGCATAGCATCTTCCTCTTCCAGTTGTAGGCACCTCCCCTGCGTGATGTTGTGCAGCATGAAGCAGACCATTACTATTGCAGGGAACACTGTCAAGCTCTAACTGAGAAATCAAGGCGTCTGAAGCACATTTTGAGCATGCCAATTGACTGCTGTACTGTGCTCTGTGTCACCACATGGCTGCTGTTATTGCTGCATTTGGGCTCAGGTTTCAGCAGCCTAAAAGGGGTGATTAGCCAACTCCTTAAAAGGGTACTTTTTATCCCCAGAAGCCAGCCACGGATTGGTGTAGGTGGATGGAAAAGCTAAGGGAGTTGGGAGTTCCTTAGTATGAAGGAGTCATGGCAGATACCAGGGAATCTTGCACAAATAAGCAGAAGAACCTTACTGTGGTCACAAACTATCTGAACATTGGACAAGCAGAAGGATTTCAGTTGATGAAGGTGCAGAGCCTTGGGAACAACCTGATGGATACATATTTGAGTAACGATCACTTTTACACCCATTGGAAAGTCATTTGGATCGACATTGATTTGAGATGTTGCTGTACCGGGCCACGTAGGTCAGTAACCATTCCTTTGTTTAACATCAGCCAGCCACAACATTGGTTTTCAGTCATATTGAGATATGACACACTTTTCCTTTGGGATAATAGCCTAGTAGCTGCTTTCTTCCTCCTCCTCCTCCTTGTCCTCCCCCTCCTTCTTTGTGCATGTGATGCTGCCTTTATTTCATATCCTGTTGGCTCCCTCTGGCTTCAGATTGGTCATGTTCATTGGTGTCCAAGGTGTCAAAAGTGTGAGGGTACCATGCCCATGTGGTCTCTTCTTGGCAAACTGCACAATGCTCCCTTCGGTGTCACACTCTGTTTTCTGCCATTTGGGTGCCCAGTTCAATAGGGGCAACAAATTTTGCACTGCCAAATGCAGTAGCCCCATTCTCCTACTCCCTCAGGTCAAAGCCAGACGTCTGTAAATTAACCTTTTTTCCATTTCTGTGATAGTCGCTAGTTGATCCAAATGTTCACTGGATCTATCCAAATGGGTACCCCTGCTCTCCAAGTAACTCCATAAAAGTTTAGAACTTCTCCTGTGCACTCATATGCATATGTTGTATTTTCCATTTCCTCCTTGTGAAGACGAGACCTGACTGAAGGAGCTACAGTTTTATATGTACAGCTGCCTCACCGAAATGCGCGTGTCTGATCTGTGGCCACCTTCCCTCCCCTCCACCCCTGGTACAATAGCAGGGGCTGCTGTGTTCAGGGGGCAGCTTCCAAATTCCGGTCTCTGCTGCCATCTTCACAAAAGCCTAGAGCCTTTCCATCTGTGAGGAAATGCAGGCCATATGTTTATCATGTCTGTGCACGTAGATAAACTGGAAAGCACTATTGTACTGGAAAAGACTGGTTACATTGTCAGATAGAAAACAAACACACCGTCTGTCCAAAAATTAAACTGACAAGCAGTGATGTCTGACAGGCATGTAGTGACAGAGGTACTCAATCTCTATTGTTGCAAATAGAAAACCAGTTACTGGGAAAATGACTGAGCACCCTGCAGTCAGCTTACATATTAAAAATACTTACAACAGCTAAAACAAAAGGTCTAAATAATTAAATAATTCTTTATTATTTAGTGCTCTAGGCTATTGCTTTAGAGTTGGAAACAGGGAATCAAGAACTGAACTTGACAATACAGGTTGAGGACCCTTGGCCCAAAATGCTTGGGGCCGATTGCATTTTGGTGTCCGGATGTTTTTGGTTTTCCAATATGATATATCCTACTGTACTGGGTATAGTTAGGATGAATAATTAGTGACGTGTGGAAACCTAGCTAGTAATGAGGACTTGGAGAACAGGTTTTGTGTCTCCCAGTGGTTTGTTAAACAGTTTATGAAGCAAAGAAAAGCAGCCTCTGGCAGACCAAACCCAACACTCAGACTTGTACTTCCAAAAATTCGGGCCAGAATTTTATACTCCCCCTCCCACCCTAGCGGTTTCTGAGATGGAGGGAGGTGAAGGTGGGGGAGCACAAAATTGCATGGAGGAGATTCCCTCCAGGTTCCCACCTATTGCAGCCTAACCATGATTTTATTCTTGGCCTGGCAGGGCCTTGAAGGGGAAGCCCACTCTTTCCTCAATTGAAGCCCTCAAGTTGGGATCTCAAAGTTTCAAAGCGATGAAGCTCAGCAGTTTATGCCACTCATATGCAGTTGTAAAACTGGACATTCTAAATTCTTGCTGGTGGGGATCTTAATTTGGAGGATGAACTTAATTCTGGTGAGATGGCCTTTTTAATTAGCATGCATGAGATGGTGGCGAATGCAAATGGTGTTCCTGATATACAACAGCATAGTGAGATCCATAAACGTAAGGGCGTTTTCCCACCCAGCCTCAATTTTTACCCAGGTGAGTAGACAACAACTCAGTGGGGGTTGGGGGGTGGGGGGGGGGGGGGGGGGTGGGTGGAAGGATGCCCCCAATACAGGACTTCTGACTGGCAGCACCCTCCCCTTAAGAGCCAATGATCTGTGGATCTCAAACAAGCTTATGACATATGAAATTTTATAGGTCTGAAAGAAAATTAATAGGCAATTGCTTGTGCATGTGGATCCATAGCATGAAAATGCTCAGAAAATTAGCCATCTGAATCAATACTATGCTTAATTCATTCAAGAGGTTTTGATGTTTGATGACAATACCAGATGCAATTCATGGAAAAGTACTCTGCCTTGGTCTATTACTCCCTTGAGAAGCAGAAAGCTTAACATCAAATAAATTTATTAAATCATCTGATTGGATTATAGCAGTCTGACCACCCAAAGGAAATCCATGCAGACATGGGAGAATATGCAAACTCCGCGCACAGACAGTGACCTAAGTCTGGAATTGAACCCTGGACTCTCGTGCTGTGAGGCATCAGGGTTAACCACTATGCTGTTGTATATCAGGAACACCATTTGCATTCGCCACCATCTCATGCATGCTAATTAAAAAGGCCATCTCACCAGAATTAAGTTCATCCTCCAAATTAAGATCCCCACCAGCAAGAATTTAGAATGTCCAGTTTTACAACTGCATATGAGTGGCATAAACTGCTGAGCTTCATCGCTTTGAAACTTTGAGATCCATAAACATTGCGTTTGCCTTCTCTGGTCCTTGCATAACTTCACTGAAGTGCCATTAGCAAATGATTGTGCCAATGCTGGACAAGGGAGTCAGTGATGGCTGTAAGTACATAGTGGTGAGGGGTGGGGGGATGGGGAGAAGGAGAAGGAGGAAGAAAAGAGAGAAAAAGAAAAGAATATAATGGAAGGGTTGAGTGAAGGCTGGACAAGGGAGACAGGTTTATGGAGGAAGGGTAGGGAGGGTGTCTGGGGAAAGGGAAGGGGTGAATGTCTCAGAGTTGTGCCAACAGTGGGTTCTTAGGGGTAGAACTCAGGATACTGATGATAGGAGGGAGATGTCTACCCAATGTTTTACATAACTTGTACAGGCAACAAATTTTGGAGGCAGTAATACTTTTTATAATTTCAGTCTTAGGACTTGGGCCTGATTGACAAGGCCAGTAATTATTATTCATCCCCAGTTTGGTGAGCAGCCTTCTTGAACCTCCACTAGAAACCACAAATAATTATTTTTCCCCTGAAGATTTTGACCAACACCAAGTCTGTATCATACATCTTGGATTTGTTGAATGTTATCACCCAGGACATGTATTCTTCTTTGTCCCTATATGTGTGTCTCTCATTGATCTAGGTCTCAAGAATTTGAGAAACATCACCAAGGAAAATAACAGTGTGGGGACATGGTTTTGTCTGTTCAGTTCCTCTGGGAAGGTTCACACTTTTTAAATTGGGTTCGGGAACAAGACATCCATATGAATTCTAGGTCCCAACCCTGAGCCTCAACAGCACTGATCTTGTGACGTGATTTTTCAATTCAAACTGTCTAATTGGCCAGCAGGCAAGGTCAGTGCCAAATTAGTGCCAAGCGCCTCCAGGAAGCAGGAGCTACTTGTCTACACCTGGACAAAGGCATGTGGCAGCCATGTTGAGGACTGCTGCTGCCTTGTCAAAGAAAATAGGCAGCTCCTTGCAGGGCCAGGAGAGTCACTGGAAGGGACCATGAGGAAAAAAATGAGGGCTCAGCACATGCACTGGTGCCAGTAAATCCCAGAAAATACAGGTTATAAAACTAAGAGAAGATAAACCGACAGCACTGATATTCGAGACTATTTGGCATGTTAAAATAAGATTTGAAAATCCAATTCTGCACCAGACAGGTCTAGCAACAAGCTCATTATGGAGTTTATGGGACGAATTCGCAGCAACCACATTTCCTATTCTATCTCCCCGTTGGCCCTTTGAAAACTGTGAAATGAATCTTGGATATCAGGGTTTCAAGGTAACCTCCAGGACTGCAATCTTAAATCTCGCCAGCACTGCATCCTGATTTTGTGACCCTTTAAAAACCTGACCCTCAGGCCAGAATCACAACCCACCTCCTGCACTCCCTCACACCCACCCACAAAGCAGCAGTATTTCCAGTTCTGCCAAAGTCAATGAGTTTTGAGTGGCTAGCTGCATTTGCTAACCTGCAAAATTCCACTTTCAATCTTCTTGCTGTAGGTCTGGTTCTTTGCAATTAATCCTGCATGACTGATTCTGTGCCACATTTGAACCAATATTGAGCGCCATCTTGATACCATAACAGCATAAATCATTACTGTGAAAATTTACATCACTGTTGTGCTTCTCATCAGACCTTGAAAGCATTAACTAAGCATTCATAGAGTCGTAGAGGTTTACAGCATGGAAACAGGCCCTTCGGCCCAACTTGTCCATGCTGCCCTTTTTTTTTTAAAAAGGCCCTAAACTAATCCCAATTGCCCACATTTGGCCCATATCCCCCTATACCCATCGTACCCATGTAACAATCTAAATGCTTTTTAAAAGACAAAATTGTATCCGCCTCTACTACTACCTCTGGCAGCTTGTTCCAGACACTCACCACCCTCTGTGTGAAAAAATTGCCCCTCTGGACACTTTTGTATCTCTCCCCTCTCACCTTAAACCTATGCCCTCTAATTTTAGACTCCCCTACCTTTGGGAAAAGATATTGACTATCTAGCTGATCTGTGCCCCTCATTATTTTATAGACCTCTATAAGATCACCCCTCAGCCTCCTGCACTCAAAAGAAAAAAGTCCCTGTCTATTCAGTCTCTCCTTATAACTCAATCCGTCAAGTCCCGGTGGCATCCTAGTAAATTTTTTTCTGCACTCTTTGTAGTTTAATAATATCCTTTCTATAATAGGGTGACTAGAATTGCACACAGTATTCCAAGTGTGGCCTTAAGACGTCCCAACTCCTGTATTCAATGTTCTGAATGATGAAACCAAGCATGCTGAATGTCTTCTTCACCGCTCTGTCCACCTGTGACTCCACTTTCAAGGAGCTATGAACATGTACCCCTAGATCCCTTTGTTCTGTAACTCTGCCCAATGCCCTACCATTAACTGAGTAAGTCCTGCTCTGGTTCAATCTACCAAAATACATTACCTTGCATTTGTCTAAATTAAACTCCATTTGCCATTCATCAGCCACTGGCCCAATTGGTCAAGATCTCACTGTCCACCACGCCACCAATCTTGGTGTCATCTGCAAATTTACTAACCATGCCCCCTATATTCTCATCCAAATCATTAATATAAATGACAAATAACAGTGGGCCCAGGACTGATCCCTGAGGCACACTGCTGGTCACAGGCCTCCAGTTTGAAAACAATTCTCTACAACCACCCTCTCTGGCTTCTGTCAAGAAGCCAATTTTGTATGCACTGAGATACGTCACCCTGGATCCCATGAGATTTAACCTTATGCAACAATCTACCATGCGGTACCTTGTCAAAGACCTTGCTAAAGTCCATGGAGACAATGTCAACTGCACTGCCCTCATCTACCTTCTTGGTCACCTCTTCAAAAACCTCAATCAAATTTGTGAGACATGATTTCCCACTCACAAAGCTATGCTGGCTGCCCCTAGTCAGTCCTTGTGTCTCTAAATGCCTGTAGATCCTGTCTCTCAAAATACCTTCCAACAATGTACCCACCACAGATGTGAGGCTCACTGGCCTGTAGTTCCCAGGCTTTTCCCTGCAGCCCTTTTTAAACAAAGGAACAACATTTTCCACTCTCCAATCTTCAGGCATCTCACATGTGACTATCGATGATTCAAATATTTCAGCTAGGAGACCCTCAATTTCCTCCCTAGCCTCCCACAATATGCTGGGATATACCTCAACAGATCCCGCAGATTCATTTACCAATGACTTTAAGACTTCCAGAACTTCCTTCTCTGTAATATGTATACTCCTCAAGACATCAATATTTATTTCCCTAAGTTCCCTAACATCCATGCTTTTCTCAACATTAAATACTGATGAGAAATATTCATTTAGGATCTCACCCATCTCTTGTGGATCTGCACATAGATGACCTAGTTGATCCTTAAGTGGCCCTACTCTCTCCCTTGTTACTCTTTTGCTC
Organism: Carcharhinus amblyrhynchos; assembly: GCF_965287045.1. Lineage (NCBI taxonomy): Eukaryota > Metazoa > Chordata > Chondrichthyes > Carcharhiniformes > Carcharhinidae > Carcharhinus > Carcharhinus amblyrhynchos. Next base: position 20,508,161 of record NC_137331.1, read on the forward strand.
TTTATGTATTTGTAGAAGCTCTTTGGATTCTCCTTTGCCTTATCTGTCAAAACAATTTTGTGTCCCCTTTTTGCCCTCCTGATTTCTCTCTTAACTCTACTCCTACTCCCCTGTACTTCTCAAGAGATTCACTTGATCCCACTTGTCTATGCACACCATGTGCCTCTTTCTTCTTCTTGACCAGGGCCTCAATACCCCGAGTTAGCCAAGGTTCCTGATTTCTGCCAGCCTTGCCCTTCATTCTTCATTCACATTGTGTTCATTTCTGTGTGATAAATGGAAATATAACAACCTCTTAGAAACTGGACAACCTATTCACACTACAAGTACCAAGCCCAGGCACCTTTTTCTCTCCTCCTTAAAGCTCCACTTTTGTCAAAGATCCATTGAAGAGCTGCTTAGTTTCTCTTCCCACCCTGTTTCATCAACAAATTATCTGATGGGGCTCACTCAGCACTAACAGCTCAGTAATATTATCTAATCAAGCAAGACCATGAAACTGTCCCAGGTGAACACAGTTCACCCACTGTCTATCCCATTTATGCACCAAAGATTTCCACCTAACATATACACCTGAAGCTATTTTGTATGCTCATTTTTATTTCAAAAAAGGGGGTGATGCTACCATTACATCTGGCTGGGCAATAGGCGGTGCGCACCGGTGAGATTGCGCAAGAGATGATAAATCAGGTTCGCACCCAATTTCTTACCTCTTGGGATCTTACTGGCACGGGATACCCAGTGCTATTAGTGCAGGGTCAATCTGTTCAGCCTGTTGGTTGCAGGGGTCAATCGGTCCAGCCAGAGAGTTGTGTTGCGGGGGTTAATTGGTCTGGCCAGGGAAAGTGTGGGACCTGCTTTAGGCCACAGAGGCCAACTGAAAGCAGAGACACCTGCACATGCGCAATTGCGCCCTTTGCTGCTCTTTCTGGTGAAAGTCAGCTTTCTGGTGATTTAAGCCCCACCCACACCCCTTACAGGCAAGAACAGTTTTCTGCATATTTTGATACACTGAGTGCAAAGGGTACCAAATTGGACTCACCGAAAAAACGGATCTGAAATTCTCCCATGTTCATATTTGTTCCGGACTTGCAATTTGTTTCACAAGATCATCCCTAAAGGCTCCCAAGTTTAAAATCGCAAATTGGCCAATCAGTTCTTCATTTTTTTTTCTTTCATTTGGCTCAACACTCATCTCGATGGGTCAAAGGGTCTTTTCTGCAATATACAGCCATGATTCTCCCAAAAAATTCTAAACGTCAAATTCATGGGAAAACTGTTGTAAATCATACTGTTTTTTTTTCAGTGCAATTTCAGACAAGAACCTCCCGTACTCTGCAATGCAGAGGTCACAATCAGAAATATCATTAAAAGCTCAGGATGGTGCCTATTCACATTGGAAACAGACAGTCTGGGCCTCTGCCCATGCAGTGGTTCCAAATTGTCAGCCTGCAGTTTGCTGGCCAGCGTGAACGCTGTCCACCCGGTACCTTCGCTGCACCTCCACCCACCCCCCATTAGACTGATCGCGGCCCCCTGTCCATTCACAGGCCAGCCCAGAACATCCCCCCCCCCCACCCCGGGCTACCCAATCTCCAGCCTGCCTGCCACCCCCTCCCCTGCCAGCAGTGACGATCCTCCCAAAACCACTCCACTCCCGGCAAAACCTACCCCTGGTAGATTCCCCCAGAAGGGAGACCCTCCCCACCCCAATCACTAACCTCTCTTCTGCCCACATCACTCACAATGGCAGAGTGGCAGCAGGATTCCCCCACCCCCACCTATTGTCCCCAGACCTTGCCCTCAATAGGTCACGCCTCCTTGGCAAAGCCCAATGAAAAATGCCAAAGTGCTCCCTCGACTTGGCGCTTTGTGCAATACCAAGGGGCACAAGCTGGCACTGCCAAGGTGCCTCTTGGTACTGCCCTCTGGGGACCCCAATTTCCACCCCTTCACTCCTGCAGGGTCATCCCACTCGTTCCCCGGAAGTATGGAGTCAGTCTGAATCTTGGAGTGAAATACTCCTGGCGGGGTGGGAGATGCTAGCGGGCCTAGAGAATTCAGTCCCAGGCCCGCTAATCACACTCAAATAAGATTAAAAACAGATGCAAAGTACTTACTTGGTGTTGCTGCCAGTTTCCAACATGCCGGATATCTGGCAGTGGGAGATTTTGCAAGGCTGGAACACAGGCGCGAATTCTGCCATTCAGCCAACACGCGATTCTCCCAGCCCACCATTCTAAAACATCAGCGCAGCATGATGAGAGAATCCCCCCCATGGGTATAAGTGTTTTAGGTGTGACAGAGGAGGGTTAAAGAGAGGTGGAGGGGTGGCACTGTTAGTAAAGGAGAACATCACAGTAGTGCAGAGGGAGGACAATATGGATGAGTTAGGGATTGAGTCGCTGTGGGTGGAGTTGAGGAATAAGAAGGGAGAGATTACGGTGCTAGGGGTATACTATAGGCCACCCAACAGCCCGAGGTCAGTGGAGGAAGGCATTTGCAGGGGCATTTTGGATAGGTGCAGAAAGAATAGGGTGGTTGTAGTGGGTGACTTTAATCTTCCTGGAGTGGATTGGAGGGGGCCTAGAGCTGGGGGTATAGAGGGAGAGGAGTTTGTAAAATGTGTTTTGGAAGGGTCCCTAGAGCAGTACGTAACTAGCCCGACTAGGGAAGGGACTATACTGGATTTAGTGTTGGGCAATGAGCCGGGGCAGGTGGTTGAGGTTGAGGTAGGCAAACATGTGGCTAACAGTGACCACAAGTCCGTCTACTTTAGGATAAAAATGGAAAGGGATGAGTGCCGGCCAAACGGGAGGGTGCTGAACTGGGGGAAGGCGCGCTATAGCCGGATTAGGAGGGAGCTGAAGGACACTGATTGGGTGGGACTGTTAGCTGGCAAGTCCACGGTTGGCAAGTGGGAGGCTTTTAAGGGCAAACTGAAAATGTTGCAGGAAAGGCATGTTCCGGTTAAGCGGAAGGATGGGAAAGGTAGGATTAGAGAGCCGTGGATTACAGGGGGTATTGAAGACTTGGTAAGGCAGAAGAGGGAGGCATACGTTAGGTCGAAACAACTGGGTACGGAGAGTGCGCTGGAGGATTATAGAGAGAGTAGGAGGGAGCTAAAAAGGGGAATTAGAAGGGCGAAGAGAGGGCATGAAATGGCTTTGGCTGATAGGATTAAGGAAAATCCAAAGGCATTTTATTCCTATATTAGGAGCAAGAGAGTAGTTAGAGGGAAAATTGGTCCTCTTAGGAACAAAGGTGGGGAGTTATGTATTGAGTCAGAGGGAATGGGGGAGATCCTGAATGAATACTTTGCGTCGGTATTCACGAAGGAGAGGGGTTCGGTGTCGTGCAGTGTCTTGGAGGGAGCTGTGGATCAGTGGCAGGAAATATCTATTACGAGGGAGGAAGTGCTAGGGCTTTTAGGTAGCGCAAGGACGGATAAAGCTCCGGGGCCTGATGGTGTTTATCCCAGGCTGCTTAGGGAGGTGAAAGATGAAATTGCTGGGCCTCTGGCGCAAATCTTTGTCTCTTCTTTGGACACAGGTGAGGTCCCAGAAGACTGGAGGGTAGCTAATGTGGTACCGCTGTTTAAAAAAGGTAGTAGGGATAACCCTGGAAATTATAGACCGGTGAGTTTGACATCGGTGGTAGGGAAATTAATGGAAAAAGTACTTAGGGGTAGGATGTATGAGCATTTGGAACGTTGCGATCTGATTAGGGATACGCAACATGACTTTGTTAGAGGGAGGTCTTGCCTTACGAATCAGATAGAATTCTTTGAAGAGGCGACAAAAACAGTTGACGATGGGAGATCCGTTGATGTCATCTATATGGATTTCAGTAAGGCGTTTGACAAAGTCCCTCATGGTAGGCTGGTAGAAAAGGTTAAGGCGCATGGGATACAAGGACAGGTAGCTAGGTGGATTGAGAACTGGCTGGGCAATAGGAGACAGAGTGTAGTTGTTGAGGGGACCTTTTCGGGCTGGAGGCCAGTGACCAGTGGTGTGCCGCAGGGCTCAGTACTGGGACCTCTCCTTTTTGTAGTATACATAAACGACTTGGAAGAGAGCGTACGTGGTGTGATCAGCAAGTTTGCGGATGACACCAAGATGGCAGGATTGGCGGATACTGAGGTGGAATGTCAGGTGATACAGCAGGATATAGATAGGTTGGTACATTGGGCAGATAGGTGGCAGATGGAATTTAATCCTGACAAATGCGAGGTGATGCATTTTGGAAGGAATAATGCAGAGAGGAGCTACGTGATAAAAGGTAGACCGATTAGGAGTATAGAAATACAGAGGGACCTGGGACTGCAGGTTCACAAGTCTATGAAGGTTGCGACACAAGTGGAGAAGGTTGTGAGGCAAGCTTATGGAATGCTAGCCTTTATAGGAAGGGGTATAGAGTACAGGAGCTGCCGTCTAATGCTTCAGTTGTACAGAACGTTGGTTAGACCGCGTTTGGAGTACTGCATCCAGTTCTGGTCACCTTACCACCGGAAGGACGTGGAGACTCTGGAGAGGGTGCAGAGGAGGTTTACCAGGATGTTGCCTGGCATGGAAGGACTGAGTTACGAGGAAAGGTTGGAGAAACTGGGACTTTTCTCCTTGGAAAGATGGAGATTGAGGGGAGACATGATAGAGGTATAAAAGATACTGAAGGGAATAGATAGAGTCAATAGTGATAGGCTGTTCCCTAGATTGGGGACAATTACGAGAGGTCATGATCTAAGGGTGAGGGGGGAGAAGTATAATTTGGATGTGAGAGGAAGGCTCTTCACGCAGAGGGTCGTGGGGGTATGGAACGCACTACCGAGTAGGGTGGTGGAGGCAGGCACGTTGGACTTGTTTAAGGTTTACTTAGATAGACACATGAGCGAAACAAGGGTGGAGGGTTATAGTAGGGGGTATTAAATAGGGTCAGAGCCTCGGGAGACACCGGAAATGCAGACTTATATGTTAACGTTTTTGTCTTTTTATTCCACAGGTGTCGGTCCACCTTGTTGTCAAACAAGGGGCGTGCACACGGTGGGTCGTGCGTGGGCTGCTCTTGGAGGTTCCGGGAGTGGCCTAGTACTTCGTGTCGGTGTGTGTGCTTGATCCTGGACCGGTAGACGGGCGCCGCAACAGCTCGGTGACTAGCACTGCTAGCTGTGCAGATACATGGATTTGGGCCTGTGTCTGTGGGAGTTTGCACATTCTCCCTGTGGTTGCGTGGGTTTCCTCCGGGCGCTCTGGTTTCCTCCCACACCCCAAAGGTGTGCTCTTAGGCTGATTGGTATACCAAATTGACACTATTCTCCCCTGAATCTGGCTAAGTTAGGGGTTCCACTTGCATACACGCAGGGCAGGGTAGGTGTAGGAGGATGCGGCGGCGCGGGCTCGTTGGGCCGAAGGGCCTGTTTCCCGTGCTGGATTGTTCTTTGTTCTTTGTTTGTTCTTTGACTCTGTGGGCTGGATTTTATGGGGACATCACTCCTCTTGAAACCATAAAATCCCACCCAAGGTCAACAGATCTTTCCATTGTTTGCCCTTCACTCGCTCCAATTCCCACAGTGGGCAGGCTGGCAAAATTCTGGCCTATGACTCTCATCCCATTCTCCGCTAAGTGCTGAAATACAAGGAATTGTCTTCATTTTCCAAGCTACAACTCATAGTATGTTCATAAAACACTGATTTAACTCTGAACTCAGGAATCAATATAATTCCCACATTGCTCACAAGGCTTTCTACCTAATAAGGTAGAAGCTATCTTCTACAGCCATACAACCTAATCATTTTTTGCCACTGCAATATAATTAAGGTTTATGGTTTTCTGTCTTTATTGATTTTCACTGAAAAATGCTAAGACTTTTTAAAATCATTCAATCAATTTTTGGTGATTTCTCTTCTCCCCACCCCCAACAAAAATTGACAAAATTGCCAACTGAGGTGATTTTTACAATTGACACAAGGTTTAGCCTTGAGCAATTTCTTTTAAAAAAAGAAAACTTAGCATGAACTCTCATGGCAAAGTTTGAAATATGACTTGTTCCAATCAAATCCTGGACTGAGTCCAATCCAATGACATTCCTACCTTATTAGCCTGAAAGATTGATGGTATCTGAATATCCAGGCAATTTGTTATCTCCAACCTGAATAATACTGAAGTCTACCAAGTGGACTAGTTGTCTAAAGGTAAAACTGTAGGATTATCATGGTCAAGTTAGTGTTCTTTCCTGAACCAGAGAACAGCGCAGATTTCTCAGAGGTTTGAGGAGATTATGGAGATAACGATGGTGAGACCATGCAAGGAGCCAGTGTAGGTCAGGATTGGATAGGGGAATGGACAGAAATCCTAAAGTGGCAGTCTATCACAGACTGAGCCGATAATCATGAAATCAGCAAAATCTTCAACTTATTATACCTTGTTCAATCACATGTAATTGGATCTTTAAATGATGATGTGATTAAGATTTGGTGAACAACAGAACTGGCCTTGAGAAACTGATTTTTGAACAGTAGAGTATATCCTGTCTTCACACTCTGTGTATATCATAATCTTTAGCTTGCACTTTGTAATTCTTTTTGAAAAGTGATTTTATTTTACTGCTTTTAGTTTCCTTTCTGGGGCGGCAGAGGGTTTTTTGGGTGTGGGGGGGGGAAGTGGTCTGTGAAAATCCTTTTATGTAATTCACTGCTTGAACAGCCTGATGACGTCAATTTAGCTCCATGCTGGGAATGCCCCACTAAAGAATGCTGCAATTAATTACAATACCATTGCACAGTGAGGGACATGAAATTCTCACCAAAAATCATTAGATTTCTCTGTGAGACTTACCTCACAGCTAGCATGCTCGCAAATTTTAAAAGTATACATTTTTGGATACAATGCAGGCTTTCCACCCAGCCCACTTCTGCACCTGACATCCTCTTCATTATCTCCGGAACCCCCACCCACCCCAAAAGTCAGGTTCACAGAACCAGGAATTCTCCTAAATCCATGCACGTGACGCACAGACAAAGTCTCAGGGTCTGTTTCCTTGAATTGGCTTGGGTTTACTTTCTGGTCGTCTGCCTCTGACATTAGATAACCAAGAACAAAGAAAAGAACATCACAGGAACAGGCCCTTTGGCCCTCCTAACCCATGCCGATCTTGATGACATGGCTGCTCGTGGGTGTTGGGCAAGGGCAATGATAACGTTCCAGATCGGGCTAAATAGACCGACAGTTTGTAAACAACTAAATGGACACTTACTGCTCAATAGTTAATTGTCTAATCAGATAATTGAATCTGAATAAATTATATTAATTTATATTACAAAGAAAATTCAGGCAAAACACTCAATTGTCTGGTGTTCCAACGAACCCACTCAGGTCAACCTATAGTACAGACTACGCTGAGAGACTTTGTTGTTGCACTCTTTCACACTCCTTAACTACTTCATACACCAGCTCTATACCAAATGCCACATCCTGGAAACCAAGATAGAGTCCATATTCTCAACTTGCGCTCAGGACGCAGACCAGCTACGAAACTCTGCCAAGCAGATGAGACAAAGGAACTACACCATCTACATGCACACCAAGAACAGGAAACTTGAAAAACTTGGCATCACACCAGCAGCAACCAAGCCTCCCCTGATACCACAATAGAAAACAGTACCATTGCAGGGAAGTCCATTGTCAACTTATCGTACTACACACTTCAACCAGGTGAAATCGAAGTTCTCAACTGAGGGCTCAATTTCTGCCCCACCACCAAACCATCAGTCTCACAGCGGACATAGAGGAATTCATCAGGAAAATGAGCCTGCAAGAGTTCTTCCACAAACCCCAAGAGGCCAACGATGAGCACAATGAGACAGCTAATGAACCAGAACAGCCAACAGAGAGATCTGATGTGCAGCAACTGAAGAGGAAAGAGTCAAACTGGACTCCTCTGGAAAGCCGCTGCCCTCGACTCGACATGTATGCCCATATATCAGGGGATGTGTCAATGCCAGATTCATCAGCCGCATTCATCAGACAGCCCCGAACGTCACTCAAGCACAACACAATGCCACCCACACTCTCAAGACCAAACACAATATTGTCATCAAATCAGCAGATAAAGGGGCCACTGTCATACTGAATGGAGCAGATTACTGCAAAGAAGTATACCGACAACTGAATAACGAGGAACACTACAGACAGTTATCCACAAGTCCAACCAAAGAACACACCCATCAATTCAACAGACCTGAGCAAGAACTTTGATCTGGACCTTCAGAGGACCCTCCGTGCTCTCATCCCACATACTCCCCCGCGTTAGCGATCTCTACTGCCTCCCGAAGATACACAAGGCAAACACGCCCGGCCATCCCATCGTATCAGGCAATAGGATCCTGTTGTGAGAACCTCTCCGGCTACATCGAGGGCATCCTGAAACCCATTGTACAAAGAACCCCCCGCTTTTGTCGCGACACTACGGACTTCCTACAGAAACTCAGCACACATGGAACAGTTGAAGCAGGAGCATTCCCCGTCACAACGGATGTATCAGCACTCTACACCAGCATCCCCCACGACGATGGCATTGCTGCAACTGCCTCAGTACTCAATGCCAACAACTGCTGATCTCCAAATGCAATTTTACAACTCATCCGCTTCATCCTGGACCACAATTTCTTCACCTTCAACAGTTCTTTATCCAGACACATGAAACAGCCATGGGGACCAAATTCACACCTCAATATGCCAACATCTTCATGCACAGGTCCGAACAAGACCTCTTCACCACACAGGACCTTCAATTGATGCTATACATTAGATCATCAATGACATTTTCTTCCTTTGGACTCATGGTGAACAATCACTGAAACTAAATGATGAGATCAACAAGTTCCATCCCACCAACAGACTCACCATGGACTACTCTCCGGAATTGGTTGCATTCTTGGACACACACATCTCCATCAAGAACAGTCATCACAGCACTTCACTGTACCACAAGCCCAAGGATAACTTCACAATGCTCCACTTCTCCAGCTTCCACCCTAAAGTAGTCATCCCCTACAGGCAAGCCCTCCGTATACACAGGATCTGCTCAGATAGAGGAGGATCACAACAGACACCTCCAGACTCTGAAAGATGCCCTCTTTGAACAGGATATGGCGCTCGACTCATCGACTGACAAATCCAACATGCCACAGCGAAAAACCGCATCTACCTCCTCAGAAGACAAACATGGGATATGGCAGACAGAGTACCCTTCGTCGTCCATACTTCCCTGAAGCGGGGAAGCTATGATATCTTCTCCTGAGCCTTCAACATGTCATCCATGAAGACGAACATCTCGCCAAAGCCATCCCCACACTTCCTGCCTTCAAACAACCGCACAACCTCAAACAGATCTTTGTCCGCAACAAACTACCAAGTCTTCAGGAGAACAGTGAGTGACCACGTCACCAGACAACCCTGCCACAGCAACCTCTGCAAGATGCTGGATGCTATCATCTCATCAGGTGCACGGTACATAGTCTTGCAACTCGGCCAATGTTATGTACCTAATACGCTGCAGGAAAGGATGCCCCGAGGCATGGTACACTGGGGAGACCATAGAGACGCTACGACAATGGATGAATGAACACTGCTCGACAATCACCAGGCAGGAGAGTTTTCTTCCTGTTGGAGAACACTTCAGCAGTCACGGGCATTCAGCCTCTGAACTTCGGTAAGCATTCTCCAAGGCGGCCTTCACGATGCATGACAATGCAGAATCGCTGAGCAGAAACTGATGGCCAAGTTTCGCACACGAGAATGGCCTCAACCAGGATCTTGGTTCATGTCACACTATCTGTAACCTCCCACGACTTGCCTGGGCTTGCAAAATCTCACTAACTGTCCTGGCTGGAGACAATACACATCTCTTTAACCTGTACTTAACCCTCTCTCCACTTACATTGTCTGTACCTTTAAGACTTGATTAACTGTAAAGACTCACATTCCAAGCATTATCTTGTAAATTGAGTTTGTAAATATATATGCCCTGTTTGTTAACAGAACTCCCACTCACCTGATGAAGGGGCAGTGCTCTGAAAGCTTGTGGCTTTCCAACAATAAACTTGTTGGACTTTAACCTGGTGCTGTGAGACTTCTTACTGAAACTTCTTACTGTTCCAATGAACGACATGATTGAGGCTTTCTTCCAAATAACTGAGCCTCAGATAACTGATAGAGGACATTCCTCTCTTCAATTCCAAAATTCATAATCTGTACATAATCCTAAAAATGTACATGGTTTACTAATGGAACCTTTATTTTGTTTGATACAGAAGTGGAGAAATTTATTAAAAGTAGGCCGGTTATATAAATACCAGAAAATAAGAATATTGAAAAAACTAAATATTACTCGATAAACCTTGTGTTCTTCAGGGTTAGCTTCATTCAACAAGACCGTAGGAGTGGAGATTAGCAAATCTGATTTGTGATGCTCATGATCTTTTGTCATTTAATTGTACCAGGAATTTAAACTGGTAAAATTTGATCCTATATGTTGTTACAATGCAAAGGTTAATCCCCTATACCTTGCTTCGTAATCTGGTATAAGTGTTTGAAATGGTATTAACTGCTCTACATTAACATTCAGAGGTTCATTAACATAAAGACCTGACGCTCGCTTTAAGTGAATAATTAACAAGTTATTTTGTTTAACCAACTGGAACTTTAACTAAACAAGTAACGTACTAATTGAAGGAAGGTTCAGCTCTAATGCTATTCGAATAAGTACAAGGACCATTCATTACCAAAACAGTACTAACAGAATTTTAGTCAAAGTTTAATCATTGTTCCGTGGGAGCATTGAAGAGAGGCTGCGATTTGAGAGTGGAGAGCTGTGGGTGAGTAAAAGCGACTTTTTCTTTTAGAAACTAACTTTATTTTTTAGTGGGTTTTTTTTTGATTGTTTTTTTTTAAGTTTGACCCCGGTTTGACCCCGGAAGTAGTTGCGAGGGCACTCGGGTCGCGTTTTTTTTTACCCGACTATAAATTAGACCAGAGGGGTTTCCCGATACTCTACACGGGTAGAGTATCCCAGCCCTCCCCCCTCCCCTAACCTAAAAAAAAAGAGAGAGAGAGAGAGGGGCTCTGTCTGAGAGCTGGTAAGACTGCTTTTGTATTTGTGTGTGCTGTAAGTGCTTTGGCTCACAGGGCCAAAGAGATAAGGTAAGTTGTAAGTTTTTTTTTCCTTTTTTCCTTTGGGTTGCTATAAGGGGTAAATATGAGTGTGAGACCTGTATGTTGTTGCCAATGCAACATGTGGGAGGTCTTGGAGGCTCCTGGCCTGCCAGACATCCACACCTGTGCTCGGTGTGTGGAGTTGCAGGCCCTACGAAACCAGGTTAAGGAGCTGCAAATGCAGCTCGAGGACCTTCGGCTAGTTAGGGAGAGTGAGGACGTTATAGAAAGGAGCTACCAGCAGGTAGTCACACCAGGGCAACGGGATGAGGGCACTTGGGTTACCATTAGGAAGGGGAAAACACGGGTGATGGGGAGCACTCCGGTGGATGTCCCCCTTCAAAATAAGTACTCCGGCCTGAGTACTACTGGGGGGGACAGCTCATCTGAGGGAGGAAGCGATGGCCAGCTCTCTGGAGCTGAGCCAGTGAGCCAAAAAATCAAAAAGGGAAGCAGAAAGGTAGTATTAATAGGGGACTCCACAGTGAGGGGCGCAGACAGGCGTTTTTGTGGACGTAGAAGGGAGTCGCGGATGGTGGTTTGTCTCCCTGGGGCTGGGATCCAGGATGTCTCTGGGCGGGTCCCAGACATCCTGAAAGGGGAGGGTGAGGAACCGGAGGTAGTAGTACATATAGGTACTACTGATGTAGGTAAGAAGAGGGAGGCACTCGTGAAAAAGGACTATAGGGAACTGGGTAGGCAGCTGAGGAAGAGAAAAGCGAAGGTAGTAATCTCAGGATTGCTGCCTGTGCCAAGGGAGAATGAGGGAAGAAATGAAATGAGGTGGAGGGTGAATGCGTGGCTGAGGGACTGGTGTAGAGGGCAGGGATTTCGGTTCCTAGATCACTGGGACCTCTTTAGGGGTAGGTGGGACCTCTATAGTAGGGACGGGTGGCACTTAAATACCAGGGGGACTAGTATCTTGGCGGGAAGACTGGCTAAGGCTACCGGGGGGACTTTAAACTAGAAAGGATGGGGGGAGGGAACTGTGTTGGGGAAACTGGGACGGAGGAGGTTCGCTCCCAGGTAGGGGAGGACCGCAGGCAGTATGCGAGGGAGGTTAGACAGGTGGTGGAGATGGGAAATGCCCAGACTGAGGGGCTGAAGTGTATATATTTTAATGCAAGGAGTATAGTGAATAAGGTAGATGAGCTTAGGGCGTGGATAGCTGTTTGGGATTGTGATGTGGTGGCCATTACGGAGACTTGGATGTCTCAGGGACAGGACTGGGTACTTCAGGTGCCAGGCTTCAGGTGCTTCAGGAAGGACAGGGAGGGTGGCAGAAGGGGTGGTGGCGTGGCACTGTTGATCAGGGATAGTGTCATGGCTACAGAGAAAGAGGATGTCGTGGAGGGATTGTCTACAGAATCTGTGTGGGTGGAAGTTAGGAACAGCAAAGGGTCAAAAACTTTGCTGGGTGTAATCTATAGGCCGCCCAATAGTGACAGGGAAGTTGAAGTGCAAATAGGGAAACAGATTCTGGAGAGATGTTTTAATAACAGAGTTGTCGTGATGGGAGACTTCAATTTCCCAAACATCGACTGGAATATCCCTAGGGTAAGGGGTATAGATGGGGAGGAGTTTGTTAGGTGTGTTCAGGAGGGTTTCCTGACACAGTATGTGGACAAGCCTACGAGGGGAGAGGCTGTACTTGACCTGGAACTGGCGAATGAACCAGGGCAGGTGATGGATCTTTCGGTAGGAGAGCATCTTGGATATGGTGACCATAATTCTATCTCCTTCACAATTGCGTTGGAACGAGATAGGATCAGGCAGGCTAGGAAGGTGTTTGTCTGGGGTAAGGGGAGATACGAAGAAGTCAGGAAGTTACTCGGACAAATAAACTGGAAGGAGGCGTTCTTAGGGAAAAGTACCGAAGGAAGGTGGCAGATATTCAAGGAATGTGTGTCTGGAGCTCTGAATGACAACGTTCCGATGAGACGAGGGGGTTTTGGTGGGTCGAGGGAACCGTGGTGCACAAAGGATGTGTTGAACCTAGTCAGGAAGAAAAGGAAGGTGTACAAGAGGTTCAGGGAATTAGGAGATGTTAAAGATCTTGAGGAGTATAAGGACTGTAGGAGGGAACTTAAAAGGGAAATTAGGAGAGCCAGAAGGGGTCATGAGAAGACCTTGGCGAGTAAGATTAAGGAGAATCCCAAGGCCTTCTATAAATATGTGAAAGGTAAAAGGATAAGAAGAGAAGGGATAGGACTGATAAAAGGTGAGGGGGGAAAGGTTTGTGTGGAACCAGAAGAAATGGCGGAGGTGCTTAACGAGTACTTCGCCTCAGTATTCACGGTGGAAGCCGATCTGGGAGATTTTGTTATGGATTTGCAGCAGATGGAAAGGATTGAGTACGTGAATATTAAGGAGGAGGATGTGTTGGAACTTTTGAATTCTATCAAGGTAGATAAGTCGCCGGGACCAGATGGGATGTACCCCAGGATACTGTGGGAGGCGAGGGAAGAGATTGCAGAGCCCCTGGCGATGATCTTTGCGTCGTCAATGGAGACGGGAGAGGTTCCAGAGGATTGGAGGATTGCGGATGTAGTTCCTATTTTTAAGAAAGGGAACAGAGATAGCCCGGGAAATTACCGACCGGTGAGTCTGACCTCAGTGGTTGGTAAGCTGATGGAGAGGCTTCTGAGGGACAAGATTTACGAACATTTGGAGAGGTTTGACATGATCAGGAATAGTCAGCATGGATTTGTCAAGGGCAGGTCGTGCCTTACAAGCCTAGTTGAGTTCTTCGATAATGTGACTGAACACATTGACGAAGGAAGTGCCGTGGACGTAGTGTACATGGACTTCAGCAAGGCGTTTGATAAGGTCCCCCATGCAAGACTTCTTGAGAAGGTGAGAGGGCATGGGATCCAAGGGCCTTTGGCCTTGTGGATCCAGAACTGGCTTGCCTGCAGAAGGCAGAGAGTGGTTGTGGATGGGGCTTTTTCTGAATGGAGGTCAGTCACCAGCGGAGTGCCTCAAGGATCTGTTCTGGGACCCTTGTTGTTTGTCATTTTCATAAATGACCTGGATGAGGAAGTGGAGGGATGGGTAAGTAAGTTCGCTGATGACACGAAGGTCGGTGGTGTTGTGGATGATCTGGAAGGATGGCAAAAGTTGCAGCAGGACATAGATAGGATGCAGGACTGGGCGGAGAAGTGGCAGATGGACTTCAACGCGGATAAATGTGTTGTCGTCCATTTTGGCAGAACCAACGGGATGAACGAGTACACTATTAAGGGCAGAAGTCTGAGTAGTGTTGAGGAGCAGAAGGATCTTGGGGTCCGGGTCCACAGGACTCTTAAATCGGCCTCGCAGGTGGAGGAGGTGGTCAAGAAGGCGTATGGTGTACTGGCCTTCATTAATCGAGGGATTGAGTTTAGGAGTCGGGAGGTAATGCTGGAACTTTATAAGACCCTTGTCAGGCCTCATTTGGAGTATTGTGCGCAGTTCTGGTCGCCTCACTATAGGAAAGATGTAGAAGCTATTGAAAGGGTGCAGAGGAGATTTACAAGGATGTTGCCTGGACTGGGAGGCATGCCTTATGAAGTTAGGTTGAGGGAGCTGGGACTCTTTTCCCTGGAGAGACGAAGGTTGAGAGGCGACCTGATAGAAGTTTACAAAATGTTGAGAGGAATAGATAGGGTGGACTCTCAGAGGCTATTTCCCCGGTTTGAAATGGTCGCTACGAGAGGACACAGATTTAAGGTGCGGGGAGGGAGGTTCAGAAGTGATGTTAGGGGTAAGTTTTTCACTCAGAGGGTGGTGAGTGAATGGAATCGGCTGCCGTCAGTGGTGGTGGAGGCGAACTCGCTGGGGTCTTTTAAAAGACTTCTGGATGAGTATATGGGGTTTAATGAGATTGAGGGTTATAGATAGGTCTGTAGGTTGGTAGGTGATGTGGTCGGCGCAACTTGTGGGCCGAAGGGCCTGTTTGTGCTGTAGTGTTCTATGTTCTATGTTCTATGTTCTAAAATATATAACCACGTCTAATAGCTTTCAGAAGCTTTTGGAGTTTTTCTGTTCATAGAATCCTACAGTGCAGAAAGAGGCCATTCGGCCCATCACATTTGCACCAACCACAATCCCACCCAGGCCCTATGCCCATATCACTGCATATTTATTCACTAATTCCTCTAACCTATGCATCTCAGGACACTAAGGGGCAATTTAGAATAGCCAATCAACATAGCCCGCACATCTTGGGACTGTGGGAGGAAACCCACACAGACATGGAGAGAATGTGCAAACTCCACAGGTCCAACAGGTTTATTTAGTAGCACAAGCCACAAACTTGTCTTTACATGTTTTGTGTCTGTGAGGTCTTTCTGATTTGATACCCTTTTGTTAGATAGATGGAGACTTCTCTTCAGAGGTAATTCTTTACCTGGCAGAATAAAGAGCCACACTTGAGAATTCTTCTGTTCTGGCTGGCTCTCAGTTGAACTGCTGGCAATCAGTTGAGTTCCGTCTTTTATAACTTGGATGACATACCAACTTTCCTCCACTTAGATTGGTCTGCTGTTGACAACAACAGCAAATTCAAATTTGATAGGTTCCTTTCAGCTGAGTGCCTTCTTTAAACTGATAGGCTGTCAGCAAAGCAAAAATCTGCAAAGCCTGTTACCAAAGTAAACCTGATGCTTGGTCCTGGTTACAGATGTTGCAATCTGCGTACCCTGTATATCTGCATTTTAAACATCCCAACACTAAAAACAAAACCAGTTTTTAATGAGACCGTGCACTGTTTTTCCCTCTAGCAGTTTTTACAATTCCTTTACCTCTTTATTTCTTTGCAACCTCAACTTCACAACAACATGCAGTATAAACTGTACATACACATATGCGGTGATAAGTTGACACAGTGGTTTGCACTGTTGCCTCACAGCGCCAGGGACCTGGGTTATGTTCTGGCCTCGGTTGACTGTGTGGAGTTTGCACATTCTCCCCATGTCTGCATGGGTTTCCTCCGGGTGCTCCAGTTTCCTCCCACAGTCCATACTTGGCAGGTTGATTGGACTGGCCAGCCAAATTGCCCCATATCATGGTAAATGCACAGGTTATGGGGATAGGATGATAGGAAGGGCCTGGGTAGGGTGGTCTTTCTAAGAGTCAGTGCAGACTCAATGGGCCAAATGGCCTCTTTCTGCACTGTAGGAATTCTATGGTGCTATATTGTATATTAACCATCACCCCAATAGGAAACAGAATTTTTAAATTAATGAGAATCAAGCAGAATGGTGGTACAGCGGTTAAGAACAAAGATCAAAGAACAAAGAACAACCCAGCACGGGAAACAGGCCCTTCGGCCCAACGAGCCCGCGCCGCCGCATCACCCTACACCTATTCTACCCTGCGTGTCTACAAATAGAACCCCTGACTTAGCCAGATTCAGGGGAGAATAGTGTCAATTTGGTAAAACCAATCAGCCTAAGAGCACATCTTTGGGGTGTGGGAGGAAACCGGAGCGCCCGGAGGAAACCCACGCATCCACAGGGAGAATGCACAAACTCCCACAGACACAGGCCCAAATCCATGTATCTGCACAGCTAGCAGTGCTAGTCACCGAGCTGTTGCGGCGCCCTTCTACCGGTCCAGGATCAAGCACACACACCGACACGAAGTACTAGGCCACTCCCGGAACCTCCAAGAGTAGCCCACGCACGACCCACCGTGTGCATGCCCCTCGTTTGACAACGAGGTGGACCTCCACCTGCGGAATAAAAGACAAAAACGTTAATCACAAGCCTGCCTTTCCAGTCTCTCCCGAGGTTCTAACCCTTATTTAATACCCCTACCATAACCCTCCATCCTCGTCTCACTCATGTGCCTATCTAACTGAACCTTAAACGAGTCCAATGTTCCCGCCTCCACCACCCTACTCGGTAGCGCGTTCCATACCCCCACAACTCTCTGCGTAAAGAACCTTCCTCTCATATCCAAATTATATCTCTCCCCCCTCACCCTTAAATCATGTCCTCTTGTATTTGTAACCAATCTAGGGAGCAGTCTCTCACTATTGACTCTGTCTATTCCCTTCAGTATCTTATATACCTCTATCATGTCCCCCCTCAATCTCCGTCTTTCCAAGGAGAACAGTCCCAGTTTCTCCAACCTTTCCTCGTACCCCAGCCCCTCCATGCCAGGCAACATCCTGGTAAACCTCCTCTGCACCCTTTCCAGAGCCTCCACGTCCTTCCGGTAGTAAGGTGACCAGAACTGGACGCAGTACTCCAAATGCGGTCTAACCAACGTTCTATACAACTGAAGCATTAGACGGCAGCTTTTAAACTCTATCCCCCTTCCTATAAAGGCTAGCATTCCATAAGCCTTCCTGACAACATTCTCCACTTGTGTTGCAACCTTCATGGATTTGTGAACCTGCACTCCCAGGTCCCTCTGTGTTTCTACACTCCTAATTTGTCTACCTTTAATCACATAGCTCCTCTCTTCATTATTCCTTCCAAAATGCATCACCTCGCATTAACTCTCTTCCAAGTCATTTATGTAGACTACAAAGAGGAGAGGTCCCAGTACTGAGCCCTGCGGCACACCACTGGTCACTGGCCTCCAGCCGGACAAAGTCCCCTCCACTACTACCCTCTGTCTCCTATTACCCAGCCAGTTCTCAATCCACCTAGCTACCTGACCTCGTATCCCATGCGCCTTAACCTTTTCTACCAGCCTACCATGAGGGACTTTGTCAAACGCCTTACTGAAATCCATATAGATGACATCAACGGCTCTCCCATCGTCAACCGTTTTTGTCACCTCCTCAAAGAATTCCACCAGATTCGTAAGGCAAGACCTCCCTCTAACAAAGCCATGTTGCGTATCCCCAATCAGACCGCAACGCTCCAAATGCTCATACATCCTACCCCTAAGTACTTTTTCCATTAATTTCCCTACCACCGATGTCAAACTCACCGGCCTATAATTTCCAGGGTTATCCCTGCTACCTTTTTTGAACAGCGGTACCACATTTGCTACCCTCCAGTCTTCTGGGACCTCACCTGTGTCCAAAGAAGAGACAAAGATTTGCGCCAGAGGCCCAGCAATTTCATCTTTCACCTCCCTAAGCAGCCTGGGATAAATACCATCAGGCCCCGGAGCTTTATCCGTCCTTACACTACCTAAAAGTCCTAGCACTTCCTCCCTCGTAATAGATATTTCCTGCAGCTGATCCTCAGCTCCCTCTAACAGACCGCACGATTCCGAACCCCTCTCCTTCGTGAATACCGACGCAAAGTATTCATTCAGGAGCTCCCCCATTCCCTCCGACTCAATACATATCTCCCCACCTTTGTTCCTAAGAGGACCAATTTTCCCTCTAACTACTCTCTTGCTCCTAATATAGGAATAAAATGCCTTTGGATTTTCCTTAATCCTATCAGCCAAAGCCATTTCATGCCCTCTCTTCGCCCTTCTAATTCCCCTTTTTAGCTCCCTCCTACTCTCTCTATATTCCTCCAGCGCACTCTCTGTACCCAGTCGTTTCGACCTAACATACGCCTCCCTCTTCTTCCTGACCAAGTCTTCAATACCCCCTGTAATCCACGGCTCTCTAATCCTACCTTTCCCATCCTTCCGCTTAACTGGAACATACCTCCCCTGCAACCATTTCATTTTACCCTTAAAAGCCTCCCACTTGCCAACCGTGGACTTGCCAGCTAACAGTCCCTCCCAATCAGTGTCCTGCAGCTCCCTCCTAATCCTGCCATAGTTCGCCTTTCCCCAGTTCAGCACACTCCCGTTCGGCCGGCACTCGTCCAGTTAACACTGCTGCCTCACAGTGCCAGAGACCCAGGTTCAATTCCAGCCTCGTGTGACTGTGTGGAGTTTGCACATTCTCCCAGTGACTGCGTGGGTATCCTCCAGATGTTTTGGTTTCCTCCCACAATTCAAAAATGGACAGGTTAGGTTGATTGGCCACGATAAATTATTCTTTAGTATCATAGGGGTTACGAGGAAAAGCCTAGTGGACAGGTGGGATTTTTGTTAGTGTTGGCATGATGGCCCAAATGAACTCTTTCTGCAAAGTAGAGATTCTATGACTGAATATAAGGGATTGTTTTTGTAAAGCTATCCTGGGGATCGACACAAAAAGTGTGTTTGTGATTACAGTAAGACGCTTGTTACAGAGAAGCTGGTTTATATGACTAATCTCTTAATAAGGGCAATAAACATATGGAGTAGATTTCCCATCCGTTGAATATAAATGAGGAAAATCCAGCCAAATATAGTGAAACGGTGTTGCTGCACAGATTAAAATATTAGTCATTGAAGCTTCTGACTGGCTGAGAAGTGTAATCTCTCCCAGTAAACCAACGGGATATTATATTTCAGTGGTTAGTTTTTACATAGCCATAGCTACTAAAATGTAAATTTATACTACTTTTCAGTCAAAATGGAAATTATGTAGGGTAAATTATAAATCAAATCTGGAGGTATATGAAAATACAAGTTTGCAAAATTAGAAGTATTTGAATCGAAGAGGAAATGACACATATTTGAAATAACCAGGAAATTGGTTGAATAGGAAACAAACATAATAAAGCACCTGACAGAGCAGCAACATGGATAAGATGACTTGGGATCAAAGTTAGTAAAAGGAAACAAGTAGATTGGAGTTTGCACTGAGCAATGAATAAATAGCACCAGACATTTGTTAGGTTTTCACTTACCACAGACTTTCTGCAGCTTTTTTTTTATTTGTTTAAGGAGCGTGGGTGAGAGGTGGCAATTTTTTCTCTTCCCTATATCTGTCTGGAGAAACCCCCAGCAAGAGATCAAAAGGTCATGGCTGGAAGTGACGGAGATGCTTAGCAGTCGCTGTGTGACCAAATTCAGTGTCGCAAGCGCTTTAATTACCTCATAAGATCTGGGGAGGTGAGTTGCTAGCAGCATTCAGATGACAGGCCTCTAACTCTGTATACGGCAGCATGTGCACAAGCCCAGGACTCTGAGTGTCCATTGGGTTCCTTAACACTGTCTGACAAAGTGCCTAGTCACATCATTGAGATGTCATCCAGCCTCACGTGTGAGAAACAATTAGAACTTGGCACCATTGGTGGGTGCAACAACTCAGGTCAATATCATGCCACGAGAGTTGAAAGACAGCAGCCCATTTGTGCAACATTCTCCCCTCATCCTGCAGGCTGTCAGGCCTGCACCAACTCACAGCATTGGAAGACATTGTAAAAGACATACTATGCCAACTCTAGCACCCACCCCTTTAATGCCACCTGTGCCAAGTTTTGGCATTTCAATTCCAATTTATCCACTGTACACTTTCTAGAACCAATGAAGCCCACATTGTATAGTGATATGCGTAAAAAAAGCTTTGAAGAAAGTAATCCATTGATAACTTTCTCCAGCACCTGGAAAAAAGCCTGATTTCCAAGCTAGTAAAAGTGTCACTCATCCAGGCCCTTTGAAGTTTCAAAACCTATAAATGCTTGAAGCCCCTTGCTTATCTAAACAAACATTGTGAAATTTACCTCGGAGAGCATGAGCTGTCAATCAAACGATTTTGCCTTTGAGGTGAAAGTGTTTTGTTACTCTAATAAAGATCGGGGTTCTCAGCCAACCATATGTAATGAGGCAAGTTTGGCATGAGGGCATCAGGGGCTTGAGGATGGTGGAAGGGCAGAGTTGGGCATGGGGACATAAGGGATTAAAGGATGTGGTTGGCATCAGGGACCTGGGTTTGATTCCCAGCTAGGATCACTGTTTGTATGGAGCTTGCATATTCTCTCTGGATGCTGCGGTTTCCTCCCACAGTCCAAAGTCGTACAGCTTAGGTGGACTGGCCACGCTAAATTGCTCCTTAGTGTCACGGGAACTAGCTAGGGTAAAAGCATAGGGTTATGGAGACAGGGCCTGTGTGGGAACGTGGTTTGTGCAGACTCAATGGGCCGAATGGCCTCCTTCTGCACTGTAGGGTTCCATGATTCTATGATCTTGACAGATGTGGGCCTGAGAGGATGGGTGGGAGAATGAGGTGGCATGGATGGGTATGGGGAGCGTTTGGGGGTAAAAGCACTCTTCAGGAGTGAGGGACTTTGTGCTTTCTTTTCCACTGAAGCAAAGTCCCACGGCTTTGAGGCGAGCCTTTTAAACAGCCCACCTCCGCAACCAGTAGCCCCTGTGACTGCCTCCTCACTTCTCCCCGCGTTGGCTGGCCTGACTGCACCCCTTACCTGACCTCCGGCAATGAAGTTCCCACCTTTGCGGACATTTTCTCCCAAGGCCGTTTCCACACACACACACACACACACACACACACACACACACACACACACACACACACACACACACACACACACACACACACACACACACACACACACACCCCTCCTGTCTCCTCTCAACATGAGATTGAAAACCCAGACCATTTTCCATTAATGGGACCGGAAGTCGCTTTCAATGTTATTCAGATGAGGAACCTTTAATTTTTTTCTATTGGGCCTACTTTGGTGAAGTCAAAAGGATGGTATCAACAGCAGATTATTGCACAACTGTAAGCAGTTAACATGTGTAGCGCTTGCCTGAGAGCACTGAGCTGGAATCGTTTGTTTTCTTCACCCTTTTTTTCTAAAGCTGAAGTGCCTAACGATCACCACAGTTTATTCTGTATCCATAATTTAGAACACTTCGTTAATATTCATGAACCACTATTGTGATCAGGAGAAATAAAGTGACCTCAATTTTACTGAACTAATGTACGAATTATGTTCTCTTTTACAGACATTTTCTCACATTAATGAACTTCTACTGGGTGCTCTTTTTAACTTACTAGATGAAGGGCCAAGGGCTCAAGAGCAGGGCACAATCCATTTTTGAATAGTAGTTTGGATAAATCAGAATTAGTGTTCAAATGATGCCAATACATAGAGATACAGAGGAAAGACCGGATTAAATAATTGTCTGGAACTCATCTCAGGTCACAGAACCCATTCTTGTATGTTTTAGTGATTTACTGCTGGCCATTGATTTGATATTCTGCCTTATTTATTGTTAAATTAATAATGTGGTTGAAAAAAAATAAGCTCTTATTTATTAATATTTATCATTTTGCATCATTACCATTCCTGCAAAGTTAAGGGAATAAGATACAAGAAGAGAAAAACGGCCACATTGTATTGAAATGTATTTCAAAATATTAAAAAAGAATCAAGTGCCTGCTTGTGGTGTCTGAATTGTAAAAAGGTTTGACCATCCCCTCGCGCACCACCCCCCTCCCTACTCGATTCGTTCAACCAGGCTAATCAAGTGTAGGTCACACTGACTAGAAAGGTACCACATTTGATTACAGCTCCCTGTTCCTTTAGTTGCTGCCAGATAGATTGGGTACAGGAGCCGTTCAAGATGAATTATCCAGCTGCCCTTAAGTGACGCGCATGTGGGTGAATGTTGTGGGCGTTACAGAAACAGGGCACTCACCATCAGATGGCTGAGTAATTTTCAAAATCCTCATGAGACCTGAACACAAGCAAGGGATCAATCAGCATAAGAAATGGTGCTTAACTGATGAGAAAGAAACAGTCCTTTCTGATATCTAATATGACATCAAATTCAAAGCAGTGGATCTACCCCATACAAAGTAGCCACTAACAGGAATTAATCATGAAGGTAACAATAATGCTGATAAAAATTAAGGATAATTCAAATCAATGTGAATTATGTGTCAAAACTGCATTCACTGGGTGAATTCCTCCCAGGACAGGTACAGCAGGACCTCCCAGGACAGGTACAGCACGGGGTTAGATACAGAGTAAAGCTCCCTCTACACTGTCCCCACCATCAAACACTCCCAGGACAGGCACAGCACGGGGTTAGATACAGAGTAAAGCTCCCTCTACACTGTCCCCATCAAACACTCCCAGGACAGGTACAGCACGGGGTCAGATACAGAGTAAAGCTCCCTCTACACTGTTCCCCCATCAAACACTCCCAGGACAGGTACAGCACAGGGTTAGATACAGAGTAAAACTCCCTCTACACTGTCCCCCATCAAACACTCCCAGGACAGGTACAGCACAGGGTTAGATACAGAGTAAAACTCCCTCTACACTGTCCCCCATCAAACACTCCCAGGACAGGTACAGCACAGGATTAGATACAGAGTAAAGCTCCCTCTACACTGTCCCCATCAAACACTCCCAGGACAGGTACAGCACGGGGTCAGATACAGAGTAAAGCTCCCTCTACACTGTCCCCATCAAACACTCCCAGGACAGGTACAGCACGGGGTTATATAAGATGATGAAGGGGATGGATAGGGTAGAGGTGGAGAGGTTCTTCCTGCTCAGAAGGGACAGCAGGACTAGACAGCACAGCCTCAAGATAAGGGCGGGGGGTGGGGGGGGGGGAGCGGGGGGGGTAGGGGGGAGCAGTTTAGAACAGAGTTGAGGAGGAACTTCTTCACTCAAAGGGTGGTGAATCTCTGGAATTCTCTGCCCGTTGAAGTGGTGGAGGCTACCTCGCTAAATATATTTAAGACACAGGTAGATAGGTTTTTGGTAGGCAAGGGAATTAAGGGTTATGGGGAGAAAGCAGGAAAGTGGAACTGAGCCACTTCAGATCAGCCATGATCTTATTGAATGGCGGGGCAGGCTCGAGGGGCTAGATGGCCTACTCCTGCTCCTATTTCTTATGTTCTTATTATGTTCTTATGAATTGAATCCCTGGACTGGAGAATGATCAATGTAAAAAAAAACTTGCATTTATTTGGTGTCTGTCATGACTTTAGGACATCCCAAAGCACTTTACACTCAATGAAATATTTTTTTGAAGTATGGTCACTGTTGTGATATAGCAGCAGACAATTTGTGCACAGCAATGAGATAATGACCTGATAATTGTTTTTTGTACCGATATTGGTTAAGGGATGAATAGTGGCTGGACTCTGGGAGAACTCCACCTTCATAATAATTGCCTTTTTGCCTGAATTATGCACTCAAGATCATATGTAAGGATGGGGTCAAAGAGACAAACATAATTCTAATTAAACACACTAGGATGATTTCCTGCATTAAAGGCACTTTATACATTTAAGTTATTGCTGTCAGCTATTCTTAGCCAAGATTAAAGGTTCAAGTGTACTCCTTAAGGGGAGATGAAAAATTATTCTACATTCTTTCAGCAAAGCTTCTCAAGCCATTACAAAATCAAATGTGGAGAAATGTGGGTTGGAAAGGGTGAGAATTGTGGGTGAGAGGACAGTTAGAGATAAAGCTATCTAGCATAAAAGAGCACTGTGACATAGAAATTAGCTTGTTAGGCAGTGAGACAGAGAGGTCTGGGCGTAAAGAGGGGTGAAAGGAGGAAGGCAGAGAGAGGACAGGGGGTTTCATATTAATGCCCTTGCACCTGAACAGTAAGCACTAAGGCTCTCCATATATTGGACCCCCGCCTTATTTCAGTGAACTCCCCATGGGAAATAAGAACTTGGCTTATATCACTTTTACTGATCTGTACTTGTGACTTTCAATGAGCTCCATGACTTGCCTTTACTCCTCTTGCCTTCCTTTCAATCTATCCTTTCAGGAAGCTAGGGAATTGCATCACTGTTGTTAGAATCTCCATAGAGACCAATAACTTTAAAAAAGAAATATGAATTTCTAGTTAACAATTGCAAAGATGACCCAATAAGATTTAATATCTTAAGACATCGGAAATGAAAGGCTAAAAGCACAATTGGCTAAACATTACCTTTGAGACAACCTATAGTTTAAACAACAAAACTGATCATTCCCATTTTTTTCTTTTAGCACAACCAAAACTATATTTCACAGATATACGTCACGCTGTTCTTTAAGGAGACATAAGTCTCCTGGAACTAGTCCAAGGTTAACTCCCAAGAGTTTACTTCTGTTCATTTACTTCCTCAGCCTGGGAACTTTTAATCTCAGAACTGTCTTTCATAGTGAGGGTATTTACCCACAGGTTCTTCCTCTCATTCAACCTAGGCAAATCTTCCAGTCTCTTTTTAAATCCTCATGAGTTTAATCTTTTCAATCCAAGCACAGGTTTCCACCTACTTGGTGACCCACAGCATCTTGCTGCCTATAGCATATTGCTGTCTGGCTAACTGACCTTGTCTGTGAAGAATATCTTTGAAACCCTTCCCATCTCAAAGGCCATCTCCACGGCAAAGATAATTACATGGGTCTTCTATTGAGCTAGGAATGCTGATGAACAATCATTGAGACCTAACTTTTTATCTTGGAAGTATATAGACAGTTTAAATTACAACTGCTTAGAACCTGACATTGTCAACACTTTTAGAACTTTGGAGACTGCCAACTGTTAGCACATAGGCTGCTGACATTATCTTACACTTTCTTCCTAGTAAAACAATGTGGGCCCCCTTTAATCTCTAACAAACAAATCACCCAGCCTTGTTGTTATTTTATGATAAATCAAAAACAGTTTCAAAATATAACAATCTTATAAGCTTCATAATTATGACAAATGTCATGTGAAAATCTCTTTTAACTTGTTTCATTTAAATGTAAATGTGTCACCCAGCTCTATGGAGTTGCTTTATCCACACACATTGGAATGTGCTCAGGTTAAACCCAAATATGTATGTTAGAATCAACCTGTTGGACATGATGAGGGCTTTCTCCCAAAAAAAAGCGTCCAAATGGCGGGAAAATGGGAGATTTTCCCAACTATTTTTTGGGCGTACTTAGTTTCACGAATCTCCGGCACGCTTGTCATCACAGAGTGCCTCAAAAAGAGTCATGCCTCATCTTGCCCAGAAGTCGCAGCATCGTGCTCAGCCACTGCACATGCATCAATCTGTTAGGGGGAGATCAGTGCATGTGCACTGCCCTGCCCCCCTGTCCCCCCCCCCCCCCCCCCCCGGCTTCTCGATTGCCGGCCTCCCAATGTTATCCCTGACCCCACCCGCCCTCCTGATTGCCAGCCTACCCGACCACCCCCTCCCCAATCGCTGGCTCAGTGGGCAGCGTCAGGCCGGGGGAACCTCAATGGCCTCTTTCCCCACCAATGGGGTGACCATGCTTGTTTCCCGTTGGTGGGAACCTATTGAGGGGGAAAGACACTTGGGGGCCTGGAGACTACTGTCCCCAGCTCAATAATTGTATGGAAATTCAGATTTCCATTTGGTACTCAGTCCCGTGCCAATTTCCGGCACTGGGCTGACCGCACAGGAAAAAAGGGCCTGGGTGACTCATGCTCGTGACGCCTCTCAGCCTGTTGCGCTACTCGAGCAGCGCAGTGGGCTGGGAGAATCTCGGTCGACATTTCTGCCAGTTTTAACAACCCTCCTGAACCCAGTCCTAACTGATAAAATGTTACTCACTGTTTCAGTATATAAGCAGTAAGTAGGCATCATTCGTGCTTGGGCGGCATGGTAGCACAGTGGTTAGCACTGCCACTTCACAGCTCCAGGGACCTGGGTTCCATTCTCGGCTCGGGTCACTGTCTGTGTGGAGTTTGCAAGTTCTCCTCGTGTCTGCATGGGTTTCCTCCGGGTACTCCCGTTTCCTCCCACAGTCCAAAGATGTGCGGGTTAGGTTGATTGGCCATGCTAAGAAATTGCCCCTTAGTGCCCAGGGTAGTGTAGGTTAGAGGGATGAGTGGGTATAATATGTAGGGATACGGGGGTAGGGCCTGGGTGGGATTGTGTTTGGCGCAGACTCGATGGGCCGAAGGGCCTCTTTCTGCACTGTAGGGTTCTATGGTTCTAGTTATTGAGAATACATAGAAAATTTCACACGTGTAACAACGTACCAACAACTGCCTTTAGGGAACATGTACCCCATGACCTGACAACCCAAAACATCTCTGCAAGTTATGAAGAGTTTTGTTGCATTCCGCCGTCGAGCAGCCAGTGTGGATGTGAGGCCACGCCATCCCACAAAACCTTCAGGATCTAGCGATTCCTCACTAAGAAGATGAAGCAGAACCGGCTGATTCCAAAGTGGATCCGTATGAAAACCGGCAACAAGATCAGGGACAACTCCAAGAGGAGACACTGGAGAAGGACCAAGCTGGGCCTGTAAAGGGATACACCATCACTGGTACACTACCAGCCACAGCCATCACTCCCGCTCTCTTGCCCCTGCAGGGAAAAGTAATGGAAGTGCGGATTTCAGCAGAAGTCGGATGGAGAAAATTTGTTTTGGTTTCATGTTTTCTATTGAGAAATAAAAATTGGAGATATTAAAACAAAACTGCCAACATTACGAATACCATTTCAATCACTCCTTCTGTCAGAAGTGACACTTGCTTATTTTTTATTTTAAAGATGTGAAGTGTTTTGATGGATACTCTTCTTATAGATGTTGGCAGGTTTCAATGCCCAAGTCTACTTACTTGACAGGGTAGATGCTAAGAGGACGATTTTACTCGTGGGAGAATCTGGAACTGGGGGATACAGTTTAAAAATAAGTGGTCTCCCATTTGAGATGGAGACAAGGAGGAATCTCTTTGTTGAGAGTCATTAATCTTTGGAATTCTCTCTCCTAAATAGCACTGGAGAATGGGCCATTAAACATATTCAAGGCTAACTTGGACAGATTTTCCCTCTATAAGTGAATCAACGGTTATGGGGGCTGACAGGCAAATGGAGTTAAGGATGCAGTCTGATCAGCTGGGGTTTTCTTGAATGGAGGAGAGGATTTGAGGGCCAGAATTGCCTACTCCTGCATCTATTTCTTTTAATCTGACCATATTATTTCCCTGTGCTGATAAATCTTCCTTACGTACAGAATAAGCAACTAAGTTCCTTGTCTTGCTATGTAACACTGGAGAACGAGACAACAAAAACTTGTATCTACATAGCCCCTTCATCATTGTTAAATGTCGCAAGAAGGGTTAGCAAAGAGGAGAGTAAATGCTGGTTTTAAGGGCCATCTTAAAGGAGGAAAGCAAGATTGGGAGGCTGAGAGGTTGTGGGAGGGAATTCCAGAGGGACTTTGGAGCTGAAGGTAATGGTGGAACAATAAAAACGGGGAGGGGATGTTCATAACGCCAGAATTAGATGAGCGCAGATATCTCAGAGGGTTGTGTGGGGACAGAGATTACAAAGAAAGAAAGGAGCCAGGCCACAAAGGGCTTTTGAAGACAAGGATAATTTTTAAATTTGAGGTGTTGTTTAACTGGGGGTCAACGTAGGTTCATGAGCATGGGGGTGAAAGATATATGGGGTTTTGTGCAAGCTAGGACACGAGAAAGAGAGTTTTGGATGATCTCACGTTTATGGAAGGGCAGAACATTGGGAGCCTGGCTAGAATTATATTGAAATCTCCAAGATGACATAAAAAAGACGTGAGGAGTGTTTTTGCCGTGGGTAAGCTGAGGCAGTTAGCAGAGTCAGGCATTGTTCAGATGACGATCCCAGTATTGACTGAGCCACTGACAACCATTACTAAAACTACAGGATCCAATTGTCTGTACAAGAAAGTAATGTAAAATATTAAAAAATCAAATAGCCAGGCTAGCAATAAAAGAAAATAATGTGGGGATGCCAGAAAAGAAGAAACAGGAATAGAGAGAAGGGGAGGGAACTAAAGATAGAAGAAGAGGAGGAGGGTAAGAACAAAAAAGGAGAATGCGTTAATCTATTTGCCTGTCCCCTGTAGCTCAAATGACAGGTGCAGCTTGCCACTTATAGCCACATTTATGTTTTGTCACAGTTGTGCCTCAGGTGCGCAGCTCAAAACTGAAAGTCACACGCTTAGAATATATTTAATGCTGACAGCTCTGTAGTTCATGTATCATGGCAGTGAAATAAATATTAAAGTAACCATAATAAATATTCCCAGGAATGACTTTATGAATGCAATATTACTATTTAAAACTGCTTTAATAACATAAAAGACAAACCGCCATTAAACAAACTGTAAACATTTCAGCAATGCCTGCAAAAGCTAGGAAGTCCTGCTGCCAATGATTAAACTCCTCAGTGGTTTCTGCTGTTGGGTAAGCATAATCAATGGTGATCTGTCTCACTGCGTGTGTCTATAAATGTCATGCCTTGACAATTCCTCGATAGCCCAGCGCATCCTAAATATACCCAAGATCAAAATTGAAAATCAATAATAACTTCTCAGCGGTGTACACCTACCCAGAAATTACTGCGTCAGGAAGCTTTCCTCCTGCAAACATAGTATTTACTGAGCTAAAGCCTCCAATAAACACACATCTTTTTATTCTTTAATAACTCATTAACAATTAAGTGTTTCTAAAGAACCTACAAAGATGATTAAATGCTGCATAAATGTATTTTTTCCATTATAGCCTAGGCATTATCACTCGGTATTTGTTGCAGTTATTATATTGTAATTATTACATTATAATCAGGTAATTAGTACCCTGCGCACCTACATCTATTTTCACTTTTTTTTGCAAGAATTTATCACACTGCTCTGTGGAAGTCTCTGTAACCACACTGTTGGGAAAGTCCTTTTTAAAATTAACTTAACTTAGGGAGGAAGGTGGTTGGGTTTGAAATGTAACTTTACTAAACGTGCGATCTGGATTGTCATAGATATTTGACTCTGCTACGAGGCAAGCACTGTAGGCTGCCATCTCTGATTCGTTCAATGAAACCTTTCACTGAGAAGAAGCCCTACTGCCCTTACACATGAAACATGCTGTCAGAAGTAGAGAAAAATAGATTTTTGAACCCTGGAAATGATGTAGAGAAGACACCGAGAACCCAGGAACACTGAAAAGTTGAAATCTACAGGAAGCTAAAGAAGAGAGGCAGAGGAAAAGTAAAAAGACAAAGGAAAAGCACACAAACTACCACCCATCCCAACCAGATGCAATTTTACAGCAGGGCGGACAGGGCCTCAGACAGGAAGTAGGGACATGCCCTTATTAAGACCTTTGAGAGGCATTTTCCCACCTTGCCTCAATTTTCAGGATGGCAGGTCCTTGAGTACACATCAATGACAATGAGACACCTATAATTACCACAGCAACAAGTATCAAGGGAATTACATTCTGGAGACAAAGATCGTCATCCAGACGAACTGCCAATGTCAAACTTGCACATCATTAAGAGAGCAGCAAAATTTAGAGACTGTACAGAGAATGCCTAGTAGAACAAATAATTGTTACTGAATGAGAATAGTGTACAGTGGGTAACTTTGGCAACTCAAAGTCACAGAAGATCATGCACACAAATGTATCTTTTGTTTGCCAGGTTTGATAGAATAAAAGAAATATTTATATCTTTTGTTTGGTATGAAAAGGGAGATGTTTGGATTTTGAAATGCAACAGTACTATGTCTGATCTAGCTTGCCAAAGGCTCATGACTCTGTCGTCAGTCAAGTACAGTAGACTGCCATTTCTTATCTGTTCAATAAAGCCTTTCACGAAGACACTGAAGAAATTCTGCTGTTCTTATACATGAAACAGAGAGAATCTGATAAATGCTTATGGCCTTTATTCTTCCTCACTTAAGTCCCACTCCACTTTCCCAGTGTCTTTCGATGTCTTTCAATACTTGCTTTCCTTTACAGCATTTTACTGCTCTATCATCACAGTTATTTTTGCCTTTTTCTCAATGTTAGTCTATCCCAATCAATACTATAACCATCAATGGTTTCAATTCTTTAAAGTTTTTACTTGGCATTTACTACACAAACTAGTGATCTTCATCCTAGTGCTCCAACCCTCTCGCAACTGATGTGCCCCAGCACTCCTTCCACCACTTCAAAGTAATCTCAGATCCACACCATCAGTGCAATCCTTTGCCACTGCTGTTATACTCCAATATTACCAGACTATCCCTGTAGTAATTCTCCATTGTATTTTCCATTGTAGTATACCTGCAATGTCTTCCTTGTTTAATCAACTCACATTTCTCAGCTAGAAGGCTGAGGATTTAAGGCATATTGTTGAACTTGAGCATATAATCTAGGCTGACACTTTAGTATAATACTGAGAGAGTGCTATATGTTAGAGGTGTCACTCGTTCTGAATTAGACATTAAACTGAGAACATGTGCAAAATTCTTTGCCCTCCCCTGTGGCAAGGTTGGTGGCAGGAGGCATTTAATCAGGGTGGGAAAATGGAAACCGAACATCTTCCCACCCCCATCTCAATTAAATCCACAGTGGGAAGGCCTTTGAGCCCTGCCACCAATTAAGGACGTTAAGTGGACAATTGATGTCCTCTTAATGGCCTCATCCCACCACTTCTGGTCTTAGCCCAGCAGTGGGCAGGAGGCTGACTATATGAGGAGCATGACTGGCAGCTCTCGGTGGGTAAGCTTTCCAACCCAGGGTCTTGATCCCAGAGGAAGGCTCACTGTTGGCCTATCGAGTCAGTGGAACAAGATGCGTCTTCCTGAAAAAAGAAGACACAAGGCTTTCACCAACTTTCCAGCTGGCAGCTGAGACAACAATAATCTCTTCTAGACTCTACCCCTTGTGCCTATTCAGATAGACAGAAGCAATGGCACTTTTTTTCCCATCAAAACCATTAAAGCAGATTATTTGAGAGATCTTACTGTATAAAAACTATATTTTCATTCCATTCCATTCCTGACCTTACCATCTTTTTCTGAAACAGAAATTTTAAAAAGACAATATCCAGAAGCCATATAATCAAGACCAGTGAGCATAAGTTAATAGAATCTCATAGCCCAAAAGCTCAGATAAATTTCCACTAACTTTGACAACTCAGTGTCAGTAAATGCAATACGTGTTTTTCCTGTAGGCATAATGTGATTCATCTATATGATCCTTCATTAAAACTTCCACACAAATGTCTCAATTTCTTTCAAAAGTCTGGCTTGGATTTTGTGAGAGTAGACTGAACTTTGTTGTGCCTGTTTCCTGTGCAGAAAATGAACAGTCATGATGTGGAGATGCAGGTGTTGGACTGGGGTAAACACAGTAAGAAGTCTCACAGCACAAGGTTAAAGTCCAACAGGTTTATTTGGCACTCTCCTGACGAATTCTCCACTCACCTGACGAAGGATCAGAGGCCCGAAAGCTACTGGCTTTGGCTACCAAATAAACCTGTTGGACTTTAACCTGGTGTTGTGAGACTTCCTACTACAGAAAATGAATACACAGAGGTCCAGTTTTGGGGGTGACCCTCCCATACCCAAACAGTATTGGAAACATATCTGAGACAACCCTCAGTTCCTGGAGAGCATCAAAAACATGTGTTAGGCCCCAAGAATATGTAATATGCTATATGCTTCATTGAATAAATTGGTTTGCCCTGAAATTAGCAAGTGCTGAGTCCAATGTACTCAGAGTCACCTTGTCTGCATGAGGCCCAACCAGCAGTCTTTAAAGAGTGTAATGGGGATTGCTACCAAAAAGGTACTTTTCTTAAAACACTGGAGATGGAGATGGGCCATATTGCTATGAATGCGTGCCTGATACAAATTATTACTACTCAGCCACTCTACCAAGTGTGTTAGGTGCAGCAGGGCAAGCCTGGTCCAATGGATCACAGATTTTCAGAAATAATCTCTCAGAATTAGCTGCCTTGTTTTTTTAAAGAATGACTGTATCAGAGTGGAGACAACACTTGCTTGTTGGAAATTGCAAATTAATACAACTTCAGAAGAGTTAAATGCTAGACCATTCAAACTGGAAACGGTGGTCACAACACATCTATTTTTTTAACATCAGCAGCAACACTATGTTACACAATGATGTCACTGCTGCTTCTACCTACACACTCAGTGTTAATTGCAGTGTATTAAAAACTCACTCTAATCCCCAATCTTCCATTATCTGTCAAAACCTATTTTGAGAAGCATTTACACATCTTTTATCAACTGTGTTACAGAATCCCTCAGGCCCACATTCCTGGCATTGTAAAAGGAAATGATGTCCATATTGATTCACATAGCACTAGATATCAGCACTGAAACTAGAATTTTGATCTAGACATATTAAACATGATTTCCCATCCCATATGCTGGTGCTCTCAGAGATATTTACATTTGATGCACTTATATTTCCTAACATTACTGAACCTTTTTTCAATCATCAAGCCGGACAGCCAAAAACCCCCCAGCGTACCTGAATATTTGTATGAGGCAGTTTCATGTTTGGCGCTCACACTTCTGTAGTTCAGATCCTGAGATAATGACATCAGTCCACCAGACTTTTGCCGCTGCATCGCTAAAAATGATTCCACTTATCCTTAAATCCGATCGGAAATTTAGAAAAATGCAGGGAAACATATTGGTTCTGTCATCTGAGCCATTAGAGTACCTCATGTCACAATAGGAACCACTACATGAAACCTATTAACTGAAACTTGATCTATAGTGTTGGTTATCTGCTACTGTGCTATTTGCCACATACATGTTATGAAATCCATTTTGCATCATTTTGTGCATATTCACTATATGTTTCAGATTGTTGCAGAATCATACGATGGTTACAGCAGGAAGTCATTTTGCCTGTTGAGACCATGCTGGCCCTCTGTATGAGCAATTTGTCTCAAGCCACTCCCCTGCCTTTTCCCATTGGTGCTGCAATTCTTTCTTTCAGAGGATGATCTAATTCCCTTTTGAATGTCTTAATTCAACCTGCCTCCACCACGGTCTCAGACAGTGCATTCCAGATCCTAAAGACTCACTGTGTTAAACAAAAAGCCTTTCCTCACTGTCACCATTGCTGCTCTTGCCAGTTATCTTGAATGGGCTACAGTAATGGTAGCTTATGCCTATGTACAAATTATTTACACAAAGCCTGAATGTGTAAGAAACATTACATAAAAAGACCAGAGTCCATTGAGTTCACCATCTACTATGCTTGTAATCACATGATACACTGATACTTAATTTGTTGACCGATTAATCTTTACTGTCTACTACAAAGCCAAGTATGAGATGAGGAAAGCTTAATGATGGAAAACTTTGGGAACCAGAGGTCCAAAGTCACCTTTTCTTCCCAAAGTTCTCAATATAAATATTAAGTTAAAATTAGACACATATATATTTAATTTTCTGATTTAGGGTGCAACAGATGGCGAGCAAATCGGATTCATGCGTGTTTATCACATAATGGCTTTGTTCTGTCAGGCCAAGGCCATACCACAATTCCGCTTGCTATTTCACTTACAATACTAAAATGCAATCATTTTTCTTGTCATCTCTTCACCTAGTAAGTTTGCAATAATAATGAATAAATTTGAAGGATTTCTGTGTTGACTTTGAAAAACATATGTAAACAAAATTTGAAAGAGACTGATGCAGTAATTGTATCAATTCTGCGACTACAAGCAAGGTTAACGGCAATTGAAAATTTTTATCATGAGATCATCACACATGATACTTGTTAAACCTCTGGCTAACCTAAGTCATAAAAATAACCAGATGAGGGGACCTGTTTGGAAAAGGATGTCCACCTGAAAAGTTGGAATCTTGCAGCACCACTTTCCTCTTCACAAAGGGATTCACAGGCTACTCTGACTGTGAATATCATTGAAATTTTGATCCCATGTCAGCAAACACAGATCCAAATGGCAATTGATCTCGCTGATATTGATAGCTGTTTAATTTCTTGCTGGGGAGGTCCGTTTGTTTCTCAGAATGACATTGATACCTGCTTTCTGCAAGCATGGAAGCTGTTCAACAAACTGTGGCAAACCTGAGAAAATTCTTAGGAATCCTCCCAAACTGGGCATAGAAGCCACCACTCCTCTCCACTGGAATATATTGGGTTCTGGTCATTTGAGCAGTTCATCCCCAAATGTCTTTTCAATCTCACTCTAACACAAAGAGGAGGCAGAATGTCTGGGCTATTAGAATGTAACTGGTGATAACATTGGATCTGTTGTAGTGTGACCAATGGTAACAAGCTGTAAGAGTTAGCTGACCCAGTAACCCAGCAATGAAAGAATGATGTGATGATCAGCTGACCAGCTGACTCAGTATAAATGAGAATGTGTTGGGAATTGTGGGGAGCTTGGAATGGCCCAGGTGAGGCCTCAAGTTTGGAGTAATGAAGTTTCTATATTAAACCGTTCCTTTGATTTATAAGTTGGAGTAGGTTTTGTTACATTCTTATTATTTACACTGGAAGAGTTCCTTCTGGATTAATGTGGGCTTCATGAGCTTCATGATGAATGTCTGGATAAGTATGTGTGAGTCAGACCCAATGGAAACAACAGTGAACTAGGGAGTGGAAGTAGGGGAGAAAGAAGCCATTCATGCCCTTAATTACTGTTCAAACATCCTTTCCGGAAATTGTGTGGGGGCCGATATCATCCGAAAGCAGGATCATGGTGAGTTAGAATTCTCTCCACAACCAAATGGCCATTGTCATTCATGGTCTAGGCTACCACATGGAATATAAAAACATAGAAGATAGGAACAAGAGTAAGCCATTTGGCCCTCCGAGCTTCCTCCACCATTCATTAAGATCATGGTTGCACATCCACCTCAGTAACGTATTCCCGCATCTGCCCCCACGTATCCTTTGATCCCTTTAACCCCAAGAGCTATATCTAACTCCTTCTTGAAAAAAAAATGTTTTGGCCTTAGCTGCTTTCTGTAGTAGCGAATTCCACAGTCTCAGCATTCTGTAATCTGTCAACTCCTGTTAGAATGTTACGGATTTCTATGAGAACCCTCCCCCACCATCCCATTCTTCTAAACTTCAGTGAACTTATTTCAAACTGACTCAATCTTTCCTCATAATTCAGTCCTATCATCCCAGAAATCAGACTGTTAAATGTTCCATGCACTCCCTCCACAGCAAGAAAATCCTTCCTCAGATAAGGAGAATGAAACTGCACACAATATTCCAGGTGTGGTCTCACCAAGGTTCTGTGGAGCAAGGCATCCCTGTTCAGGGGGAGGCCATCAGATTTGGGCTAATAAATGGAAAGTCGCATTCACACCACACAAGTGCCAGGCAATAACCATCTCCATCTAGAGAGAATTCAACCATTTCCCCTTGACATTTAATGGCATTATCACTGCTGACTCCACCAATAGCAATATCCTGGGGAATACCACTGGCCAGAAACTGAACTGGAATAGCCATATGAATACTGAAACAACAAGAGCAGGTCAGAGGCTGGGAAATCTTCACAGAGTAATTCATCTCCTGACTCTCCAAAGCCTGTCCGCCATCTACAAGGCACTAGTCAGGAGTGTGATTAAATATTCTCCACTTTCCTGGATGAGTGCAGTGCCAACAATACTTAAGAAACTCCATCCAGGACATCGCAGACCATTTAATCGGCATCCTGTTGACCACTTCAATATCTATTCTCCACCACCAATGCACAGCAGCAGCAGTGTGTGCCATCAATGACATGCATTGCAAGAATGCACCAGGGCTTCTTCAACAATACCTTCTAAACCCACAATTTCAACACTTAGAAGGACAAGGGCAGCAGATAATTGGGAATGACATCACCTGTAAGCCACAGACCAGCATGACTTAGAAATATATCACTGTTCTGGCAAAATCCTGGAACTGTCTGCTTAACAATCTCACATAGACTGCAGGGCTTCAAGAAGATGGTACAGCATCACCTTCTAAAGGGCAATTAGGGATGGGGAATACATGATAGCCTAGCTAGTGACTCCCAGTTCACATGAAAGAATAAAAAAGACCTCCTGAATCTGCACTATCATTTGATAAGATGCTGCACAGGAGGTTGCTGAGTAAGATTAGAGCCCATGGTGTTAGAGGCAAAGTACTAGCATGGATAGAAGGTTGGCTGATTGGTAGAAGGCATAGAGTGGGGATAAAACGGATCCCTTACAGGATGGCAGCTGGTGATAATGGAGTTTCACAGGAGTCAGTGTTGGGACCACAACTTTTCTCTTTATACATCAATTATCTAGATGAAGGAACTGAGGGCATTGAGGCTAATTTTGCAGATGATTGAGGAGGCGGGAAGGCTTCAGAATGACTTGGACAGGTTAGGAGAATGGGCAAAGAAGTGGCAGATGCAATACAATGTGAAAAGTGTGAGGTCATGAACTTTGGTAGGAAGAATAGAAGCATAAACTTTTTTCTAAAAATTGGGGCAGAATCCAGGAATTGGTAGGTTAATTTGCAGATTGAGTTGGTAGTTAGGGAGGCAAATGAAAAGCAAGCATTCATTGAGAGGACTAAAATGCAAAAGTAGGGATGTACTGCTGAGGCTGAGGCTTGATAAGGCTCTGGTCAGACCCCATTTGGAGTATTGTGAGCAATTTTGGGTCCCATATCTAAAGGAGGATATGCTAGTACTGGAAAAGGTCCAAAGGCGGTTCACGCTAATGATCCCAGGAATGAAAAGCTTGATGTGTGGGGAGCGTTTGAGGACTCTGGTCTGTATTCAATGGAATTTAAAAGGATGAGGGAGGATCTCATTGAAACCTACAGAATACAGAAAGGCCTGGATAGAGCGGACATGGGAAAGATGTTTCCGTTAGTAGGTGAGACTAGGAACCGAGGGCACAGCCTCAGAATAAAGAGACAATCCTTTAAAACTAAGATGAGAAGGAATTTCTTCACCTAGAGGATGGTGAATCTATGGAATTCATTACCACAGAAGGTTTTGGAGGCCAGGTCACTGAGTACATTTAAGGCAGAGATAGTTAGGTCCTCCACAAATGTATCACTTCACACTTTTCTGGATGGAATTCCATTTGCCACTTCGCTGCCCACTCAACCAAATCATTTTATTAAGACCATTCTGGAGACAACCGTTATTCTCTTCACTATTAACTACATGATTCTTTTTTTGTGTCATCTGCAAATTTTCCAGTCACGCCTCCCACGTTTAAGTCCAAATCATTAATTTTTATGCCCAATAGCGACGGCCCCAATACTGAGACCTCTGGAAAGCCACTGAACTTTGGCAAAAACATCCATCGGCCATTAACCCTTCATTTCCTGTCACTGAAACAATTTGAGTTAACTTGCCATCTTGCTCTATATTCCATAGAATCTCACTTTTCTAACCAGTCTGTCTTGTGGAACGTTGTCAAATAGAGTCATAGGGCGCAATCTTACTAGCTGTTCAGCACAGTCCCACTGCAGCAAGGTTGAAGAATTTGGCGCCCAGCCAAATCTCAGTTCACTGCAGCGGGATGGGAAAATCGCATCAGCATAAATGGTGGTAAAATTCCAGCCTAGAGTTTTACAGCCCTTCGGCCCATTGGCCATCGTGTCCGCACTGGCCATCAAGAACCTATCTATTCTAATCCCATTTGCCAGCATTTGGCCTGTAGCTTTATATGCCATAGCATTTCAAGTGTTTACCTAAATACTCTTAAACATTGTGAGGCTTCCTGTCTCTATCATCCTTTCGGGCAGTGAGTTCCAGATTCTACCCGCTGGATGAAAATGTTTTTCCTCAAATCTCCTATAAGCTTTCCGCACCTTAACTTAAATCTATGACCTCTAGTTATTGACCCCTCTGCGAAGGGAAATAGCTCCTTACTGTCAACGCTATCTACCTCCCTAATAATTTTATGACCTTAATCAGGCCCCAGCCCCCTTGCTCCAAGGAAAACAACTCAGCCTATTCAAGCTCTCTTGATAGCTGAAACACTCCAGCCCAAGCAACATCTTGGTGAATTTCCTCTGCCTTGGATGAACCTGCACCTGAGGTTACCATTGCAGATGACAGGACAGCTTTCTCAAAGGTCAATCCATGGAAGGCGACTGGCCCGGATGGGGTAACCAGAGGAGCATTCAGATCCTGCACAGATCTGCTGGCAGGGATATTCGCAGACATCTTCAACCTCTCTTTACAAGAATCTGAGGTCCCTACCTGCTTCAAGAAGACGACCATCTCCCCAGTACCAAAGAAAAGCCAAGCAGTGTGCCTTAATAATTATTGTATGGTGGCTTTGACATCCATCATTATGAAGTGCTTCAAAAGGGTAGTCATGGCACAAATCAATTCCAGCCTCCCAGGCTGCTTGAATCCACTACAGTTTGCCTACTGCCACAACAGATCCACAGCAGATGCCATCTCCCTGGCCCTGCACTCAACCCTAGAACACCTAGAACGCAAGGACATCTATGTTAGACTCCTATTTATTGACTACAGCTCAGCTTTCAATACCATTATTCCTACAAAGCTCATCTCCAAACTCTGTGACCTGGACCTCAGCTTCTTCCTCTGCAACTGGATCCTAAACTTCTTAACCCACAGACCACTATCAGCAAGGATAGGCAACAACACTTCCTCAACATCGGTGGCCCACAAGGCTGTGTTCTCAACCCTCCCACTATACTGCTTGTAGACCTATAACTGTGTGGCCAAATTCGCCTCCAACTCAATTTTCAAGTTTGCTGACGACAACACCGTAGTGGGTTGGATCCCCAACAATGACGAGACAGAGTACAGGAATGAGATAGAGAATTTGGAACTGGTGCGGTGACAATAATCTCTCCCTCAATGTCAAAACAAAGGAAATTGTTCAGGAAGCATACAGGAGAACATGCCCTTGCCTACATTAACGGGGACAAAGTAGGAAAGGTCGAGAGCTTCAAGTTTTTAGACGTCCAGTTCACCAACAGCCTTTCCTGGTCCCTCCATGTTGACACTACAGTTAAGAAAGCCTGCCAACGCCCCGACTTTCTCAGAGGACTAAGGAAATTTGGTATGTCAGCTACAACTCTCACCAACTTTTACAGATGCACCATAGAAAGCAATATTTCTGCTTGTATCACAGCTTGGTATGGCTCCTGCTCTGCCCAAGACTGCAAGAAACTACAAAAGATCGTGAATGTAGCCCAAGCCATCACGCACACCAACCTTCCATCCATTGACTTTGTCCACATTTCCCGGTGCCTCAGAAAAGCAGCAAGCATAATTAAGGTGCTCATGCACCCCAGACATTCTCTCTTCTTCCATCAGGACATACAAAAGTCTGAGGTCACAGACCAACCGATTCAAAAACAGCTTCTTCCCTGTGCCATCAGACTTTTGAATGGGCCAACTGACATTAAGTTGATCTTTCTCTACACCCTAGCTATGACTGTAACACTACCTTCTACACTGTCTCGTTTCCTTCTCTATGAACAATATGCTTCGTTTGTATAGCTTGCAAGAAACAATATTTCTCAATGTATGCCGATAAGTAACAATAATAAATCAAATCAAATCTCACATTTTTCAGGATTAAGTTCCATTTGCCACTGTTCTGCCCGTTTAACCAGCTTGGCTATATTGTCCTGTAATCAGGCTTTGCTTCTCACAATTTACCACACTATCAATTTTAAATGCCTTCCTAAAATCCATGTTGACAACATTCACTGCACTATTCCCCCTGTTACTTACTCAAATAATTTGATTAAGTTAGACATGATCTTCCCCTAACAAAACCGTAGTAATTCAGCCAAATGCCAGTTTGCTGTCACCAACACGCCTTATCGTGAACCAAAAGAAAAGGCCACTCTCATGGCTTAGTCATGTAGTCTCCAACTCGGGACTTACCATGCCGGTTCGGGTAAAGTAACAGGCTTAAATACCCCCCGTGGCTGCTTCCCATTGGGCAAGCATCTGCTGGCTCAATAACGCAGCTTATACTCCACAAAACCCATGGAACCCCTGTGGTCTTTGTAGCTGTCATAACAAGGACCATGATGACTAGCCCTGGTCAATCCATACCTTTCTAAGTGACAGTTTTTCCTGTCTGTCAGAATTGATCCCAATAATTTCTCCACTACTGATGGCACGTTGACTCGCCCATCCCTTACACCCATATTTAAATAATGATACAAAGTTCACAAACCTCCAGTCTTCTGGTCCCTCACCTGTTTTGAATGAGGATTGGAAAATGACCCTCAGAATATCGGCTATTCCTTCCCTTCCTTTTAATAGGCTGGGATACAATCCACCCGACGTTGGCAATTTATCCACCATCAAGGATGTCAGTCACTCCAGTTCTTCCTCTCCTGCTATATATTTATTGTATCTAATATTTCAGACACTTCCTCTTTAACTAGAATGTCTGCATCATCCCTCTCCTTAGTGAAGACAGATATATGGTGAATCTTGCCCATATCTTTTGAATCAACCTACAAGTTACCATGTACATCTGAAAGAAAGACCCTACCTTTTCCTTAGCTTTTCTCTTGTTCTTAACACATTGGTAAAACATCTTTGGATCTTCTTTGATTTTACCTGCCAATATTTTTTCATATCCTCTTTTTGCTTCACTGATTTCCTTTTCTATTTCATCTGTGCACTTTCTATACTCCTGTAACCATTCTACCATATTAAACTTGGTGTAACGATCATAAGTTTTCTTTTTCTGCTTTAACTTTACCAAGTTTGCTTCTGAATAACCAGGAACTCTAGATTTGATAGTACCATTCTCTTTCTTTGTGGGGCATGGTTACACAGAATCTCATTTTTGAATGCCTCCCACTGATCTGACATTCATTTCCCTTCTAATAACTGTAACCAATCCACTTTTCCTAAGTTCACCTCTCAGCATTGTAAAATTTGTCTTCTCCCAATTTAGAACTTTTACTTCTGTTCCATCTTTATTCTTTTCCATAATGATGCTAAATCTATCTATATTATGCCCACTATCTCCAAAATGGTCCCCCACTGCTACTTCAGCCATTTGACAAGTTTCATTCCCTAAAATTAAATCTTGAATTGGGTCCCGTTGGGTTTGTTACGTGCTGGCTAAAAAGTTTCTCTTGAATGCAGCTCAAGACTTTTGTACCCTTTGCACTTACTACACTGTTTGTATCCCAGCTGATATCAGGGGAGTTGAAGTCTCCAACTATTACTATCCTATTGATTTTGCACTCAGAAATTTGTCTACATATTTGTTCTTCTAACTCCCTGCCACCATTTGTAGTCAAGAGTACACTCCTTGCAATGTGGCTGCCCTTTCTCTTTTATTTCTGAGCTAACTCATGGTCTCATTTAATGCTTCATTTGGTATATCATCTCTCACAGCTGTAATTGATTCTTTAGCCAACAATGCTACACTCCCCACCTTTTTAATCCCTTCTCTGTCCTGCCAGGGGCATTGAGCTGTCATTTTTGTCCCTCTTTAAGCCAAGTTTCCATTATAGCAATGATACCATGCTGCCATGTGTCTGTCAGCGCTCTCAGCTCATCACCTTAATTTGGTAAGCTTCTTGCATTTACATATATATTTTTTAGCACTGCCAAATTCCTTTGCTATAGACTCCTTAACCCGTGCTTCTTTTATCTTTTGCAGATCCATTTACCATTCCCATCTAACAAGAACATCATCGATGAGCTCACTTTGATCTTCCAGGGAAATGTCGCACACAACCTGTGCTGGAGGCTGCGAGCAGATGAGATTCAGTTCACCTGCAAACCTAATGTTAGCGCAAGGAAATGTTCTGGCTACCACAACCTGACAACTGACAATTCTGGAGGAGAAATTGTTAGATAAATATGATTTAGTTCATGAATTTGGCACTGAAGTTTATAATTGTAACAATGTGAGGCAGGACCTTTAAAGTTGGACTGAAGCAATGCAGTCAGATGGTGGTAAAAGGATGCTGGTGGTAAGAATTGCAAGACTGTTGGTGCACTGCTGATGGGAATGGTAGTACATCTCAAGCACCCTTAGATCAACGAGTTTGTGAGGGCTAGGGTAGCAGAGCGCACTGGAGACTGAGCCTCCACCTCTTTCTGGTACTGTACTTTTTGCTGCCCAGTTAATAGTGGGAAAGTTATGCAACAAATGCCCACCAATCTGAACATCTACACAGAGCAAGGTTCATAAGTTTAAAGTTTTAAAATGTATTTATTAATGTCACAAATAGGCTTACATTAACACTGCAATGAAGTTACTGTGAAAATCCCCTAGTCACCACACTGCAGCGCCTGTTTGGATACACTGAGGGACAATTTAGAATGGCCAATGCACTTAACCAACACATAATTTGGACTGTGGGAGGAAACCAGAGCACCTGGAGGCAACCCACGCAGACATGGCAGACTCCACACAGACAATCACCCAAGGCCGGAAATTGAACCTGGGTTCCTGGCGCTGTGAGGCAGCATCGCTAACCACTATGCTGCCCCATCATACAATCATTACGGCACAGAAAGAGGCTATTTGGCCCACCTTGACACCTCTGTGTAGAGCTAGTGTAGTCTAGTCTATCTCATTATCCTGCTGTATCCCTGCAAATTTATTCTCTTCAAGTGTCCAATTGCTCAATGACTTTTCTGATAGCAGTACGACTCTTGGAGGCCGGCTCCACAGCTGTGCCCAGGTTACTGACTGGAAAGATGAGCCAAATCTGTAGAGAACTGACCTTGCTGCACAGCGCCAAGCTAT
Organism: Carcharhinus amblyrhynchos; assembly: GCF_965287045.1. Taxonomy (NCBI): domain Eukaryota; kingdom Metazoa; phylum Chordata; class Chondrichthyes; order Carcharhiniformes; family Carcharhinidae; genus Carcharhinus; species Carcharhinus amblyrhynchos. Next base: position 20,551,648 of record NC_137331.1, read on the forward strand.
GACCCGATTACCTGGAACACAGGCAACATAGAGGACTGATGCAGAATGAATGAGTCAGGACTCCTACCAGGAAACTGGACCCAGACTAATATGGTATGCTACCTACTGTCATTATTGTAAGTCGCTGCACGTAACTTGGTAGATCTTAAGGTATCCATAATCTTAGTGCAACAGTAAGTGCTTACTAACTACCAGAAATAATATACATAGGTACAATAAAGATCCAATCTAGCAGCTGCCTCCATGCTTGCTTCTATACATAGCTCTGTTGAACATAGACTCAGTAGCACAGTGGTTAGCACTGCTGCTTCACAGCTCCAGGGACCTGGGTTCAATTCTCAGCTTGGGTCAGTGTCTGTGTGGAGTTTGCACATTCTCCTTGTGTCTGCGTGGGTTTCCTCCGGGTGCTCTGGTTTCCTCCCACAGTCCAAAGACGTGTGGGTTAGGTTGATTGGCCATGCTAAATTGACCATAGATGCATAAGTTAGAGGATTAATGGGAAAAATAGATATGGATATCGGGGTAGGGCCTGGGTGGGATTGTGGTCGGTGCAAACTCGATGAGCCAAATGGCCTCTTTCTGTACTGTAGGGTTTCTATGATTTCTAACACGACAGTGATGCCTAGGTGCATCATTCCCTTACATCATTCTGTGGGCAGTACAGTACTCAGTCTCATGCTAACTATTTCTGTACCAGACCCTTATGCTCCAATCACACACAAAGCTGGATGCTGAGCAAGTAGAAGAACTTCTTTCTGTTCAGAAAGTTGCCAGGATGGAGAGCACTCAAGATGTTGTGCATGCTATAATTGGCATCTTACACCAGAGGGAAACTTGCAATGTGGGTGATGCCTACTGGTCTCTCACTCAGCTTCACTCTGTGCATGGAGAAAGAGATGCAGGAGTTTATTTTGACATAGAAAACCTCTGACAAATCACTGATACAACGGTGAACAAGGAACAGGGAGATGTCTCTGATATCACCTCCTGGAACCTGAAATACATAAATTAAAGGGTCATGGTGACCTTGACAGCCATTGGCAGTATTGTCCATGCCCTGGTTTGAGACAAAAATTGCTTTTTGTTTGCTTGCTCTTTCATGGGATGTGGGTGTCGCAAGCAAGCGCAGCATTTGTTGCCCAACCCTAATTGCCCTTGAACAGAGAGCAGTTAAGAATCAACCATGTTGCTATAGATAAGGAGTCACTTGTAGGCCTGATCTGGTAAGATTGACAGATTTCCTTCCCTGAAGAGCATTAGTGAGCCAGATGGGTTTTTACAACAATCAATTAATTATAGGTTCACAGTCGCTATTACTGAGACTAGCTTTCAATTCCAGATTTATTAATTGAATTTAAATTAATGACAAATTAAATATCATTGGATTAACAGTCCAAAGACTCAGGCTAATGTTGTGAGGACAAGGGTAAAATGGGAATTATATGATTTGGAAATAGTGTACAATAGTAACAGTGCACAGTGGAAGGAGAAGAAGGACTTCCCAATCCACCAAAGGGTCTTAGGGAAGAAATTTCCAGCTGACAGTGTGTGAGGCTCCTTATTCTTCACCTACAAGAAGGTCACTAAACTGTGCCATTTCATATACTCCAAAATGCATGACCTTCATGATCACCATGGTCTTCACTGTACAAAGTGTCAAATATGGCGGATGACATGCATGTATCTGTCCTGCTCCAGGACTGTGACACCTACCTGATTGGATCTGGTCTCCCAACGAGGCACGGGATTTGAACCCATATCATCACAGCATTAGCCTCGGTATCTGAGTTATTAGTCTAACCTCTAAGGCACTGTCTCCCTTTGTGGCTACAGCACTTGACATGACTCAATGACAGCCTCCTTTGTGAAGCAAAGTGTTTGAGACAATTTCCAGATAGAATGCTCCCTCATGAATCACTGGCTATAACCTCCTGAGTTGTTCCCGCTTCCTCTCTCCCGTGTTTTTAACTCCTCTGCCTTTGTCCTCCAACTACAAAGACAGCCTGACCAAACCATCCATTACAGTAAAAAAGTGTTAAGAAAGCAAACAAAAATAGTCCAGCCCACAAAGAAATTTCTTCTTACAGGTCTGATTTCACAAACTGCAAACAATTGGTCAAAAAAATCCAGAAATTAACCTGTTGCCTAGATGAACAAACCAGCAATTTCCCTGCAGGTAGTGAGTGAGCCTTTTAAATAGTGCTGCCAAAAGATCTTTTCTGCCTGTTAATGCCACAAGTTAAGCAAATTTATCACACGGCAAGTCAGGCACTGCAGCAGCCTAACTTCCAAAAAGGGTGAAACAAGCATAGTTTATGTAATAAATTTTTGCTGATGGTTTTAAATACTTCCAGCATACGCTGCATATGCCTTTAAGGGAGCCCCATTCAATTAGGTAGGTGGCACATTTCTGACACAGGATAGGTATGCACACGGCATCCACTATACTTGACACTTTGTACATTCAAGCTCATGGTGATGATAAAGGTCAGAGGTGTTGTTCCAGCAGAAGGAACTCTTCAGTTAGAGGCAAAAAAAAATTACTCCAACTTAGAAACCAAAGAAAAGGGTTTAATAAAGAAACATCATTACTCCAACACTTGAAGCCTCACCCTGAGTCATTCCAAGCTCCCACAAATCCAGGAGCTTTTTATTTATATTGAGTCAGCTAGTCAGCTGACCACTACATCATTTTGTCAATGGTAATATAGTTTACTAGGGCAGCTGACCCTTACTGCATGTTACCATTGGTCACTACAACAGATCCAATGTTATCATTGGTTACATTCTAACAAGGGATACTGCAGGTTGGGTTGTAGGAAGTGGCACTCAGTTCAGTGACCTCCTCTTAGATGAAAAACAAGGAGCCTCACACGCACTGCTGCCAGCTGGGAATTGCTCCCGTAAGACACTTTGGTGGACTGGCAAGACCTCCTCCTGCTTCCACTATGCACTGCTATCATTGTGCTTCAGTCAGAGAAAACCATGCGGTCTGTACCAAAAGTAGCTAAGAGTGTTCCAGCCACCATTTTTTGAGTTTGAGGCTATCTTAATTCCAGCACCATCAGTGCTATGGAGCCGAATTTCACAACCCCGAAGTGTTAACTGCTAATCTTGACCCGAATCTTCAACCATTGTCAACAAATACCTTCATTTTATATTCATGAATAGCTATTTGTTTTGATTAAATTGCGAGAGACATATTACTTACTGACTTTTTTTCAGGATCTTTAGAGTTGTTTATCAGACTTTCAGATGGGACGTTAAACTCACATAGACGTGAAAGATCCCACAGCACTGTTTCAAAGAAGGGAAGGGGCTTGGACCCTGTTTTCTGGCCAATACTAACTCCAAAATCAGCATAATCAAGAACAGATTATCTGGTCACTTATCACATTGCTGGCTGAGAGATGTACAAATTGGCTGCCAATTTCCCTTCATTACAATGGTGACTCCATTTCAAAGAACTTCATTGGCTGTAAAGATCTTTGAATGTCCTGAGGGTGATAGAGTTGCTTACAGAGGGTGCAGAGGAGATTAGTTAGAAATGTAGGGTACCAAGGACCCAAGTAGTTCAGTTACTTAAAGAAACTGCGATTGTTCTCCTTAGAGCACAGAAGGTTAAGCAGATTTAATGGAGGTGATCAAAATTATCATGGTTTCCATACAGGAAACAAAGAGAAACAGTTTCCAGTGACAGAGAAGTCAGTAACCAGAAAGCATAAATTTAACAAAATTGATAAAAATACAAATTTATTATAATCTAGAACACATAGCCTGAAAGGACAGCAGATTCAATAATAACTTCGAAAATGAAATTCGATGAATCCTCTTGAAGAGGCTAAATTTGCAGGGCTTGGATTAACATAAAATAAGTATTCATACATGTATCTTATGTTAATGAAATATGGGGCAGAATTTTACAATCCCCTGCCAGAGGATTTTTAGGTGTGTATGTTTGGGGTGGGGGGGGGGGGGGGCGGTGGAAGGGGGGGCATTCCACTAAGTTCTCTAATGGCCTTCCCACCCATCCTGACATGGTTGCAATATTACAGGTGACAGGTGAAGCCTACATCAGCCCATCCACTCTCATGCCAAAGAGCTCCTTAAGTGAGCAATTAATGACCACTTAAGGGCTGTTTCATACCCAATCTCAATTTTGAGGTTGGCAAAAGAAGTTCAAGGGCTGGGGGTTGCGGGAGAGGTCAGGCAGGTCATCCTACTTAGGCCATAAAGTGGGTAGAACTTCCCTCCTTTCCACATCGAGTCCCCCCACTCCTGATTCCCCCACAAGGTCTGCATCCCTATCAAGATCCTCACTCCTTTCTCCCCACCTCTGCTGTCATCACCTCTCCAACTCCTGTGAACCACATATAGCTAGCTGTTCCTAGATTCTGAAACACTAAATCTGGAGGTTACTTATAGTCCCAGTCCTGACAACTGCTGCCATCGGCCTACAAAACTACCAATCAGTCCAATTGGCCAGCAGCTCTCCGTGGCGACACTTTCTCCTGACTGAGGGGCACAAGTCCCATCCCCAGTCAATTTCCACTTATTAAATGGCTGTGTGGCAGCTAGTATCAGCAGGGTTGCATTCTCCATCAACTCTTTGGTTGGCGAGCCGGGAACACATGGCATTCAAAAAATGCTGCCCATGTATTAGTTTGGTAAGAATGTTTATCCTGTCCAAAGTATTTTTATGATTGACGATTGATGTGAAACATGTGGTACATTCCATAGCTGGTGTAGAGTAGGGTTCCTGATAAAGTACCTCAATATAGTTCATTCTATATCAAAGATGTTCACGGTCAATTGAATGAAGAAGCACAACTCAAAAAAGGAAACAGAATATTGTAGTGATAACACGCCAAAAAAACCTTCACATGGATTAATTTTAATTTGCAGTTTCCTTCATATATTTAGCAACTGTTATTTTACAGCAACTCATCAAAGCTTCTTTGGCAGGCACTCCCAAACCCACAACCTCTACTACCTAGGAAAGGGCAACAACTGCATGAGAACTGCACAATCGCCAAGTTACATACCGACCGGAATTTTACCAGAACAGGAATTCTCTGCTGGCCTCGGATGGGTTTTATGGGCTCGCCCGACTGAGGTTGTAAAATCCCGGTCACTGTCTTGGAAAAATGTTGCCATACCTTCATCATTATTGGATCAAAATCCTAGAACCCCCTACTTAAAAGCCCTATGGGGAGCAGCTTTACCACATTGGCTGCAACTGTTTAAGATGGTGGTCTATCATTCTTAAGGCGAATTAGGAATGGATAATCAACGCTGACTTTGCCAGTCGCTTCCATGCATGAAGTACAATCATTCCATCAATATAAATTACATATAAAATATAATATAATAAATATATATCCATGTACATATCAAAAGATGCTGTTACATATTATACCACATTGTTATGGCCCCAATGATTTATGATCTCCACAAATATGAAATGAAGAAGCGTTTTTAGATACTCTGCCTAATTACAACAGAACATATATATCCAATGTATATATTCATTTGTTTGTGTGATGGAAATATACATGCATACACAAAAGTTATTTGACAGATAGATTATTGCATTTCTTTTCCTAATAATAAACTTAGTGAAAAATACAAATACAAAACTTAGTGATACAATTAAAAGCAAAACAGCATCTTTTAAACTTGGATGGTCAGATCCAATTATGACCACCCACCAGGAATCTAACTGCATTGGTGTTCTGGAAATATAATGAGCTTATAACGCCTGTAACTCCACCTACCTCTCAGTGAAGTAGAGGGGGTGGAACCACAATTATTTGAAATTATAAAATAATTTCAACCCACTTTAAATTCAGAGTTTGTAGTGGGAAGAGCAATTCCCACAAGCTTATTGACACTTCTTAAACAGTTCAGCTCAGAGCAAACAAAAAGACAGCTGAATAGATACAGCACTGACCTACTAACTGTTTCATCCTAGTCACTACTATTTGTATCTTATATTTTAAAGATGACAGACTGTTTTAAATTTGAGAGAAGGACATGGACATATAGTTGCATACTTGTGCAAAAATATTTTTAGAATAGAATGTCCACAGGGGTCTTCTCAAGCATCTGCTATACCTTCAGCAGAAAGCCTAGAGAACGCTACATTTTCCTGGTGGGTTAGGAGATGGGACTGAGAGTAAAAGCAGGAAAGAGCTCACAGCTCCCCGCTGCAAAGTTTTGCAAAATTCCTCCGGTGGCCTGCCCACAGCCCTCCTGTCCAATAATTTTATGGCAAATGGACAAAACCTAGGGTGGCCCACCTGCCCTCATTATATTGAGCCCCTTCCAATGACCAATTCAAGAGCTGCTTCCCATCCAGCTTTAATTATAAGGCTGGTGGGAAGAGTTTGGAGGCAGGGTGTTAGCCTGACATGTCACCCTGCTTGGAACTTGGGTGGAAATCAGCAGGTGGGTGTGTGGGTGATGGTGGTTGGATGGGTGGGTAATAGATGCCCTCCTTCAGAGCACCCTCTCCATTTCAGGAGCTACATACCCCCTTACCTGCCCAACCAACCATCCTTGGTAGTCCCTCCTTTCCTCGTCTCTTCATTAAGATTCATACCACCCACAGGTCTCATGTCCCCTCTCTGCTGTGAAGCATTCTGCTCTTTCCAGGCTCTGAACTCCAGGACTTAGAATCTGGGGTTTGTTTGTAGTCCCAGTCCTAGTCACTTCTCCATTAGTGCTGCAGCATCTGAAGAATGGCTGTCAATTACATTGGTTGTCAGCTCTAGGTGGGAAGTTGCACTTTCAGTAAGTCTTATGTTAACAGCAGTAGAGTAGTGCAGGAAGTATTTGGCTTTGGTGAAGAGTCCTTGTTTGACTCATAGTGTCTGTATTATATTGACACTTTTATCATGCTCTGAGCCAATGTAACTGAAGCTAGTTCACATGATACACTATCCTTAAAGTGATGTCATGCTGCAACCTCTTAAAGACATATTACAACAACCAGGAAGCTCTTGTATGGGCCACTTGTCAATCTCTCTTACAGCTTTAAAAGTTGGTCTCTGGTTTCTAAGAGGGTAGAATGGGTAAGAAGAGGTAGATTGGTATGCACTGGTGTGCCAAATGTGAGTGATGTGGTGATGAATAGTTGCACTTAAAGGTGTCGACCTCAGATGCAACAGTGAACATTTTGCTTGATCTGAATCATTCATTTAGCTCTGCCCATTATAATCGCAAACTGCTCTGGTCCAATTTTTAGGATAATTTTTTAATTTGATTTTATTTCGATCCAGCCCACATCGTGGTCACTCATCTTTCCCAAACGAGCTGACATGGTACTGGTCCTTCCAATACACTGTCCCACTCACTGAATTGACAAGCTATGCGCTACAATCTTGCCATGAAGGACCCAGTGGTACGAAATCTTTCTGTGCAGTCTGCACACTGTGGTTTTAATATTCTTCAATACTTTAACTCTGTCGCAGTCTGACCAGAACATTGAGGGTCTTCTCATCTGTGTAGCATGTTCATCATGCCATACTTGTACTTAATTTTGCTGCTAGGCTAAGCACTATGTCATTCCAAAAGAACCACTGCTGCCACCCTCCCCCCCACCTCCATGTTTTGTGTGTTATAATGATATAGAGCACCAATCACTCATAAGGGATTGAGCAAACACATTGTAGGTTCACATTAATTCTAGGCACACGTGAACAGATATACATGGGCAGAAAGCTTTAAGTCACCAAAACTATGTGTATCCTCTGCTCCAAGCCAATGTAACTGAAGCTAAATCACATGACACACTACCCTTAAAGACATATTACAACAACCAGGAAGCTCTTTTATTGGCCACTTTGGCTGCAACATTAGCTGGCAACAGGTTTCTCACACTTGCCCTGACACAGAATTGGACATGTTTCCCCTTCACATGCCAGCACTTTAAATTTTAAATGTAATTGTGTGGGAAATGGGAAAAAAACAAGAAAGAGGATGAGGCACACACCTCTGGATGCAGCACTGTAACCTGGAACAGTGTGCCACTGACAAAATTCCACCCAATGTCGCATCTTCTTCAAATAATGTGGACACTGTGGAATGCTACACCATGCGGGGACCATGTATACCTCCTGAATAAAAGGCACAGGTATTAGTAATTATGCTCAGTTCCCAAGTCAAGCTATTGTATGAAAAAACCTTTCCATTTTTGAAGGTTTATATGAAGAGCCTTCATGCCTAGGTGGGTGTCAGCTTCAAAACACGGCACTCAGGAGAATCCTGCCACTCCGTGGAATCTGAACATCTTATGCAACTGAGCTTCCTTTCCACAGTAACTGTGAGGAAAATGTTACTCTTTGCAAACATAGCATTTGCCATCCAAAGTGTGAACTGAGGACTATCAGACACTCGGAAGGTTCTGACAACATGAGTACACCATTCTGTTATCATAGTCACTTTTATCCGAAGAGCTGTCCTGATTCACATGTCTTCTGTAAGTCAATTTACAGCAGCTGACTCAACACCACAGTAGTCTTTCTTATAAAGTGGAATGGGAAAACACAAGTTTCATTTGGGACATCGAGGTATGTGTGATGAGGTCTATAAATACACGTCCTTGTATAGTGATGCATTTGGCACAAATAATTCATGATTCTGGCCCCTTAGTATCAGGAAAACTAGCTAGGATAAATGCATGGGGTTATGGGGATACGGCCTAGATGGGATTTTAGTCAGTGCAGGCTTGATGGGCTGAATGACCTCCTTCTGCACTGTAGGATTCTGTAATTTTATGGACAACTCCTCCCCCTATTTTCCTACACAGGGGTGCAAACCAAAAGTCATATCTTTGGATCCAATCATGCAGCAGTGCATCAGAGGGCTGTGACATCCTGAAACAAATTTCAAAATCCTGAACATGGGATGCTTTGTCCAAGTTGAATGTGAGTACTGCAGTGTCTCTGAGGTGGTAAAAGCGCCAGAGCAAATGCCAAACTACCATCAATTCACATTTACACTTTTAGTCACTTGGTAGTGCATAACCTGAGTATTAATGAATAAAAAGAGACATGCTGTAAAAGCTTGATATCTTGCACTCATCTGAACAGATGCATGAATATCAAATTTCAAGGGAAACAACAATTTATGCTGCATGAGAAAAGGCAGATTGTATCAGGGAACTACCTAGGTTCAGGGCCTGGATATTTGCCTTCCTCCCGCAGGGTATTGCAACTTGCGTATGAATATATGTTGCTTCTGGAATAGCCACATTGCGAGCCCAAATGATAATCAAGAATTAGCTGTTACTGTAATTCTTAGCACACTCGGGATTATTCAGCCAGTGTTGTCCAATTGGAGAATCACATCTAAAGTTAGTTAAAAAGTCTTGACAGCATGTCTTTTTTTTCTAAAGCAATACTCAGTCCGACTTTTTCAGCATTTTCTCTTAGAATAATTTATGTCAAGAGAATGAATCCCCCTCAAGCCATTTAGTAATCGTTGTTATGAATACTGATGTTAATCTAGCTCCTTCGCACTGTCACTCAGTAATCCATTCCCCTAGCATCATTTCCTGTGTGTGCATTTGGCCACAGAGTGAAATGTATTATAATAATTAGTTTTTCTTTGGTGGGTGGGAGAGCAGATGCAATTTGTCACTCCATGTCTATAACATTTTAGGCGAATGAGAAGCACCCTCTCACTTTTCAGTCTAATGTTAGAGTGTAATCAAATATTGTGCAAGCATCTGGGAAGGAGCAAACCAGGCTAGGTTTTGTGTTTCAGTTTGGACCAATCTAATTTGAGATTGCTACTACTCCATTTGTAAAATAGTTTTTTTCAATATACTATCTGGATATAAACTGTAATTTAGACACTAACAGCTTAATCTTTAAATCAGTTTTCTTTTTCTTTTCACTTACTTATGTGACTTACTATAGAATAAAATACATTTAAGCATAGGGCGAACCATTTCTGATGTTTCTTTTAACATTAGAGCTAATGGCTCCAGTTACTTTTTTCTCTTTTTCCATATAATATTATCGAACTCCATTTTAAATGTTCTGATTCATGGAATCACAAAATTGGTACAGCAGAGAAGGTAGCCATTTAGCCCACTGTATCTGCTCCAGCTCTCCACAAGAGCAATTTACCTAGCGCAGCCTTCTCCCCGTGGCACGGCATATTCTTCCTTTTCCAGTCCAATTCATTCTTGAATATCTCAACTGAACCTGCTTCCATAGCACACTCAAGTCAGTGCATTCCGGATCCTAACCACTCACTGCACAAAATAGTTTTTTTCTCATGTCACCATTGCTTCTTTCCCCAATTACTTTAAATATTGCCTTCTTGTTCTCAAATCTTCCCTACTTAATCTGTGCAGACCCCTCATGATTTCGGACACCTGTCATATCCCCTCTCAACCTTCTCTTCAGTTCCAACTTCGCTAATCTGAATAATTGAAGCTCCTCATTCCTAGAGTGATTTTTATGATTTTTTCTTGTATTCCTTCCAATGCCTTAACATCTTTCCTAAAGTGTGATGTCCAAAAATGATGCTAGATCAGTGTTTTATACAAGTTTAATGGCGAAATCTTACCAAAAAATGACAGAGCATTGATTCCAGCGAGAAAAAAAAGTGTTGGCTTCCTATGGTCCAGGCGTGTTTTTGATCCAAATCTTGCAGCCCATTAGTACTAAGTTTTATTCCCACAAGTTTCACGCAGCTCCAATGGCATGTTCCCTCTGATTTACCTGCAGTATAAGGACTTAACTGCTGCCTACACTGGGAAGCTCCACATAAGTGGTTCCCCAGCCATTTTTCCACAAAGACTGCAGGAGATGGCGGCCTAGATGCCAGTACCATGCTTCACAGAGGAGGCACTCATGAAACTGCTAGATGGGATAGCACGGAGGAGGATAACGTTACACTCAAGCTCGGCCCTGCTATCCAGCATGGTGACTATCCCATGACTGGGATGCAGTAGCAGCCCTGGTCAGTGCCAGTGCACTCCGGAACAGGGGAGGCAGCAGTGTCAAAAGATGATGAATATCTTCTTCGCTCAGCCAGGGTAAGTGAACCACCCCCAATTTCCCACTAGATCCCCTTGCACATTCCTCACACCCCCAACCCTTTCTCTCACTCGGCTACCTTACCCTCTGCCAACAGCAAGCACAAGGTTGCCCTCCCCTTCCCACGATCAACATGTCCTCCCAGTAGCAGCTACGCTCCACATACTCCAGTTCCCACCTATGTTCCACGCCTACCACACCTCATAACTTAAAATATCAACACTCCCACCTATAACCTCCCTATCCGTGTTACTGACGAACAAACTCAACCATGACAGGCATCAGTAGGTGCAGTCAGCGGGAGCCACGCCTGAGCAGCAGACACTTATTCATATTCAGGAGTGAGTCCTCGAGCTGGCCAGGGAAGAGGAAGAGCCTGCCTGCTCTGCTAGTGAAGTGGGGGCAGCAAAGAAACATAAAAATCCTCAATATTTACGTTATCGTTCCTCGTGACTCAAGTGAGTAATCAATTTCTCTCAGCATCCTCTGTAAATTACTGATGCCTTGTTCCTTCTCTTGCAGGTCTTCCATTGATACAGGCCGGACCATCCTCACATCCCCTGGAACCATCAGACTCCAGCAGCCCACTACACCAACCTCACCGTGGAAGGTGCCTTAGAGCTGTCACCCGCTCCCGACACCAACTCAGATACTCACACTTGGTGGGTCCAATATGTAGGCAGGATTCTGGGTCACTCACTGCTGAGCACCTCACAACTAGTAATACACAGCACACAGAAACAGGGACGTCCCAGGGAACTTGCACTCAGAGGGATGCCAGAGACCAGGACTCTGCTGAGCCCTTTCCTGATGATGTGCTCCTCGGACCAGTCATTTCATAGCTGCTGGAGCTGCAAAGATGAAGTCACAGTATCTGGAAGTGGATGACAGCAGTCCTCCTTGAACTGCAAGGCTGATTTGATGAGTCTCATCACTTTCTATCCGAGGGGATCGTGCCATCACTGCACTGCACCAAGGCCAACACTGCAAGGTTAGCATCTGCGGTGGAGATCTTGGTGGAGGACATCCATTCCATGGCAGGAAGAGCTGCACACCATGGTGCAGGGCTTTAACTGCATGGTTCAGGCACTGGTGGGAATCCACAAGTGCCAGAGGACAGTGTGGCTTCCCATGGAGGAGCACAGGGGAACCCAAAGGGAAGAGGATCGGTAGAAATACAGTCTGGGGCCCTCCAGCCAGGGACCTTGGGCATCTCCAGCATATCTGACATTCCCCCCTCCCTGAGTGACACACCTCCAGCTCCTGACACTGAGGAGGGAAGCAGTCTGTGCTGTCCAAAAATAGGCCTGGACCCTCAAGGTTCCAACATGCACCCCCTCCACCCCCACCCCAGCAGACATCTGCCAAGGTCATCTCAGGTAAAAGGATATAGAAGTCAGCAGGCTTCCTCAGCTCTGGATCCCGAGGTAACACCTAGACATAATGAGCAGGTCAAGATTAAGAAACCGTAGACAATAATTGCACTGGTGAATATAGTAGGCACTAGTGTGGATAGGTCAACATGTTGTTTTGAACGTTGGGCAATAAATTTCACTTTGTTTACCCACAGAACCTCCACCCCGTCTATTCGTTCAACCAAGCTTGTGGGAACCATCACAGTCACCCAATGCTTCGGCAGAATGTGAGAATGGCAGTGCCGTGTCCCCCATATCCTCTTGCCAGTCCTCACTGTGGAAAAGCACTCCGTCAGCTGTAATATGGACAGGAACCCAGGAAGGAAAACATGGAAAGCTCTGGCTGCATACCAGCCTTCACAATCAAGGGGCATCCTGAAGTGAAGGAACTGTAAGGCCAGTAAGTGACCCCTCCCAACTCCTTGCCTCGAAATGGTGTTTCTGGAACCCCCAGTCCCGACACTGTGTTGAACTTATCTGTGTCTCCCAAGACTTCTTGGGTGTCCCCTAAGCAGTGCACACCACAAAGGGGGCTGGCTGTCTGAGCTGTCGCTTCCGAAATCCTCTTCAGAGGTGAAGACACCAACTTTTTCACGCTTATGTAGACCTGTTGTATATGGTACCAATCTGACATCACGCTGGTGCCAACTGAATATCTGGTGAGGTGGGAGGTCCTGGACAGAGTGCTCACTAATGACATGCTAATGTATTAAAATTAGTTTTCTCCGGTTCTATGGCGTGTTTTACATCACTCCACCATCAAGGAGCCAGTGTGCCAGTGTGAACTGAGTTCTCCGGATTTTGAGCGCTCACTGCCATTCCCACAGATGGTGAGTGATGGCTCAAAATCACCCCTTGTTTTTATACTGTATGTTCCTATTAGTAGAGTCAAGAATGCTATGTATTTTGTTAACCACTCGGTACTATCGCTTTGTACAACCAAATAACTAAAGTGGAAATGAGAATTGCACGTCGTTTGACGTTTGCTCTGTCATTTTCAACACCTCAGAGATCTTGTATAAAACTCATCAAATACACCTTGCACAAATAACTCCTTATATATAATTCTGAAATTTGTTCCAGGATGTCACTGCTTACTGATGTACTGCTCCTTGACTGGAAACAAGGATGTGACTCCTAGCTTGCATCCGGTGAAGTAAAAGAGGAGTAACAGTAGTCCATTTAATCTCTCAAACCACCATTTATTCAGATTATGGTTAATCCCTATCTTGTCAGTTGACTGGTTTGTTATGTGGAGTGACGTCAACAGCATGGATTCAAATTCCTATACCAGCTGAGGTTATTCATGAATGCCAGCCTTCTCAACCTTGCTCCTCACCTCAGGTGTGGTGGTCCTCTGGTTAAGTCATCACCAATCAGCTCTCCCCTTCAAAGGGGAGAGCAACCTATGGTCATCTGGGACTATGGCAACTTCACCTTTAATTTGTAAATCTTGAGTTTATTTATTGGCTATTGTGCTATAACCAAAAAAGTACATAAAATGCCTATCAATTTCAAAATTAAATTTTCAGTTCAGCTAACCACAGTCTCACCCTTCAATGATATATGTACTTATACATCCAGGTCCCTTTGCTCCCGCATCCCCTTGGGAATTGCATTAAGTTTCATCTGCCCCTTGTCTGCCAATTTCACTAACCTTTCCAAATCCTTTAGAAGTTCCATATTATCCTCCTCACATTTCATAATTCTCCCAAGTTGTGCATCATCTGCAAATTTTGAAGTAATGTCTGGTACACTAAAGTCTGGGATGGGTCATTAATATATATGTCAGGTGGACTAAGGGTCCGAGCACTGACCCCCTCGGAACTACGCTACAAACATTCCTCCAGTCTGAAAACATGCAGTGACCACTTTCTCAACTGCCTTCTGGAAATCTATGAACAGCACAGCCACAGCTGTCCCCAAGGGAGCACATTAGAAATGCCACCCTACATCCTCCATTTTCTAAGTATCCCACCTCATCTTACTCTTCCCAGCATTGCTGAGGTTTTCTGAGCACATGTTTCATGCTGGCTGCCCGTTAATTTACCAGCCAACATGAAATCACGTTCTGAGACCAATCAGAGTTGAAGTGTACACTGCACCCACTTCTGGGTCTATTGAGTACACGCGATTGATGAGCAAAAATTTCAAGTTTATAATTCGTGCACTGCTCTGCAATTTTCCTTCCTATTGTTTGGCGGCCTATAGACTACAATCAGCAAGCTAATTATACCTTTTTTGTTCCTAATTTGAGTCAAATAGATTCTGCCCTTGAATCCTCTGGGATATCTTTGCTGTCCAGCACTGTAATGTTAGGGGTGATTCGGGACAGGAAACATCAGCAGAGGCCATTCTGCAGGCTCCCTGCTGTGTGCCACAGCCTCCACGTGGCTCCGGGGTTACTATTTTTGGAGCCATCAGCTCTGCACCAAAAATCGGCACGGAGCTGATTACAATATTTAAATGAGGATAAGCTTCTAATTAGCAGGCCTGGGACTGAATTCTCTGGGCCCGTTAGCATCTCTACCTCCGCACAGTTTACAACAACTCCCTACTAACGGGGAACAGGTGGCCCATCCCCACTGGAGGGAACAGAGGCCGTGGAAGACCTCCCAGGAGGTCAGAGGTAAGGGGGTGCCCCCTTGACATTGCCAGCCTGGGCCCCCAGCACTGCCCAAGGGGGCAGGGCTGATCAGTGGGGGTGGAGGGTCCCATTGCCACTCTAGCACAGGATCACTGGGAGAGGGAGGGAAAGGGTGATTGAGAGATTGGGCTGTCTGGGGGGATGGAGATATCAGGCCTGGGAGGCCAGCAATTGAATGGTGTGGGGTGTTGGAGGGGCAGCAATTGGGATGGCCAGCAATCAGGAGGCTGGCTGCGTGGCGCACTGCGCATGCACCAATCTCCACTCTGACAGATTGGCGCTTGCGCAGTGGCCAACTCAGCACTATGCTGCCAGCCTCTCCAGCAAGAACAGACCCCGCCACCTAATTTTCAAAGGGAATCCCGCTGGTGAACTCTGCAGTGCTCAGATTATCGGAGATTCACTCTGAAAATCCCGCTAAAAAAAACCAGCAAGTTACTGCCGTTTTCACGCAAATTGGGGACTTAGAGAATCCTGGCCGTTATTCTCAGACAATAACGCCACTCTTCCCCCTTTCTTTTCTCACAATGACTTGTTCACTCTGTCACTAACTTTTATGCTAGTTGTGCTCTCATCTCTTCTGTTGCTGTGGCACTAACTGTCTTGCTCTCTCCATCAGTCATTTTATCCCCCAATGTGCTTTTGCCTCTTCTGCTGCTCTCACAGTGACTCTGTCGTTCTTTCCACCACTTTCTTTATCCTTCCTGTGCTCTCTCCTCTCCTGCAGCACTCAGTGATTCTTTCACTCTCTCCATCGCTATTTTTAATCACTGCTATGCTCTCACTTCTTCTGCTCATCTCACAGTTATTCTCACACTTTTTCTACCTTTTTTTATTGTTATTCTGCTCTTACCTATTTCGTTGGTTTGCAAATGCAGTCAGCATTCACATACTCAGCTCCACATTCTAACAGCATATGGCCTAAAAAAAATTTTATCTAATATTCCCTTCATGCATCTGGTATTAAAACTCCTATTTCCACCTTGTTAATGATTCACTCACTATTGGAAATAAACCCTCACTATTTACCCTCTCAAGTAAGTTGAATAGTACCTTAAGCTTCTCATTCTTTTTGAGCCGTCTTCTTGATTTTTGATACGGTCTCAAATGCCTTTGTCATTGCCTTCATATTGAATGCCAGCCCTAGAATTTCCAGCAGTTCTATTCCGAAAGCCACTTCCCTTCTGCTATAATACTCCCAAGGGCTGCACGGTGGCACAACTGCTGCCTCACAGTGCCAGGGACGCACGTTCAATTCTGGCTTCAGGTCACTGTCTGTGTGGAGTTTGCACTTTTTCCCCTTGTCTGCATGCGTTTCCTCCAGGTGCTCTGGTTTCCTCCCACAGTCCAAAGATATGCGGGATAGGTTGACTGGCCATGCTAATTTGACCCCAGTGTCAGGGGGATTAGCAGGGTAAATGTGTGTGGTTACGGGAACAAGGCCAGGATGGGATTGTGGTCGGTACAGACTTGACGAGCCTTCTGTAGGGATTCTATGAATCTCCCCCAAAATCTTTCAGAAGTTCTTATAGATAATTCCGTAGTGAAATAAGTGAAGACAAATCCTTCTAAAATGCATTTTTACTTTCACTTCTTTGGTATTAGAAAGAACAAACTGAGTAACCAACTCAGCACTAATGTTGAAGAAGCATTGTCCCCATACTCATGAACAGGAAACATAGTTTATGCTGCCATTTAACTTAGGAAATTCAACATAGTGGTTTTCAAGAACCAGGTCAGCTTGATATATACTACCTAGATTCTAACTCTTCTAATGACAGAAAAAAAAATGAAGAATATTTGAATGAGAATGTGTTAGTTAGTATGTAGAGTTTGGCAACTAAAAATCAAGGTATATTCCCTCAAAGGAGAAAGGTAGAACAAACAAATCCAGAGCTCCTTGATCATAGAAGAGATGGCTATTAAGATGAAGAAAAAATGTGCCTATGACACATGTCAGACAGGTGATAGAACCTGGCTGAAATAAAATATTCTAAAGGGAATTGAAAAAGCAAGTGAGAGAAGCGAAGAGGCTTCAATCTAACATAACAATGGATCACAAAGTCTTCTACAAACAGTGTCAGGGGATTAGGAGGCTAAATATGTGCCATTATGGGACTAGGGCCTGGTAGGATTGTGGTCAGTATAGACTCGATGGGCCAAATGGCCTCCTTCTGCACTGGAAGGATACTATGATTTAAATAGCAAGTGGGTGATAAAAGGAGAAGTAAGGATAAAAGGATTCAGCAACAAAAAGAGGACCTTGGACTAAAAAAAAGGGACAGGTCCCATGATGTCATGCACATGGAGAAAGAGGGCATAGCTGAGGTAATAAATGAATACATTACATCCGTTTTTACAAAGGAAGAAAGGCCACTGAGTCCAAGATGAAAGAGGAGGAAGATTTAAAATTGAGATGGATGAATTTTTCGATAGGCTGTCTGTACTTAAAGTCGATGAGGACTGGACAAACTGCATCTAAGGATGCTGGGGGAAGTGAGAGTGGAAATTGCAGAGGTACTGACCGTAATTTTCCAGTCTTTCTTAATCTCTGGGGTGGTGCCAGAGGACTGAAGAACTGCAAATTTTACACCCTCATTTGAAAAAGGATATAAAGGTAATCCCACCAACTATAGGCCAGTCAGTATAACTTCAGTTCTGGGACAATTTGTGAAATAATCATTTGGGACAAAATGAATAGTCACATGGCAAATGCAGATCAATTAAGGAAAACCAGCATGGGTTGGACTTTCGTGTACAGGGAAATTTCAGTTTTAAAATTAGAGGATGTTACAAAACTTGGAAACTTTGTGAACTGTGAGGAGGGTAGTGTAGAATTTCAAAGGACATGGATGAGGTTGTGGACAAGTGATAGATAAAGTACAATGCAGAAGAATGTGATATGAATCATTTGTTGAGGAAGAACATGGAGAGACCATGGGTGCAGTCTTACCAGAATCTGGCAAAGTGTCAGTTCTGGCAAAAAAACTGAAGGGAAGCTTTCCAGTTCCACTGACCAGTTTCTCTCCAGATTTTGATCCTCTTAGTCGGCAAAAAAAAAGTGGGCATTGTTTGCCCTATCACTCTGGCGAGGTAGGGATTCTCAAAACCAGCAAAAAGCTCCACTGAGATTGCAGCACAAAGCTATCGCCCTCCCCCCCACCCCCATCACCAGCAGCATCCCCTTCCCCCTGCTTCCCCCCATGATCATTGCCAGCATTCCCTCTCCCACAATCATCATCGGCACCCCCATGCCAGGGGCAGGGAAAACCAGAAATCATAATCTGACAAGATTTGCAATTTCCAGTTTTCGCCAGATTTTGAGCCCCCGCGGCATCTTTTGCACGGACAATCTGGGCTCAAGATCCGACTCAATATAAAATAAAAGGTACACTTCTAAAGGGAATGTGGGAGCAGTGGGTGTATCTGTGCATAAGTTATTGAAGGTGACAGGACAGGTCGAGAAAGCGATTAATGAAGCATATAACATCCTGGGCTTTTTTAAATCGGAACATAGAGTACAAGAGCAAGGGGGTTATGTTAAATTGTATGAGACACTAATTCAGCTGGAACATTACAACCTGTCTGTGTGCCGCATTTTAGGAAATTTGTGATGGTGTTAAGGAGAGAACAGAAATGGTTTATGAGAATTATTCTAGCAATGAGGATCTTAAATTACTTCGAGAAACTGGGGAGGTTGGGACTGTTTTCCTTGGATAAGAGAAGGCTGAGAGAAGATTTGAGAGAGGCATTAAAAATCATGAAGGATCTGAACAGAGTAGGTAAGAAGAAACTGTTCCCACTCATCAAAAGATAGAGGACAAGATGGCACAGATTTGAAATAATTGGCAAAAGAAACAGAAGCAATATGAGGAGTTTTTTTTTCACACTGCCACTTGTTAAGGTCTGGAATGCAGTGCCTCAGAATGGTGGAGGCAGGTCCAATGGACACTTCCAAAGGGAATTAAACTGTTATCTGAAAAGGAAGAATGTGCAGGGTTACATGAAGGCGGCACTAGGTGAATTGTTCATTCAGCATGGACATGATAGGCCGAATGGACTCCTTCTGTGATTCATATGGCTGTTCCAGTCTCACATGGGGCATATTGGTGCACAGTCTTGTTTAAAGGCAGATTACAAACACTTTCCTTTATATATCTTTTCTGATGTTAAAATTATCTCAAGACTGTCTTGGGTAGGAAGGATTACATTTGCAAGAGAAAAAATGGAAAACAAACAAATGTATCTCTTTACCACTGCCTAAGTAAGTTAGAGCAGTTTCACCAATAGGATTGTGTCTACGAATGCTCAGAGCTGAGAATGAGCAAGGTGTTGCTTGCAATGAGACAGTAAAACAATGATGTCATTGATCACATCTGTCCCCCGATGTGTTTATCACAAGTGTGAACTAAAAAAAAACTCTGCAAAATCTCTTCACTGCAGCAGTCAAGTCTACTGCTGTATAAAATACTTTTGGCGACCAATACAAAGCGCTCCTTAACAAGTTTAAAATTTTTGGAGCAGAGAATAATAATCTCCCTTGACTCACGCTTTCTTGAACTTAGTGTACTTATTCCATTAATTTTTGAAAATAGGTACATTTCAAGCAAAGCAATGGTTAAGAGGGTTGGAGATCCATCTGTCATTCCAAGTCATGGTCGGGTTAAGTGCATATGTATAATTCCTCACATCTTGCATTCCCGGACATGGCAGAGCTGTCATGAAAACATGTCAAGGCAGCCAAGTTGTTTCTTCATGAAGGATGATGGACGGCAGCCATTAAAGGTCAAAAATGGCAGCCAAACGTCAGATTCCTCTCAGAACTCTTAATAAAAAGACAGTGTTAGTTGCGCAGGGAAGAAGAAAAAAAATCCATTAATAATGTTAGACTAATGTAACTACAAAAAGGAAAAATGAGTTAAAATTATACATGCTCACAATATAAATGCTAAAATTAAACATACCAAAGTGTTTAAAATTAGTTATTTATATCATGGTGAAAATATATTTTGCATTATAAAAAATGGAAATAATATTCCTGGCACTTTCTCTTTCCTAGTAACTGGTGGATCTCACATGGCTTTGCAGAGAATTGCTCTAAAGTTGTTGAAATTTTCTAATTTAAGTTTCATTAGAAATGAGTCCTCATTTCTCTGTGGTTACTAAGGCGATGTGGTTTTCTGAATATGTGACAAAAATCTTTATTTATTTATAAAACATACAAGCAATGATGTAAAATGGAGGTTCTCAACCATTTTGTTTCTGGGCCCCCCTCCCGTATTGTAAAACTGCCACTGAGTTCCATTACAAACATTTTCTCTATACAAAATTTTTCTGTGACTGACGCTGATATCATGCCTCAGCAGAAAATACTGGCCCTAACGCCCTTTCCTTCCGCTAGCGCCTATAGAATTCTAGTCACAGAGGCACCTGTAGTGGACTTTTACCGAAGAGAATAAGAATTATTGATTCTTTCCATTTTCCTCCTCCACATCCAACTCGCTCACAGACTGTTCATGACACATCAGCTGGTCAAGTTCTCTGGCCGATTGTCAACCAAACCACCTTTTTCCTCTCATTTCAATATTCTATTTACTAATAAACAGAAGTATGAAAATTAAAACAAATTGGGGGCGATTTTACACCCGCATTAGCCATGAGCACAAACAGCAACATGGGTGCAAAATCATAAGAGAATTGGAAAATGGAATTCTCGCTGGAGAGATCCTGTTTTCCGATTTTCCTTACTCCTCGCCTGTGACGTAACGAGCTCTCGCCAGAAACAAGTTAAAGACATTTTAATAAATTTGAATATAATTAGCGGGCTTCCCTGCCATGTGTTAAACCCACATTTAGAATCCTCCTTTGTCAATGTGACATCATATCATCGAGGTTTGCTTTTGGAAAATACGAAGCAGTCAAGAGGAGCCCACTGGGGGACACAGGTATAGTCTTTAGTTCCTGGGGGGAAAAGGATATGTCCTGGCAGTCCACCCTGGCAGAACCAGGGATGTATCCTCTGGGGAGCTCCATTGGGGTATGCTCCCCTGATGCTTCCGTAGGGAGAGAGGGATTGGAGGTGGGGTGACCTGGTACTTGAGGGGAGGTGGGGGAAACAGCTACACGCCACTTTTCTCGCCTTGACGAGCATTCTGTGCACAGAGTGCAAAATTTCACTCATTGTTTTAAGACCTACATGATTTTCTCCCAAAATGCTCACAGCTGTGTCCAGATTAATCTTTACATCCTGGTAACCCCAGAACCACCCTAGCTGGTGAATAACATTGGATTTGAATAATCAGGTCTGTCAGTGGTGGTTTCCTTGGCTATCACTCCAGATACAGCTGATCCAGATGAACTGCAAATTATATTGGACACCAAAGAGCAACATGTAACCTTGTGATTTAACATGTTGAAGCCAAGAAAGAAAATAGGGGGAAGGGTAGACAGCACAAAATATTTAAATGAGTTTAAAATCTGTTTCAGATTTGCTGCTAATACATGTTGACATATTCTGCTCTTCTTCCTTCAAAGACATTTGACTTCAGCAGCTCTTTTCCAATTTGCAGCTTTGACCTATTTCCTGCCCCTTCTTCATTTGACTGCAAATTATGATCACACGAACAACAAAACAAAAGCAAAAAGACACAGATGAAGGCGAAAGAGACAAACATAATAGCAGGGAAGTTATACTAGAGCTGGATAAAAAATTAGTTTCAACGCAGCTTTTTGTAAGTTCTGGGTATGATCATATTAGACAGGGTACTGAGGAGATCTTTGAGGATGTTGCCAGGAGTGGGGAATGTTGGCTATGAGGGCAGGTTGGATAGGTTTGGATTATTTTCTTTGGAACAGGGGAAGCTGAGGAAGATTTAAGTCTGGTGTATAAAATGATGGGGAAACTTACTGGATAGGAAGCTCCTATTGCATTAACAGAGAAGTCAACACTATGTTGTTAAACTAACTAATAAAAAGGTTCAGAGGGGAGTTGAAGAGAAATTCTTCAGCTAATCTGGGGATCTGGGACTCACTGCCTGATTTACACATCATTTTATGAGCCATATGTATATGATGTCACAATGTTCAAGCACTTTTTTCACTGCAAATGAGATTGTTTTGCAAACAGATTCCAGTGAAGATTGTGTTCCTTTAAAATTCCAGTCACAGCAGACATCTGTAGTTGACTCTTATCCAACATGTTAAGAATTATTTTTCTCCCTTATTTACAAAAGGAGGAGAAGTGATAAAGCAAAGGAATATAATTTGAGAATTAAATTGTAGATGTTTAGATCTGAAAAAACACTACTTTGCAATTGCAAAATAATAATGGGTATAATTGGATTTAAAACTCTGTCGTTTTGGCAGAACTTCCTCTTTTTTTCCGACACGCCTTGTGAAATATAAAATGTCTTAAAAGTGGCAGGAGTTACACACAATTTCAGTGTTTAACCATTTCTCCCAGCAAATTGCTTACTAAGTATTGATGATTATGTCTACAATGTTGTAAGTCAGGCTGTAATTATTTTCTTTCCAGTTTTGAAGCTTTCTCTAGTCTTTAAGCACAATCTTTTCAAAGCTTCCCTTCTCATTAATTCCAGCTGTGGGGAACAAAGTTGTGCCAGGAGGGTACTGGGACCAAGGCCAATAAGAAGAAGAGCATGCTCCCCAAACACAACCAGGTCACATTTCAGATGCCTTACTTGGACTGTATCACTAATGAAATTTGATATTAACAAACTATAAGAAAAAAATACATGTAAATTGTCATCAGAAATAGAACTGTAATTACAGGTTGTTATGTAGCCAAAGTGGCTAGATGTAAATAACATATGATCACACGTGATACGCTTCAACTGTTATCATGTTCAATGCAATTATTTTCACAGCACTGATTTGTGTCATTTTTATTTAATGACTTCAGAAAATTTAGATCATCATGTGTAGCCCGCACCACCTCATACTTTGTTGTAGGTGTAACAAAACCTTTTAAAAAAAAAACCATAAGGGGCTGAATTTTCCTGTCCCATCTGCATGGGAATCGTTACAGGTCTGTCTGTTGACCTCAGATGGGATTTTCCGGTCTTTGGGCGAGTGCGGCCAGAAAATCCTGCCCAAGACCTGTCATTGATCACTTGCCTGAAATCCATACACGGCTATCGGTGGCACTAATGATTAGCTGCATTTTTCTACAATTTCTATCAAACAAAAATTTTCAACAGCAGACTTTCGCAGATTTAAGTCTCATGGATTTTTCCAGTAATGGGGAGTCTCTCCACCTTTGCCAAAATGGCAGACAAGCCCAAAAATTATAAGCCTCTGAACACAACAACTTACTGTTTTCACGAGGGTGGGAATGGGGTGGGTCGCGTTTGGCACAGTCAAATTTCATAGAATCGGCTTCCCATAGAACTGGCCCCACTCATATGTGACTTTGGAATGAGAGCTGGGTCTATGAATTCTAAAACTTATTTTTATAAGGGATTATGCAATCAAATGTAATGCTTGTTGTTCTAAGGGATAATGTAATTGAAGGAATATAAATGTAATAAATGGGCTTTTATGAATAAGAGTTTTTTTTAAAAAATCTGCAGGAGACACATGGAACTTTAATTTTAGCATTGGCCTTGAATTCTGCCCATGGTGGATACTAAGGGTGCTGGCATGTTAGGTATAAAGGGCAATGAGTGATGGGTGTGAGGGAGCATGATATTAAGTTGGCATAGGCGCTATAAAGGGACAGTAAAGGTAGGAAAGAAGAGGGGAATTTATCAGAGGGTGCCCTGTGCACATTGGGCCACTCCACAAAGATATCATCGCCCTTGTTCCACCTCATATACCCTCCAAAACACCACCCTCACACTCCACACTCCTCCTCTTCACCCTTCCCTCAGCCCTTCATAGGGGAGTAGTTCCATCAGTCCCTCCTACCTCCATGAAATTGGCCCTAGGACTTGAGCACAAAAACAAATGCTGACACTCCACTGCAGTATTCAGCGGATGCTGCACTTTCTTGTGACTCTGTTTTGAAGAAGGTGCTATCTGCCTACTCAGTTGGATGTAAAAGATCTCATGGCACCATAATGAAGACGACAAACAGAAGTTATCCCCAGTATTCTGGTCAAAATGTATCCTTTAATCAACATCCAAAAAAAATGCATTATCTGGTCATTACCATTTTTCTGTTTGTGGGAGTTTGCTACATGTAAATTGACTGCTGTGCTGCCTACATTATTACAGCAACCACACTTTCGTTTTAGAAAGTACCTCATTGGCTTTAAAGCTTCTTGAGACATCAGGTAGTCATAAAAAGCACTATAAATAAAAGCCATTTCCCCCCCCCCCGCCCCATTTCAACCACCCATTAACAACTTTATGGGTGATCTGTCAAGACATCATCTAAAAACTTGCATTGCTGTGCCTTCAGGAGACACACACCTACACTTCAGTTTACAGTGCTGCACTTTTGCATCATAATAATGCAAAGTGAAAATGATGGAACAATCTTTTATTTAAAAAAAAAATTCTCTGGCAACACTGTGAGCAACAACTCAAGATGCCTGCTGAAATATACAATTGTTTGAAAGATATTCATTCTTGGGGTGTGGACATGACTGGTAAGGCCAGCATTCATTTCCTTTCTCTAGTAAACCTTGAGAATGTGGTTCGGAGACTTCTTCATGAACTGCTGCAGTCGGTGTGGCACAAATCTTCCCACAGAGCTATTAGATGGGGAGTTCTAGACTTCTGATGCAGCAAAGAAAAATTTAACCTTGGAGAGAAACTTGCAGATGATGGTGTTTCTATCATGTAATGGAAGCAGAAAGGGAAAATTCATAGGCTGAAACTTTCCAGTCCCACCACCAGTGATGCGGGACAGAAAAATATGGAGAGGCAAAAGCTTGCTAAATTTTCCCTTCCTGCCTGTGGATATGTTTGCCAGTGTCAGCGCTGGAAAATTCGACCCTTAATTTATAATTTCCTCTTTTCACGGGCAGCATAGTGGTTAGCACTGCTGCCTTACAGCATCAAGGACCTGGATTCGATTTCTGGCTTAAGTCACTGTCTGTGCGGAGTCTACATATTCTCTGCATGTCTGTGTGGGTTTCCTCCCACAGTCTGAAAGACGTGCTGGTTAGGTGCATTGGCCATGCTAAGTTCTCCCTCTGTGTACAAACAGACGCTGGAGTGTAATGACTAGGGGTTTTCACAGTAACTTCATTGCGGTGTTAATGTAAGCCTACTTGTGATGCTAATAAATAAACTTAACTTCTTCAGGTGTTTTTCATTGTTTTAGGTTTTATATCATGCTATGTTAGAAGAGTGATTACTGTCTGGGCCTTAGTAGTCGCCAGAACATTTGTCAATGAAGCACAATCACCAAACACAAGACCTACTTCTCAACGTTCTAATTCTCTGCATGGTGGCACAGTAGTTAGCACTGCTGCCTCACAGCTCCAAGGAACCAAGTTCAATTCCAGCCTTGGGTGACCGTGTGGAGTTTGCACATTCTCCTGATGTCTGCATGGGTTTCCTCCAGGTGCTTCAGTTTCCTCCCACAGTCCAAAAAATGTACACATTAGGTGGTTTAGCCATGCTAAATCGCCACTTATTGTCCCAAGTTGTGTCGGTTAGATGGATTAGCCATGGTAAATGTGTGGAGCTACAGGGATAGGGTGGGGGAAGAGGGCCTGGGTAAGATACTCTGTCAGGGAATCGGTGGAAACTAATTGGGCCAAACGACCTCTTCTGCACTGTAGAGATTCTCTGAGTCTCTTTCACCTCTCTCCTATCAAAGACAGGACACATCAGTCCTATGTGGTACTCAGTACAGTTGCCTGGCTGAACACAGCCAAAGCACACTAAACTGTAATTAGTGGAAGACAATCTGGGCAAACTGGTTTGCTCATCTATAAAACATTTGCACAATAACAGGTTACCTAGGAATAAGTAACCAGATTATATAAAACAAGGAAGAAAATTGCACAAAAGTGAGATTTTTTTATGTATCATTTAAAAATTATCCAGCACAAAATCATGTTAATTGACCCAAGAAATGCCTGTTGCACTATAGAAGGAGTTATGATGTTGCTTTTGTTAAAAGTTGCATGGAGATAATTCAGATGATTGATAATTTCTGGAGTCACAAAAGAAACGCAAACAAAATATCCAAAGATGTGCAGGTTAGATTGATTGGCCATAGTAAATTGCCCCTTAACGTCAGGGGGACTAATAAATTAAATAGGTGGGGTTACAGGAATAGGGCCTGGGTGGAATTGTGGTTGGTGCAGATTCGATGGGCTGAATGGCCTTCTTCTGCACTGTTGGGATTCTATGATTGTATAGATGTCCAAAAATGTGTGGGTTAGATGCACTGGCCACACTAAATTGCCCCTTAGTGAACCAGGATGTGTAAATTAGAGGGATTAGCTGGGTAAATGTGCAGGATTGTGGGATAGGGCCTAGGGTGGGATTATTGTCAGTGCAGACTCAATAGGCCAAATTGCCTCCTTCTATACTGTAAAGTTTCTATGATTCTATGAAAATATGATTCTGTGGAAATATAAGTAAAAAACTGAAAATATTTAGATTACTCAGAAGTCCATCAACATCTAAGAGGAGGTTTACATTTCAGTGTTCATGAATGCTCCACATCCTAAAAATCTTTTCTCTATTTTCAAATGACAATTGGCAAACTGTGTTTTCTGTTTTCCTTAATATGGGTTAAATCGTGAACTATAAACAGTGGTTTGGGGTCATCTCAGAGGTTCAAAAGCAAAGAAATCCAGAATAGGAATTAAACCTGTCTTAAAACCACTCACTTCTAACTTTAATGAAGGTGAGAAGAGAGGCATGAGGCTAAACCACTCATGGGAGTGTGTAGGCAATTTGAATATTATTACGAGGCTGTGTGCCTTCACCTTAACAATCAATCTATTTTGAAGCATAGGTGACCAAGTTCCTTGGGCCTTAGGAAACTCAGCAGCTTTAATAAGGCTAACTTCCTACGGTGAAGGTCTTTACACTACTGCTTGTGGGTCAGGGGAAAAAGAGAATTTCCAGCAAGA
This sequence comes from Carcharhinus amblyrhynchos, assembly GCF_965287045.1. Taxonomy (NCBI): domain Eukaryota; kingdom Metazoa; phylum Chordata; class Chondrichthyes; order Carcharhiniformes; family Carcharhinidae; genus Carcharhinus; species Carcharhinus amblyrhynchos. Next base: position 20,578,832 of record NC_137331.1, read on the forward strand.
TCAATAAAGATCCCCAGTAAAAACCATCCCACCCTATTATCTGTCTACTCCCCCCCTCCATCACCATCAAAACCTCAGTGATTGGGATACCAATGATTTCCCCCTATCTTCCTTCCATCGTAATTGCCCTAGCACCACAATCTTACTTCCTCAATTCACCTAGCTGCTCTCATAGCCACTGAAGCAGACACCCTACCCAAAAGACATCCAGACTTTTCATCAGATTTCCAGTGGGTGGATACACCACTTAAAGGACCTCTGCAGCTAAATTCTACAGAACATTTAGGAAACCCTCTCATTTTGACTTCTCAACACCACAACAGCCTGCCACCATAACCCCTTTGCCCTTCCAGCCCCAGAGATAACTTGCCACCAGGCTAAAATCCAGGCATGTATGTCAAATGTCAGCAATTATAGTTCAACATAACTGATTGAAAACAACGGGCGGGATCTTCCTCCCACTCTGCAGCATGTTTCGCTGAGGCAGGTAACGGCACACACTCACTGGTGGTGGGATCTTATGATCCCATTGTTATCAACAGGGTTTCAGGTTGGATGCATCCCTACCGCCAGGAAACATGCAGTGAAGGTGTGTTATCAATGGGACTGTAAGGTCCCACCATAGGAGCAATATTTCAGTAAATTTTTTAGTTTGCCAAAACAGGCTACAAAGAGAAATATTTCGTAAGAGACTGCAATAAAATTTTTAATGTCTGTCAAATGCACAACAATCAGCATAATTGCTCAGAGATAGAATGATTTTCTCAAGCTTGTGTGTCATGTAAATTGTGTTGATGCACTGTATTCATAAAACACTGAACTAAACTCTTGATACTCTACTTATCACCATGGCTTTTGCCTAAACACAGTTATTCTGCAAGGTATAGATGTTTGAAATAATTAACTTTAACATATTTATGGGGAGGCATTGGCGCAGTGGATTGTCACTGGACTAGCAATCCAGAGACCAGGGTAATCCTTAAGAGAGCTGGGTTCAAATCCCACGATATGGAGATGCCGGCATTGGACTGGGGTAAACACAGTAAGAAGTCTGGCAACACCAGGTTTAAGTCCAACCGATTTATTTGATAGTAAACTCACAAGCTTTTGGGGTTTGCCCCTTCGTCAGGTGAATGGAGAGTCCTGGCCTCAGACAAAGCATATAACAGCACAGACAGTTTAGATTACTGATTAGAATGTGAGTCTTTACAACTAACCTGCTATTCAAGTCTCAAAGAGGCCGACAATGTGAGTGGAAGGAGCATTAAGCACAGGTTAAAGAGATGTGTATTGTCTCCAGACCGTGGCATGGTATGGTACATTGGGGAGACCATGCAGACGCTATGACAACGGATGAACGAACATCGCTCGACAATCACCAGGCAAGACTGTTCCCTTCCTGTTGGCGAATACTTCAGCGGTCATGGGCATTCGGCCTCTGGCCTTTGGGTAAGCATTCTCCAAGGCGGCCTTCACGACACAAGACAGCGCAGAGTCGCTGAGCAGAGACTGATAGCCAAGTTCCACACACGAGGACGGTCTCAACAGGGATCTTGGGTTCATGTCGCACTCTGTAACCCCCTGTAAAACCTCACCTACTGTACTGTCTGGAGAATGCTCTGTCTGAGGCCAGAACTCTCCATTTATCTGATGAAGGGGCAAACCCCAAAAGCTTGTGAGTTTACTATCAATTAAATCAGTTGGACTTAAACCTGGTGTTGTCAGACTTCTTACTGTGTTCAAATCCCACCACAGCAGATGGTGGAATTTAAAATCAATAAAATATCTGGAATTAAAATTCTAATGATGACCATGAACCCATTATTGATTGTCATAAAAACCCAACTGATTCACGAAGGTCCTTTAGGGAAGAAAACCTGCATCTTTGCCTGGTCTACATGTGACTCAGATCCACAGCAATGAGGTTGACTCTAAAATGCTCTAGCAAGCCACTCAGTTGTGCAAAGAAAACACAGAGGAGTGAAACTGGACAGACCATCCATCATTGACCGAAGCACCGGAAACAATCCAACCCAGTGACCCTGAAAGACCTCCTTATTAATATTTGAGAGAGCTGTCCCACAGATGAGTGAAGCAACAGCCTGAAATAGTTATACTCACATAATCATATCTTACAAATAATGTCCCAGACACGACCATCACAATTCCTAGGTATTATCTGTCTCACTGGCAGGACAGATCCAGCAAAGGTGGTGGCACGGTGGTATGCAGTCAGGTGGCAGTTGCCCTTGGAGTCCTCAACTTCGACTATGGATCCCACAACATACCAAGGCATCAGGGGCAAGGAAGCCTGCTGCTGATTATCACTTATTGTTACCCCTCAACTGATCAATCAGTACTCCATATTGAACACCACTTGGAGGAAGCTGAGGGTGGCAAGGGTGCAAAATGTATTCTGGATAGAGCACTTCAATGTTCATCACTAAGAATGGCTCAGTAGTACTACCACAGGCTGAACTGGTCAAGTCCTAAAGGACACAGCTGCTAGACTGGCAATACGGCAGATGGCAAGGGAGCCAACAAGAGAGCAAAACATAATTGACCTCATCCTCAGCAACCTGCCTTCTGCAGTTGCATATGTCCCAGACAATATCGGTTCAGGCCAGTCGCAGAGTTTTTAAATACTGACCAGTCCACAGATTCCAAGCAGCCCTGTAGGACATCACCCTACCAAGACTGCACAACTTTCTTTGATAGATTCTTCCACTTCAGTTTAACTCCCATTCAGGATAACCTCCATTCTGCTGTGTGGCACTACCACTGTGCTAAATGGGGTAGAATTCAAACAGATCTAGCAACTCAGACTGGCCATCTGTCAAGCGCTGTGGGCCATCAGCATCAGTAGAATTGTAGTCAACCACAATCTGTAATCTCATAGCCTGGCATATCCCCCATTCTTAGGGAGAGGTGATGGCCTAGTGGTATTATCGCTAGACTATTAAACTCAGCTAATGTTCTGGGGACCCAGGTTCAAATCCTGCCACGACAAATGGTGGAATTTGAATTCAATAAAAAATATTAAGAATCTACTCAAGACCATGAAACTATTGTCGATTGTTGGAAAAACCCATTGGGGTCACAAATGCCCTTCTGTGAAGGAAATCTGCCATCCTTACCCTGTCTGGTGTACACATGACTCCAGAGCCACAGCACTGTGGTTGATTCTCAACTGCTCTCCAAGTACAACTGGGAAAGGGCAATAAATGCTGGCCAGCCAGCAACGCCCATGTCCCAGGGATGAATTTTAAAAAAGAATTAATTAACTCTACCATTACCACCAAGCCAGGGGATCAACCCTGGTTAAATGAAGAGTTCAGGAGGGCTTGCCAGGAACAACACCAAGCATATCTAAAAATGAAGTGTCAATCTAATGAAGTTACAACACAGGACAACTAGCATGCCAAATAGCATTAGCAGGAAGTAATAGACAGAGATATGCGATTCCACAAACAACAGATCAGATCTCAGCTCAGGACATCTTGAATGGTGGTGGACAATTAAACTACTCACTAGAAGAGGTGGCTCCACAAATATCCCATTCACAATGATGGAGGAGCCCACCACATAGTGGGTCCTCCACCATCTGTGCAAAAGATAATGCTGAAGCATTCACAACAATTTTCAAACAGAAGTGCCAAGTGGATAATCCATCTCAGTCCACTCCAGAGGTTCCCAGCACCACAGATGTCAGTCTTCAGTCAATTCAATTCACTCCTCGTGATTTCAAGCAACAGTTGAAGGCACTTGATATTGCAATGGCAATGGACCCTGACAGTATCTCAGCAATACTCCTGAAGACTTGTGCTCCAGGAATTGCTGTGCCCCTCGACACTGTTACAGTACATCTAAAACATTGGCACCTACCCATCAATGTGAAATATTGTCCAGGTCCAAAGAAACAGCGAAATTCCAACCGAGCCAATTACCTTCCTATCAGTCCATTCTTGATCATCAGCAAAGTAATGGAAGGGTTCACCAATAGTGGTATCAAGCAGCATTTACTCAGCAATAACCTCTTATGGACACCCAGTTTGGATTCTGTCAGAGTTTCTCAGTTTCTGCCCTCAACAGCGTTGATTAAAACAGGCACAAAAAGAATTGAACGCCAAAGGTGAGGTGAGTGACTGCCCTTGACATCAAGGCAGCGTTTGACCAAATATGGCATCAAGGAGCCCTAGCAAAACTGGAGACAATGAGAATTAGGGAGAAAACTCTCCACTGGTTTGATGCATACCTGACACAAAATGGTTACAGTGGTTGGAGGTCAATCATCTCAGCTCCAGGACATCACTGAAGGAGTTGTTCAAGGCGTTGTCCAAGGCCCAACCATCTTCAGCTGCTTCATCAATGACCTTTCCTCCAGCAAAAGGTCAGATATTAGCTGATGATTGCACAACGTTGAGCACTATTCACGACTCCTTTGATACTGAAATAATTCAGGTACAAATGCAGCAAGACCTGAACAATATCTAGACTTGGAATGACAAATGCTAAGAAGTATTCATGCCATACAAGTGCCAGGCAATGACCATCTCCAACAAGAGAGGATGCCCCTTGACATTCAATGGCATTACTATCATTTATCTCCTGCATCAATATCCTGGGGATTACCATTGCCCAGAAACTGAACTGGACTAGCCATATAAATACTGCAGCTACTATGGCAGGTTAAAGGCTAGAAATCCTGTGTTAAGTAACTCACCTTCTGACGTCAAAAGTCTATCCACCATCCACAAGGCACAAGTCAGGAGTGTAATGGAAAATTCTCCACTTGCTTGCATGACTGCAGCTCCAACAACACACAAGAAGCTTGACACCATCCAGAGAAAACAGCCTGCTTCACAATCATTCAATCCCCCCACCACCGATGAACAGTGGCAGTTGTGTTTTCTTTATTATTCGTGGGACATGGGCATCGATGGCTGGCCAGCATTTATTGCCTATTCCTGATTGCCTGAGGGCTGTTGAGAGTCAACCACATTGCTGTGGTTCTGTAGTCATGCAGAGGCCAGACCGGGTAAGGATAGCAGATTTTCTTCCCTGAAGGACACTAGTGAACCAGATGAGTTTTCCTGACTATCAACAATGATTTCATGTTCATCAGTCGATTTTTAATTTCAGATTTTTTAAATTGAATTCAAATTCCGCCACCTGCTGTGATGGGATTCGAACCTTAGTCCCCAGGACATTAGCTGAGTTTCTACATTAATAGTCTAGAGGTAATACCACTATGCCATTGCCTCCCTGATATGTGTGTACCATTTACAAGATGCGCTGTAAGAACTCACCAACATTCCTTAGGTAGCACCTTCCAAACCCACAATCATTTAAAAGGCCAAAGCAGCAGATGCCCGAAAATACCACCACCTTGATATTCCCCTGCAAGTCACTCAACATCTTGACTTGGAATATATCGCTGTTCCTTCACTGCCACTGGGTCAAAATCCTGGAATACCCTCCCTAACAGCATTGCAGATGTACCTACACCTCAGACTGTTCAAGAATCAACTCACCACCACCTTCTGAAGGCATAGGCAATAAATGCTGGTCTAGCCAGGATACCCACATACCTTAAATGAATAAAAAAAGGTAATTCCACAATCTGCAGCCATTAAACTGTCCCTTAGTATATCATAAAATTATCAATAATTCCTAACTGAGAATTTAAGGTACTTAAATTGACCTTAAGCTTCAACAGTTAGCAAGATTATTACTTTCACTTAATAGTTCTTTATGATCTTATTTGTTGAATTAAGGATAAATGGATTGGGGCTCTGATTTTGAGGAGTCACTGAGCCCAGCAGCGTGAGGGAATTGAATATACCTCAGTAAAGATATTGATATGGATTCTCCTCTTAATGTGGATTACCAATCCTCAAGTTATCCTATAGGTCACTTTGCTGAAGGGGCAGATTTAGGTGCAGTAATGCAATAAACAACTGGGTTTAAAACAACAGTATATTAGTCAAGAAAGAGGTAGATAAGCTGGCAGAATGGTAAATAGGGATGGGGAAATAGATCAATGTGGTTTGGATATAATACTATACTGCAGTCTCATCCCTCTGAAGGCAGAAAAACTAATGATCTCCATGAGGACAGGTGTTTAATAAATGTGCTGATAAGAAGTGAAAGCTTTCATTTCCCTGGCTTGATCTACACTAACAATTCTAAAATGGAGAAACCATGAAATGTGACAATAACTTTGCAATTATCTTTAATGATCTGATCCCACCCATTAGGTGGGAAAACAGTACTGATAGCAGTGTTGTTAGGCTAAGTAAAGCTTCTCCTAGCAGCCTGATTATTACTGAATCATCCCAAAGAATAAAATGTTGGTAAATGTCAACCTAGGATGCTGTGGCCTTCTACTTATGTGTTAGCTGTTAGATTTTTGGAAGGTTCCAGGAAATTCTAGCATCCTTCAGTTGGGCATTGTTTTAAATCTTCAGGTCTCAAAGAGTAACACTGGAACAAATTGTAAAGTTCCAAAGGTACTCTGGATGAGTACATGGGATTTAATAGGATTGGGGGTTATAAGTAGGCCTAGTAGGTAGTGATATGATCAGCGCAACTTGTGGGCCGAAGGGCCTGTTTGTGCTGTAGTTTTTCTACATTCTATCAGGAGTGGCTTTGTTTCTTCAATTATAAATCACACAGAACTAAAATAAACACTTACAAACAGTTTGAACTACAAAGTTCTGAACATTTCACTTTGATCTGTTCTTTTCCTTATTTGCTCTTCTTCCCTATTGTCTGATCTCTCTTCTAATTTTATTAATAATGATGCCTGACTTATGCCAGTCTGGCTATTTCTAAACCTTCTTTTCTCAAAAGCCAGGTTGGAAATTTTATCCATAATTTTCTTCCTGACCCTGTCGGTGGAACTGACTTAGAGAGAGCCAGAAAACCAGCTGCAAAAAGGGGTTTCTTCCATCAGCAAAATAACAATACATTATGGAATGATATTAACTTTTATCACTAGAAAAAAAAACAGGTGACAGCGAATTGGTCATCCTGCTATCCAAATAATATCCAATAAATATGAAATAAGCCAAGTCCAAATTTTGGTATGGATTCAGAGGCACAACTAACGGGTAGGTTGGAGTTCACCCAAAAGTATCTCATGGGCACAATCGTATGACCTTGTCCCGCCTGTCGTTCGGGAAGGCGAGGTGGTAAGATTATGTGAGAGATGAAAAATTGGGACGCCAGTTCCACCTACCCCCTCGCCGGTCGAGATTCACACCAATGAGAATCACAGCTGGTCTCCACCGGTGGACAGCAGGCATGATGACCCTTCCAGGGGGATCAGAGGCCATTGAAGCCTGCCTGGGTGGTCTGGGGACTGGCTGGACAGTGCCCATGGGATAGTGCCAGCCTGGCAGTACTCACCGGGCAGCCTGGAAGTGCCCACTGGGCACTATAACGGCACCAGGGCAGTACCAAGATGGTGGGACCTGATCAGGGTTGGGGCAATGACGAGGGAAGCGCCACAAGATGGAGGAAGGAACTCTGCAGTGGGAAGCAAGGAGGGGGAGCTCTGCAGATTGGGGGGTGGGGGGACCCCTCGAAAGCTTGTGAGTATTATCAAATAAAACGGTTGGACTAAAACCTGGTGTTGTCAGACTTTTTGCTGTGTTTACGCCAGTCCAACGCCGGCATTCCCACATCATGACTACTAGCGATGGTGATCAGCAGGAGGGGATCTCTGTAGATGGGGTAGGTTGGCGAGGGGGAGCTCAGCTGACAGGGGAACTCTGCAGGGGTGGTGATCAGTGGTGGGGGGGTGCGGGGAGGGAACTCTGCAGATCAGGGCTGAACAGCAGTGGGAAGTGATTGGCGGCGGGGGAGGGAGCTCAATGGTGGGGGAGTAGTCTAACTTGACATGAAGTCTCAGCGATCGAAGCATCTGCACAATGGCGCACCAAGCTTTCTGCAGCCAGCTTCACCAGCGAAATTAGGCTCTGCCCTACCCCTTGCTGGCAAGAATCACATCAAGACTGTTTTTTTGCACTGAATGTCGTAAGATTGCGACTCGCGGCTCGCCAAAAAAATGGCACCATTCTCTCCCGTTTTCTCACTTGTTCAGCACTTAGAATTTTTTTCTTAAGATTGTACCCAAGTCTTTGATCCCTCAACTCTGACAGATGAATCACTTCCTGAGCAATTGCCTACAAGGCTCAACTCAGAAGTGTGATTGACTACCTAACACTTGTTCGTATGAATGCCCCCATAGCAGCACAACAGCATCCACAACAAAGCATTCTGCTTGAACATTATGCCTATTATTGGACTTAATGGGCTAGAACTTCAGAGCTGGCAAAACTCTGTGAACCTTTCAAAATGATGTGAAGATGCCGGCATTGGACTGGGGTAAACACAGTAAGAAGTCTGACAACACCAGGTTTAAGTCTGTTGTCAGACTTCTTACAACCTTTCAAAATGGCAGCCAGGACCCAATTCTGGGATTCCCAACCCCACTGCTGAGGTGTCCAGTTTTCACCAGGACATTTTAAGAGTGAGGGCTGTTATGGGTCACGAGCTTGCACCCCAAATTCCCAACCTGGTGAGCTCCAAGTCCTGGGCAATTTTCTTACAGTCTGCTAGCTTTACAAAAAAAACCATGGTACACGACACCTCAGGAGGAATCATTTACAAATAAATCTTTTGAAAGATAAGTTCAAAAGGTCCGTCCTCATTCCCCACACCAAAAGATGTCCCCCACCCACTTCCCATGGCCCCTCATGCCAAGAGGTGGCACACACTCATGCCCATTCACTCACTATACACTATACAGAATCAGTGAACCCAAAGTGACAATATGTTAAAAATTATTTTTTAAAAAGTCATTCACTGATAACTTTCCATGTTCTTTTTTCACTGGAAAGACAGAGGCTGAGGGGAGACCTGATAGAGGTCTACAACACTATGAGAGGCAAAGAGAGGGTGAATAGTCAGAGGCTTTTTTTCAGGATGAAAATGTCAATTACAAGGGGACACAGGTTAAAGGTAAGGGGGGAAAGTTTAAGGGAGATGTGCAGAGATGTTTTCATGCAGAGAATGGTGGGTGCCTGGAATGTGCTACCAGAGAAAGTGGTGGAAACAGGTATATCAGCAACATTTAAGAGGCATCTAGATGAGTACATGAATAGAAAGCAAATAGAGGGATATGGACCGAGTAAGAGCAGAACATTTGTTTTAGTTTAGTTAGGGCATCATGATCAGCACAAGCTTGGTGGCCTGTTCCTGTGCTATACTTTTCTTTGTTCCTAAAAGAAGCTCCTTTTTACTATAGACGAATAATAGTGCAAATCATTCAGACCATTTGGCCAGAATTTTATGTTGAGTACACGGGTACATGCCCAACCTTGAATTACATGAAAATGCGCAAGACATCAGACACGTATCCCAACATCAAGATGTATGTGAGTCGGAAGAGCACCTACTGACAATAAACAAGCAAGGAACCAAATGTCAGTGATTTTACATGACCTATCCACTTTAATGGCTGGCAGGCAGTCCAATCGCCAGGTGCCCTACATGTTTTTGCTGCAAGCTCCATACAGGGCGATAGAAAATATCTAACTCATGTCTGCGTGAATGCTGCTGCAGCAACACTCAAGAAGCTTTGTTGTGGATGCTGTAAGGCATTTGAGGACTAACGTCCTATATGGTCTGCTGTCAAGTGCATGAATTTGCAGTACTGAAACAGTTTGCAGCAATTTATTGAACTCATTTAAGTATTAAAGTACTAAAGCTTCCTAAGGCAGCTCCACAGTAGCTGCCTTGGTGAAGTGCCCATTCACACCCTCATTTCTCTTGGCAGCCACCCTCTTCCCAACCTTAGTCTGGCATCGCTAAGCCTTTCTCAGTGTGAATTTAACACTGGCTGCTCGTTAGTTGACCAGCCAGCATAGAATTTTAGTTGGGGGCCACTCACGTCTGGAAGTGCATATGGTATCTGATTCTAGGCCCATCAATCGTATATGAGCCTGACCAGCACAAGATTCAGGCTTTTAAATTTTAATAGCAGGGACTGCAAGCACTAGAAATCTCTTTATCTTGTGTAAATAAACACACAATTGACAAAACAGATCAGAGAGTCAGAGCTGTCAACCGAACAATGTTTTCTCTGGATGCAGATGTGTCAGTACTCTAATGGATGTCCGGACTTTCAATCAAGAATACATAATAAGGCTTGATTAAGAACACAGAAATTCTTTACACTTGAAACAACTGAGCCCTTAGAAGAAAATCTGGTCGGCTAGCCAAAGTGTAGCCTGTAACTGCTCCCCTAGCTACCCCAGAATGAAAATCTCATCCTTCATGGCATTTCTCTGGACAGGCCAACCCAGGCATTTTCCCAACTTCTGCTACCTGTCTAGAGGATGAATATCCAATTCCTCTATCACCAGTGCACTGTGGCTGTGGTTGTCACAAAGCCTACTCTGACACCACCTTTCGGAGCTACCTCTCCAGTATTGAAAAGGACAATAGCAGCAAGATTAAGGAGCATCAACATTCTTAGCTTCCCTTCCAAATAAGAACATAAGAAATAGGAGCAGGAGTAGGCCATCTAGCCCTTCGAGCCTGCCCCACCATTCAATAAGATCATGGCTGATCTGTCGTGGCTCAGTTCCACATTCCCGCCCTCTCCCCATAACCCTTAATCCCCCTGCCTATCAAAAACCTATCAACCCGCGTCTTAAAAATATTGAGCAAGGCAGCCTCCACCACCTCAATGGGCAGAGAATTCCAGAGATTCACCACCCTTTGAGTGAAGAAGTTCCTCCTCAACTCCGTTCTAAACCGCCCCCCCCCCCCCTTTATCCTGAGGTTGTGCCCTCTAGTCCTACTGTCCTTTCTGAGCGGGAAGAGCCTCTCCACCTCTATCCTATCCATCCCATTCAACATCTTAAACGTCTCAATAAGATCTCCCCTCATTCTTCTAAACTCTAACGAGTACAAGCCTAGTTTATTCAGCCTCTCCTCATAGTTCAACCCCCTCAACTCCCCCTCAACTCACATATTCCTGACTTGGGCTATATTACCATGCCTTGGGTGAAATTCTAGAACTCCTTAATGAACAACCATTGTAGATGAACCACTACTTCAGGACTTCCAATGCTTTAAGGAAAAAGCCAACTATCACCCTCTGTCAGTAAATAGGGCTGGGAAATAAATATAGCCTGTGCATTTTCACCCAATTTTTTCCAAAACTCAAGTATCTTTACACATCCAACCCTAGTTTGCACATTTACTGATGCCCGACATAATCTTGTAAGACAATATCAGATGAATGAGTCATGAATCGAGAGCCCTGCACCAGCGCCAAAGAAAAGAGAACTCTTAAAACCCATATAACATGACCTTATATCGTCACACTCACACATACTTAACGCAAATCAAAGAAAGATGAATATGTGGAGATGTGGAAAGGATAGGCAAATGGCAAAATGATCACATAAATTATTCCTTCGATTATCAGACTGCAAATATTCCAAAGGTTCCAATGCAACGATACACATCAAGCTTTGCATGAAGTTTATGATATCATCTTAATCCCTTGATGCATGACTGTGTGTTTATGTATATGTATATATCGCTGTACATATGCACTGTTCTGCAGATATGTATATTTGTTAATGAACAATATCCTTGGGATTTCTTCCATGGTAAAGCTATGGCAGTAGAGTGGAAGCAACTCCATACAAAATCTCAATCTGTGAAGTTCAGTGTAAACCATATTCCTAAACCTAAATTTGATGTATTTTACTATTTTAGTTTGATTTTTTTTCCCCCTTTGTAAAGCCAAGGGATTGGCCCCTGACAGGAAAGAGCACAAGAGCTTGCAGCTGAAATACAGCTGGTCTAACCAGAGAAAACAGTGCCTCATCAGAATCATATAACATGCCAAATATTCAACATTATAACTCTGCCACTCAAATCTCGCTCCCTAAAATACAAGGTTAGGTTATCTCTGGTAAACAGAATAAAATAAAACCTGAGGGTGTCTTTGCTAAGCTGTTAATGTTGAGTTCTACAAAGCTGCTGAAACACTCCAGCATCCTTTTGGAAAGGGGGAAAGGAAACAGACGAAAAGCTATACAAAAAATTTGCCTCATTACTATTTTTAGGTCCCATTGTTGGAAACAATAGGATGATTCAGAATTAAGCCAGAGTGAGTCACAGCTAAAGCAACATTTCATCTGCAAGTAATATATTTTAGAGCTAAAGCACTTTAACTACACTTTACCACCTTTATAAGCAAACGATAGTTCAAATCGACAGAAATATTTTTGCAACGGCTTTTTTCTAAAAAAAAGCTTCAACTGCAACTAAAATAATGATTAACTACAAGCAAAGCCTGGGCACGACTAAAAATTTAGTGATAAGTTAAGAGACAATCCTCTGTGTTTTGACAAGTTAATGTGTCACCACAGTAACCACTGATTTCACAGTTTCAGAACAGTGCGTACATGGACATGTGAGTGTACAATCTGACTGGAGCGCTACATGACTTGATCTGTTAACAAACAGGAAGCAGTTCATGTTAATCATGCAGTGCAGAGAGTTTAATGCTCAGCTAATATTTGTCTGAATGAGAGTGCGTCAGTGCCCCTATGAAGCAAAACTGTTAATTCCCAAGCCGAATAAACACTGCACTCTTGTCAACTTGAGTAAATAAGCAAGTAGGCAACATTTTGCTTAGTAGCTTTCAAATTTAAAACAGAGTTTGCTTTACTTAAGCAACCCCTATCAATTTGGGTACAACCACAAGTAAAAATGGCAACTCAGTGGTACTAAAAAATCCTTTACGTTGATAATTGATGCAATAGTGCACGTTTACAGTTCTCCTCTGAAAAAGGTGCAATGAATCTTTGGCACCCGAAGTGCCAATTTTCAATTGGTCACACTGCCTGCTTGATAATCTATACGAGAAGCCTAAACCATTCCCATTGTGGCCGAAAGGGCCATCTAAAATGGCGATTTGTAAAGGGACAATTGGGCAAGAACTAAAACGACAGGCTGCAGTTTAAAGAGGAAGATAAACAGGCTGCAACCCAGACGAATGAATACACAGGGTATGGGTCATCTCCAGGACAAAAGAGACTTTCTGGTCAAACTGGGTTGTTTACCAGACACAAGGGTACCGTAACCCCTTATTTGGGAGGGAGGTGTGAACCCTACGTGCCGCTGCCACCTGCAGACATGGCCGTTGGGGACACACCCAGAGGTTGGTGTGGCAGCACTCGATTGGACTTTATCGATCAGGGTGATCAAGTCCTGATCGATTGATTGGCAATGGCCAAAAGGAGCGCGAAACCCAACAGGGTATAAAGGGTGGTGCACAGCCAAGAATCTCTCTCTCTTGCCCCACAAACCAGTTTCAACACCGGTGATCATCGCCAGCGATGACCAGCACAAGATGAGCCACCACACCCAAGAAGGAAGGAAGACCAGAGCCAGAATGCCAGACCAGACCAAAGGACCAGGCTACACAGAGGACAGCCTAGACCAGCGCCCAGATAAAAGCCAATATCTGCTTGGGTACTTGCCAGCAATGCAAAGTTTGTATTGGACTTTAACTCTCATATTTTCTGTAAAGATAACTTATTGTTGGTTGGGTGGGTGATTATTGATTGTGTGTCTTAAATAAATATTGGTTGTACTAACAAGATGTCAACTCAGTTATTTGTCCACTGTATGAGGATTAAAACAGACTGTGCAGCAGGCACAACACCATTTGAACCAGATTCAACTCCTCAGAGACAGAGAACCAGAAGTTAAATTTTGAAGGAAAGGGAGATAATCGGGGAGAGAGGAATCGCTGGGCGGTGCCAGCAACTCAAGAACACATCTGTGGGGATTGGACAAATGTTCCTCCTTGTATAAGCAAAGATTAGTCAGCACCAATGGCTGCTCTAATATATAGAATTTACAACATAGAAACACATCATTCACTCCAACTGATCTATGCCAGTGTTTATACTCCAGATGAGCCTCTTCCACCTTCCTTCATCTCAGCCTATCAGTAAATCCTTTTACTGCTTTGTCCCTCATGCACATACCCAGCTTTTCCATGAATGCTATTGACATCAACCATTCCTTGTGGCAGTGAGTTGCATGTTCTCACCAGTCTCTGGTTAAAGAAGTGCCTTCTCAGCACTCACTGGGTTTATTGGGGACCGTCTCTTCATATGATGCTGGAACAGACAGATCTGGGGTGCATAGGTACACAACCTTTGACAGTGACAGGATAAGTTGCAAAGGTCATTAAAGGAAATTAGACCTTTGACTTCATTAACAGAGGCACAGACTATAAAAACAATGGAGTTATGAATTTGATGAATCACTTCTTTTTGAGCTCAATAAAAGAGTAGGAAGCTGAGGGTTTCTCTGCATCCTTGGAAGAGGGGAGAAGTGGTAAGATTTCAGAGGGAAGAGGGATAATGAAAACAGCAACAGAAGTGTTGGATTTTCGGTGGGAAGTGTGGCTATAAAAACAGCGAAACAGGTGTGATTTTTGGAGAAAAAAGAGACTATATTAACAGTGAAAGAAGTGATAGACCCAGCTAGAAGAAAGCTGTGTATCAGATTTAAAAGGAGAAATCTGGAAAAGGGAAGACGGGAGAGTTGCTTCAGTTGAACAAGTTCTGAAGTAAAAGAGAAAAAGTCTCAAAGAGCTGTAAGGCTTGTCCCAAAAGAGCAGGAAAGGAGAAAAATGTAAACTGTTTTAAACAGAGAATAACCTTAAAATGTTTAAAACAAAATGACTGGCACTCAAAAACCATTCTTCAACTGAAAAAAAACATAGTACATTAATATATTGTTGCAAAATATACCGCAAAGGAAAGCCAACTGTATCTGAACAACAACAGCCTGTGCAGAAAAAATATTAGGCTTAAAGCATAAATGCATTTAAAGTTGTACAACATTTAATCCAATAACCATAAAAATCTTAGTGATAGTGGAGTAGGAATCTAATTATTAATTAACAGAATTATTCTATTAGACTTTAGTCTAAGTCGTTAATTGTATATTGAAGAGATGTAAGGAGAGGCCAGCCAGCGGAATGTGCAACTTGCCAAATGTGGGGAGTCCTGGACACTGCCAGTGTCCTAGATGACCACACATGCAGGAAGTGTTCCTAGTTGCAGAAGCTGAGGCTCTGGGTTTCGGACCTTTAGCAGTGGCTGGAGACACTGGCGCACCCATGAGGTTGAGAGTTATGTGGATAACATGTTTAGAGAGGAGGTTACACCACAGCTCTAGGGACTAGAGAAAAGACCACCAGACAGTCCAGGAATAACAGGCAGATACTGCACGAGTCCCCTGGGGTCCTGTTCACTAATCAGTATTTCATTTTGGAAGTGGATGAGGGCATTGGTACGTCAGAGGAATGCAGTCAGAGCCAAGCTTCTGGCACCACAAGCGGCTTGACTGTGCAGGGAGGGAGAGGAAGGAGAAAATAAGAGCAATAGCGATAGAGGATTCTTTAGTCAGGGGAGCAGACAGGCATTTCTGTGACCAAAGACTTGGCTCCAGGATGGTGTATTACCTCCATGGTACCAGGGTCAGGGATGTCACTAAACATCTGCAGGGCATCTTGAAAGAGGAGGGTGATGAGTTAGAGGTTGTGGTTCATGTGGAACTAAGGACATAGGTAGAAAAAGGGATGAGGTCCTGCAGAGTGAATATAAGGAGTTAGGCAGGAGGTTAAAAAGCAGAACTTCAAGGTTGTCATCTCTGGATTACCTGAAGTCCTACAATGCAGAAGAAGGTCATTTTGACCCATCGAGTCATTAGTCCCAAAGCCACATGTTAGTGAGAGTAGGAATAAGAGGATAGGGCAGATGAATGCATGGCTGGTGCAGGGATTCAGATTTACATAAGAACATAAGAAATAGGAGCAGGAGTAGGCCATCTAGCCCTTCGAGCCTGCCCCGCCATTCAATAAGATCATGGCTGATCTGTCGTGGCTCAGTTCCACATTCCCGCCCTCTCCCCATAACCCTTAATCCCCTCGCTTATCAGAAACCCATCAACCCTCGTCTTAAAAATATTTAGCGAGGCAGCCTCCACCACCTCAACGGGCAGAGAATTCCAGAGATTCACCACCCTTTGAGTGAAGAAGTTCCTCCTCAACTCCATTCTAAACCACCCCCCCTTTATCTTGAGGCTGTGCCCCCTAGTCCTACTGTCCTTTCTGAGAGGGAAGAGTCTCTCCACCTCTATCCTATCCATCCCATTCATCATCTTATACGTCTCAATGAGATCTCCCCTCATTCTTCTAAACTCTAACGAGCACAAGCCTAGTTTATTCAGCCTCTCCTCATAGCTCAACCCCCTCAACTCCGGTATCAGCCTAGTAAATCTCCTCTGCACTCCCTCCAAGGCCAAAATATCCTTATTTCTGAAGCATTGGGAACACTCCTGGAACAGAGGTGACCTGTACGAGAGGGATGGATTGCACCTGCACTGGAGGACCAATATACAGCTGGGGAGATTTGCTACAGCTACTTGGGAGGAGTTAAACTAGTCTGGCAGGGAGGGTGGGACCCTAAAGAATGGTGAAACAGAAGGAGACGTTATGTGGTTACAGTGATAGGGCCTGGGTGGAATTGTTGTCAGTGCAGGCTTGAAGGGATTGTATGAAGTGATCCCAGGACATTGTAGGATGCTAGGAATGAAACTGTAGGGCACCTCGCAGAGATATTTGTATCATGGACAGCCACGGGTGAGTTGCCAGAAGACTGGAAGGAGTTAATTATTGTGCCATTAATTAAGGAAGGTGGCGGGGAGAAGTCAGGGAACTAAAGACTGGTGAACCTAACGAGAGTGGTTGGTAAGTTGTTGGAGGGGATTCTGAGAGATAGGATCTACATGCATTTGGAAAGGCAAACACTGATTAGAGATAGTTAGCATGACTTTCTGCATGGAAAATTGTGTCTTACAAATTAGACAGAGTTTTTTGAAGGGATGACAGAAAATAGATGAGGATAGTGTGGTTGACATTGTCTGGGCCAGTGGGTCGAGGTATGGCAAATGGAGTTTAATTTTGTTAAATGCGAGGTGTTGCATTTTGGTAAGACAAACTAGGGTAGGATTTATACATTTAATGATACGGCCGTGGGGAATGTTGTTGAACAGAGAGACCCAGGGATGCAGGTACATCGTTCCTTGAAAGTGGCATCACAGGTAGTGGTGAAGAAGGCATTTGGCACACTTGCCTTCATCGGTCATAGCACTGAATACAGGAGTTGAGATATCATGTTACAACTGCACAAGACACTGTTACGGCCACATTTGGAGTACTGCATATAATTCTGGTCACTCTGCTGTTAGGAAGTTACTAAACTGGAAAGGGTACTAAAAGATTTACAAGGATGTTACTAGGGGTGATAAATATAAAGTAAAGGCATAGAGATATACAGCATGAAAATAGGCCCTTCAGCCTAACTCGTCTATGCTGACCAGATTTCCTAAACTGAATTAGTCCCATTTGCTTGCATTTTGCTCATATTCCTCTAAACCTTTCCCATCCATGTACCTGTCCAAATGTCTTTTAAATGTTGTAATTGTACTTACGTCTACCACCTGCTCTGGCAGCTCATTCCTTACACCTTCTGTGTGAAAATGTTCCCCTCAGGTTCCTTTTAAATCTTTCCCCTCTCACCTTAAACCTTTGCCCTCTAATTTTGGATTCCCCTACTCTGGGGAAAAAACCCTGGCTATTCACCAATGCCAATGCAATGGAAGATTTGAATTATAAGAAGAGGCTGCATTGGCTGGACCTTTTTTCCCTGGAACGAGGATGATGAGGGGTGGCCTTATAGAGGTTTATAAAATGATGAAAGGAATGGATAAGGTGAATAGCCAGGGTCTTTTCCCCAGAGTAGGGGAATCCAAAATTAGAGGGCATAGGTTTAAGGTGAGAGGAGAAAGATTTAAAAGGAACCTGAGGGGAACATTTTCACACAGAAGGTGTAAGGAATGAGCTGCCAGAGGAGATGGTAGACGTAAGTACAATTACATTTAAAAGACATTTGGACGGGTACATGGATGGGAAAGGTTTAGAGGAATATGAGCAAAATGCAAGCAAATAGGACTAATTCAGTTTAGGAAATCTGGTCAGCATAGACGAGTTAGGCTGAAGGGCCTATTTTCATGCTGTATATCTCTATGCCTTTACCTTATATTTATCACCCCTAGCTTTGATAAGTTCAAGGGTATTCTACAGCAAAGAACAGGCCAATCAACCAAAAAGGCCTACACTGGTGCTTGTGCTCCACACAGCTTTTCCCACACCTCTACATGCAACCAAATCAACATATCCTCTGTACTTTCCTCCCTCATGTCTAAAGCAAGTGCAGCCTACTCTATCCACCTGAAAATTGCACTGGATCCTACAACTAATGCAGGATCCTGAGTTAAATATTTCAGTAGGGCCTCCACCAGTTTTGGGTAAAAGCACAGGCTACCCATTTCAAAGCCACCTCAAATCAAGTCAGGCAAACCATGGGGATCTTGTGGGTAGTTTTTAAAAAAATTATTTTAAAAAGTTCATTTTGGTAGGACAAACTTGAATGCGGATTACAGGGTCAATGGCAGAGTTCTGAGGAACGTGGAGGAACAGAGAGATCTTGGGGTTCATATCCACAGATCTCTGAAGGTTACCACTCAAGTGGATAGAGCCGTGAAGAAGGCTTATAGTGTGTTAGCGTTTATTAACAGGGGGTTTAAGTTTAAGAGCTATGGGATTATGCTGCAACTATACAGGATCTTGGTGAGACCACATTTGGAATATTGTGTGCAATTCTGGTCACCTCACAATAAGAAGGATGTGAAAGCATTGGAGAGAGTGCAGGGGAGATTTGCCAGGATGCTGCCTGGTTTGGAGGGTAGGTCTTAAGAGGAAAGGTTGAGGGAGCTGGGGTTTTTCTCTTTAGAGCGGAGGAGGGTGAGAGGCAACTTAATAGAAGTTTATAAGATGATGAGGGGGATAGATAGAGTGGATGTGCAGAGGCTATTTCCTCAGGTGGATGTAGCTGCTACTAGGTGGCATAATCATAAGGTTCATGGTGGAAGATATAGGAGGGATGGCCAATGTAGGTTCTTTACTCAGAGTGGTTGGGGTGTGGAATGGACTGTCTGCTGTGATAGACACTTTAGGAACTTTCAAGCAGTTATTGGATAGGCACATGGAGCACACCAGAATGATAGACCAGAATGGGATAGCTTGATCTTGGGTTCAGACATATTCGGCACAACATTGAGGGCTGAAGGGCTTGTGCTGTGCTGGACTGTTCTAAGTTTGGTCAGTATTTCAGTGATTATACAGTGGCAAAAAAAAATTGCTCAAATTAAAAAATACACACAATAAAATTATCAGATCTACATATGCAGATTTAGTACAATTGGTAGCTGCACATGTATAACCACATACTCAAGGATGAAGGTCCAGGCTCCAACCTTATTAAAAAAGGAAAAACAATAAAATGCAACAATCAAAGGACACAAAGACAAACTTAAAATGGAGCATGGGTAATTACAGCACACAAACTACACTATCGCATCTATACATATGTAATAGCCTCAGCAAAAATGAAAATAAAATAAATTCCAAATACAGAAAGGCATCTTTAGCATGGTATAGGATTAAATCAACAGTCCTAGGCTTCTCAGTTATGAACAATTCAAAGTCAAACCATGAATGAAGGCACTTATACACAGCAAAAGACAATTTTAGAGGTTAGTTTAATAATATTTTGAAAAGAACAATCTGTTATGCAATTATGCTAAAAGCTTTATTTTCCACATTGGAAACTGATGGCAAATTAAAGCATTTTTTAAAGATAGTTAAGAGTAATTTGATTCATTCAACTTCCATTTCATTGGTTGAACCTGCTGACCTCTTAAATTCAATTGCATTTTTAAAATTTTCGTAGCAATTCTCCACTGGAACTTTTCACATATGCTCCTCACGCTTGATTTGTCCAATCCCTATCTTTGGTCTTTTATGAATATCTAATTTTGTGAAGTCTATGTGACACTGAAGCATGTCTTTATCTGGCATTACACCAAACTGAGACACCAATGTGTGACAGACAAAATGCATCCTTGAAGCAAGAGACTGAAAGTATTACTAGCAAATCTCATAGTGGTAGTGCTCATAATGAATCAGAAGTTATGATGTTGGGAATCATCATGCACGAAAACAGAGGAGTTATGTGAATTTCCAATGAGATCCATCCTGAAACAGCTGATCTCTGTTCCAAAAAACTAAGTCAGGTTTAGCACAATCAGATATAAAACTAAGATCACTCTACACTGCCCCATCAACACTATCAGCTGAAACCTCAGAAAAGTACACTCAGGCCAAAATAGTGCCTTTCCCATTTCCCATAGCAGCCAGCTTGTGCCCCTCTAGGTGAGACTGCCAACTGATGCTGAATCAGGAACAGATTTATAATAGAGCCTAATGTCTATTAAGTTTGAGACTGCCCAAACTAACTTCACATAGGACCCCCTTATCTATAAGACAGGAAATCAACCTGGGTTGGATTTGAATCCAGTTTCCAGAGGTGCAAGGTAAGTGCAGAACTCAGTGTACTGCCCGGCTCATTAGTCTTCAAAAATAGACACCGCAAATGTGTAATGGTCAGTTCATGTGAACTTGCAAAGTAAACATGTAATATGACGTAACAATCCTTGAATTCAATATTCTAAACATTTTTTCCCATCCAGAAAAATCACTTTAAAGAACATTGCAGGAAATTCCACAAGTTTGCTACGAACTACCACCATAAATTCAGCAAAGATTGGAGAAACAACATAAAATGGCCATTTATACCGTTTCTTCACAGTGTCTACACATTTCTCACTGAAATTACTGCTGTTAAAATATGTAGGCATATATTTCTTTAAGTCTACAAACTTCAATTGATGTTAACAACTTGCATTTATGGAATGCATTTAAAATGTTTAAAATAGGCGCAAGACACTTCACAGGAACATTATTAAACAAAATTTGATATCAAGCTACATAAGGAGTTATTACAGCAGTTTCCAAAAGCTTGGTCAAAGAGCTAGGTTTTAAGGAGTATCTTAAACAAGGTGAGGTTGAGAGGTGGAGAGGTTTAGAGAGGGCTCCCAGAGCCTAAGGCCTAAGAAGCTAAAGATATTGCCTCCAATGATTGAGGGATACACACGGGGCTAGAATTGAATGAGTGCAGAGATCTTAGTGAGTTGGAGGGAGTTACAGAGGTTGGGAGATATCAGGCAGGCATTTTAAAACAAGGATGAGAATTTTAAAATCAAAAGCCTTGCTAGTCATGGAGCAAACAGGTAATGGATGAACAGGACTTGGTGAGAGTTAGTGTTTCCTGTGCTGCGCATATCCTAAGTAGGTGAGCACAACATAAGTCGATTAAGAGGCTGCAGAAACCGTGACCTGGGCAATTTCAGTTGCTGGAGCATTTGGTACATTCTTAATGGCTATCGTTTCTTTATACACTTTGACATAGAAATTTACATTGGGCTATTGTTAATGCAAATTGGCAGTCCTTTTTAAATAAGTCCCAACTTTTATTTTCACTCACTACAAGAGATGCCAAGGTACAATTTAACTCTGGGATGCAGTTTGGCAGCCTTCCTCATATCTCTCCTGCTTTTTACTTCTTTAAGCTTTTGAAAACCTTTCCTTTGCTGTCAGCTGCCATGCAAATTATATGGCACACCCACAAACAGTGGCACTGGAAAAACATTACCCCGAATCAATGAGTTCAGATTCTGACAGGAATTCAGCATTATAATACCTTCCATCAAATCTGCAGAGATAAATGCTAGTGCATATAGTGGGATAAAACCTCCTCTAACAGAAGTAGTTTTTGCTATCAGCACAAACCATTTTCCAACATGGTATCATAGTTTTCTGTTATCTGGATTGTTACTGCTACTGTAGCAGTGGGAGCATCCCAATTACCCATGTGGTTATGAGACACGAACTAGACAGTGATCAGGATAGGAAAACGTGTGGCATTTACGGGCCATGAGACTGTGAAGTAGCCAAGAAATACAACTTGGGATATAGGAGAACCGGACAGAGAAACAGGTAACTTAACCTGTTTCTTAAATTAACTTCCACAGAAAATTTATCTCTTTTTAGACCTGCAGTGTTGGCCCACAATGTGTTTTAAAAGACTCTAACTAGAGTTTCTGCACTGTTTAAAACTGAAATTGCATTGCTCAGCTTTCTGGGTTTTCGTCAGGATATATGCTGCTGATGTATTTTCATCAGGGCCAGCAGCACCCTGTGTGTATGAATGACCCTGTACTTGCAAAATGGCACGGCATGGAATCTACTGTAAATTCACTGGATAATTGGGATGCTCCCACTGCTACAGTAGCAGTAACAATCCAAATAACAGAAAACTATGATACCATGTTGGAAAATGGTTTGTGCTGATAGCAAAAACTACTTCTGTTAGAGGAGGTTTTACCCCACTATATGCACTAGCATTTATCTCTGCAGATTTGATGGAAGGTGTTATAATGCTGAATTCCTGTCAGAATCTGAACTCATTGCTTACGGTGTAATGTTTTCCCAGTGCCACAGTTTGTGGGTGTGCCATATATTTTAAACCAAATTTAATTTAACATATATTTATATGAGTAATACAAAAAATGCCAACTTTGATTTTTACTGAAACACTAGTAGTTCAAACTGCAGTGCAGCAATCTCCTAGCTAGAATTTCACTGAATACTGATAACATATTTGATCAAACAGTGACAGTGAAGAAGTATTTGGTTCCTCATCATTAATAGGGTAAAAGGTCATATGAAACAGTCCGTGTGATTAGATTTAGAGGGTAGTTACTTGTCAATCAGTGCTCAGTTCTAATAATATTCAGTTGTCTGAAGTACCACAGAAACTGAATTAGAAACATCAGCCCACAACAGCTGATCATGGCAATCATTTGTATTCTCCTAAACCATATGGGATCAGAATATCATAGGTTCAATCCCTGGTATGTACTGATTCACTCCATTCCACCAGAGGTATCAGATGAAGTGCCACAGTTAAATTCACACACTCCAGGATAGGGGAGAATTTAACCAAGATTCTCAATCCTGATCACAATCTCATGATTTCTTCTGAAATGCACGTGTTTGTGGATGCTGAAGGAGAACACAACAGGGCTAGATTGTGCTTCCCTTTATTGTTGAGCAAATTGCCTACGTATACTGGCAAGGCTCACACATCAGTAATGGTCATTTAGGTGAGATATGCAATGCTGGCCAAGACACAGAGTGCTAGATGTCAGTAAGGAATCAGATCTTCAGAAATGAAAATGAGAAAACAAGGGATAAAATAGGAACAGCACAGCAAACCAAT
Source organism: Carcharhinus amblyrhynchos (assembly GCF_965287045.1). Taxonomy (NCBI): domain Eukaryota; kingdom Metazoa; phylum Chordata; class Chondrichthyes; order Carcharhiniformes; family Carcharhinidae; genus Carcharhinus; species Carcharhinus amblyrhynchos. The sequence goes on from NC_137331.1 coordinate 20,602,255, forward strand.
CATATTTTAGATATTCCTTTAACTTTTAAGATTCCTTCAGTGATGTTTGTCATGGCAAAACAGTGTGGATGATGTCTGGACAACAACAGTGACTATACTTCAAAAAGTACTTACAAAGCATTGTACAAATGAAAATATTGCTTTCATCTTATACGCACTTTGAACATTGCAATTTCTGAATTGCATTCTCCCTCAGCGTCCACAGACTTGCATTTTTCAGATTTTGGTACTTTTTTAGTCGCAGTGATTACTTGGGGACCTGCCAAGATATCTTATTATAGCAAAATTCTGTAGTAGCTTTATGGGGATATTTTACTTATTAGGTAATTATAACATACTGCAACTGAGTTAAAATGTTAACAGCAACTCCAGGCTTTACCACAATTCAGATTTCCCATAAGCCTGCCTATGACAGCTTTTCCAGCCTTACTGCCGCAGTTTCCAAACTACCAAAGGTTAATGTGCGAATAATGTAACTATTTCTTTCAGTCTCCAAAGCTGGCACTGATAACTTCACATGATGTGCAATCCCAGTTTTCAAAGCTAGCTGACATACTTCCCAACAACTGAGTTTTATAGCATATACACACACACACTATTATATATATATATATATATATATAGTATATCCACACACATACACACTCAAACATATACAGACACAGAAACACTTCAGAGCTCTCATAATAATAAATGTGTTAAAATAAACTTTATGGTCCTTTCCAGGTTTGTTCATCATCTGATCTATTAACAAATGGTTTCTGGCTTACTCCTCAGTGTTAAGAGTTTTTTAACTGCGTCATTAAGCACACATCTGTCATAAAATACGAATGGAATAATTGACAATGGAAAATCCAAGTCAGCCACGTTTGCTATTTTACACAGGTGACTGGAGCACTTTGAAGATGAAATTTTGATGGAAAGCTCAACAATTTTTCAGTTTATTGGGTACTGCATGAGAGCCTCCACAGCAAACATTGACAGGCAAGTTTTATGCAGCCAAAGAGAATTCAGTCAGCGTTTACAGAACAAAAGCAACTTACTATTCGACACAGCTAAAGGAAGAAAATAAAATGGAAGAGTTGCTGTGTAGAAAGTCAGATGAACTAACTGATTTGGAAATTAAATGTAGGGCAAAATCAAAGCTGCATGAAAAACATAAATGAAATGAAGGAATCAGAAAATGAGAGCTAATTATAGAAAAAAAAACAAGTTGATTAGGGAAGTAATAAACTGCAGTGGCAAAAGAAGATGGATATATCCAAGGGAAGATGGAACAATTTTGGACATGCTTTAAACATGAAGTATCAATGTTCCCATTCCTCTCTTCTCCCATTGGCTCAGCTTGCATATACTTCCTACCTATCATTGTTAATTTTCATCCACATGAACACCAGCCATTTCAGTGAACAGGCCAAACAATTCTCCGGTGTTCCCACATCAGAATTAAGCAATCACTTTTGGAGTGGTTTTGAAATTCCCTTAAGAAGGAAGCTTGCCATTTCAACCAGCTTGTGTTATTGATGTAAGTGCTTCTTCAGATAACAACATACTGACTGAAAATCTGACATTGAACGTTTATCCAATGTTGACATACTTTCATTGCTGGTTCTGCTCTGCTCCCCTACAAAGTTGCTCTGCAAACACAGATCATATACCTCCTAATGAGAGCAAATAGGGTAATGGTGACTCCAGCTACCTCAACCAGAAAAGATAATTTCAGGGCGATGGTGCTCAATACTTGTTTTCCCAGAATATGGCTTCTTTGTAGAAGCCTCCAGATTTGTGCAAAGACCAATTTCCATTAAATGAAACTGAACCTACCTGTAAGGCATAGGAATTATCTTTTGGAGCATGGAACACGGCTGCTGGAGAAGTAGGTGAGCTCCTCTCTATCTAATCTTTATCCTACACCTGCCCCAATTTCCAATTCTTCCCTCAGCCTACTGTTCCAACATTCTCACAAAACTGTCTCCTGTCAGCCCCACACCTCTCGCAAACACATTTCCCAAAACCATGCCTATATCCTGACCCCCATGACCCACTAACTTGAGGTCTGCTACATAGTTAGCAGCACAATATTGCACAACTCCACTCCAGTATTTTCCAATGCCATTTGGCTGCTATAATGAGGTCCAAGTTTCACTGTCTAGGGAACCTCAGGCCTCACTGTTTCGGGGCAGGCAGTGTACCTTGCATTCCCAAAAATGGGCACGCCTGAATTTCTAGCCCTAAGTAACTGAGGTCTATTTGGACCAGGGCCAAGTTTTAAGAGGTTGTGAAATGTGTGTACTTATAAGTAAATTTTGGAAGCACCTCAGTCTGGAAAAGATCAAGTTTTAAGTTTCTAGTTTCTGGATGTTCAGGTCACCAACAATTCTGTCCTGGTCCCTCCACATTGTCACCAATGACAAGAATGCCCACCAACACTTCTAGTTTTTCAGAAGACTAAGGAAACTCGGCATGTCCACTACAGTCCTCATCAATTTCTATAGATGAACCATAGAAAGTATCCTTTCAGGTTGCATCTTAGCTTGATATGGTTCCTGATTTGATCAAGACCACAAGAAATTACAAAGGGTTATTTACGTAGCTCAGTCCTTCTTGCAAACCAGCCTTCTGTCCATTGAATCTATCTACACTTCCTAATGTTTCGTGAAAGCAGCCAGCATAATCGAGGACCCATGCACCCTACACATACTCTCTTACACCTTCTTCCATTGGGAAAAAGATACAAATCTGAAAACACATACCAACTGACTCAAGAACAGGTTCTTCCCTGCTACTATCAGACTTTTGAATGGTTCTATCACACATTAATGTGATATGATCATTCTCTTCACTCCAACGGTAACTGCAGCACTATGTTCTACATCCTATCCTTTCCTCTCCCCTTTTTTCTATTAACAGTCTGTTTTTGTCTCTAATAATTCACAAGAAATAATAATTTTCACTGAATCCCAATTCATGTAACAATAATAAATCAATCTATCAAAAAATCAACACCAGCAGAAATGGAGGCAGAGTTTAGCTACACTAATTCCAATATCCCTTTTCAGGTTGGGGGTTGGAGTGGATGGCTGTCATCCAATATCAGTAATGGAGATGGTATTCCTGCAAACTTGACTCTAGTAGCCCCAACAAGTTTACAGGTGTAGGCATATAGGCTTGCCTCTGGGTAGAGTTGACCCATCTGTAAAGTGGGCCATTTCAAACTTTGACATAACTTTTCAGTCAGGCTTTCTAGCTACGGTGGCAATCAGCTAGCTGGTGCCACATTTGTCTTACGTTTTCTCATCATCACCTTCTCATGGGCATCCAAGCAGCATCAATACTGCAACAGCAACCACTAAAAGTAGGTAAACTGCTTGAGCTGGGGAGGTTTGACAGGATCAGGTGAGAAGTCACCAGCAGGGTAGCAGCCCTGCTCCATCACAGTTATGATGATGGAGTGAGATAATGGGATTTCTGGTCCAGGATCTTTAACACCCACCTGAACAAGCACATGGCAGCTCAAAGAAATGCGCCCTCAATAATGCAGCAGGCTCTGCACTACAATATCATCTTACAGTACTAGTTCAACTCCTGGAGTGGGATGCTGTATATCTAAATGGATATACTGTCATTATTTTGAGAAAGATTGGAAAGCAAAAACCTGTACTTGTGGCAGAAATAGAAATAGCATAATTGAGAATCATCTTCAATAGATGTAATATTTGGATCCCAGCATGAGGCAATTAAAATAAGGTGAAAAGTATTAATTAATCACTTTTATTTCTTATATTGGCATTTTATATATTTTATCTTAAATTAACACTATTACAATTAAATTACTATTACATTAAATTATTTTAACTACAAATTAAAGCAAAATATAACTTAATGAAGCATGATTTCAACTACACAGCAAATGAGTTTGTTTACAGAGAACTTGGCAATTTACTGCTCCTCAGATATACATAATTCAAATTCAACACTTAATAACGCACATAGATTGGGCATATATATTGGCTCGAAGTACTGCACTCTTTTCTAAAACTTGGCAGGGTGGGGGAGGGGAGAAACACCAATTCACCTGTCCTACTGTAACTAATATTGTAAATTTCTGTTGGACTCTGTGTGTGTAACTTCCAATTTTAAATGCAACAATCTCAAAGTTTATTCATAACTAAAATCAGAGAATGACACAGTGTATAAAACAGCTTATTTTGCAATAGAAGATATGGGGCAGAATTTTACACTCCCATTAAGGCAGGTTCTGAGGTGAGGTGAGCATAAAATTGAATGGACAGGTGTGGGTAGGGTGGGAAAGTTACATTTACACTTTGTCCTGCCTTGGGTGGGAAGGAAAGTGGTGAGCGCCTCACTTTAAAGGCCCCCTCAAAGTTGGAGTGCCCTACCCCCATCCTCCAGCACATTACAGCTCCAGAACCCCTACCCGCCCCCAGCCCTGGCCTACCCGCTGATTTCATGATCACTCCTGCCAAACCTGTCCCCAGGTATTACCTATGCTCCCGACCCCAGGAAGGCCAGGACCTAGATTTTTAAAGGTCCCGGGAATTAGTTTCAGGCAAAGCGCTGCAATATTGCTTCTTCTGTCCAATGTTGTGCCAGGCCAGGTTGAAGAGCTGAGGGCCAATCACAGGTGAGACATTCTTCCAAGGATGGAGTGAGCATTAAATGGCAGGGGAGGGTGGTTTAAGAAGTTGGAGGCTGTGTGTTAGGTTCCTTAAAATTCTATCCATTGTTTCTCTTTAAACACATTCATAATTCCTATCAATATGCCACAAGGAGGCTGATCACAAATGTTAGCATCAAGAAAATCTTAGGTATAAGATTAAGGTGTCACCCCTCTACTTAAGGCAGAGGTTCACATTTTTCCCTGGCTCATTCTTCTTTGGTATTTATTTATTTATGTGCCTTTTCACTCTTTCCTCTACCTTTTCTCTTTTTTCCCTCTTCTCTTGTGTTGTCCTGTTTCAGTCTCTCTCTGTTTGCCTTTATTTCTGATTCTGACATCACAGACTATTTGCCTGAATTGTGAGCAATATGACTGTGATGTTCCATTGCTGCAGTAGAAGGAACACAATAATGTTTTGGAAAAATAATACTTGCGACATTCACAGCATTAAATTTGAAGAACCCCAAAATTATAATGGAGGGTATTCAAAGGAGTTACTTTTCATGGAAAAGTCTTGTCGCCATATTTTGTTTCCATTTTATCACTAACAAGATAAAGCAAAATAAAATTAAGAGTTGTTTTTTCATATTCTTTGATGGGATGTTGGTGTTGCTGGCAAGGCCAGCCTTTGTTGCCCATCCCTAAATGCCTTTGAACTGAGTAGCTTGCTAGACCACATTGCTATGGGTCTGGACATGGAGGCCAGAATGGATAAGGATGGCAGATTTCCCTCTCCAAGAGACATTAGTGAACCTGATGGATTTTTACAACAATTGATGATAGCTGCCATGGTCATTACTGAGACTGGTTTTATATTCCACATTTATTAATTGAATTCAAATCCCAACATGTCCCATCAATAGTATGGGCCTCTGGATTACTAGCCCAGTGATATTACCACAATATCAACATATAGTGTAGAAGTGAACAGTATAGTCATTGCTTCCAAGAGTTCTCCAATTGAATGCAGGAGAGTTGGCCAACACAACAAGAAAAAGTAGCTGCAAAAATATATAGTTTATCTGTCAAAATAACTAAGAATCTATTGGCAGTCACAATAGATATTTGTCTATTAGTTGGACAAAAATTAAAAGATATAAATATCATATAGCTCCTGAGGTCTTGTGAATTGAGGAGGAACAGCCTAGGGTGCCATTCAGTCCAGGGGCAATTAGCAATGGGCAACAAATGATGGCCGGCCATGCCAACATCCCATGTAAGAATAAGAAAAACTTGAGTATTTCTGCAAAAGTTGCTTCCACTTTTGAACAATGCTAATATTTCAGAGAAAATCCAGAGACAAGGCCTGGGAAATATTATGTAAATCTACTTCGACAGCGTGGTCTCAAAACACATTAGTGTGAGCCCCTCATGGAGTGTATTATCAAACCAAGTTTAAAATGAGATTCAGATGCTTAGAGAACGGAGACACTCTCCTGACCAGATTCTCTAAACATTTATATCTTAACCATTAGAAGAGAAGTTCTGTGAGGCAGACAGGCAAGCACATTATTTCATTCTCTCTCCAAGGCAAAAGAATTGTAGATTGAGACAGATAGTGTACGCACAGACTAAGAAAATGGGGTTGTTCTCATTAAAGCAGAAAAGATGAAAAGGTAATTTATTAGTGTTTAAGGAGGCTTGATAAGAATAAATAAGGAGAAACTTCCTCCACTAGCAGGTAGGTCAGTAACCAAAAGACATTGACAAAAGAATCCAAGAAAAAATGAGAAGAATATATTTCACACGATGAGTTGGTGTGCAGTGCTTGAAAGTGAACAGATTTCAGTCACTACTTTCAAAGAAGAATTGGATAAATACTTGAAGGAAAAAATGCTGGATGCAAATGCAAATTGAAAGAGCAATTGAAAAATGCAAATTGAAAGAGCAGGGAAGTGAGTCTATAATCAGAAAGTTCTTGAAGGCTTTCAGGCACAATTGCCTGAATGGCTTCCTTCTAATGTTGTTTGATTGTAGAAATTTTCAAGTTGTTATTTAAACAGTGGAATGTAGTTAGCGCTACTTCACAGCGCCAGGGGCCCAGGTTCAATTCCAGCTTCGGGTGACTGTCTGTGTGGAGTTTGCACTTTCTCCCTGTGTCTGTTTGCTCCTACACTCCAAAGATATGTGGGTTAGGTTAACTGTCCGTATTAAATTGTCACTTAATCAGGGTAAATACGTGGATTTTATTCTTACGTGGGATGTTGGCATGTCTGACCAGCATTTGTTGCCCAGCGCTAATTGTCCCTGGACTGAATGGCATACGAGGCTGTTCCTCCTCAATTCACAAGACCTCAGGAGCTATATGATATTTATATCTTTTAATTTTTGTCTAACTAAAAGACAAATATCTATTGTGACTGCCAATAGATTCTTAGTTATTTTGACAGATGAACTATGTATATTCTTTGCAGCTACCTTTTCTTGTCATGGTTAGGGCCAAGGTGGCACTGTTCTTGGTGCAGGCTCAATGGGCCAAATGGCCTCCTTCTGTAGGGATTCTATGATTCAATGAACTTAAAGGTAAAAAATAACAACATAAAAACCTATCCTTTTCAGAAATCCTTAAGTGATTATCAAAAGGTGGTGAGTATGCGATGGTATTACCAGAACAATAAGTACACCATGCACCAAAAAATGATCCTAAGTGATCCTAAACAAGAGTCTCATCAGCAGTATTAAAATATAAAAGGGGCAACTAGACAAAGAGATATTTGTAACAAAGAGTTAAAATAAATTTTATTATAGTTTTGTTTCTAGCTCTTTTCTGAAAATTTATTAAATATTTTTCATTAAGTGGTGCTTATATCATTGAAGGAAACAGGTTTGTTGTAATTATGTGTGAAGAACCCAAGTTAATATGTGCAATTAAATGATAAAGTAGCTGAAAGTGCCAAACTATATGTGATAACCCCCACAAGGTCCATGGACAAGTCATTAATTGGTCTCCCTGTGGGGCTGACACTTCTATAAGGCCCCAGACAGGCCTGCTAAAGTGTAATCCGAGGCAGTGGCTGGTTTGTGTACACTACAGTAGTACTTTGCATTCTGTAAATAAACTATATTCTTTTCCAGGTGGATTTCCAGAGTCATTATATTGGAGACATGGAGCAAGAAAGGTTTCAGGCAAACTTACCTTTAACCAAACCCAGCAAGTCTGCATCAAGTCTGTTACTGGGCGGCATGGCTGCACAGTGGTTAGCACTGTTGCTTCACAGCTCCAGGGACCTGGGTTCGATTCCTGGCTTGGGTCACTGTCTGTGTGGAGTTTGCACATTCTCCCCATGTCTGCATGGGTTTTCTCTGGGTGCTCCGGTTTCCTCCCACAGTCCAAAGATGTGTAGGTTAGGTTAATTGGCCATGCTAAATTGCCCCTTAGTGTCCCAGGATAAATAGGTTATAGCGATTAGTGGGTAAAATATGTAGAGATATGGGGATAGGGCCTGGGTGGGATTGTGTTCGGTGCAGACTCGATGGGCCGAATGGCCTCCCTCTGCACTGTAGGGTTTCTATGATTCTATGAAGTCTTTAGGCAACTCTAATTAGGCATCTTGCCTTTAGGCCTGCAGGACCCCAAGGCTAGATTGGCTACATATACTGGGGAGTACTTATGTATTGTTGGAACTAATGTAGCCCCAATTACACACGGGCAACAGACAGTCCAACTCCCCCTAATGGTAGTGCAAGGACAAGGGCCCAACCTTTTAGAAAGGGATTGCCTACAGAAAATCTGCCTGGATTGGCAACAGATCTTTAAAATGGGCATTGGCAATTTATACAAAGTTATTGGGAAATATCCCAAAGTGTCCCAAGAAGGCCTTGGGAAGATTAGAGGGACAGGATGTCCAATCTCACACGCATCTGGCAGATGCAGTAAGGAAATATGCCCAGATCAAAAAAGAAGGTTTGGCCAAAGTTTTCACGGGGAAAATGTTCCACCCACATGTCTACGGCTGGCATTTCACCATAATAACTGATCACAATTCTCTGGACCCCAAAGAAGACAAGATGATTCCTCCCATTGCATCAGACCAGATTCAAAGCTGGTTATTGCAAGTAGGTGCCTATGAATATACCTTAGAACATTGTCCAGGCCGACACATGGCTAATGTGGACACCTTGATGCAGTTGCCACTAACTACCAGCCTACCTTCTCCTCCAAAAATGGATAAAGTCATCATGACTCTAAATGTCATGGACAGTCTGCCAGTATCTGCCAAGGACGTCAACGCATGAATCCAAAAGCACCCTACATTGTCAAAACTACATCACATTGTCCTAAGTGAAGGATCAGAAGGCCATTCAACAGACGATTTAAAAGCTTGGGTGGAATTTTACAGCCATTCGTGCCGGTGGGATTCTCTGGTCTCACTACAGTGATGTAGAGATGCTGGCGTTGGACTGGGGTAAACACGGTAAGAAGTCTCACAACACCAGGTTAAAGTCCAAATAAACTGATTGGACTTTAACCTGGTGTTGTGAGACTTCTTACCCACTACAGTGAACAGAGACTTGACTGAGTGCCAGATTGTCTGTCCTTGCAGGGCAGGAATGCCTAGAAAATTCTGGCCCTTATCTCTCTAAATATCAGGACTTGAGTATAGAAGCTGGCATCATCTTCTGTGGAGCCCAGGTAGTTGTCTTGCATCCTGGCCTTCAACTAATGCTTCAGGAATTGCACAATGGCCACCCTAGAATTTTTTAAGATGAAATTGCTTGCAAGGAGCAATGTCTGGTGGCCTGGCACAGACACTAAAATTGAAAACCTGATGAAGTGGTGCAAAATATGTCAGGAAATACAGAAGACCCCACCAGGAGCCTCATTGCAACTTGAGAATGGCTGGTCAGACCCTGGAAGCAAGTACATGCAGACTTTGAAGGGCCATTTATGAGCTCCATTCTTTTTCATTTACATTCAGTCAAAGCAGATCAATGTGTACCAAATTACCTCTTCTGCCCCTTACATACCATCGAGAAACCCCACCAATCTTTTGGCATGCATGCTATACTTTCTTGTGACAGACGATGGAATTCTGTTTACCAGCAGGGAGTCTCAGACCTTGAGAATGAATGAAGCAAGATACATCCACCTGGCACCCTACCATCCATCCTCAAACAGCCTGGCTGAGCAGGCAGTCCAGACACTCAAAAGTGGCATGAAGAAAAAAAGTCACCACAAGTTCCCTAGAAACAAAGTCTGCATGTTTCTTTTATAATTATAGGACTATGCCACTTATGACAATGGAACTACCCCACCGGAGCTATCAGTGGGCCAACACCATCAGGTTAAGCTTAGTCTGATGTTCCCAAATTTGACTGGCAACTTTGAGTTAAAAAAAAGTTGCCATGATGGTCAGAGACCGGATGGAGACCTCAGGCAGTATTTTACTGCCTTGCTCGTCCTGAAACCAAAATATTCCAATCAAGGCCAACAAAACTTTCTATGTTCTGTCCCCCGCCTGCTTTGATTCCCGTGGCGGGTGGGGTGGTAAAATTCCGGCCTTCAAATCGGGAGATATGGTCCATGTGAGGAATTTCAGCAACCATTTTCCATGGATTCTGCAAGTTATTCTTGAGGTAACAGGGCCGGTGTCATACAATGTAACATCCAGGGAGTAGGTCTTAAAAAAGCATGGAGATCAGCTGTATCCCAGTGAACCCTCCGCAGAGGCAATCGATTCTAAAGACACGTCATCGTCAATGTCCTTCACACCAGCCTGTGGACAGGAAACTCTGTTCCTTAAAAATTTAAGAGCCAGCCAACTGGATGATAAAGATTCTGGCTTGGACATGGAGACAGAGGCAGTGAACACCTAGTTAGGGGTTACCACCAAGGATGAGTCCTCTGTAGTGGCACTTCAACGCTCTTTATAGAAAAGGCTGTCCATAACACTCCTCCGACCAGACCTTACAAGAGATGAGGCCATGGGCAAAAGGATGGAGAAGATCCCCATCTTCACGGAAGTGAGGAGGAACCCTCAGACTCGGGAGAGGGGGGATATGATAACGTCCATGAGGCCCATGGGGAATCACTGATTGATCTCCCCATGGGGCTGAGTGAGTGTGAGTTCCTCTGGTAACAGATAGTGGCCTGCCCGGCTGGAACTCATTGCCTGTGCCTTTTCAAAAGGCAAGCCCAGGACTGGGCCAGCCAGGCTTTTCTGGGTCACTACAATATACTTTTTTGAAGTGCTGGTTTTCCATGAAAGAAAACACAAATAGAAATTAAAGTATTCATCACCTTGTTCGTATAATTCAAAAATACAGCCAGCAATACTTGATGACTTACTTTTTTTAAAATTGCTGGTTCCAAAGATGTCCCCTCAATTACTACAGGGCTAGATCAAATGGTTAAGAACTTTGGGGAAAGACAAAAAACGTCAAACTTATGGACTGAGTGGATATTTCGTGGCCGGCTTTTCCCACCTCCATTTTTGGCAGGTGGGAAAGCTGGTGGAGAATCTGACAGAAGTCCCCAGATTCCTTTTATGTCATTGGAATTTCCCATCCCTGCTACAGATGTAATGGGAATCCTGCCATAAAAGTCCCTTTAACATACGTTTTAATATTCTCTGATATTAGTATCCCCAACCACCCTTGCCAACATTACATCATGCCACTGGAATTCACAACAGCTTTTGACAAATGGGGACCTGGCAGATTGAACCCACCAGGATTGCACAGCTAAGTACAGCACCCCCTCCCCCCTGAGAGGGTTGTGGGGGGGGGCGGGCGCATGCTGAGCAGTACCCTACCAATGCCCAAGCATGATCCACTCCCCTTTTAAAAATGCCCTTTAAAAATGGTGCCCCATTCTCTTAAAGGTTAATGTCTTACTTAGGGCCCATTCTGCCAGCACGACATCGTGGGACCCACCTCCAGGATTTGTTTTGACCAAGTGTCAAAAAGTATGATCGGAAAGTTGGCAGTGGGGCCAGCAGGCTACACACCATTTTTCCTGCCTGAGTTAGTCAAAATTCCACCCCATGTGTTGGAACATTTTTCTTTTTTCACCTTGGTTTGGATTTGAATATTGTTTCACCTTGTAGAATAAGAACCTTCTCTAGATTTGCCTCCCCACCTGTAGTGGCTGTGAGGGTCTCACAAGAAATAAATGTGGATGAGCCACAATAACTTTGGTAAAGATTTGTGTTAAGTGAAGAAAATCATTGAAACTTATGGTACCAAATGTCTATATCAAATACACACAGATCAAATAACAGAAGCATCATTAAACTTTATTTTCATCTTCACAAAAGCATGTCTTAACTAGTTCATAATGTATTAAAATGATGTTTTGACTTAATTAAATGACAGGAAGATGCAAGAAATTTGGTATATAAATCAATAATTTAACGCTTTACTTTCATTTTTGGTCAAATGGATGCTTGTTAGGGCGAAGCATGCAAAGTTGGGAGAGGGAATGCTCCTGCAAAATGCTGCATCAAGGATTCCCAGGTTCCGGAATATACAGGCTAAGAATATTGGAGAACCAAACAGCAGTCCTAAACTTGAGTCTTTGACATTCATATGGCTGCGCTATGAGTGCTAATTGATGTCATATTGGGCCAAATTATGCTGAGCGGTGAATGAGCACTGTTATATTTGTACATAGACTTGCAATGGGCTTTTGTACGGAAAGTTCCTGTCAGCCAATTATCCAGAAGTGCAGCGCCCTCTACAGGGCGCCTGGGACCTGTGTGAACAAAGCGAGCTGGACCAGATTGAGGAATCAATAATAAACAGTGCAGAGTCTGAACCAGGAAATTAAAGATTGAATATTAATGTCAACATCATACCATGTGCAGAAAACAAAATGTAGAGACAAGCTGGATTAAAAGAGGAGTAAGAAGACAAAAAGGGTTTTTTTCCCAATTTAAACTATTTTTTAAATCTTCAAGAATAGTTAAAGCCTTAAGAAATGAGGCCCTACACTTGTAAAGCTTAATTTTCAGTGCCAATGAGGACCATACATATAGAAATTAAGATTACCACTCTGTGAAAAGGGAATGTCCACAAGAGTGAACAAGTCCTTTTCTTTCTGACAAGTTTACTCAATATTGGGAATCAACTGTAGCAGTAGGCACTTTGGACCACAATTTATGGATTTCCTCTTCTAATTGCAAGCGTGTGGTTAGCAGATGGTTTTGTCTGATTTGCACTAGTAGTCTCCGTATTATTTTCACAAGAAATTCCAGCCATAATGATAAGTTCTGAGTTGTGAATTGCTGCCTTCTAAGGCTTTACAGCTGTCAGAGGGAGGGAACCTAAAGCTCATATCACCTCCAAATATTTCCATGGGCTTGATTTTACAGCTCCTTGTCAGATGAGTTTCTGTAAAATAGACCAGCCTTCCCTTCCACTCCCACCTGTTCCCATAGCATGGAGAGGGGAAGAAATGGGGTGGGAAGAGAGGAGGTAAGGCACCTATCCTTGGGCCTATTAAGGCCCTTGACTGCCTAATGAAGTAGCAATTTAGGGCCTCAATCCCCACTTCCAAGGCCATAAAACTTGGCACCCACCTCCTTAAAGTCCAGCCGTGTGATTCAGATGCAGGTATTCTATTCCACTGTACCATCCAGCACCCTGTTCACTATTCAGTAATGTTTTTTCAAGTTTTCATGCTTCCTCCCCAGTGGAAAGTATTGGATATGGACATGTTATCAAAGACAACACACGAACCACATATATCTGGTCCTCACCAGACATTAACTACGTACACTGTCAGCAGCGGATGTTGGGTAACGATCTGGTGTGGGAACTCTGACTAATTTTCAATTTCCTGGTCTTCATGACTCAGCTAATCATTGGATAACCTCAGAGAACTATGAAGTTAAAACCATAACTGGGGCCAATTTACAAAAATAGTTACAAAGCGAAAGACCAGTGTTAAATCTTTGTTAATTTATAATTTCTATATTCAAAATTTAATATTATCCATAACTCCAAAGAAACATTCTTCCTACAGAACCGCCATGGCTTCCATGTGATTTCCATTTTTTTTCCATTATGAAAATAAATATACTTATGTATCTGTAGTTATATTTTAATGTCCCATTTCAGAACTTCTGATTTGCTAACTTTTTCCCTTTTATTTAAATCCTCCACCACTAATTGCTAAACTTGAAGAAAGGGAAAATGCAGGTAGAATAGAAAGAAAGAAACAAAAACATAAAATTGAGAATTCTGTCCACATACTGGAGAAAGGTTTTGAGAAATTGGGCTGAGGACGTTTTTCTTCTTTCACATTTAAAGTTCTTTATATTATCGCTGTTGACTGACTATTGTGATATTATTATTCCGTAAATAGATATAGCAGGATGTGTGAAATATGATAGCCATAACCCTCAATGAATCAGAAAATGGATCAAGACCATTAAGATATTTTTTATATGAGCAAAGGAAGTTACAGTATTGGCAAAAACTATATACAGAATAATAGATACCCAGAGTGATTACAAGGCAGGAATGTCATCAAGTGGTTCAGGTGACAGTATAACCTATAAGAATGAGTAGTTTATAATAGCCATCTAAACTCAGAGATGAAATTACAGCCTTGAAGTCACCCTCATATATCTTTTTTCTCTTTTTAATATATAAATTAAAGCTTGCAGTTATTTTACTCAGCTGTGTTTTTTGTAATGGCAGCAAATGACAGATGGCAAAACCCGATGACTTTCATATCATTGATTTATAATAATTTCTGCATTGAAGAGGTAACAATTGAGAGACAATCACAGCAAAGTTATTAAATATGGCTTCCACCAGATTTCTCGGTAATAACAGTCAGTATAGTAAATTTTATATCACACACATGAAAGGTTATGGTGCATTGTATGAGGAATAAAAATGCTTCTACCCAAATTACGTCAAAGCCTTCACACTATGTTCTATCAGGTCCTCAACCTATTAGTGTGAGAGTGCATTTTAGCCAATGGTGCCAACTGGAACAAACATAAGTGTTAACATAAATGGAAGCAAATGAATAAACTCATAACCCTTACATAGTTCAACATTTTTATCTGCCAGTGTTTTTGCTCTGCATTATGATTAGAGGACTTAGCTGTTGTTCTCTAGTTTAAATTTCTCAAACACCAGTAATTAGGATCAACAATCTATTTCCTGATCATGTGGCCTCAAAAAAATGCCAGTCCTTACAATACCAAAGCAACATACATGCATGCAAACTCCAAATCAGTACATGAAAAATGTAAATTTATTTTAATACATTTTCACAACATCTTTTGTAGATTATAAGCAGTTCACACAACCAAGAAATAGTGGAGAATAACAAAAAAGACCATTCATTAAAATTGATCCTATAGTCAACCTGCCTGTGTTGCTTAACAGTTAACAGACTGAACATTATTCAACAGTGTATCTTCATAAGCATGACTTTCATTATGAACTTATATATAAAAGAGTGAACATTTTTAAAGGGAAACATAAAGCATAAAACATTGTAAAGTTCCCCACTGCAGCAAAAGTTAGGATAGTTATGTGTGTGACTGCTCCATTATAACACAAATTCCTATCAATAGCCAGTTTTATCAGACCATATTGAAAAGTATTTATCAACACAGTGACCTGGATGTATTAGTCTAGTTTGTTTTTCTCTTCCACACATTAAAGTACATTAAAACAGCAAGCATTTGGATAATCTTGTCACCTTCACAAGCCAATATCACAGTTTAAAATTTATTATTTCCAGGACAACAGAAATTATATATTGTCCTATATTGCTTTCTTGTTACTTGATGACTTGTCAAACATCACACCTATATTTCATTCTATTCATCTATAGCAGATGTAACATGAGAAATTCTAAATTCCAAACACACGGTCAGACAACCATAAGTCTGAGAAAAGATCAAAATGCCTGGTTTAAAATTGATTTTTTTTCTTATTGTTAAGATGAAAATGTTCATACATACAGATATAAGCCATCAACTTATAATTTTAGTACAGTCTTAAAACTATCACTCCATCTTACATTGCAAAGAAAGTTAATATGACTTCAGAACTCTGGATATGATACAATTATTGACTAACTTTCAATATCATCCTGCAACATAAACAAAAAAACAACATACAACAAGCAAACAACAACCTGCTATTAAAAAGCCATGAAACTGAACAGGGGCAGATCCCCCTTCAGGTAACTTATACTTCATATTCTTCTTGTATTCTATGAATCCACAATCTAAATAATTAAAGAAGACACTGGACCCATCAATTTAATTTTGAAAGAAACGTTACATTAGCAAGCAATCCTCTCTTATCACATTGAGCAGATAATGATGATATAAATATCTCAGCAAGTGTAAATGTACTAAGAGACTGAATAACTAGTAGGGAGATAGTAGAGTAAGTGAACTAATGCATAGCCACTGCAACACTTCAACAGGGCATGATAGGAGCACCTTTCAACTACCTCCAGCTGCTGCAGGTGACTTTACCTTCTAGTCTTTTTTAGGTTCAATTTCCCATGTGAAATGATCAGAAATAAAAACATTTATCTTGATAAATGGTCAATTAACTGTTGATACGCAAATCTCACCCACCACACACCTTACTAATATATATATATATATACATATACACACACACACATATATGGTCCTTGCTCTGACTGTTTATGCTGTGTGGCCTTTAGTTCGCCATTGCTCAATTTCTCCCTCTCACTCTCTCTTTCTCTGGGCAGGGTTGTGCTAACTGTTACTCAGTCTCAGTGTGTTTTGCTCTGGTTGTAGTTAGAGGGTCGCGATTCAGACTCCGTCTCAGGCTCTGTCTCTTGAGTCTGGCAGCCGTAGCTCAGCCTTCGGACATTGTAATGAGATCGAGTCTGGCTCTGGGTAGCTGGGCGCTGTCCGCTGCTGCTGTGGTGCTGAAACCCCCTGTTATCCGAGGCCTGCCTCTCACCCGCCGCGACGGCCAGTTTTGGCAACTTTCGCCGGATACCCATCCCCAACACTGATGGCTCCGGGGGGCAGCTCGGCACTGGGTGGAGAGCCAGGGGCTTTCGGGGGTGGAGGGGGGGAATGGAGAGGGAGAGAGAGAGATGCATGGGGAGGGTTCTGACAATATTACAACCACTTCATTTCCAAAGACATTTCCACACAAATGCACAAAATAGACAATCCAAAGACCTAAACTCTGCCCGGCTCCACTTAGATTTAATCGTTTTAAAAACATTGCCACAACTCAGAACTCAAGCCTTTTGGCTAAAATTTCAGGCGGAAGATGGCGGAAGGAAAACCCAACCCACGGCTTGTAGGCCAAATGTTACAAATATTAAAAAAAAAATTTGCATGTGAGTGTGTGTGTGTGTGGAGGGAGTGGGGAATCATTTTTTATTTTCCATTCCCCTAATTTGCACTGGGGTTATTTGTTGGGTTTTGTTTTGGGGTTGCAGTTTGGGGGGGGGGGGTCTTTTCAACACAATTCTGAACCTCTCGTTTATAATTTGATTTTTCTTTCCCTCTCTCTCCCCATCTTCTTACCTGAGCATGGACTGTTCCTTCTCTTCCTCCTGGCGTTGCCTGTCCATGACGGCCAGGATGATCTTCCTCTCCTCCTCGGTGAGGTGGCTGAGGTCCGGCATGTCGGACATGTCGGCGGCGGGCGCGGGAGAAGCGGCGGCGGCGGCGGCGGCGGCTGGAGGAGGAGGAGGAGGAGCTGCCGAAGCGAGGAGAGATGGATGAGGGTGAGGAGAGACAGGGCCGGGCTGACGCGGGCCGCGAGGCCCGAGCGGAGTCGACATCTTTCAGTGGCGGCGGAGGAAACTAAATAATAAACAATTAAAAGAGCGGGAAGTGGGGGAGGGAAGCGGGCCCGATGCAGATGGTGCGCTGGCCTGCTGACACTCCCGGGCGGCAGCTACCACAAGCCACTCCAGTCACATCCACATTAATCCTGGCTGCAATTGGCTTCATAATTCTCTCTCTCCATTGATGCATATGCACTTTAAAGGAAGTTGTGTTGTGGTGGGGGGGGGGGGGTGGTGGTCAGCAAAAAAAAATCTATTAGAAACGGCGATGCATTTTCTCTCGTGTGTATCTCTCTCTGTCGCCGTCTGCTAACCCATCGCTAACATCATTAGCGAGCACTTCATGCCTGCACCCAGCCCATCGCCTCCCTTTCGACTTGAGCAAAGGGCGAAATATAAAATTAAAGCCACACACGACCAAAAAAAAATCCCTCAAAAGTTCACTTCCCCCCTCCCCCTCAAAATAAAATCCTATAAGGAAAGACGAGGCGGAGTCTAATTCTGGCACGTAGCAGACACACACACGCACAGCTAAAAGGATATATTGACTGAGAGAGTGAGGAGAGAGCGCCTTTCATTGACACAGAACCCCTCGCAAACTCCGGACCGGATTATCGATCGGGATCTGGAGCACTGTCAAATTGGCTATCCCAGCCTCCTACACCCCCCGCCTCCCCCGCATCAAATCTCTCTTCTCCTGCCTGGTCCAAGCAGAGGCAGAAATCCAATTCCCTTTGGAATTATTGTGCTGAGATTTAATTAAGATTGATTCTATTTGCCATTATTAAAAAAATCGGTTTGTATGCCTGCAATTTCTTCTTTTTTTTCCTGGAAACACTATCCGTGTTCTTAAACATTAATCATCGTTTCATCATCAAGATCTTTGCCCGCTTCGAGGGGAGACTTAAATTTAGCAATCGTTACGGATTAAGGTCATTTTTGGTCGCTGAAATACAAGTGACTCCTTCTCATGTTCCGCCGGAACGAAACGCCGAGTAAGTTATATACTTTTAACCACCAACAGAAATAAGCCTACATGTCAGGGGTCCAAGTCACGTACACTTTTTGACAAGGAATCGGATTTATTTAAACGGTGGGAATTTCAGGAACAATTTCAATTTGTCATCTAATGATAAAGTCCAATGATATCGGTTTAAAGAAACGCTCTTCGTTATTAAACTATAAGAAAATAAACTGTTGACATTGTTTATATATATATATATTTTAAATAGGATATTAAAGTCACACACCCCGGATTCCCTTGTGGCCGAGGCATGCTGAAATTGCGCTACTTTGCCAGTACAGGACCCTGGATAGCAACCACTGCGCTGTCCTCCAGAACAACGTGGTTTTATTTCAAGTAACTTAAGCTTAATACCCTGTTTCACTGCCTGAATCTTCAGCTTTTCGGAGAACATTTATTTGACTGAGTGCCTACTTGGATTAACGGCAATGGAATAAAACATTAACAGGACAGTAACAATCATCAACTTGGTATACTTTTATTCACGGCTAATGTAAAAGAGCTGACAGCACCGACGAGGAAGGATGAGCATTAAGTGCTCAAACGTTGTCAGGCCAGTGTGGAATTATTTCCTCTCGACTTCAGAGACGATCTGGAGTAAATTCAGATGAAAGGTCACTGACCTGAAACGTTAACTCTGTTTCTGTTTGACAGATGCTGACAACGTTGTTGAGCTTTCCAGCATTTTCTGGTTTTGTTTTATTTTGGATTTCCAACGTCCACAGTATCTGCATTTGTTTTGCTGTAGTTGTGCTGGAATACATTTTTTAGATTTGCAAAAGTGGCTTTAACTTCCACGTTAGGAAGGCAGCGTATGGAAGTTTGCGAAACAAACATTTTATTGACATCCTATTGATTAATGATGGGCTAGTAATATATTAAACTAACAGATCTATCAGAAAGACTCAAGTTGGTTGGACAGTACAATCACTTGTTTTCATATGGATATGTTGAAAACTTATGCTCCAGAACTCCCTCGTCAAGCTACTCCAGTAGAATTGGAACACCAGAATGCGAAATCTATGTCCTCTTCATGAATGACAAAACAAATTAAATCTATTCAATTACTGCCTCATCAGCTGACCTTCCACATCAGCAAAGTGGTGGAGGGGGTGGTTTGAGTGCTATCAAATGGCACTTACTCAGAAAAACCTGCTCACGGATATCTAGTTTGTGTTCCACCAGGAACGCCACTGCAGATTTCATTACAGTCTTCTTTCAAACATGAGCAAAAGAACTGAATGACAGAAGCAAGGTGCGATTGACTGCCCTTCACATCAAGGCAGCGTTTGGCCGAGGGCGGCATCAAAAAGCCCTAATTAAACTTGAAGTCAATGAAATCAGGAGGAAACCTGTCCACTGACTGGAATCATATCTAGCACAAATCAAGATGATTGTGCTTGTTGGAAGACACAGAACTTCGCTTCAGGACTGTCTTAGGCCCATCTACCTTTAGTTGCTTCATGAGTAACATACCATTGTAAGGAACTTCAGGCCAGAGTGTTCAGTTCCATTGCCCACTCCTCAGATAAGTAAGTAGTCTGTGCCTTCATGTAGCAAGATCTGTACAACATTTAGGCTGATAAGTGACAAATAACAAATGTCAGACCACGATCATCTCCATCAAGAGAGAAAATCCAACCACCTCCTTGACATTCAGAACAGTACTATTTTTAAATCTCCCACCATCAACGTCCTGGGTTATTGAGGGAATCGGGGTAAGTTTTGATCAGAAACTCAACTGGATATAAATAGGGTGGCTAAAAACAAAGGCCAGAAGCAGAGTGTCTTGCACAGGGTAACTCACCTCCTGATTCTCCAAAATCTTCTCACCATCTACAAGGCAGGAATATGAGGAAATGTGACAAAAACAGCAAATGCTGGAAATAGGGAAAAGGAAACAAGAAATAATATGGGCCTGCGGCATTAGAAAAGAGAAAAGATAGATTAACTTTCTGGCGCTCTGATTAAGGATTACCCCTAAAAAGTTCTATCTTCTCTGTGCCGTCAGTTACTGTGTATTTCCAGTAATATTTTATTTAAACATATAGCACAAGTGATTAAAGTGTCAGAAAAAATGCCTACAATCTGCGTACTCCTATGGTTTCACGGCAATGCCTACCAGGATCCTGTCCCCAACAATACATAAACATCTAAATGATCCTTTAAGAAGACCCTATTTCCCTTCAATCCATTAGAAAATGCCAATTAAGTATCTTTTATTAATTGTACGAAGTCTAACAGATGGCACGGACAAATCATGATAACTGAGTGTATCCAGGAGTAAAAATAAATGGGTTTCTGAGGTAAACAGAATGTGTATTCCAGCCCATAAAACACTAAATTGATCTGTACATGCATTTCCTGTGTACAGTCTAGAATACCTTGGAAACGCATCGTTATCAGAGCTGTCGGAACACTTCGCCATAGTGAACGTGCATCGCTGAGACAAAACAACCCATTTCAGCAGCTTTACAACACCACACATTGGAAACCGGAAGAATGGTTTGACAGGTAGAATTAGCCGGGTGAAAATCCTTCATGTCAGACAAGTAATATTCACAAAGGTTTAAAAGTCAGGAGCGTTCGCGCGAGAGGAAAGAACAGGAATGAAAAACACAAGTTTCTGTAATTTCAGAAATCTAAAGTTAACTAGTCGGCCGCTGTGCGATCAGAAGCTATATGCGCATCATTAGTTAGGCTTTAGCAGTAAAATTCATAACTATCATTGCATGTTATACAATATTACTATTCTCAGAATTAATTAATTAAAGCAATTCAATATGTAAATTTAGAATTTACTTCGAATGAGACGCAATCCCACACACTTGTTAGGATCGTTGCATATGCGCGAACTATCCTGCTTCCCTCTCTACATTCTGCTGACAAGTGGCTCATGCTAAGCTGAAATACCAGACATTGGCACCTTTACTGATTTGCTGAGAAATCAGTCTCCGCGTGTCTGGAACCTGGGCGGGCCATCTGGACCATACAGAAAGGGTCTGGTCGAGGGGGGGGCGGGGGGGGGATGTCACAGCTAAACCTGACTGTGGCATCATCTGACATTCACACGTGGACACTTTCCAGCAAAGCTACATCTTTGTATGACTTCCACCTCCCCAAACATAGTCTCGAAGATATTGACACCAACGATGATACCTTTGCTGGCACCTAGCTGAGATCGGCTATCTCAGCACAGACTCGATCTGAAGCTTTGAACCATCTGATTTGTATGGCTCGCTGCACTGCCACACAATGGGGCTCAATTTTGCTCTCAAAATAACAGCGAGGCTAATAGTGCTAGTGGATATTAATGCACACATGGTCTAGTGACTTTATTCGAGGAGCCGTTGTGCAGTTAAAGGCGAATTATACTAAAGTTGCTGTCCGAGTTCGTGGCACTCCGTCATTACTGTCACGAAAACGACATTTCACAGTTATTAGTTCACACACTCAGCAATTTGCCAAGCAAAAACACTTAAATGGACAAGAACAAGTCTGACTAATGGCAGATACTATTTGATGCCATGCAGAAGCAAAATCGAAATGTTATTACTCTCTGAACCCACTAAAGAATATCCACATATTGTCTTAATGACCACATTTCAAATGATGCTTTTTTCTGACTTAAATTCAACTCAATGATTCCTCGCTACTCTTTAATTGTAGATTTTAACAATATTAACAAAATAGGAAGCAGACTCCCTGATGAAGTAAATCTCACATTCCGTTTATCTCGCTCTGGGCAATTAATTGTCCTTTGGAAATTAAGTCAGAGATCACATAAATAGAAATATTTACTTACAGCTTGTTTCAAATACTTGTCATAGAACATAGAACATAGAACATTACAGTGCAGAACAGGCCCTTCAGCCCACGATGTTGCGCCGACCAGTCATGACAAAGTACAATGTACCTCTTCCATTTGCATTCAACTATTTTTTAACTAAGTAAACTATTGCTGGTAGAATCCGAACATTAATAATTCTAGCACCAATAATATCAATTTAGCCATTTTAATTTTCTGATGCATGTTCTTCCATTGGTTACAATTAAAGTTAGTGGAGGGAATTACTCAATATTTTCTCAGATTTATGTACAATAGAACAAGATCATAGATCGCTAATTAAGCTTAATGCACAGGTAACTTTCACTTGGCACAATAATTGCAACCCCACTCTAAATGCCTTTATCAGCATAAGTTAACATTTCTTACATTTTAACCCCTAAGTAAATCAATGTAATTTTACATGCCTTCAGCTTCTGTCTACTCCCTGATCTCTGAGGAGTGATATCCATAAACTGATTTAATCATGCAGGAACTTATTGTAAAAGGAGAAAATACTGAGATGGGTGACTTCCTCTCACCGTGAATTTTGTACAATTTCCTGGGAAAGGCAAGTTAGCTCAATAGTGGCAAGGAACTATTTTGCTCAAGGACTTGGACGGTATGCGAACCAGCATTCCATTAATTGTGTAAGCACTGTTCAAATGGTAATTCTGAGTACTAAGAGAAGTGCAGAAGAATTAAGTCAACTTTTGAGATTGCTTTGTCGGTGTCTCTATTTTTAAGAATCCATACTTTTTTATTTCTTTTGAAATGATTTAGAATGGAATTAGATTTTTAGTGGATAAAGTAGAATCATAACTAATGTAACGCGTCCTTTGTTTGAATAGAGGGGAGTATGGTAGGATGAGAGAAGAATTGGCGAATGTGGACTGGGGGAGTGCGTTGGAAGGTAGGTCTGCTGAGGAGCAGTGGAGGATCTTTAAGGAGATCTTTCTTGGTGCTCAGCAGAAATTTATTCCGATGGTTAAAAAGGACAGTAGGAAGAGAGGTAATAAGCCGTGGATAACGAAGGAGGTGAAGGAAAGTGTTAAATTAAAAGCGGAGGAATTTAGAGTAGCTAAGAGCAGTGGGCGAGAAGAGGATTGGGAAAGGTTTAAATGTCAACAAAGATTGACAAAGAAGTTGATAAAGGAGGGTAGGAGAAGCTATGAGGCTGGGCTAGCACTTAATATAAAAAAGGATAGCAAGAGTTTTTATAAATATATAAAAAGGAAGAGGCTGGCTAGGGTGAACGTTGGTCCTTTAGAGAATGAGAAAGGGGAGCTAGTGGTAGGGGATGGGGATATGGCTAAGGTCTTGAATAACTTTTTTGTTTCTGTCTTCACGGAAGAGGACGTGAATAATTTGCCGGGTGTTAGCGATGGAAAGGTGGTAGGAATGGAGGGTCTTAATGACATTACTGTTACTAGAGAGGTGGTGCTCGACAGACTGGAGGGGGGCTGATTGTGGACAAGTCCCCAGGACCGGATGGAATGCATCCGAGGGTTCTGAAAGAAATGGCGGAGGTTATAGTGGATGCCTTGGTGGTTATTTTCCAGACGTCGCTGGATTCTGGGGAAGTGCCGGAAGATTGGAAAACGGCTAATGTTACGCCGTTGTTTAAGAAGGGTGCCAGGCAAAAGGCGGGGAATTATAGGCCGGTTAGTTTAACGTCTGTGGTAGGTAAAATGTTAGAATCCGTCATTAAGCAGGAAATTGCGAGGCATCTTGAAGGGAATTGCTTGATAGGGCGGACGCAACACGGTTTCATTAAAGGGAAGTCGTGTCTGACAAATTTACTGGAGTTCTATGAGGATGTGTCTAGGGCAGTGGATAGAGGAGAGCCGGTGGATGTGGTCTTTCTGGATTTTCAGAAGGCGTTTGACAAGGTACCTCACAAGAGGTTATTGCAGAAGGTCAGGGGACATGGAGTTCGGGGTAGGGTGTTAGCGTGGATAGAGGATTGGTTGTCAAATAGGAGGCAGAGAGTGGGGGTCAATGGGTGCTATTCGGATTGGCGGTTGGTGACTAGTGGGGTGCCCCAGGGGTCGGTGCTGGGGCCTCAGCTATTTACCATTTATATAGATGATCTGGAGGAGGGAACCGAGTGCAGGGTGTCGAAATTTGCTGACGACACCAAGATTGGGGGAAAGGCAAATTGTGCGGAGGGTGTGGAGAGTCTGCAGAAGGATCTAGATAGGCTGGGCGAATGGGCCAGGAAATGGCAAATGGAATTTAATGTTGGCAAGTGTGAGGTGGTCCACTTTGGTAGGAAGAATGGTGGGAAGGACTATTACTTACGGGGCGAAAAACTGCAGCAGGCGACGGTGCAGAGGGACCTCGGGGTCCTTGTGCATGAGTCGCAAAAACCCAGCCTGCAGGTGCAGCAGGTGGTCAGGAAGGCGAATGGGATGCTGGCCTTCATAGCGAGGGGGATTGAATATAAAAGTAGGGAGGTCTTGCTGCAGCTGTATAGGGCATTGGTGAGGCCGCAGCTGGAGTACTGTGTGCAGTTTTGGGCGCCGCACCTGCGCAAGGATATTTTGGCCTTGGAGGGAGTGCAGAGGAGGTTTACTAGGCTGATACCGGAGTTGAGGGGGTTGAGCTATGAGGAGAGGCTGAATAAACTAGGCTTGTACTCGCTAGAGTTTAGAAGAATGAGGGGAGATCTCATTGAGACGTATAAGATGATGAATGGGATGGATAGGATAGAGGTGGAGAGACTCTTCCCGCTCAAAAAAGACAGTAGGACTAGGGGGCACAGCCTCAAGATAAAGGGGAGGCGGTTTAGAACGGAGTTGAGGAGGAACTTCTTCACTCAAAGGGTGGTGAATCTCTGGAATTCTCTGCCCGTTGAAGTGGTGGAGGCTGCCTCGCTAAATAATTTTAAGAAGCGGGTTGATGGGTTTTTGATAAGAGAGGGGATTAAGGGTTATGGGGAGAGGCAGGAAAGTGGAACTGAGCCACAACAGATCAGCCATGATCTTATTGAATGGCGGGGCAGGCTCGAAGGGCTAGATGGCCTACTCCTGCTCCTATTTCTTATGTTCTTATGTTCTTATGGAATAGACAGGAAGATTTAGCCTTAGGAGTTAGTTCTACTCTCTGAAAATTAATTAAATTTGTCATGTCCATTTCAGTGTGAAGTTTGTAACTTATTTTTGCCATATATAGATATAATAAGATCCTCAACAAGGCTAAACAAATTATTTTTGTATAACTTCTCCTTTAATTCATCCCATTTTCTCCAAATCAAACAGTAGCAGTGGGTACCCGCTTGTATCCGAGCTACGCTTGTCTTTTTATGGGGTATGTGGAACATTCCTTGTTCCAGGTCCCCTCCCACAACTCCTTTACTGGTACACCGATGACTATGTTGGTGCTGCTTCATGCTTTCATCCAGACCTCAAAAAATTCATCAATATCGCTCCTAGGAGAAAGCTAGCACGAGGGGGCATGGCTTTAAATTAAGGGGGGGTAGTTATAGGACGGATGTCAGGGGTAGGTTCTTTACCCAGAGGGTGGTGAGGGATTGGAATGCCCTGCCTGCTGCGGTTGTAAATGCGCCTAGTTTGGGGGCATTTAAGAGGTCCGTGGATAGGTTTATGGACGAAAAGGGATTGGTTTAGGTTAGAGGGTCATTGTTTTTTTAACTGGTCGGTGCAACATCGTGGGCCGAAGGGCCTGTTCTGCGCTGTAATGTTCTATGTTCTATGTAGTTCCCATCTCTCCATCACTTTCACCTGGTCCATCTCAGACACTTCTCTCCCCTTTCTTGACCTTTCTGTTTCTATTTCCAGAAATAGACTATCTACCAATATCCGTTTCAAGCCCATTGACTCCCACAGTTATCTAGATTTCAGCTCTTCACACCCTACATCCTGTAATGACTCCATCCACTCTTTCGCCTTGATGGCGTTTGTTCTGATGATGCCACTTTCCAAAGCGGTGTTTCTAATATGTGCTCGTTTTTCCTCAACCATGGGTTCCTATCTACGGTTGTCACAGGGCCCTCAACAGCGTGCAGTCCATCTCCCGCGCCATGAACGTCATCCCCTCCCCTCTCTCCCAGAACAAGGATAGAGTCTCTCTTGTTCTCACATTTCACTCCTCCAGCCTCCGCATGCGAAGCATAATCCTCTGCCATTTCCACCAAATCCTGTGTGATGCCACCACCAAACACATCTTGCCTTCACTTCCTCTGTCAGCTTTCTGCAGAGACCGTTCTCTCCGGGATAACCTAGTTCACTTCTTCACCAGACCCAACACCTCTACTGCCACTCATGTCACCTTCCCATGCAATCTCAAAAGGTGTAACACAGTCCCTTTACCTCTTCTACGCTTACCATCCAAGATCCAAAACATTCATTCCAGGATAAGCAGAGTTTCACTTGCACCTTTTTCAATTTGGTGTATTGCATTCACTACTCCCAATGTGGTCTCCTCTATATTGGAGAGATCAAGCATAAGAACATAAGAACATAAGAAATAGGAGCAGGAGTAGGCCATCTAGCCCTTCGAGCCTGCCCCGCCATTCAATAAGATCATGGCTGATCTGTCGTGGCTCAGTTCCACTTTCCCGCTTTCTCCCCATAACCCTTAATCCCCTCTCTTATCAAAAACCCATCAACCCGCGTCTTAAAAATATTTAGCGAGGCAGCCTCCACCACTTCAACGGGCAGAGAATTCCAGAGATTCACCACCCTTTGAGTGAAGAAGTTCCTCCTCAACTCCGTTCTAAACCGCCCCCCTTTTATCTTGAGGCTGTGCCCCCTAGTCCTACTGTCTTTTTTGAGCGGGAAGAGTCTCTCCACCTCTATCCTATCCATCCCATTCATCATCTTATACGTCTCAATGAGATCTCCCCTCATTCTTCTAAACTCTAACGAGTACAAGCCCAGTTTATTCAGCCTCTCCTCATAGCTCAACCCCCTCAACTCCAATATCAGACTAGTAAACCTCCTCTGCACTCCCTCCAAGGCCAAAATATCTTTGCGCAGGTGCGGCGCCCAAAACTGCACACAGTACTCCAGCTGCGGCTTCACCAATGCCCTATACAGCTGCAGCAAGACCTCCCTACTTTTATATTCAATCCCCCTCGCTATGAAGGCCAGCATCCCATTCGCCTTCCTGACCACCTGCTGCACCTGCAAGCTGGGTTTTTGCGACTCATGCACAAGGACCCCGAGGTCCCTCTGCACCGTCGCCTGCTGCAGTTTTTCGCCCCGTAAGTAATAGTCCTTCCCACCATTCTTCCTACCAAAGTGGACCACTTCACACTTGCCAACATTAAATTCCATTTGCCATTTCCTGGCCCATTCGCCCAGCCTATCTAGATCCTTCTGCAGACTCTCCACACCCTCCGCACAATTTGCCGTTCCCCCAATCTTGGTGTCATCAGCAAATTTCGACACCCTACACTCGGTTCCCTCCTCCAGATCATCTATATAAATGGTAAAAAGCTGAGGCCCCAGCACCGACCCCTGGGGCACTCCACTAGTCACCATCCGCCAATCCGAATAGCACCCGTTGACCCCCACTCTCTGCCTCCTATTTGACAACCAATCCTCTATCCATGCTAACACCCTACCCCCAACTCCATGTCCCTCGACCTTCTGCAATAACCTCTTGTGAGGTACTTTGTCAAACGCCTTCTGAAAATCTAGAAAGACCACATCCACCGGCTCTCCTCTATCCACCGCCCTAGACACATCCTCATAGAACTCCAGTAAATTTGTCAGACACAACTTCCCTTTAATGAAACCGTGCTGCGTCTGCTCTATCAAGCAATTCCCTTCAAGATGCCTCGCAATTTCCTCCTTAATGACAGATTCTAACATTTTACCTACCACAGACGTTAAACTAACCAGCTTATAATTCCCCGCCTTTTGCCTGGCACCCTTCTTAAACAACGGCGTAACATTAGCCGTTTTCCAATCATCCGGCACTTGCCCGGAATCCAGCGACGTCTGGAAAATAACCACCAAGGCATCCACTATCACCTGGGTGATCGCTTTGCTGGGCACCTTCAGTCTGTGTGCAGTCAGGATCCTGATCTTCCAGTTGCTTTCCATTTTAACACATGATCCTGCTCCCATGCCCACATATCTGTCCTTGACCTGCTGCAATGTTCCAATGAACTTCAATGCAAACTGGAGGGACAGCATCTCATCTTCAGGCTAGGCACTTTACAGCCTTCCGGTCTCAACATCGAATTCAACAACTTCAGGTGATTTGCTCTATTCCAAGTCGACCCTTTTGTTTTTGTTCTATTTTATTTAATTTTTTACTGTTCTCTACTTTTTATTTCTTTATTATCTTTCTTAATTTTTCTTCAGCCCTCTACTCTTTCCCTCTTCTTTATTCCCCTTCCCTTATCCTTTGTCCCTCTTTGCTTCCCCTTTTCTAAGTTTTACCTCTGTCCCATCCATTCCAACCCCCCCACCTCCCCGCCATGCTACTTCTTTATCTGTCACAGCCTACCCTCTCATTTTATCTTCTCTGCCATTTGGCCATTATTCTCTCTGTGGACAGCCATTATTAGTCTTTTCCCCTGCTTTCTGTGACTATGACTCATCTTTCATTCCCTCACCCTGCAGTATAAATATCTCCCACTTTCTATGCCTTTTAGCTTAGGCAAAGGGTCACCTGGACTCGAAACATCAGCTCTTTTCTCTTTTTATAGATGCTGCTAGACCTTCTGAGATTTTCCAGCATTTTCTCTTTTGGTTATATTTGTATATCAACATTAAGCTAGAAAGTAGGCTTACAGATTAATATTTTCTGAACATTGCTGAATTTTGGTCAAGCTTCTATGAACAATTCTTTCAAGCTTATTTTGTGAAGTTATTGATCTAAACTAAAACTTCTGACTTAATAATACATTGAATGAATACCAAACAATATATGGACAGTGAAGGAGTTTGTAATTTCCAAATGTGGCTCTCAATGAAATGAAAAGGTAAATGACTGCAGTTAAACCAGAGAATTCACAACTTTGGTGCCATATTTGATCCTATGAAGAGCTTTTGACCACAAAATTAAGACAATTCCCAAAATGCCAAGTCTCATTCATTCATTAACCAAAGGCTCACTGACTTACATTCATTTCTGGTTTGGCAATGCACAATTTTAAAACCGTAATCCTGGTTTTCAAATCCCTCCATTCACGGACTTGCTTCTCCCTGTCACCTTTTCCAGCCTTTAGATACCTTTAAGATCTTTAGGCTCCTCCAGTTCTGGCTTGCTGTACATTCTCAATTCTAATTCTCCTAGTATAGGTGGCTGTTCCTTCAGCTGATAAAAACCATAAACTCTGGAATTCCCTCCCTAAAGCTCTCTGTCTTTCCATCCCTCTCTCATCAAACCTACTTTTTTGATCATGCCATTAGTCATCTCTTCTAATATATAATCCTTATGTGGCTTGGTATCAAATTTTATTTCATAATACTCCTGTGAAGCACCGTGGGATGTTTTAATATGTTAAAACTGTTTAAATAAAAGTTGTTGTTAAGCCTAACAAGGGTTGATGTCAGTACTGTAGATTATACTCTGTAAATCTTTTTGTAATATTTTGCCTTTGGTTTAGGTTTTATGTAAATTGAAGTTCATTAATACCAGCTCAAATATTGGTATAATAATAGTAGCAATGCATCCAATACATGTGAAATGGTGAAGTAAATTTAAGAAATGCTAAATGCCTGACTTCCCTTAGGAGAAAAGTCAAAGTACATTATTACCATCTCAAGCAAGTGTCAACATTTAAGTGCAACAATCCATTTGGCAGGTAGCTTTCAAGTTTGGCTTCTTCATGTAAAATGAAATGTGCAATTCTGCAAATTTATTTCTAGGTGGATGGCAAGTGACAATGATGAGGTACTTAAGTCAGAGGGAAGCTGGGATTATTGTGTTTTTGGAAAAGAGGTGATAAGGGAAGAGCTAATAGAGGTGTTAAGAAAATAAGATGTGCTGTAAGTACTTAGGGAGAACCTCCTTTCCACCAGCAGGAGAATCAATGATCAGGGGACATGGATTTAAATTAACCAGTTTTTAAAAAGTACAGGAAAGAAATTAAGAGCTTTTTTCTACTCTATTTATTTTCAATGATCTGAAATTCATTAGTTCAGGGGGTGGTGGAGGCATGCATTAAAGTAACTTGCAAAAGGATTTGGATAAATACTTGACAAAGTTGAAATTTGCAGCACTATAGGGAAACGGTTAATTGTAAAGCTCCTTCGAAGAGCTGACACAGACAGAATGAATTAACAATCTTCTACGCTGTATGAATCAATAGTTTTATGACAAGAGTACAGATACAATGTTAGATTTCCTTGGGACCCTTTTTATAGAAATAAAGTATTTATTGGTGGTATCTATGTGTGAACCATGAATAGGTACTACTGAGTGATAAGAATATGATCATTTATGATTAATAGCAAATTAAACCATTTTGTGTCAGTGACATGTAATTATGTAAATTTAACACCTTTGACAATAACTTGTGAACAACTATTTAAGTGTGGTTTAGAAGAAAAACTGCATTTAACATTGCATGGAAGGTACAAGTGAGAGAAATTTTTGCACATTAGTAAAACTATTTATTAAATGATTATGTTTTATTTTATAAACCTATACCATCTCAATCATGTAAGTATCCAATATTTAATGACTAGGAATGCAAAAATTTTGGCTGAATAATCTGAAAAGAAAGGTATACTTAAAATGAACAATAATTAATGACTGAAAAGCACAGCCAAAAATAAAAGTCTGTCAGCATAGTAAAACACTGAATATTGCAGAACAGAAAATGTCTCCAATTTTTAGCTTAATAATGGCAGAGATCACAGTCATTGGGGTCTTAGATTCTGGTTAGTTACTTCTGTTACATTATAATTTATGTCATGTTGTATCACTATATAAAATATCAATTGCATATAATGTAGCCCAACATGATATTAATCCCACTTTATGCAGCATATTGTAATGCATACGTATTCCATTCCTATTTTTCTGCATTCAGAGGCACATGTTGCAAAATCATCCACTCATAACCACACAGGTAATCAATTTATATTGCAATCCTTGGCAGTAGCAGTGCACAAAGACCTCATCATTCTATCTGAATAAGTGGAGATTGCTTGAAGGAAGAGAATACTGTGTCTTGGAGAATAAAATATCCAAATTCTGACAGTTGGAAGGATATTAATTTAAGTAAATTCAAAAGAATAAACAAACTTTCTTGTATATATTAAGTATTTTTTATGAAAACAAAAGAAAGGGGAAAGAACAGTACAGCATAGGAACAGGTCCTTCAGCCCATGAAATCTGTGCTGACATAAATGCCTCTCTAAGCTAATATTTTCTTGCCTCTATGTGGTCCATGTCCATTTATTCCCTGCCTATTTGTGTATCTATCCAGATGCCTCTTGAATGTTATTATAGAATCTGCTTCCACCACCTCCTCTGGCAATGTGTTCCAGGCATTCAAACCCTCTATGTGAAAAACTTGCTCCTTACATCTCTTTTAAACCTTCCCCCCGCCTTATTTTCAACCAGTACCCCTGAGTAATTGAGCCTTTGACCCAAGGAAAAAGGTTATCCGCTCTTCTCAAGCCTATCATAATTTTGTAAACCACTATCAGGTCACCCTTAACCTCCAACATTCCAAAGAAAACAACCCAAGTTTGTTTAATCTTTCTTCATAGTCTATATCCTTCAAACCAGTCAATATCACGGTAAGTGTTTTCTGCACCCTTTCCAATGCATCAACATCCTTCAGGTAGTGTGGCAAACAGAATTGCACACAATACTCCAAACGTGACCTAACCAAAGTCAAACAGCTGCAACAAGATTTTCCAATTTGTATACTCAACACTCAAACCAATGAAGGCCAGCATACCATATGCTTTCTTGACCATCTTGTCCAACTGAATTACCACCTTCAGGAAAATGTGGATCTGCACACCTAGATCCCCCTGTATGCTAATATTTCTAAGGGCTCTACCATTTACTGTATATTTTCCTTCTGCAGTAGACCTTCCAAATCGCAGCACCTCACATTTGTCCAGGTTAAATTCCATCTGCCATCTTTCAGCCCAGGTCTCCAACCAATTTATATCCTGCTGTATCCTCTGACAATCCGCTCTCTGCTGCTCCCCCAATTTTTGTATCATCTGCAAACTTACTAATCAGACCGCCAATATTTTCCTCCAAATCATTTGTATATATTACATACAAGAAAGGCCCCAGCACTGATCCTTGTGGAACACCACTTGTCACTGGCCTCCAGTTAGAAAAGTACCCTTCCACTGCTACTCTCTTGTTCTATGCTCAAGCAAACTTTGTATCCATCTTACCAGCTCAGCTCAAATCCCATATGACCTAACCTTCTGTATCAGCCTGCCATGAGGAACCTTATCAAAGGCTTTACTAAAGTCAATATATACCACATGCACTGGCCTGGTCAATTTTTCTTGTCACTTCCTCAAAGAACTTAATCAAGTTTGCAAGACATAACACCCCTTTCACCAAACCATCTGCGTATCACAAATAAGCCCATTCTCTTCCAAATGTGAGTACATCCTGTCCCTGAGAATCTTCTCCAATAATTTCCCCACCACTGAGGTAAGGCTCACAGGCCTGTAATTTCCTGGATTGTCTCTCCTGCCCTTCTTAAACAGAGGAACAACGTTAGCTACTCTCCAATCCACTGCTACCTTGCCCATGGCTAAAGAGGATACAAAGATTTTGGCCAAGGCCTCAGCAATTTCTCCCTTTGCCTTTCTCAGTATTCTGGGATAGGCCCTATCTGGCCCTGGGGACTTGTCCACTTTAATGTTTTTCAAAACCTCAAACGCCTCCTCCCTTTTTATCTCAACAGGTCCTAGAATGTCAACATCCTCCTTTCTGCACTCACTATCCACCACATCCTTCTCCTTTGTGAATACTGATGCAGAGTACACATTAATGACCCTCACCCACCTCATCTGGCTCCACACACAAATTCCCTCCACTGTCCTTGAGTGGGCCTACCCTTTCCTTTGCTACCCTTTTCTTCCTATATACGCATAAAAAGCATTGAGATTCTCCTTAATCCTGCCTGCCAAGGATATTTCATGGCCCCTTTTTGCCTTCCTTTTGCTGTTTAAACTTTCAGGCTGTTCTAAAGTGCTCAAGAGTTAATGAATTACTTTTGGAATGTAGTCACATAGGTAAACAATATAGTCAATTTGTATGTAGAAAAGTAGCACCATAGAATCATAGAAATGATACAGCACAGAAGGGAGCCATTCAACCCATCTTTTTCATGCAGACCCAAAGACACCCAAATCCCTGTTCTAATCCCATCTTCCTGCACATGGCCCATAATCCTGCAGTTTACAGCACACAAGGTGCAGATTTAGGTTTTTTTTTAAGAATTCAGGGTCTCTGACTCCACCACCAACTCAGCAGCAGGTACCATACACCCAGCACCCACTGTGTAAATAAGTCTTTCCTCAGATCCCCTTTAATCTTTCTGCCATTTAGCTTAATCTTTGATGCCTGGTTTTTGAACTCTACTAAGGGAAACAGGTTCCTCCTGCCTACTTTATCTCCACCCCTCACAATTTTTTATACCTCAGTTATATCTGTTTCTCTGTTCCAAGGAAAACAACCCCAGCATAAGTTATTCACTGGGACTTGAGGATGCAATGTTCTGATTCCTGGCTTATAGACAAACTGACAAATGTAAGAGAGGTAGGAAATAAAAAAGGGCGTATCAGTCATGGGATTCAAGAATTAACAACACTTGCTGAGCACCCAACTTCTGTTTCTTAGACTTTGAAGCAAGATATTTGTCTAGGGGATTAGAGAATTGTAATCAATACTCCATCAGCTGTCTTACCCCAGTAGGGGAGACAATGGCATAATGGTGTTGTCACTGGACTAGTAATCCAGAGATCCAGGGTAACGTTCTGGGACCCAGGTTCAAATTCCACCATTGCAGATGGTGAAATTTGAATTCAATAAAAATCTGGAATTAAAAATCTACTGATGACCGCGAACGCTTTGTCTTAAGAACCATCTGGTTCACTGATGTCCTGCTTTAGAGAAGAAAATCTGTCACCTTTACCTGGTCTGGCCTGTGTTTGACTCCAAATCCACAATAATGTCATTGAGTCTTAAATGCCCTCGGGCATTAGCAATAAATGTTGACCCAGCCAGCAATGCCCACATCCCATGGATGGATAATAGTAAAAAAAATCTACATAGGTGGATTGCAATATTGCCGGACGAGTTTAATTCAATAATTGCTCTTGCAGTGGTGGAAAGTTAAAATAAATATCGTCAAAGTAACACTGAATGAAGAATACAATGATGATAAAATAGAGGATGTACATTAAAATAATTGAGAAATGACAAAAGAAAATGTAAAGTTAGGAAATAAGTCAAAACAATTAAGAATATAAAGAAATTACAAATAATATTAAAAAGAAGTATTTTATAGGCAGGTAAATAACAAAGGGAAAATTAAAACAGAGATAGGACTATGACAGATCAGGAAGATGATCTGACAGGCAATGACACAAAAATGACAACAATTTTGAATAGTTACTTTACTTTAGCGTTTACTAGAACAGACTCCAACAGAATGGACATGGCATTAGAAGAAGAGATCAAAAAAGAAAGACATTTAAAAGATAAAGGGAAATAATGGATAAACTAATCTCACTTTGAGAGGATAAAACCCCTGGCATTTATGCATCTAAAAAAAGTTAGAGAAGAGATAGTAGAGACATTGTTACATATTTATAAATAAATCATTAGAAAAGGGATTAGTGGACTGGTGAACAGCTAATGTTAAAAATGGAAATTGAATAAGTCCAGGGGACTATAGGCCGCACTTAAAAAAAAAGATACTGGAATTTTTACTTAAAGATGTAATAGAAAGACATCTGAAAATAAAAATATAATAGTAGTCAGCATGAATTTAAGAGAAAGCCATACTAGACTAATCTTATTGAATTAGCTAAAGAAATAACAGAAGAAGTAGACAAGGATAATGCAACAGATATTGGTTTGGCATAACTTCCATAATTTTGATCTTTATACCTCTATTTATACACTAGGATCCCATAAGATTTTTAAGTCTTATCAACTTGCCCAGCCTGATTTGTGTATGTGAACCCCTAGGTCTCCCTGTTTCTGTATCCCCTTTAAAAGCCATGCAATTTATATTTTCCCACTAATTTTTCTTTTGATGGGGCGTAAAATTCTTAGTATGAGGCCCTTCATTTTAGTTTTACTATAATAAGTAGACTAGGTTAACGTAATTATAAAGTGCCTCATTACATTGGTCGCCTCATTACAGGAGGGACGTGGAAGCTATTGAAAAGGTGCAGAGGAGATTTACGAGGATATTGCCTGGACTGGGGGGCATGCCTTATGAGGATAGGTTGAGGGAGCTCGGTCTTTTCTCCTTGGAGAGACGAAAGATGAGAGGTGACCTGATAGAGGTGTATAAGATGTTGAGAGGTATAGATTGGGTGGATTCTCAGAGGCTTTTTCCCAGGGCTGAAATGGTTGCTATGAGAGGACACAGGTTTTAGGTGCTGGGGAGTAGGTACAGAGGAGATGTCAGGTGTAAGTTTTTCACTCAGAGGGTGGTGGTGAATGGAATCGGCTCCCATTGTTGGTGGTGGAGGCAAATTCGATTGGGTCTTTTAAGAGACTTCTGGATGAGTACATGGGACTTAATGGGATTGAGGGTTATAGGTAAGCCTAGTATGTAGGGATATGATCGGCACAACTTGTGGGCTGAAGGGCTTGTTTGTGCTGTAGTTTTTCTATGTTTTATACAGTGAGAATTCACAATGTGCCTGGAACAAAACATGCAAAGGTATTATAAACTGCATAACCATAAATTAATTGCGTATTATCAGCTTAAACTGCATTTTCAATATATATGTATTGTGCACCTTGGCCAGTGTTATTCAGAATGCAGTATGATGGGAAACACAGTGACAGGCAGGCCAAATTCTTTTAATACAATGGAGCTCAGAAAGACAACTTTTCTTATCTGTTTTTGGATACACAAAAACAAGTTTAATCATAGGCCTGCTATTTAGAAACATAGAAGAATTACAGCACAATACAGGCACTTCGGCCCACAAGGTTGTGCCGAACATGTCCCTACCTTAGAGATTACTAGGCTTACCTGTAACCCTCTGTCTTACTAAGTTAAAGGAAATAAATTCCTTCGTGGTTGGCGAGGCTGGAGCAATCTCTCAAGCTAATAAAGGAGGCTCCAGTTCCAGCAAAAGAATGACTCCTTTCACCAATTCAAAATCACAGCCATTAACAATGGCCTTGGTTACTGGTAATGATGTGAGTTAGGTTTCTTAGGTAAAGGGGAAGGAACCTACATGGGAAATAAGCTAATTATCTCCTATTCCTATTGACAGATGGGATGTTATTGGCTAAGTTAATAATGTTGAATATTGTGATTGGGCCCTCCAGTTTTGATTGACAAGATTGGGTGGGATATTGAAATGTTCAGAATAATATAATAATTTTACCTTGCAATATTAGCTCAGGGAGGACAGGCCACCCTCATTGACTGTGTCTCTCTTCTGATGCATGCATTCCTTTTCATTCTTTAACTATATACTGTCTTTCACGATCCATATACTGGTTGAGTGAGGTTCAACAAGTACAGAGCACCCCAGGGGATACCTGAGAAAATTCCTCTTACAATTTGGCACCGCGACGGCAGGGTACTCACCAGTGACCGACGGCAAGACATGTTCCCAAAAGGTGGGTAAGTACATTCTTTAAATATCACCCAGTAGCTAGGGGACTACTGTCTGACAGCCGGAAGCAATAAATTGAGTATCTCAGACTGGCAAAGAAGTGCAAAAGCAGTGTGTATGTAAACAGCCCACGCTTAACATAGAACGGCTGGGGATGGACTCACGGATCTCCTATGGAGCGGAGTGAAAAGCCATGTGGGTAGAAGGGGCATTTGCAGAGAAGCTACCCTTAAACATAGCAGGGCCTGGGGCAGACTCTCAGACACTCCTACGCAGCGGAGCAAAGAACTGCGTAATTAGAGAAGAGTCAAGTGGCTAGACCGTGCGTACAGATGGTGGCTTGCTTGGGCACAAGCAGCTCACAGGGAGGCATTCCAGAGGTAGGGACAAGGCTGTATGAGAGAACTGATAGGGAAAGGTCTCAGGAGTATAGGTCTCCTGTGAGACACATGTGAGTGAGAGAGAGAGAGAGAGACAGGTTAAATTGGTTGGTTTAAAGTGTCATAGACTAAAGAGGGGAGTAAAGGGTTAAAAACAGGCATGGAGTCTCTGTGTATCGCACAGAGAGAGAGGATGTAATTGTCTGATCCATGGTCATTTTCAAGAAAAGGAATCCGACGGAGGTTTGATCTCTGCCATGTTGGGAAAGGAAAATCAATTTCAAAATGGTGTTGCATTACGTCTGAAAAATTGTAAAGAGAGTTAACCATTTAGGCACACAGTTGATTTGATTTTGTATGTGCCTGTGTTGGTTGCGGAGGCAAAGTTGTAGAAATAATTAATCGTGCAAATTTTGAGCTAAACTGGTGAGGTTGTAAGTGTTAAAGTTTTAATTTAGTAGGGATATTTAAAAGTGATAAAAATAAGTGTAACTTTAGATTAATCTGTATCAAGCTTGTTGTTACTTCGAAAATGTATTCTTGATGGAACTGATAATGAACAGATAAATGGAAAGAATTATTCCAGAGTGTTTGAAGTAATGATATCAATCTGAGTGAATTTACTCTGCCCCTGCTGAAACAAGCAGAGAATTAACCCATTCTACCCCAGACAGGATGGATCTTTGTGTTATAGGCTTGCAGTAGTTTTAAAATATGAAATGAAAAACCTAACAGAAAGGGGAGTTGCATAATGTAGAATGGGCTTGCATGTTTAATGATGAGAATTATTGCAATGTCATAATGCATTCTAGTTAAAATGTGTGATGCGGATGTGCAATGTAGTAAATCAACCACAAAACTGGAGGAGTAGTTTTGAACATAAAGCGCATCTTGTTGTAAATTTTGAATATGGAAAGGTTGAAAACGGTATTAGATGCCAGATGGGCTAAAAGGGAGAGCCCGCCTATAACACCAAGATGTCAGTTTAATATAATTAGAGATGAGGGAAATAATTCAGTGGAATAAATGAGAAAGGAAAATAAAGAGGGTAATAAAAGATATGTTATAGGGAGGACAGAATCAAAAGTGGGATTCATTGGATACAAGAGAACATTTTAAAGGGATTCTAGGAAGTAGAATGCAGTTTAAGTGATAGCTATGGATGAAGGAACAAAGTTTTCTGAAAGGGAAGAAGAGACAAGATAGACACTAATGGACAGTTGAAAGCCTAAAACACTGTTTTCTGAGTTTGGAATAACTTTGACATAAGAAAATGCACTATAAGCAAGTTACCTTAATAAAATGATGTTATTTAATATAAGAACATACAATTAAACTAAGTTATGGCCTAGGATCAAATTGAAAGATTTGATCTCTATTTCAAAGATGTTATTAGAAGTTGGAAAAAAAAGATAGTTTCCAGAGGACTGGGGGGAAGGTTATTTGTGTACAAAAGAGGTAAGATAAGTATTGAAGACTTTTTAACTATTGTAAGAATTTTGTGGAAGAGTATGCCTGAGTGGTAAAGCCCTTACAGAACTTGATAAAGGGAAGAAGGGCTAGCCAGGAAAAGATAGAGTGGGGAGATGCAGAAGTACAGGCTTTTTCAGATTTGAAGCAGGCTTTGGTGACAACCCCAGGTTTTCTTACCAAACCGTTCCACTGAAAAGTGATGGAATACAGGCAGCTGTGGTTGCTCAGCAGCATAGGGACAGACTGACACTGATGGGATGTTACTCCACTCAGCTAGACTCAGTTGTCAGAGAGACGTATCGGTGTGTGGGGGCGCTAGCTTGCACCTTGTGGCAGTTCGTGTGTCAGAGCCTTTCACCTTGATGGGAAAAGTAACCCTCCGTAGCCCGCATACTCAGGAATTTACTCCAGGCAGCCAGTGCTCCTTTGGAAGCAGCAGTAATGAAAGTTCAAGCTCACAGGAAAATTGAGAATGAAGTACAGCAAGGGAATCATTTTGCCGATCAGGCAGCAAAGGCCTTAGTAAAACAGCATTGGGAGTGGACGCAGCCTGTATGGTTAGCAGCTGTAGCAGTTGAGGACAGTCCTGATATTGACGTAAAGCAAGTGCAGGAGCAAGCAGATGAAGAGGAAAAGGAGGAATGAAAAGAAGATGGAGGACGGAAAGGTCATGATGGAATATGGAGGAGAGAAGGGAAAATAATAGTTCCTACAGTATTCACTGTTGAAGATTTATCACGGAACAGCATGCATGAGCAGGGACAGAATGCTTGATTTATTAACAAAATGTTAGTGTTGTCAGAGGTATCTTCAGTACACCCCAGTGATGCCAGGATGTCCCTGCAAGATTAAAGTGGGAAGTCAACCCCTACTCCAAGGACCCTTGGGTTACTTACAAATGAATTTTACAGAGCTGTTATCACGGATACAGGGAAAATGAATTGTTTAGCAGTTGTAGGCCAGTTTACTCCAGAGGTTGAGGCATTCCCATGTAAAGATGCTACAGTTACAGTAGTACCTACAACAGTAGCTGTGATATTAGCAAATGAGATCATTCCCAGCTGGGGAATGTCTCTTCTACTAGATTCTAATCAGATAACTCGTTTCGCAGGGAGAGTTTTGAAAGAGGTCTGTCATATGTTGGGAGTAATGCAGAGGTTTCACATACTATATCACACTCAGAGTTGAGGAATGGTGGAGAGGATGAACTGAATATGGAGGGATCTAATAGACCATCTACATTTTCTCAAAAAGCAGGTGATCACGCAATAGCAGCACCGAGATTGGACTAAATTGGCAGGAGAGAGTACCCCTAAGTTGTCTTCACCGGGAGGTAAGGTAATGGTGAAACTCATGACGGACAAAAAAGGGTTAGAAGCTCACTGGCAAGGGCTTTTCGATATGGTGGTTACAGGGCAGACATGTACTTTAATTAATGAGAAGTGCTGGAAACACTGGACTCAGTTAAAGCCATACCTCAGTGGTAAGCCCCAAGATCGCAAACCTGATCCAGTGACTGTATGATTTAATATATTAGTAGAAGTAGAGAGAATCTGATTAGATCAAATTTATACTGATTGCTAAAGTTGAGGTTGCAGGGCCATCTGGATTCTATTACCGATTATGTACACAGAAGATCTCTGAGCTGCCACAGCTACAATAAAGGCACAGCTCCAATCGAGATTAACTGGACATTCCCCAGTGCAGAAGCAAGTCAAGTCATGAGTGCGTGCAAAGTGTGGCACAGTGATTATGCAAGTGTTGTAAACAAGCTGTATTATTACCTGACATTAATCAACCAATTGTGTTTGATTATAAGGCAGAAGTTGCAGCAACTGCTATAATGAATGCATGCAATTATATATTTTTGGTATTGAATGTACAGATTTTGACTCAGGTGGGATCAGCAATTGAGGTCCTTGAGCGTTCCTCTCGGAAGCTTCATGTTAATACTTACTTATACATGGCACACACATATGCTAGATTGACAAGTCAGGCAAAGTGTTGAGTATGTTCACATATCCCCATTCATACAGGAGGAGGAATACTGTTACAGCCAATGTCCTTAACATGGTCAGACTTAGCAATGGTGGATCAAACAGCCCAGAATTCCAAGTATCCTGGACACCCAATACCAGGATTCATCAGTAGAGAGGGAAGGAAAGAATTTCATAAGAGTCTTGTGCAGAGAAGTTAGATCATATAAGCACCTATACTCCTAGTTTTAAAGTAGCCAACACCAAAACCAAAAGGGATATATTGTGCTAGAAATAAGGAAGACTAAGGGGAAAACTTAGACATGAGTGAATGTCACTACATGGTAGATTGAACCATCTGACTATGCCTGAGTCCACCAGTAATGACCAATCTTGCAATATTTCTTATTGCTTTAGAGGAGATAATACTTATCCAACTTTCAATGGAACATATTGGATTTGTGGGGATGGGGCATATCTTTGGGTCC
This sequence comes from Carcharhinus amblyrhynchos, assembly GCF_965287045.1. NCBI lineage: Eukaryota > Metazoa > Chordata > Chondrichthyes > Carcharhiniformes > Carcharhinidae > Carcharhinus > Carcharhinus amblyrhynchos. The sequence continues at coordinate 20,643,667 of NC_137331.1, forward strand.
CCGTCAGAGAGAAGGGGTTGTGTTACCTTAGATACATAATCCCATACATACATCACATTCCTAAACTCCCTCCCCTGCCAAGACATCAATGAGTTATTACAGAAACAGAATAGTTCTTTGGCATATTGTTTCCCCAATATGGCGTAGCTAAAGCGATGCATGAAATTCTGGTTCTACGCTCCATTCTGGAACAATGCGCCAATGATATGGCAACTGCCCTTACTGAGGTTAATGATAAAATGGTAGTCATGCCCTCTGTGGGACTTCTACACAGATTAGCATTGGATTATGTCTTGGTGGTAAAGGGTGGGACCTATGCAGTGATTGGATCAGAGTGTTGCACATACATAGCAGATAGTTCAGATAATATAACTAATCTGATTAATCATATCAGGAAAGAGGTGGAGAATCTCAAAGACCTGAACCATTTACCTTAGGTGGTTGGCTCTCAGGCTGGCTGGGCTCCTTGGGAACATCAATCTTACAAGGAATTGCAATATTTTTATGGTGATCTTGGCATTGATGGTGCTTGTCAATGTAGTTAAGTGTGCCTGTGCAAGGTTGTCCAAGTCCACAGAAGGGATGGTACCAGTGATGGTAGTTAAGTTGAGCAAGCAAGGATACTTCAGGACATAGGAACAAGTATTGGGACACTTATATTTAGGTATATCCAAGAGCCAAAAGCAGGGACTGATTGGGGGTAGTATAGAATTCTTAGTATGAGGCCCTTCATTTTAGTTTTACTATAATAAATAGACTAGGTTAAAGTAATTATAAAGTGCCATATATATATATAGTGAGAATTCACAACGTGCCTGGAACAAAATATGCAAGGGTATTATAAACTGCAAAGTATTATACCTGTATAACCACAAATTAACCAAATAATATCGGCTTAAACTGTATTTTCAATATGTATGTATTGTGCACCTTGGCCAACTTCATTCTGATTGCAGCATGATGGGAAACACAGTGATAGACAGGCCAAATTTTTTTAATACAATGGAACACTGAAAGGCAGCTTCTCTTATCTGTTTTTGGAAACATGAAAGCAAGTTTAATCATAGGCCTGCTATTTAAGGGAATAAATTCCTTCATGGGTAATGAGGCTGGAGCAGTCTCTCAAATTGATAAAGGAAGCCCCAGTTCCAGTGAAAGAGGGAGGTGATGCATTTTGGTAGATTGAACCGGGACAAGACTTACTCAGTTAATGGTAGGGCATTGGGGAGAGATCTAGGGGTACATGATCATAGTTCCTTGAAAGTGGAGTCACAGGTGAACAGAGTGGTGAAGAAGGCATTCAGCATGCTTGGTTTCATCGTTCAGAACATTGAATACAGGAGCTGGGACATCTTGTTGAAGTTGTACAAGGCATTGGTAAGGCCACACTTGGAATATTGTGGGCAATTCTGATCACCCTATTATATAAAGAATATTATTAAACTAAAAAGAGTGCAGAAAGGATTTACTAAGCTGCTACCAGGACTTGATGGATTGAGTTATAAGGAGAGGCTGGATAGACTGCGTCTTTTTTCTCTGGAGTGTAGGAGGCTGAGGGGTGATCTTACAGAGGTCTATAAAATAATGAGGGGCATAGATCAGCTAGATAGTCAATATCTTTTCCCAAAGGTAGGGGAGTCTAAAACTAGAGGGCATAGGTTAAGATGAGAAGGGAGAGATAGAAAAATGCCCAGAGGGGCAATTTTTTTCACACAGAGGGTGATGAGTGTCTGGAACAAGCTGCCAGAGATAGTAGTAGAGGCAGGTACAATTTTGTCTTTTAAAAAGCGTTTAGATAGTTACATAGGTATGATGGGTATAGAGGGATATGGGCCAAATGCGGGCAATTGGGATTAGCTTAGCGGTTTTAAAAAAACGGGTGGCATGGACAAGTTGGGCCAAAGGGCCTGTTTCCATGCTGTAAACCTCAATGACTCGATGACACTTACACTGATTAAAAATCACAGTTGTTAATAATGGCCTTGGTTACTGCTAATGACATGGGTTAGGTTCCTAGGTAAAAGGCAAGGAATCTACATGGGCAATAAGCTAATTATCTCCTATTCCTATTGACAAATGGGACGTTATTGGCTAAGTTAATAATGTTGAACATTGCGACTGGGCCCTCCAGTTTTGATTGACAAGATTGGGTAGGATATTGAAATATTCAGAATAATATAATAATTTTATCTTGCGATATTAGCTCAGAGAGGACAAGCAACTCTCATTGACTGTGTCTCTCTCCTAATGCATGCATTAGCAAATAAATTCCTTTTCATTCTTTAACTATATACTGTCTTTCGCAGTCTATGTATTTTTTGAGTGAGGTTCAACAAGTATAGAGCACCACAGGAAAACCTAAGAATATTCCTCTTCCACCGTTCTTTCACTTTGCATTTCTTTGTATTAAATTTTACCTGCCATTTCACTGTTGATGTCCTCCTGAAGTCTGTAAGTACATTTTGGGCATTTTGTCTTCTGCAAACTATGAAATTTATGCCCCAGTTAACTAAGTCCAGGACATATACATGGTTGAGGGAAGTTCAGTTAATGTAGTTCGCATGGATTTTAACAAAGCTTTTAACTAGGTCCCACATGGGAGACTGATTAAGAAAGTTAAAGCATATGGAATTCAGGGAAACTTGGTGAGATGAATCCAAAACTGGCTTTTTATGTCAGACCTGTTGAGCATTTTCTATTTCTATTTGAGGTTTCTAGCATCGGCAGGATTTTGCTTTTATATCGCTTTGCATTCCAATGTTTTTCGAGTTTTGAAACCTGTCCTTCTAGATCAGCACTTGTTCAATGTGTGCATGCCAAAGGCAACCTGACTCATAACATCATAAAAACAGCTGGGTAGAATAATTTTGTTTTTTATGCCATATCTATTACTGCTCATATACAATTGTTGTAAATTGTTTTGAAAAAGTATAAATGGAAAAATTGCATTTAGATTTTTATATTCCTTTCATACAAAAAGATATGTATTTATAAAACGCCTTGTCATCTCTCTCAAAATGTTTCAGAAAAATTATTTCCGTAAATGTGATTATTGTAAAACAGGCAAATACAGCAGGCATTTTGCATACAGCAAGATCTCACCAGCAACAATGAATAGCCAGTTAACTTTTTTTTGCTGGACATTGTCAGAGAGATGTTTGTTGACCGGAACACTTGACTAGAACACAGGTCTGACATCTATGGAAAGAAAAACAGAATGAAAGATTCAAGTCAACGATCTTTCATTACTACAGTTCTGATGAAAGAAAATTTATCTAAAACATAAAATGTTTCTCTATTGCCAGATGCTGCCAGAGCTGCTAAATATTTCTAGAATAATATATAAAGTCATTTGTTCTTCTTAGTGGCATAAAATGTATAACCAGGACCTCGCTTTAAAATTTAATCTAAAGGATGGCACCTCTAGTGATATAGAATATTTTGCTGATATACTGTGATTTTAGTCCAGATTACTCGCTCATTTCCTGCTGTGAAACTCAAACTCATAATTCAATGGCAAATGAGTAACCAAATAATTTAAGATGCAACTTGATGCATTCTGGTAATTGTTAATTGATTCTTGCAGCTGGTTACTATTTAAGTCTAAAAATACACAGACAAAATAAAGATATTTAATTCTATTTCTGATGTCACTTAGAAGGCTGTTAATTCTTAGCACATAAAATGCAGACAATAGAAATTTGAATTATCTTAATCAAATCTAAACTCTACTAATTACCTTAGTCGTTTTAGTCATTGTGCAGTTAGTATTCCATCTCACAGCATATGGATTGGCATTAGTAATGTGAAAAATTAAACCGTTATAACCATTTCAAATTAACTCAACTTGAAAGGAAAGCACTCATACCTGTGTAGTTGCATTAAAATATGTCAGTCTAGATATTTTGATTTGTATCTATTACCTATTTTGATCTATTGTTATTGCTCAGTTATTGCACATTTTGGATCGATGTTCAGATATTCAATTGATGAATAGTATAGGTATAATATTGAAAACAAGAACAGCAACAACATTGGACAATGCACACGTAGAAATCACACTGTTTCTGACAAGTCTTCTAAAGTTACTACATTTTCAGCATTGACAACAAAATCAGACATAGCATTACAAGTATCAATAATTTTATGTGAAAAAAATTGTGAATATCAAGACACATGCATCAATTTATTAAACAATCCAGGTCAGTCTTTGTTTATTTAAACATTTAGAAATAGAATGAATTCATTCTGTTGATCTGAACTTCTTCCAGTGTTGAAGTGTGAACCGGCGAATATCCTTTGTCATATATGGTATATGTTTATAATGATTTATGCTGACTATCCAAAGTTAACTTTGTGCTATTGCTAAAATGCAATTACATCAACTAACTATTTTCAGTTGATATTATATAATGTCTGAAAAGTTGGCAGAAGTGTAAGAAAATTATGCAACAGGAGCTTTCTGACAAAATTCAGTCTCCCCATAACACAACCTATGTAATGTCAATTACAATAAGATAAAATTGCAATTTTGGTATTTGTGTTCTAAACATAAATCATCATACTACTTCTGAGGCTGACCCATTGGTGAGAGTTGGAGGTCTTGAGTCACTGAGGTTTATACTGAATATTCATTCTTTAACTCAACTTGAATTAATATTCTGTGGTTTCCTCCCACAGTCCAAAGATGTGCGGGTAAGTTGATTGGCCATGCTAAAATTGCCCTTAGTGTGCCGAGATGCATCAGTTAGAGGGATTAGTGGGTAAATATGTAGGGATATGGGTGTAGGGCCTGGATGGGATTGTGGTCAGTGCAGACTCGATGGGCCAAATGGCCTCTCTCTGTACTGTAGGGTTTCCAAGATTCTAAAAGATCTGACTATGAACCTCTCTTACAGCAGCAGCACGAGATGTTAGCTACAGTGTGGTGTGTGAATAATTAATTTAATCAGTGAGTGCATGTCTGATGAAGGAGGGAATTTGCACAAGGATTAATTACTTTAATACTCCTGATTTTGTACTATAAATTTAGTATCAGTTGTGTTTTGAAGTTTTCTTTTAAAGGATTGATTATCTTTTTGTCATGTTTGATCCTTTTTGTAGGTGATGAAACATGTAGTGGACCTTTGATAATTTTTCTTCTGTATGTAAAGCAGGGGTGAGGGATTGACTAATGTCCCTGAAAATTATGTGACCATATGTAGTGAAACTTGACAAACTATAATGATTTGCTCAATGCCGTAAGTAACATGCAGGATCATTTATCAGACATCAATTCATCCAAACTAGCGATAGCCCATCAGTTTCTCAATCAAATTAGTGAGAAGCTCTATCAGCATGTATGTTTTGCTGTTTAATAAATTGGTGCATGCGTCTTGATATTAATAATTATTTTCACGTAAAATTGTTGATACTTGTAATGCTACGTCTGATTTTGTTGTCAATGCTGAAAATGTAGTAACTTTAGAAGACTTGTCAGAAACAGTGTGAATTCTATGTGTGTGTTGTCCGATGTTGTTGCTGTTCTTGTTTTCAGTATTGTACCTATGCGCTTTGCACTGTATGGTAAGAAAGATGGATGGATAGATGGAGGAGGGAGGGATGGGACAGACAGACAATAGTCCTACCTGTGGATTGCCAAAAACAAAAGGGACAGGGTTTTTTTTTAGTTTTGTTTATTTATTAGTGTCACAATAGGCTTACCTGAACCTTGCAATGAAGTTATTATGAAAATCCCCTAGTCGTTACACTCTGGCATCTGTTCGAGTACACTGAGGGAGAATTTAGCATGGCCAATGCTACTAACCAGCAAGTGTTTCTGACTGTGGGAGAAAACTGGAGCATCCAGAGGAAATCCACACAGATGCAGGGAGAACATGCAGACTCTGCACAGACAATGACTCAAACTGGGAATCGAACCCGGGTCTCTGGCTTTCTGAGGCAGTAGTGCTAACCCTGTGCCACTGTGCCTACAACTTGGATGCATGCCAGGTGTCTAAAGCTGCATGAGATAACATTTTTCTAGTGGGTGTAGAGCACATATTTCTACTATTATTAAGGAAGTGCCATCATTCTTCCCTCTGCCTGCCTAGTCCCTATCCTCAAAAGCATCCATTTTCTGCATTAGAATCCATTTCATTCTCCAAAAAAAAATTCAGTGCCATAACTATAGGCAGAGCTGGGTGGATCAGAAACAATTGCTTCAAGTGTATGTTATTTGCAATATAAACAATCATAAGATAAGCATCAAATATATTGGATTCTTGCAATGGAGGAATTACATCCATAAAGCAGAAACTTACTACTTGTAATGAAAGGAATTACAGCAGTTTCTTACACAACGATCACTGCCCGAAGTAGATGTTTATTGTTGATGGATAGATGAAATTAAAACATACATTATAATTAATCGTATTTCAATGTTGATTGTTTGATTGGCATACTTGCTTCAAACTACATATTATATGTATCATCAAATGAGGTCAACATGATATCACAATATCTAGGAATGTCAATACCCTACATGAAACTACAACGTTATTGGTCCATTTCTTCATGCCACTAAATTGATTATGAGATCACTAGATCATAAGAAACAGGAGGAGGAACAGGCCATTTGGCCCATTAAACCTGCTATGCCCATTAAATGAGATCATGGCTGATCTAATTGTGACCTCAATTCCACTTTCCTGCCTATTCCCCATGACCCTTGGTTATCTTGTAGATCAATAACCTGTCTAAATTTTCTTTGAATATAATCAATGATGCAGCCTCCACTGCTCTCTGTGGAAAAAAATTCTAAAGACTAATGACCATCTGAGGTGAGAAAATCCTCCATCTCCATCTTAAATCAGATACCCTTTATTTTTTAAAATGCATCCACTAATTCTAGATTTGGCCACAATGGGTAACATCCTCCCAGCACCTACCCTGTCAAAACTCCTCAGAATCATATGTATTTCACTTAGATCACATTTCATCCTTCTAAGTGCCAATGAGAATACGCTCAACCTGCTCAACCTTTCCATCATTGAGAACCCCTTCATCCCAGAAATCAGTCTAGTCCAGCGTCTCTAAATTGCTTCCAGTGTAAGTATGTCTCTTCGTAAATGAAGAGACCAAAATTGTAAACGGAACTCTAGATGTGGTCTCACCAATCCCTTGCAACTGAAACAGTACTGAATACACTATATAAACTCATCCTGCAGGCTATCTTTGTCAATTCGATTTGTCCAATCTATATGAAGATTAAAATTGCCTGCAATTATTGAGGCCTTTCTCATGGGACCCCATTATTTCTTCATTTATACTCTGTCCTACAATGTAGCTTCTATTAGGGAACCTAAAAACTACTTCCACCAATGATTTCTTTTCTCCAGCACCTTAACCCTGACCTGAAGATCCTCCAGCTTCCTATCACTTAATTCTGATGTGGTTGCCAAGGGTCATATTGCTGTCCACTAGCATCCACATGATACAGCTACAACACACCAAGGGTCACATTGCTGTCCACTGGCACCCACATGATACAGCTGCAACACATCACCTTCCCTGCCTTTTTTTTACCTGGCTAGAATCATAGAAACCCTGCAGAACAGAAAGAGGCCATTTGGCCAATTAAGCCTATAATGACAACAATCCCACCCAGGCCCTATCCCCATAACCCCACGTATTTACCCTGCTAATCTCTGTGACACTAAGGGCAATTTAGCATGGTTAATCAACCCAACCTGCACATCTTTGGACCATGGAAGGAAATTGGAGCATTTGGAGGAAACCCACACAGACATAGGGAGAATGTGCAAACTCCACACAGTCACCCAAGGCCAAAATTGAACCCGGGTCCTAGGCGCTATGAGGCCCTTAACTACTATGCCACTGTGCCACTCTAACTAATTAGGTTTCAGGTATAGAAGTATTGATTGACAATTATTGGTAATTATACTATGGGTTTAAATAGTTAAACTAATAATGTAATAGAATAGTTATATCTTCCTAGTACCAATTTGAACTACTGTCTCAGCTTAGAGAGAAAAAAACCTTAAAACTCACAAAACAATCACCTACCTGCTCAGCTCCAGGCATCAGCTCTCAGGATTTCACACAAATGTAAGATTATGGGACACTTTGTATCACTTGGCATCAATTCATAAGATCATTGAATCCCGATAATGTGGAAGAGGCCCTTTGGTCCATTAAATTTGCACCTACTCTCTAACATCTTATCGAGCATTAGAGGCATCTCCTCACCCTATCCTCGGAAACCTACACATTTACCACAGCTAATCCATCTAACCTACACATTTTGGGATGCCAAGGGGCAATTTAGCATGTCCAATCCACCTAACCTGAGCATTTTTATGCTATGGGAGGAAACCGGAGTACCATTTGGAGGAAACCCACACAGACTCGTGGAAAATGTGCAAGCTCCACACAGCCAGTGACCCAAGGCCAGAATTGAACCTGGATCTGCTTTTTTCCAAATTCATGCCATTACAGCCAGCTTTCTAACTTTATATTAATCTGTACAGTCCAAGAAATACATGGTAGGTATCAGTATCCTGTCTCAACTCTAAGTATTTTTTAACTCAGTAAGTTCTCTGCTTTCTCACAGTAGCCTTGCCCATATACTGCATAATTAAAACTCTAAACAAAAAATGTCAGAAACATTAGAATTTGATGGATGTGGTTTGGAAGTTGTGTCCTTAAAACTGACCTCAATCTTTTTCGGCTTATTAACATCTTGGAATAGATGAGTTGGACAGCTGTCTCCTCCATTAGCATCAGTCATTCCTCGGAAGTTGGACCACCTCCTGTGACCTTGAGTGAACACACTTGATGTTGTTTAATTTATCCTAGGCATGTTATCTGATCTCTCTCCTGCACTGTGTCCAGGTCTTCTTACCTTCAAAGTTAGTAGTTGTAATATTTTCTTGTCATATCTTTTTTTGTTGCCAAAGTTTCACTCTTAGTGGTTCACTGAGTCAGCCATTAAAGTTTAAAGTTTATTTAGTTGTGTAAACTTGCATTAACTCTGCAATGAAGTTATTGTGAAAATCCCCTGGTAGCTGCACTCCGCGCCTGTGTGGGGACACTGAGCGATAATTTAGCCTGGCCAATGCACATAACCAGCATGTCTTTTGGGTGGAAACCAGAGCATCCAGACGAAACCCATGCAGACAGGGGGTGAACGTGCAGTCTCCCCACAGTGACCAAGCTGTGAATTGAACCTAGGTCCCTGGTGCTGTGAGGCAGCAGGTTAACCGCTGTGCCACCTTGTTGCCCCAAAATGTTCTATTTATGAACATCTGTGCATTTGACTACTTTTATTTATCATCATTCCATAATCAAAAGGTATTACATTTACTGCATGCAAAGTATAAATACCGGTTTGAATTTTTAAGATTGATGCTCAACTAATCTTTAGGAAAGATAATTGTTTTGATCAGTGACTTAAGGTTAAAGACTTAACATTGCACAATGCTATTGTCTTTGAGGAAAAGGTTCTATCAATTCTATCAATCTTATTCCTTTGTGCCAAATTTTCCCTGGTATTCTAATCTTTTATCATAATGAACAAAATTGTCTCCTCAAATTATATGGTTTGGATACTATAAACCAGACTATGTGATCTACAGACACATAAATATCAGAAATTTGGTAGGACAGTGGCACAGTAGTTAGCACTGTGGTCTCACAGCACCGGGGACACAGGTTTGATTTTCGGCTTGGGTCACTGTCTGTGTGGAGTCTGCACGTTCTCCCCATGTCTGCATAGGTTTCCTTTGGATGCTCCGGTTCCCTCCCACAGTCCGAATCACATGCTGGTTGGGTGCATTGGGTATGCTAAATGCTCCCTCAGTGTACCCGAACAGATGCCAGAATGTGGCGACTAGAGGGTTTTCACAGTAACTTCTTTGCAGTGTTAATGTCAGCCTACTTGTGACACTAACAAATAAACTTAAAACAGTACTGTAGCTATGAAGCTGGTGCATTGATATTAGTGAATACCCACTTTCCTAAACTGGCAGTCAATTCAGAAATAGGAAGCTCTAAAACAAAACTTTCTATTTTTTTAATGGTGTTAAATCACACAAGTTGGATTGAGAAAATAAAACAGATTCTTCTGTAATAATCTGTTTCATGATGAAAAAGCAGGAATTGAGGCCAAACAAGCAGCCACTGAATTGATTGCATAATGTAGTTCAATTACTTAAAGCGAGAGGGCAGCACAGTGGCAAAACTCACTCAAGCATTTAACATACTGCTATTAGAATTTCAGCTCCTCATTCTCTGAATTTTCAATCTCAGAGTGATCCTAAAATCAAAGGACAAGCATGCGACTTGATTAGCAGGATTTGCACATAAATTAATATGCTGAATTTAGTACTGTTTATTCTGGAGCAGTTCATCTTAGTGTTCTACAGCATTACAAGAAGTATAGAGCCTACGTGCAAAGTACACATCTTTGGAAATGTTTTGCTCAAACGGGAAATTTCAATACCGGGTGCACATTCCAGGTGGAATTAGATAAGGTTACAAACATACCACAGATTGCAGCGTACAAGACAACCCCACGAATCATGTTTTTGTATACATTTGGCATATGATCTTTCTCTTTAGCTACTGAATGCTATACTGGCATAAGTGGTCTCTGTTTCTCACACCAGACATGCCTGATTTTTTTGTGTCAGTGCATGGGATTAAGCAGGCGATGGGAGTTATGTTGCGGTAAGATCTGTGGGAGTTTAAGACTTGCCCATACAGAGCAGAACGCACATAGCATCATGAGTGACAGATTCAAGCAAAACAAGTGAAATATGAAACTCCTTTGCAGCTAAAACTTGTGGCATTTGTCAAATAAATGCTGCAGCAAGGTAATTTGGTGTTAATGAAAATCTGGTGCAGGAATGGAAGGAATAATCTGTCCTGAGGAGAATGCCCAAAGACCAGATGAGGACATGAGGACAGAGACCAGCCACTAGGCTGATCTTGGGAAGCATGCATTGAAATGGCTCCTTGAATGGTACAATCATCACTAAAAATTCAATCCATATATAAGCACGTCAATCATTCAAATTGAACCCTGAGTCCAGCAAAAAGTTCAGACCAACAGCTCGCTGATGTACGATCTCAGCAGGTCTGACTCTATTCTCCCCCACAGATGCTGTCAGACCTGCTGAGATTTTCCAGCATTTTCAGTTTTCATTTCAGATTCCAGCATCCACTGTATTTTACTTTTAGCTGGTTGGTAATAGCTGCTTTATGGAATGAAAAGTCACGTGCTGTGGCAGAAGACCAAAATTGCTCAGAGACTACCGAAAGACCTCAATGTCAAATTTACCAGGTTCCAGTGACTCATCATTGGACAGCAGCAATGTTGGTGAAACACCCATGACTTTCAGCAGCCTAACTGTGGAATGGAAAAGTTCAAAAAAGTCCCAGTGAAAATGACAGTATTGGAGAAGACAAATTTTACGGTGGTACCAACCTGCATTGCTAAAGGAACAAAATTCAAGCTCATAGTAGTTTTAAAATGTAATGCTGAGCATTAAGTTCCCTGCAGGAGGTTTTGTTCATGTCCATGAAACAGTTGGATGGTGAGGATTGATTTAAGTTGTGGATCAATAATGTGTGGAATAGACCTACATAAAAAATGCAGCGTTGACTCATAGAGCATGTTTATATCCCATAGAACCAATGAGACCTAGAAGTAGCTGCAAAGAAATAACAACTGTGTTGCAGTTATATCAGGGGGTCTAATATCCATAGTTAGTGTTGAATTTGTGCAAATAAAATATTAGATTTTAACTTTTACATAATGGATTGAAAAGAAAGGAGTAGGGGGAATTGACTTTGGAAATAGACATTTTGGTTCTGATATGACAATAATATGCTCAGGTGTCTACATAATTATTTATCATATAGAGTTTATAAATCTGTGCAGATTATTGTAACCATAAATTCATATTCACAGAGACACCCTTTCCCTAACTGCCGACACTCATGTTCCATTTAGATGCTTTATTTACTAAATAAACATGATTTTAATGGCTTAACAAAAATATAATTACAAAAGCACTTTTTATCTGAAAATATCTTCTGGTTAAAAATAATTCTAGAAATGAATGAAGTGTGAAAAATACACGTTGTGCAGATGGAATCCGTGATGCAGTTGTCCTCAGTAAGTTTTGTGCAATGGCATCCATTGAGTCTGATCTGAGTTTCACAAAGATCTCCCTTCTTTTCCTGAAACCAGGTAAATATATGTCATATTAAAACATAGGTATTAGGCAGACTCTTACAAGAATTTGGAAGTGTTAGTTCTGGTGCAAAACCAGTGTGATTTGGTGAGATTTCTACCAAATCCTATGCCTCGTTAGGAAAATTTTTATGCCCATGAGAATCACACCACATTTGTGCATGCTCCCTCTGAATTGCCTGCCCTGCCACAACTTAATCATTGCAATCACTGGGAACTCCATGTAAACTACTCCCCATACCTGTTCCATATCTATTCCAGAGGATAGCAACCAAGAAGCCTCGCTTTTTGGAGGGAGCCCTGATGACACTACTAGATGGAGTGCAGCAGATGTGACAAGCACTCTACCTGCGCTCCAGAAGATAGCCTTCCATCAATGTCACCACCCCTGCCTGGGGTGCTATGGCAGACCTAGTGAGTGCCTGACGAAGGAACAGCCAGTTCTGAAAGGTAGTGGTGTTTGCTACAAATAAACCTATTGGACTTTAACCTGGTGTTGTGAGACTTCTCACTGTGTTAGCCCTTGTGAGTGCTAGCTCACTCCAAAAGAAGGCAGGACAGCAGTGTCAGAAGAAGATGAATGATCTTCTTCGCTCAGCCAGGGTACATGAACCACGTGCTCACCCATCTCCTCCTGTTCCAGGTGGTCTCCCCTCTACAGCGCTAAAGGTGTGGCGCGTGTAGCACACCACAATAATGCAGGTATCACCTGAGAACCATATTGTAAGGAGCACCGCACCCCCTCCACCTCCCCCCCCTCCACTTCCACCCCCCCCCCTCCTCCCCCACCGCCTCCACACCATTCCCCCCCCCCCGCCTCCCCCACCGCCTCCACACCATTCCACCCCCCCCCCCGCCTCCACACCATCCCCCCCCCGGCACTGGAACTGCATCTTCAACATTCCAATGGCCTGCTCCACAGCATACGCATTGAAAAATGAGCCTCATTGTATCAAGTCTCCGCTAGTGTTTGTGGTCTCCACACTGGCATCATCAGCCACCTTCTGAGTGGGCATCCCTTGTCACCAACAAACAATCTCTCCAGTCTCCCTCAAAGACAGCTAGTATTTGTGAGCGATCCAAGATATAATAGGCACTCGCCGAGGCACACGTCTGCATGATGCACATTGTGTGGTCACAGACTTGAGGTAGTAGAACCCCATGTGGCTCATGAATGGCGCTTGTCACAATGGTGATCGAAGAGCCACATGGGTGTAGTCACCTTGTACATGGGGCTTCCTGCTATCACAGCAAAACTCATGGCCTTGGCATCCTGACTTGCCTGATCCCAGTCCAGGTTTATTAACATCTCTCCCATTTCATACAGAGTATCTGTGACCTCCCTGGTACATCTGAGAGGCAGACTGGGAAATGCCAGAGATGCCCCTTGGGCTTCCCTGGCAGGAGCTGCTAGTGAAAAGGTTTAGTAGGGCTGTGACTTTAAGGACCACAGGCATTGGGTGTCCACCAGTCCCATGTGATGCCAACTCATGCAGTATGTTAGAGAGGTGATCCACTGTCTCCCCAGACAGGCGCAGTCTTCTTCTGCACTGTGGCTTCGACATGTGAACGTATGAGCACCTTTACCCGAGGCTTCTCGGCTGGTACTCTCTCCAAGTTTGATCCTGTGCCCCTCCTCTCTGGACAGTTGCAGGTCTCTGATCCTGGGCGTGTGCAGCAACACATCTCTACCACTGGTCAATCACAGGTCAACTCCACAGGTTCCAGGATTCTCCTGAATCGTGCACTGAAAGAGTGAGAACACCACAGTGAACTATGAGGAATACTAACAGAGCCCTTCCCCTCATTCCTCCAGGACTTCCAGCAAGTGCTTTCCATTCACTGAGCAAATATCTGCTCTCCCTCCCAACATCCACATCCCCACATTATTTCCCCTATAAATCACCAGCTGAATATGCTGAGTCTCCATTTTCTCATGTCATCTGACACACCCATTTCCCCCCTGCTGTGTGGTAAAAGTGACTCCCACTCCCAGGCTGCACGTATCTGTGTCTCCAGTGTTCTCCATGGTGCCCCTTGAGTGTTGGACAGGCTGAGGAAAAATGTGCACCTCCAATATCTCCCTCAGAGGTAAAGGTATCAGTTTCACACTTATGCAGAGCTGTTGTAAATTACGTCACTGTGGCGTCACACTGATGTCTGCTGAACATTCCATGCAAACTCAATATCTGGTGTGTGTTTTATATTAAATGTTAATATATTAGAGTCATAGAGGTTTACAGCCTGGAAACAGGCCCTTCGGCCCAACTTGTCCATGCGCCCTTTTTTCAAAACCCCGAAACTATTCCCAATTGCATGCATTTGGCCCATATTCCTCTATCCCCATGTAACTGTCTAAATGCTTTTTAAAAGATAAAATTGTACCCACCTCTACTACTACCTCTGGAAACTTGTCCCAGACACTCACCACCCTCTGTGTGAAAAAACTGCCCCTCTGAACACTTTTGTATCTCTTCCCTCTCACATTAAACCTATGCCCTCTAGTTTTAGACTCCCCTACCTTTGGGAAAAGATATTGACTACCTAGCTGATCTGTGCCCCTCATCATTGTATAGTCCTCTATAAGATCACCCCTCAGCCTCCTGCGCTCCAGAGAAAAAGGTCCCAGTGTATCCAGCCTCTCCTTATAACCCAAACCATCAAGTCCCGGTAGCATTCTAGTAAATCTTTTCCAGACTCTTTCTAGTTTAATAATATTCTTTCTATAATAGGGTGACCAGAATTGCACACAGTATTCCAAGTGTGGCCTTACCAATGTCTTGTACAACTTTAACAAGATGTTCCAACTCCTGTATTCAATGTTCTGACTGATGAAACCAAGCATGCCGAATGCCTTCTTCACCACTCTGTCCACCTGTGACTCCACTTTCAAGGAGTTATGAACATGTGCCCCTAGATCTCTTTGTTCTGTAACTCTCACCAATGCCTTACCATTAACTGAGTAAGTTCTGCCCTGGTTCAATTTACCAAAATGCATCACCTCACACTTATCTAAATGAAACTCCATCTGCCATTCATCAGCCCACTGGCCCAATTGCTCAAGATCCTGTTGCAATCTGAGATAACTTTCTTCACTGTCCACTATGCCACCAATCTTGGTGTCATCTGCAAACTTACTAACCATGCCTCCTATATTCTCATCCAAATCTTTAATATAAATGACAAATAGCAGTGGATCCAGCACTAATCCCTGAGGCACACCGCTGATCACAGGCCTCCAGTTTAAAAAACTCTACCCCACCCTCTGGCTTCTGTCATCAAGCCAATTTTGTATCCATTTAGCTACCTCATCCTGGATCCAGTGAGATTTAACTTAATGCAACAACCTGCCATGCGGTATCTTCTCAAAGGTCTTGCTAAAGTCCATGGAGACAACATCAACCGCGCTTCCGTCATCTACCTTCTTGGTTACCCCTTCAAAAAACTCAATCAAATTTGTGAGACTTGCTTTTCCATTCACAAAGCCGTGCTGACTGTTCCTAATCCGTCCTTGTATCTCTAAATGCCTGTAGATCCTGTCTCTCAAAATACCTTCCAACAACTTACCCACCACAGATGTAAGGCCCATTGGCCTGTAGTTCCCAGGCTTTTCCCTGCAACCCTTTTTAATCAAAGCCACAACATTTGTGCCTATCGATGATTCAAATATCTCTACCTCGGGATCTGCAATTTCTTCCCTAGCCTCCCATAAGTTCCTAGGATACACTTCATCAGGTCCCTGGGATTTATCTACATTGATGCGCTTTAAGACTTCCAGCACCACCTCCTCTGCAATATGTACACTCCTCAAGACTTCACAATTTATTTCCCCAAGTTCCCTAACACCCATGCTTTTCTCAACAGTAAATACTGATGAGAAATATTCATTTAGGGTCTCACCCATCTCTTATGGATCCGCACATAGATGACCTTGTTGTTCCTTAAGAGGCTCTACTCTCTCCCTTGTTACTCTTTTGTTCTTTATGTATTTGTAGAAGCTCTTTGGATTCTCCTTTGCCTTATCTGCCAGAACAGTTTTGTGTCTCCTTTTTGTCCTCCTGATTTCTCTTTTAACTCTATTCCTACATCCCCTATAATCTTCAATGGATTCACTTGATCCCAGCTGCCTATGCATATCATGTGCCTCCTTCTTTTTGACCTGAGTCATTCAAGGTTCCCTACTTCTGCCGGCCTAGTCCTTTAGTCTAAGAGGAATGTGCTAATCCTGAACCCTGGTTAACACACTTTTGAAAGTATGCCACTTACCAGACGTCCCTATGCCTTCCCAGAGACTCCCCCAATTATCTTTTGAAAGTTCCTGCCTGATACCATCGAAATTGGCCTTGCCCCAATTTAGAATTTTAACTTTTGGGCCAGACCTATCATTCTCCATAGCTATCTTAAAACTAATTGAATTATGGCCACTAGTCTCAAAGTGATTCCTCACTAACACTTCTGTCACCCGCCCTTCCTTATTTCTCAAAAGAAGGTCAAGTTTTGTCCCCTCTCTAGTCGGGCCATCCACAAACTGAATGAGAAATTCCTCCTGAATACACTCAACAAATTTCTCTCCATCCAAGCCTCTAATACTATGGCTGTCCCAGTCAATGTTGGGAAAGTTAAACTCTCCAACTGTTACCACCCTACTTTTCTTGGAGCTATCTGTAATATTAACATGACCTTCTCGACGTTCTGTGGCATGTTCCGCATCACTCCACTGATGGCATGTGGCACAGCGGTTAGCACTGCTGCCTCACAGTGTCAGGGACCCGGGTTTGATTCCCGGCTTGAGTCACTGTGTGGAGTCTGCACATTCTTCTCGTGTCTGTGTGGATTTCCTCTGGGTACTCCAGTTTCTTCCCACACTCCACCAAACAGACACTGGAATGTGGCAACTAGGGGATTTTCACAGTAACATCATTGCAGTGTTAATGTAAACCAACTCGTGACACCAATAAATAATCTTTAAACTGGCAGGCTTGCTGCAAAATGCCTTCTTGTTGGTGAGCATCACCTTTTTCAAAACTGTCCAGATTTTGAGTGTGAGCTGCCATTCCCACTCACGGAGAATCTGGGCTCAAGATTCCGCACCTTGTATGTTTGACTTTTCTTATAAACGTAAAGGATTGAGTTCAACAAATGTGACCAAGGCTTAATTGTCAATATTAAGGAGAGGACTGTTTAGAAAGAAAATAACTTTTGAAAATGAATGTCAGTGGGGAAAAGAAGCAGCAGCCTGAAGAGTGGATAAAACAATTACTGAAAGTTGACGGTTATCTCACTCTACACAGGAGAGTCAGCTTGGCCCTCAGCAACCAAAAACATCCACCTCTTCTATTTAGATATTGTGAATGTGACTACTATGCCTGAGAATGTTACAGTCCCTGAAATCCCAGCTGAAGGAATAGATACAAGTCCAATGATCTTGGTCTCTGCGGTGCCTTAACTGAGAATGATTTTCATTCCACACACAGAAAAGTTTCTCATTGGAACAGTCTATTTGAGAAATCGATGTGGTCATTCAAAAACCAAATTAGACATTGTTCAATTTTATTCAAAAAGGTGAAAAATACAACTAAGTGTGGCTAGTGTGTTCTCCAACAAACGGCTGTGTTTGTTGTTCTGTCTGTGAACTCTTCTAAGCATCATCAATTCAGTAGCTAGTGATGGTTTGAGAACTGGTGAAATCCCGTCGGAATTCAAAATCATGAGAACTTTGATGATCACAGAAAAGCTTTGCTTACACATCTGATGAGTTAACATGAGTTAAACTTGGATTCATGCCTGAAGGAACAAATAAACAAGAAGCAAGAATACTAGAGGCATGTGCTTGAATATATTATTGCAGTTGTGTGCATATTAGTAGAATATGTACTAGCGTTTGGGGAGGCAATGAAAATTTTGGCTTGAGAGAACATATCACAAAACTTGATCCATTGCTTGCCAGCCATATAAAACACTATGGAAGCAATGGATTTGGGAAGCCTTCATATTTTACTAAAAAAGATGTATGATAAACTCATCCAGCTTGTGGTTGGAAAAATAAGATGGTTTATTTTGGATGACTTGGGAAAAGCTGGAAGTTGCAGTTTATCTGTTGTTTCTACACCAACCTTCTATGTGTTGTTCAACTAACAATGATTGCAAGACATGTGTCATCAGATGGTTGTCTTCCCATTGTTATCATACTGTGCTATTTTGATATAGCTTATGTTTAAGGGGGGCTTCTTTATGAGACAGTGTTTTGTTACAAGCAGTTGATTGTCGGGTGAGAATGCAGCAGATGCTGAGACAGCAGGATAATAACTCATTTTAGCCATGTAGGTATTTATTTTGCAGAATGCTTAATGGGGTGTTTTTTTTTTGATTGAAGTAATAAGGTGAGTTGGTATAGTGGAACAGAGTCATGTGATACTAGAAATGGAAGGAACTATGTAGGAAAATCAATTTCATTTTCATGGTAAAACAAAGAACAGTTTGCTGCATGGAGCTGGTAGAAAGCTCTAGAAGTTTTCTGAAAGCTCCAGGCTGTTAACTCAGGCCAACCACATACTGAATGAGAAATTCCTCCTGAATACACTCAACAAATTTCTCTCCATCCAAGCCTCTAATACTATGGCTGTCCCAATCAATGTTGGGAAAGTTAAACTCTCCAACTGTGACCACCCTACTTTTCTTGGAGCTATCTGTAATATTAACATGACCTTCTCGACGTTCTGTGGCATGTTCCGCATCACTCCACTGACGGCATGTGGCACAGCGGTTAGCACTGCTGCCTCACAGCGTCAGGGACCCGGGTTTGATTCCCGGCTTGTGTCACTGTGCAGTGTCTGCACATCCTCCCCGTGTCTGTGTGGATTTCCTCTGGTTGCTCCAGTTTCCTCCCACACTGGAGGAGGAAAGCAAGTGTGTCTGGATTTGCTAACTTGTTTTAAAATGGAGTTCTGGCTGGGAAGTGCTTGAAGTCTTCATTAAGCTGCTGAAACTCATTCTCTCTCTGAAAACTCCAAGACTATTAACAGAGATTAAAGCAAGTATGCCTGTGTGTTTGCTAATGGTGTTCAGAGTCTATAAGAGAAATATTGAATAATTGGAACTGAATAGTAATATGTTAGAAGTTAAGTGTTTCTTTGCATATTTACAGATTGTTCAATGGTTAAGAGTTAAACTGTTTCATTTTGTTAGAGTTACACTTAAACTGTGTTATGAATAAAGCTTATTTTGATAAAAGAACCCTAATTTGTCAGTGGAATCACACATGGAAAGAAGCATTCTATCCTCAAATTTACACCAAAAATGGAAAAATTGTTGGGGTACGGTCTGGCTTCACAATATACTTTGATGTTTCTGATCTGACACCCTTACACCATTGAATGCTTTCAAAATTTCCTTAAATTAGAAAACCATGCTGGCAAAAGTATGGCCAGTGGGGTGCTGGATTATCTAGGCAATGAAATACAGTGGACAGTCATATGAGAATGCAGCTAACATGGCAAGAAGGTATAATGGCATGTAGCAAAAACATCTAGAGAAAATAAATATATTCCATGTGGTGGACATTCACTGAATCTTGTTGGTTCTGCTACAGTTAATTGCTGCCTAGATGCAGTAAATATTTTTGCAATTGTTCGCCAAATATACTCATTTTTCTTTGTCTCTATAAAATACTAGATAGTACTCAGATCATTTTTGGCCCTAATTCTACCATTCCAAAACATCTCTCTGACACTAGGTGTTCAAGCTAATATTCTGACATAGATAGAAGATTGCTAATTAACAAGAAATGGCAATTAACAATAAGGGGATTTTTCTCAGGCTAGAGGACAGTAACCAATGGACTGCCACAGTTGGGACTGCATCTTCATGATATATATCAATGATTTGGAGGACGGAATACTGTGGAAAGAATACTGTGAAAAATATGGGAAGGAAGGCAGGTTGTATGGAGGATATAAATAGTTTTCAGAGAGAAATTGACAAGTTATGTGAGCTTGCAGAGAATTGGCAAATAGAATTCAATGTGGGAAAATGTGAGATTGTTTATTTTGGAAGAAAGAATGAGAAGGCTTCAGAAAGCATAAAGGGACTCAAGGATCTTTATTCATGATTGCTGCATTCTTTATATTCTACCCAATGACTAAAAGGTTAATTTGAGGGAGAAATTAAGTATGCAAGAATATAGGAATATAAAAACAGATATGAGAGTTTTTACAGGTATTAAATAAAGTGAGCAATGGTCCTCCAAAGAGTGAGAATGGGGAATTAATAATGGAAAATCACAAAATGGCAGTTAAATGGAACAGATAATTTGCATCTGGCTTCATTGTAGAGCTTATAAGTAACATTCCAAATAAATTGTGATTAAGGAAGACAATGGGACATTATTGTTTATTGCAAGAGGAACGGAATATAAAGGTAGAGGTGTATTGCAGCAGTTGTACAGAGTGCTGATGAGACCACATTGAGAGCACTTTGTACAGTTTTGATCTCCTTGTTTCAGACTATAAATATGTAAGCAACAGTTTAGAGAAAATTTATTTGATGGATTCCTGGGATAGGGGATTGTGTTGGGTAAGATAAGGTGGACTGTCTCCTTTTTTAAATTAATTCCATGGACCTGGGCATTGCTGGCTGGCCAGCATTTGTAACCCATCCCTAGTTGCCCTTGAGAAGGTGGAGGTGAGCTGCCTTCTTGAATTGCTGTAGTTCATGTATGGTGGGTTGACCCACAGTACCATTAGGGAGGCAGTTCCAGGATTTTGACACAGTGATTGCAAAGGAACTGCAATATATTTCCAAGACGTGGGTATGCCAGCGTTGGACTGGCGTAAACACAGTAAAAAGTCTGACAACACCAGGTTTTAGTCCAACCGATTTATTTGATAATAGACTCACAAGCTTTCGGGGTTAGCCCCTTCGTCAGGTGAATATTCACCTGATGAAGGGGCTAACCCCGAAAGCTTGTGAGTCTATTATCAAATAAATCGGTTGGACTAAAACCTGGTGTTGTCAGACTTTTAATATATTTCCAAGACAGCATAGTGAGTGGCTTGGAGGCGAGCTTGCAGGTGTGGTGTTCTCATGTATCTGCTGCCCTTGTCCTTCTAGATGGAAGTGGTCATGGCTTTGGAAGGTGCTCTCTAAGAATCTTTGGTGAATTGCTGCGGTGAATTTTCTAGATAGTACACATTACTGCTGCTGAGAGTCAGTGGTGGAAGGAATGGATGTTTGTAGATGTGGTGCCAATCAAGCAGGCTGCTTTGCCCTGGATGGTGTTAAGCTTCTTGAGTGTTCAAGCTGCGCCCATCCGGACAAGTGGGGAGTACTCCATCACATTCCTGACTTGTGCCTTGTAGATGGGGAGTCAGGAGTTTGGAAAATTGAGGTGATTTTATTGAAACAAAATCCTGAGCGGGACTTAACACAGTGGGTATTGAAAAGTCGTTTCCTTTTGTGTCAGAGACTAGAATTAAGGGATATAGCTTAAAAATAAAGGGTTGTCTGTTTAAAATGGAGATATGAATTATTTTCTCTCAGAAGATTATGAATCTTTCGAACTCTTCCCTGGGGAGTTGTTATGGCAGTGTTATTGAATGTTTTTAAGGCAGAGGTAAATTGACTCTCCTCTTAATCAAAATGTGTTGAGACCACAATTACGTCAGCTGTGACCTTATTAAATGGCAGAGCAGGCTACAGGGGCCAAATGGCTAAATGCTCCTAATTCTTATGCTCGTAGATCGCAAAATCTGCCCAAAGTGAATAAGCAAAAATATGGCAGATGGAGTATAATGTGTGACAATGGGAAATTATCCACTTTGGTAGGAAGAATGGAAAAACAAAATGGTATTTAAAATGAGAGATTGCAGAATTCTGCAGAACAGAGATCTAGGTGCCCTTGTACATAAAAGAAAGTTAGCACTAAGTAATTAAGAAGGAAAATGGAAGCAGCTTTTATTGCAAGGGGCAGGCGTATAAAAATAGGGAAGTTTGATACATCTGAGACTACACAGTATAGCGTTTGGTTTATTCAAATAGGAATATACTTGCACCCGAAGTGGTTCAGGGAGGGTTTATTTGGTTGATAAAGAAGTTTTCTAATGAGGAAAGGTTTAGCAGGTGGGACTTCTTATTGAAGGTAAGAATGAGAGGTGATCTTATTGAAACATATAAGATTCAAAGAGACTTGACAGGGTAGAAACTGAAGGAAATTTCCCCTCATCATGAAATCCACAACTAGGGCCTGTTTTAGAATAAAGAGTTGCTCATTTAAGACAGAGAGAAGGAAGAATTTCTGCGCTTAGACTTCTTTGGGTTTCTCTACACAACAGAGCTATTGAGGCTGTGTCGCTGACTATATTCAAGGCTGAGATTGATTTTTAACATGAGTCCAGAGTCAAGGGTTATCAGGAACAGCAGGCAGCAAAGAAGAGTTGAGGTCAAGATCAGGTTAGCTGTAATCTAACTGAATGTTGGAGCAGGTTTGAGGGGCACTCTGGTCTACTCCTGCTTCTATTTCTTATGTATGTTATGTGAACATCCGTGAGCTAAGGGAATATTATATGTAATATTATCAGTATTCAGAAAGCTAACTCAACATCATTAATGTGTAAGAGTTCGTGGTTCACCAAATTTAAAGTCAACAAGGGAAACATTTATTTTTATAAAGTACATTGAGCAATTGGAATGGATTGCTGGGTAGGTTGATTAAGTCTGGGAGACTGCTTCTATGATGAAAACATACTCAGGTTGGTATACCAAGAAGATGAGATAAAATGGATGAAAGATGTTCAATTTCCAAACCCATCTGATCATGCCCTTAGATCATATATTTAGATTATGTTGCATAAAACCCTTACGGCATTCAGGCTAGCTGTGAACAAAAATGGATTGAAATGCCGGTCATTGGAACTGCTGACAATCTTGGCATATTTGCTATGAGTCATTGTTAATGAAGTAAGTGAGTATTTGTCCTTGTCTGTAATTTTTGTCTTGGCAGTGCCATGGCACAAATTGTGCCAAGATGGCAATTTAGGTTGCCTTGCATTGAACGTTGGCAGGCTATTGTAAGGTATCGTTACTGGAGCTTCTGAAGTTCTTCAGATGAGAATACAAATTAAACCAAACCTACAATTCCATATTATTTTCCAGATATAAGTAAAAGTACTTACCGGTTGTTGATATTTCCCCATTAAATATAACTGCCAATTCAATCACTGACACATAGGTGGATAATTCAACAAATCTTTGTAATTATCATCACAAAGATTGGTGAAACAGCAAGAAAACAAATCACACTTTGCTCTTATCCAGCTGATTCAAACGTCAGCATTTCAACTTAATTGTAGTACTCATTGACTATAGATCATTGAAATAAGCAACAAAGCAGCATTACTTGGAATCTACTGGAATTGTGTGCAAAAGAATACAAAATACAAATTTGGCCCTTGTTACAACCAGGTGAGAAGGGGTGAACAAATTTATTATCTATTGAACCCAAGTAATAAAAATTCAGCATCAGGCGTTCAACTCTCATGCAGTCATTTGGCCCCCACACAATCCCCCCTTCCCTGCCACAATCCATCCCTACCCCCACACTCATGCACAAGTATAATAAATGAGGGGAGTTAAGAATCCAATAAAAAAGGTAAAGTAATATATGATTAAGTGTCGTTTGATTGTTCTGGAGACATAGGTTGTAAAATGTTGCATCTGACTTAGGCTGGCTTCCTGGATCACTCACCTGACGAAGGAACACCGTTTCCGAAAACTTGTGGGATTACTATCAAATAAACTGGTTGGACTTAAACCTGGTGTTGTGAGACTTCTTCCTGGATGTAGTCAGAACTTTATGATGTTGCAATGATTACAAGGTACTGGTTTGCTGATAAGGGTTTCTGGCTTCTTGAACTGGACGACAAAAGAGAGCGAACTAGTAGCTCGTTTCCTCTGCTGAAGGCTTTCTGGAAACTGCCAGTGTCACTAGCAATCTCTCTTGAGTGGCTGCGCAACCTTAGCTTAAAATCATTCACCCATTGTGCATTTCCAAGAAGTTTTGGGTGGGTCTATCTGTGGCAGCCATTGTTTCAATACCATTTTTAGCAATTTGCATTTTTCAAACTTTGTACTTTAGCATTTCTTCCTTAGACAGTTACCAGTTTTGATGGGTGTTTGAATTATAGGAAATGTTTCACTCTCCAAACTTTAAACTGATTTATTGGTTTCTCATCTTCGCTTGAGAGGTGGCCTTAAATTTTTACGCAGTTTTCTCTGTCTTAGTTCAAATTGCAAAATTTTCAATCCGTTGAAAGTTGAAAAATCATATTTTCAAAAACAAAGGGCATAGCCTCAGAACACCATTTCACTGGGATAATTAAAAAAAAGTCTCAGACATTAACTATATTGGCCCACCAGTCAAAATGCAAAAATATTCTCAGCTCAGACATAGCAGATCTAGTCACTTCAGTACAATCGGATCTCATCCAAAAAGTTAATTGGGATTAGCAAGTCTAAGATTAGCAAATCTTAGCAAGATTTGGTAAACCATAACAGATCGTTCGTGATAATAGTTCACAGTTTACTTCACAAGAGTTTAAGAGTTTGTGGATTATCTCAAAGTAAATGATATTCAGCATATAAAATCTGCACCTTATCATCCATCCAACAAATGGATTAGGTGGAGGATTCATACAGTCCTTGAAACATTACTGAAAAGCTTGAAAAGAGCAAGGTTCATTATCATGTTGTGTGAATAGCTTTTTGGCATCTTATAGAAATATTGCTCTTGTGACTTCCAATGTTTACCTGCATTACTTCTCTAACTTAAGAGAAAGTTGAGAATTACATTTGATTTGCTATTATCTCCAGAAACTTCAGAGATAGTAGAGTATCAACAACAACCTCAAATTTCTAGAGGTCAAAACAATGCTCATTTTAACAAGGGGATAGAATGTAGTTTGGCGATACCATGCTGACCAATTTTTGATATCTTGATATCAGAATCATCTCCAGAAGTACCAACTGCTTTAGTTCCAAGTATTGTGATAATGCTTCTACTTAGTAGGAAGACTTAGTTGGAGCTGAGTTGCCTGATAATTGTGCCTATGCTACTATACCACATGAGAATGATGCAGAATTAGTTCCAAAGGAAGTGTCTTCTGAAATTCTAAATCATACTTCTTGGGTTAAGGACAGCCAAATTCCAGAAGGATGGAGGGATGTCAGAAGTTGCAGCGTGACATAGAAAGGATGCAAGACTGGGAGGAGAAGTGGCAGGTGGACTTCAACATGGATAAATGTGTAGTGGTCCATTTTGGCAGGACCGATGGGATGAAGGAGTACAATATCAAGGGTAGGAGTCTTAGCAATATTGAGGAGCAGAAGGATCTTAGGGTCCGGGTTCATAGGACTCTTAAATCGGCCTCGCAGGTGGAGGATGTGGTCAAGAAGGCGTATGGTGTATTGGCCTTCATTAATCGAGGGATAGAATTTAGCAGTCGGGAGGTAATGCTGCAACTTTATAAGACCCTGGTCAGACCTCACTTGGAGTACTGTGCGCAGTTCTGGTCACCTCACTACAGGAAGGATGTGGAAGCTATTGAGAGGGTGCAGAGGAGATTTACAAGGATGTTGCCTGGATTGGGAAGCATGCCTTATGAAGATAGGTTGAGGGAGCTAGGTCCCTTCTCCTTGGAGAGACAAAGGTTGAGAGGTGACCTGATAGAGGTTTATAAAATGTGAAAGGAATAGATAGGGTGGATTCCCGGAGGCTATTTCCCAGGGCTGAAATAGTCGCTACAAGAGGACACAGGTTTAAGCTGCTGGGAAACAAGTACAGAGGAGATGTTAGGGGTAAGTTTTTCACTCAGAGGGTGGTGAATGAGTGGAATCGGCTGCCGTCGGTGGTGGGAGAGGCGAACTTGCTGGGGTCTTTTAAAAGACTTCTGGATGAGTATATGGGATTTAATGGGATTGGGAGTTACAGATAGTCCTATGGCCTGGCAGGTATGGATGTGATCGGTGCAACTTGTGGGCTGAAGAGCCTGTTTGTGCTGTAGTGTTCTATGTTCTATGTAACATTGTATATAACCAAAAGAATAGACGTCCTCCCGATCGACTTTCTTAATGACTGTGTATGATGATTAATGATGCATAGTACTGTGTCTGGAGTATTATTGATCCCATGTATAACACGATAGTAATATGCTATCTTGACTATAGAAGTAATTGGTGAGGCATGTTATATATTTAAAAGAGTTGCAGGTTGCTTTAAGAGCTGATCACATGATTTGATGGGGGTGTCATTAGGGTCTTTGCGCAGGCTGCTATTTTACTTTCAGTTTGTACTCCACTCAAGCAAGACCTCCAAGAATAAATCTGTTGTTGTTAGTTCAAATCTATGTATGCAAACTACATCTTTTCTTGGTCAAAACACACAACCCCTAACATAGTTAGAATATTACAAAAACCACGACCACTTGCATCACATACAAATTAAAGTGTGCTTTTATGTGCCCAAAATCTACCTTTTTGATAACAATACCAATGGATTGAACGCAGAACTTTCACCAATGTACACTGGCTTTTTGGAACATATCACACAATTGTCTTTTATATCTCAAAGACGCAAGCAATACAACAAAATTAACAATAACAATTACTTCGTGCAAAACAAGGTCATTACCATAATTCAAACATTTCACTATTTCCACATTATATCAAAATAGCAAGGATGCCTCACTGAACTACTGTGGAATCAGAATGAGACAGCTCTGCACTGGCTCTTTCAGCTAGTTCCACCATCATGCTCTTTCCCTGTATCCCTGCAATTCTTTTCTCCTTGAAGTACTTATTCAATTCCTTATTGATGGCAATGACTGAATCTATATCCATCATCTTATCAGGTAATGAAATCCAAATCCCAATCACTTACTGTGTAAAAAACATTCCTCATCTTACTGCTGGTTTGTGCCAATCAACTTCATTCTGTATCGTCAGGCTTTCAAACTGTCACTGGAAACAGTTTCTCTATTTACTCTCATCAAAATCCTTCATAATTTTAAACGCCTCAAACAAATCTTTCAGTTTTCTTTGCTCTAAGGAGAACAACGCCAGCTGCTTCAGAATATCCACATAGTTGTATCTCCTCTTCCCTGGAACCATCCTGATGAATCTCTTCTATACTCCAATTTAGCCCAGTCTCTCTGCTGGCTACAAATGACATACTAACCAAGGAACCAAAGAGGTAGCATTTCAAGATATATGAAAAACAAGACTTGCCTTAAATAACCTCAGAAATTCCAAACAACTTCACAAGCAATGCAGCGTACTCACTACTTAATGTTTTAATGTAGATATCCCAGCAGTCAGTTTGCGAGGTTCCATTAACAACAATGTGATAACGATCAGATTATTTGTTTCGCAACATCGGTTGAATTGATCAGGGCACTAGGAGAATGCACCAACTCTTCTTCAAAATAGTGCCATAGGATATTTTATGTTCACCTGAAGGGGCAGCCAGAACCTCAGCTGAATGGTCTGTAACTTCTGCACAGTGGTAATCTCCTTAGGCATGCCTCTTGACAGGCCAACCCATGCTGGGATTTCAAAGACCAATCACACCCAGCCTTCCTCTCTCAGGCTGGGTAAGACAGGTGCCGTGCAGCATGTCCAGGGCAGCATCAGTGTGGAGTTACTGGAATGCTGAGGGATAAAGTATTGGCTGCCATAAACGGAATGTTTAAAAGAACAATGGAGCAGATAGATTTCAAAGGTAAGTCGTTCATCGGGAAGAGGGGATGGCAGAGTTAGGGGGTGGTTAGGATCAGAGCAAAAGCCGAGGTCAGGTGGCATTGTGTATAGATGTGGGTGCTGTAAGGCTCGGTCTGATTGCTTAAATGGTTACTCTGGAGTTGGAAGAGCTTTTTTAAAAACTCTTTCAGAGTTACTATCAGAGTAAAATTGTCAGAACCATCTGAAGTTAAATTGCTTCTGTAGGTTGTCGAGAGGGCTACAAGTAGAGATTGAATAAACGAGGATTGTTTTCACTGGAAAGGCTGAGGGGAGACCTGATAGAGGTCTACAAAATTATGAGAGGCATAGACAGGGCGGATAGCCAGAAGTTTTTTCCCACCTGGATAAGGGGGCGCAGGTTCAAGGTGAGAAGGGGTAAGTTTAAGGGAGCTGTGTGGGAAGTTTTTCAACCAGAGAGTGGTGGGTGGTTGGAAAGCACTGCCAAAGATGGTGGTGAAAGCAGGCACATTAACAACATTTAAGAGGCATCTGGATGGATACATGAATAGGGGTGGAATAGAGGAATGTGGACCGAGTAAGGCACAGACACAGGCTTCGTGGACTGAAGGGCCTGTTCCTGTGCTGTACTTTTCTTTTTTTCTGGGCAAATGCTGTGTAATCCCTAACATGGGAACTAGAAGGATTGTCCATTAAATGTGAGGCTGGGGAACCCAGACATTACGGGCCAATGTCTCATCTGAAGGATGGCGACTTCAGATAATGCAGCATTTCCTCAATACTGCATTGTAGGGGCTAGATTTTGTTGTCAGATTTTTGGTGTGGGACCTAAGTCCACAATTTTCTGGGCTTGTTGGTGAGGGTGCAATTCACTGATTCACATCTAACAGTAATAAAAAGTTACATTTTCCTTAATTATTCATTTCTGGTCAATTACATATCTCCTTAAAATGTCTGAGTTAGTTGACATTTAATGTTTCATGAATCCAAACAAAGATACTATAATGTCCCATAAACTTCAGGTCACCCAAAACTTTGCTGCCTGTGTCTTAAAGCACATCAAGTCCCATTTAATCATCACTCCATCACTCTCTGACCTACATCAGCTCCTGCTTAAACAATGCCTTGCTTCTTATCGTTGCTTTAATGTCCTGCCAAGGCTTTTCTCCTCCCTATCTCTCATAAATCCTCTAATTGTACAACCCTCTGAAATATCAGCATTCCTCCAATTCTGGCTTCGAGTATCCCCAATTTTAAATTGCGCCACAATTGGTAACCATGCGTTCAACTGCCACTGCCATAAGTTCTGGAACTTCCTTACCACACCTCACTGCTTCACTATCCTTCACTATTTGATAAATCTCAAAAGCCTTTACAAAGGCTCAAGGCATCTCAATACATTGTAACCTTTGTTGTTGTTTACAAAAGGGTTGACAAGCAAACATACGGAGAAAGATTTATAGGCAGGCATGAGTCTGCAGACAAACAGTAACCCAATAACCAATGCCATTTGTTGGCTGTTGAAACAGATGCAATTCTACAAGATTTTACGTAGGGTGGTCTTCAATGCCACTCCACAGCACCATCTTCATGTCTGCAAGGTGGAGCTGTCAATTCTCAGGCCACAATCAGATATACCAACTGTTTTTACAATAGTAGTGGCGGGTACCCTTGTGGCATATGACAGCTTTGTATCTAGCTCTCTGATAACCCAGAAAATGATTACTGTTCATTGCAACACATTTGTTGATTTTTTGCAGGCATGCCATCTTCCATAGAAGGTATGAAATATTGTAACTTGGATGTTTCCAAGTTACATTCAACATGAAGTCAGGCATTCTCATATAATGAAAACAAAAATACCTTGGATGCTGTAAATCAAAATAGAAACAGGAAAAACTGGAAAACCTCAGTGGATTTGGCAGCATCTGTGGAGAGCAAAACCATGTTAACATTTCAAGTCTACATGATGCTGATTTCAGTAACATTTATCAGGTCTAGTGCCCCAGTTTTCTTGGTGAATAGGAGCCCAAACGACTTGTAAATGTGGAAGCTGACCACATCTGTCCAGAAGCTATTATGAAGGTGGATAAACCAATTCTCAGAGCCCAAGCCAGCTGCCATCCTTCAAAAAGGTCCTTCTACAAAAACCAGAATTTTCATTGCTACCACTAATATGACTGGGCCAAAAAAACATATATGCATGACATAAAGGGCTAATAACAACCAAAATGTCAGCACAAGTGAAACAGTGGGCCAGTGGGCTGACGAATGGCAGATGGAGTTTAATTTAGATAAATGCGAAGTGATCCATTTTGGTAGATTGAACCAGGGCAGAGCTTACTCAGTTAAAGGTACAGCATTGAGGAGAGTTACAGAACAAAGATCTAGGGGTACATGTTCATAGCTCCTTGAAAGTGGAGTCACAGGTGGACAGAGTGGTGAAGAAGGCATTCAGTATGCTTGGTTTCATTGGTCAGAACATTAAATACAGAAGTTGGGATGTCTTGTTGAAGTTGTACAAGACATTGGTAAGGCCACACTTGGAATACTGTGTACAGTTCTGGTCACCCTATTATAGAAAGGATATTATTAAATTACAAAGAGTGCAGAAAAGATTTACTAGGATGATAGAGGGACATGAAGGTTTGATTTATAAGGAGAGGCTGGATAGACTGGGACTTTTTTCTCTGGAGCGTAGAAGGCTGAGGGGTGACCTTCAAAGGTCTAAAAAAATGAGGAGGGGTACAGATCAGCTAGATAGTCAATATCTTTTCCCAAAGGTAGGGGAGTCTAAAACTAGAGGGCATAGGTTTAAGGTAGAGGGGAGAGATACAAGAGTGTCCAGAGGGGCAATTTTTTCACACAGAGGATGGTGAGTGTCTAGAACAAGTTGCCAGAGACAATAGTGGAGGCGGGTACAATTTTGCCTTTTAAAAAACATTTAGACAGTTACATGGGAATGATGGGTATAGAGAGATATGAGCCAAATACAGGCAATTGGTATTATCTTAGCAGTTTTAAAAAAGGGCCGAAGGGCTTGTTTCCATGCTGTAAACTTCTCTATGGCTACGACAAAACAATAAGAAATATTTTAAAAATGCAAAAATATTGCAGAAATGTTGAATTTGCTTGCACACTTTAATTCTGCTGCGGGCATTATTCACAGGCTTTGGAAATGGCTTATTGCAAAGGGGGCAGCATTGACAGAGTCATTGTCACTAGACTAGTAATCCAGAAAACCAGGTATGAATCCAATAAATCTCCAAAATTGGAAGTCTAACGATGACCATGATCATAGTCAATTGCTGTAAAATCTATTTCTCTCTTTGAAATATCCTGGCAAGCCAATAAAGAACAAAGAAAATTACAGCACAGGAACAGGCACTTCGCCCCTCCAAGCCTGCATGACCATGCTGCCCAACTGAACTAAAACCCCCTACCCTTTCAAGAACCAGATCTAATACCATCCTATTCATGTATTTGTCCAGATGCCCCTTGAAACTATCTGCTTCCATTTCCTCCCCCAGCAGTGAGTTCCAGGCACCCACTACCCTCTGTGTAAAACATTGCGTCACGCATCTTTAAATCTTGCCGCCCACACCTTAAACCTATGCCCCCTAGTAACTGACTCTTGCACCCTGGGAAAAAGCTTCTGATTATCCACTCTGTCCATGCCCCTCAATCTTGTACACTTTTATCAGGTCGCCCCTCAACCTCCATCGTTCCAGTGAGAACAAACCAAGTTTCTCCAACCTCTGCTCATAGCTAATGCCCTCCATACCCAGCAACATCCTGGTAAATCTTTTCTGTACCCTCTCCAAAGCCTCCTTATCTTTCTGGTGGTCTGGTGACCAGATAATGTCCTATAAAGCTTCAAAGTGACTTGCCAATTTTTAAACTCAATGTCCTGGCCGATGAAGGCAAGTTTGCTTTGACTATCTTCTCCACCTGCATTGCCACTTTCAGTGCCCTGTTTACATGTACACCCAGGTCCCTTTGCCTAGTTCCTATCTGTATTAGACCTTCCAAAATCCATTACCTCATATTTGTTTGGATTAAACTCCATCTGCCATCTCTCTGCCCAAGCCTCCAACCAATTTATATCCTGCTGTATCCTCTGATGGTCCTCATCCCTATCTGCAAATCCACCAACCTGTGCATCATCTGCAAACATACTAATTAATCCTGTTACATCCAAATCATTTATATATATTATAAACAGCAAAAGTCTTTCTTAGATAAGAAATGAAACTGGGTGGATCTGGCATTTACCTTGGCATTGGAAATGACACCAGTAAATTTAATCCTGACAACCCTGCAAGGTCTTCCTTACTAATATCTGTCTCACACACTATTCGAGCTCAACAGTCATACTCATGGGATCAAACCTTACAGCTGTCCACCAGCAGGACAGGCCCGGCATAGCAGACAGGAAGGAATTGCCCTTGCAGCCTGACCCTTAAAATTGACTCCGGACCCCATAAAGTCTCTTAGGGCCAAAGAAATCTTCTGCTGATTACCACAAACCATCCCTCTTTAGCTGATGGTCAGTACTCCTACATGCTGAACACCATTTGGAAGGTGGCAAGGATGCAAAATGCACTCTGGGTTGGATGAGTGTGACTCAGAAGCACCACTGCAGACAGGGCTGGCTGAGCCCTGTAGGGCATTGCGGCTGGACCAGTTCAGTAGCAGGTGGTGAAGGAACTAACAAACGGAGAAAACACACTTGAGCTTATCCGTACTAACCTGCCTGCGGTAGATGCATCTGTCCATGACACTATCTGTAGAAATCTGGTCTTCACATTGAGGATACCCTCCATTGATTTGTGACACTGTCACCATGCTATGTGGGATAGCTTTCAGACAGCTCTAGTAACTGGGAAATCATGAGGCCATCAGCAAAAGCAGAATTGTACTCAGTCATAATCTGTAACCTGGTGGCCTGACATATCTCCCACTTTAGCATTGTCATCAAGCCAGGGGATCAATCCTGGCTCAGTGAAGAGTTCAGGAGGACATGACTGGAGTAGCACCAGACAATTAAAAATTAGATGAAGCTAACAACATAGCACTACATGTCAAAGTAGCAATCAAAAATCAGAATTAAGTGGTTTCACAATCAACTGACCAGATCTAAACTCTGCAATTCTACCACAGTCAGTCATGAAATCATGATGAGGTTCCACAAGTATCCCCAGTAATTTGAGAAGGCTGAAGCACTTGCAACAATCTTCAACCTTAAGGGCATGCGGTTGATCCATCATGCCATCTCCAATGTTCCCAAGCATTATGGATGCCAGTTTTCAGTCAATTTGATTCTCTCCAATGTGGTATAAAGAAATGGCTGAAGGCACTGAATACTGCAAAGTCTATGGGTCCTGACAATATTCCAGCAAAATACTGAAGACTTGTGCTCCAGAACTTGCCATGTTCCTAGCCAATCTGTTTCAGTATAGCTACAGTACTGGCATCTACCCAGCAAATGTGGATGATGAACCAAGTATGTGCTGTACACAAAAAGCAGCGCAAATCCAACCTGGCCAACTATCAGTCCACTCTCAATTATCAATAAAGGTGATGGAAGAGGTCAGCAAGACTGCTCTCAAGTGGCACTTGCTTTGCAAAAAGCTGTTTGGTCCTGGCAGAACCCAAACTGAGCACACTCAGTTCAACAGAAAATCCGTGGATTACCACAAATAGTTGAGACTAAAACATTGTGTGATTTTAAGAAATTAGATATAGTTCTTGGGGCTAAAGAGATCAAGGGATATCCAGGGGAAGGGGGGAGCGCGGATCAAGATATCGAATTTAATGAATGACGGAGCAGGCTTTAAAAGGGCCAAATGGCCCACTCCTGCTTCTATTTTCTATATTTTTAAAAAGAGCTGAACTCAAAAGGGAAGGTGTGAATGCCTGTCCTTTGCATCCAGCATTTGCCTAGGTGTGGCAAAGTGCCATAGCAACATTTAAGTCAATGGGAATAAAGAGAAATGCTCTCTGCTGGTGGTAGTCTTACCTAGCACATACCTAGTTGTGGTCATTGGAGGCCTACCTTCTCAGTTCCAGATGTCACTGCACGAGTTCCTTAAGTCAGTGTCCAGGGCTCAAATCATCTTCAGCTACTACAATCACTTTCCTTCCATAAGGTTAGAAGTAGGACTGTTTGTTGATGACTGCCCAATGTTCAGCAACATTCACAGCTCCTCAAGACATTGAAGCAGTCCATGTCCAAATGCAGCAAAACCAGGACAATATCCAAGCCTGGGCTGACAAGTGGCAATTAATATCTGGGCCACATAAATGCCAGGCAAATGGCTATTGCCAACTAGAAAATATCTAACTATTTCCCCATTGGTACTCCTATTGCTGAATTCCCCTCCCATCAACATCCATTGACCAGAAACTGAACAGGACTAATCATATAAAAGTAGATCAGGAGTTAGGAATCCTGAGTTGAGTCATTCACTTCCTGACTTCCCAAAGTCTGTCCACCAGATGCAATGCACAAAGTATGATGGCGTATTCTCCACTTGCCTGGATGAGTGCAGCTCCAACAGGCAATGAGCTCGACACCATCCAGGATAAAGCATCCCATTGATTGGCACACCATCTACAAACATTTACTCCCTCCACCACTGATGCAGTGGCATCATTGTGTACCATCAACAAAATGCACTGCAAGAATTCACCAAGGCTCCTTAGGCAGCACCTTCCAAACCCACAGCCACTACCATCTAAAATTAGATGGACAGCAGATACTCCAAGCTACTCACCATCCTGACTTGTAAATATATTAAGGATCCATCACTGTTAGTGAGTCAAATTCCTGCAACTCCCTTCCCAACAGCATTGTGGTCGTACCTACACCACACGGACTGTAGCAGTTCAAGAAGGCGGCTCATCACTACCACCCCAAGGGCAATGAGGGATGGGCAATGAATGCTGGTCTAACCAGCAAAGCCCACATTCCATGAATGAATTAAAAAATTGCATCCTTGAATGTTGGGAAATGGTGTACTGAACATCCTTACTTAGAATCATAGAAAAATTTTAGTTTATTTGTTAGTGTTACAAGTAGGCTTATATTACACTGCAATGAAGTTGTGCAAAAATTCCCTATTGCCACACTCCGGTGCTTGCTCGGGTACACTGAGGCAGAACTTAGCATGACTAATCCACCTAACTAGCATGTCTTTCAGATGGTGGGAGGAAACTGGAGCACCCGGAGGAAGTCCACACAGGGAGAACGTACAGACTCCACACAAAGTAGGAATCAAACCTGTGTCCCTGGCGACGTGAGGCAGCAGCACTAACCACTGTTCCATCCGGAATCCTTACAGTGCACAGAGGGGCCATTTGGTCCATCAAGTCTGCACCGATCACAATCCCTCCCAGGCCTTATCCTCATAACCCTATTTATTTACCCTGCAAATTCCCTGATATTAAGGGGCAATTTAGTACAGCCAATCAATCAATCTA
Source organism: Carcharhinus amblyrhynchos (assembly GCF_965287045.1). Taxonomy (NCBI): domain Eukaryota; kingdom Metazoa; phylum Chordata; class Chondrichthyes; order Carcharhiniformes; family Carcharhinidae; genus Carcharhinus; species Carcharhinus amblyrhynchos. The sequence continues at coordinate 20,679,161 of NC_137331.1, forward strand.
ACCCACACATCTTTGGACTGTGGGAGAAACCGGAGCACCCAGAGAAAACCCATGCAGACACAAGGAGAATGTGTGGAGATTGCACAGTCACTCAAGCTGGGAATCGAACCTGAGCCTTAATGCTGTGTGGCAGCAGTGCTAACCACTGCCCCACCCCCTTCAAAAAAAAACTCCAAAATAATAGTCAAATTACATTTGCTTTCATTTTCTACCACTGGCTGCTTGGTTGATACAGATACAATAGTGTGCTGTAGTGTTAGGATGATGATGTGGAGATGCCGGCATTGGACTGGGGTAAACACAGTAAGAAGTCTGACAACACCAGGTTTAAGTCCAACCGATTATTTGATAGCTTGCGACTTTACTATCCAATAAATGGGTTGGACTTAAACCTGGTGTTGTCAGACTTCTTACTGTGTTAGGATGATACCAGACTTGATGGGACTTGGATTTCAACTGATTGGAGCTTGTTCGTGTAGGTTACACTACTTGACTATCATCTTGATGGAAAGAAACGTCAGAAAGACTGATGTTTGAAGTTTTGTCTGTGATTAACTTACCTGCTTAACTTAAAGAGTGCAACCATGAGCAACTTTCAAAGCATTTGTATGTTAAAGACAGTATAATGCATTCCAATAAATATATTTATTGTGTCTTATGTTTATGAAATGCATGTGATAAGCCTAATGTTTGAATTTTGATAAGCTAAAGGAATTTAAAAAGCGAGGACTTGGAAGAGTAAAATGATCAGTAGTCAAACACAGTAATGAAATGAGAATCAGATACTTAAATTACATATTTGCATTTTTTGGTCACATAAATCAGGAAAACAATTCTTGAAAATTAGATTTTCCAAGTTTATTTGCCCAATTAAAAAAGTCCAGGTCACATATATATCCTTTTTAACAATGCGATTTTTAGAATGCAAATAAAATTCTTTGAATTATACTCTACCTTCAAATTTTAAGCATTAATAATAAGTACACATTGTATTGATAGGTTTTATTGAACACAGATTTTAATAATATAAAGTGTACCTCAGTTGCTAGATGGTTGGTAGATATTTCCAGAAAAGAAATATGTTTACTGAAGCAGCCTATACATGAAATTCCTAATGAAGATATATTTCAAATGTTTATCTTAATCAACTTCTGATAGTAGTATCTTGGGCCTAAGGTAACATTATTTGGACTTTTGTAACTGATTTAATTTTGACAAAATTCAGATCTGAAATATTGTCCAATAATTAAGATACTTTGTATCCGCAGACAGAATAACTATTTTACAACAGCCACAATATGCTTCTTTTTCTCGGAAATAATTGGTACAGAGCCTGGTTTGCTGTGCTTGCGACGATTCTGTTCTCTGAAAGAAAAAAAGTTTGAGTTACTATTTGGTTAAATACTTATTTAAAACGAATAGATTTTCATAACTACAACTGTGTTCCTTCTCTTCAAAAAGCTAAAAATCATACATACATGTCTCATTAACTGACTTAATTTGTCAGCTCAAACAAAAAAGGCATGGAATTGCCTCTAAATTAATGGAAAAAAACACTACAACAAACATTTAAGAAAAGGCAAATGTGGAGGCGGAGGTAGTGAGGGCTTTTCCACAGACATTTATCCAAAGCTCACAGCAAGGCCTCTTCTTACCTCTCTTTATACAAAGATTTGTCAAGTCTGTTTTCATTCACTTTGATGATTACTGTACTACTGAAATGTCCTTTAATTCAAGTGATTGGGCCTGTGACCACGTATGTTGCATTTTCCTAGCCTTAGCTCTCATGTTCTCTTCCCTCCTTGCACATGCTATTTATACATTCTCTTTTTCTCAAATGATCATCAAATCTGGCTGAACAAATTGGCTGAGATTCCATCACATAACTTACACCCACCAGCTAAACAATTTTCTCTTCTTCCCATCTCTAGTTTTAGTTGTGAAAATGTTAAAGTATTTGCAGAAAATTTAAAAAGCACTTCCTGAGCTCCCTGTTTGATCATCTCACCCCCCAATTCCACCTCTTACACAATTTCTCTTTCGAATAACCTCCTTCTGCGCTGCGGGTTTCAATGTTTCTTTCCCACTCTCCCTTTTTTTCAATGATCAATTTCTGCCATCCAGCGACCACAGAATCTACCCTCATATTGAAAGTTTATTTTAAATTGCATACACATCATCTCCATTTGCTGCCACCTGTAACATTTTTCCTGCCCTTTTAATATCTATTTAATGTTTCATTGAGATGGTCTTTTCATATCACTTCTTTACAGCTTTTTAAAAATCTGTTTGCAAGAGATTAAATCCAGAAAGGAAGAAAGATTATAAAGTACAAATTCTAGCTCCTGATGACACAAGAATCCTTTTTTAATCACAATATTTGACAACTAGTAGACAAAGTGGCAATTTTAAGCTCTCTGGACTATACAGTGTTGTCATCTTTCAGCTGTTGGAACAGAAATTATTACAGGAATAAAGATAAGTTAATGGAAAGGGTCCTGAGAGATAGGATTTATGACCATTTGGAAAGATGCTGTTTAATCTAGGATAGTCAGCACAGTTTCGTTAGGGGTAGGTCCTGCCTCACAAATTTGACTGAATTCTTTGAGGAGGTAATTAAGTACATAGACGAAGGTAGAGCAGCTGATGTTGTATACGTGGATTTTAGTAAGGCGTTTGATAAGGTTCCCCATGGTAGGCTCATGAAGAAAGTAAGGAGATGTGGGATAGAAGGAAATTTAGCCAATTGAATAAGTAACTGACTGTCTCATAGAAGACACAGGGTGGTGGTGGTAGTAGTGGAAGGAAAATTTTCAGACTGGAGGCCAGTTACCTGTGGTGTACCACAGGGGTCAGTGCTGGGTTCTCTGCTATATGTGATTTTTATCAATGACTTGGAAGAAGGGCTGAAGGGTGGGTTAGTAAATTTGCTGATGACACCAAGATTGGTGGAGTAGTGGATGAGTTGGAGGGCTCTTGCAAGCTACAAAAAAGACACTGATAGGATGCAGAGCTGGGCCAAAAAGTGGCAAATGGAGGTGATTCATTTTGGTAGGACAAACTTGAATGCGGATTACAGGGTCAACTGCAGGGTTCTGAGGAATGTGGAGGAACAGAGAGATCTTGGGGTTCATATCCATATATCTCTGAAGGTTGCCACTCAAGTGGATAGAGCCATGAAGGCGGCTTAGTGTGTTACCATTTATTAACAGGGGGTTTGAGTTTAAGAGCTGTGGGGTTATGCTACAACTATACCGGACGATGGTGAGACCACATTTGGAATATTGTGTTCAGTTCTGGTCACCTCACTGTAAGATGTATGTAGAAGCATTGGAGAGAGTGCACAGGAGATTTACCAGGATGCTGCCTGGTTTGGAGGGTAGGTCTTATGAGGAAAGGTTGAGAGAGCTGGGGCTTTTTTCTTTAGAGTGGAGGAGGATGAGAGGCAACTTAGAGGTTTATAAGATGATGAGGATTGATAGAGTGGATGTGCAGAGACTATTTCCTTGGGTGGATGTAGCTGTTAACAGGGGGCATAACTATAATGTTCATGATAGGAGATATAGGAGGGATGTCCGAGGTAGATTCTCACTCAAACGTTGGGGTGTGGAATGGACTGCCTGCTGTGATAGTGGAGTTGGACACTTTAGGAACTTTCAAGTGGTTATTAGATAGGCACATGGAGCACACCAGAACTATAGGGAGTAGGATAGCTTGATCATGGGTTTGGCCATAGCTCAGCACAACATTGAGGCCCGAAGGGCCTGTCCTGTGCTGTATTGTTCTATACACATTCAGGAATTGAGTATTATATTTGCCTTAAAATCTTTAGTTAAAAACTAATAGAGACAATTTTACTGCTCAATGGGAACTTATTCCTAAAAATCAATTCCAGCACGTTGAATATAAGAAGTTTTTTCCCCCCAATGTTGTCTTCTTCCTGCTGTCATACTGAATGGTCTGGAGCTTTAATCTCCAAAGACTTAAGTGACCTGTTAGTGGAGAAATTATGGAAGGATTTGATAGGATGGATATAGTGATGGTACATCTATTTGTGGAGAGTCTAAAACTGGGTGGTAAATATAATCTCTAATAAATTAACAAGGAATAGGGAGCACTACAAGCACAGAACTTGCTATCACAGAGTGGCTGAGGCAATTAGCATACATGCATTTAATCTATATAAACAGAGAGCTGAGAAGTGTGGTGGGGGGGAGGGGGAAGAGGAGAGAGAGAGAGAGAGAGAGAGAGAGAGAGAGAGAGAGAGAGAGAAATTTTGCACACCTTACTTTTCCACTTACTCTTACCAGATTGACCAACTGAGGTGGGAGCTGAAACCGAGGCTAAAGGATATTTTCATTCTAGTTGAAAGTCCATAATATAAAGACTAATATATGATCAGATGAAACATCAAAGAGGCTCTGCTGAATTACTATAGTTGTGGGAGATGAAGGTGGCACAGTTGCAACTGATGTGTTGATTCAAATACATAGGGAACTCAGGGTGAAAAGATACAGGCTAGTTTGTCTATTCAATTTAGTTTACTAACATCTATAATTTTATTTACTGCTGAAATAAATCTCATGATAAATCAGAGGAATCCAACAGCACGCTGTCTTTTGGCTTATGAGATTGCCTAATTAATACTAACATAGATTCTGCAAGCTGGCAAGTAGGGAAGGGAGTTTGACAGCTCCCATTCTTCTACAGCTGGCTTGCTCATCAGTACATTAGAAACTACAACACTCTAGGCTCATATATACGGGTGCGTTTGTGTGCTAGCAGATGGATATAGAAGCCAGTTTGGACTGTGGGGACTATATCAGGTTCCATGTTAAAAATGGTGCATTTTCACAGAAATTAGGCAATTTTAACTGTCATTTTGCAAACTAACTGCAACATAGATGAGGAAGATTGACTAAAACTCAAAATTAATAAGGACCCACAAAACAAAAATTAGTGTAAACTGCAAAGTTTAACAGAAACTAGTCCTGTGATAAATTACATCAAATTATCTAACCAATAGATTTCACATTAAGGAATAAAAATGGCAGACAAATTCTCTTTTTGAATTAGTCTTTTACCTGGTGAAAAACTGCAACTCAATGCCATCATCTCATCCTGATACATAATGCAACCATAGCAGGGCTGGTTATGTGTTTTACATATCAGATCTATTTTGTGATTTGCTGAACCATACATGCCAGACATAATCCATGTACAAAATCCAGTGTGTGCTAAATTATTCAAATTCAGTCAGGGCAACAGCCGAAATGCTACTGTTAGTATCAGAGTTGATTGCTAGCTAATTTCCTCTTCTCTAGTCAATCTCCCCCCGATGTCTGTCCAGAACCGGACCCTAATGAGAACACACAACTTCTGGAAAGAACATGAGGGCAGAAAAATGAGCGAGAAAACAGGCGTTCCAAACTTGTCCCACTCATATGGAAATATAATGGGAAATTCATCAACAACTTGTATTTGTATAGCACCTTTAATAAACACCTCAAGGTGCTTCATAGGAACATTATAAAGCAAAATCAGACACTGAGCCACAAACAAAAAAAACATGAGAACAAATGATCGAACACTTATCCTGACTTGCACAAGTCCTGTTCAAGGCCAGAGTTTTGAATGACATCGAGCTTATGGAGGATAGAATGTGGAGTAGCCAAGATTATGTTAGCATAGTCAGAAGAGATAAGAAAAAAAAACAAGTGAGGGTTTAAGCGGCAGATAAATTGAAGCAGGGCTGAGGTTGGGAGTGGGAATAGATGGTTTTGCAATGGCATGGATGTGGGGTTGGAAGCTCATCACAGGTCAAATTTGACACCAAGGTTGTAAGGTTGACACCAAGATTGGCGGTTGGTGACTAGTGGGGTGCCCCAGGGGTCGGTGCTGGGGCCTCAGCTATTTACCATTTATATAGATGATCTGGAGGAGGGAACCGAGTGTAGGGTGTCGAAATTTGCTGATGACACCAAGATTGGGGGAAAGACAAATTGTGCGGAGGGTGTGGAGAGTCTGCAGGAGGATCTAGATAGGCTGGGCGAATGGGCCAGGAAATGGCAAATGGAATTTAATGTTGGCAAGTGTGAGGTGGTCCACTTTGGTAGGAAGAATGGTAGGAAGGACTATTACTTACGTGGCGAAAAACTGCAGCAGGCGACGGTGCAGAGGGACCTCGGGGTCCTTGTGCATGAGTCGCAAAAACCCAGCCTGCAGGTGCAGCAGGTGGTCAGGAAGGCGAATGGGATGCTGGCCTTCATAGCGAGGGGGATTGAATATAAAAGTAGGGAGTTCTTGCTGCAGCTGTATAGGGCATTGGTGAGGCCGCAGCTGGAGTACTGTGTGCAGTTTTGGGCGCCGCACCTGCGCAAGGATATTTTGGCCTTGGAGGGAGTGCAGAGGAGGTTTACTAGGCTGATACCGGAGTTGAGGGGGTTGAGCTATGAGGAGAGGCTGAATAAACTAGGCTTGTACTCGTTAGAGTTTAGACGAATGAGGGGAGATCTCATTGAGACGTATAAGATGATGAATGGGATGGATAGGATAGAGGTGGAGAGACTCTTCCCGCTCAAAAAAGACAGTAGGACTAGGGGGCACAGCCTCAAGATAAAGGGGGGGCGGTTTAGAACGGAGTTGAGGAGGAACTTCTTCACTCAAAGGGTGGTGAATCTCTGGAATTCTCTGCCCGTTGAAGTGGTGGAGGCTGCCTCGCTAAATATTTTTAAGAAGCGGGTTGATGGGTTTTTGATAAGAGAGGGGATTAAGGGTTATGGGGAGAGGGTGGGAAAGTGGAACTGAGCCACGACAGATCAGCCATGATCTTATTGAATGGCGGGGCAGGCTCGAAGGGCTAGATGGCCTACTCCTGCTCCTATTTCTTATGTTCTTAAACAATCTGGCTTAGTCTCAAACAATTACCAGAGAGGATAAAAATGGAGTTTGAAATGGGGGCCAAAAATAATGACTTCAGTCTTCGCAATATTTAATCCCAATGTCTTATGCTGAATGAAAAGTCTGGTAATTTAGCAGTAATGTAAGAATCAAGAAAGATGGTGGGAAATGTTGTCAGCATACACGTGAAAACTATACTGTGCTTTTGATGGTGTTCGCAAGGGACAGCACATGAACGAGAAATAGGAGAGGGACAAGTTTGGATCCTTGGAGAATATCAGAGGTAACAACAATGTAAGGATAGGAAGAGAAGTCATTACAAGTGACACTCTGGCTATGATTAGGTAGGCAAGAATAAAACCTTTCAAGTGCAATTCCACCCAGTGCAGAGACCTTGGAGGGGGGTGGTGTGATCATCTGCGTCAAAGGCAACAGGCAAGTTGAGAAGGATTGAAGTTTAGTCACAAGTAAGGCTTATATTAACACTGCAATGAAGTTACTCTGAAATTCCTTTAGTCGTCACATTTCAGCGCCTGTTTGGGTCAATGCATCCAACCAGTGTCTCTTTCGGACTGTGGGAGGAAACCCACACAGATATGGGGAGCATGTGCAAACTGCACACAGTGACCCAAGCTGGGAATCGACTGTGGGTCCCTGGCGCAGTGAGGCAGCAGTGCTAACCACTGTGCCACCATGCCGATCATTGTGTGTGTGTGTGTGTGTGTGTGTGTGTGTGTTGGGGGGGGGGGGGGGGGGGGGTGTTCACATTTGTCACAGTCATAAAGGATGTCACTTATAACTTTGGTAAAAGTGGTAAAAGTCATTTTTGGTACTGTGGCTGGGGAGGAAACCTGATTGGCGGGATTATGCATGAAGGATCAAGCATAACCTTTGGTTCAGGTAGAATGTCAAATCACTTCAGTTTGCGTCTTTGATCAGCCGATCCATTCTTGCACAGCCAAAGAGCTGCTTATAGAGTGATGTGAATAGCAATTGAAGCTAGATTCTTTGACTGAGCTATAATTCATTTAAACGTGTGCCACAACAACTCCGACTCCTGGGGGGGTTGTTTGGCCCAGTTGACTGGAGGGCTTGTGTGGTGGAAATTGTGACTGTGGGTCAGACTTACTTCTACGCAGAGAACTTGAGAAATTGAAAAATAACATTTTTTCATATTTAGATCCATATTGCTTCTAATTCATGATCTTAAAGCCTTCAATGCAGAACTCTGAAATATTTGTTTTAGTCACGCCACCAACATTAGCAATGATATTACAAAAACACTTGTTTTATTTTTCTGTTTTTTCTCTCAGTATTACCAATTATTTAAAACTCTTGCTATCCTTCCAAGACCACTATAATTCTCATTCTATTCAGTACATTTCCTTGCTATGACAGTGGGGAAAAGACTGAACAAAATATGGAAGTTTGCCAGTGATACAGAACATTGCAGGAGATGAGCATGAATTCTACATCTCAAACTCAACACAGGGCATGACAAAATTAAAATGTAGATTTGTGCTCAACTGATTATAAAATGCTCAAGTCAATCAATTTATCACTAAGCCAGCCAGTAGGACAGAACTCAGATGTGTCATAAAGCTTGTAGAAAATACAGATTCACTGATGCAAAAATATTCAGTTACATAGATCTAAATAAGTTGTGGTTCATTCCATAATCAGTTCCTCAGTTGTGCTTAGTGTCACTGTTGTGCAGGAATGCCCTGGGGATAACTGTTCTATTCCTGTCAACTTATGGAAGTACTTTACCTCTACTTGCCATCAACCAAGATATTGGAAACACACAGGACTAAATTTTCACGGAATCAGGGGCTCCCAGGACCTGGGACTCAATTCTGGGATTCCTAACCCCATTCCTGGTGCTGCTTACTTTCAGTCTGTGGATAGGGTGCAGGCTTCAAGACAGCACCCTACACTCCTGATCTGGATGAGGAAAGCTTTTGAGAGGCAAGTTCTAAAGGTCTTACCAATGTCATGCCATCCTACGTCCTGCCACTCACCTCCAAAGGCCTGTCATAATCCACGCTCCTCCACCCATATCCCCTCATACCTTCCATGCCAATCTATGGCACCCCACTGCCCATTTATTCAGTACTTACACTGTGCAGAACACATGAACCCTAAAGGAACAACGGTATCCAGTATAAAGCTTCTAAAAAAAAAGTTCATACCTTTCATTTAAACTGATTTTACTTCAATAAAAAAGTGGCAACCAGACCTTCAAAGTATCAGCTACAAGCATTTGACACCTCTATCTTGTGTAAATAAACATCAAGCAATTAATTGAGAAATTAACCCAAAAGAAAAAGCTGTTTGTCACGCAATGTTTCTTTTTGACCACAGCTGCTTTAGTAATGGACGTCTGGGCTCTCAGCAAAGGCTCATTATGCATTCTTGACTGATGCTGCCCCCCTCAAGGATGAAAACCAGCCCACGAATGGGTTATTTTGGATCCAAACTAATTCTCTCTGTACAGCTTGGTGCAGTGAAAATCCACCCAAGATTTTATCTACCAAACAACTTAAATCAACCAAATCAGGCTATATTGTAGCCTAGTTTTGATCTATAGCTTTATGTTTGAAAGCAGTATACTTTCAGTACTTCAATAAAAATCTTGAGTTGAATTTTCATTTAAAATAAGTCTTAATGAAAGAAAATACTATATGTGGCATGCTGTGTTGTGAAATGTGAAACTTACTTTCTGCGCCGTGATTCTTTCATGATGCGGAGCTCCTTTGACTGGTTGTAAATCATTTTAGGCAAATGGCGGTGACGGGCAATACGCTTGACTTGAGGATGGTGCTGGAATTTTTCTCTCAATTTTTCATTGTAGTTCAAGCTAGCCTTTTCTCTTGGTGCGAGCTAAAAGATCAAAATAAATGACATTACAGCCCCTGAATATTTTAAATATACTGTTTAAAAGCACAGAATGCAATTAATTTTCAGTTTTGGATTTTCAAACTTCATGTCTCTTCAGTGTCACCGATAATTCTTGTCCATTTTTTAAATGACTAATATTCATCAGCATCAATATTTCTTGTAACGTCACACAATATTAATTATTTAGAACTTCGGAAACATGGTTCAAATTATAAACATTTCCTTCATGGTAGCAGAGTTTTGGATTAAAAGTAGTAAAAACAAATCTTAACAGAAAAACTGGAATATAAACAAAACCAAAGCAAAGGAACACAATCTGAAGTCTTTTGATTGTAAGAATGTCTAATCAAAGTTAAATATTAATGGCATTTAATTGGGTGAATACAAGGGATCATTTTAAAATAAAATTTATTACATTTGTCTCTTGTCTTTTTGCAGCAACATTTATGTAAAAAAGTTAAATACATGGGTAGGACAATACTTCAAGATTACCCTTTAAGAATGCAAACTACTAAAATGACGTTTAAAAATAAAATCAGTAAACAAGTTAAACAATACTCAATGGACGACAAAAAAAACTTAAGCTCTTATAAATCTTCAGTTTTATAAAGAACAGTTTACAAGAGACTATTTGGAATTTCAGTCAAGTGTGAGAAATCTTAAAAAGTGTATTGACAAAATGAACTACGGCCTAAAAATAGGCAACATAGAAATGGTTGTGTTTACAGTTAAAATTTATCATTTGAACTTAAGACTCTAAAGGAAATATTGAATATGTGAAGTTTAGTAGTTCACTTGTGAAATACTGTTAACATGGGAAGCTTAAGGAAATAGCTGATCATGTAAACATTTTGAATGTTTTCATGAACAAACTCTCTAGACCAGATGAACAACATTTCAGCTCAAAGTGTTCTATTAAGTTTTTTTGAACTAAAATTGCTAAAAGATTTGTAATTCCTAATTCTATAGAAATATTCCAACCATATATTAGTTTATTGAACTTTAGCATGAATTAAATGGCTAAGTAGTATTCAGACTGCTTGAATAACTATAGCCTTCATATCGTGCTCAAGAGGCCCACCCAGTGCCCATCCATCACCACCATCCTCTGCCTAAATGAACATGTTCTTTCTTGTGTAACTTTAAAAAAGTCCTCACTTCCTCCAAATGAAACATGCTGGTATACAAACTCATATCTTCTTGAATGATGTACGGTGCACTCTTTTTCAGTCCTACTCCATGATTCCCATTCCTCTCCATCACCTCTTATCCTTGAGCATCTATCAATGTGTCCTGCTCTTGTCACAAAACAAATTGTTAGCAACTTGACTTCCAATTTATATCTCTCCTTTCGCATGTTTATCTGATTCTTCCCTTATTTCTCTACCTCAGTTTCTGGGATAGGCTGTCTACTGATATCTACAAGCCCACCAACTCCAATACCACTTCCTAGAAGGACTGTATTTCATCACCTCCCTTCTTTGTTGCATCTGTTCTTTCAGCGCCAACCTCTAAACCAGTGTGTCCAATAAATCTTCCTTACTCTTCATCAACAATTCTTCTCTGCTGTGACGGAAATGACTCTTAGCTTGCCCATCCTGATGCCAAATTTCTTCCCTCACCTAGAGTTCCCTCCCAGAGCCTCTATATACATTATCCTCTACCATTTCCAGCACAGTACCACCAAACACATCTGTTTGTTTCTGATTCAGTAATCAGAAGGCAAATCCTCATGACACTTTGCCATTTTCTCAAAGAATGGAGATGCAACACCTACCCTTTCACCTTCTCCCTCCATCCAGAGGCCCAAGCATTACTTACAAATAAAAAGGTGATTTACTTGTACTTCATTCAACTTACATTCCTTGCTGAAAATACTGTCTTGCTATATTGGGGAAATCAAAAGCAGATTAGGTGACTGATCATTTTGCTTATCACCTCCATTCAATCTACAATTGTGACTCTGACATTTCAGTCACTTGAAACTTTGCATTCCATCTGGACCTCCCCAACCTCAACTTCCCACATAGATCAAATGGAGGTCAACCTAGGTTTGAGCAACAGCACCTCATGTGTGATTAGACACCTTGCAGCATTCCAATGAGTTCTACAACTTAATTTCATAAACACTGCCCCATTTTCTTGGGCCACAAATACAGGTGATGATTCTGCAGTAACCATTTGCACCTCCTCTGGACCCATCTTTAGTTCTTTATTGTTCTACTACAATCCCCTTTTGTATATCATCACTTAGCTTACTCCTGTTCTCCACCTTAAATCATCAAACCTATCCTACAAAGGCCCACCTTTACTGTCTCTGTATTTACTCATCAATTGTTAAATCTCAAAAGTTCTGGAAGAGATGGCCAAGCACAGAATGATTTTAAAATGAGTAAAATGAAAACAAAAAAGGCCTGAAAATTTGTGACAAGGAATTATGCAAGTATAGCAGATTTATGATCTGTAATGAAATGCAAATGTTGCTAAGCCACTTCAAATAAGTGGGACTATTAGATTTCAACGCGGCAGAAACATTAGTTTCCCCTTTTATTAACCAATTATCAACAAGAATGTGGACTAATAATATCAAATCACCAAAGTGGCCTTAGCATCTCAGCATTCAATGCATATGACATAAGACAAAGCCCATATATATGGAACATGACCTTGATAATGTACACACGCATGTGTGAAGCAAAGTAAAAGGTTATGGTAGTGCTTCACAATACGATCCCATTTTAATTCACCACTACTGTCTCAAGGACAAATAGGGCAATAAATGCTTTCTTTAACAATGACATCCATGTCCCATGAATGGATATATTAAAAAAAGAAACACTTGAAAATTAACCTGACCCCAGACACCACCATAAACAAAATAGCACTCAAGTAGCATCATAATATTGAGGATATAAAGATTACAGTTGTATCACAATGAAACAATTGCAATTAGAAAATCAGAATAAGGTAGAATTCAATATGGTTTTGTGACAGGAAAATTGTTTATTAGGAGACTTTGAGTAAGTAGTAAGCAAGGTGGATAAAGAGGAACCTGTTGACTTGGTTTACTTAGATTTTGAAAGGGCATTTGATAAGTGCCACATCAAAGGTTACTAACAAAACAGATTTGTTCACTAACAGGAAGCAGAGTACATATACATGGGTCTTTTTTTGATCATTTTTGGCAAGATATATCAAGGGGAGTCCCACAAAGATTAGTGCAGGGACCTCAATTAGTTACTATCCATACCAATAACTTGGAAGAAGAGACAGAACTCAAGGTAGCTAAAGTTGCTCATGACACCAAAATAGACAGAAGAATAAGCCGTAAAGCCAAGGTTTATTTATTAGTGTCACAAATAGGCTTACATTAACACTGCAATGAAGTTACTGTGAAACTCACCAAGTCACCAAACTCTGGCGTCTGTTTGGGAACACTGAGGGAGAATTTAGCATGGCCAATGCACCTAACCAGCATGTCTTTCAGACTGTGGGAAGAAATCAGAGCACCCAGAGGAAACCCACGCAGACACTGCAGACAGTGACCTAAGCCAGGAATTGACCCCCAGATCCCTGGCGCTGAGAGACAGCAGTGCTAACCACTGTACCACCTGTGTCAAGAGGAGGTAAAGGGATATAGATAAGTTAAGTGAGTAGGCAAAAGTTTGACAAGAGTATATAATGTGGGAAATGCGGACTTGCCCACTTTAGCATAAAGAACAGAAAAACAGCATACCTTTAAGTGGAAAGAAATGGCAAAACCTGGTGATAGAGGACTCTGGGTCTCATGGTACAGAAATCGCAAAGTTAGTATGCAGGTACACTAAGTGATTAGGAAAGCAAATGGAATGCAAGTGGAACGGCCTTGTTGAGACCACATATAGAATATTGTGTACAGATATGGGTCCTTATTTGAAAAGCAACAATAGTTCAGAGAAGGTTCATTCAATTCTGCCCTGAGATAAAGTGCTTATCTTAAGAACGTTTTATCAGATTGGACTTATGCCCAAATGAAGTTTAGAGGGTGGGGATCTTATTGAAGCATAAGATCCTGATGGGACTTGATCGGGTGCATACCAGGAGGATGTTTCCTCTCATGGGGGAGACTAAAACTAGGGAACAAAGTTTAAGAATAAGAGGTCTCTATCTTTGAAGGTAGAGACAAGAAATCTTTCTTCTGAGGGCCACTGGTCTGTGGAATTCTCTCTCCCAGAAAGCGGTAGAGGTTGTAATACCAAGTTTATTCAAAGCTGAGTTGGATATATCTTTCACTGACAAGAGTTATTGGGGCATATGGGAAAGTGGAGTCGAGACTATAACCAGATCAGCCATGATCTTATTGAAGGTGGGCAGAGCAGGCTCGAAAGGCCAAACGATCTACTCCTGCATCTGATTCCCATGTTCCTAATTATTAATAAAAACAAAGATTTTCATATTTATATGATCAAAATACTTGTATAAAAAGAGACTCAAAGGTTTCAGACAAGCTCTCCACATTCCAAGATGAAAGACTGAGTGAATCCACTCTCCTACAAACCACGCACACATTGTAATTAGCACTTTACTCCCCAACCTAAAACACAGCTTCCCAACCTACCCATACATCCACTCAGCAGCCCCCTTTCCCAAATCTCTTCCTCTTCACTTAACCCTTCACTCATACTCTCCATCCCCACGGCACCCCATTCATTCCCATTCACTCAATCCTTTCCTCCTTCCATTCCCACCCATCTCACTCATTCAGCCCTTCTGTCCCTCCTCACCCAGACCAACTTACTCATCCCTTCCCTCTAATGCCACTCTCCCCGCACTTGGATTTCTCCACCCAGACCAGACTCAAGTCCTTGTTGCTAACCCAGTCGGTCAGTGGGTGGCCACAGGTCTTCCTGGGCCAGCGCTACTTGGTTCTGCACTGCTGGGCAAGGGCAAGCCACCTCCTCAGGAGAGAGGACTTCGAGCCCTATGGATTCAGAACCCAGCATACTCAGGACTGCAGCCTTTTATAATCACTGACTATTGGCTTGTACCAAACCCCTGGGACTGCTGCAGAAGGTACATTTGGCTAAGATCACATCCAGCTGGAATTTCCCATACTACTACTCCAATCATAGGCTCTCTCTCGCCCTTGTTGCTCTTCTAATGATAGATTGTCTCTGGAGGGTCAAGAGTGGGAGGGAAGAAATTGTGACTGCAAGAGATGGGACAGCGATTATGGGATTGACAATCTGTGATGCGGGGATAGCTCCTTGCTGATTGTAGCAGCAACAAGCATTGGAAAGACAATTATATTTCTGAGTTAGTTCTGGCAGGGTTGTGTTTATTTTTATAAACTCTGTACCTTGCAATATTCCCCAAGGTGGGAACATACTATAAACACTAGAAACAGTTTCTCTTATTAACTTAAACCATTAAGATTTTGAGCACAAGTCCTCTTTAACCTTGTCTGATCTAAGGAGAACTCTAGCTTCTCCAATCTCTCCGCATAACTGACTTCCTTCATTGCCTGGTATGATTTTATTAAATATCTTCTGCACCCTCGCTAAAGCATTTATATCCTTCCTAATGTGTGGTGTATAGAATTGAACACAGTATTGTAACTGAGACCAAACTGGTATGTTATTAGAACAGAATGACAGAATCCCTGCGGTACAGGAGGTGGCCATTCGGCCCATCAAATCTGCACTGACCACAATTCCCCCCATCCCCCCCGCCCCTCATATCCCTACACATTTACCCAGTAATCCCTCTAACTAATGCATCTCAGGACACTAAGGGCAATTTTTAGCACGGCCAATCAACCTAACCCGCACACCTTTGGACTGTGGGAGGAAACCGGAGCACCTGGAGGAAACCCATGCAGACACGAGGAGAATGTCTGTGTGGAGTTTGCACAGTGACCCAAGTTGGGAATCAAACCCAGGTGCCTGGAGCTGTGAAGTAGCAGTGCTAACCACTGTGCTACCGTGGGCAGCATGGTAGCACAGTGATTAGCACTGCTACTTGACAGCTCCAGGGACCTGGGTTTGATTCCCAGCTTGGGTTACTATGTTACTCTGGGCGACACGGTAGCACAGTGGTTAGCACTGATGCTTCACAGCTCCAGGGACCTGGGGTCAATTCCCAGCTTGGGTCACTATGTGGAGTTTGCACATTCTCCTCGTGTCTGCATGGGTTTCCTCAGGATGCTCCGGTTTCCTCCCACAGTCTAAAGATGTGCAGGTTAGGTTGATTGGCCATGCTAAAATTGCCCTTAGTGTCCCGAGATGTGTAGGTTAGAGAGATTAGTGGGCAAATATGTAGGGATGTGGAGGTAGGGCCTGGGCGGGATTGTGGTTGGTGCAGACTCAATGGGCCGAATGGCCTCCTTCTGTGCTGTAGGGTTTCTATGTTATAATAGGTTTTGACTCTCCCTCTGTTAATGTAGCCACATATTTTTCAAACAGTCTTCTCAACTTGTTCTGCCTCCTTCAGGGATTTGTGTACATACACAAGTCTAGGTCACTGAGCTTGCACACAATTTAGTTTATATTGCCTCATTCTTCCAACGGAAATGTCATACCTATTTTGTCATTTCAGCATTAAATTTTGTCTGTTATGGGTCTGCCAATTTCACCAATGTGTGGATGTTCTCCTTTAAGCCTATTACTATCGACCTGTATTTTCATGTTTCACATTAACTGCAAACTGTACGGCCCGTATATCCTAGTGCAGATCATTAATTAATATAGAAGAGCAGTGCTCCCATTACTAACCACTGGGGAACACTACAATATGCTTTCCTCCAGCCATCCATTCACCATTGTTTTATGCCTTTGGTCTCCTGGTTAAGTCTGTATCCATATTATCATGATCCATCTAACTCCGTGGGCTTTAATTTTGCTAACAAATCGATTAAATGGCTTTGCAAAGCACATACAAACACAAACACAGTATTCTCTCTGTTACTTTAAAGATCTCACTGAATTTTAGTCAAACCTGTCTATGATGACTTTCATACTTTCCTAACTGCTAATTAATTTTGTATCAGATTCCAGTCTGATGAAAAGTCACAGTGGGGGCTATATTAAATCCTTCATTAGAGGCAGAGGTTGGAGGTATTAAAAATTGTGAAACATGACTCCAGACTGCAGCATTGGCATGTCTGTATATCATCTTGGAGAGACAGGTCAGTACATTATAATACTTAGATCAGATAGTGATGGCTTAGGAAGTTCCGAACATAGATAGAGGCTGTCAGATCACAAAGTTGTGATTTTTATAACACTACTTGGGAGTCAGGAAGAGCATGATCTTTATTGCAATCGACCACTGCCACCACTACCCCACCACAGTAAACTTGGTATTATGAGCCTAGTGACACATGATATCTCTCTCTCGTCCCTCTTCCAATCTCTAGTCGCCGGACCAACCTACTAATCTTTCTTGATTGCCAGGGAATATCCCAAAGGGCTTCTGCCATTTTGTCTTCCTGCCCATAACAGCCAATCTGTCAACATGGCTGGCTGCCAGATGAGAAAGAATTTAAAAAAAAATGAAGAATTCATTTAATCCCATAGTCCTGGGCTCCCCACCTTGAATCCACACAAATTGGGTTCCATTTCGTTAAAATATCAGGACCATTAACTATTTTTCTCTGTCTACAAATGCTATTTTGATGTGCTGAGTGTCTCCAAAATTTTCTGTTTTTATTTGGAGGTAAAGCAATGTTGGGAAATTTGCAGGCATCAACCAATTGTTCAATTGCAGCATAACAAGATCCAGATAGTGAGGCTGCCTCAATAACAATCTTGGAGTCTGAAACTTAGATATTCCTGACCTACCACTTGGGCTTGCGGGCTTCCAACATTAAACATTTTGTGACTTCTGAACAAAGTATTTAATTTAAAATCAATTTGTGGTGAACTACACAGGCAATCAAACTGAAGGAATCAGCCTGAAACTGCTTAAATATTAGCTGGATTCAAAAAGTCAGCATGAAAAATGACCTTTTCTTACCAGTCTCATATGAAATATTCACCACTCAATTGTACTCAGCTCTTTTGCCCAAGCTCTCTTGCCAATAAAATGTTGATGACTCAAGTACCTATTACAGAATCATTAGAATGGTTACAGCCCACCATGTCTGCACCAACTCTCCATGAGCAATTTGCCTAGTGGCACTTGATCACCTTTTTGCCATTGCCTTTCAGATGCTTTCCCTTCAGATAATGATCTTTTGAAATTAAATTGAATCTGCTTCCACTACACACTCAGGCAGTGTTCTAGGTCCTGACCATTTATAGAATCCATACAGTGCAGGAGGCAGCCATTTGGCCCATTGAGCATGCACTAACAATCTCATCAAGGCCCTATCCCTGTAACCTCACACATTTATCCTGCTAATTCCCTGACACTAATGGCCAATTTAGCATGGTCAATCCACCAAACCTGAACATCTTTGGAGTGTGGGAGGAAACTGGAGCACCCGGAGGAATCCCATGGAGACATGGGGAGAATGTGCAAAGTCCACAGTCACCCGAGGCCGGAATGGAATCTGGGTCCCTGGCACTGTGAGGCAGCAGTGCCAACCACAGTGCGGCCATGTTGCCATTTGCTATGCAAAAATATTTTTTCATGTATCTCTTTTTGACAAGCTAGGATCAGGAATACATTGACCGAGAATGTAGTGGAAGAGGTTTAATTGTGGCTTTCGTTCCCAATCACCCTAAATCCTGATTCTTAATCCTTCCACCAATGGAAAAGATTTCTTCCTACCAACTCTATCCAGAGTCCTCATGATTTAGAGATCTCTATCAGATCCCCTCTCAACCTTCCCTTTTCTAAGAAGAACAATCCCAATTTTTCCAATTTAAGTGAAGTTCCTCAACCCTGGGATGATTCTGGTGATTTTGTTTCTGCATCCTCCAAGGCCTCAATATCCTTCCTGAAGTGTGGTGTCCAAAATTGGATGCAATACACCAGAGAAGACAGAACCAGCATTTTATACAGGTTTAGAATAATTTCCTTGCTTTTGTACTCCAAGCCCCTATTTATAAATCCTGTATGTTTTTTTCCAAAAAAAAACTTCTCTTTCAACCTTCCCTGCCACTTTCAATGACCTGTGCATATACCCACAAGTCTGTCTGCTCCTGCACTCTCGTTACAAATGCACCCTTCATTTTAGCTCTCTCATTCTACCTACCTAAATGAATCACTTCACACTTTAACGATAAATTTCATCTGCCACCTGTCTGCCAATTTATCAGCCTATCCTCTTCATGGTTCATTGTTTCAAGTTTGGTGTCACCTACAAGTTTTGACATTGTCTCCAGTACACTAATGTTGAGGTCATTAATATAAAAAAAAGTAGGTGTCCTAACATGGATTCCGAGAAATCCCACCATAAATCTTCAAGGCTGAAAACCAAATCATTCACCACTACTGTTTCCAGTCACTCATCAATTTCATATCCATGTTGCTGTTGTTCCTTGTATTTCATGACTTCTAACTTTGACGACAAGCCTTTCATGGTTTATCAAATGCCTTTTGGAAATCCATGTACACTAAACCAACTGCATTATCCTCATCTACCCTATGTTACTGCATCACAAACTCCAGCAAGCTAATTAAGATAAATTGCCCATTTCAATTGGACCTGGCTTTCCTTGATTAATCTGCATTTACCCAAGTGACCATTAATTTTTGTCCTGTATTATAGTTCCTAAAAGCTTCCCCGTGACTGAGGTTAAACTAATTGGCCCTATAGTTGCATGGCTTATTCTTGCATCCTATTTTGATGAAGGGTGATTAAGATCCAAGTGCAGAACTTTCCAGCCATGCACACCAAGGCCAGAAATTCCCACCCAAATTCAACACACCTTTAAAATGGTCCATTGAAGTTTCTACCCCAACCAGAAAATCTTACCCTATGACTAGACAGGAAAATGAAAGCAAAATACCACAGATGCTGAAAATCTTAAATTAAAACAAAAAATTCTAATACAGATCTGATAGCATCTGTGGAGAGAGAACAGAATCAACATTGAGTCCAATGACTGCTTCTGAAATTAACTTTGTTCTGAAGAAAAATCATATTGGACTCAAAACGTTAACTGTTTCCTGTCCACAGATCTGCCAAGATTTTTCAGCACTTTTTTTTTATCCTGACAGGCTTGTATTAATTTTCAAATAACATCTTTCAATTATTTCCCCCAATGTGATCCTTAATATACTACTGACTAACAGCAGAAAGATAGCACGGTATTCAGCTTAATGTAATCGAGGTCATTTTTAACCTGCCAAACAAAAAAAACCAAATCATTTTACTCTAATTAAATCACGGCTTTCACTTTTACACCTCAATCAATGAGAAGTTTCAACCTCCATTATCAGTTAAATAATTGTATCAAGCTACATCCAGTCAAGTTCATTTCTCTAAAGACTGCTTAAATAGCTGCTTCAGTCTTAATAAATCCTCTCTCATTCTTTTTACTGAAAACTGTCAGAACAAGCTAAATTGTGAAAGCTTTTATTATAATTAAAAGCAATGATTTTCTTTAATTCAATTTATTTAAGAAGAGGAAATTGCTGCTGATCTAGTACAACTGCAATGCTTCTCTAGACAAAAAAAAAGCATCAATAAAGTAATTTATGAAAGCCTTCAAAATATGGGCAACCAAATGGGAGTTGTTCACTAGATAATAAGATTATCAAGCCAGAAGCTCTGCCAGAAAGTTGAAGAGATGATTATGCAGGTTTTTTTTTACACAACTACTGCATTTAATAATTTGTAAGTCAATCTGCTTTAAGGTTACATTTATTTCATTCAGGAAAATCTGTACTTTGACAGGTGTTTAAAAAAGAAATGCAATAAAAAATCCATTTTATAAATCTGGAACTTAACTATTCAGTTTACCAATTGCTTTATTGGGTATGAGGGGGATTCTAAGCAACTTATAGCCCCTCAGATAATAAAAGATTAGCCTTTTCTCAAATTTATTGAGAGGATTCACATACTGTTAAGGCCAGTATTTATTGTCCAACCATAATGGTCCTCGATGGTGAGCTGCCTTCTTGAATGCACCAGAGTAGCTTGCTACACCATTTTGAAAGGCACTTAACCATTTGGTTGCAAGTTTGCAGTCACATATACTTCAGACCGATTAAGAATGCCAGATTTACTTCCTTAAATGACTATAATGAACCAGTTAAGTTTTATAACAACCTGGTAGTTTCACTGTAATCATTAGTAGCATTATTCAATATTCCAGAAATTACTTCATGAATTGAATTTAAATTTCCCAATTACTGTGGTGGAATTTGATTTCATGTCTCCAGATTATTAGTTGATTATACATCCAATAACAAACACTAACACTGCAGAGTTCCTTAGGGTAGCAGTGAAGGCTTACATGAAAATTACAGAAACTTAACTGGACCAGCCACATCCACTTGCGATAAGAATTCTCCTGTTTGCACTCTGAAGTTTCCCCGCTGGGGTTCGTAGTGCCAGTCAGGTGGGGTTCCCTTTTAGCATTTTAAAATATTCATAACATGAGATATGTTGGCCAGCCTGGCTTTAGTGATGCATCTTGAGTGTTTTGAAAACATTGTAGATAGGCTGCAGAGGTTGTGTAATCAACTAATAATCTGGTCCAACCTGTCAATCATATTTTATATATATATTGCAGTTAGGTTGGATTTTGAGGTTTAACTCTCTTTTTCTAACCACAAATCAAGATGTATTCAAGCGTGAAGGGGAAGAAAAACAAGCAAGGCTCTTTGATACTAGGCAAGTGTGATGACTTCAGCCAGGCTAATGAGGTTGGCTTGCTAGAGTATGAACTACTGAGCTCTCCGCAAAAAGAGGCACCTGATGAGTCCTGCTTGATGGTTAAATTAAGGAGCCTCAAGCTCCCTATTTAAAGCAGGTGTGTCAGTCTCTCAGCCTGCATTCAGCAGGGAGCTGTGTACAGATGTATGGTGTAAATAAAGTAACTTGGTAACAGGGCTTTTGCCTCTGTGGCGTTATTACAGTGGCGATGAGGAAAAAGGAGTGCCCTGATGGAACTTGCTGAATCACTGCACATATTGAGGGTAAGCCATTGTTGAGAAAACATGCCGTTGGTTTTGGGAAGTTGGACGTTTTGGCCCCACAGTGGAAGACTGGGCCCAGTATGTGGAAAGGATGAAGTATTTCTTCAGAGCAAGTGACATAAGCTCAGATGAGAAGCAAAGGGTTATCTTGCTGGCTGTGTGTGGACTAGCAGCTTTTGCAATTATGAGCAGTTTAACTTTCCTGGAGGCAGTGGATACAAAGTCCTTCCAAGAGTTGTCAAACTTAGTTCAAGAATGTTATGATCCTAAGCCACTCCTAATCCTACAGAGATACCATTTTTATTCCACATTTAGAGAAGCAGGGGAGTCAATCACCACTTTCCTAACAAGGCTAAGACATCTGGCAGAGGCTTGCGAATTTGGGGGATACTAAATTAGATGCTCCAAGACTGACTGATGTGCAGAATTAAAGATACGACAAACAAATGCCTGTTGGCGGGGGTCCAGCTGGACTGTAGACAGGCATAACAGCTGGCCTTGTCGTTAGAAAAAAATGGCAAGCAGAGCTCATGAGCTCCAAGGTATCCTGATGGAGGTAAACACCAACACCAGGGAGACTGGATTAGGGACTACCACTATGGGGGCAAGCCATTACATAGTGGCCCTCCGGAAGGATTCAGATACAAGGGAACGCAAGTCTGCCTATAGAACCGCAACTGGACAAGATCAGGTTAAGCCCAGAGTGACAGCAGATCCTGTAGAGCCCTGCCTGACACGACATTATGATGGTTGCCGGTGTCAGGGTGCACAGAGGAAAAGTCTTCTAAACCAACATGGCTGAAAAGAACACAAGCCAAGAGACAGGATAATGCACAACCTGGAAGATCCCCCTACTTCTGAAAAGGAACAGCTACTGTGCATAGCGATGACAAAATCCGAACCCATCAAATCGTCAGTGAGACTGAATGGAAGTTGACACAGGCACAGCCGTATCAGTCATAGGGGAGACAGTAACTAACAAGTTACGCACGGGACTCCAACCCTTAGCCCTGACCAAAACTTTGGCAAGGCTGAGGGGAACCACAAAGTGATAGGTACAATCAAGGAGTCAAGGCAAAATTGCATGTCAACCCAGAGGCTGTCCCAAAGTTTTGCAAAGCCTGACCCATACCTTGTGTGTTAAAAGGAAAAGGTCGATGCAGAAATCAAAAGATTACTGCATGAAGGAATAGTAAACTGGTCCAGTTTGCAGAATGGACAGCATCTGTGGTTCCTACCTTAAAACCGGATGGCTCAGTGCGCCTTTGCAGCAAATTTCAAACAGACTCTCAGCTAGACAAATACCCAATTCCTAGGATTTAGAACTTATACACAAAGTTAGCAGGAGGACTCTATTCACAAAACTGGACATGAGACATGCATACCTGCAACCATGGCTGGATAAGGATTTGCAAAAAATTGTCACAATAAATATGCCGAAAGGCATCTTCCCATATAAAAGACTACCTTTCGCGTTTTGTCAGCTTGTGCCTTATTCCAAAGGACCACGGAGAGCATCCTACAGGGGTAACCACAGGTTGCAATTTATCTAGACAATGTCCTCATTATGCATAAAACAAGGACGAAACATTGCAGAGCCTGAAGGAAGTTCTCAGAAGACTTGCAGCAGAGAGTGCATTTGAAAAAGGGAGAAAATGTCTTTTTAGCACCACAAGTAACCTACCTCGGGTACAAAGTGGATAAGTCAGGCCTACATCCTCTGGAGGATTGGGTGCGAGCAATAAAATACACCCGGGTTCCCACAACCATCCAGGAGCTGTGGTCATTTTTAGTATTGGTAACATACTACGGGAAATTCATACAGAATAGGGCCTCCATTCTGGATCCCCTCCACCTGTTGCTTAAAAAAAAAGAGACAAACTTGGGAATGATTGGCTCACCAGGACAGGGCCTTCAAGAAAATTAGACAGCAACTCTCATCCGAAAATGTATTGGTACATTATGACCCCAAGAAGGAACTGGAGCTCACCTGTGATGTGGCCCCATGGAGTGGGCACAGCCTTGGCACACAGGTGGCAGAACAAACAAGAGCAGCCAATAGCATATACCTCCAGGACCCTGGCAATGGCAGAGCAAAGATATGCCCAGACTGAAAAGGAAGGACCGGCAGTAATCTTTGCATTTCAAAATTTCACCAATATTTGTACGGGCAAAAATTTAAATTGTAACAGATCATAAACCCTTGCTGGGCCTACTGGAGAAAGAAAGCAGTGCCATCGATAGCATCAGCCCAGATCCAGCACTGGGCATTACTGGTGGCATATCAGTATCGAATGGAGCACTGATCAGGGACTAGAGTGGCAAATGCTGATGCCTTAGGCTTGCTACCATTACTGGACATCCCACCATTGGTACTCAGAATGGAGGACAGCATGATGGCATTAAACTTTCTGGATACCCTCCCAGTGGTTGCAATACGCCCAACCGTACATCTGGGCAGTCTCAGGGTGTGTGTAGCACCACGTTTAAAAAAACCACGGCGACCACTCCATCGTCATCGGTAGCAGGGCCTTCTAGAGCCGCCAAGCAGGTGTGGCAGCAGCTAGGGCCCTGCCACCATGGGCCACGTGTAAAAGGAATTAGAAAAAGGGGGAGGAATGGAACCCTGACCCCCACTAACCCAGTCACTCTGGCAGTCGGCTCAGGGAAAATCACCATCTCTGGTCCCCCTCCCAAACCATCAACTAGGCCCGCTGATGCCTCAGCATCCTGTGCTGGGCAAGGTGCTGCAGGTGTTCGGGTTCCCAAGTACGGGTGTGGGGTAGCACACGACCCCGAGCCAGCGAAAACTACTCCTCCTGGGAGGGGAAAGGAAAACCCAAGGGAAGTGACAGGAAGGAGAAGGGCAGAGTGCGAGGGGCATCGCCTGCCAGGAGATTGCCCCTCAAGAAAAGTTGCTACATCTCAGGGGAGGGGGACCCCAACGCTTGTAGGACTCCCCACACCCTCCTCCCTAGCTTAGAGGTAGGGATGCCCACACCTCTCTCCCCGTTCATACCATGCCCTGCCCCACCACCACCACCCGTTTGTGTCTTCTCCCAGAGAAGGGACAAGAAACAAAAACAAATGTGTGCTGCCGCAGTCCTTCAAGCTGGTCTCCCCATGGTTGGGTGAGAGTGGGACCCCCGAGGTCCCATTCCACCCCATGCAGTTTAGCATGGAGGACGGTGGCAACACCCTGCTGTTTAGGTCCTTGGGTGGCGGTGGTAAGGAAGGCCCCTACTCCCTCTCTACTGATCTGGACACCCCCATTCTCGAACCGAAGGGCTCTCTGGACCTGTGGGGTGTCCAGGTGTATGGGCAGAGTGGGGGACTGAGCCACTGCCACTCCTCGGGCCCAGAAGCAAGGGAGGAGCCCGGGGGAAGCCGTCCTCTGTTGATCCTGGGGATGGGATCGGGGGAGGGGTAGTTAGGAGTGGTTGGCAGCTCCATGCCACACACTGTGGCAAGAGACCCTGAGTCAGAAGGCAACTGCCTTGAGGTGAGTTGCTTGGTGGTGGGCACAGGGACGGTTTTTGGGTCCGCCTGCAGCAAGGCAGGGGACTTCCTTGCGTCCCCTGCTGAGTTTTTCCTGACAGACAATTCTAGTTGCCCTGACAACGTCCAACTGGCCCTTGACTGTTGGTTGGATCTGATGTTGCTCATCTGGTTCATGTGAGCCTGCTTACACGTGGAGTTGGACTCGGATGAAAAAGAGCCAATTGCAAAGTTTCTTCTATGGGCTCGTGGAGTGGACTGGCATGTCTTGCACTGCCACTCCTTCAAACATTTAGATAAGTGATGACAGGAGCACTAAGCTTCGGATATGAAGATGGCCACACATTTGATGCTAGTGGGGTGGCTATCTTGTTGGCCCCGCACTTTTAGCTGAAGATCTTCAAGTCAAGGAACCTATGCCAGGCTGATTGCTGCACTTGATGGTCCGTGAGGGAGGCACGGTCATTCACTTCCCAAATGTCTACTCCCCGACTGCTGGACTGCAGAAAGTGACTTTCTAGGAGGAAGATTCCGCTCATCTCAACACCAAAGAGGGCGAATGTATGGTCCTCGGGTGGGGGAGTTCGTTTCAACTGCACTCTCGAGGCTCAGGACCGCACTGGCTCCTGGCTATGCACCCCAGCAGTGCTGAAGTTGCGGGACCTGCCCAGGACCCACGAGTTGGTGGACATCAGGAGATATCCATACTGGTTCCAGAACCTTCACTTGCATGAAACTTGGAGCTGGAGCATCCAGACTCAACCGCGTTTACATTTCAGGAGGTGTACACGTCAGCATCCCATCGGCTTCCGTGTGGCAAGTGCCGTGCTTGGATCACCATCTGGTGTGGGCGGAATTTGTTTTGGGGAGGGGGGGGAAAATGGTGTTTGGAATCCATGTACTAGCACTTTAACAAGTTGCTGCTGGAGGACAAACGCTTCCTGAACACGTTTTGTCGTTTCTGGACTAACTAGAGAAGGCTTCCCCTCCTCGAGGCTATGGTTGGATGTGGACAAGACTCAAATCCATACCTTCTGTCAGGAGTATGCGAAGGGGTCAAAGAGGCAGAAATCCATGGTTCAGGAGTTGGAGCAACATCAAAATTCTAGAGCCAACTTCTGCTGAGCAGAGCATCAAGCAGCATATACAATTACTTAAATTTAATCCTGTATTCTTCAGCTGAAAATTTGAGAGATATAAATGGCTGGAAATGTGAGCCGATAACCATGTGGCGAGGGCAACGGGCAACTTGAGATTGAAGACAGTTGATCCCACTGGTCTATCTGCTCAACCAATAAAGATTAACGACTGAGAAAGAAAGAAAGAACTGACAAAGGCAAAGTGAAGTAGATGAATTGAGAGTTAAGTCAGAGAGAGAAATGAAGTTGGTGGCAGGGTGGGGGAAGTGAGAAGAGATGAAGAAAACAAAAAACTAAAACAGTCCAAGAAGAATTAACCATGTTTAACCCAGGCCAAATAAATCCGTTGGACCTTAACCTGGTGTTGTGAGACTTCTTACTGTGCTAACCTTCTGGGCCAGAGAGGTGGTTGCTAACGATAATCATCGTTAAAATAGTGATTATGCTGTTTATCGTGAGCCCTAACTTTGTGCGGCTAGTTGAATAGGCAATTAATGAAGAAGTTCTTAAGAACTAGCAATGGATGTGTATTATAGATTGTAACCGCAAATCCTTTCCTTCATTTACTGAGAAACAAAAGTCATCATACATAGCATTTCTGAATGCATTAAATCATTTAATGAATAGTACAGTGGTAGGCCATTCAGTCCATCCTGTCCATGCTAGTTAAAAGGATAAAACGTGCAGCATGGGTAATGTTGGATCCTGGTTAGTTACGGGATCAATTTGTTCTGTCTCAGACTTTCACTTAGCTTTAAAATTGGATATGAATTTAAGCAGCCAATTATATTAAATATGCATTAATACTAAATTGGTTAAGTCACATTAAGTTAATTCCCAAAAATACATCCATACATTTTTGGGATTTCTAACAGCTATTTATGAAGGCACAGGCATTGAAATGATTAACTCAAAATACATTCCACTTGCTTCACTTCAAGGCAAAGTATTTAGTCTACAAGTAGCTTGTAAAATATTCAAGTGAGAGGTCTATACAACCAAAAGCCAATAAGCAAACTGATTATAGTAAAAGAACATACAAGCTAGCATGCAGGGCTACATCATTATGGCTTTTAAATCCTTATTAAAATACTTACATGGATGTTAATGTTTTGCAACTCTTGTTATTCACAGGGGTTCTGTCCTTGCAAAATCGCAAAGGGAGAAATCACAGACGGTGAACTTGTAAATGTTCAGACATCATATGCGTAATGTGCACTTTCCACATGGGAAAAGTGAGGGTTTAACCTTCCTTCTGCTAATTCTCTTACACTAAGAGTAAAGTGAGTCATTGGTGCACTTACATTTGTGCATGTAATTGAAGTAAAGTAATTGAACAGGTGATAGTTTGAATAGTCTACTCCCATTCCTCTGTTCATGTGTCTCATTGTCAATCCTTCAGGGTAATTACATCAATGAGACAATTCTCCTCCATAGAATTATACGTTTAAGATGGCTTTAAATGCTTTTGCAATGGAGGGATAATGAAGTTTAAATAATATTAAAACATCAATTTTTTGATTTAAGCATGCTTAAGCCTTCACTACAATAGTGACTATTCTTCAAAAGGTATTTAATTAGCTGCAAAATGTTTTATGTCGACTTATGGTCACGAAACCTGCTATATAAATGCAAATTCTTTTTTTAGGCAGCTTTGAATGAGCAATAAACACCTTCTCACAGAAAGTGTTAGGCCAAATTAATTGTTAGCGAATACAAGTCACTTCACCGGAATTACACCGGTAATGTTATTTTCTCAGACGCTCACAATGTAGTCTCATCATTTAGTATGATGGCAAACATTCCGAAGTTCAACCAGGATAGGCTGGAGGAAATTGCAACCAGTTTGGTGCTCTGGTCATTAATGGTTACAGAGACATATAAATGATATTTAACAGATGCAGTATCTGATCTCCAGTGTCAATTGATTGAGCAAGAAGGAAAGACTGAAAACATTTGGGCTTATAACCATGTACAAAATAGTTGAAGGAATGGAAATAATAAATCTAAAATTGCTCAAAATTAAGATATTCCTATTCTATCCTCAAACTTGAGCCGAGAAGTTCTAAAAAATATACAAAATTAATCATGGCTCTTTAAACATTGAGATGATGCTAACAATCAACTGAACATGCTTTTAAAACAATTACTAAGGCTAATGTGATGTTAAAAAACTGAGTTTTTGACAAAACTAATGCCACATCCTGTTGTCTAGTGTGATCTCATCATGGGCTAGATAGAATGATACTAAAAAGGAAGATTCTAAAATGATCAACTGATTGAATAGTCTATCTGGTTTCCTGACTGATCTGCTGAGTTTTTGTATTAAAGGTGATGGGTTTCTGCTCTCACGAATCTTCAAATCACTGATTACTTTATTGATGTAGGCAAAGGTTTGACAAAGTCATCTGGACTTGAAACGTCAGCTCTTTTCTCTCCTTACAGATGTTGCCAGACCTGCTGAGATTTCCCAGCATTTTCTCTTTTGGTTTCAGATTGCAGCATCCACAGTAATTTGCTTTTATCAGTTTTTTTTTACTCATTGTATAAAATGGGACTGTTGCAATTAAATATGAAATGACATCCTCCGTAAGTACTCATGTACTATTAACTAAAAACTTTGAGCAAATTATTCACGAATTTAAAGAAATGCTCAAATAATGATACAAACAATATGGAAATAAATATAATGTAATAAATAAATATATAAGACTAATACAAAACTAGTGACCAGGTATTAGTAATCATACATGAAAATTATTTTAAATACAACTTACTACACCAAGCTTTTCAGAAGCATTAGCCTTCCACAAACGAATATTCATTTCATCAGAACCACATAGTATGTACTTGTTGTCAGCAGACCACTTTACACACATAACGTGCTGCATACGTTTTGTATGGTACACCTCCCTAGAAAAATAAAACAATTATAGTAACGAAAAGGTAGTTTATAGCCAGCATTACTATTTGAAACATAAATCATGAAAAAATACTTACTTGTGGATCAACCACAAAGAAACAAAACAACAAACATCTCGTACTGCCAGTGCTAAATTCACACCTGTTCTGTTTATTACCATTAATTGTATTTTTCTCAAAGGGTATGTCAATGTTAGAAGTCAAATACCTAAATTAGACAGTCACTTGCTATGCAAATTCCTGCAGTTTCAGACACTTCTATAATACTGCAACAAGTTAACATAGCTATGGAATCTAACGAACATGTAATACAAACGATTTACATTGGTAAGCGTATTCAAGAACAGTTGAGCCGTACAAAGTCTGAATGCGAATATGGATAGAATAAGAGGAAATTGAGTCAGCAACATTTTTCTGGTTGGCAATAAGTGCATACAATGTTTTCACATCAAGTTGCATGCAAAATAGAAGTAAGCCATTCAGCTCCTTGAGCATGCTTCACCATGTAATAAGATAACGGCTTATCAGTTTATATTTCTAATTCCACATTTCAATCCATCTCCAATAACTGCTGATTCCCTTGCCCAACATGAAGCTATCTGCAGAAAATATTTGATAAACTCAGCAGCATCTGTTGAGAGAGAAACACAGGTTAACATTGAGTCCATTGACCTTTCTACAGAACTGAAAAGGATAGAAATGTGATGAATTGTATACTTCGAGGGGGTAGGCACATGGAAAGTCAGTGACAGGTTGGAATTAGAGAGATTGGCTTGTTATGGGTACGAGACAAAGAGGCTATTAATGATGCCGTTAGGGACTGAAGAGTGTTAATTGTGGCAAGGATAGAATAGCAGAATGTTTTGATTAAAAAAAGATCCGTTCTCAGTGGGAGCAAAACTGAACAAGGGATAGTGACCATATGGGGACAGGTGGGTAATGGTGGGATAAGCCAGGGAAACGCAAAGCAGGAAACAAATTGGGGGAGTCAAAATGGAGAGAAAGTTCATAGGCTAAAATTCTTGAGTCCAGAAGGCTGTAGCATGTCTAATTGGAAAATGAGGTGTGTTCTTCCAGTTTGCATTGGCACACCACTGGAGCACTTCAGCAGGCTGAGGTGAGGCATGTGGGCATGAGACCAAGATGCTGAGTTAAAATGGAAAGCAACTGGAAGATTGGGGTCATGCTCGCAGATAGAGTGAAGGTGTTCCATAACTGGTCACCCGGACTGTATTTAGTTTCCCCAATGAGAAGGGGACTGAAAAGTTGCAAAAAGCAGTCTTGTTTCTGAAGATGTCTTGCCTTTCCATAGCAGAGTAGAAGTGAGTTTGATAAGTTATGGGGTATACCTTATTATAACAGCAGCTTAGCCTTGGGTAAAATTACTAGATTTTTATAGCTAAACAGGACTTATTTCTGTGGAGATCAGTTTTTTTTCCTCATTTTCAGAATACAAAAAAAATTCCCCATAAGCCAAGATTTCCTCCAAATTTGATTCCCTCAGCTATTAACATTTGCTGTGGTCATAGCAGTATTTTA
The DNA here is from genome assembly GCF_965287045.1 of Carcharhinus amblyrhynchos. Lineage (NCBI taxonomy): Eukaryota > Metazoa > Chordata > Chondrichthyes > Carcharhiniformes > Carcharhinidae > Carcharhinus > Carcharhinus amblyrhynchos. The sequence continues at coordinate 20,710,135 of NC_137331.1, forward strand.
TGTCATCTGCAAAGTTGGCTACCATGCCTTTGCTCCCCTCATCTAAGTCATTGACATAAATTGTAAAGTGTTGAGGCCCCAGCACAGATCCCTGTGGAATTCATCACATCATGCCTCAGAAAATTTCTGCCAGCCTGCCAACCTTCTATGTTAATGTTATCCCCTACACCTTGAGCTTTTCTTTTCCACAATAACCTTTGACTGGTATGCTGCTGTATCAAATACCTTCCAGAAATCCAACAATATGTTTACATGCCCCCCCTTTACCCACAGCACGTTACTCTTTAAAAGAATGCCAATAAATTGATTAAATATGATTTCCCTTCCATGAAACCATGGTGACTCTTTTGGATGGCGTTGAGTTTCCAGCTGTAACCTCATAGGAACATAGGAATTAGGAGCAGAAGTGGGCAAATTTAGCCCTTCAAGTTTGCTCTGCCATTCATTCAATCAGATGATGGCTGATCTCTCCCTGGTCTCAGATCCACCTCCCCACCTGTTCCCCAAATCCCCTTATCTTTTTCTTAAAATAAATATATCTATCTCCTTCTTGAAACCATTCAACCATTGAAGCCACCTCCTTAATTGATTTGGACAGCCTCCCCAGGACAGATGTCAAGCCCACTGGCCTGCAGTTTCATGTTTTCTGAATCCCTCCCTCCTTGAATAGGAGGATTATATTTCTGGTCTGATTGAACCTTTCCAGAATCTAGCAATTTTTGGAAAATTTACCCCAACACATCTAATACCTGATTGGTCACCATTCTTAATACCCCAAGATGAAGTCCATTAGGATCCAGAGACTTAGTGTACAGCCTCAGTTTGCTTAGTACTGCTTCCCTAGGGACTGTAATCCCACCAAGTTTCTCTCTTCCTTCCAGGTCTTGATTTACAGCTATTACCATAATGTTTTTAGTATCATCTATAGTGAAGATAGATGATTTGTTAATAGGTTATAAAGACATAGATTAAATTAACTCCCATTATTACTCACTAGATAACTAACACTTAGAACCATAGAACATTACAGCACAGAAATAGGCCTTTTGGTCCTTCTTGGCTGTGCTGAACCATTTTTTGGCCTAGTCCCACTGACCTGCACCTGGGCCATATCCCCCCATACCCCTCTCATCCATGTACCTGCCCAAGCTTTTCCTTAAATGTTAAAAGTGAGCCCACTTTCACCACTTCATCTGGCAGCTCATTCCACACTCCCACTGCTCTGTGTGAAGAAGCCTCCCCAAATATTCCCTTTAAACTTCTCCCCGTTCACCCTTAACCCATGTCCTCTAGTTTTTTTTTCTCCCCTAGCCTCAGTGGAAAAAGCCTGCTTGCATTCACTCTATTTATACCCGTCATAATTTTACACGCCTCTATCAAATCTCCCCTCATTCTTCTACGCTCCAGGGAATAAAGTCCTAATCTATTCAACCTTTCTCTAACTCAGTTTCTCAAGTCCCGGCAACATCCTTGTAAACATTCTCTGCACTCTTTCAACCTTATTAATATCCTTCTTGTAATTAGGTGACCAAAACTACACACAACACTCCAAATTCACCCTCACCAATGTCTTATACACCCTCACCATAACATTCCAACTTATACTCAATACTTTAATTTATAAAGGCCAATGTATCAAAAGCACTCTTTATGACCCTATCTACCCATGATGCCACTTTTAGGGAATTATATATCTTTATTCCCAGATCCTTCTATTCTACTGCACTCTTCAGTGTCCTACCATTTACCTTGTATGTTTACCTTGGTTTGTCCTTCCAAAGTGCAATATTTACTTATTTTCCTTTTTAAATACTTGTAGAAACTCTAGCTATCCACTTTTACATTTCTAGCTAGCTTCTACTCATACTCAAAAATTCTCTCTTGATAAACCCTCTCTAATCATTTTTTAAAACTTTCGACTAATCATTGAACATATCACTCATCTTTGCACAATGATTTTCCTGATGTTTTCCTGAACCTTTTTGGGATCACAGCAGCTTTAAACAAGGAAAATAGAATTATCTGATATGAACAAATTAAGGATTTGTTAAAAGGAATCATCAGCAAATAAGATCTTTTAAAAACAAAAATGTAGTGTTTTTTTTGTCAAAAAGTATACTTTTCAAATCCACAGCATCACCTGTGTGAAATCATAAATGCATAACAAATTGGAATTGAAGTAGACCATTTGGCCCTTTGAACCTGCTCCACCATTCAACAAGATCATGCCTGATCTTCTATCAGAACTAGACTTTCTTGCATTATCCCCATATCCCTTAATACTATACTCAAAGTTCTTTCAATCTTTGTACTTAATAACTGAGCACTCGGCTCTCTGGAGTACAGATTTCCAAAGACAGATTTGCAACATTTCACGTGAAGAAATTTCACATCATCTCAGTCCCAATATCTTGACTCCTTACTCTGAGGTGGAGTCCAGATTCCTAACTGTGGGAGACATTCTCAACACTCACCCGTTAAAGTCACTTAAATTTTTTGTTTCAATTAGATCACCTCGCATCCTTCTAAACCCTGGGGAATCTGGGGTAGACTCAGCCCACGTCTCTTGACAAGAGAGCTCCATTACCCTAACAACCAGTCCAGGGAACCAATGTTGCATTCCCTTTTTGTTAATATGTCCTTCCTTAGGCATGGAGACCAAATGGCACATTTCTCCAGTGTGCTCTCACCAATACACGTACAAGGACTTCATTACTTTTACACGCTTAATTCTTTTGTGAAAAAGCTATTTGCTTTCCTAATTGTTTACTGTAGTTTCAAGTTAACATTTGATTCACATACAAGGACATCCAGGTTCTTTTGAATGCAAACATTTCCCAGTTTCAGATTTAAAACATTTTGCTTTTTAAGAAAAATTCCAATCAAGGTGTATAACTGAACACATGGTAATCCACCTGCCATGTCACTGTCCATGCACTCAACTTATACCCTGCTATGGTCTTTTGTCTGCTTCTCAATATTTACAATACAAAATTATGTGGGAAAGTAAGAAAACTAGGGCATATTAGATATAAAAACAGAAGATGCTGGATAAACGCAGCAGATCTGGCAGCATCTGTGGACAGAGTTAATGTGGAGTTTGTATGACTATTCTTCAGAGCTGAAGAGTAGAAATGTGATGGTTTACATAATTGGGGCAGGGGAACACTGGGCCCCAGGATATTGTCACTACCTAATCCTTTTAATTTCTCCAGTTCTATTTATTTACTCTTACTGATTTCTTGGAGTTCCTTATTCCTCTTGGACCTTTGGTTTTTCATTATTTCCAAATGCTTTTTGCATCTTGTGAAGACAGATAGCAAGTATTTGTTCAATGTCTCTGTCATTTCCTTATTCCCCATCATAATTAAATATGTCTCTATGTCTAACGGGCCCACATTTACTTTCATTGATTTTTTTTCTATTTAAGCATCTGTAGAAATATTTACATCCTGTTTTATATCATTTGCTACTCTATTCTCCATGTTCCCTCTTACCAATTTCTTCACTTTTCTTTGCAAATTCTAAAACTTCCAAATCCACAAGCTTGTGATGCTTCTTGGCAACATAATACACAGCCTTTTAACCTTTATTGCTTTTTGTCATTTTTAAGGCTATATTTTCAATGGTTTTTTTGCACCTTAAGTGTGCATAGCTTTTAAAAGTTATACTAAATGATTTAAATGTTAGCCATTGTTTGTCCACTGACATATCTTTCACGTTATTTCACAATCTATTGTAGTAAGCTCACTCCTCGTACCTACAGCTTTCTGTTTGGATTGAAGATCCTTTATTTGGAGTTAACAATCACTTTCAATAAAATTCTATCATATTATGGTCACTCTTCCCTGGAGGCCCAAGATATTAACCCTCATTGCACTAGACTAGATCTAAAATTGCCTTTTCCTTCGTTGGTTCTTCGACATATTGATCTAAAGCGTGTACCATGAACTTGCCCTTCAGACTATTACTGCAAATTTAGTTTATCAAGTCTTTGTGATGACTGAAAGCTGCAATGATTGTTATATTATTATGTGCACCTTTAATTTCCTGCTTTATACTCTGCCCTACATTGCCTTTAGGGGGCCCAGATAAATTTCCCACCAAATTGATTCTACTTTTGAGCAAAATCCTTCTTCTCTATACTGTTTTCGGCCCATCCTATATATTCAGGGCTACCCGTCCTCCTTTCCGTTTTGCCCATCTCTTCTAAAAGTACTATGGAATCTTTAGTTCCCAGCCTCAGGTCAGTTTGCAACAATGGCCAAAATGGCCATCAGACCAAACTTATTCATTTCTATCTACACTATTATTTCATCCTATTTGTTGTGAATTCTTCTTTCACACATTCAGAGTGCCCTTCGCTGCATTTTTTCCTCATATTTTCTAACAGCAACTTGGTCACGAACAGGGTACAGCAGCAGGGACCTTGCTTTGATTCCTGGCTTGGGTCACTGTCTGTGGGGAGAATACACATTCTCCCCATGTCTACATGGATTTCCTCCGGGTGCTCCGGCTTCCCCTCTGTCCGAAAGATGTGGTTAGGCACGTTGACTATGCTAAATTCTCCCTTAACTCAAGCAGGCGCCAGAGAGTGTGGCAATTAGGGGACTTTCACACTAACTTCATTGCAGTGTTAACGTATGCTTACTAATAAATTAGCTTAGACCCTGTTTCCTTTGTTATTCTCAATGTCCTCCCTGGCCCAAGTGACTTACTTTTAGATCTTTGATATTCCCCCATGCTTTCAAATTTAACTTTACACGAATCCTCTCAATTTGCCTCCTTTATTAAAGCTTGTCTTAGTAAAATTGAAGCAAAGTAGCCCATTCAACTTATTTTAAGATTAAACAATTCAAAGATTAAGATTAAAAGCCTCACTTAAGTGATTAAAGTGAATTAAACTATACACAGCAAGATACAGTACTTCGCCTACTGAATCACAAATACCACATTCTGTTGACTGATCCCAGAAAACTGTAATGCCTCATTGTGAGGGAGGTTATTTTTGTCCAGAAAGCACAAATAATTAATAATATTTTACTTTAATGTTGGTGGGAAAATGTGCAGAAGTTTGCTTTTCTTAAACCTTAATCAATAATAGATAAATTAAAATGGCTGAAATCATCACATGCAAACCTCACCGTATTATTTTATGCATTCAGGATTGTGTAAAAAGCTATTATGATCAGGATTTAGAACTACACGATATAATTACACATCATGCTGATAGTGGCCGTTTACCTGGTAATACCAACTCTTTCCCACTCTTTTTTAATCTTTTGTCTCCCACACTGTTCGCATTAAGTTTAACTCAAGCTAGAGGGAAGAGCAGAGTTCTTGTAAAACAAGGTGTCCTGACTCAGCATGGAGTTCAACAATTTGCAATCATGACCTATGTTCCCAATTCTTCAAACAGCTGGTGCTTGTTTGCTACCGGTTTACACAATTTATTGAGCTGAATTTTATGGTCAGAAACAATGGCACTCCCGTTGATCTCAAAGAAAGCTGCCCACAAAGTTCAAGTAATCAATGTCAAGGGGACCCTCAGGCATCCAACAACACTAATGGCAGCAAGCAAGGTAAGCAGTCAATAACTCTGAAGTGTTCCCACTGATAGCAAACTAACAAGTTAAAAGCACCAAATCCACTCTTTTCATTAAAATTTTCAGAAAGTGGAAAAGTTGGTTTAGATGATAAGAATCATTAATAAAAATTTAAACGGATATAGATTTTTAATCATAAATGGAGAAATCTGATATTCCACAATATAAAATAATCCTTTTAGGGCTAGTGAGCATACTTGGCAGCATCTAATGAAATTAGTACATCACATAATTTAACAAGGTGCAACTTTTCCAAGGGCTTTTACAATGAGATTAGGAATAAAAGTGGAAGCTTTTGTCAATCCCTGGATTGTTTAGCAACTTTACTCTGGCCTCAACAGTGCATCCTCCGGAGGAACATGGAATCTCTGACAGCAACTTCTGGGTTTGTGTTATTCTCTGCACATCCAGACTCCTGACGTTTCAGTGAAATAACAACCAGCATTTGGTTCTTTACATGTTGCATTATCCAATCACTACCTTGTTTTATCCTGCACCATCTTTTTTGTCATTTAAGTGTCCTGTTTCAGATCCTATCACAGACCCTACCCTTTTGTTCTCACCATTCTTCCCTCTTCCTTGTACTTACTTAACACTTGTTACACCTGTAATGTTCAGTTCTGACAAAAGGCAACTGACCTGAAACCTTAACGGTTTCCTCTCCATGGTTGCTGCTCAACTTGGAGCATATTTATCTTTTTCTGTTTATATTTCAGTGATGGCAGTGTTAATGCAACTGATGCAAGCGTTCACCTGTATCTTCCAAACAAACTGCTGCCTTGTTTGAAAATTCCCACTCAGTGTTGCTGCGTATTTCTACCGCAATCTTCCAAGCCCAGTTTCCACAGAAATGCACAGCATACCATCAATCAAGGAATTTCATTGGAGAGCCATGTCAGGAAGACACGCCACATTCCTCTTTGCACCACACTAGCTGCTGTACAAGTTTACGCGTTCAGTCTAAAAGTTACTGAACACAGGGTGTGAGAGTTGCTAAACAGGTGAAATGCTAGATGGGTCAGGTCTGGTTGGACAAATGGAGGTCAGCTGTGCAGTTATTCAAGTGTTAGACTAGGTTTTAAGCTGTCTAACATGCCTTGAGTAACTATTCATGCAAGTACCATAGAGCTATCTGAAGTCCCTGACTCAGAGTTAGAGATATTTGCAGAGAGACCCACAGATCAGGGGAATTGCCCATCAGAAATTCCCACAGCCCTGTGCATCAGAACTTCCTTAGAGTCTCCAAGTGCATCATCAGTCATTGGAAACCTAACAATGATCTGGAGATGAGAAGATTTGGTCTGTTACACTTGCATGAACATGCCGGTGAACCTTTGAAATAACAGGTGTCAGGAAGTTGATCTTCGCTAAAATGAATGACCAACTTGTGCAACAGATTTCTGGTACCAGCCACGAATAGGACAGCTGTGGAACCTTTAAGAGACAGTTGGACATTGATATTAAAAAACTGCAGAATCTCTACAGATGGAAAAATTAATATTGGCTAAATGATACTTTGTGAATTACTAATATAATGAACCAAAATGAAAGAAAAAATGCCTGTGGCAGTGTTCTTTGTAATTGTCATTATGCATGAGGTGTACAGATTCACAGTAAACTGGATGTGAACCAAAATCCCAGTTTACTTTTCCTCATCGTAGAAAAAAAATGGCAAAACTTGTTCACTCCAGAGGTTCCATGTAACCTATCTAGCAAGGCAATAATCAACTTTTGCAACATAGCCTCCACTGCCTTAAACTGAAACAGAAACATTTTTATTTAAAAAAAAATGAACACTGGCACTTTTTCCCCTAACAAAAAGTGGTCAGAGTAAGGGAGGTAAGAGGCTGCCACTAGGGTACATCAAATCAATTAGAACGGCTGCGACAAAATAATTGCTGAAAGAGAATCTGACAAATTATTCTTGTGTAATTTCTCAATACAAGACCCTTGTTTACAGCGAACGTTGAAAAGTACATTGTGATCAAACTGAAAATTTTTGCTAAACCATGATCAAAAGCTTTTCAAAACCACAATATGCTCATGAAAAACAGATTTCATCCAAACCCAAGGGTTGCTTGAATCAATATTTGTCCTCAAAAAAAGGGTATCCTTCAAAGTAGTTCCTCACACTTCATAAAATAATAAGCAGCCTGAATCTGCAATTTAAGTTATTTGAACTTATCAAAATGTTAATAGGAATTGTACACTTAAGGAAAGCAATTTGTCCAGACATGGATGTCAAAGAATCATAAATGCAAAGGAGGCAGCCAGCTGGCCTATCATCTATAGACACAATGGGCCAAATGGCCACCTTCTGCACCATAACAATTGAGATTCTGCTCCATGCAAAGCAATCCATCTAGTCCCATTGCCCCACTCTATCCCCATCACCTTGCTTATCTAAGTACCCATCCAGTTTCTTTTTGAATTCAATGGTTCCCTCTGCCTTCATCAACTGAAGCAGCGAATTTCAGGTCATTACCACTTGCTGAGCGAAAAAAAATCTTCCTCACGTCACCCAGTTCCTCTTGCCCAAAACCTTAAATCTGAGTCCCCTCATCCTTGTACAACCATCTACTAAAAAACTTTTCTTTGTCCACCTTATCCAAATCAGTAGAATCACATTTTATACACCTACAACAGATCTCCCCTCTATCTCCTTTGCTCGATGGAAAATAGCCCCTGCGTCTTCAACGTAACGCTGATAACATCCCTCATCCCTGGATCCATTCTGGTAAATCTCCCTTGCATTCTCTCAAGGGCCTTCACATCCTTCCTAAAGGATGGTGACCACAACTGAATGCAATATCCTTAGTTGTAACCTAACCAGAGGTTTATAAAGCTTTAGCATCACTTTCCTTGCTTTATACTCAATTCATGAATCCCAAGTTCCTATAGGTTTGGCCCAACTACTCTCAACATGAGAAAATGCTGGAAAATCTGAGAAGCCTGGCAGCATCTGTAAGGAGAGAAAAGAACTGAGGCTGAGAGCCCAGATGACCCTTTGTCAAAGCTTTGACAAAAGCTTATCTGGACTTGAAGCGTCAGCTCTTTTTTCTCCTTACAGATGCTGCCAGACTTCCTGAAATTTTCCAGCATTTTCTCTTATGATTTCAGATTCCAGCATCCGCAGTAATTTGTTTTTACTCTCTCAACCTGTCTTGCTGCCTTTAAAAATCTATGCATATGAACCCCAGGTCCTTCTGTCACTGTCATAACAACTGTGTATGTTAGGCAAGTTAGATTTTCTTCCCAGCTCCAATTTTTAAAAATCACTTGCATTTAGTGTTAAAACACACACCCCACTGCTGACAAATAATCCTACACACCCATGGAAATACTGCCACCTACTGTATATATGCTGCTCACTTCTGAATATTTTCAGATGCACAAATTTTTCAAACTTGTCACATCCAGTCTATTTCAGTAAAATGTCACTTTCTAAGCTTTTCAATATCCTATGCCAGTTTGAACCCCAACATCTTGTACTATTTCAATAATACTATTTCACATTCCATATGCAGTTGGAGTAGTAGATCATCATATCAGATCAGTTATGATCACACTGATTGGAAGAACAGACTTGATGGGCTGAATTGCTTACATCTGCTCCTACATCTTACAGTTTTCTGTATTTTTCATACAAAGTTCACAGCATCCTTCACCAACTGACAATATAACAAAGAAATTACTGCCTGAGAAAAATTATTATTCTTTTCATGTCAGCATGTTCTGGTTCAAAAATGTTAAGATCTTCAAATCCCATCTCTGCTGAAGCAGTATTCAACAACTGCTCTTCTCCCAAAATAGCTTGCCAGAACCCCTTCCCTTGAGGTAATACTCTTTGTCTGCTCTTACAGAAAGGTTCCTTACCTATCCCTATTTAGGGCTTGTTTCACTTCATTCCCATTCCTTGTACCCTTCTCATCTTTGCCATCATCCCAATTTGACAGAGTCATTGAATCCATCAGTCACTAGGCCATCAAGATCACACCAGCTGTGTCAAGAAAACCAGTCAGTCCTATTCCCCTGCATCCACTGTTGTAGTGCTGAAAAATTATTTTCCTCAAGTGCCCAATTTCCCTTTGAAATCATTGATCATCACTACATCCACCACCCTTGTGAGCAATGAGATCCAAGCCATTACCAGTCACGTAGAGCAGATCTTCCTCAGAGCCCCCTGCATTTCTTGCCCAAACCTGATTAGCCAGAAGGCTAGTTATACCTGATGGATGCTATGGCAAAATAACTCCATTGAATCCCTACAGTGCCCATCAAATTTGCACCGACTCTCTGAAAGAGCATCCTACCCAGGCCCAACTTCCCTACCCTATCCCCATAACCCCATGCATTTACCATGGTTAATCCACCTGACTTACACATCTTTGGACTGTGGGAGGAAACCCACACAGACCTAGGAGAACATGCAAACGCCACACAATCTCCCAAGGCCTGAATCAAGCCTGGTTCCTTGGTGCTGTGAGGCAGCAATGCTAACTAATGTGCCTCTCTGACTCAATATTCCATTAAGTTTTAAGATAAAAACCACATTTATTTTTGGGTTGTGGACAATGCTGGCAAGGTCAGCATTTATTGCTCATCGCTAATTGTTCCAGAGAATTTGTGGTGTTATTTAATGATCAGAACATTTGAGAAATCAGTTTAAAAACTAAAGTTTGATTCCTGGTTCTCAGAACTAAGGTAATGACAAAGCATTCAATTATTTTTAAAATCGACCCCATTGAAAAACTACAGTGAAGTATGCCATTTTAATATTTTCATTATACTGATTCACAATGGAAGTGAACCATCCTAAATTATAATCTAATGCTATATTATAATGTTGTAAACTATTTTTCCTCGAGAGTCACAAATCCAAAGAACGTACTTTGCATTTGTTTTTGGAATGTAGCTCGTACTGACCCACCTACATTTAATGCCCATCTCTACTTGTCCTAAAAATATGGCAAAAGACTTCCTCCTCTAAACACTGTAGTCCATGTGCTGCTGGCACTCCCATTATAGTATCAGGTAGAGAATTCGCAGTTAATGTTCCAGTAATAACAGAAGAATAAGACAGCAAAGACAGGATAGTGTCTGACATGGAGAACAACTTTGAAATTATGGTATCCCCATGACATTGCTATATTTGCCCTTTGTACTGATGAAAGTTGCTGGAAAGAGATCTTATTAAAACAACCATGGTAAGTTTCTACGCTGCACCTTAGTGACTGAAGCTGGATGGATTGGATAAAGAGCCCAGTGGTAACTGATCCATCTGCCTGCCCTGGATGGTATCAAAATTCCAGAATACTGCTGCAGCTACACATCTAAATTAAATGGCATAAATGATTGAGATTTTGATAATCAGTAGCTGAATCATTCGCTGTAGAGTTCCTCCTCTGTCTTGCTCCTTTACCCATTTTGTTAAAATGTTTGGTCAGTTTCTGATCAATGGTAAACCCCCGAAAAGATTAGTGATAGCATACACAGAATGTTGTTGTTGAAAGTTGGGATGGCGTTTCAATTTCATCTTCTTATAGATGGGCAGTGCCTAGCTCGAGTAGAAAATTACTCTTCCACATATCAACCCAAGTGTAGGTGTTTAAGCCTTGCTGTGGGTTGGCTCTCATTTCATTATTAGGAGTCATGAATAGAGCAGAACACTGTAGGATTGTTAATGAAAATTCTAATCCCAACTTGACGGTGGAGGGAAAGTCAATGATGGAGTAGTTGAGAATGCTGTGACGTCTGGCTTAAAACAACAATGGTCAACTTCCTTTGTGTCAGTTATTCTTCAGACATTGGAATATTTTTCATGCTTGGATTAAGAACTGCTATACAGATGCATTGCAGCCTGGCTGCTGCCAAGGCCTATGTGCTTAGTTGTATTCATTAGTCATTTACTGATTCTACATTAATATAGAGAAACATTGGAATCTATAATGGCCAATTCAATTCTGGCTTCTCTTGGAGAAGCCAGAATTGAATTGGCCTAATAGAGCTTGTAGTCAAAGTTATTAGCTTTGTCCACCTTGTCCTTTGTTTGGCTGGTCCAGCATCAATGGCAATCTATCTTCCAATTACAATTCTGTTATAGAGGCACAGGTAAATTAAGTGAATTCCGTTAATAAAAAACACCCACTTTCTGGATCCACTCACCGGTGAGCACAACGCTAAGGCAGGGATCAACACAGGGATGAAAATGGAGCAGAGTGCAATACTAGTGCCTGGGAATGTCTGACTGCAACAGGGGTGACTCATTACCATTTTAGTTCCAGGTTCTGCCTCTCCAACACAGGTAAGAAAAGTCCAGCTCACAGATTCAATAAAGGAGGGCATCTGCAGATTCATGGCAAGGATTTTGAACGAGAAAAATGAGGGAAGTATCTGCAAAGAGCAAAAGCTGCACTCAGGTTCACTATTATTCATGGATGTTCCGCTGGGTGCGAGGAGAATGATCCTCTTATCCATTAATTGGGAGGGGGCAGGGAGTGGAAAGAAGAGAGGTGCTGCCACCACCACTATGAAGGTGATATGGTTGGAGGTAGCCTACAAAATGATCATGCAGGAGAATGGCAATGAGGACTTGAACAAAGTGCAGATAGCATTTGAATGACCCAACCAGATTGTACAAGGTGAGAAAAGTCACAGGCTGGTCAATGTTCTGCAGTACACCAACTCTCACTGTGTAATTAAGGGTACTCCATTCACATTAGCCCTCACATTCCCTTTGCTTTCAGCAGCAGCAATCATTCCCATCCTCACTTGCCTTTTCCACTATCCACCAGTGCTTCTTCACACAATAATACAGTTCGTCATATCCTCACAGCATGTTTCGCAAACACATGACACTCAATGCATCTGCCAGATTGTCACTCACTGAATGCACAGAATTTACTGAATACACGTATGCTTTATAGCCTTTCATGGGTTTTTTGTGATAGCCTTGCAAGGTAGAAAAGCATAATATCTGGGAGAGGACAAGATTCAGAGGTGTTCTCCCACATATTAGGGAGGTTTGGTAGAGAATTGGTAATTAGCAGCAGATCGTCTGATAAAGATCTGTCGATCTCACTCAAATTTCAACTAATTCAGCATCCAATCTTTCAGGAGTAAAAATTTGCAGCTTTAAAGGGACTCCTTATTTTCCAGGACAGCTTCAACTCCATTAAAAGAACAGACCAAATATATCAGTAATACACTGATTAAAAGCAGTTTATTTCTTTCTCAGAATTGTATTCAAGCTACTCCACCACATAGATGGCCATTAGTCATCATCTCCTGGAGATTGAAGATTGTAAGGCTTGAATTTTGCAGCCTCGAGCACCACCACACGTATACACACACACACACACACACCCTCCAACGCACGTGCGCATGCACTCCGTCCCCCAAGCACGTGTGCACAAGCACGCAGCCAGTGGGATCTTCTAGTTTTCATGGAGCCAGAAGATCCTCAAGGGCCCAAAAATCCAGCCTTAAGTCTCCAGATCCAACATTGATCAATTTCCCAAATTCATATCAGAAGGACTATTTTCAACTCAAATTTCTTCTCTCATTGTTTTTTAAAAAATGCTGAGTGTAAAAGAAAATGCATTATATTGAATCTCAAACTATAGAACAGAAACAAGAACTGAATAACATCACATTTCATGTTACCACTATATATGTTACTCTGTTGATTTTCAATCCGTCTGCACAGAAAATCCCAAAATTGGTGACTGACACACAGACAAAACTGATGAATTAACATAAGAAATATGTATATTTCTGAAGACTACCAACCTGCTGTGTCCTTTGTTTGCAGGGAAAATGCGTATACATTTATCAAAGCTGGCAGAGACAAACTCCTTTCCTGTTGGAGAGTAATCAACATCAAGTACTGCTGATACGTGATCCATGTGAACCATTATGGGAATATCAAGGTTGCGCATGTCAAACGTATACAACCTGTACAAAGAAAGTGTGAAGAATTAGACTATCATTACACTACACTCAAGAGATTTTTCCCCCCACACACACTAAAGGACAGATAGCAATTAGGATAGGGTTGGAATACAAAGCAAGGAGAATGAGACATGTCCTTGGTCTAATTTAGGAAGGAGGTATTACTGAATCTGGTGCTGAGGGAACTCCCAGTTATCAATGGGAGATCATTTGGTTAAGAGCGATCATTGTGTTAGATGTTTTAGGTTGGTAGATGTGATAACCTCCATGAAGAAATCACTAATTGATCTCCCTGTGGGGCTTACTGAGTCCAAGTTTCCCTGATAACAGGCAGTGGCCTGCCCAGCTGGGACTCTACCTGATTCTTTTATAAGTCAAACCTAGGACTGAGCCTGCTGAACTGTAGTTCCAGGCAGGGACTGGTGTGCACACCGTATTAGTTTATTAAAGAATGCAAAGTAAAACCATGTTCCTTCATAGCTTGACTTCCTGAGTCATTAAGTATAGAAGCGTCAGGAACAACATGAAGTAGGATTAGCTTCAATGAAGTGAGTGGGGTTTTAAGCAGGGCAAGACAAAGCCAAAAACTAACAGGAAAAACTGTAATGGAGAACTTAAGCATAGGTTTCAGGTACAAAGCCAGGACTCTTTGGAAGACAAAAGGCTCAAGGAAGGGATGTGTCAGAAATGGGCCATGTGAAGGTGATAGTTGCACTGGAGATGTTTTAAATTAAGGAGAGACAGCAAAGATTTGTAAAGGGCAGACTGTCTTTGACCAATTTAAAGTTTCTGATGAAGTAAGAGAAAGTTTTTTTTTTAATCCAGGAAACAATGGATGATATCTACATGTATTTTAAGGACACTTTTGTGGAAATACCACGTAAAAGGCTGGTTATCAAAATTTGGGCTCATTGAAGAGGGGGAGTGAGGGCTTGCATAAAACATTAGTTTCAAAGGCAGAAAACCGCGAGTTGGGGAACATGGTTGTTTTCAGATTGGAGGATGGAGGGCAGTGGTGTTCCCCAAGGATCAGTGGTAGGACCAATCCTTCTTCAGAATATATATGCACAGCTTTGGATAAAGCTAGAGAGTGGAATTTCAACATTTGTCAATGATACCAAATGCGTAGGTGTTGCAAAGTGAATATGCCAATTTACTACAACAGAATTTGGGATTCATTTGCATAGTTCTTGAAAATGTTACAACCCATTCAGATACTAGTTAGCAAAGCATATGGGATCTTGGGCTTAATAGAGGGATATAAAGTACAACAGAAGTTTTGCTGAACCTTTATAAAGCTCTGGTTGGGCAACAACTAGAGTATTGCATCCAATTCTCATTGACATACTTAAGGATACAGGTATCTTTGACAGGGTGCAGAAGAGATTTACCAGAATGGTTGCCGAAATGAGTGAATTTAGCTACATGATTAAGATAATGGTCAACTTAACATTGGTACCAGGATAAATATTTAATTTGTGGCTGTGATTTTATTATACAGCAAAAACTTACAATTCAACTACATTTCTTGAAACAGACAATAAAAAGTGATCAATTTATTCACTTATAAAAACAATAAATTCCCATCAACTACTTTTAAAAAAAATCAATTAACCTTGTCAGATCGTCACTGTGGGCATCTATAAAATTAAATGTAGTGCAGTTTTAGCAAAAATGCACTCAGATTTTGGCTGCAGCTTTGTACAGTAAGCACCATCTCCATGATGAACTACAAACCATAAAATGACACACAAGGGAAGAGGATTGCATTCTTCTGACCTAACGTGGTAAATATTGAAAAAATAGAACTAATTTCACCTTTGAGGGAAATTACAAATAGTAACATTTAGCTGGAGTTAGAAACAAAACTTAGAAATTTAACAATTTAAACTAGTTGCAGGTCCAGAATTCTTTACGCCAGAGTGCAATTTGTGGAAATACTACCTTGTTCTTTTGCAATCACAATGGGCAAAGCATGGTAGAAGTTAATTATTTAATGCAGAAAAGTACTTAATGATATAAGGCTTGATAGATTATAGGTTAGAGGTTTACAGCATATGTAACTGTCTAAATGTTCTTTAAAAAAAGACAAAATTGTACCCACTTCTATTGCTCGTTCCAGACACTCACCACCTCTGAAAAAAAATTGCCTCTGTACTCTTTTGTATCTCTTCCCCTCACTTTAAACCTCAGTCCTCTAGTTTTAGGCTCCCTGACCTTTGAGAACAGATGTTAACTATTTACCTTATCTATGCCCTATTTTGTAAACCTCTAAGCCTCCCATGTGCCAGAGTAAAAAATTCCACTCTATCCAGCCTCTGCCTTATAACTCAAGCCATCAAGTCCTGGTAGCATCCGAGTAAATCTTTTCTGCATACTTTCTAGTTTAATATTTTTTCTAGAACAGGGTGACCAGATTGGTACACTGTTCCAAGTGTGGCCTTACCAATGTCTTTTACAACTTCAAGATGAACCAACTCCTGTATTCAATGTTCTGACTGATGAAACCAAGCATGCTGAATGCCTTCCTCAGCATTCTGTCCATCTGTGACTCCACTTTCAAGGACCTATGAACCTGTACTCCTAGATCTCTTATTCCATAACTCTCCCCAATGCCCTGCCATTAACTGAGTAGGTCCTGCCCTGATTCAATCTACCAAAATGCATCACCTCACACTTACCCAAATTAAACTCCATCTGCCATTCATTAGCCCACTGGCCCAATTCATCCAAGATCTCATTGCATTCCTAGATAAGTCTTCACTGTTCACTATGCCACTATAGTAGTTAATGGAAATAAGGGAACCTGTTGAGATTGTACTTTATCCATTTGTTCCTGTACATGCCTCTAGTTTGAGTCGACTCTGCATTATAATTTCTATACACAAGGGTAAATCTCCACCTTAAATCATTAAGAAGTCTGAAAATATCCCCAGTGGATATTTATTTTAAAAAAAAAATCAGTCTGCAAAGAAAGGAAGAAAAAAAGATGCAAAATACTTATCCTGTTAGTTTTTCTATAGCTTGCATTTGGACAAATATTTAAGATATTTTACTTTCAGGCATTTTCTCAATGTTGTCAATTTATACTTGAAGAGCCATGAATTTGGTGAAGAGGGAATGCCCTACTTGCATTATTGGCATGGATTATCATTAAGCATCACTGCTGTAAGCAATGAATTAGGAAGTTACGATGCTTTTAATTTAAAATGGACCCATCTTCCATATAGTGCACACTACTATGTATCAATCAATAGCAAAACCTGAACCACTGCTGTTATATAAATGGAGTGAATAAATGGCCCAGAGGAAGTATGACCCTAGGATTTTTAGTGCTTCTGGTAAGATTGTGATCTCAGTTCTACCAGTTATGAAATGACATCCAAAGGAATTTGCTGAAATTTATTACCTGCAAATTTTAATCATATTTTCTTTCTAATCCAGAAGAGGGGTAAACTACTCTTCCACAATGTTAGAAGTTGACACATTTCACAGCAAATTTTATCATAGTCTCCAATTTATTTTACAGTAGTTCCATAATCCTTCTGCATGACAGATACCGTGTTCAAGATTCCATACCAGCAATAATCAGGAGTTTTTAGGAAGGAGCACCACAATATCAGATTGTGTGTGTGGAATGCATTCACATGAAAAATCCAATTTGTGTGACATGTATTTTTAGCAATGTGTGCATTTTCAAATAGAGTATCCAAAATGTCGTCAAATTTAGGACAAAACTATGAATTGTCACGAGGTTAGAACAAGTATCTAGCACAAACAGAATAAGCACTCCTTGTACAATTTAGTTGAACGAAATCCAACTAGTTTAGGGTTGTATTCAATTGAGCCTTATTCAGTAACAGTTTGACTTCCTGAAAAATGTTTAACTATTTTTTTCCAGATCAGCAAGCTGGACTGGAGGGACTACTACTTGGAAGTGAGTTAAGATTATAACACATGGGAACAAGATAATTATTGTTGGAAAAAGTCTTGCATTTATATATGGTTTTTCTGCAACCACTGGACACCTCAGCACATAACAGCAATGTACTTTTTGAAATGTAGTGACTATTGTGATGTAGAGCAAATACCCATAAACGGCAACATGATAAAATGTCTAGATGATGTTATTCTGATGTCATTTGCAGAAGAGGTATTGGCCAAAATGTTGACTGTCCGTGTGGTGTTTGCATGTTCTACCATGTCTCAGTTTCCTCTGGAGGCTCAGATTTCCTCCCTCAGTCCAAATATGTGCAAGTTAGGTGGACTGCTCCTTAGTGTCACAAAGGCGTGTATGTCAGGGGGATTAGCCGGGTAAATACATGGGTTTACAGGGATAGGGTTGGGGAGAAGACCATGGTGGAATACTTGTCAGATAAATGATGCAGATTTGATGGGCCAAATGGCCTCCTTCTGCACTGTAGGGATTGTGACTAAAATACTGTGGATAATTTACCCACTCTTCTTCAAAATAGCGCTGAGAAATTTTGTTTTACATCAACCCAAACAGACCGATAGGGTCTTGGCTTAGTGTCTCGTCTGAAGAAAAGGCACCTCAGAGGGCAACATTCCCCTCAGTACATAAGAGCATAAGAACATAAGAAATAGGAGCAGGAGTAGGCCATCTAGCCCCTCAAGCCTGCCCTGCCTTTCAATAAGATCATGGCTGATCTGTCATGGCTCAGCTCCACATTCCCGCCCTCTCCCCATAACCCTTAATCCCCTTGCCTATCAAAAACCTATCAACCCGCGTCTTAAAAATATTGAGCAAGGCAGCCTCCACCACTTCAACAGGCAGAGAATTCCAGAGATTCACCATCCTTTGAGTGAAGAAGTTCCTCCTCAACTCCGTTCTAAACTGCCCACCCTTTATCCTGAGGCTGCGCCCTCTAGTCCTACTGTCCTCTGAGCGGGAAGAGCCTCTCCACCTCTATCCTATCCATCCCATTCAACATCTTATATGTCTCAATGAGATCCCCCCTCATTCTTCTAAACTCTAATGAGTACAAGCCTAGTTTATTCAGCCTCTCCTCATAGCTCAACCCCCTCAACTCCAGAATCAGCCTAGTAAACCTCCTCTGCACTCCCTCCAAGGCCAAAATATCCTTGCGTAAATGCGGCGACCAAAACTGCACAGTACGCCAGCTGCAGCCTCACCAGTGCCCCATACAGCTGCAGCAAGACCTCCCTACTTTTATATTCAATCCCCCTCGCTATGAAGGCCAGCATCCCATTCGCCTTCCTGACCACCTGCTGCACTTGCAGGCTGGGTTTTTGCGACTCATGCACAAGGACCCCGAGGTCCCTTTGCACCGTCGCATGCTGCAGTTTTTTGCCACGTAAGTAATAGTCCTTCCTACCATTATTCCTACCAAAGTGGTACTGTGCTGGGGTGTCAGCTGAGCTGTGACTTTTACCTTCAAGACTTAGAGTGGGGCTTGAACCTGGAATGTTGTGCTTCAGGAGTAAGAGTACTCCGATTGAGTCACAAATGACACTCAAATACAGTCCAAGTTACTTAGATGTATTTTTTTTTAAAGAATGATGTTCTAATAGTGAATTGAGTTTTCAGAAGATGCAATCCTTTAATCTGATCAATGTATGAAGAAATCAACTAAAATAGATTTAAAATTAATTTGCTGAAATTATTGGGACAAAGCCATTTAACACTAGTTCCTCTGATTTGATGAGGCAACATTCAAAATCCAGTATCATGATTCTGGAAGGATTAATTTGGCAACAGAATCTGTAGTCAAGACTATTGCCTGCTACTCCCTTCATCTCATCCTCACTTTTAAGACAACTATATTGAATGTGAGTGTATGAATTCCAGAATTAAAAATTGCAATGAATTTGCTATAATCCCACACAAGAACAGATCCATTCTTGTTCCCTGCTCTGATTTTATACGTAACATTCTAATCTTTTTGCATGATGAATTACCTGTAATCCTCATTTGCTCCAGTAAACATAAAGGCTTCCAAGGGGTTCCAACATATAGCATTAGTCCGTAGATCCATGATAACCTGTTAATATAAAATTATAATGTTAAAAGAAACAAACACAGGTATCTTAGAAATTAATTCTATTCAATTTGATGCAACTAAAAATTTTAAATCTGTACCTTTTTCAAGGGGGTTGCCTGCCTTATATCATACAGGACAATACTTCTATCTGAAGCACAGCTTGCAAGAAGGTTAGTCTAAAATGGAATAAAAATCAATACAACATTGAGCACTGTTACATCATTAAAATCCCCAAATATGTAATTAAACCAAGCTGATTCATGAATCAGGATAGACCTGGAAGCATAGCTAACTTAGACATGCCTACTATTTCACTGTACTTCAATACATACTTTAGGTCTATTTCACCGCCTTAAATACATTAACTATCTTCAATTTACAATGAGTTATATGTGCCATTTTCCCAGGTTAAAGATGAGCATCTACTACAAGACACACCAACTGAAAAACAGCCAGATGAGAGACCCACAACTGGGGTTACTGTTTTATAGTGTTAAATTAATAAGTTTCATTTCCATTATATAAAACTTACGGATTTCCTATTACTGTGTTTCTTTATATTTGTTCCTGGGAAATGAGTATTGCCGAGAAGGCGAGCATTTGTTATTTATCTCCAATTGCCCTTGAGAATGTGGTTGCAAGCCACCATTTGAACTGCTGCACTTCATCTGATGCAAATACACACACAGTGCTTTTAGGGAGGGTTCCGGGATTTTTAACTATGAAGGGACGGCAATATAGTTTCAAGTGAGGATGGTGCGTGACTTAAGAGGGAGGTGGTTTACTGTCCTTGTTTCTTGGTAGAAACCATGGGTTTGGAAGGTGCAAAGAAACCTTGGTAAATTGCTGCAGTGCATCTGGTAGATGGTGTAAACTGCTGCCTTGCACAGGATGGCATCACACTCCTTACTTTTGCCTTGTAAATGGTAGACAGGCTTTGGGGAGTCAGATGGCGAGTTATTCCAAATCCGACTTGTTCTTGTAGCCACTTCAATGTTATTGCATTTTACATAGAAATAGGTGTAGGTTAATCAGCTTTCTAACTCCCCAAAGAAAAAACGCGCAAGAGCCAAGCAAAAATCCAAGAATCTGTCTTGGCAATTTCAACTGACCAATATTCACCACGCTTTGAGACAAAGAGACAGAATAAGCACTCCTTGTACAATTTAGTTGGAAAAAGTCTTGCATTTATATATGGTTTTTCTGCAACCACTGGACATCTCAGCACATAACAGCAATGTACTTTTTGAAATGTAGTGACTATTGTGATGTAGAGCAAATACCCATAAACGGCAACATGATAAAATGTCTAGATGATGTTATTCTGATGTCATTTGCAGAAGAGGTATTGGCCAAAATGTTGACTGTCCATGTGGAGTTTGCATGTTCTACCATGTCTCAGCTCTCACCATCTTAAAAGCACTGGAAATGCAACATCAGTCTGGGTGCCCAAAATTTAAAATAGAATTAAAATATTACGAGTGAGCCAGGGACACAATCGTCCAAGCTCACTTGCCTTAACGGCCTTGCCAGTGAAGATCCTCAGTAGGGTCCCTATCAATGAGGACTCATGATAGCCTTGTCAGTAGGGCTAGAAGCCATTGAGGGCTCCCCGGGAGAGGAAGCGGGGGCGGGGCAGGGTGTCCCTTGGGCAGTGCCAACATACCACACTGGCAGTCTACAGGGTTCGGGGCACACAACCACTGGCAATCAGCTGGTCTGTCCAGTGTGAGGTCGGGGAAGAAAAAAAAATCAGGCAGCCCATGCGGGGAGCAGGTGGTTGCTCCTTGTGAGGATGGGGGAAGGAAAAATCAGGCAGAGTTCAACAATAGCAGAAAGTGGGGAGACAGTGACAGATCTCTCTGTTCTGTGCTGTGAAGAACAGAGAGCTCTGCACATGCACAATGGCGCCCTCTGCTGCAACCTTCAACTTTCAGCAATCATTGTCCCCATTCTCTCCCCCTGCTGGCAAGAAACAGAACTTGCTTCATTTTTTTTCCTCAATATGATAAAACTAAACTTTTAACTCACCCCAAAAAAAAGGTACGATTCTTTCCCCATTTTCATGCTCATTCAGCACTTAGAATATTTTTTATAATGCTGCGCCCCCGACCCTCCCTGCCCCCCCAGAGTGTTTGAAATTTTCATTACTTTGCAAAAAGTTACTTCCTGATTTTATTGCAAACTGGCCTGACTCCAATTTTAATATAATGCTCTAGTCTTCTGCTAAACCCCAGAGAGAACAGTTTCACTGTGTTTACCTTATCAAATCGCTTTATCATTTCAAGACCTTGATTACATTTCCCCTCAGTGTCTTCTTGTAAAAGAATACAAACCAGGTGTACAAATACTGCCCTCACACTTTAACTCTTGGTATCAGTGTGCTGCTTTAACCCCAAAGCCTCTATATCCACCCTGAGGATCTATTGTGTCCAAAGTTTAACATAATACTCCACTTTGGCCAAGGTTCTGTACAACTGAAGCACTGCTTTCTCACCCTTGATTTCCAACCCACTTGAGGTAAGCTTTTAATTGTGTGTATACATGGCCACCTATTTCACTTCGCTCCTCCACAGTTTCTACCCATATAGAAAATATGAAATTTACTTTCCAAAGTGGGTAACCAACACCAATTCTGCTTGTATTAATAGTCAGAGGTTTACAACATGGAAACAGACCCTTTGGCCCAACTTGTCCATGCTACCTTTTTTAAAGCCTCCAAGCTAATCCCAATTGCCTGCATTTGGCCCATATCCCTCCATACCCATCTTACCCATGTAACCATCTAAATGCTTTTAAAAGACAATTGTACCCGCCTCTACTACCACCTCAGACACTCATCACCCTGTGTGAAAAAATTGCCCCTCTGGGCACTTTCGTATCTCTCCCCTCTCACCTTAAACCTATGCCTTCTAGTTTTAGACTCCCCTAGCTTTGGGAAAAGATATTGACTATCTAGTTGATCTGTGCCCCTCATTATTTTATAGACGTCTGTAAGATCACCCCTCAGCATCCTGTGCTCCAGAGAAAAACATCCCAGTCTATCCAGCCTCTTCTTATAACTCATTCCATCAAGTCCTGGTAGCATCCTAGTAAATCTTTTCCGCATTCTTTCTAGTTTAATAATATACTTTCTATAGTAAGATGACCAGAAGTGCAAACAGTATTCCAAGTGTGACCTTATCAAATGTCTTGTACAACTTTAACAAGACATTCAAACTCCTGTTTTCAATGTTCTGACCAATTAAACCAAGCACGCTGAATCCCTTCTTCACCACTCAGTCCACATGCGACTCCACTTTCAAGGAGCTTTGAACATGTACCCTGAATCTCTTTGTTCTGTAACTCGCCCCAACGCATTAACTGAGTAAGACCTGCTCTGGTTCAATCTACCAAAATGCATCAACTCGCATTTGTCTAAATTAAACTCCATCTGCCATTCGTCAGCCCACTGGCTCAATTGATCAAGGTTTCATTGCAATTGGAGATAACTTTCTTCACTGTCCACTATGCCACCAATCTTGGTGTCATCTGAAAACTTACTAACCATGCCTCCTATATTCTCATCCAAATCATTAATATAAATACAAATAACAGTGGCCCAATACTGATTCCTAAGGTACACCACTGGTCACAGGCCTCCAGTTTGAAAAACAACTCTCTACAACCACCCTCTGGCTTCTGTCAAGAAGCCAATTTTGTATCCACTTAGATAGCTCACCCTGGATCCCATGAGATATAACCTTATGCAACAGCCTATCATGTGGTACCTTGTCAAAGTCCATGTAGACAACATCAACTGCACTGCTCTCACCTACCCCTTCTTGCTTACCCCTTCATTTTCTGCTTCTAGCCATGTAATGTACTATTCCTCATGAATTAGTATCTGATGCAAACTTGGATATAGAACTTTCTACTGCTTCCTCTAAATAAGTTGACTACAATTCTCTGGGGAACAGCATCTGTTAATCTAGAACTGAAGTACTCACACTGTTGGTAATATTTTGGGGTGAGAGTTGCCTAGCCTGATAGACAGTGGTAGTGGAATACAAAAATATAAGGAACAGGAACAAGCCACATGGCTCAGTGAGAGTACTTCGTCATCCAGGGCAAGGTCCTTGTCAATCACTGTGTAGGTGAATCCACAGTTGAAGTAAAAAGGTAATGGAAGTATTAGTAACAACATAGGACAATGGAAAGATGAGACAGGGAAACACGGTAAATAAAGTCAAAACATATATATCTATTTCACTACAGCTACACTGCCATGATTAGATTTGAACTCATGTCCCTAATGCATTCACTGGAGTCTCTGGATTACTAATTCAGTGACATTACTACTGTGCCACTGCCTCACCACTCAAAAAGTCATATGGATTTGAAACATTAACTGTTTCTCTCTCCACAGATGCTTTCAGACCTGAGACTTTCCAGCATCTGCCATATTTTGCTTTTATTTGTCATATTCCCATCTGTTTTGCAGTCACAAATTTGCCCATAACAATTCCTACCAATAACCAACATTTGTTGAATCCAATCAATGGCACAAGCAGCAGCATTACGCTCTAATTTGATAGGTCCATCTAAAATTACAGGCTTGTTTGGAAATGTTAAAGATTTCTAGTGGTATATACATTTTATATTAAAATCATGAGAAAGCTTCATGAATTTCTCCTCATCTTATGAGCAAGTCAGTGAGTCCTTGTCAGCTTCAAGCAAAAATAATGCATCAAGTAGTAAAAATGCTAACAGTGCCATAACACTACCCATTTGCCTTAATTGAAGATCAAGTGAATTAAGAAATCAGCTATTTAATTCTGCTACTATCAAACTATTTAAAACCTAACCCTGCAGTCACTAATTGTAAAAAAAACTTACACAGGCAGAAACAACTCGATATGAGCATCTAAGTAATCAACTTTTCCTTGATTCTGTTGTGACTTGCATATCAAGTGCTAATAGTCACTACTATAAAATTACAGTTGATCTTTTTAAAATTCTCTTATTAGTGGTTGCTTAATATATAGGACAAAAACAAATTCAACTAAAATGGTTCCTCACTTATATGCCACACATCAATTCAACCTTGAGTAGACATTACCTAATCGCTGCTGGTTACACAGAGCTTTTCCAAATGCAATATGGGGTAACTCTGTGGTAGAGTTAGCCTGAACTGCATATTGATTACTTGTCAACAAATGCTAACTGCGCACATCAAATATACAAAGACAGCTGGGTTCATATATCCACATTACAAATGTGTTTTTGAAAAGACTTGAGAACAAATATCCCAGAACAAGCCATCAATTATTTTCACTGTCTTTAATTGCACACCCTTGTTGTGCAAGCTTACATCCTATCCTAGCTAAATAAGGCAAAATTCAATTATGTACAGTATTCATAAATATTGCAGTGAAGGTTTTTGACTGTGTTGTCCCAAAGCTGAGAGTCTCCAAAGCACACTGCTCAACTATTAACGTGACTTCCAAAAGAAACCGTTCAGTTATGGACCACAGATGAAAACATATATGGCTATGGTAATGTTCTTGCCCAAGTCAGAAGGCCATGCATTCAAGTTCTAGAAAATAACCTTGGTCCACATTCCAGCACAGTACTGAAGGAATGCAGTCTTTTAGACAACTGAAGCCACTCTGGCCAATGTCTTCAAGCACTCAATCTCGCAACATTGCCCATGACCTAACCAGAGGAAATAGAGTAGAGGAAACTTATCAAAATGCTACAGTTTTGAAGCCTCTGCTAAATGACCTTTTTGGCATTTTCTGCTCAAATGCAAATAGTCCCACTTTTTCACCCAACTAGTCCCACGCATTTTGTTGCTGGACCTACAAGGAACACAAGCCCTAGCTTAAATATGTCTGTAAGGCATGCCTAGAACAATATACATTTCTGTGTCTTGCCCATTAATTTAATGAGAGCAAAAGTAGACTCAGCATTAACCCTAACATTAATTTAACATCGTATTTTAATTGCCGCGTGCAGGCAGTGAGCTAGGCAAAGATCAATCAAAAAGATCATTCTTTTTCAAAAAAATCATTCATTTCTCAAATTATAATTTGAAAATATATGTTACAAACTGAAATAACACAGCCTAAGAATAGCCTAAGTTAGGGGAATTCTCTAAACCTCTTACACTGTTATTCTTACCTTCTACCGAAGTGTGTGGAAAATGTGTTCCAGTTTATAGGCAAGAGATTAGCCAGTTCTAGCCTGATAAATAGGATAACTCAAGACCAATTTTCATTTAAGAATAATTAATTTTTAAACATCATCAAGGCTGTACAATAATGTTTAAAATTATGTTTATCTTACTAATTAAATGCAATATTTGTTTACTTTATGTAAATGACAAGATCTTTCTCAGAAGTAACAGCAATACCTCTACTGGGTTGAATTTAACACTGTTGATACTGTCCACACCCCAGGTAAACGAGCGGATTGGACTGGTCCTCTGCTCATTCCAGATGTCCACCTGCTGTCCACATGTTGCAAACACATCATCCTTCCAATGGTGATCAATTCCTGTGTAAACAGTCTAAGCACAAACACAGCATTTGTTCAC
The DNA here is from genome assembly GCF_965287045.1 of Carcharhinus amblyrhynchos. Taxonomy (NCBI): domain Eukaryota; kingdom Metazoa; phylum Chordata; class Chondrichthyes; order Carcharhiniformes; family Carcharhinidae; genus Carcharhinus; species Carcharhinus amblyrhynchos. The sequence continues at coordinate 20,736,300 of NC_137331.1, forward strand.
TTGGAATACTAGGCAAGCACACTACTAAAACAATGCCAGAATGAAAAGAGTGAAATGCATTGTACTTTTCTTGCCACATGTTAAAATACGAAAATACAAATTTACATTTCCTAACTTTGCTCTTTTACTTGATTCATAAAGATAGGGAAACTATGTTATAGACAGGCAGTGGCGGCAAAGAGAAATGACTGAAGGACATGACTCATACTATTTTCAGTAGAGGTGTTACTGCAGTTACTTTTACTTCTGCAAGAACATTGAGAGAATAAACTCAAATCACATCGGTTTCTTCATCTGACTTTTTTAAAAACTATTTCATTGTGCGTTTGCATCACTGGCAACGCCAACACTTGTCACTCATCCCTAGCTGGTCTTCAGATGGTATCCGATTTCAAGGTACACAAAATCAGCTGGATGAATTAGATCATTTAGCAGCTTTCAAATGCTCAACAAATCCCTATTCCATTAAGTCTCTTCATTCTGCTCCAACATGACAGCTGGAAAAGCAGGATATGACATAAAAAGTAACAGGTTTCTTTGGAAGCACTTTGCTCCATGAAAAGAAACAAAATTTTCCTTAGGTCTCTCACCAGTCTCATGATGTTAACTGTATACCAACTGGGTGTTAATTGTATTTTGGTGGTGGCTATTAATTCACTTGTACTTGTCTATAAAAAAAACTGAAAAAAAGGGGGTTTTGGCTGGAGGTGCACAATATGCCCTGTATGTGTTGGTTTAAAAAAAAGCTTGGAAGTGAATAAAGATTAGGTTCAAGTGTTCCATCCTTCCTCAATTGGCTGATTTTGGAAACAGGGTGCTCTTATCAGAGTAACTTGGCACCACTACAACTTGCACCCTCTCAACCAAGTGAACATTATGATGTACCCATTGAAGTGCAGAACATAGGCACTAACCATGAAACTTTCTTAACTCCATGACCTGTTATGGGGTTTAAGTCAACTGCCTTTCTAACAGCAGAGCAAGATCCCGAGAATGTTTTCCACTTAGCGTGATGTGACCTTGCATTGTTCACAACACATGTTGGTAAGGATGCCCAAAAATGATTCAGTTCCTGAAACTCCCAATTCCTGCCACGCATTTTTCATTCATCAATTAATACACAAAACATGACGTACCTTGCCTAGTATTGTGTGTATTGGTTCTTCTTGCTCCTCAAATGAAGGACTTTCCATTTTCCATTGTTTTATGGTCTTATCATCACCAATCTTAAAAAAGTCACTAATTCAAGTTAATGCAATTAAACAAGTTAATTTTTTTTACCATCACCTTTACCAGTATGGGGCTAGTTTACAGAGTTACAAATTCTTGGAGCAGCTATGGCTCAGATATTACAATGAAAACTACATCAATAGGATTGAAATGTTTTTTAAACAATCGTTTATTAATAAATATAAAAAATTTCCTTCCAAGACCTAAGTCTTTTTACTTATTAGGTCTGATAAATCTTCAACACTGATAAACTTTTGAACATTCTTGGAGAGAAATCTAAGTTTTCACTTCAAAACTCAATTAACAAAACATCATAGAATTTCATTTTTATTTAAAAATAACATACTAAATAATAGATAAAATAGTATAGTGGAACACAACATAATCTTTTGGATTTCTTAAAACATAAATTTTAGATCTTAACCTTTTCTTGCCCCACGAGAATATAAACAAATATCTAAAAACATAACAGAATCTTGCAGACTACAGCTTATAAATTATTTTGTTTGACCAATGGATACTAACCGTTTTAACATAGATCAAAGTAGACCATTTAGCCCTTCAACCCTATTCAATTATACCATGGATGGCTGAAGTGTATGTCAACTGCACTTATTTCCAGAAGACTCTCTCCCAACAAAACTCCATAAATCTCAAAAATTTTCAAGAGACCCAGCATCTTAGCCTTTTTAAGGGAGAGTTCCTGATTTTCACAATAGAGTGCGAACATGTGCTTTCCAATTTCACTCCTAAATGACTGAGATCTAATATTAAGATTATGCTCCTCTAGTTCAGGGTGCATTCCCCACAGGAAACAATTTTTCCGTACCGAGGCTTTCTTGATTTTTAAACATCTTCGTTAAATTACTCTTTAATCTTCTAAAGTTAGGAAATGAATCAAGTTTACATATATCTCCTTATTAATTAATTCTTCAAATCCTTGTATCCTAAATAAACAAGTTGACATTTACTAAAATTTTGCAGAGAATATAGAGGAAATATACTAAATGCATCACAATATTGTTAGTGCAGAAAAAGAAAAGTTAACGTATGGAAATACGCTCAAGATTATTATACTTACTGAGAAGAACGACGTACCACAGAATCTGGAACAAAGCCCTCTGACAAAACCAGTATGTGCTTGTAACGTGCGAACACACCGACGGTTCATCAAGTTCCAAACTTTTAACTGTGCAACAACAACAAAAGCATTTCATGCCTTAGGTATGCAAACACAAACTACCTCTTTCTGAAGAAAGTGTAAATCCTCTATGCGAATGTAATATCAAGAATTTCAAAAGACGGAAATTTCAAAGCGATGCTGAAATTGCAACTCAATTCACATAAAACGCATGAGAGTAAGAACCAGATAATTTTATAGAAGACAAAACCTCCATCTGGATTTGTCATTATATACACTAGTGCTCAAGTTTTATTTTAAGGGTGAAGGAACTGTCTGGAGCAATATCTGCATTGCGCTCATACATGGGTAAATATATAAACTGGTTTGCCTTGGCCCTGGATAATATCATCATGTCTTCAGCATTCATTGAGCTAATGGGGTTGCTTATGGCATTGGCATCTTTTAAACCTACATTCAAAAACGGGGAAAGGAATTTAACTATAGAATTGCAACAAAATCCTACAGACTGGTTGCATGACAGCTGAATAGTTCTGATGAAAGGTCACAACCTGGAATGTTGACTATTTCTCTCTCTACAGATGCTGCCAGATTGGCTGAATATTTTCAGTATCTTCAGTTTTATTTCAGATTTACGACATCTGCAATATTTTGCTTTTGGGTTTCATGGCATATTACTACAACTATATGCAGTATCACAATCGCTGTAGGGGAATTGTAAATCAACAAAAATCAAATTTACTAAATGATTTCAAGTGAAAGAATTAACAAAATTTCACTTTTTGTAACTATTTTAAAGTAAACCAATGCAAATTACAGGTGAAAGAATAGGCAGATGGTACTTTCAATAAAAGATAAATTTCACTTTAAATAATCAATACAATAAAGATACGTCTTATAGCACCACAAGCACTGACATCACTCCCCACAGACATGTCGCACCATATGTTTTTCCAAAGTTCTCTAGGTATATAATCTGAAATTGCAGGAATAGGCCATTCAGCCCTTTGAGCCAATTCTGACTGCAGCCTTAATTACTTAAACCTTAAAATAATCTGTATAATTCAGCTTTGAATACATTCAAAGGCTCACTCTCCACTACTTGGTGGAAGAAAATTTCAAAGATTAACAACCTTCTGAGAAGGCATTCCTCCTTCCTCCTCATCTCCATCCTAAATGGGAGGCACCTTATTTCATACAGTGCAGGAGGTCATTCAGCCCATCAAGCCTCACTGACAACAATCCCACCCAGACCCCATCCGCATAGCCCCACATTTACCCTGCTAGCACTCTCTCTCACACACCGCCCCCCCCCCCCCCGCCCCCCCCCCCCCACCCCGGCACTAAGCGGTAACTTAACATGTCTAATCAACCTAACCCACACATCTTGAGTGTGGAAGGTAACCAGAGCACGCAGGCACGAGGAGAATGTGCAAACTCCAAACAGACAGACACCCAAGATCAGAAGTGAACCTGGGTCCCTGGCATTGAGAGGCAGCAGTGTTAACATTTATCTTTCAATGTTTTAATTGAAGATTTTTCATTTAATCACATGACATGGCAAACCCCCTCTTCCTCCCCCAACACCCCCCCCCCCCAAAATCCAGTACAATACAGAATAATAATCACAGTACATATAAATACAGAAAAGACCAGCAAATATCTTTACAATCGATTCAGATCAATTACAATTTGTTGTAATCAGTGCCTCACTTCGCATGGATAACGAAAGGATATTTTGATATCAGGATAACAGGATAAAGCCATAAGCACATGGCACAGGCTAGCAAGGACTGAGCTACACAAGGGAGCCCTTGTCTGGTCAAAAACAATCAGGGCCTAAAACAGCATCCCAAGACATCCAAACAAAAAAAAAGGCTAACCGGGAGAGAAGAGAACATCAGGATATTACCACAAACCCAAGACATGGTATGACAGTGTACGATTTCACATACTCATCTTCCAGACCGCACAGATAACAGGATAGTTTTCCTTGGTCAGTGAAAACTAAACTTCAGCGAGAGCTGCTTTCCTACGTATCCCACAAAGGGGAACATCTCAGAAGAGGATAGACTACTCCTCTTTCAATATAATCTCCACACCTTCCAAATAATTTCCGAAACAATTCTACTCTTGCCTACACAAGGAATAACAATACAAATTAACGAACCAATAAGCCAAGAAACCTCACTCCACACTTGGATTCATAGGAAACAAGCCACACCAGACGTGTCGCTCAAGCCTCATCAGCCAGAAAATCCAACCCATTTTTCCAGCAAGGAGACCCCATCAACCAAAAAGAATCAAGACACTCACAGACGTAGCATCTTAGGCAGGGCACTATCCTCCTCCTCCCGACAAAGTAAGGGAAACACAAATTAAATACAACACGGAGCCAATATCAGCTCACCATTTACCCAAATAACGAAAGGAATCTCGGGGAGAAAGACAGCACCAGGATACCACACCGACAAGGAATGGTTTGACAGTGTACACTCTTGCTTGCAGGATACCAGGAACAGAGCTGCATAACCAAACAAAACTGAGATAATGCGGAGAATAGGTATCTGGGACACCACCACCGCCACTCAGGAATCTAAACCTCGAGGAGGAGAGTCGTACAGAAGTACCCAAAAGGGAACATCTTGGGAGAGAATAATCTATTCCCTTATCTGTGATATTCTCCACAGAATCCAAGAATAGAACAGATCGTCTAAGTGGTTACTACCCTAACCTAACCTACTTAGTCAAGACAAGCATAGAGTAGGGGTGGTGGATTGGCCAGGAGTACTCTCATTACTGAGTAGCCACTGTCACAACCTGTGCAACCAAGGAAAATATAGAAAACCAACCCAAGAAAGGCTAGATAACAAAGGCTTCCTCAACCACGTACTACTATTTCCTCCAACTCCAGCCATGCCAGAAGCACCGATGACAATAAGACCGAGGGGATGATCTTATCAAAAAAAATTCTAAGTGCTAACAAATTTCAGGCGCTTTTTTTCTAGCAAATTGAAAAAAATCCAATTTTATGACACTTAGTGCGATTCTTGCCAGCAAGAGGAGGGGGCAGAGCCTAATCGTGTCAGCGAAGCCAGCTACTGAGCTCTTGGGGAGCCACTGCACAGACACTGGGAGATCTCCTGTCATGCCCCACCAACAGACCTCTGGCCCTACCACTGATCTCTCGCTGTGCCAGGCTTGCACTCTGCCCCATCCCCTGCCCATCTGGACCATACTGCTATAAATTTCTAGGGTTATAATTAAAAAATTGGATAAGTATCGCACAATCCAGCATGCTCCCCAGTAGGAGGAAGGAGACCCATTATCAGGCCATAAGCCAAGGAACTCCCTGTACCACATGGAAAGACCAAGATCGAATGTTAACGGTAATATATTTTAAACTGAGATCTCCCTCATTCTACTGCCAGAACATACCAGTGGATGAATCCTATTAAAAATAAACGGATAACCCTGAATTTCAAAGAACAACAGGCAATATACACCTCAGTGCTCATATATCAAATATCTTAAATCAGGATCAAAAGGCAACACCACAAATTCAGGATTATAATCAGAAGGGGAGTAGTTCAGGATTAATGATGAACTGCAAGATAATATAGCCATCCATAGAGCTTGAAAAGGCCAAAGCTTTGACAGGATTGTTGAGTGACATCAAGGATCAATTCGTAACTTTACTGAGGCCTCTGCATCTCTGTTTTGTCATTGCCCAGAAGCCCTGGAAGAAACACATCTAGGCCCTGACAGGTGGTCGGGTCTCATTGCATCTAGCCCCCTCCAGCTTTTCTCAAAGATCAACACAACACAAGACCAGCAATAAGGGTATATATACAACCCAGGTCTCAAAGATTTGATACAGTATGCCTCTGAATTCAAGATATCCAACCTTCAAATCCAATTATGAAAGCATGGCACATATTCAGCCAGGAATTTATCAGCAGCCTTTGGGAGATGGAGTGCACAGACATTTCTCCTCCTGCCTCATCTTCCTGAATTAACCAGGATGTCCGACACACCACGCAGCAGGATTTCCAAGGACTAAGGTGAGCTCCCAAGGAAACTGCCCTCTAGACTGACAGGATTCTTTCCTCGACTTCATCCATTATCTTTCGGATGTTTTGCAGTACATCAACGTGAGCAGCATGGTTTGTGCCAGGGAGCCAAGACAGTCATCCACAATGGCAGCCATCATTTTAATACCTACAACACAGCTCACTCACCAGTTAAACCATCATTGTGAACAAGGCCCTATCCCAGCCACCTCCTACTGTCTTGATCAAACGAGAATTTTCTTGGTGAGAGGTCACCCGACACCAGGCTACAGTCCAAAAGGTTTATTTGAAATCACAAGCTTTTGGTGGAGAGAAGCATGTAGGCACAGGGTATATAAGCAGAGAGATGATAGCCCAAAACTCTGAGTGATCAAGAATGTCAAAGTACAAAGAATTTTCTTGACATTGACCTATTTCCCATCAAATCTTAACCAGGATCTTCCAGGAACATACTACAGCATTTACACTCCAGGATTAGATAATTATGGGTACTGCATCAGGATAAAAAGGATTAAATGATGAGCAGCGCCAAAGCTCATGGAAACACAGTCATTCCTGTGCTTACATTACTGGAACCTTATTTTTAACTTTTGCCCTCTGGTTCTAGATACCAGGGGAGCGGAAATATTTTCTCAGCATCTACCCTGTCAAGATCCCTCAGAATCTTATGTTTGAATAAGATTACCTGTCAGTATTCTAAACTTCAATGATCATAGGCCCAACCTTTCCTCAAGACAATCTCTTCACTTCTGTATCCCTGCATTTTCTCCATTTTAACGCTGCATTTCCTCCATTTTAATATGCTGCTTTTCTATTCATCGTGCCAAAGTGGACAACATCGTATTTTCCCACATTACACGCCATCTGCCAAATTTACGTCTGCTCAATCAATCTATATTTGAAAACACTGTCCTCCTTATAACTTATTTTCCTAACTAACTTTCTATCAGCAAATTTGACTACAATACAGCCTATCCCTGTAACCATATCATTAGTAGATTGTAAATAGTTAGGGTCGCAGTACTGACCCCACTCCACTAGTTACAAACTGCCAACCTGGAAATTACCTATTTATCCCAACTTTGAGCTATATGCAAGAAAATTACATTGTTCTTTAAAAAAACATTCCGAGAAGCAATCACAGCTTCCATACAATGTTTAAAGAAATGGCACATTTTCCTTATTGTAATGCTTCAGGGTCAAAGATTGTTACAGTAGCAGTACAGTAAGTAGTCTCACAACACCAGGTTAAAGTCAAACAGGTTTATTTGGTAGCACAAGCTTTTGGAGCGCTACTCCTTAAACACTCATCTGATGAAGAAGCAGTGCTCCAAAAGATCATTCTATCAAATAAACCCATTGGACTTTAACCTGGTGTTGAATCTTCTTACTGTGCCCACCCAGGTCCTATGCCAGCATCACCAAGGCGGTGTGGTAGCAAGTGGTTAGCACTGCTGCTTCACAGCTCCAGGGACCTGGGTTCGATTCCTGGCTTGGGTCACTGTCTGTGTGGAGTTTGCACATTCTCCTCGTGTCTGCGTGGGTTTCCACCGGATGCTCCAGTTTCCTCCCTCAGACCAAAGATGTGAGAGTTAGGTTGATTGATCATGCTAAAATTGCCCTTAGTGTCCTGAGGTACGTAGGTTAGAGGGGTTAGTGGGTAAGTGTGTAGGGACGTGGGGGTGGGGCCTGGGTAGGATTATGATCAGTGCAGACTCGATGGACCGAATGGCCTCTTTCTGTACTGTGGGGTTTCTATGAACTCCGCATCACAGTGAAGGAGTATATTAATAGTATGGAAGGTATGCAGTGAATACTTGAGGAAGTGCATAACTGCGACCAGTGTAATAGAAAGGTGGGTAATATTGGATATGAAGGCAGGAGGTACTGGTGTGTCAGGAGATAACTTTTTTTTGCTCAGATACAAAATCAGCACACCTGAGCTGAAATTAAAATGTTGATAGCTTATAGATCTCAACAAAATGCCTGATTAGTTGATAAGCTTTCAAAATTGAATGTGTGTTTGATTGGAAAAATAATGATGAACTGAATTTTTGAGGTCTAGCAACAATAAGAAGTGACTTAGCAATAGATCTCCAAGATATAATGTTAGAGAAAAGTAGGGAGATAGTCTGCAGAAGGATGAGGAAGAAATGGAAAATACTGTTGATATTTAGCAGTACTGAGAGGGGTAGAGATCATGCATGCATAATTGAATGCCACAAAAAAAAGGGAGTAAGGGCAACTGCATGAAGTGGGGGTAAAGCACCATCAATATGGTAATAAGAAAAGGTTTCATGATGTAAACCATTAGATAAATCAAGTCTTGGAATACGATATCTCTAGTTCTGTTTCGGTGAGGAGTCACATTGGGCTTGAAATGTAAATTCTTTCACCATTTGCAGATGCTGTCTTCCACACTTGAGTTTTTCCAGCACTTTACTTTTATTTCCATTTTATACAATTTTTTTGGGCTCCAGCTTCCTGCAGCAGATACATATACTGCATTGACTCTTACAACACTCTAGATCATTTGACAAATTGTGCCTGTGAAAGAGTTATCCAATTAGCCTCACTTTACTGCTCCTTCTCCATAGCTGTGTCATTTTTAATAAATATTTTCACTTGCTAGGCTGTCCATAAATTCCAGTCAATCTCACTCGAGATATTTATCTCATCACATTACTGGCCATGACAAATCCAGTTATCCATACTCTCAATCTATGCTCTATACTGGCACCAACCCAAGCTGGACTTTATTTATTTTACAAAAAAAATTACAAAATACTATACATGCATCACTCACCTCGCCATTGCAAGCCCCAGAGATTATTGTGGATAAACTCTTAAAATGTTTGGCCAAACAGTGTACACCATCCCTGTGACCATCAAGCGATGCTACAAATGGTTTAGCAAAAATCCGATCCAGTTTGGTTGCATTCAGTGCTCTAATGTATTCCCGAGGTACTTCAAATGGGTGCAGTGCAGGATCATAATTCCTTGGAACTGAATACAGAAATTGGAGATAACAAATTAGGACAAAGCCAATTATTTTGCAAACAAGTTGTCTAATTAATGGAAGTATATATAGCCTGCAATAGTGATAAGCCCATACTGCATACCTGTTGTCCACCAATGTCATGTCATCGCATCTCCTCCCCTTACAAGCAGTATGGTTTGACAAGCAACATGGCTTGAAATTAATCTACAGTCTCAACGTGGATGATATTTCTTCAGTACTATGTATTTAAAAACAAAATCTAGTAAATTCCTCCCTTTTATTTTCAGTTTTCTTTGCACCTCTGGTACTGGTAGGGGATTTTCATAATAACATCACTGTAGTGTTAATGTGAGCCCACTTCTAACACTAATAAATAAGCTTTAAGCTTAATCTTTGCTCTCTACTGTGAAGACTGATACAAAGCAGCTGGAGTATTTAGTTTATCTGCCATTTCCAATTCCTGATGGTCATTAAGGGCTGAACAATATTCTCACCTATCATATTTGTTGTACAAAAATAAAGTCAGAAAATCCTGGAAAAACTGCGGTCTGGCAGCATTTATAGGGAAAAAAGAGACCTAACATTTTTAGTCTGTTTGACTCTTTATCAGAACTAAACGAGGGAAAAAAGTGTTGGACATCAGCAGTTGGGAGAGATTGCAACAAAGATGTAACAAATTTAAGAATAACAAACAGATGGCCCAGTGCAGGAGGGTTTTTGGGAGAGAGATTTTGCATCGAGACGTGTGGGGTTCTGGTCATTACATTATAGGAAACAAGTGATTTGCATTAGAGGGGGTGCAGAGAAGAATTACCAGGATGCTACCTGGCCTAAACAGTCTGAGCAGGAGCAGAGACTGGATAGGGTGAGGCTGTTTTACTCGGAGCCACGAAGGTTGAGAGCGGACCTTGTACAAGGTTATGACAGGCATCAATAGGGTGGAAGAAAGGCATTTTTAATCAGGGTGCATTGATTTAAGGTGATTTAAAGGTAAGAGGTGGAAGAATAAGACAGGAGTGAGGAGAAATCATGGTGCAGCTATATAAAACCTTGGTTAGACTGCATTTGGAGTACTGCGTGCAGTTCTGGTTACCATACTACCAGAAGGACGTGGGAGCTTGAGATTGCAAAGACGGTTTACCAGGATGTCACCTGGTCTTGAGGGCATTGACTCCGAGGAGAGGTTGAATGAACTAGGATTGTTTTCACTGGCAAGATGGAGGCAGAGGAGACCTGATAGAGGTCTTCACTTGACAAAGGAGCAGCACTCCAAAAACTTGCAATTTCAAATAAACTTGGACTATAACTTGTCTCAAGATTATGAAAGGCATGGACAGGACGGAGAGTCAGATGCTTTTTCCTAGGGTGGAAGTGTCAATTACAAGGGAGCACAAGTTCAAGACGAGGGGGGGAGTTTAACAGACGTGTGGGAGAAGATTTTCATGCAGCAGTGGGTGTGTGGAATGTGCTACTAGAGGTGATGGTGGAGGCAGGCACATTAGCAACATAAGAGGCATCTGGATAGGTACATAGAACATTACAGTGCAGTACAGACCCTTCGGCCCTCGATGGTTCCACTGGTCGGCACAACAATCTAATGGCCCTCTAACCTAAACTATTCTCATGTTATCCATATGCCTATCCACTGACCATTTGAACGCCCTTAAAGTTGGCGAGTCCACAACTGCTGCAGGCAGGGCATTCCACACCCTTACTACCCTCTGAGTAAAGAGCCTACCTCTGACATCTGTCCCATAACTACCACCCCCTAATTTAAAGCTATGTCCCCTCATGTTAGCCATCACCATCCAAGGAAAAAGGCTCTCACTGTCCACCCTATCCAATCCTCTGATCATCTTATATGCCTCAATTAGGTCACCTCGTAACCTTCTTGTCTCTAATGAAAATAACCTCAAGTCGCTCAGCCTTTCACCACAAGACCTTCCCACCATACCAGGCAACATCCTGGTAAACCTCCTCTGCACCTTTCCCAATGCCTCCACATCTTTCTTATAATGCAGCAACCAGAACTGTACGCCATACTCCAAGTGCAACCGCACCAGAGTTTTGTACAGTTGTAACATGACCTCATGGTTCCGAAATTCAATCCCTCTACCAATAAAAGCTAACACACCATACACCTTCTTAACAACCTTATCAACCTGGGTGCCAACTTTCAGGGAGCTATGCACATGTACCCCGAGATCTCTCTGCTTGTCAACACTACTAACAGTCCTTTCATTATTCTGTACTCCTGTTACTCTTACCAAAGTGAATCACCTCACACTTTTCCGTATTAAACTCCATTTGCCTCCTCTCGGCCCAGCTCTGCAGCTTATCTATGTCCCTCTGCAAACTGTAACATCCATCCTCACTGTCTACAACAATGAATAGGGAGGGAACAGAGGGATATGGTTTAAGGGCAGAAGTTTTTTTTAGTTTAGTTAGTGCTTTATGATCGGCACAGGTTTGGACGGCTGAAGGCCTGTTCCTGTGTTGAACTTTTTGTTCTTCGTACTCAAACTAGGAAGAAAGTGCAAGACATTGGTGAGAGTTTCCATAGATCTCCAGGTAGCAGCAATAAAGTAGCATAATACTTTTAGATTGATGGGGAAGATTGCATACCCCAAAAACTGTAAATTTCAAGTGTGCTTTCAGAATAATCTTCTGGGACAATACTTCTCAATGAAGGAAGTGACCAAGCCATCTTAGATTCAATAATGGGTAAAAAGCCAGAATTAATCAATAATCTAACAGAAGGGAACATCAAGTTAACAGTGACTATGATATGGTAAACTGTTGGCCTTTATCTCAAAGGGACTGGAATATAAAAGGGTCGGAAAGTATGTTACGGCTGTACAGGCCTCTAGTTGGACTCCACCTCAGGAAGGATACACTGCCTTTGGAGGGTGCAGCACCGGCACCAGAATAATACCAGAGCTTTGGGTGGGTGGGGGGGGTGTTAAATATAGAAGACGATTAAGGGATCATCTAAATGGACTACTTAAAATGATTAAAGGATTTGTCAGGGTATAGCAAGAGCAAGGAGAAGTTGCTTCTTCTGGTGGGACAATCCAGAACATAATTTTATAGTTACAAGTTGACCATTCATGACAAGGTCAGAAAGCACAAAAGGCAATGGGAATCAGGCATTCCCTCCCTAAAATCTGCTGATCCTATAGATCAATTGAAATTTTCAAAATCAAGACCAATAGATTTTCATTAGGCAACAGTATTAAGGACTTCAGGCCTAAAGCCAATAAATGAAGCTAAGATACGGATCAGCCCGTGGATAAACTAAATGACCGAACAGACCCAAGGGACTGAATAGCCTATTCCTATGTTGCTCAGAGGAAGAAAATGCAATGCACTGGAAAAAAACAACAGTCCAAGTTTCATTGAGATCATAATAAAATTATAAATCTATTCTTAATTCAAAATTTGATGTTTGCTGGATTAAAAATCAAATTATGCATATGCACAATGAAGCAAATTTTATAAAAACGCATACCAAAATATTATACGAATTTAGTTCTGCCTTGTATGTATTTCACATAATTATTCATAGGCTCTTACCCTTGCAATTCCCCTAGTGCAACCCCATCTTTGTAACAAAATCACGGAATCTAACACCACAGGAGGATGACATTCAGTCTTTTATGCCTTCATCACATCATTAGCAGAGTTCTCCAATTAGTCCCGCACTTCACCCGTTTCCCCAAAGCCCTGCAATTTCCTTCCCTTTGGGTATTTACTCCATTGCCTTTTGGAAGTTACAACTGATTCTTCTTCGACTACTCTTTCAGGTTGTGCATTGTAACAATGCTGAAAAAATTCTCAGCTCTGGCTCTTTTGCCAATTGCCCTAAATTGGTGGTCTCTGTTTGCCAACTCTTCTGCCACTGGAAAGAGTAGTCATTATATGTTCTATTAATGATTCTGTATGCCTCTATTAAATCACTTCATATCCTTCACTGCTCTAGAGGAGAATAACCCGAACTTCTTGCTTCCAGGTTACAGAAGTCCCTCATTCCTGTTATTCTAGTAACTCAAAAGTATTTGTTGCACATCCCAATTACCTTGGGAGAATGATGATGAGCCATTTTGAACCACTGCAGTCCCTATGGTGTGCAGTAGGGATTCCATGATTCTATGAACATGTTAAGTAGCAGGATGCCTTTGTTGGGACAGTCACTTCCATCACTAGATACATCCCGAATTGGAAATATAATCGCCGTTCCTTCACAGTCGCTGTCAGAATCCTGGAATTCCCTCCCTAACAGCACTGTGGGACAACCCACAGAACACTGACTGCAGCAATTCAAGAAAGCAGCTCACCACTACCTTCTTAAAGGCAAATAGGGATGGTCAATAAATGCTAGCCAGCCAGCGACAACTATGTCCCATGAATGAATAAAAAGAAAATATGGTGGAGAGGTTTGGGAAGTCAGGAGCAAAGTTACTTGTTGCAGAATTCACAGCTTCTGTAGTACTCTTGCAGTCAGTGATTATGCAGCTAGTCAAATTCAGTTTCTGGTCAATGGTAACCCCCCTCCCTCCCCCCAGCATGTTAAAGTGGGGGATTCAGCAATGCTAACACCACTGAATGTCATAAGGGGATGGTTGGATTCTTTGAGATGGTCATTGCGTGGCACTTGTAAAGCGAATATTACTTGCCAATCGTCAGCCCAAATGTTGTGCAGGTCTTGCTGCACATGGATATGGACTGCTTCAGTATCCCAGGAGTCACGAATGGTATTGAACAATCAAACTTCTAACATAACAGGTGAGTTGCCTGAAGATTGGAGGGTGACAAATGTTACACTTTTGTTTCAAAAGGGCTGCAGGGAAAAGCCTAGGGAATTACAGGCCAGTAAGCTTCAGATCTGTTGTGGGTAAACTGTTGGAGAGACAGGATCTACAGGCATTTAGAGATGCAAGGAGTTATTAGGGACAGTCAGCATCACTGAGTGGAAAATCATGTCTCACAAGTTTAATTGAGTTTTCTGAAGAGGTAATCAAGGCAGCAGATAAGAGCAGTGCAGTTGATGTCTTCTACATGGACTTTAGCAAGGCTTTTGACAAGGTACCGCATGGTAGATTGTTGCATGAAGTTAAATCACACAGGATCTAAGCTGAGATAGCTAAATGGATACAAAATTGGCTTGATGACAAAAGCCAGAGGGTGGTTGTAGAGGGTTGTTTTTTCCAACTGAAGACCTATGACCAGCGTGTGCCTCAGGGATTGGTGCTGGGTTCAAAGATGTGCGGGTTAGGTTGATTGGCCATGCTTAAAAAATTGCCCCTTAGTGTCCTGGAATGCATAGGTTAAAGGAATTAGTGGGTATAATATGGAAGCATATGGAGTAGAGCCTGGGTGGGATTGTGTTCGGTGAAGACTCGATGGGCCAAAGGGCCTCTTTCTGCACTGTAGGTTTCTATGATTGTTATTTGTCATTATATTAATGACGTGGATGAGAATAAAGGAAGCATGGTTAGCAAGTTGCAGATGTCACTAAGATTGGTGGCACAGTGGACAGTGAAGAAAGTTATCTCGGATTGCAACAGGGTCTTGATCAACTGGGCCAGTGGGCTGACGGATAGCAGATGGAATTTAATTTGGATAAATGCGAGGTGATGCATTTTGGTAGATTGAACCTGGGCAGGACTTACTCAGTTAATGGTAGGGCATTGGGGAAGAGTTACAGAACAAAGATTTAGGGGTACATTTTCTTAGCTTCTTGAAAGTGGAGTCACAGGTGGATAGAGTGGCGAAGGCAGCATTCAGCATGCTTGGTTTCATCAGTCAGAACACTGAGTACAGGAGTTGGGACGCCTTGTTGAAGTCGTACAAGACATTGCTAAAGCCACACTTGGAATTCTGTCTACAGTTCTGGTGACCCTATTACAGAAAGGACATTATTAAACTACAAAGTGCATAAGAGATTTACTAGGATGATACCGGGACTTGATGGTTTGAGTTACAAGGAGAGGCTAGACAGACTGAGACTTTTATCCTCTGGAGTGTAGAAGGCTGAAGGATGATGTTATAGAGATCTATAAAATAATGAGGGTTATAGATCAGCTTGATAGTCAATATCTTTTCCTGCATGGACCAGCTGTTGGGGATATTCACTGACATCTTCAATCTCTCCTTACACTGATCGGAGGTCCCTACCTGCTTCAAGATGATGACCATCATCCCTGTACCAAAGAAAACCCAAGCTGCATGTTTTAATGACTACTGCCTGGTGGCTCTGACATCCATCATCTCCCCTATGGACTTTACGAATGGTATGTATTGTCTGTATAGCATACAACAAACAATACTTTTCATTGTATACCAATACATGTGACAATAATAATTCAAATCCTGTGAATAGGTTGCCATTTTTGGGATATCTTCTTTCCACTGGCCCCAGAGTAAGGCTGATTTTATTTATTGTCACATGTATTCAGATAGTGAAAAGTAACATTTCTTGCACACTATACAGATAAGGCATTCCATTCATAAAGAAAAGAAGAGGGGGCTGAATGTAGTGTTACAGACATAGCTAAGGTGTAGAGAAAGATTAACTTAATACAAGGTATATTCATTCAAAGGTTTGATGGCAGCAGCTGTTCTTGAGCCTGTTGGTTTGTAACCTTGGACTTTTGTATCTTTTTCCCAATGGAATAAGATAGAAGAGAATATCGAAATCATAGAAATCCTACAGTGCAGAAAGAGGCTATTCAGCCCATCAAGTCTGCACTAACCACAATCCCACCCAGGCCCTATCCCCACATTCCTACATATTTTAACTGCTAATTCCTCTAACCTACACATTTCAGGACACTAAGGGGCAATTTATCATCGGCAATCAACCTACCCACACATTTTTTGGACTGTGGGAGGAAACCAGACCACCTGGAGGAAACCCAAGCAGACACAAGGTGAACGTACAAACTCCACACAGACAATGACCCAAGCCAGGAATCGAACCCAGGTCCCTGGAGCTGTGAAGCAGCAGTGCTAGCCACTGCACTACCATGCCACCATGCCATTTGGGTTTGAGTGGTCCCTGATTACACTAGTAGCTTTTCTAAGGCAGCAGGACATGTACACAGAGTTAGTGGGTGGGAAGCTGGTTTGCGTGATGGACTTGGCTTCCTTCATAAACCTTTGTAGTTTCTTGCAGTCTTGGACAGAACAGGAGACATACCAAACTGTGACACAACCAGAAATAATGTCTTCTATGGCGCATCTGTAAAAGTTAGAGAAAGTCATAGAAGCGAATTGGCTGAATTGCCTTAGCCTCCAGAGAAAGTAAAGACGTTGGTGGGCTTTCTTAACTATTGGATTGATGTGGAAAGACAAGGATAGGTTGATGATGATCTGGACAGTTAGAAACTTGAAGGTTGAATGCTGACCATGCAGCTATTCACTCGTCCAGTTGTGTATTGTAATAACGAATCTTCCCAGGGCCCTCGCCGAGGCCTCCCAGACACAGGGCACATGTGCAGCTAGGCCCAGAGTTACAAACGCTGCAAACTTTCACCACCAGGCCGCAGCTGCCGTGAGGCAGGGAGCGCGGTCTATCCGCCGTCAGCCACTCACCTCTCTGAATGTCATTTTTCGTTTCCCTCACGTAATCGTCCGGGTTGCGGCACAGGACTCTAACCTTCATCGTAAAAACAGGTCTGTTTCTACCGCCGGCGTTTAAATCCCGCTGGCCCGCTCCGTGCCAAACTGGGCTGGGGCAAGAAGCTGCCTCAGGGTCACCTGACCGCCCCGTGCGCGCTGACGTTCACACGTACTGGAGTGCCAACGGGACCGTGCCTTACATCATCACGCACGGGATTGACGTCAGCGCGCTCGCGCTTCGACACGCTCGCGGTAGTCGCTGTCTCCGTGCACCGAGCTGTTCGTCTCTCCGTACCCGGCTCCTTTGAACTGACAAACGGTGCCGCCCTGAGGATGTCCTCAGGAGCCGGGCAGGCCCCCGACCCCGATCTAAGTTGGACGGCGGCGGCGCTGAGACTTTTCCGCCTGGTGAAGTACGAAAATTTGGTGGCCGGCATCAGCGGCGGCGTGGTGTCCACGCTGGTGCTGCACCCGCTCGATCTGGTCAAGATCAGGTTCGCAGGTAAAAAACCCGGCGCCGAGCTTCCGAATCTGTCTCCTCCCTCAGCCAGAGCAACAGTCAGCAGCGGCCATACCGACTCTGTGAAGGCACGGGGTTAGCCAGGAGGTGTACTGGAGGACACCTGTGAGCAGAACGAAAAGATTTGCTTAGGGCAGGCGGCTCAGACATGGGGATGAGAGTGTGGAGGAGGGGATGATGTGTGTGATGGTGCAGCATCAGTCAGCTGCTCCTCCACCCCAGAGTGACATCCAAAGACGTGCAGGGTAGGTATATTGGTCATGCTAAGTTGTCCCTTAGTGTTCCCAGATGTACGGGGTAAAATGTGAGGATAGGGCCTGGGTAAAATGCACTGTCAGAGAATTGGGGCAAACCCAATGGGCCAATTCTATGACCTACCCA
Source organism: Carcharhinus amblyrhynchos (assembly GCF_965287045.1). NCBI lineage: Eukaryota > Metazoa > Chordata > Chondrichthyes > Carcharhiniformes > Carcharhinidae > Carcharhinus > Carcharhinus amblyrhynchos. The sequence continues at coordinate 20,754,269 of NC_137331.1, forward strand.
GGGTCGTTAGTTTGTGCCATGTGATAATACAGACCGATACTTGATCCACAGATCTTTGGGAATAGGGGACAAAATGCCCCACGACATTGTGGGATCCGGTTGCAGGACTTGCTTCTTTCTCTTCCCTGTTGCCATTCTGCCTTATCATTCAGGTGTAGGGATTCAAAGTGACTTGATGCACAAGTTGTTGCCATTTTGAATGATTGGAAAAAAATTCTTCTCAGTTATTAATCTCAGTGCTGCTGTGCTTCAGAGAGCTCTCAGATTGATTTTGAAATGCTTTCATTGTCCCCACTAGTATGTGGTGGGAGAGATGGCTTTGCCATTCAGACTCTGTGTCGGGCCTATCAAAGTTGATTTTCCAAGTATTTTGCCTGAATGCTTGTGGAGTTGGCTTCAAGAAGGACATTAAAACTTTTAATTCCCTTTGAATCCAGAAGATATGGTAGAGGCATTGCTCATGGGATTTCTCTCGCACTCTTGCAAGTCGCTAATGCACTGTCTAAGTTTCACTGCAGTACAGGACCTGGTGACAACAACTGTTCAGTTCACAGGGATTTTTGTTGATTGGGGTGGACTTTTTTCTCAAATACACATTGCCACATTTTGTAGAAGGGGTTAGATCTCCTCATTGACAATGGACTTTTGATAGAGGTGACTGTCAAGGTGCGGGACATGCTCAACTTTTTCCAAGGTCAATCCTTCTACATATACGGGAGGTGGACTATTTGACTAACCAGGTATGAGTTGATACATGAGTTTTGTTTAGGCATCATTCCAGGAAAAGCCAAGTTTGAAGTGGTTTGAAAGTCTGGTACAGAGTGGGACAAAGACACTGCAGATTGTAGATCATATATATTCATGGTGGTCAGTTTAATTTTAGAGGTTAAAGATTTTTCTATCTGAAGTTTTCACTACTGACACCAAAGACCAGTTGAACTTTGAGGTAAATAGTCCTTGTAATTCTGACGGGAGTGAAAATCAGTTTTATTTTCCTGAGGCTTGTTCTTGAGATTTTCTCAAGGGCTTTCCTTTTGTTCTCGTTACTTTATTAAGTGATGCAGTCACATTGTAGCACTAGCTTCTCTATTTTTTTTAAGATTTACTTCTTTAGGTAGATAAGAGAGCACACATACCAAAGACTAGATATATTAAATACCTGGCATTTAGGGTGGCACGGTAGCACAGTGGTTAGCACTGCTGCTTCACAGCTCCAGGGACCTGGGCTCGATTTCCGGCTTGGATCACTGTGTAGAGTTTGCACATTCTCCTTGTGTCTGCGTGGGTTTCCTTTAGGTGCTCTGGTTTCCTCCCACAGTTCAAAGATGTGGGGTTAGGTTGATTGGCCGTGCTAAAAATTGCCCCTTAGTGTCCTGAGATGTGTACTTTAGAGGGATTAGCGGGCAAATATATAGGGATATGGGGTAGGGCCTGGATGGGATTGTGGTCAGTGCAAACTCAGTGGGCCAAATGGCCTCTTTCTGCACCTTAGAGTTTTTATGATTCTATGAAATCTTTACCTTGGAATCCATATTAAGTAATACAAAAAAAACCTGATACTTAATTTCCAGAATGAAATTTTTTGACCATTTGCAATTGCACAAACTTGTCGATACCTTAAAAAAAGGACAGAGTCCAGTGTTGTCCAACTCTTTGTTTTGGCATTGACCTGGAGGAGATGAACCCATGATTGCTTGATTTTATAACTACAGTAGGAAATGATAAGCAAGATCTTTTTAATAAATATTTTGTTTTACAAATGTGAGCCTTAAATTTGAAAGAGTAATTAAGAAAAGCTAAGCCAAGGTGGATGGGGGAGGGGCATCAAAGGAAGTTCAACTTACCAGGACTTTGCCCCCAGAGATAAAGTCTCCAGTTGACATTTATTAATTTTTTGGAGAATAACTCCCCATCCTGGAAGCCTGAGGGGGGCTTGGTGGATAATGATCAACTTTAAACTAAGATGCAGATAATGTTGCCAATATTTGTTGAAGTATGTATATAAAGTGAAAGAGCATGGTTGAGGGAGGGCCAAAGAAAAAGATACAAGGTGTTTGAACAGTAAACTTGAGCATGGTGGCAGAGTGAGACACAAGACTGCAGTGGAGCTGCTTTCACCTTCCGAGTCACTGACAGCTTGGCAGACCAACCTGCAGCCAGGAGGGATAGCCAGATATGACCCAAAAACCTGACATAACTTGCATGTGTTCCCACATTGTCTAACACTAACCACCGCAATGGGATAATCTGGATCTATCTGATTAGCACTCATGTTTCAGTAGGTTGTTAGTGGCTTTACCTTTGATGCTGATGTGGTTCTTCAGGACCAATTTGAAAAACTGTTGGGCAGCCCAGATAATGCAGAGTGCCACTGCCGCCGCGCTGGTGTTCTGGCTTATGTGTTGCCCACACACTTTCCTGCTACTACTCAAATCACAGGCTGTTTCTCTCTAGGTAGGCTCACTAGTGAGATGAAATACAGCCAACAACAGCAAACATGGAAGAAAGAAACAGTCTGTGATTGCAGCAGCAAAACAGCCTATGTTGGCAGGAGCAGTTCCTCACAGATTCTGTCAGTTCCATGTGTGGGGGCAATGTTTCTCTCATTTATGCTGCGATTAAATGTCCGTGAGTTTTGTGGGATTTTTCAGGGCACATTTGCCTATTTCCCCTGTGTGTTTTGAACCCCGTTGAGATCTGGGATCTTGGGTTCATGTCACACTATTTGTAACCCCCAAGACTTGCCTGGGCTTTCAAAATCTCACTAACTGTCCTGGCTTGAGGCACTCTTCTTTAACATGTACTTAACCTTCTCTCCATTCGCATTGTCTGTACCTGTAAAGATTTGATTACCTGTTAAGACTCACATTCCAACCATTATCTTGTAATTGAGTTTGTGTCTATATATGCCCTTTTTGTGAACCAAATCCTGTGCTCATCTGATGTGCTGCAAAAGCTCATGCTACCAAGTAAGCCTGTTGGATTTTAACCTGGTGTTGTGAGACTTCTTACTGTGCCTACGTCAGTCCAACCCGGGCGTCTCCACATCGTGTTTTGAACACTGGTGAGGTCAATTGTGAATAGTATGAGAGCTATCAAATAGCTTTGTTTAATCCTTATCCAGATATGGAAGATGTCCATTTCAGACCTCCCACTTAAGATAGTTGCAGGCATATCATCATGAAGCAATTGTAGCATTAGGATGAAGTTTCTTGGACAGCCAGATTTTCAAATCCACAGAGCTTCATGATTTACTGGGTTGAATGCTTTGGTCAAGTTTGTGAATGTAACTTGATGTTGTCCTCAACATTTTTCTTAGATTTGTCTCGAAGATCTGCAAAATCTGGGTGGGTGGTAGTTTATCTTCTCTCCTGTGGCAAGTTTGGTGGCAGTGAGCGTTTAATCAGGTGGAATAGTAGTGAATGGATGTTTTTCCACCCTGTTTTTTTTTTATTTGATTTGATTTATTATTGTCACATGTATTAACATACAGTGAAAAGTATTGTTTCTTGTAGTAAATTTGCTGATGACACGAAGTTGGTGGAGTAGTGGATGAAGTAGACAGCTCTTATAGGCTGCAAAGAGACATTGATAGGATACAGAGCTGGGCAGAAAAGTGACAGATGGAGTTGAACCCTGATAAGTGCGAGGTGATTCATTTTGGCAGGACAAACTTGAATGCGGATTACAGGGCCAATGGCAGGGTTCTGAAGAGTGTGGAGGAACAGAGAGATCTTGGGGTTCATATCCACAGATCTCTGAAGGTTGCCATTCAAGTGGATAGGGCCGTGAAAAAGGCTCATAGTGTGTTAGCATTTATTTACAGGGCGTTTTGAGTTTAAGAGCCATGGGGTTATGCTGCAACTATACAGGACCTTGGTGAGACCACATTTGGAATATTGTGTGCAGTTCTGCTCACCTCACTATAAGAAAGATGTTGAAGCATTGGAGAGAGTGCAGAGGAGATTTACCAGGATGTTGCCTGGTTTAGAGGGTAGGTCTTATGAGGAAAAGTTGTGGGAGCTGGGGCTTTTCTCTTTAGAGCGGAGGAACACGAGAGGCAACTTAATAGAGATTTATGAGATGATGAGGGGGATAGATAGAGTGGATGTGCGGAGACTATTTCCTCGGATGGATGTAGCTGTTACTAGGGGGCATAACTTTAAGGTTCATGGTGGGAGATATAGGAGGGATGTCTGAAGTAGATTCTTTACTCAGAAAGCGGTTGGGATGTAGAGTGCAGTGCCCTCTGTGATAGTGGAGTCGGACACTTTTGGAGCTTTCAAGCGATTATTGGATAGGCACATGGAGCACACCAGAATGATAGGGAGTGGGATAGCTTGATCTTGGGTTTGGACGTAGCTCGGCACAACATCTATGTTCTATGTTATGTGCTATATAGACAAAACATAGAATCATAGAAAAGGAAATGAGAGAGTGCAAAATATGGTGATACAGTCATAGCTAGGGTGTAGAGAAAGATCAGCTCAATGCAAAGTAAATCCATTCAAAAGTCTGACAGCAGCAGGAAGCTGTTCTTGAGTCAATTGGTAAGTGACTCAGACTTTTGTATTGTTTTCCCGAAGGAAGAAGGTGGAAGAGAGAATGTCCGGGGTGCCTGGGGTCCTTAATTATGCTGGCTGCTTTGCTGAGGCAGCGGGAAGTGTAGACAGAGTCAATGGATGGGAGGCTGGTTTGCGTGATGGATTGAGCTCATTCACGACCTTTTCTAGTTCCTTGCAGTCTTGGGCAGAGCAGAAACCATACCCAGCTATGATACAACTAGAAAAAATGTTTTCTATGGTGCATCTGTAAAAGTTGGTGAGAGTCATAGCTGACATGCCAACTTTCCTTCTGAGAAAGTAGAGGCATTAGTGGTCTTCTGAGAAAGTTGAAGGAATTAGTGGTCTTTCTTAACTATAATGTCGGCATGGGGGGGGGAAATCAGGAAGGTTGTTGGTGATCTGGACACCTAAAAACTTGAAGCTCTTGCCCCTTTCTACTTCGTCCCCATTGATGTAGACGGGCATATTCTCCTTGATGCTTCCTGAAGTTGATGACAATATCCTTCATTTTGTTGACATTGAGGGAGGGATTATTGTTGCCGCACCAGTTCACCAGATTCTGTATCTCATTCCTGTATTCTGTCTCATCATTGTTTGAGATCTGACCCACTACATGGTGTCATCAGCAAACTTGAAAATCGAATTGGAGCAGAATTTGGCCACACAGTCATAGGTGTATAAGGAGAATGAGAACCCAGCCTTGTGGGGCACCGGGGTTGAGGATGATCATGGAGCAAGTGTTGTTGCCTATCCTTACTGATTGTGGTCTGGGTTAGGAAGTTCAAGATCCAGTTGCAGAGGGAGGTGCCAAGGCCCAGGCCATAGAGTTTGGACATAAGTTTCCTGGAACCAATAGTGTTGAAGGCTGAGTTGTAGTCAATAAATAGGAGCCTGACATAGGTGTCCTTGTTATCGAGGTGTTCCAGGGTTGAGTGGAGGGCCAGGGAAATGGCGTCTGCTGTGGACTTGTTGCGAACTGTAGTGGATCCAGGTAGTCTGGAAGGCCGGAATTGATTCGTGCTATGACCAACTTTTCGAAGCACTTCATGATGATGGATGTCAGAGCCACCAGTCGATAGTCATTAAGGCATGCTACTTGGTTTTTCTTAGGTACCTGGATGATGGTCATCTTCTTGAAGCAGGTAGGGACCTCAGATTGTTGTAAAGAGAGGTTGAAGATGTCTATGAATACCAGTCTGTTGCTAGTCAATTAAGGTGGCTCATTTTGTTCTAGCAGTCACATATTTTAGCCTTGTTTTTGTCAAGCATTCTGCTAGTTGGAATCATACCTGGCATGAAGGAAGATGGTTGTGCTCATTGGAGGTCAATCATCTCATCTCCAGTATATCATTGCAGAGGTTCCTCGGGGCATTCCTAGGGTCAACCACCTTTGGCTGCTTCATCGATGTTCTTTTCATCATAAGGTCAAAAGTAGGATGTTTGCTGATGACTACACAATGCTCAGTATCATTTATGAGTCCTCAGATACTGAAGCAGTCCATGTCCAAATGCAACCACACCTGGACAATATCCAGGCTTGGGCTGACAAGTGGCAAGTAATACTGACACCTCAGAAGTGTCAGGTAATGACCATCTCCAACGAGATTAACCATCACCTCTTGACATTCAGTGGTATTACCATTGCTAAATCCTCCACTATCAACATCCTAAGGGTTACCATTGACCAAAAACTAAACTTGACTAGCCGTATAAATACTGTGGTTACCAGAGCACGTCAAAGGCTATGAATCCTGTGGTGAGTAACTCACCACCTGACTCCCCAAAGCCTGCCCACAAGGCATGAGTCAGGAGTGTAATAGAATACTATCCACTTGCCTGGATAAGTGCAGCTTCCACAACACTCACACTAAGCTTGATGCCATTCAGGCCAAAGACCGCTTGATTGCTACCTCTTCCACAAACATTTAACCTCTCCACAACTGATGAACAGTGGCAGCCTTGTGTACTATCTATGTAAGATGCAATGCAGGAACTCATCAAGGTTCATTAGGTAGCACCTTCTAAACCTGCAACTACCATTATCTGGGAGGACAAGAGCAGCAGATACCTGGAAACACCACCACTTGGAGGTTCTCCTCCAAGTCACTCACCACCCTGATTTGGAAATATATTGTTGTTCTTTCACTGTCACTGGGTCAAAATCCTGGAACCCCCTTCCTGATAGCAGTGTGGATGTATCCACATCTTGGGGACCGCAGCAATTCAAGAAAGCAGCTCGCCACCACCTTCTCAAGGGACACAATGGAAAGGGAATAAATTCTAGTCTAGCCATCATAAATTAATATTTTTAAAGTTCTGATGATGCTAATGCTCAAACCCAATATTTGGGCACAATAGTATAGGCAAAGTAAAGTTGGCTTTATTGGATCCCACCCACTAGTCTGGAATCAAGTTGGATGTTATTTTCCAGAATGGTTGTAAGTGGTACTTGAAATTCTTCTTTTCAGTTGATGCTGTTTTAGGGCTGAGACATTTATCTTCTTCCTCTTGGACTTTGGGCCTTGTGATATCTTCGTGTTAGGTGGATGTCCTTCGCCGATTGAAAAAATCAATGATTTGTCCAACAGCCGTCAGTCCCCCACTCCCGCACATGGATATGTGCGTCATTTAGAACGATGACATAATCCAGGAGGTGCCAGCGCTTTGGTCTCGGATGCCTCGACGTGATTTTGTATTTGTTCTTCTGATGGAAGAGAGCGTTTGTTGTAATGAAACAGTGCTGAGCACACTTTGTCAGCAAGAGGATGTCATTTGCACTGGCTTTTCCCACCCTGCTTTTCCCAATAGCTTTCTCCAGTCATCAGAGTCATGGTCAACCTTGGCATCAGAACCCCCAGAAAGATGATCTTTTCTTCCTTTGGGATGGCAATGAGGACTTCAACAAAGTCGGCATGGAACTTTTACTTGACATCTTTATTGGAGTCAAAGGGCAAGGCATAAACACTGATCATGGTGGCACCTTGGTTACGGCTGACCTGTAGGTGGGATATAATTATTTGTGAGTTCAGGCAGTGTATCTAGTATCCTGTCTGAGATGGCAAAACCAACTCCATTGACATAGGGGCCACTGTCAGCCTCTCCTTTACAGTAGAGGGTGCCTTCTCCTGCTTGGTGCTTCAAGTTGGTGGGTGGGGAAGGGTAGAATGTTGGAGCAGGTGATCAGCAATTTGATAAAAGGCTAACTCAAAATATATAAACCAGAAATCTTAGTTACTTTAACATGAAATTTGTTTTCTTTTGCAGTGAGTGATGGATTGCAGATGAGGCCAAAATACAATGGGATTGTCCATTGTGTCAGAAGCATCTGGAAACAGGATGGAATTCGGGGTCTTTACCAAGGAGTAACCCCAAATGTCTGGGGTGCGGGTTTATCCTGGGGATTATACTTTTTCTTGTGAGTACTGGAACTATTACTATAGGATCTGTTAGCTACAACTCCCTGCTTTGCGTGTAATGATTTGGTGTGTGGGTGACAATTGAGAAAATGCTTTAAAAGTCATTAGTTTTGATAAGTAGGTGTCATCACTTCAAGAGAGAGAGTTTGGAACTCTTAATTTTTCTACCAGACACCAAAAAATGGACAAAATGTTAGATAATTTGGTTGTATGTTCTCCATGTCACTCATGTCGACTTAGGAAGCACGAAGCTGCTCTAAGATGATCATTCCTGCAGTTTCCGTACTCCTTAAAGAAATGCCTAGCTAAGATTCTGCAACTTGCCATTGTGATGCAGCTGGGATCTAAAAACTGTACCATACGGATTTGAGTCATATTTATCACAATTGTGTCTTTAGATTTTGAAATATAGGCAGATGTCCAGCATATTTACTTACACTGAAGCTCAGTGGGTAGCAATTTTGACTGAATCAGAAGGTTCTGAGTTTGCACCTGTTTCACTCCAGGAGTTAAACACAAAAGAATTAAGGCTGACGATCCAGTGCCATCCCTCAATGTGGGTTTACAACAGCTTTCCACTAGCGAGGAGCTGGCAGCCTGACCCCATTGGAATGAAGGGGATCCGTGGAGGCCTCACAAGAGGTGGTGGGGGGGCGGCGGCGGCAAGGGGTTGCCTGCTGGGCATTGCCAAATTGGCAGTGCCTGCCTAGCCCCCAGCACTGCCCAAAGGGCAAACTGGTAATACCCAGAGGGTTCCTTGGCACTACCCACCAGGCAGTGCCAAAGAGGCGGGGCATTGCGGGGCTACTGCACATAAGGTTGATCTCGGCCTCTCCAGTTGGAATAGGCTCCGCCCCCAGATTTTTAACAACATTCATGCTAGGGCATTCTATGATGCATGGTATGTGGAAGATTCATTTTGAAAATCTCGCTGAAAAAACCACCGGGAATTACTCTTGTTTTTACGCAGATTCAGCAATTAGAATTTTTTGGGGAGAATGCCACCAGTCATCTTTCAGATGAAACTTTGAACAGTGGCCTCTTTTGTCCCCTTGAGTATAAAAAAATCTGGCTGGCACTACTTAGAAGACAAACTGTAGTGTGAGTGAGCCCTAGTTTCTTGGACTGTATTGTTCCCTTAATCAACATCACAAAAACAGATTCTCTGGTTATAATCACATTGCTATTGTGGGAGGTTTTGTACACAAATTGTCGGCCTTATTTCCTACATTACAACAATGACTCTGTTTCAGAAGTACTTTATTGACTGTAAAGCTCTTTGTGTTGTCTGGTGGCAGTGAAAAGTACTCTATAAATCTGAGTCTTTTTCTTTTATAAAAAGCAAACAAAATAAATGACCAGTGAATTTGTTTGGTGTTGGTTAGTCACTTAAAAATCTGAATTTTTGTAATTGTCTCCTGTCCATTGTGTATGTCAAACCAATCACCTACATTGTCAAAGTGTCAATCATTTTCTTATTTTTCACTAGTTAAGAGTTTAAGTAGCTTTCCACTGAAAGAAATATTCTGCAATCAGAAAGCAATGTTATTTCCCTATTAATTATCTTGCTTAGTCCATAAAATAAAATAATCACATTTTAATGGAATTTAACCATTCAGGAAAAATAATACTAACTTTATCTGACTTTCACATCATTCCAAAACCGCTCTGTCCTGGATGGCCTGAGTGTGTCAGGATCCTTCCCTGGATACAGCCTTCTCAAATACTTATTTGTTCAGCTCACAATGTTATCATAGAACCTACAGTGCAGGAGGAGGCCATTCGGCCCATCAAATTTGCATCAATCACAATCCCACCCAACCCTATCTCCATAACCCCATGCATTTTACCCTGACATTAAGGGGCAGTTTAGCATGGCCAGTCCACCTAACCCGCACATCTTTGGACTGTGGGAGGAAACTGGAGGAAACCCATGTGGACACATGGAGAATATGCAAACTCCAAACAGACAGTGACTCAGGCTGGAAATCAAACCTGGATTCCTGGTGCTGTGAGGCAGCAGTGGTAATCACTGTGCCGCCCATTAAGTTTGATGTTCTGAGTCAAACAATTTCAGTACAGCTTCAGTTTTCTTTTACTGTATCTTCACACCTGCATTTTTTTCCTTTGAGGATTAGTGGGGAAGTGGTGGAAGGATTTCTGAGCTGATTATTAACCATTGAACTGGGTTATGAATGCACCTTCCATGGCCAACAAATCATGGCAGTGGACTAAACCTAGTCCAAAGGTAGGATCAGTACCACTGTGCCATAAGACCTCCATAACTGCAGTGAACCAGCGCATAGTCTGACCTGCATTTCAGTGTTTGTACAAGAAGTGCAGTTGTGCTATGAAACTCAGTGCTATGGCCAGAGCCATTGTGACTTGATTGTTGTGTGAACGTATCAAACAAATTAGGCAGAAAGGCATCACAGGACTTTCACTTTTGCAATTAAGTTCTTAAGATTTTAATGCTTTAAATTCAGTGCATGTGCATAATTAGTAACAATAGTTAATGTTGAAGAACTTCTTCAATAATATTCTTGATGCAGCAAAGATTTAGTTAAAGAAAAAACAATGATTTTCACAACAATAAAGTTCTTCCAGTAATTCTTTTTATTCTTAAATGGAGTAGGTTAGTAATATGGCACAGAATCATTTTTAAAATCACTAATAATTGTAATATTCTCTGCGTTGGTGATTGACTAAACCTAGATGTATTATTTTCAGTTATAATGCTATCAAGGCCTATAAACAGGATGGCCAACCAGCACAACTTAGCGCGACTCAGCACCTTATCTCAGCGGCTGAAGCTGGTAAGTAGTTGGAAGAATTAAGTTTATTTGGCTAGGTGATAGAAGAATGTCTATGATATTAATAGTTCAACATTACATTAGTGCATGAAAATATAACTGCATTTTTAAAGCTATAAATTAAAATTTTGTCCATTTCCTCTCAGCTCTTAACGCTTCCATGCAATATGTAAGGATTAGTGGACATTCCCATGTAAATTCTTTTTCATTGACTTGGGTAGTTTACTATCATTTTCAACTAATTGTTTTTTGTGGGAAAAGGAGACATGCTTTTTGTCTTACACTCATCAGGAGCATTTCACAAGCATACCAGTGGGCGGCACAGTGGTTAGCACTGCTGCCTCACAGTGCCAAGGACCCGGGTTCGATTCCCAGCTTGGGTCACCGTCTTTGTGAAGTTTGCTTGTTCCCCTCATGTCTGTGTGGGTTTCCTCTCGATGCCCTGGTTTCCTCCCACAGTCCAAAGATGTGCGGGTAGGTGGATTGGCCATGCTAAATTGTCCCTTAGTGTAAGGGGGACCAGCTGGGGTAAATGCATGGGGTTATGGGGATAGGGCGTCGGTGAGATTGTGATCAATGCAGACTCAAAGGGCTGAATGGCTTCCTTCTGCGTTGTAAGATTCTATGATGGGGGAAAACAGCAATTATGCTGACTGGTTGGGAGGTAGATTCTGATTGATAGAGGCATTGGCACAAAGAATGTATACATAGCTTCACAGTTAACTGCTTGGCATTGTTTGAGGCAATACCCCTTCTTCCCTCACAACCACCAAATTCTACCCCATTACCTTGTAAACATACCTTTTTTCTGGCCTATCAAAAACCTTTGAACTTTGCTGGATCTGTAACTTAGTTGGGTTATGGCAGTTAGTGTTGTAGAAAATGGATTTGGTCTCCTTTGGGCTGAGCTGCTCTGGTTACCATACCCGGAATAATGCACTGCCTGAATCTCACCTGGCCTGAGTTGGAAGGTCAGACGAGATAGGATTGGAAAAACTTTCAAGAAAGTAAGAGTGAAGTGGCATTCCGATTCTCATTGCCACTCCCCAGTAGTTTAGGCCCAATGGTATAATATTGAATCAGGTTGTGCTCAGCCGATGCTTTTGCCTTCATCATTTTATTCAACTGTCAGAAGTAGAGCTCATGCTAAAATATTCTATCAATATCTTGCAGTTGTGCAATTTTTCACTGTATTTTGATATGCAATGCTCTAAAAATTGTTTCTACAGATCTGATGAGGAATATAATTCAGCTCCTTTCTGCCCATAATGATTATTTGTGTTTTTATTGACGAAAAGCACTCTTGCTTTATCCCGCTTTTTATTTGCCTGTACTTGCCACTGCAAAAATACATTTCAGAATTGTTTGTGAGAGAGGAAAATACCAGCAGAACAATAAAGGGATTTAACTGAGACTGCCAGGAGTTATATATAATAAACATTATGACTCCTCAGAGAAGGCAGTTAGTCAGAAATATTGGCAGGTTTTGCAATTTTAACTATAGTAAATCTAGAATATTTGGATAACGTTTAAGTGGAGCTAGGAAAATAGCTCCACAATTATTAATAGTTGTTTTCTGTATATTGGTAGTGTTTCAAGTAATGTTTTATGGTATGAGATCTTCGTATTAAATGTGAAATAAATTTTGAGAACTGCAATAAGGATAACAAAAATGAAAAGATTATCTTAATTGTTTTGTAAAGATCAAAGTATTTTTGGTAGATAGCCCAACCCCTGTGTGACTATTTGTGCTGGACTTCAGATGTTTTCATAAAGTGTGGAATAACAACATTCATGTTGTTAGCTGGAGAAATTATCTTCTGAAATACTAATCAAATTCATTCAAAGTAGTACATGTTTGCTTCTTTCAACAAGTGTATCTGTATTTTTTAGGGACAGTAACACTTTGTATTACAAATCCAATTTGGGTGACAAAGACGCGGTTAGTGCTGCAGTATGATGCAGGAGTTGATTCATCAAAGAGACAGTACAAAGGCATGTTGCATGCCCTTTTGAAAATATATCAGAATGAAGGTATTCGTGGACTCTACAAGGTGAGGTAATAGCATCAATAACTGGACCTTGAAGTTGTAAAGTCTTTGGCCCAGATTTTGCAGTGAAAATAATTAGCATTCACCGTTATCAGGGAGTAAATTGGACAGCAACTTCCAGCATCTACACGTGCTCAGCAAAATATGGAGAACAGGAAGTTGTTATCTAAGTTAGCCTGCTGTTCCTGAAGTTGCACTATACCAGTATCTCACAAAAAACTTTGCATTCAAATATACAAAAGGGCTTTAACTTATAGCACTTAAGAAATGTAGTGAAAAGGGTTCAAGCTTGTCCATTTAAGCACAAGTAGATTTTTAAAGGCATAAATCTTCATTATTGCAAATAACCCCTGCTGACACATAAAATTAACTTTTATGAACATGGAATCTCTTTGCTTTAGATTCTAATGCTGGAAATTTTTAAGTTAATTTCATTAAAATATTTTTTAAAACTTTCTGCTTTTATCTTTCTCACTTAATCCCGTTCTTCTTTCTTTCCCTTTATTTTGCTTTCTGTATGTGATTTCATCTTGAATTAAATATTCTGACACCTCTGGTTTAGACTCTGCATGTCTCAGTAAGAATAGAATGATTACAGCACAGAAGTCCATAACAGCTTTCTGCCAGAGCAGATTAGCTAGTCCCACACCCTTGCCCTTTCCCTTTTTGCCCTGCAAATTCTTCTTCTGTTGCTTATCTTATTGAGAGTCACAATGGTATCTGCTTCCACCACGGTCCCAGGCATTGTTTTCCAGATCCTACACGCTTGCTGCATTTAAAGTCTTCCCTCTTTTTGCCTTTCATTCTTTTGCCATTCATTTTAAATGTGTCCCCTGGTTTGTGATCCTTCCACCTGTGGGAACAGTTTTCTCTGTTTACTCTGTCTTGACCCTTCAAGATTTTGAACATTTCCAGCAAATTTCCTTTTTCCTTAGGAGTACAATCCCTGCATTTCCTCGTTGCTGGAAACATTCTTGTAAGTTATTTCTGCCAATCTTCAAAGTTGTCATTCTCATCCTTCCTAAAGTGCAGTGCCCAGAACTGGACATGGTATACCAGTTGAGCCCAAGCCTGTATTGCATTAAGGTTTGTCATAACTTCCTTGCTTTTGGACTCTGCTTCCTTCTATAAAACAAGCACCCCACATATCTGTTTAACCACTTTCTTGACCTTCCCTGCCACCTTCAACTGATTGGGTACATATACACACCCACACACCCACACACCCCCCCCCCCCCCCCCCCCCCCAGGTCTTTTCGAATGTTTGCTTTCACTTAGTATGTAGTTATTTATTAGTGTCATAAGGAAGCTTACATTAACACTGCAATGAAGTTACTGTGAAAATCCTCTAGTCATCACATGCTGGCGCTTATTTGGGTACGCTGAAGGAGAATTTAGCATGGCCAATACACCTAATCAGCACGTCTTTCAGACTGTGGGAGGAAACCGGAGCACCTGGAGGAAATCCATGCAGACATGAGAGAATGTGCAGACTATATACAGACAGTGACCTGAGCGGGGAATTGGAGCTGGGAATTGAACCCAGGTCCCTGGCACTGTGAGGCAGTAGTGCGAACCACTGTGTCACTGTGCTCTTCCTTTGACAGTAGAGAGAAACTTTGCAAAATTTTGAGGCGATTCAAAAGATTAATTTTGATTATTTAATTCAAACATCACTCCGAGCTTTCGTCCCATGTATTACTTACTACTCAATTAAGGGGCCTCTCTGTTTCCTGAACTGCCCACAAGAAGTGCTCAGAAAGTAGCCAGGAGGACCCCAGAATTCAGTTAGCCATTTTTATTGTATTAAAGTGCCTAGATTCAACCCTGGAACCAGGTCACATGAAAAGCGAAAATGAGTTTGAGGCAAGCCTGTAATCCAAACTCTACAAAATTCACCGTAAGTATTCTTAGATTTGATTAGTTAAGGAATTATGCAATGCCTTGCCTTTTATTCATCAATCCCAATTCCGCTGTAGAGAAACTGCTATTTTGCTCTGTAATAGCCTCAATTTTCATTGCAAAAGCCTACTGAAAGTCCAGAGACAATTATGTGTGTAATAATTGGCTGATGTAGTCTATCACTGCTGAATGCAAAATCTGGGCCTTTTACATTTTATATGTGTTAAACATGAGTTCAATTAAACTAGCATAGGTGAGTTCTCATTTTGTGAGTTCTTGTAATAATTTCATGCTGCATTTTACATTGTCTCCTTTTCTCCATGTGGATGCCATGTCCACCTCAAGTATCTTGCCCAGAGGGGCATGTTTTATGTAAAAAAAAACTAGCCAGCCAGTGTCAGAAGGCAGTTGAATTGGATGGGAACTCCATCTTGTCCTTGCCTGATGTCCACAGCTGCTTACTTTCAGCTGTGGTTTTGGCTGGCAAATCAAGGGTAGAGGTAGGTTAATTTTTTCCAAGTTAACTACTTCAGTAATAGTAAACTGAATATGAAAGACTGATTGATTGGATTGCATTCTGATACTGCCTATTACATAAATAATTTTACAAAAGTGAGAAACTTGGTCAAAGCTTGAAGCTCTTTATGACTGAAGTTAAAACTAGCTTTTAAGTTGCGTCTGCCATCCCCCTACTTTTCCTTGCCTACCAGATCAGCTTCCCAAAGACTTCCCTCTTTCCTAAGTCAGATTTGCGTTATTCTCTAGGTGCTCCTAGAATTCCCTTTTCCAAGCTTACCTGATTTATGAAATCTACTCACTGCTCTTAACCCTATTTTCAATACAAATGCTGAACAACCAAGTTATTACAAAAATAATTGCAAAATACATGAGGTACCAAAGAATTACTCATACCCAGTGACATTGAGGTCAATTTTAGCACCTCAATGTCATCAGAGCTGAAACCAACTAATTTTCTGCAGTCTGATAATAGCTGTTGCATTTTACCATAGATCAAGTCCTTTACAAACTCACCTGGTTCATTTGGACAATCTACAGGTCTTGACCCCATTTTCAATAAATTACTAAACATCTAACTTCTCTTCCTGGCCACCATGTTTTTAATGATTCCATCTCCTCTCTTTTCAAATTTGCTAACAACATCCTTCTTATCCAAAACCCACTCTTGACCACTCTGCCCTTGCAAATTATTGCCCATCTACAACCTCCTGTACCTCTCCCAAGTCCTTGGACGTGTTACTACCTCCAAACTCTGTGTCATCATTCCTGCAATTTCATGTTTGAATCTCTTGAATCAGTATTGAAGCAACTTTTATTACAGTCAGAATCAACATTATACGCCCTGTTGTTCCTCCTCTTTCTCAGCCTACCCAAAGCCTTTAACATGGTTGACCACATAATCCTTCTCCAATATCTCACCTCTGTTGTCTAGCAGAACAGGTCTGCATTCAGTTTTAATTCATATCTATCCCGTCAAAGCCAGAAAACTTCCTGCAAGATCTTCACTTGCCATTCCTGCACAGTTACATTTAGGGTCCTCCAAGGACCTCTCCATGGCCCCTTCCTGTTTCTTATTTGCATTTTGCATCTACCCACAAGCATGTTCTATGTAACCTGATGATACCTGACTCTTACTTCACCACCACCTTTCTTGATCCTTCTGCAGTCTCTCCATCAGTGTTTCACTGTGTTGAAATCTCCTCCTTTTCAAAGTTGAGAAGCTATAGTCAATCTCCACTGCAAATATCATGCTTAGCTACCGATTCCAATCCCTTCCAGGATGGAAGTTTGGTTAGCACTGCTGTTTCATAGCGCCGGGGACCCAAGTTCGATTCCCGCTTGGGCCACTGTCTGTGGAGTTTTGACATTCTCCATGTCTATGTGGGTTTCCTCTGGGAGCTCCAGTTTCCTACCACAGTCTAAAGATGTGCAGATTGGATGCATTGGCCATGCTAAATTTTCCCTCAGTGTATCCAAACGGGCAGTGAAATATGGTGATTAGGGGATTTTCACAGTAACTTCATCGCAGTGTGAATGTAAGCTTACTTATGACTAAATAAACTTTACTATTTCCTTGTCCACTAATTCAGTCTTAAATAGATCATTTACAATTTTGGTGTTTTCTTTGCTTCAGATCTGAGCTTCCAAACCCATATCCTCTCCATCGCAATGACCATTTTCTTGTACCTCCCTGATATCATCCATATTTGATCTGCCTCAGCCCATCTGCTGAAATTTTCAACTATTCTAGTGCTCTCGTGGTTGACCTCCTACCTGAAATCATTCCATTATGCTCACCCAAAACTCTTCTGCCCTCACATTAGTCCCATTCACCCATCACCCCTTTGTTCGCTCATCAGTGTAGCTTCTAGTCCTAAACAGCTCAATTTTTAAAATTCTAGTCTTCATGTTACAGTCTCCAGCCCTGCAACTCTCTGAAAACTCTGCTTCTCCAACTCCAACCATTAGTGCATCCCTTACCTCTTTCGCACCACCATTGGCAGCCGTGCCTTCTGCCATCTAGATCCTAACTAAGCATTGGAATTCCCTTCCTAAAGGTTTCCAACTCTTGCTACTCCTCAAAACCATCATTTTTTACCAATCTGATTGACAGCTTTTGGTCAACTGGCCTACTGTTTCCTCCTTTGGTTCTATGTGAAGTTTAACTGATTACAGTATTGTAAAGCTCCTTGGGCCCCTCTGCTATGTTAAAGGTGCTTGGATAGGGGGAGGGGTCATGGGGGATATGGAGAACTCAAGTTATTTATAAAATCCTAATAGGAATACAGATCCATCCATCATTATTAGTTCACTCTTTAAAAATCTCTTTGAGGTTGAAATATAACAAAGTATAAATCATTCATTTTCAATACCATTATTGATAATGCTTACCTTATATAAGTTTCATATTTTTGACTTTTGTTTCTGTACAACTCTCGATCAATTTTCTTTGTTTAAAAAAAAACTGAATATTTTTGGGAAAGGTTATTTTGTCCAATTAATCTTTAAAACCGGTGCTTTTTCACTTTTAAATGTTTACCCAGATCTTGGTTATTTATATATGAATAATTATATATGAATAATGCTAAAAATATTGTAAACTATTGAATGTGTATCTGTTTCTCTACAGGGCTTTGTGCCAGGACTTTTTGGTACATCACATGGTGCTCTCCAATTCATGGCTTATGAGGAACTGAAGAAAGAATACAGTCTATATTACAACATGGCTCCAGATGCAAAATTGGTGAGCTTATTGTCCCCTTCCCCACCACTGATCTTAGGTAGAGTTGCAGCAGACCACCCTGAATCCCCCCCCGCCCCAATCACAGAGTGGCAGTGGACCCCCCCGCCGATCTCAAGCAGAGAACTGTCGGATACTTGGCACTTACCTCCTCACTGTATCGCCTGAATTGGACTTGTGTGGAGTATGTCTGTTTCCTGCCAATTCTGGATGGGCAAATGCAGTGGTAAAGGGGAAAGTGAGGGTAAGGTTGGGCGTGCAGCGTACTAAGTCAGTTTAAATGCATGTAAATGCATTTAAATGGCTGTTGCACCTGTTTTGCGTTCCATCCCGATTACAGCCATTTTCGGGCCTTGGTAAAGGAGGAACGGGTGTGGATTGTGCTACTCACCTTACGCCCGACTTTACCAAGTTTTCAAGCCTGAAAATGGGTGCTGCTTAAATGTAAAATCAGGCGCTCTGTGTATGTTAGAGACTAGAATAGAAAAGGAATCTATACCTGGTGGGACAGGGAGTACGAATGTGCAGGAGCCAGCATGTAGGGAAAGAATAGGACAGTTCTCCTAGAGGTGAGGATGCACAATAGTTCTGCTTCAGAGATTTTGGATCAGAATTTTGATGGGCTAGCCTACAAAAGGTGGCTGATGGGTGTAGATGACTAAATGCATGGTGCACTGGAAAGCATGCCAGAAAACATCAATTTCAAGCTGCATGAAGCAATCCAACACCAACTTGGCACAAGCTTCAAGCCCACCTTTCTAACATTGAGCACGTTGTCACATTTACCCGCACACCTATAGAGCGTGCGGTATATTATGGCCAAATTTACAGCTTCATGGAAGAAGGGGCAGCTATCATTGAAAGCCTGAGTACTACAGTAAAAAATTCAGCATCATGACTTTGGATACCAATGTTCGGAGGACTTTGCTGGACCATACTGCTGTCCATCAATTTGTTCTCCAACAAATCTGTAGAATTGCAGCGGTTCAGCCCTGGGAGAATAATGGTGACACCATAGAACACAAACCTCCTTTCCTCTCAGGATTCATGGTCCAAGCTCTGCTACTCTCCCAGAGCTCTTGCTGTTGCCTGTCAGCCACTGGCTCAGGGAGAGATGGTGCAGCCAGAGTTAGGCCTTTAGAATCAAAGCAGCGTGAAGTCACCTTTCAACGCTATTTGTCATTCCTGTAAAAAGGAGGGCAGTAGCCTTCTATCATTGGTGCTACAAAATATTAGGCAAAGGCAAACGGAACTAAAGGCGTTTACATGGGTGATAATATACTTCTGTATGTATTATAATGATTTAATTTAGAATTTGGATTGGAATTAGAATGGTAACTATTTGTCACTTTTTATTACTGCGTTGGAAAGAAAATAGATGGTCACTGATGGAGGAAAGACGAGGAGCATAGCCTGTTGGTGAATAGGAAGTATGATTGAGATTACTGATTGTTCATTGATTAATTCATCACATTGAGCTCAGTTAGGGAGCGGGGGCTACCTATGTGCTAGATTGCTTCCCACTTCATGTTCCTCCACTTCTAATGCGCATTCTCTTTATTCTGTTCCTCTGTTTCTTGTCTGATATATGGAGGCAAGGGCTGTTCCTTGGCAATGTCCGAGTTCTGCCTAATGAAGCATGTTACCACAAACTTGTACTGCAGGTCTCCTCCAAAGTCGTCCAGGCAGAGAATTGTTCCTTGAAGAACATTGATTCTATAATGATCTCATTTCCCATGTGTGAGTGGGCTCCAGAGTAGAGTCATGAGAGGAGAGCCCATGTTGCCAATAGCCAGCTTTTGGTGTGCCATGATGCTTCAAGGTAGCACAGAGGGATACCACAGAATGAGGTTATTTCCAGAATAATAAGCAGTCATCTTTATCATGGGTTGCCAATGGTTGTGTATTAAATATACTGTACATGGTGGGAATCCCTTTTAGCGTATGTAAATGGAAGACTGCACTGCATATGGCTCATTTGAAATGTGTATGCATTCAATAACACCCTGCACCATGATGAAGCCAACAATCTATGCAAACCTGTTTCAGGCCTCTTGCCAATTCACTGCGCCAATGAGATTTGCACCTGGGGCTAATAGGACGAGAGAATCACCCCTGCAGAGTCTTGTTTGGATTATCTGACTAACTGTAAAGATGTAACGGTAACTATCTGCCTGTTGAGTCAAGTTTTCTTGTGTTGTAGTTAAGTTTTTGTCCGCTTGGCATCAATTCTGGTACAGAGATCAGGATCCATGATATTTTCTCACCAATATTCCTGACACACTTATGATATGCAAAATACAAAAATTAGTAACTTTTTACAGGTGGATCTGAAGAGAGCCTAAAAATCTGAAATACTGTCTATGAAGGAATTATGAGTGCTTGCAAAATATAAAGTTAATTGAAAACATGTAAACATATTACAGCTCAATTGTAGGCCTGTCTGAGTTTTCATAATACTTACAAAATTTTCATTTTATTTTTCGGCTGTGTCTGTCTCAGAATCCTTTACAATATGTAACAATGGCAGCACTGTCCAAAGTTTTTGCTGTAACAGCAACGTACCCCTATCAAGTGGTGCGTGCCCGGCTGCAGGATCAGCATACCCAGTACTCTGGAGTAATGAATGCTATATGGAGAACATGGAGGTAAGGTCATAAAAACTAAATAACACTTGGGTTTACTTATCGTGTTGTGTTTAAGGTTGTGTTGTACTACTTGTCTTGATGGTGATAAATGCATTGGTCTGGAATTTAAAGTTGTTAAGTTGCAAATATTCAGCATTTTTCAGTGGAAAACGTGTTTACTGATGTAATTGGAAGCAAATTGACCACCTAGGTTTAGTTTTTCCTCCTCTCTTTTCATCTGTGTCCTAAAAACTCTGGAACCCTCTACCTAAATAAATTTGGAAGGAAGTTGTAGAATAACGCAAAAATTATAGGGCAATGATAATGGGGTCGTTAATTATCGGAACATATATTAGGGTAGCAATTCTGTGAAGGCTGGTGAGGGGAATTTCTAAAGTATGCTCAGGAGAATTTTCTTGATCATTATGTTTCCAGCTCAATTGAAAAGGAGACATTGCTGCCTCCGATTCTAGGGAATGAGATCAGTCAAGGGAATCAAGGTAAACATTCAGGGAACAGTAATCATAGTATCGTAAAGTTTAGGTTAGCCATGTAGAAGAACAAGGAAAAGTTTAGAGTAAAAGTACTAAATTGGAGGAGGGCGTATTTCATTGGAGTGAGAATGGATTTTTCCCAAGTCAATTGGAATCAAAGTTTAGCAGACAAAACTATAACAGATGAGCTGCTTTTTAAAATAAGAGATGGTTTGTGTATGGGATTTTCATATATTGGGATACAGTGAAAAGTATTCTTTCTTGTGTGCTATACAGACTAAACATACTGTTCACAGAGTGCATAGGCTGCAGAATGTAATGTAACAGTTACAGATAGGGTGAAGAGAAAAATCAGCTTAATATATGATAGATCCATTCAGAAGTCTGATGGTAGCAGGGAAGAAGCTGTTCCTGGGTCTGTAAAACTATGCCAAAAATCAGGTACCTTGCAAGAATCTTTATGTATGTCCAAGATGGTGGGATAGATGAGAACAGCATGATGTGGACCATTGCGGTGTGGAATAGGTGGCCAGTGCAAAGCTTATTAGTGTGAGACATGTTCAAATCCCCTTGTAACCTATGAGATTAATGGCATCTGCAAAGAAGTAAGACCCAAATTGTAGCTATACCAGGGAGTCTAACATCCATTGTTCAATCTTTAGATTTGTGCCTCAGTAAAATAGAGAAAATACCTTCACAAAGAATGGAAACATGTTTGCTGCCCTGCTTGGTGTATTATTTACTTTCATCGTCAATTCGTGGGATTTTATTAATGTATAAACTGCCATCAGTGTGTTCAAAAATGTGTAATATCTATTTAAGTGCATGGAAATGAAGATGATTAGTGATGGAGAGATGGTTCTGAAACTTAGCGCTTAAACTGATGCAAGTGGGATACTCATGATGATACCGAAGTCAAATTGACTTGGAATCCATTTGATGAACTCTGTGGCTGCTAAAAGCAATGGGTAGAATTATCCTGTTTTGATACTCAATGTGGTGGCAGGTGGCTCCAAGAGTACCTGTCCTGCTCACTAGAATAGCAAGACCCTAGGCCAAATTTTGTACTTGGAAGCTCATTAATTATACACAATTATTCCCCTCTTACTCTCCTGGTGAGCCGGCAGATGATAAGTCCACCTACCCTGAGCTGACGGATTTGAAGGTGTCATATTTAAATGTCAGTCCAGCACACAGTATCCAGCCTACTTGTTTTCACCAAACCGTGAAGGATGTCAGCAACCCAGAGGGAAAAGACTAGCAGCCTCAAGAATGTCTGTCCTCAATTAGACAACATCAGCCAAAATAATAGTGAAAGAGGAGGTAGTTGATATACCGGATGGGCTAAAAATTGATGGCGGGCTGGTTGCATTTAAATTTGTTAAACTACCAGGACTAGATAGGATGCCAAGGAAAGGAAGGGTGGAAATTATGGAGGTGCTAGCTTCCAAACCTCCTCAGATACAGAGCTTGTGCCAAAGACATGGGGAATTGCAATTATTGCAGCCTTGTTCACAAAAGCCTGTAAGGATGAATGCAGCAACCACAGACCGGTCAGTTTATTCTTAGTGGAAAAGCTTTTAGAAACAATAACCTGGGACAAAATTAACAGTCACTTGGACAAGCTTAATTAACAAAAGCCAGGATTTATTTGTTAAAGGCAGATGATGTTTAACTATCTTGTTTGAGTTTTTTGAGGTATTGATTGAGATGATTTCAGGAGTTGCAGTTGATGTGGACTTCCAAAAGACTTTGGATCACCCAGTACATATTAGGTTTGCCAGCAAAGTTGAAGCCCTTGGAATAAAAAGAAACAGTTGCAGCGTGGATTTGAAGTTAGCTTAGTGACAGGGAATATTACTGGTGAATGGCTGTTTTTCTGGAGGAAAGTATATAATGGGGCTCCTAGAGGTTGGTATGAGGACCACTATTTTTCTTAATATGTATTAATACCTAGACTTGGGTATATAGGACACTTTCAAAAGTTATATGTGGCACAAAAGTGTTATGCACTGTGAGGATTGTGATAAAAGGGGACATATGCTGGTTGAATTTGTAAAGATATGGCAGATGTAATTATATGCAAAGTAGTGTGAAGTTTAATTTGGTTGCAAAAGCAAGGAGAGACAATATCAAGTAGAATATGGGTAGGATTTTGCAGCCGTTCCGCAGGTGGAATGTTCTGGTCATGATGAAGGTGAACTCCTGCCCACCGTTCTATGGGTTCCCTGGTGGTGGGATGGGCAAGCCGTGCAAACTGTTGTAGATATCAGTGAGACTAAATGATCCTGCCAGCAGCTAATGTAGAGTCAGCTCCGCCATCAGAAAACACGTTGCTTAGTCCTACATATATGTATATATGCACAAATTGTTGAAGGTGGCAAGATTGGTTGAGAAAGCAGTTAAATGGCACACACGATCTTGGGCTTTATGAATCGTGTCATAGAATACAAATGCAAATAATTTACAATGAACCTTTTAAAGAATTTATAATTTAAAACACTTATTGAACTCAAGTTATATGGGTAGATTAGAGAAGCTGGAGTTATTTTCCCTCAAGAAGACAAGGATGAGAGGAGATCTGACAGAATTCAAAATGATGAAGTATCTAAACAGTCAAAAGAGATAAACATCCCTTTGCCAGAGGATGAAGAACTAGAGGGCACAGACTTAAGCTGGTTGCCAAAAGAACCAAGATATAAGAAAAATATTTTTTATGCAGCATGTTGTAAGGATGTGAAATGCACTATGTTGAGAGGGTGGTGGGGGCAGATTCAATTGTGATTTTCAAAAGGAATTGGATTGGCTTCTGAGAAGAGAAAAAATTGTCAGGTGATGGTGAAAGACTAGGAAGGTGGGACCAACTGAGTAACTCTTGCAGAGAACCAGCATGGATACAATGATGTCGATTTTACCATTGCATTGTACCTGTTTTTGGGCGCAATGCCATGGTAAAGTGGGCCGTAGAGCGCGATCAGCATCGATTTTTGCGGCTGGCGACGTTTTATGAGTGGCAGATATCCGGCATGGTCAGCCTCTCAGCAGAAATGGTCGAAAAGCAGGCTAATATATTTAAGTTTATTAAAATGGGCATTTGTATCTGTTTACCGAGCCCGGCACAAAATTGTCTGGGCTCAGCTCCCCTTTATGACCTTGCCGGGAAAGGCTCTTGCCGGGAAGGAATAAACATGCTCCCCATGAACAGGGAGCAGTTAACGTGCCCTCGCCTGTGGAACGGGAAGCTATTGAGGCCCCCCTGGGAGGCAGAGGGCAAGGAAGGGGGTGCCCCTTGGGCAGTGCTAACCCATCACCTGAGGGTGAGGACCCATTGCCACTTTGCATTGATTGCTGAAGGGGAAGGCGAGGGGGCCCGCTGCCACTCTGCAAAGATCAGTGGGAGAGGAAGAAGGAGGGAAGGCCCGCTGCCACTCTGCAGGAATCAGTGGGAGAGAGGGAAGGAGAAGGCCCGCTGCCACTCTGCAGTAATTGGTGGGAAAGATGGGAAGGAAAAGTGGCCCACTGCCACTTTGCAGTGGGAGGAGGGGGGATCTGTGATTGGTCTGGGCGGTGGAGGGGCGGTGATGGGGGTGGTGCCAGCGGGGACTGAATCTTGGCTCATGGTTCCCGCAATTGCAGGGAAGGGAGCCGCTTCAAGCAGCCTACAGGTGCGGGGGCCTGAAAGCTCTCTTGTATGTCAGATCCCTGCTATTGCTAATGCGCATATGCAGCATCAGAGGGCTGCACATGTGCACAACTTCCCTCTGCAGGCTTACTGCAGCCCCGCCCACCAGCTTTTTCAGCGCAAATCTGACACACTCAAAATTTTTCAGAGTGCTAATTGGGGGGCAGTGGTGGGGGGACTAAAAACGGGCCTAAAAGTCGAATCTGAAGCTCTCTCAGTTTCAATTCCACCCAGCGCTTAAGAACAAAAATGGTAAAATCACCCCCAATATGGCGAATTGACTCCTACTATGCTGTAACCATTCAGTAGCTATTGGATAGCTCCACCATTCAAATCCATTTCCTCATCCACGGTCTTCCTCAAAGCCAGCCAATTTAACCAATTTTTTGATCGTCTCTCCTAATATTTCCTTTCTTTGACTTGGTACTTCATTTTTTGATACTTCTGTGAAATGCTTTGAAATGTTCATTTCATAAAACCCCTACAGTGCAGAAGGAGGCCATTTGCCCATTTGTGCACCAACCACAATCCCACCCTATCAGGGGATAGGCCCTATCCCCCGAGCCCCGCATATTTGTCTCTAATCCCTCT
The DNA here is from genome assembly GCF_965287045.1 of Carcharhinus amblyrhynchos. Lineage (NCBI taxonomy): Eukaryota > Metazoa > Chordata > Chondrichthyes > Carcharhiniformes > Carcharhinidae > Carcharhinus > Carcharhinus amblyrhynchos. Next base: position 20,779,669 of record NC_137331.1, read on the forward strand.
GGCCTACGCATCCTGGGACACTAAGGGTCAGTTTAGCATGGCTAATCCATCTAACCCGCACATCTTTGGAGTGTGAGAAGAAACCCGAGCACCCGGAGGAAGCCCATGCAAAGATGCGGTCAATGTGCACACACACACTGACTCAAGCCAGGAATGGAACCTGGGTCCCTGGAGCTGTGAGGTAGCCGTGCTAATCACCTTGTCACTCTTATGTTAATGATACTATATAACTGTTGATGTTGTTTGCTTTGGGCTAACCAAAAGGATCTTTTGGTGCTTATATTGACCTAGATGAGCATATTTGTTTTTCATCATGGTGATGATACAGTGCTATTTTGATATATTTTACGCTCAAGGGGGAACTGCTTTATAATACAATGTTTTTTCTACAGAGAGTCAGTTTGTTTGGAAGGAATGCAGCAGATACTGAGTAAGCAGGATAATTACTTATTTTAGCCATATAAGTGCTTATTTAGCAGAAGGTTAATGGGGATTTTTTTGATTAAAGTAATAAGGTGAGTTAGGTGTACAGGGATTTCTAGTATCACATGATTTCTAGTATCATGTGATACTAGAAATGGGAGGGGCTAAGATTATAGCAGAAAAGCAGTTTCATTTTTATTCTAAGAAAGGTAGTCGCTGCTTGACATGAAATAAAGAGTCTTTGTGTCTCTCTCTGGAAGCTTTCTGCCAGCTCCAGAACTCTTATCCAAATCAGAGTAAGGACATCTGTATTGCCTAACTATTTTGAAAGTGGGGTTTAAGTCTATCTGAGAAATATTGCTCAATTGAAATTGAATAGTAATAAGTTGGGAGTTAAGAGTTTGTTTCTTTTCATGTTTAAAGATTATTCAATGGTAAGAGCTAAATTGTTTCATTTTGTTAGAGGTATATAAGAACATAAGAAATAGGAGCAGAAGTAGGCCATCTAGCCCTTCGAGCCTGCCCCGCCATTCAATAAGATCATGGCTGATCTGTCGCTGCTCCGTTCCACTTTCCCACTTTCTCCCCATAACCCTCAATCCCCTCTCTTATCAAAAACCCATCAACCCGCGTCTTAAAAATATTCAGCGAGGCAGCCTCCACCACTTCAACGGGCAGAGAATTCCAGAGATTCACCACCCTTTGAGTGAAGAAGTTCCTCCTCAACTCCGTTCTAAACCGCCCCCTTTTTATCTTGAGGCTGTGCCCCCTAGTCCTACTGTCTTTTTTGAGCGGGAAGAGTCTCTCCACCTCTATCCTATCCATCCCATTCATCATCTTATACGTCTCAATGAGATCTCCCCTCATTCTTCTAAACTCTAACGAGTACAAGCCCAGTTTATTCAGCCTCTCCTCATAGCTCAACCCCCTCAACTCCGGTATCAGCCTAGTAAACCTCCTCTGCACTCCCTCCAAGGCCAAAATATCTTTGCGCAGGTGCGGCGCCCAAAACCGCACACACTACTCCAGCTGCGGCCTCACCAATGCCCTATACAGCTGCAGCAAGACCTCCCTACTTTTATATTCAATCCCCCTCGCTATGAAGGCCAGCATCCCATTCGCCTTCCTGACCACCTGCTGCACCTGCAAGCTGGGTTTTTGCGACTCATGCACAAGGACCCCGAGGTCCCTCTGCACCGTCACCTGCTGCAGTTTTTCGCCCTGTAAGTAATAGTCCTTCCTACCATTCTTCCTATGAATAAAGTTTATTTTGATAAAACAATCCTGAATTTGTCAGTGAAATCACTCCTGAGGCAAAGCATCCTTTCCTTAAATTCATGTCAAAATAGAAAATTGTTGGAGGCTAATCTGGTTTCATAATACCTTTGGGGTTTCTGATCTGACACCCTAACAATTGTCATATGGCGTCTTAACTCACATGATTTCAATTTGGCTGGATGTATTATGCTTTGTGGCTATGAGCACCATTCCAAGATTGGACTATACAGGTATAATTTCTGCAAGGTTTTCCCAATCTCTCTGCCTAAAAATGGCAGATGAGGCTGACGATAGGTGAAATAAAAAGCTGTTTTCACCAATTAAGGAGAGCTGATGGTACAGTGGCACTGTCACTGGACTAGTGATCCAGCAACCCTAGTTTGCATCCCACGATGGCAGATGGCGAAATTTGAATTCAGTAAAAAAAAATGTGGAATTAAACATTTAGCAATGACCATGAAATCATTGGTGATTGTTATAGAAACCCATCTGTTCATTAATGTCCTTTAGGGAAGGAAATCTGCCATCCTGGCTATATGTAACTCCAGATCTACTGTGATTGACTCCGCTGAAGGGCAATTAGGGATGGTCAATAAATGCTGCCAGCAAAACCCACATCCCATGAAAGAATCAAACAAAAGTTCCAAGCAATGTTACAGCATGAGATTGGTAAAGTTAAGCATTTTGGGGGAATGTCGTATAATCATCTTTGGAATGAGATGTTCAAGTTTTGTTCCAGATGTTTTGATATCTGAATATTTCTTCTTCAACTAACATATACTATTTGCTTTATGTGGGACATAGCTAATTAAATTCCAAACTATTTTTGTCTCCACAGCAGTGATAACAATTCAAAAAGTTTCAAATTGCATGTGAATCTTGAGTATACAGCACCAGGGACCTGGGTTCAATTCCGGCCTGAGGTAGTTGTTTGGAATTTGCACATTCTCCCCTTGTCTGCATGAGTTACCAGTTTCCTCCCATAGTCCAAAGATATGTGGATTAGGTTGATTGACTATGCTAAATTGACCCTAGTGTCAGGAGGATTAGCAGGGTAAATATGTGGGGTTACAGGAATAGGGACTGGGTGGGATTGTGGTTGGTGCAGACCTGATGGGCTGAATGGCCTCCTGCACTGTAGGGATTCTGTGATTCTTATATGTTCATTAATGGCAATAGTTTGGAATACCTGATAGAATCATAGAATTCTACAATGCAGAAGGAGGCCATTTGGCTCATCGGGTCTGCGCTGACTACAATCCCACCTAAGTCCAATCCCTATAACCGCATGCATTTACCCTAGCTAGTCTCCCTGACCCTAATAGGCAATTTAACATGGCCAGTCCACCTAATCTGCACATCTTTGGACTGTGGGAGGAATCCCATGCAGACACGAGAAGAATGTGCAGACTCCACACAGACAGCGACCCAAGCTGGGAATGGAACCCAGGTCCCAGTGCTAACTTGATGTTAGCTTTCAACATTAAAAATATAAAGAGAAGAACTCCCTGGATGTTAAGTTGGGTTTTCTAGTGTTTTTGCGTTGTGACTAAAATAATGACTTGTATATAAATGGGAGGTTATTTTTACTACAGTAATGTGTAATTCCAAAATGGAAAATTGCCATTTGTTTTTCAGAAATGAAGGGGTTCATGGATTTTACAAAGGAGTTGTTCCGAACGTGCTTAAAGTGACTCCTGCATGTTGCATTACATTTCTAGTATATGAAAATGTATCTCAATTTTTACTTGGTTTCCATCAGTCCTGAACTTTAGACTGTTGTCAGAATTTGAATCACAGAGAAGTATTATTTTACCTAAAAACAAAAGTCTACAAGAATGAGAAGAACATCAAGAGCTTACTGACAACTTTTAGCACCCGCAACTGTTAAAATATAACTGACTGTATTTTATGAAACTTTATAAAGTGGATATAGTTTTTTTTTCCATTCATGGGATGTGGGTGTCATCCCTCAAGCTCAAAAGTTAAACTTCTGAAGATCAATTGTTGTCTCTAGGTAAGTTGTTTATTAATATTTAACTCTTTAAAAGTTCAAATTTCCTGACATCATCAGTAAATAATAGAATACAAGAAGCAACTAATGTCAGACTGAGTTGATAAAAACGGTACTCGTTTTATATTCTTGCAACGGTCTTTTGTAATAAACTACATTTGGTACAATAATGCACACTTAATTAATAGTGGTTTATATGTTTTAAAATGTAATTTATTAAGTTAATTATGATTCAGCAAGAAAGGTTTACATATTGTCCTCTGGGAAAATTTACAAGCCAATGTATGAATGTCATAATAATGTTGCTAAAACTAAATATTGCAATGAGCTTTGTTCCAAATTGCAGAATTAAATAAAAATGTTACTTTAAAAGCCTGTCTAAGTGCATCTATGGTACAAAAGAATGAAGTTATAGAGTTTGGGTAAGGTTGATCTTGATGGTCTTTATCAATCATTATTGGTGATGTCAACTCGCAAATTTTAATATTGTCAGTTCATTATATTGAGACTTTTTCTTATGTGGCTACTTTAAAATATCTGTTTAGTTGCTGATTTCAGCTGAGTGGAATCAAAGGCATTAAATGGCTTTGATGGACATTTTTCTACTTCAGCACATTATTTTGAATCATATACAAATATTTCAGATTTAGAACAGGTTCAGGTAGAATAAATCTGATGTTTAACTGTGTTAATTCACCAACACTAATATATCCAGGCTGAATGTGATCACTTCTGTTCTCTTACACTAAATTTGTGCTATTCAAATCTTCCAGATTGCTTTTTTTTAAAGACTATGAATACCCAGTATTCTTGAGTCTTCTACAATAAACAAGCCATGTCAATTTTGCAATTTTCTAACATTAAGGAGTACAGTACTAAAAAGTATTTCAAAAGATACATTGCTTTGGGTGATATCCATTAAGTTGTTTATCACATTTTTATGCAAATGAAAATACATGTTTAATACATAGCTGAATCAATATCAACTGTTTTACAGTCAAGTCAAAATTATTCCTGTATTTAAAGTTTACATTTTTCTTGCATTTCCACACTTGAAAGTTCAGGTACAGAAGTACAACTGCATCCAATTTACTAAAATGAATGTTACATTTATTTTAAATTTCACTTTTTAAAAAATTATCAAAATGTTTAATTAGAAATCTATGTCTGAGACATTTTTATGTCGTTAACTATTTTCCTTCAGTTTGTTCCAATAATTTTCAGCTAAGAAAAACAAAGTTATTTTGGCATCTCCTCGATTATTATCCGTGATACTGAGTTCCAGCCAGTAGAGGCATCACCTTGTGCATAGCCATCTGCGCACAGGCCAACCCAGACTGAAACATCCACTAGTCCCGCATTGATTCCTTCACACAGTCCTTCCACTGAAAAATTCAATAGAAAACTGTTAGGAAATTAGAAAGAACAGAACTAAGATAAAGATTTTTTTTAACAAACAAAGCTGCAGTATAAGCATAGTTTCCTTGTGAAGAGAACATAAGAAATAGGAGCAGGAGTAGGCCATCCAGCCCTCAAGCCTGCCCCGCCATTCAGTAAGATCATGGCTGATCTGTCGTGTCTCAGTTCCACATTCCCGCCCTCTCCCCATAACCCTTAATCACCTCGCTTATCAAAAACCCATCAACCCGCGTCTTAAAAATATTTAGCGAGGCAGCCTCCACCACCTCAACGGGCAGAGAATTCCAGAGATTCACCACCCTTTTGAGTGAAGAAGTTCCTCCTCAACTCCGTTCTAAACCGCCCCCCCTTTATCTTGAGGCTGTGTCCCCTAGTCCTACTGTCCTTTCTGAGCGGGAAGAGCCTCTCCACCTCTACCCTATCCATCCTATTCATCATCTTATACGTCTCAATGAGATCTCCCCTCATTCTTCTAAACTCTAACGAGTACAAGCCTAGTTTATTCAGCCTCTCCTCATAGCTCAACCCCCTCAACTCCGGTATCAGCCTAGTAAACCGCCTCTGCACACCCTCCAAGGCCAAAATATCCTTGCGTAAGTGCGGCGACCAGAACTGCACACAGTACTCCAGCTGCGGCCTCACCAATGCCCTATATAGCTGCAGCAAGACCTCCCTACTTTTATATTCAATCCCCCTCGCTATGAAGGCCAGCATCCCATTCGCCTTCCTGACCACCTGCTGCACCTGCAGGCTGGGTTTTTGCAACTCATGCACAAGGACCCCGAGGTCCCTCTGCACCGTCGCCTGCTGCAGTTTTTCGCCCTGTAAGTAATAGTCCTTCCTACCATTATTCCTACCAAAGTGGACCACCTCGCACTTGCCAACATTAAATTCCATTTGCCATTTCCTGGCCCATTCGCCCAGCCTATGTAGATCCTTCTGCAGACTCTCCACACCCTCCGCGCAATTTGCCGTTCCACCAATCTTGGTGTCATCAGCAAGTTTCGACACCATACACTCGGTTCCCTCCTCCAGATCATCTATATAAATGGTAAATAGCTGAGGCCCCAGCACCGACCCCTGGGGTACTCCACTAGTCACCAACCGCCAATCCGAATAGCACCCATTGACCCCCACTCTCTGTCTCCTATTTGACAACCAATCCTCTATCCACGCTAACACCCTACCCCCAACTCCATGTCCCCTGACCTTCTGCAATAACCTCTTGTGAGGTACCTTGTCAAACGCCTTCTGAAAATCAAGAAAGACCACATCCACCGGCTCTCCTCTATCCACCGCCCTAGACACATCCTCATAGAACTCCAATAAATTTGTCAGACACGACTTCCCCTTAATGAAACCGTGCTGCGTCTGCTCTGTCAAGCAATTCCCCTCAAGATGCCTCGCTATTTCCTCCTTGATGACGGATTCTAACATTTTACCTACAACAGACGTTAAACTAACCGGCCTATAATTCCCTGCCTTTTGCCTGGCACCCTTAAACAACGGCGTAACATTAGCCGCTTTCCAATCTTCCGGCACTTCCCCGGAATCCAGCGACGTCTGGAAAATAACCACCAAGGCATCCACTATCACCTCCGCCGTTTCTTTCAGAACCCTCGGATGCATTCCATCCGGTCCTGGTGACTTGTCCACAATCAGTCCCTCCAGTCTGTCGAGCAGACTAAAGAGAAGCTTTAGATAAGATGCACTAATGTTCACCATTAAATATTGCATGGGTTCTTTAACTCTACCAACTCATGCATGAGACAAATTACTTTTTGATGTTTTTGTATTTGTTTCAATGCTTTTCTCTGATTGATTTTTAACTTAATGTTGAAAAAAATCAAGCTTACAAGAAGACTACCAAAGCTTCATCCCAGTTGCCATTCTTCATGTATCAGTTAAGCCATTTGATATTTATTGTCAAGCCTAATTCTGACTTCCCCATTCTGTCAAGCTGCCATTGGATATTGATGAGGAATGAAGAGGCTGGGCTTAAAAATTCAGGAGTGAATTCAGGAGCTGGAGTCTAGAAAGCTGGCCTTAAAATTGGGAGATAAGAAATTTGAGACTAGAAATTAGCGAATAAGAAATCTTGGCAGCGAGTTGGGGAAATGAACATGGGCTAGAAATTGGAATGATGGGATGGGGCCTAGAATTTGATGAGTAGGAGGACTGTGCAAAATGAACCTCCTTGCGTTATCAGCATAAGCTATATGTGCTGGTCATGAAAAAGATGGAAATCTGACAAAACACTGGAGCAACTGAGGGGTAAGATCAGGAGGGTAGCAAATGGTTATTATGCAGCAGCATATCCTGACTTGAAACATTGGCTCTATTCTGCCTCCATAGATGTTGCTAGACCTGAAATTTTCCAGCATTTTGATTCTGATTTAAATTCAATATTTGGTAACTGAGTTTTACACAAGTTTTTTAATGAAAATATAATTAGTTGCTAAAGCAAAAGTGTATTTTATGACATACCTGAAGATGTGCGATGTATATTAATAGTAGAGTTGAATTCTGGGCTTCCTTGATCTAAATAGACAATGGCTTCAATTGGCAGTGGACCATTGCACTCTGCCCCATTAAATGTAAAGTACCAGCGCTGACAGCAAGCACTTTTGCATTTCAGGCGAAGGGAACCAATGAATAACACCCTGAGAGCACTGTCTGTGCGCATCTTCGTGAATGTACATTCCTGAGGCAAGACACAAATAAGCATAAAGTCAATACTTAAAATATCTTAACATATTCTATGACTGTACATCATATTCTCCTCTATAGAACTGGATGAATTTCTTTCTATCAAAGCACGAAGCTAAAGAGCTGGTGCTTTGGGGAAGAGGGGTTCCTTTGTGTGGGACTAAAAAAGGAAAGAAATATGTTAGTGAGATGGACTCTACCTGAACAGGGTGGGTTCAATGATCTTGTAGCATAAGTAAATAAGTGACAAAGGTTTTAAATTAGTAAAATTGGAGGATTGGGTGTACAGAAAATGAAATCAGCCTGAATATAAATGAAATGAGCGGGCGTAGAAAAGACTGAACTAAGTGATAACTAAAAGGTCAGGGGATAGATGGTATCGAACAGGAGAGTAAAATGATGGTTAAAAATGAATCAATAAATGTACAGTGATACAACGCCTATAATAAAACAGTAAAACTGGAATATTTTGCAAGAAACCAGACACAGACTTAGGACTGATAATATTACAGGATATATAATGTATTTAGGAAAGATACAGAAGGAAAAGGTTAGTGTGGTTGGGTGAAGTATCTGTTCTCATTAGGGAAAACATAATGGCAGTGGAAAAAAATGATGTCTGCTTCCATTTCCCCGTGATGATTACTCAATCAGGCAAATGATTAAAGTGTTCCTTGAGGCTTTGGAAACGTATCCCATCATAAGTCAAATCTAAGGAGAACAAGGAGGAAGAGAAACGTGCCTAAAAACCTATAAAGGGGTTATTTATTCCATGTGTAAAGAAGACTGTCATAAGCTATGGGTTGCGGAATTAATTGGGTATTCTGCAGTTCACTTATGTATCTTTAGCATCTACCATCCTAATATTAATTGCAATGATTTGTTTTAAACCATAAGACATAGGAGCAGAATTAAACCACTCGGCCCATTGAGTCTGCTCTGCCATTCAATGATGGCTGACATTTTTCTCATCCCCATTCTCCTACCTTTTCCCCATAACCCTGATCTCCTTATTAATCAAGAACCTAACTATCTCTGTCTAAAAAGAACTCAATGACCTGGCCTCCACAGCCATAGAATCCCTACAGTGCAGAAAGAGGCCAGCTGGCCCATCGAGTCTGCACTTATCACAATCCCACCCAGGCCCTACCCTCGTATCCCTACACATTTTACCCACTAATCCCTCTAACCTATACATCTCAGGACACTAAGGGGCAATTTTAGCATAGCCAATCAACCTAACCCACACATCTTTGGACTGTGGGAGGAAACCAGAGTACCCGGAGGAAACCCACGCAGACATGAGAAGAATGTGCAAACTCCACACAGACAGTGACCCAAGCTAGGATTTGAACCCATGTTCCTGCAACTGTGAAGCAGCAGTGCTGACCACTGTGCTACCATGCCACCCTTCTGTGGCAGAGTTCCACAGATTCTCCATCCTCTGGCTGAAGAAATTCCTCCTCATCTCTGTTTTGCTATTAGATTAAAAGCAAGCAATGAAATTAAATTAATTCTCTCTCCCTTAGATTTTAGAACTTTTCCAAATTTGGATTACACAGTGATGAGTCAAATGCTTAGCTACAGATGTATCTTAGGTCCAACATATCTTACAAGTTGTAGACATAAATTTGGGGTCAATTTTATTCTAATCTGCCAATTGGGAAAATGATGAGATCAGGTGCGAAGGTGATTTTACATCTTTATGAAGAGTTGTTTTGGGAAGGGTATAAATTGGCATTCCATCCAATATCATGGATTTCCTGCCCAACAAAATAAGTTAAAACTTTTCCAAAGTTATCATTTTAAACTTTAAACCTATAAGTTGTTTTCCCTATACACCATGAGAACAATTTTTTGGTAATAGACATCATGAAGATCATTCCAACTGAAAGAGTCACATAACATCAATGTGGAACTGTTAAGTGTAATATCTGATGAAGAGAAATAGATAATGAAAACATGTGTATGATGAAACCTAGCGTCTTTATTTCAGTATGTATGAGAGGAATATGTGTAGAAAGACCACAGAGAACATTATTGCAGTACAAGTATGAGAGTGAAATGATACTGCTCCTGAATCAATTTAGATGCAATACTGTAATCCAATGCAAAGAAAATTACTTCAACATAAGATATTATAAGTCATTAAAATGAATCAATATACTTTCCTCATGCTTCGTCTGAACCTCAGAGCACATTGTACATAGAGCTGTTGATCAGTATAATTTCAGTATCAAAAGTATGGTCATATAAATTAGCTAAGCTTGACCTCTCCCAGTTTCAACAGGGGTCACTAGTTGAAATTATTTTTTCCTTCCTGGGAACTGAGAAAACGTAGCATCCTCAATGCTTCTCTATCTGAAATCAGCCAACACTGCAGGAAACCAGATACTGAACCAAGGATCTTCTGAGTCAATATAACTTAATCATATTATGCTAAACTATAACTTACTACACAACTTCTCATTCAAACTGACCCTCAAAGTGAAGTGTCCCCTACCAAATGAAGAATTGTAATCAAGTGAGTGTCCAAGAATTTATTAATCTCATTGTGTAGGGAAATAATTTTATGCTTATGTAACTGTAAGCAGTACCCTGTGTTATGGGTTTATTAAGAGACCAATGGGTTAATTTTCACATTCACCGTTTGGGCCAGCAATCCATTCTCAGATTATCGTCCATTGTAGAACCTCTCTGATTTCTTCCTATTGACGATATGGCATTGTAATGGTCAGGTTCTACAACTGCTGTAATTGATCAGGATAGAAATAGGAGCAGAACATTTAGAACAGAAGGTGGCTATTCAGCCCAATGTATTCATGCCAACCAAAAAGAAGCCACACAGCCTAATCCCACTTTCCAGTTCTTGGCCTGTAGTCTTGCAGCTGACGATATTTCAAGTGCATATTCATATATATATATACATAATATATATATTTTATATATGATGAGGATTTCTATCTCTAACACCCTTTCAAGCAGAGTTCTAGACTACCATCACTATCTCTGAAAAGTTTCTCCTCAAGTCACCTCTAATTCTTCTGCCAATTTAAAACTTATGCTCCCTTATTATTGATCTCTCTGCTAAGGGCAAATGGTCCTTTCTATCTAGTCCCACCATAATTTTGTGCGCCTCAGTTCAATCTCCCCTTACCTGTAATTGGTTGTGTCAGATACAGTGACCCTGGGTGAGCTTGTCCCAGGCTTTAAAGTTGATATCAGAACTCCTAACAGAAGTCTTCAGAAAGTCTGTGTCAGGCTTCCTCTGACTGACAAGAGAGTGCACCCAAGCTTAATCTCTCCACGGAAGATTTGCTTTGGCAAGTGTCCTAGATTCTGGCTACATGATTGTAGTGTTAGGATTTGAAACATATGGGGCTGCGTAAATAGCACCTCCTATAATGATGAGTCAGAGGGACAATGTTCATGGCTCTTGCAGTTTAACATCTAGTCATGGTTTTTGGTACATAGTTTGGTTATATATATTAAACTAATTATTATTTGGACAAGCATTCCTCAGCTAGACTAATAGACATACAACAACCAACCCAACTCGGTTGCAGGAAAGTAGTGGCGTAGTGATAAAGTTACTGGACCAGTAATTCAGAGGCCCAGGCTGATGTTCCCAGTATACAGATTCAAATCCCACTACTGCAGCAGGTGGAATTTAAATTCAATTAATAAATCCAGAGCTAAAACCAAGTCTAATGGTGACCATGAAACCACTGTTGATTCTCGTAAAAACCCATCTGATTACTAGGAAAGAAAATTACTGTCATTACATCCGGTCTGGCTTACATGTGATTTCAGACCCACACCGATATTGTTGACACTTAAACGTCCTTGCAAGCCACACAGTTTAAAATGAATGAATCTGGTTGGACTTCATCCTAGGTGCTAGAAAACCAGCAAAACCAGCCCAATGAACACTGTCTAACATCTGGGGGCTTACACCAAATTTGGAGAACTGTCCCACAGACTTAGCAAGCAAAGTCTGACATAATCACACCTAACAGACAACATCTTTGCCACCACCATCACTGGGTATGGTCCTGGAAGGCTCCACAAATATTCCCATCCTCAATGACAGAGGTGCCCAACACATCAATAGAAAGGACAAAGCTGAAACATTTGCAGCCATATTCAGCCAAACGCTCATAGTTGGTGATCCATCTTGGCATCTCCTGGTGTCACCAACATCACAGAGACCAATCTTGAATCAATTTGGTTCACTCCCCATGATATAAAGAAACAGCTGAAGGCAATTGTAATAACTCCACGGAGGCAAAAGTTCCATCACCAAGTTACTTTATTTACACCATACATCTGTACACAGCCGGTTGTTCAGTTGCTCCGTGCTGAATACAGACTGGGAGTCTGACACACCTGCTTTAAATAAGGAGCATAAGGCTCCTAATTTAACCATCAATTAGAACTTATCAGGTACCACATTTTTGTGTACCAACCAAATAAACAAAATCAAATTAACTCAGGGGCAACTCAAAAAGGGCAGCTCCCTAAAAGGAGGGCAACTACCCAAACAAAACAAACTGGAAAGAAAACTTTAAACATCAAATTAAAATGTGATCATCGAGCTCAATAATATACCACAGTCCCTATGGTGCCAGCGGGGCACAGAAGGCATCAACTGTCCCTCCGGACACCACATGCTGCCTTTCCAGGGACACCTGGCCATGAATAGAGCCATGGTAGATGGGCAGACAGTCAGGTTGGACGACTCCCTCGATCACCCACAGCCTGTCCTGTTGATGGAACACCTTGCTAGGCCCAGGAACAAGTTCACGAGGAGGTCCTCCACCTTCCCCGCTCCCACCCCCTCCGCACCAGGCGTCCGTACATCAGGAGTGTGGGACTGAAGTGCAAACAAAACATCAATAAGAGATTTTTAAGAAAACTGTGCAGCCTTTTACATTGAACATAGACTTGGTCCACAGACACCACAAGGTTGCAAAAAGGGCACGCTTGGGAGCCCGTGAAGCGGAAGAACCTATACATGCAGCACTCTCCACCCCACGTCCCCGAGATAGTGGGGGCAGATCCCTCCATAAAGGGACTTCCGCTGCCCAGCGGCAACAAGACGCACCCAGGTGTGTCCAGGCAACGGGCGAGGACACGGTAGTGGAAGGTGTGCAGCAGCAACTTGTATAGGAAACGCCTCCATGTGGTGGCAAAGGGCACAGAGGGCATTTGCATGAGATGACTCAAGCTGTGAGGCACCTGATCTGGGAAGGGGGGGCGAGGGGGTGGGGTCGAGGTTTTGGGCCAATGTGAAACTCTGTCTGAGCAGAGGAACTCTCGGGCAGGATCCCACCACACAATTGTGCCTCCTCGAGACCACGTATGCCCTCGGGTCCGAGTATGACCGTCTTAAGTTCTTGGATGGCTTTGGCTTTGTGTTGGACTGCCATCCTGTGCGCTCAGCCAGCACGTGGGGGTTCATGCAGCCCCCACTCCTCCCCCACCCAGCGTACTCCTGATCCTGGTCACCCTGGCATCCACAACCCTCCTGTCTGCCACCTGAAGTTATACAGTTGGAGGAGCAGATTCCTGAGCAGCGGCTCTCACAAGATAGCCGCCACTCCTGATGGGAGAGCCAGGCGACCATGTTCCAGACTTTCAGAAGATCCTGGTGAAAAACGGACAATGCCTGCAAGGAGACCCGAAGGCTCCACAGATTTATATGCAGGAGCTGCGTGTCATAATTCAGGCCTTGCAACTGGCGGGAGAAATATGTCGCCAGGGCACACCATCATGGAGGAGACTCGATGTAAAGGTATCTCTGCAGGGTCTGGAAACGGAAGTCGCCACCTGAGTGTGAAGGCGCACCAGCCCCTGACCGCCCTCCCTAAGCAGGAGATGCAGAACCTCAGCAGGGACCCAGTGCAGTCTGTTGTCCCCGAAGAACCAGACGTGGGTTTTCTGGATATTGGTGACAAAGCCGGGGGAGGGGTCAAAGTGACCAGCCGGTACCACAGCACGGAGGCGATCAGCTGGTTTATGATGAAAACTCGTGCCCTGTGAGACAGCACTTGGAACAGTCCTGTCCAGCAATTCAGCCAAGTGGGTGACTTTGGTCTCCAACGCCTGCCAGTTCACCGGCCAGGATTCCTTGGCTGGGCAAAGATGGATTCTCAGGAAGTGGAGGCCGGTCCTGTTTCAGGTGAAAGGCCTGAGCTTCTCCGGAAGTGGGTCCATCTGCCGCGGACCAACCAGGAGTCCGGAGCACTTGTCCCAGTTGATCCTGTAAAAAGTCTGACAAGTTGATCCTGGCAGAGGATGTGGTGGAGTACACCGCCTGGCAGTCTCCCATCATCCGCAGGTCAGCCCAGGTCCGTGAACGTGAGGAGCACATCATAAGCTGACAGAACTACCCCAATGCCCGGCCTGCGCAGAATCAAACCCAACAACCTCCTCCGTAAGAGGCGCAGGAATGGCTCCATGCAATTCGAATACAGTTGGCCGGGCAAGGAGCAGCTCTGCCGCCCTCCCCTCCCAAAGCAAAGCAGCGCCGTTAACCTTAATTAGACACTCTCCAGCAGAGTACAGTAATCGGATCCGGGCGACAAAGTGCAGCCCAAACCGGAATGCCTGCAGAGTTCGAGCAGATACTCGTGATCCACCCTGTCAAATGCCTTCTCCTGGTCAAGGGACAAGAAGGTGCTCAACAGACCAGCCCTCTGGGAATGATGGATCAGGTCCTGGACGAGGTGGAGATTGTCGTGAATTGAACGGCCCAGGACTGTGTAGGACTGGTCAGGGTGGGTCATTTGGTCCAGCATGGAGCCAAGGTGTGATGCCATAGCCCTGGTGAAGATTTTGTAGTCCGTGCTGAGGAGGGAGACCCAACAACAACACAACACAACAACACTTCTTTGGCAGCAGAACAGTGAAGGCCCTGTGCCACAAAAGGGGTATCTCCCCAGTTGCAAGACTCTTCACCAGGACTCCGCATAGTCGTTCCCCAGGACATTGCAGAGCTCCCTGAAGAACTCCACTGTCAGCCCATCCAGCCCTGGGGCTTTGCCCCGCTGGAGGCTGTCGAGGTGCCGGTCAGCTCGGCCAGGCTTATAGGAGCCTCAAGCCCCTCTGGGCTAATCCTCCCTCAAAACTCTGCTGGTATTCTCCCTGGACGGATCTGGAGAGAAAAGAGCAGTGTAGTAATCTTGGGCAATGGCCGGATGCCCTCCGGATCCGAGACAGGGGAACCATCGTTGGCCAGCAGCATAAGGAACTGCTGATGGTTAGCCTGCCCTTTTCCCCGTGAATAGAAGAAAGGGGAGCTACAGTCCAGGTCCACTCAGAACTGGAGCGGCAACCTCACATCTGTGCTGCGAGATCCGATGAGTTGCTGGTCCCACAGCACTCCCTTCTTCTCCCTGTACTCTAACTGCAGGGCCGGGTCCACATTGGGCTGACTGAGGCATGACTCCGGGTCAAAAGCTTCCTGCTTCAACTCCTTGACCTCGGATTTCCACCTGTGTCGACCCCTCGCATACTCCTGACGGAAGGTACAGATGTGAGTCTTGACCACATCCCACCATAGCTTCAAGGAGAGGAAGCCTCCCTTCTCCAGACAGCCCAGAAATGATGAAACGAGTCCAGAAACCACCCGTCCACCAACAACAGGTTGTTAAAGTGATGTTCAGGAGATGAATGACCATGCGCCCTCGTCAAGTGCAGCAATTGGCTTGGTTCCTTGACCCCCAGGATCTCCGGCTGAAAATGTGGGGCCAACAAGATAGCCACCCCACTAGAAGCGAGTGTGAGATGGCTCATTAGATACACCCTCCACCCCCCCCGGCCACTCCCCCCCCCCCCCCCCCCCCCCCCACCACCACCCCCCCCCCCCCCCCCCACCCCGCCTCCTCCAAGAGTCATCGCGCTTCATCTCCTGGAATGGTACAGGTTTCTTGCAGGAAACACACTGCATACTTCCAGTCCTGGAGGACCGAGAGCCTGCAGAGTGGCTCACTGCTCCTGTTAAGAACATAGGAAATAGGAGCAGGAGTAGGCCATCTAGCCTTTTGAGCCTGCCCCGCCATTCAATAAGATCATGGCTGATCTGAAGTGAATCAGTTCCACTTTCCCGCTTTCTCCCCATAACCCTTAATCCCCTTGCCTACCAAAAACCTATCTACCCGCGTCTTAAATATATTTAGCGAGGCAGCCTCCACCACTTCAACAGGCAGAGAATTCCAGAGATTCACCACCCTTTGAGTGAAGAAGTTCCTCCTCAACTCCGTTCTAAACTGCTCCCCCCTTATCTTGAGGCTGTCCCCTCTAGTCCTGCTGTCCTTTCTGAGCGGGAAGAACCTCTCCACCTCTACCCTATCCATCCCTTTCATCATCTTGTACGTCTCAATGAGATCTCCCCTCATCCTTCTAAACTCTAACGAGTACAAGCCCAGTCTATTCAGCCTCTCCTCATAGCTCAACCCCCTCAACTCCGGTATCAGCCTAGTGAAATGTTAATGTTGAGGTTGGCTGTGGTCGCCTTCATTTAGTGCTCCCGTTACCATCCACGTATCTAGTTGTCTGAGTGGCGGTGCAAGACGCGCCAGTCCACTCCCCCATGAGCCCGATGAGGAACCCTTGTGCTTGGCACTGCTCTCTTCATCCGAGTCCAGCGCCGCTTGTGAGCAGGCCCACACAGACCGGATGAGCAGCACCAGGTCTGACCAACAATCAAGGGCCAGTTGGACACTTCCAGGGTGACCAGAATGTGTTCTTATAAAGGCCTCGAATTCTCTGGGGGCGGCTCAGTGGGAGACATTAGGGTGTCCCTGCCTCACCCTAGGTGGACTCAGAAACATTCCTGAGCCCACCACCGAGCAGCTCTCCTCCTCAGGCCAGTTGCCCTCTGACTCCGGGTCTCCCACCGGAGTGCGTATGGCAGGTGACACAGAGCCACCAACCTAGCTCCCCCCCACCCCGAGCCCACCCCCCCAGGACTGATGGAGGGGGGGGGTTCCCCATGGGCACCTCCCTTGCTTCTGGGCCCGAGGGTGGCAGAGGTTCAGTCCCCCACCCTGCTCCAGACACCTAGAAAACCCACAAGTCCAGAGAAACCTCCCGTTGGAGAGTGGAGGTGCCCATCATCAAAGGTTGGGCTTTCTTCACCACTGCCACCCAAGGAACTACACAGTGGGGTGCTGCCGCAGTCCTCCCGCGTCCAGAAAATGAACTCCTCCAGGGTGCAAAATTGCACCAGACGGAATGGAAACACGGGGGTACTGCTCGCACCTGGCCCCGGGGTGTCCCGCTCGGGGGACTGCAGCAACGAGTATTTAATTCCTTTTTCTGGCCCCCGCTCTTGGGGCAAAGCACAAAAATGGGTGGGGGCGGGGCAGGGGATAGTGTAAATAGGGAGAGGGGCATGGGCACCACCACCTCTATGCTAGGGGAAGGGGTGCGGGGTGTCCCACTGGTGATGGGGTCCCCCTTCCCTGAAGTGTAGCGCCTTCTCTTAAGGGGCATCCCTCGCACATTGTCTTTCTCCATCATGCCCCGCCCCTTGGGCTTTCCTTTCCCTTTCCCAGGAGATGTCACAGTTTCCGGTTCGGGGTCATGTGTCCCCCCCCCCCCCCCGCCATGCCTGGAGTCAGGAGCCCGCACATCTGTGACTCCAGGCCCAGCACAGGATGCTGAGGCATCAATGGGCCTGGTTGAAGGAGTCAGGTTTTTTCCCCAAGCCAGCTGCTGGCATGACTGGGGTAGTGGGGGGTTCTTCTTGTTCTTCTTCGTGGTCTTCTGGCCATGTGGATGCTCCGCTCCACCCCTCCCCCCCCACCAGCAGCCAAGGTGGCAACAGCTGTCGGCGTGGCCTCCCCTTGCAGGGGACCAGGTGGTACTTCCTAGGGGGGAGGGGGGCTGTGGTGCCAGCTGTAGCTGCTTTGAGGTGGGGGTCAGCTGCCTTGGAGGCAGGGCAATTCTTCCTAACATGCCCCACCTCCTTACATGCAAGGTACCAGAAGACACATATGTTGTCCCTTCGAACGGTATGTTGAAGCCCCCCTCAAATAACTCCAACCGGGCCAGGCGAATGAAGACCTGGTGCCGGAAGGAATACACATGCCAAAGGGCAGAGTCCTGAAGGCCGAGCGGGATCAGCACCACCCCAGATCTGACCTCTCCCAGTAGATGGAGGTGGGGGAGGAGGAGCTCCACGAGGATAAAGGGAAGGACATTCGAAAGGACAACCCTCTGGGAGGTGGCCTCAAGGGGGTCCACCATCAGAAAAGTCCCGCCCCACCATGAGCCCCATTTCCAGGGCAAGGTGGATTGCCCACTCGGTCTTCAGGAAGAATACAGCCTTCCCGTACATCTTAGAGGCTGCTACAATAGCTGAGGGGCCGACAACCAGAACTGTTGCCCCGACGCAGGGCTCTTTGGTCATGTCAGGAAGGGCGTTGCACTTGACGTCGAGTTGCCTTGTTATAAGGCGGAATGGTGGCAGGGCCTTGGCTAATGCCACACCCGCATAGGTGGGCCTGAAAGGCCTGCCACCAACAACGATGGGTGGTCACCATGTTCTCAGTGGATGCTACGCCCACCCTGAGACTGCCCAGATGTTACGGTTTGGTGTATTATTTCTTTTTTTACCCTGTCGGGTTGCAGAGAGGATTGGGTGGGGACCTGTCCGGCCCTTTCAACAGGAACAGCAAGGGGGTAGAGAGGGAACATAGAACATAGAACATTACAGCGCAGAACAGGCCCTTCGGCCCACGATGTTGTGCCGACCAGTTACAAAACAATGACCCACTAACCTAAACCAATCCCTTTTCGTCCATAAACGGAAGGAAGGGTGAGTATGGTTGGGGGGGGGGGGGTTCTCTGCCCATCTGTTGGGGAGAGGGTTTCAGAGAGAGAATGAGGGAGGATGGGTGGGATGTGGGTCTAGGTGCTCTCTCCCTGGTTTCAGAGAGGGAGTGAGGGGGACAGAGAAGCAGGAGGGAGGACAAGAGACAGGGCACTGAGGTAGGCTAGTGTCCTTGGTCAGGAGGAGAGAAGAGGAGGTGCCAGTGTTGGGGGCAGCAGCAGTGGGTGGAGGGACTTTTAGTCTTCAGCACTTCAGGCCTAATAAAGAGTCCAGGGTGTCTTCACCCTCCCTCCCCTCCCTTTCAGGCACAGACCTTTGGTGAATGGGAGCACCAGCCCAACAATTCAGTCCTTTGATGTTACTTTTTCCCCTTTGTTGGCTGTTGTCCTCCCTCCTGCAGATGAAATCTGGGCCCTGAGCCTCCAGGCCCAAGGCCTCTGGTCTTTTTGGGCCTCTCTCTCTCTCTCTTTCCCAACAACAGAGCATTTGGCAGTGGCTGGATGTTCAGGGACTGATGGCTCTTCCTTCCTCTTTCCTTCCAAACAAACAGTCCCTCTACAGAGGCAAAAGTCCTGTCACCAAATTACTTTATTTACACCATACATTTGTACACAGCCAGCTCTCCAATTGCTCCCTGCTAAATGCAGACTGGGAATCTGACGCACCTGCTTTAAATAGGGAGCATGAGGCTCTCTGATTTAACTATCAATTAGGACTCATCAGGTACTTCTTTTTGGTGGATGTGTCTGAAGTCTTGGAGCTTGACTTCCCTATGTCAACCTATAAATGGTCTTGGAGGTTTAGTCTAGCAAGAGACTGTAGCTACATCAAATACCCTAGACCAGCGGAGCAGTCCTCTTCTAGGGAGTCATCTTCTGTGACCGAACGCTGTGCTTCGGGAGGGATGCACATGGAACTGTGAGGGAAGGGGGGCACATGCCTGGCCAGCTAAATCAGCCGATCAACCCTAGCGATGAATTGGGTGACAGATGCTGCAGCCAGATCACCCTCACATCCAGGGGGACTCACCAGGTAGTTCATACTCTAACAAACCAACCTCATTAGCCTGGCTGAAGTCATCACACAATGGAAACTGCAAAGGCTTTCATCCCTGACAACATTCAGATGGCAGCACTGAAGACTTCAACTCCAGAACCTACTGTGCCCCGAGCCAAGCTGTTACAGTACAGCTACAACGCTGACATCTACCTGGCATTAAAGAAAATTGCCCAGGTATGCCCTTTACACAAAAAGCAGGACAAATCCAATCTATCCAAATACAACCCCATCAGTCTACTCTGAATTGTCAACAAAGTGATAGAAGATGTCATCAACAGTGCTATCAAACAGCACTTACTCAGCAATAACCTGCTTGCTGACATGCAGTTTGGGTTCTGTCAGGCCACTCAGCTCCTGACCTCATTACAGCCTTGTGCCCAACATGGACAATACAGCTGAATTCTAAAGGGAGGTGAGAGTCCCTGCCCTTGACATTAAGGCAACATTGGACTGAGTTTGGCATCAGAAACCCTGGCCAAACTGACGTCAATGGGAATTGGGAAAACTTTCCACTGGTTGGAGTCATACTTAGTACAAAGGAAGATAGTTGTGGGTGTTGGACGTCAATTATCTCAGCGGCCGAAATCCTTGCAGGAGTTACTTAGATTTGTGACCGAGACCTGACCATCTCCAGTTGCTTCATCAACGATCTTCATTTTAAAAAAAAGTCAGAACTGCTGATGATTGTGGATGATTATACAATGCTCAGCACCATTTGTGATTCCTCAGATATCGAAGCAGTTGTTTACTCAACTCATTCCTGGGAAGGCAGGCCTATACCCATTGGAGTTTAGAATAATGGGAGGTAATCTTCTTCAAACATGTAAGATCCTGAGGGGACTTGACAGTGTAGCTATTGGGAGGATGTTTCCACTTGTGGGGAAGACAAGAACTAGGGGAACAATTTTAGAATAGGAGCTGTCAACTTTAAGATTGAGATAAGGATTTTTTTTTCTCTCAGATGTTGTTAGTCTGTAGAATTCTCTTCCTTAGAAAGCAGTGGAGGCTGGATCACTGAATTTATTCAAGGCAGAGTTAGACAGATTTTTGACAGACAAGGGAGTCCTGCTCATAAGCCCTATATTCCTACGTTCCTAGTTTGTGTCCATGTGCAGCAAGATCTGGCCATCACCCAAGTTTGGGCTGATAACTGGTAAGTAACATGCACACCACACAAGTGCCAGACAATGTCCATCTCTAAAAAGAGAGAATCTAACCATTGCTTCGTGATAATCAACAGAAATACCAGTAATTGATTGTCCCGCTATCAACATCCTGGGGGTCACCATTGGCGACAAACTGAACTGCACCAGCCATATAAATAATGTGACTACAAGGGCAGGACAGAGGCTGGGGATTCCATACTTTGTAACTGACCTCCTGATGCCTCAAAACTTATCCAGCATCTACAAGGCACAAATAAGAATTGTGATGGAATACTTGCCCCTTTTCTTGATTTGTGCAACTCCCACAACATTTAAGAAGCTTGATGCCATCCAGGACAAATTAGCCCACTTGATTGGCACCCTACACACCACCTTAAAAATTCACTCCCTCCACCACTGATTATAGTAACTCACCAAGGCTCCTTCTACAGCACTTTCTCAATTCACAACCTCTACCGTCTAGAAGGACAAGGGCAACTTGGAAAAAACTGGTAATAAACTGAAACCTTGGGCTCGAGATAAAGCTTTCTGGAGCAGGCTGGTACATTATTTCAGTTTTCTTTGTGCTGATTGTAAGGATGAAGTTGTTGCAAGCATTGGAGAATAAGTCTATGTTAGATGCATGTTCAACTCTGATGCACAGTCATTAACAGGAAACTGCAAATTATGTTCTTGGAGATCTTGATCTTTGCCTGGACTCATCTCAGATTGAGCAGTTACCCAGCCACACTATGTCAGGGATGTAAAGGAGGGGTCGCACATCTCACAGCAGGCTCACTACACTTTTTAGAGTGGCTTATTCTATATTGGTTTGCACCTTCACCCAGCTCTCAGTTTGTTGATAGTATGTGATAGCAACTACAGCCAGTACGCCATTCCAACAGGTGGGCCAAACCAGATGAGAGTAACCATCGGGTCACCTAGCATCAGCAATTTTCTGCCACAGCATGTAAAGACTGACTTTGGTGGACCAGACAGATGAAATCAATCTAAGGTCCAACAGGTCAGCATGATGTTATCAAATTCATCGAGATTGGCAAGAAACTGGTCACTTATTGCATCTGGTTCAACACCAGCACCTATTCACTGGACCACGCTAGGTCTTGACAAAACAGTGAGGCTGACGATGTGTAAGGCGAATGGGATGCTGGCCTTCATAGCGAGGGGGATTGAATATAAAAGTAGGGAGGTCTTGCTGCAGCTGTATAGGGCATTGGTGAGGCCGCAGCTGGAGTACTGTGTGCAGTTTTGGGCGCCGCACCTGCGCAAGGATATTTTGGCCCTGGAGGGAGTGCAGAGGAGGTTTACTAGGCTGATACCGGAGTTGAGGGGATTGAGCTATGAGGAGAGGCTGAATAAACTAGGCTTGTACTCGTTAGAGTTTAGAAGAATGAGGGGAGATCTCATTGAGACGTATAAGATGATGAATGGGATGGATAGGATAGAGGTGGAGAGACTCTTCCCGCTCAAAAAAGACAGTAGGACTAGGGGGCACAGCCTCAAGATAAAGGGGAGGCGGTTTAGAACGGAGTTGAGGAGGAACTTCTTCACTCAAAGGGTGGTGAATCTCTGGAATTCTCTGCCCGTTGAAGTGGTGGAGGCTGCCTCGCTAAATATTTTTAAGAAGCGGGTTGATGGGTTCTTGATAAGAGAGGGGATTAAGGGTTATGGGGAGAGGGCGGGAAAGTGGAACTGAGCCACAACAGATCAGCCATGATCTTATTGAATGGCGGGGCAGGCTCGAAGGGCTAGATGGCCTACTCCTGCTCCTATTTCTTATGTTCTTATGTTCTTAACTCTCCTTCACTATAGTCCAACTCACATGCAAATCACGTTTATCGTCTTTCTATCACCAATTCGCTGATTTATACCAGGAAAGGATGGGACTTAGTAGAAAGTTCCATGGGAACCCCACTGGAAATAGTTTTCTAGATTGGAAAATGATTTTCAGAGACTTCTATAATTTCCCTCTTGCTTTCACTTAGCTGTCTGAGATATATTTCAGGTCTGACACTGTATCCACTTTCAAACATGCTAAACCCCTTAATATTTATTCTCTGACCATTTAATTCTCTTCCTTAACTACAATTTCTGCATTGTCCCCATTTTTGTGCAGATGGATTGCGAAGACTTAACCCTAGGCTGCAGTCAAACTTGCCCTGCTTTTCCCTTAAAATTCTTCCTGATGTTTCCTTGTTCAATTTATGCCATATCTAGTTTTAGTCACAAGGTGGCATTGTGATAGCAACAAAAAGCATTACTCTGCCAATCTGTACATCAATAAATATTCACCTTATTTGTTTTCACCTAATTTTTCTGTGAAAGCCTAGATATAATTTTGAGTGTCTGTATTTTAAAGAATGGCCCTATTGACCCACCAAAGTAATTGAGACATATGGAGAAATAAAACCTTGCCGAAATTCTTCCCTTCATCAGTATCACCAAATAGGTGAGACTGCCATCCCGAGGTAAGATTCCAGCCTTCATCTAGATCTGGCAGATGGGAACATTGCCAATTCTCAGGAAGAGAATGGGACAGCACGGTGGCACAGTGGTTAGCACTGCTGCCTCACAGCTTCAGGGACCTGGGTTCAATTCCTGGTCTCAGGTTACTGTCTGTGTGGAGTCTGCATGTTTATCCCGTATATGTGTGGGTTTCCTCTGGGTGCTCCAGTTTCCTCCCACAGTCCAAAGACGAGCAGACGACAGTGACCCTGGCACTGTGAGGCAGCAGTGCTAACACTGTGCGTTCTCCGGTCTTATATGCCCCACTACCGCAGAGAGATCAGAGAACCCAGGAATCCTAGTCATGGGTGAGGTCGGAGAATTCTGGTCCATTACATTCTCTCAACCTCATTTTATTGAGCGCGGGGAAGCAGCAAAATTGGGCCGAATGGCCTCTTCCTGCACAGTCGAGATTCTATGGGTCGAACTATCAAAGATGTGTGGCTGAGATAGCTTAGCTAAATTGCCCCTTAATGTCAGGGGGACTAGCATTCCGTCATCGCTTCAATCAGTTCCTGTAAGTAAAGACCAATATATTCCTGAAATTTCAAACATGTCCAAGTATTGACACATTCAAATGGATTGATCAGTGTTAGTGTTGAAGAATTAGCTAAAGGAAAATCTAACTGCTTTCTTTGTGGGGGTTAACAATTCAACGGTAAAAGATAGTTTGTTTTTGTTTGTCCAATGGCATGTTGATTAAAGTTTTCTTTTAAAGTTTATTTATGACTGACAAGTAGGCTTACATTAACACTGCGATGAAGTTACTGTGAAAATCCTCCCCCTCCCCCCCCCCACCCCCGTCCTCCCATCGCCACACTCAGGTGTCTGTTAGGGTACACTGAGGGAGAATTTAGCACGGCCAAATCACCTAACCTGCACATCTTTGGACTATGGGAGGAAACTGGAGCACCCGGAAGAAACCCACACAAAGTGCAAACTCCACACAGAACAAATAGGTTTTCATATTCCAACTGTACAAAACTACACAATTTCTTTGATCCCCCTTTAACAAGTCTAAAGACCTTTTCAACGACTAAATGTAACAACCATGGTTTTACAAGAAACAATATTTTGATTAATGGTTATAACAGATGAAAACTTATCAGTTTTACTCATAGAATCCCACCCTGTCCACCAGTTCTGGGCTGGCTGATGGTGACACCCCCTTCCCTCAATGCAGAATTCCCTGTCAGTGGAGGGTCCAAGCTACATAAAATCCTGTAGACGGAGTTTTATCAAAGCCCATCATAATCTATTAAGTCTCCCCTTAGTCTTCTGTGGTTCAAAGGAGAATGATCCCAGCTTCTCCAGATAACAGAAGTCCCTCACCCCGGTATCATTCTAATAAAGCTCCTCTGCATCTTCTCCAAAGTTTTGTCATCCTATTTAACGTGTGGTTTTCAGAATTAGTCACAATACTCCAGTTGAGGCTGAGCCAATGAATCATAATGGTTCATTACAATCTTTTATTGCACTTTTATTCAACGTCTCTTTTCATAAAGCCCATAATCCAACATGTTTTCTCAACTGCCGTTTGAACACGTCTTATTCAAAGATTTGTGTATGTGTTTTAAAATTAATGATAGAAGGAAACATAGCTTTATAAGAAGTTACAAAAAAATCAGGCATACCATCCTATTAAAATGCAAAACAAAGGAGAAAGTTCAAATTAAAAGAATAACACCAGAAAATTAAATGCGAATTAGGCAGACAAATATTTGAATGACATCAGAAAAAAAGCATACAGAAAGAAAAAGTAAAATACATATTAAAGCAGCAATAATAAAGTTTAGACATACAAAATAGAGAACATAAAAGATAACTGAAATAGAAATGTAATGTCAGATAGATATTATAATGAGAGAAGTGAAAAAACCAGAATGAAGGCAAAATAAAAGAGAGGAAGTTAGTCAAATGTTTCTTTTGCTCCTCTTCCTGCTGCTGTACTTGGATTCTTGCCTGCTCTTCGAGGTGCTTATTTCCATATAATGGTAAGGTTATCCATCATGCACCTACCATCACAAATCCTGAGCTGCTTGGTTGAGTACAGGAAGTCTCCTGCAGAGCAGTGCAGGCAGCAGATCAAAGAACAATGAAAATTACAGCACAGGAAAAGGCCCTTCAGTCCTGCAAGCCGGCACCGACTATGCTGTCCAACTGAACTAAAACCCCCTACCTTTGGGGACCATATCCCTCTATTCCCATTGTGGCCAAACGGGCTATCTAAAATTGCATTTTGTAAAGCACTCTGGGACAATTGGGCAAGAAACTAAACCGACAGGCTGCAGTTTAAAGACAGAGACAAACAGGCTGCAACCCTGACGAGTGAATAAACAGGATATGGGTCATCTCCAGGATGAAAGAGACTTTACAGTTACACTGGCTTGTTTCATCTCCAGGGTGAAAGAGATTTTCAGGTCACACAGGGTTGTGTACCAGACATAAAGGCACCGTGAACCCTTATTTAGGGGGGAGGTATGTGACCTATGTGCCTCCAGCACCTAGAGACATGGCCGCTGGGGACACACCCAGAGATCGGTGTGGTAGCACCTCATTGGATTCTTATCGATCGGGGGATCAACTCCTGAACAATTGATTGGCAATGGCCAAAAAGGGGTGTGAAACCAAACAGGGTATAAAGGGTGCTGCACAACCAGGAATCTCTCTCTCTCTCTGACCCCATGAACAAGCTACAACAACGGAGAGCCACCACACCCGAGAAGGAAGGAAGAAAGACCAGAGCCAGGGTGCCACACCAGGCCAAAGGACCAGACTACTCAGACAACTACCAAGACCAGCGCACAGATAAAGGCCAATATCTGCTTGGGTACTTGCCAGTCACGCAAAGTTAAATCAAGGTCTCGTATTGGACTTGAACTATAGTATTTTCCTGTAAGATAACTTATTGTTGGTTGGGTGGGTGATTATTGATTGTGTGGGTTTAAATAAATATTGGTTGTACTTATAAGACGTCTACTCGTAGTTATTTGTCCACCGTATAAGAGTTAAAACAGGCTGTGCAGCAGGCAACACCATTCTATTCATGTGTTTGTCAAAACGCCCCTTAAAAGTCACTATCGTATCCGCTTCCACTACCATCCCTGGCAATAAGTTCCAGGCACCCATCACCATCTGTTTAAAGGATCTGCCTTGTACATCTCCTTTAAACCTTGCCCCTTCGCACCTTAAATATGTGCCCCCTAGTAATTGACTCTTCCATCCTGTGAGAAAGCTTCTGATTATCCACTCTGTCCATGCCCCTCATAATCTTGTAGACTTCTATCAGGCCACCCTTCAACCTCCGTCGTTCCAGTGAGAACAAGCCAAGTTTCTCAAAACTCTCCTCATAGCTAATGCCTCCCATACCTGGCAACATTCTGGTAAATCCTTTCTGTAACCTCTCCAAAGTCTCCACATCCTTCTGGTAGTGTGGTGACTAGAATTGAACACTATATTCCAAGTGCAGCCTAATTAAGGTTCTACAAAGCTGCAACATGACTTGCCAACTTTTAAACTCAATGCCCCGGCCAATGAAGGCAAGCATTCCCTATGCTGTCTTGACCACCTCCTCCACCTGCATTGCCACTTTCAGTGACCTGTGTACCTGTACATCCAGATCCCTCTGCCTATCAATAGTCTTAAGGGTTCTGCCATTTATCATATATTTCCTATCGGTATTAGACCTTCCAAAATGCATTACCTCACATTTGTCTGGATTAAACTCCATCTGCCATCTCTCTGCCTAAGTTTTCAACCGATCTATATCCGGCTGAATCCTTTGATGGTCCTCATCGCTATCCACAAATCTACCACCTTTGGGTCACCAGCAAACTTACTAATCAAACCAGTTACATTTTCCTCCAAATCATTTATATATGTTACAAACAGCACTAACCTCTGAGGAATGCCACCTGCCATAGCCCTCCATTCAGAAACGTACCCTTCCACTGCTACCCTCTGTCTTCTATGACCGAGCCAGTTCTGTATCCACCTTGCCAGCTCGCCTCTGATCCTAAGCGGCTTCACCTTCTGCACCAGTCTGCCATGAGGGACCTTGTCAAAGGCCTTACTGAAGTCCATGTAGACAACATCCACTGCCCTACCCTCATCAATCATTTTTGTTACTTCCTTGAAAAACTCGATCAAGTCAGTGAGGAACGACCACCCCTTCACAAAACCATGTTGCCTCTCGCTAATACGTCCACTTATTTCCAAGTGTAAATCCTGTCTTGAAGAACTCTCCGCAATAATTTCCCTACCACTAACATCAGGCTCACCGGTATGTAATTACCTGGATTATCCTTGCTACCCTTCTTAAACAAAGCAACAACAATATTCTGGGACCTCCCTTGTAGCCAATGAGGATACAAAGATTTCTCTCAATGTCCCAGCAATTTCCTCCCTTGCCTCTCTCAGTATTTTGGGGTATATCCCACCAGGCCCTGGGGACTTGTCTACCTTAATGTTTCTCAAGAACCCCAATATCTCCTCCTTTTTAATCTCAACATGACTCAAATTATCTGCACACCCTTTCCCAGACTCATCATCCACCAAGCCCTCTTTGGTGAATACTGATGCAAAGTATTCATTTAATACCTCATCCATTTCCTCTGGCTTGAACCATAGTTTCCTTCCCCTGTCCTTGAGTGGGCCAACCCTCTCTCTGGTTACCATCTTGCTCTTTTTATATATATATAAACCCTTTGATTTTCCCTAATCCTGCTGACCAATGACTTTTCATGACCCCTTTTAGCCCTCTTCTTGCTTAAGTTTCTTTCTACTTTCCTTGTATTCCATACTTGCTTTGTGTTCCCAGCCTCCTAGCTTTAACAAATGCTTCCTTTTTCTCTTTGACTAGGCTCATAATATCTCTCTTTATCCAAGGCTCCCAAAACTTGCCATATTTATCCTTCATCCTTACAGGAATGTGCCGGTCCTGGATCCCTATCAAGTTACACTTGAAAGCCTCCCACTTGCCAGGTGTGGATTTGCCCTCAAACATTTGCCCCCAATCTACATTCTTCAGTTCCTGCCTAGTATTGTTGTAATTAGCCTTCCCCCAATTTAGCAACTTCACTTGAGGACTACACTTATCTTTATCCATCAGTACCTTAAAGCTTACTGAGTTGTGGTCACTGTTCCTGAACTGCTCCCCTACTAAAATGCAACCACCTGGTCAGACTCATTCCCCAATACCAAGTCCAGTATGGCCCCTTCCCTAGTTGGACTAACTGCACACTGCTTGAAGCAGCCCTCCTGGATTTACCTTACAAACTCTGCCCCGTCCATGCCCCTAGCATTAAGTGAGTGTCAGTCAATACAGGGGAAGTTAAAATTTCTCACCACAACAACCCTGTTATTTTTACATCTTGTATTGCTTTGTGAGCATGGATGGTGTTAGCTATAATATTCCCTGTGGCAGCATGCCTCTCAGTTTATGTCTGCTGTGTAAGTGCACGAGTTCATGAGCCATGAGCGATCTGCTCAGTATCCATGCTATGATTTGCTGTGGTGATTTAAATAGAGGGATGCTGCAGAATGAATGAATGATGACTATTTCCAGGACACTGGGGATTGACCTGAATGATGCCTGTGTCTGTGGTCACACAACAGTTGCAGACTGATAGACTAAAACCTCTTTTGGTTCAGAAAATGGAAACGCATGCAAGGCAATGAGTGCAGTTAGTGGCGCTCTATACCAACAATAAGCTTAAAATCCATGTCAATCCCCTGAGCTCACTCTGCCTACCTGTCTCCGGCAAGAAGGAATAAGATGAAGCTATTTCTCTTTTGCTGGAGTTCAGAGGAATGTGGAGGAATTGTATAAAAACTTAGAAAAATTGAACAGGAGTAGACAGGGTAGATGCAAGAACATTGTTCCCAATGGTCAGGGTGTACAGAACGAGGGGTCATTGTCTAAGGATAAGCGGTTAAAAAAACCTTTAAGGACTGAGATGAGGAGAAATTTCTTCACCCAGAGAGTGATAAGCCAATGGAATTCACTACCACAAAAAGCAATTGAGGCCAAAATGTTGTATGCTTTCAAGAAGGAGTTAGATATAGTCCTTGGGGTGAAAGGGATCAAAGAATATGGGGAAGGCAGGATCAGAGTATTGAGTTAGATGATCGGCCATGCTCATACTGAATGGCAGGCTTAAAGGGTCTAATGGCCCCCTCCTCCTGTTTTCTATATTTCTCTTTGTACAGAAAGCCTCAGTGACCTCCTGAATCAACAGTGTACTATAAACTGACTGATATTGTTTGTATCTGCAGCGGGGAAGAGCAAGATGTATCAAGGTTCACAGCCGCAGTCACCTTGATAGCCACAAGTAATGTAGTCCATAGGCTCCTCTGAAGTTGGAGTTGTGACTTCATGAATAGTCAACTTTCAGTCACAACTTCTTTAGAAGGCAGATGGCTCAAGCATTGGTTATCACTGAACTTCAGGCAAGAGAGTTGCTCCCTTAACACCCACCACCCTCTATGGATATGATCTGCTGCTGACAGCCCTTCCCCTTGCTTTCCATGGCCTTTCTTCAATCTCTCAGTCGTGCTGAATTCCAAGAGGGAGTCCTATCAGACAGCCCATATCTACGTGTAACTACTTTCAGTACAAGCCATTAAGTCATCAAAAACACACTTCAGCATCAGTCAATCTGCAGTCTATTGATATAAGCATCAAAAAGCTCCCAAAGTACATAGTACTGTACCAGCAGCCAGGAACGTAACCCAGTAGTACTAGTTTATGATTCCTGAATAGTGCTTGTGGGACAGGTGGAATCTTTCATGCCGTTTAACCCGACCTTGTTCAACTGGCATGATTAAGAGAAGGTATGGGCTGAATCGTGGAGCTCAAAGAATGCCAGGATCTAAATGAAATCAACATTGCACACTAATGTTTGTTATAACCCATCTGCTCTTTGTGCTGTCATCATTTGCGTCCCACAAATCCTTTTCCCCAGATGGCGTTTTGCAACTTCACACTGGAATTGCGCATGTGTGTCAGGATGAGATTTTCCAACTTGAAGAAGCCTTGTAGTGTAACGGACATTACAGAATCTGATTTCTCCTCCCCATGGGTGGCACGGTAGCACAGTGGTTAGCACTGCTGCTTCACAGTTCCAGGGTCCTGGGTTCGATTCCCAACTCGGGTCACTGTCTGTGTGGAGTTTGCACATTCTCCCTGTGCCTGCGTGCGTTTCCTCCAGGTACTCCAGTTTCCTCCCACAGTCCAAAGATGTGTGGGTTAGGTTGATTAGCCATGCTAAAATTGCCCTTAGTGTCCAGGGATGCTTAGGTTAGAGGGATATTGGGGTAGGGCCTGGGTGGGATAGTGGTTGGTGCAGACTCGATGGGTCAAAGGGCCTCTTTTTGCACTGTAGGGTTCTATGATTACCCCAACAATTTTCAGCATGGTATTCTCAATTGTCAAAGGAGTCCAGATATTTTCTAAAATTAAATTCCATTCATACGGTGCTCCTCTTACTGAGTACATCAGAGCACTTCGAACTTCTGAACCACAGATTTAGAAAAAATTGTAGCAAGTGACAACTGATAATAATAGAACAAGACTGATTATAGAAGCAAGTAGTGTGGTAAGTTAAACTGTGTTAAAAACATCATGCTATAAGGACATGACAGGGTCTATTGACCAAAGAAAAGTTCTCTACATTAATACATGCAGCATAAGAAATATTGCAAGTGAATTAAAACAGAAAATTCAACTTAAAGGGCATGATGTAATAGCCATTACTGACACCTGGCTTGTAGCTTGATATGAATAGGAGATATTTATTTGAGGTTGTGAAGTTTTTGAAAGGACATGAAAATTGGAAAAGCAAGAAGAATTGCAATATGGAACAAGGACGCACTAACACAAGAGCACAAGAAATAGGAGCAGAAGTAGACCGTATGGCCCGCTGAATCCACACTGTCATTCAGTGTGATTACAACTGACTTTGGGCCTCAACTCCATTTTTATGCCACTCTCCATATCCCTTAATTCCCAGAGAAACCAAAATCTGTCCACCCCATCCAGCCATACATGTATTCAATGATGGAATATCCATAGCCCTCTGGTAAGAGAATTCCAAAGATTCCCAACTCGTATAATTAAAGCATCAGGAAGAAGGGAATGGGTAAGAGTGGGCAGACAGTAAAAAGACAATGAATAGAATTGAAGAATAGAAAAAGATGTAAAAATATCAAATTAAAAGAAATTACAAATAAAATTATAAAACTGAAATATGCAGGCAAAAGATATTCTGGATTTTGAAGGAAATACAAAGAACAAGAAAGGGGAACATCGGACAGTGGGAATATGAGAGAAGTCCTACAAGGGATACTAAGAACATAAGAACATAAGAAATAGGAGCAGGAGTAGGCCATCTAGCCCTTCGAGCCTGCCCCGCCATTCAATAAGATCATGGCTGATCTGTCGTGGCTCAGTTCCACATTCCCGCCCTCTCCCCATAACCCTTAATCCCCTCTCTTATCAAAAACCCATCAACCCGCGTCTGGGCAAGACTGTGGTCCCTTAATTACAGACGCAGATAATTGGAAATCAGGAAGTTAAAGATTTACTAAGGAGCTACTTTTTAACTGTATTCACATGTATTCACACAATACAGGTAAAGTATTAGATATGCAAGGAAATAAATTAATGCAGTAGATCTGCCTTAACGTACTTGGGTATATCACGACTTCACAGCATTACTAGAGACCATCAATATATGATAATCAACAAGAAATCCAGTAGGTAACTCAGAAAAAAACTTCTTTACTCAAAGGGTGATATGAAGGTGGAACAGGAAGAGGTTGGACTGAATAGTATAGATGCAATTAAGGGGAAACTAGACAAGCATAGGAGTTAAAAAAGAACAGATAGTTATGATGGTAGATTTAAATGAGAAAAGATGAGAGAGGCTTGAGTGGGATATAAACACCAGCATGGACTGCTTGGGCCAAATGGCCTGCTTCAGTGATGACTTGTTACGATGTTGAATATTCTGTGTAATCTTAAATAATCCTATTTCACATCTCAAATTACTTCTATATGGTATCACAAGACGTCAATTTTTGAAATTATCCAATTTTATTCCTGAATATTTTTAACTTCTGACACGAATAGAACTGTAGCTGACAAGAGTTATATAAATATAATACCAAGTCAGATAAGAAGTAAAAAAAAACACAAGGAACTATTTACTACCTGTTGGAGTGATACTCTTGAAGGTTTATTTTCCCTTCTCGGCTTCAAAGTTGGGCATCATGTCAACACAATAAATCACGTCATTAACAAGGTCCTTAAGACATCAATTCTCGTCCCTAAATGGCTACAGCAAGATTAACTTGCAGAAGTGGTGTAAATCTGACAATGGGAGCTTCATGACAAGGAGATAATTTATTCTGGATTTGAGGAACTTGCAAAGTGACCGAACTCATGGTTCATCTCTTCTTCACCCTCAAAGTGCTGATTTTTTCCAATGAAATTTAATAATACATGTGCTGTTAATGTGTCGTTCTTTTCCTGCAATTTCTGGTCCATGAAACTAATATTCTAGTGCTTCATCTGCTTTATTTCATCTCACTTACTGCGATTTTGCCGAGGTCAATGCCATAGTTGAGTGCTTTCCAAGCACACTGCTTGTAGTTGATTCTCCAGGGTTCCTCAAGGCGCTCTTGCATACACTCGCCTTTCTCTCCCTTGATTCCATCCCTTCCTGGAACCCCTGGTGTTCCTGGGATACCATTCGTACCGGGATTACCCTCCCGGCCAGGAACCCCTGGTGAACCTCGTACACAGATATCATTATACTGCATTAAAAAGAGAGAACAAAGACCATCAGTTTCAATCAAATTTTACTGTTCAAATGGAACTGAAGTGACCCATTCCAATAGATGGAGCACGGAACCATAACCATTTCATTCCTGTTCTAATTCACCACAAGTACTGCTATGAGTTCTTGTTGTGTTTAGGTTCCCTGATGTTGGTAATCATTACACTGGAAAGTTCGGATCTCTTTATCTTTAACCTGCCATGCTGCTTTGTATAGAAGAAGGACTTAAAAATAAAAACAGAAAATGCTGGAAAATCTCAGCAGGTCTGAAAGCATCTGTGGGGACAGAATAGAGCCAACATTTTGAGTCTGGATGACCCCGTGTCAGAGTTAAGAGTGAAGAAAATTTATACTATGAGGAAGGGGGGGAAGTGATGGGACTGTAATTGGACCAAGGAAATGTAAATGATGTGGAAGAAGGCTAAGAAAGCTGCCAAAGTTGTCCACTTAGTGATTAGAATGTGTGAATAGCAAAACAGAGGTACAGATTGTAAAGGGACTGCCTGAAGAATGTGGCAGCTGTCCTGAAAGGGGGTGGGGGGGTGGGGGTGGTGGAGAATGAAGAAGTGCAAAATGGAAGAAAGAAAAATGATAAAATTGGATGAATGAGATGAAGAAATGAAATAAAGTAAATGGGAATGGGGTGAAGGTGGAGGGAGGAGTTCATGCTCTTCCAGTTTGCAATGTCCTAGTGAACCCCAACACAAACTGGAAGAACAGCACCTCATCTTCCAATTGGGCAGTTTTCAGCCTTCTGGACTGAACTTACAGTTTAACAACCTCAGAGCATTAACTCTCCCCTCCATCTCATTCATCCATTCTTATCATCATATCTTACTTCAATTTTTCCACTTTTTCATTATCGTTCTCCATCTTGCTTCCTCACCCCATCCATGTTTCTGGGCAACTGCCACATTCCTCAGGTAGTCCTTTACAATCTGTACCTCCCCTCCCCTGCTCTCAGTGTAAACCTCTTCTGATTGTCTTCGCTCTTAGCTGTGACAAAGGGTCACCTAGACTCGAAATGTCAGATCTATTCTCTCTCCACAGATGCTGTCAGACCTGCTGAGATTTTCCAGCACTTTCTGTTTTTGTTTCAGATTCCAGCATCCGCAGTATTTTACTTTTATCTTAATGACTAGTTTGAATTGGTTCTGTTACTCATCACGTCAGCCTCCACTGTGAAAAGTTGCCCAATGAAATATTTGCACATATAATTAGTTCTTAGCTAATTAGTTGCCAGCTCTTTACAGATATTTACAGAGAATACAACAATGACTTTATTGAATACAAAGGGTGCTGCAAAAAGAAGTGAGATTGGAAGGGTAGGGAGAGATGTGAGTAGTGAGGGAAACACGGAGGTGCAGATCGTCTTGTTTGTGCTCCAGATTCAGGAGTAGAGAGTCCACATAAAATGGCAACTTGAGGAGTGGTCATGAAGAAGTTAAAGGAGGACAAGGTCAGTAAATTCAGAGGAGAAAGGGCAAGATGAAGTGATGACTATGATGAGTAAACCATTCAGTGCAGAACCCAAGGGGGGAAAAGGAGGAAGATATCTGTTAGAAATTTATAAGCAGGCAATAGTTTAGAAGGATTGAAAAGGATAGGCAAGGGGTGGGGTGAAACAAAATGAGGTGCACAAAGGAGAAATTGCCAGTATGAGAGAATTTAAAATAACATGGAAAGAGAGGGCCAATAAGGAGGAGAGAGTGAGAAAATGCTGGGAAATCTCAGCAGGTCTGGCAGCATCTGTAAGGAGAGAAAAGAGCTGCCGTTTCGAGTCCAGGTGACCTTTTGCAAAGGGTCTTTTTTGGTTTCAGATTCCAGCGTCTGCAGTAACTTGCTTTTATTAAGGAGGAGAGAGAATGTACAGGAGCCAACACTGGTTGCTCCAGATGTCAACAGAGGTGAGTAGTGGCCTAATATTTATCCTTATTAAATAAACACTTGAGCACAGAGGGATTACAAATATTGTTTTAAGTTACCTGAATGACCACATGCTCAGACTCTGGCTGGAATTCCCTGGCCATCATGGCTACCAGTAAGAAAGGAGAATTTGGTACTCACACAAATCTTCACTCACTGCAGCAGGACCAGATAATCCCAGCTAGCGGATGAGGTAGGAGAATTCGGCCCATTGTTTCGATACTCATACTTGAGCTACTGATCATGTGAACATGAAAGTGGTTAGTCCTGCTGCCTCACAGCACTATGGACACGGGTTCAATTCTGGCCCTTAGGTGACTGTCTGTGTGGAGTTTGCATGTTCTCCCTGTGTCTGCATGAGTTTTCTCTGCATGCTCCAGTCGAAAGATGTGCTAGTTAGGTTGATTGGCCATGCTAAATTGCACCTTAGTGTCACGGAGATTAGCAGGGTAAATACCTGGAGTTACAGGATTAGGGCCTGGGTGGGATTGTTGTCGTCAGTACAGGCTTGATGGACTGAACAGTCTCCTTCTGCACTGTAGGGATTCTATGATGTGATTTTATGAAACCGGAAAACTGTGCCAACACCAAGACAGGAATAGTATTTTTTATTCTTGCTTCGCAGCACAATTTCCATAGCAATGTTTCAAATAAATAAGGTCCTAAAGTTTTCTCAAAGTGAGCTGCAGTGATCTTGCACCCTCAGAAAAATAATAGCATCTAAAGCAGGGACTCTCAACAGTTTG
Source organism: Carcharhinus amblyrhynchos (assembly GCF_965287045.1). Classification (NCBI taxonomy): domain Eukaryota; kingdom Metazoa; phylum Chordata; class Chondrichthyes; order Carcharhiniformes; family Carcharhinidae; genus Carcharhinus; species Carcharhinus amblyrhynchos. Next base: position 20,815,599 of record NC_137331.1, read on the forward strand.
GCATCTGAGGCCTTCCTCCCATGTTATAAAAATTACACTGACCCCTTGTACACAGTACCTTTTTGTATCAAAACTAATTGTACAACTGAAAATATATTTATTGTTATCATTGCTGTACTCATGTAATGTGGAACTGGTTGCTGGTGCTAAACAATAATCCTGTCATGTCAATAGTAACTGCGGCCAAGAGATTGGGTTCCTTAACATTGCCAGTGCCTCGGAAGCCTTGAAATGAAATAATGGCAGCCAGGGCATTCCAGCCATCACTGGTATACCCCATCCTGACTGATGGGGTGCTAGTGTGGGCATTCCAAGCACTTCCCCAAAACACACTCATAGGGCAGACTGTGATATGAACCTATCTCTACTTGCTGCTTTGGTACAGTATGTAACATCTTGCACTGTGCAGATCCATTCATTCTCATAATCACCCCCTGCTGCATTCAGCTGAATGAGGGACTGTATCCACTGCTCCCTGCCCCTGCCAATCCCCACCCTGCCATCTATGCCAACCCAAATTAGAGCTATTGAAAGGGATTGCCATTCAATTGCAGACGAGATGCTTTTGGTGTAGTGTTTGTATAAATGTATTCCTGGAGGAGCACTGCTCACATTTTGGATCTTCAAGAGAATGTTGTTGGACCCTGACAAGGAGGTCAGAGGAGTTTTCTGCCCTCTCAGAGAAAGCCCACTTCAGTAACGGGGGTGATATCCCACTTGGGCTGCGTCATGATAAAGAAATGGAACATCAGTACCAGAGAGGGGAAGAAATGCTCAGCGGAAGAAGGAGAGCATTCAAGAATAGGCCCTATTTGCAGCACTTCTCCTATCTCCACCTCAGCCAGGAAAAGTGTGTGAGGCACCTGAATTTCACCAAGGGGGCAGCGATTGAACTGTGTCCCCTCTCAACTACAGTTGCACAGCGATGTGAGAATGGTATGGCTAGTGGTTGTGAAGCTCATCAACACCCTCAATTTTTACACCAGAGGATCCTTCTAGATGGGAGTAGATGAGATTTAAAGTTTAAACTTTATTTATTAGTGTCACAAGTAGGCTTACATTTACACTGCAGTGAAATTACTGTGAAGATCCCCTAGTTGACACACTCCGGCGGCTGTTCAGGGACACTGAGGGAGAATTTAGCATGACAAATCCACCTAACCAGCATGTCTTTCAGATTGTGAGAGGAAATCGGAGCATCCAGAAGAAATTCACACAAACAAGGGGAGAATGTGTAGACTCCACACAGACAGTGACCCGAGCTGGGAATTGAACCCGGGTTCCTGGGTTCAGCAACAACTCACGGTTCACTGACCGTCGCTGCATCAGGGAGGTCACAAAGGCCCTGTACAGGAGAGGGGATTTCATCATCTTCTCACTGAGCAGAGAAGCAGGACGAACAAAGGATTTACCATGCTGACTTTCCAATGGTGCAGAGAGCATTGACTTTGAACATATAGTGCTAAATCTTACCAACTTAAAACATTTTCCAATGTCAGGACCAATAGTGGGTTCCACGCCTGCTCACCTCTGCAGTTATCCTCTGGTACAATCTTATGGCAGGTAGCCACTTAAGAGGCTACCTTCATGCTCACCACCCAAATGAGAATGATAAGCAGGTCCCAAGACAAGGCCCTGCAACACTGCAGCTCCATTGGATGGGCACTACAGAGACAGAAAGTTTATGGTTGTGTGGTCTCTTTATTAGGCCAGTGTGAAGGGGCTCCAGATGGTGTCCCAGCTTGCTGCAGGAGGTTGGGGTGGAAAGCAAGAGGTTCATGTTCACACCATCTCCAACATCTTACACTTCATGCCTGAGGCCAGGCTGAGAGATGGGCGTGATTTGAGAAGAGCCATAACGCAGGAACATATCATCACCCTGGATCTGGATGCAATGATCTGAGCTACAACCAGCTCCATGATGGGCAGCAGTAACTCCTCCATTAGCCCAAGTGATCCAGGTATGCCAATCACATTGCTGCTGTTCTTTTCCGAGTGGTTGTTGGCTATTTTATCTTTCAAAAGATAGGTAGGAATTTCAGAATGTGTTGCCATGTGTTTGGGTGATGTGCCTGCCATGGCTGTATTGTTGAAACTATGTGAAGGCACAAGAGGTAGGCATGAGGCTGGCATTATTGGAAGTTATGTAAGGGTGAGGAAGGCTATCTCAATTACTTTAGTACACTCTAAAATAACTGGTTAATCTATTTTGCTGGGGCACTTCCAAGAGGCTCTCCCAGTTCATTTGTTGATAAATACATGACATTACTTCTCCATAATTTTGTACAAAAGTATTAAAAATAATCATTTGTGTTCAGTAGGCAATGTCACATGGCAAAAAGTCAAAGAAGAAGAACATGCAATCTCACTCAGATCTCCAAACTCTTCTGTAAGCATTGAAAACAAAATAATGAGAATCCTGGAAATGTGTGACACCATTTCACACAGAATTATCACTCCTCCAGCAACTTGGGGAAGGTGATACTAACTGCCAATGCTGTCACCTCAAGTGCCATAAAAATGTACCATCGTCAGCCAGGGAGGCAAGGGAACACACTATACATCTCCCCTTTTGTTCCTTGTTCAATTTGGGTACCAGCTTCTCACCTTCATAAAGTGACACTTGTTCAGCTAACCCATCACAGTGTTCTCTCCAACTCAGCATTTTACATGATGGCTACCAGCTCCTTTTACAGTAATCAGTTACATTCACCACTCTAAAATCTCTTCATCCGCTTTGAGCTCTCAAGTTATTTACTTCACCTCTCCCATGTCGCTTGGCATTCACTCCTCAACTACCCTCATTTACTCTACCCTCTTGCAGGAAGATAACTGCCAAAGGCAGCTGGAGACACATCCCCAAGACAACTAGGAATCACAGCTGCAAAGATATTACTGTGCCTCACAACAGCAGCACGTACCAGACCTCCAGTCAAACCTCCATCCCCTTCCCACATTGCGTTATATCAGTGGGAGGCAACATAAGCTACCATAATGCAAAGTGATGTGAAACAAGGACCTTCTCTGTTCCATGAATATGTTTAGAGTATGAGCATTCAGTGCCTTGTGGAATTTGGCCATCATGTGTGAGCTGGCTTTTTGAAACAGTTATCCAATTAATTATGCTCCTTTTTTCAGCAGTCTGCAAATTCTCCTTTTCAAATACACACTCAATTCTCTTTTGGAAGTTACTGTTGAAGCTGCTTCCATCCCCTTTCAAACAATGCACTGCAGACTGTAACAACATGCTGCATTCTCATTTCTCCTCTAGTTCTTTTTACAATAATTTTAAATCTGTGCCCTCTGGTTACTGACTCACCTACTCTTTACTGTGTTTACGCCAGTCCAACGCCGGCATACCCACATCATACTGACTCACCTGCCAGAGGGAACAGATCTTCTGTATTTACTCAATGAAAACCTTTCATACATTGAACACCTCTACAAAAGCTTCCCTAAACCTTCTCTGCTCTAAGCCAAACAATCCAAGAGTCTTTAGTCTCTACATACTTAACGTTCCTCAACCTTGGAAATTGGAACTGTATTCAGTATCGTACATATGGTTTAACCAATGTCCAACAACAGAAGTTATTAAGCACAACTGCTCTGTTTTCCAATTCTATTTTTCTAGCAACAGACCCAAGTGGTTTGTTTGCACTTTACAAATGTTTAACATTTTTAACTTTGATGTTGACTGCTGTTACCCAATGTAGCAATGGTACAATGGTAACAATGCCATTGATCGTCACTTAGACACATTAAAATAAGGCCAGTCACGACTTGGGAGCTTTTCATTGGAAAATTGCTGAAACTAAATCAGGTAACTTTTATGAAACACAGGCTTAGCCTAAACATAAATATTAGACTGAATTCTTCAGTCTCATGCTTAGTGGGATCCATTTCAAATGAGAACGGAGAATTTGGCATTCCAGTCTAAACTCCATTCATTTCCAGCAGCACTGGAAAATGCCAGCTGCAAATGAGCATGGAAGATTTTGGCCATTATGCCCAATTCTGGACATTGTGCTTTAGGAAGCATGCAAAGTTTAGAGAGGTTGCAGCAAAGATTTATGAGAGTTGTATCAGGGATGAGGGATTTTATTTATATGGATAGATTGGAGAATCTGTGGTTATTCTTTTTAAAAAAGGTTCAGAGGAGATTTGATAGAGGTATTCAAAATCATGGAGTGTCTAGACAGAGCAGATAGAGACAAATTGTTCCCATTGGCAGATAGGACGAGAACCAGAGAGCCCCGATTTAATTGGGTGACAAAAGAACCAACAGCAATGTGGGGTGAAAAATTTTAAGCAGCAAATGGCTAAGACTGGAAATTCGCTATCGAGAATATGATGGAGATAGGTTGATCATAGTTTTGAGAAAGGAACCTGAAGAGAAAAGATTTTCAGGATTACAAGAAAACGGCAAAATAATGGAACTAGCTGATGTGTTTTTGCAGACAGCCAGCATTAATCCAACTGGTTGAATGGCCTCCTCCTTCTGTGGTATAACCTTTTTAAGATTCTATAATTTCTTTTCGCCATCTCAAAATATTTGAATTATGTTTATAAGACATAACTTTCCCCTATCAAATCCATGCTGACTGTTCTTGATTAATTTATGCCATAGAAACTTAGAAGATAGGAGCAGGAGGAGGCCATTTGGTTACTCGAGCCTGCTCTGCCATTCATTACGATCATAGCTGATCATCCAATTCAATAGCCTAATCCTGCTTTTTCCCCAAAACCTTTGATCCCATTTGCCCCAAGTGCTTCTTGAATACATTCAATGTTTTGGCATTCTAAATGATGATTTATACAATCCTTTAGAATTGCTCCCAATAATTTCCCCACCATTTAGATTTAATGGCCCTTCTTCCTTTTTAATCAATGGCACACATTAGCAGTCCTCCTACCCCATGCCTGTAGCCAAAGAAGATTGAGAAATGATTGTAATAGTCTCTACAATTCCCTCCCTTGTTCCTCTTAACAGCTTGGGGTACATTTTGTCTGGTCTAGCAAGATATAGCAAGAGGCTATATCTATTGGGGTGCCCCAGGGGTCGGTGCTGGGGCCTCAGCTATTTACCATTTATATAGATGATCTGGAGGAGGGAACCAAGTGCAGGGTGTCGAAATTTGCTGATGACACCAAGATTGGGGGAAAGGCAAATTGTGCGGAGGGTGTGGAGAGTCTGCAGAAGGATCTAGATAGGCTGGGTGAATGGGCCAGGAAATGGCAAATGGAATTTAATGTTGGCAAGTGTGAGGTGGTCCACTTTGGTAGGAAGAATGGTAGGAAGGACTATTACTTACGTGGCGAAAAACTGCAGCAGGCGACGGTGCAGAGGGACCTCGGGGTCCTTGTGCATGAGTCGCAAAAACCCAGCTTGCAGGTGCAGCAGGTGGTCAGGAAGGCGAATGGGATGCTGGCCTTCATAGCGAGGGGGATTGAATATAAAAGTAGGGAGGTCTTGCTGCAGCTGTATAGGGCATTGGTGAGGCCGCAGCTGGAGTACTGTGTGCAGTTTTGGGCGCCGCACCTGCGCAAGGATATTTTGGCCCTGGAGGGAGTGCAGAGGAGGTTTACTAGGCTGATACCGGAGTTGAGGGGATTGAGCTATGAGGAGAGGCTGAATAAACTAGGCTTGTACTCATTAGAGTTTAGAAGAATGAGGGGAGATCTCATTGAGACGTATAAGATGATGAATGGGATGGATAGGATAGAGGTGGAGAGACTCTTCCCGCTCAAAAAAGACAGTAGGACTAGGGGGCACAGCCTCAAGATAAAGGGGAGGCGGTTTAGAACGGAGTTGAGGAGGAACTTCTTCACTCAAAGGGTGGTGAATCTCTGGAATTCTCTGCCCGTTGAAGTGGTGGAGGCTGCCTCGCTAAATATTTTTAAGAAGCGGGTTGATGGGTTCTTGATAAGAGAGGGGATTAAGGGTTATGGGGAGAGGGCGGGAAAGTGGAACTGAGCCACAACAGATCAGCCATGATCTTATTGAATGGCGGGGCAGGCTCGAAGGGCTAGATGGCCTACTCCTGCTCCTATTTCTTATGTTCTTATGTTCTATTAACATTTCCAGCCTCACCATGTTTATATCTCCAGTACTTTAAACTCCTGCTTAAATACATTGTTTGCATTGTTCCCTTCTTTTATGAAAGCTAATTCACAGGATTCAGCGAGAACCATGCTCACATCTTTCATCTGTCTGTAATCAGTACTATGCTTTCCTCTTATTTTTTATGTACCTATTAAACACGTTTGGATTTTCACTGAAATTATTTGCTTATACATGCCAGTATTTTTTTCAACATCTTTTGTTTTCCGAGTTTCCTTTTTAGTTTCATCCTTGCATTTCCTATACTTGTCCGGGCTCTCTGCTGTGTTAAGCTCTTAGTTTCTCATGTAAGTTTCTGCTGTTTTGTCTTCTCCTACTCTGTACACTCTTTGACATCCAAGTGAGGTCTAGAAATGGGGCCCTTTTTCTTTGTGGGAACATTTTTGTTCTGAGCTCTTTCCATCGCCTCCTTGAATAGATCCCACTGCTCTGACTTACTTAACTTCAAGGAACTTTTTCCACCCTACCTTTGCCAAGATAAACTTGAGCTTAGTAAAGTGAGCCTTCCCACACTTTAAAACCATTACTCTTGGCCTTTGTCCTTTTCCATAAATGCATTAATTTTTTTTGATATGCTTATTGAAAATGTTCTTATATTTTACACAGCAAACAAACACAGATACAGATCCATGCCGTGCTCGTGTGTACATTCCAGCGTGACTGGGCACAGACTGTGGCCAGGGGACAAACCCCTAGTACCCCAGCACCCACCCTGATGGTACTGATGGTAATAATTTAAAAACAAAAAGGCAGAGGAATGCTACTGGAGAACCAACTGAACTCCCAAACAGCCCAGGCTATAAATTAGTGAGCAGAGAAAGGAAAGAGAGACAGCGAAGGAGAGCGAAGAAAGAGATCGAGAGGAGAAAGAGAAAAGTTCTCAGCAGGGTGGGTGGATGTACTCAGGTAAAGGGACAGAGCGTGTCCACCAATTGTGGGAGGGTGGTTCTGTAGGAGAACCCTGGAGTCCTGGGGCCATCAGGTATCTACTCACCCAGCTCCAACTGGTGTCCCAACATGCACTGTAAATAGTTACCAGATCTTATAGAACCTAGCAGTGGACCCATGTAGTGTGCACCTCATCTTCTCCAGCTTAATGGTATCTACCACCTCCTTTATCTACTGTGAGTGCGTTGGGGGTACACCTGATTTCCACCTAAACAGGATTAGTCGTCTTGCCAGGAGTGTAGTGAAACTTACAAAATCCGCTTGGAATTTTTGGCAGAGGTGGAATTAAAGGCACGACCCAAAACAGGGCAGTCTGGGGGATGCACTTATGTCCCAATCTTGCATCTCAAATATCGATGTCCAGTAGTTATACAGTGATAGGCAAGCCCAGAACATAAGTAAAAGGGTGACGGGAGCTTGCTGGCACCATTCACAAATGGGGCTTATGCCTGGGTACATTCTAGAGAGTCTAACCCTACTTAGATACGCTGTGTGAAAGAGTTTACATTGTATCACACCCAGCTTGGCATATATTGAGGAGAAATGCATTAAGTCTAACTGAATTATAATCAGAACCTTCAAAATGTTCTGCCACTGATCATCTTTCCACCTGTACAGCTTTCTTTCCTAAAGCTATATCAAAAGCTGCCACTTCTAACCTTCCTTAAGGGATGTTTCAGTCATAGCTGTGATATCATACTTCCAAGTGTCTGTGTCCCTGCTCACCTGCTTTATTAATTTGGCTTCTTTAATTTTAAATATATACCAGTAATCACTGAACAACTGCCGTCCTGTCCATTTTCTAGTCTTTGTTTTGTCAGTTTTCAGCGCTCATAATAATTTTCTTTCATTTCAAGCTTTTCTTCTCTCCCTTCTAAATCTATGCTCAGATTTCCATCCGCCTACCAAACAAATCTAAATGGCACAGTCATGCATTTCTTCTTCATCTGCACATTTGTCAGTAATGGGGTGACCAGCTCCTGGATTTCAGCTTTAATTCATCTCTGTACAAGTGCTGGACCATACATTTATGCAGTTTAAGTTCAGGATGTATGCCTGTGTACCCCTCCCTACCTTTCTGTTTTTACAGTTCCAATCCCCCCCCCACCCCCCTCATATCATCAACATCTCCCTATTTTTTGCTAGGAGTTCCCACATACCACAGGATGTGCATTCCGCAGGACTGAGGTTCCCTTCCATGTCTCTTAATATCATTATACAACTAGCCAAACTTACCAGAAATTATTTGTCCTGGACAAAAAAAGAATACTCACCAACCACTCACCACACGCTCCCTTACTTTCTGGCTCTCAGGTTGAAGACAACTTTGATTAAAGAAAGAAAGTTGCATAGTGTTTGCTCGCCCAATATGCTCATCCTCAAAGCGCCACCTCTAAACAAGATGTGATGGCACAGTGAGCATCCCTTTGGCACAATTCCAAGGCTACCTGGCTCTCCCTGGTGCTTTGCCCTGCCAGCTGATCACCTCTCCTTCCTGCTCCTTTTAAAATTTGGCCTGGGCTCTTTGCGCTGTCTACTTGCCTGTTTGCTTGGCCATTGAGAAAAATGTTCCTCGAAGAAAACCGCTCAGGGCATTTTTTTAATATTCCAAACAGCAGTGGGAGGAATTTCAATGCCATCCCAGCTGAGTTAAATCCAAGTGCTCTGGATGGAGTAACTTGGTCAATCCCTTTTAATCAGAAATTCAGTTTAGTGGTTTTGTAAAGATGTATAAAGATTTTCTTTTTTTTGGAATGATTAATATATTGTATTCGTTACACGTGGCGTGCGTTCCATTTCTCATCCACTCAATGATAAATGTAAGGCTCAGTTTTATAGGAAAGCTATTGCTTATCATTAATATTACTCTGAACGCTAATCATAACACTTGGGTCCTTCAAATCAACAATCCAAAATAAGCATCTTTCTCAATCCTGGCGAGAAACTCCCAGTCACTCCAAAGGAGCATTTCTATCAGAGCTAGCAAGTTCTCCATGAACTTTATCCCACTTTAATAAACTTCTGTAAGGAAGTATATTTGCAGAAACTAGGTAAGCCTAATGAGCGTTAACTTAAAGATTAATAAAAAGAGCCTTATCTGGCTCATTGGAAGACTTCGCCACATGCTAACTTCATTTAACTAAAGACTCAACACACTAACTTCATTTTAACTTAAAACTCAACGTACTAACTTCATATTAACTAAAGATTGAAGTATTTTATAAAATTTTTCACTGCTGACTAAAAGCCTCTCCTTCCCAACTACCTCCCCGCTTGACCCCACACTGTCCAGTCATTGGAATGGAACAGAAACCAAACTTTATGTTGTGGTTTGATGTCTATAAACAGTTACATTGCTAATCATCCCTGATAGACTGCCAGGAATTAAGAAGCAGGATCTAAGATGGGTCGCACAATCGGTAGCATTGCTAACAGGAGGTAAATTTCCTCCCCAGATTTAACCATACCAAACGGAGAGACTCTGAATCATGTCTTTACAGAATGGTCCGCACAAAGAAAAAGAACAAGTTTTACCCTTTCCATAAACTCCTCTTCCCGCAGGCGAGCAGCTCTTTTCTTGCCTAATTCGGCGCTGACTAAAGGTAGAATGAGCCAGGTGAAGAGCAGTATGCGAGCCAGGGAGCCCATGTTGGGGGGATTAAAAAATGAGAGCTATTGAAAAGGAGCTGGGCAGGGAGTTCACTCCGATCTCGCTCAGCCTCTCTCGCTACTTTGCCGCGTCTGCTTCAGATCCTGCACAGCAGCATCTGCAGGGATTTCAGGAATGTCTCAGCCCCCAAATCACTGACTCACTTGCAGACCAAAGGCAAGAGTGGGAATGTTAAAACTTTCAAAACTACAGTTTACATCTTTGTTAGCGAGTTTAGATTTCTTGACGGAATAAAAATAAAGACATGGATAGAAAAGCAAGCCTGTGGCCGGCAGCGGAAATACACTGCATGTTATAACCGCCGCTACTTTGGAAAACAAAGATGGGTTTGTGAGTCCCTTTTGCAGCTGCAGACTGGATGAATGCAGTTTTCAAGCTCACTATTCTAAACGTGGCATGTCAACTGATTTGGACAGATTGGCAAGGCGCAAATGATAGGATGTGCAAATAATAAGCTTCAGGAATATATTTATCAGAGCTTCGAATTACAGTGCATCTTAACACAAGTTTTCATTTGTGCTGCCATAGCATTTTAATCGGTGGATATTCGCCGCCCCTTTCTCTCAATTAGCCAATACAGAAGGTACTTCAATACCCCCCCTAGTTGCGTTTACATAAATACCAGGAGCCAGCACTGATTCGAAATGTACCAGTAAAAAGGGGCGCAGAGATTTGAACTGATTCTGGATTAGATCTTCCCTCCCTCCTCCGGGGGGAGGGAAGCAATTCAGCCCACTCAGCTCCAGCACCCGGCCATACACGGATCCTGAATTCAGGTTGAATTTGCGACGGATCCATTCCGCATCTACTCTATAGTTGTGGTATAATTGTAATTTAAATGCAGTAGCACACACTAAACTTTTATTAGTCAATCAGAACTCTGGAACTAAAAGTGAAAAACAAAAATACAGCGTTAGGGTTCATTCCCTGTGGCTGGGTCCAAATCCCACACCAATGGACTGCAGCGCTTCATCTTCTCAAGGTCCCTATGTGCTGGGTTTGCCAGCAACTCTCTCACCCCATGAGAAAAATAAAATGAAAATCTTGTCCCTGACATTTATGCTTTGCTCTTTCCTTTTCAGCCAAGGTACTGATCAACCAAATTCCCTCCCTGGCAAAGGTGGATCTACAGTTTGTGGGGCCCTGTGCTCATCTTCATTTATTCCCCCCCCCCATCCCCACCGAAGCAAAGGCTGCAGACACAAAGATACACAAGTTGATCACTGCTTGTGGTTTTTTTATTCACACCTGTGTGAATAATTGCTCCATCACAAACACTCCCTCCCTCCAAAACACAACCCAGCCCTCACACTCTCCCTCCCTGTAAATCTGCCACCCTGGTTAACCCTCTCACATTCGCCCCCCCTCCCCCCCCCCAACCCCCTAACAGCCTCCCCTCAAACTCTTCCATTCTCACAATCCCATTCACCTTGTCTGCTGACCTCACCTCATGGTAGCTTTTGGCACCTCACACTTTATTGTTGCTGGCCTGCCTCGGATAGAGTCGTATCTTTGATACTCGCCTTTCACAAAAACAATGAAGCCTCAGCAGCCTCTGCCTCAGCTAATCCCCACCTCTCTTCATTCCTCGTGCACATACCTCAAGTTAATCATTCCTACAGTTCAAACCAGTGTTTTCCCGCTCTTTGAGATACATTCATCAGAATGTGATTTTGCTCTACATTAATGCAGAGTAATCAGGCTCCGATTGGATGCCCAGTGCACCGGCTGGTATGATTCCCACAGTGGTTGAGTCCCTATGCCTCAGCATGGTGTGCTTCATTGTAAATCTGTCTCTCTTTCTTGGCCTTCATGAGTCATTGTTAATGGTTTCTTCTGTTCCGGTATTGTCCCCCTCTGTTTTAAATCTACTGTCATCACCTTCTTCCCCAAAATACTCCACATTTGCAAACTACCTCCCTATCTCCAAATTCACCTTCCTCCGCACAATCTTTGAATTTGATGTCCTCCCCCCCCCCCAACCATGGCACGCATTTCTTTCATATTAAAAACACAATCTCTGCATCTTACTTGGTTTATTTCCTTTAAATCTGTGCCCTCTGGTTATTCAGTTCTGAAGAACAATCATACAGACTCAAAACGTTAATTCTGCTCCTGTGTCCACAGACTAAGCAAATTTGGCATGTCCACCATAATTCTCACCAACTTTTACAGATGCACCATAGAAAGCATTCTTTCTGATTATATCACGGTTTGGTGTGGCTCCTGCTCTAACCAAGACCACAAAAAGTTACAAAGGGTCCTAAACAAAACCCAGTCCATCAGTCAATCCAGCCTCCCATCCATTGACTCTGTCTACATTTCCTGCGCCTTGGAAAAGCAGCCAGCATAATTAAGGAACCCACGCACCCTGGACATTCTCTCTTCCACCTTCTTTCATTGGGAAAAAGATACAAAAGTCTGAGGTCATGTACCAACTGACTAAAGAACAACTTCTTCCCCGCTGCCATCAGATTTTTGAATGCAACTACCTTGCATTAAGTTGATCTTTCCCTACATCCTAGCTATGAGTGTAACACTACATTCTGTTCTCTCTCATTTCCTTCTTTATGATTGATATGTTTTGTCTGTATAGTACACAAGAAACAATACTTTTCACTGTATACCAATACATGTGACAATAATAAATCAAATCAAAATCGGATGTTGCCAGACCTACTGAACTTCTCCGGCATTTTCTGTTTTTATTCCTCTGACCTTCTGCCACTGGAAACTGTTTGTCCTTAGTTATGCTAAGAAAACTCGTCATGATTTTAATTACCTCTATAATTAAGTCTCCCTTTAACCTTCACTGTTCTTAGGACAACAATCCCAATTTCTCAATTTCTCCATATAACTGAAATACTTAATCATTAGTGAATTTCTTTTGCCTCCGCTCTGAGGCATTAACATTTTCCCTAAGGTATGGTTTCCCAGCTGAGGCTTTACCAGTGATTGAGTACCATCAACAAAACTGAAGGTCTACAATGCCGTGGTACTCACTACCCTCCTGTATGCCTGTGAAACGTGGACTGTGTATCGAAGGCATGCAAGACAGCTCAATCATTTCCACATGACTTGTCTTCACAGAATATTACACATCCGATGGCAAGACAAAGTACCAGACACTGAAGTTCTCTCTAGAGCAAGTCTACCATCAGTCCACACACTGCTGATGAGAGCACAGACCCGGTGGGCAGGTCATGTCATCCGTATGTCAGATGAGTGCATACCCAAGCAGCTCCATTTTGGGGAACTCTCTGCTGGAAGATGCTCTCATGGAGGGCAGAAGAAACATTTCAAAGATGCACTAAAGGCCTCCCTGAAGTCACTTGACATTGACACGACCACCTAGGAAATGCTGGCACAAAACCGCCCTACCTGGCGCTGTCTCATCCACAAAGGCTGTCAAGCTCACGAAGCAAGGTGTATTGCTGAAGCACAACTTAAGCACAAGCTGCGCAAGTCCAGAGCCACCAGCGCAACAACTACAGCGTCTACACGAGTCTGTCCAATATGTGTCAGGACATTCCGTGCCCGAATTGGCCTGATCAGTCATCTTCAGACACATTGCAACCAGCCTCAAAAATGACTAATAGTGTCGAGGTCCTCATTGATGACGATGGATGAACAACTACCAGTGATTATAAAGTTTAAACAAAGCTGTATTTTTCTATTAATAATAAAGGATCCCACCAGCATTTTTAAACAGCCTTCTCAATTTGACCGTCCACTTTGAATGGTTGCTCTGTTCCAGCACCTTGCTTAGAATTGTAACATTTAGCTTCCGTTGTCACTCCTCATTCCTGCCCCTAAAATTAAACTTATCATTCTTTCACTGTGAACAGTTTTTGTCCCTTAATATAAAGAAAATTATACTAGCATTGGAGACAGTCCAGAGAAGGTTCACTAGGTTGATCCTGGGTATGGAGGGATTTTTCTTAGAAGGAGAGGTTAAGTAGGTTGGGCCTCTATTCGCTGGAGTTTAGAAGAATGATAGACAACTTATTGAGACAGGTATGATTCTCAGGGGGCTTTGCAGGGCAGCTGCTGAGAGATTGTTTCCCCTTGTGGAAGAGTTTAGGACGATAGGGCACAGAGTAAGGGGTCACCCATTTAAGACAAAGATAAGGAATTTCTTTTCTCAGAAGGGAGTGAATCTGAGGGTTGTAGAGGCTGGGTCATAGATTTGGAGAATCCCTATAGTGCAGAAGGATGCCATTTTGTCCATCAAGTCTGCACTGACTCTTAACATCTTACCCAGGTCCATTCCCCACCCCATTCTCTTAACCCCAAGCATTTACTTTACTAAATTCCCTAACTTATCTTGGGACACTAAGGGGCAATTTAGCATCGCCAATCCACCTACCCTGGACTGTTGGTGCCAGAGTATCTAGAGGAAATCCATGCAGACGGGGAGAATGCACAAATTCCACAGATTGTTAACTATGATCAAGGCTGATAGACTTTTAATCAGTAAGGGAATCAAGGGTTATGGAAATAAGGTGGGAAAGTGGATTTGAGAATTATATCAAATCAGTCATGATTGCATTGAAATTTATCATACAGAAGTATGACTACTCATCTGTCTTGTTTCTGCCCATTTCACCAATCTGCTCATGTCCTCCTCCATGTTTACTATATTAGAGTTTCGTAATTTCAGGAGGAGCTGGGTCATCCACACAGTGGAATTTTGTCTTTTAACAGGTTTCCTGCCCAGAAACTCACCTGACTGAAATATCTTGTTGGCTTGTTGAGTGAGGAAAACTCCTGAGAAGGCTGTATTCCAGTAATGAGTGGGAATAGCATAGATAGTCCTAATTTTGAGGTGTTTGCAGTCCCGATGAAGGTCATCTATCCTTGGGAGCTGAGGAGGAGTGGAAAGATCTATGGAGAGGAGTACAGAAGGCCGCAATGCCAAGAGGCACAGTCAACGTCCTAGGGTGGGCTTACTAATCTGGAGCTGGGAAGATCAGTTATCTTGGGGTGCGAGGTCAACACTTATGGGTTGGGAGGTTTTCAATAGTGGGGGGATTGTTGTTAATGCTGAGAAAGATTGGTGATCCTGGTTATTGGGAAGCGGTGGTCTGGGGGTGCTGGTGGTGGTCTGAGATGATTTAAGTAGGGAACCAGGTTGTATGTTGGGCTATGGGAAACACTTCTGCTCTTCCTGACCCAAAAACATTGCTGGAAAAGCATTTGTTTCTTCCATTCAGCAGTTTTCACCTCCCTTTAGCAACTGGTTGTTCTGCGGCTTCCTGGTTGGTCAGGATTAAACTCATTATAACAGTTAAATGAACAATCCATTTCCTGGAAACTGGTAGGTTGACCTTGCCCTGCACCCACTTTGTTAAAGCTGGGGGTGGACAGAAATAGATAAAGTTTGGACTTGAGATTTTTAAAAATATTTTCACAATCCATAAGACCCAAAAGTCACCTATTAAGGGGTTTACATTTCCCATCATTGCCTTTACAAGTTTCCCATACACTGACTGGGCCTGGCATAGTTTTCAGATTTAGTTCTCTCCCAGTTTTTGGACACCATATAACATTTTCAATCGTGACTGTGATTTCTTCCCCCTTAACCCTCATCTCTAATTTCCCATTATGCTTTGACACTAACAGATAGACACTATATTTTCAGAGTCTGTTTCAGAATTATGACTTATTGACAAATGATTACTTTCCATCAACCCTCTTATTATATATATTCTTTCTAGTCCTACCATACCTACCTCAAATAGTCTATCCAATCCATAAATTATTTTTGTAACATTTGATCTTGAACTCACTAGGCCTATATTTCTCCATCCTTGTAAGAGAGAACACTATAGCTGTAGGTTGCATGCTTTTGCCACATACAGGGACTAAAATTGGACTCAATACTTCAAGTATGGAGGCATCAAAACTTTCCATATCCAAAGCATAGTTTTGTTTAAATTAATTCATGGAATGTGGATATTGCATGCAAGGCCATTATGTGTTGCTCATTGTTAATTGCCAAAAAGATAGTGGTGAGCTGTCTTCTTGAACTGCTGCAGTCCGTGTGGTGTAGGTATACCCACAATAGTGTTGTTAGATAAAGAGTGTCAGCATTTTCACCCAGTGAAGGAACAGAACACATTTCTAAATCAGAATGGTGTATGACTCCTTACAGCAAGGATGTAGTTGGTGTGTGATGGGATGGGACAGAAAACATGGCAGGCTTAGTATTTTGTTGTGTGCTTTGGTGAAACCATGTGCTGCTACAACAGTTTGTGTCCTTGACGTGAAGCCCATTTTTCAATGTCTCAGGCTTTCACATCCCCTTGTTCTCAGTTTCAGACCAATTTATATCTCAGCTAGTCAGGGTCCTTAGTTCTGCTCATTTATTTTATGCTTCTTTCAATCATCTGATGTAAAAATCATCTGTTATCCAGCCAATTCCTGTTTTTCTTTGATGATCAGAAATATTTTTTGTATGTGCTTCCTCCTCTTGCATTTTATTGCAATTCTACTTCAAGATTTGCTTAATTCTCCTTTTCTAGTTTCTAATGAAGGGTTACACCAGAAATGTTGGCCTGCTTGAGCACAGCACAGATGCTGATTGATCTGCTGTTTTTTACTCTAAAAAAAAATTAGCAAAGTTTAGAGGTCAGTAATGCCCACTATGGTTTGAAGATTTCCACATGTTTGCATAATAGTCACACGTTACACAAAACAATTAACTGGTGCACAGACATGTTACTACAACTACATTTATTAGATAACTGAAGAGTTTTCTGTTTTTTTCAACTGACTTGTATAAAATAATTTGACACATTATTACATTATAATCCAAATGCACAACACTAGTAGTCAGATTACAATGGTGAATAGAAATGCAAACTTGTGCAAAAGCAGATGAATCACAGGCCACCACCATCAAGAAAACATAAATGATACATATAATAGCAGCAAAACTCAAATGCACTTGAAGCAAACTATAAGAAATTAGGAACATTCCTCCATCCAGTCACTTTGTATTATTTAGCTACACCTTTCAGAGCCAAATCTGAAAGGAAGAATCTTGTGGTGTTTATTGATCTCCAGTTTATCCATTTAATTAAGCACATTCAGTAATTGTACGCATCACTGTCAATTCCAGTAACTTTCCACTATTTAAGCAGACTTGCATTTATACTCTGCAAATAATTGAACAATTTCACACTGCAATTGTCCCCAAAGATTTTGATAATCTTATACTAATAAATATTAGAGTGAAACACCTTCAGGACATGCATAATGGGCTTATTTACAAATGTAAAGACAAAATTTCATACAAATTACTAAATATGAAATTACAAACACATTCTTTTGAAATAGCTTAACTTGAATAATTGGTTGTTTAGGTCAATCGGCATTTGGGGTGATCTGTGCTTAAAATTGTAGTCAATATTGCTGACCCGCAAACATTCTCCTAAAATTGTAGCCAATGTCTAGTGAATCAATATCCACTCTAGATGACAGATACTGTTGTCTTTCTGTCTTGTTCCCATTCTGTATAAGGAATGCAATCTGATTACAGCCTTACTGTACATTTTGCTTATCTCACACTCCGAACACGTAACACCTTATTGCCTCGGAAGCAATAACTAATAGGAATTGACATTGGTTTAATTTGGTTCAAAGCAGCACAAAACTCTTAAGAAACCTATATTTTTGGTGACTTTAAAATATTTCATTGATACATATGACATGTGGTTTTAAAAAAAATGCAACATGTTCCTGCTTTGGCCACCCCGTGGCAGCAATGAGGACTTGCAGCTCTGGGAATATCACAGGTAGATCTCCAGTAACAAAAGCAGCATACTGTGGATGCTGGAAATCTGAAATAAAAACCGAAAATTCTGGAAATACTCAGCAGATTTAGCAGCATCTACAGAAACACAGTTAACATTTCAAGTCAAGGGAATTTCTTCAGAACAGAAGATAGAAATATAATTGGTTTTGAGCAAATGGAAGGGTCAGGAAGAACAAAAGGAAAGGTCTGAGACAGGTGGAGGGTGGAAGAAATTAAGTGACAAAAAATTCTGCAATACAAAAGGAAAATACAATGGTAATCATTGTAGTGAAGGAACAAAAGATTTGTTCAGAGTGACTGTGTACCAATGTCCAGTAAAACTCACTGGTTCCAATCCCAGAACATCTGGTAATACGGCAGTAGCTTTTGTTACCAACCTGATCTTTTCCTTGGATAAGCATATGGATGATATTGGAATAGTGCAGGTTAGATGGGCTTTAGATTGGTTCATAGGTCGGCACAACATCGAGGGCCAAATGCATATAATGTTCTATGTTCTCATATCTCCACTGCACATGCGTGCACGCACGCACACACACACCTCACCACCATATTTTAGAAATCCAGTGTTTCAAAGGTTCGCAATTGTCAGATATAGTATCAGATTTTGATTTTCTACCACTATAAACTGCAAAAGGGAAAAATAAAATCAGGGCGAACCAAAAAAGCATGGCGACTACCTTTCTGCATCAGTTCTCCTTGCATTTATTGATAAAGTGCTTCTGCAAAACTACTTTCGATCGCATGAAATTAAAAGTAAAAAAAAATAAGGAAACATTCTAAAATCCAAAGAGCGGAAAAAGTTTAAAACAGGAACACACATATAAACAAACCAGATCAAGAAAGCATGAAAATACATTGCGAGGGCCTTCAAGGAGGTCAGAACCCAGAGAAGCCCTCAAAAAGCAGCAAAATGCCGCACTTAAAAACATGCATGGGAAGGGGAAGAGAATTCCACATAGAGCACAAACATCTAATAATGTAAGGGATACATGGGACAAAGGAGCAGAGAAGAAAATGAATCACTCATTCACAGAAGGCAGCAGGTTCATAAAGCCATTCAAAAATACAAAATCACGAGGCTCAGTGGGTACAATTAAAGATCAGAGAAATTCTGTTAAACCTGTGTTGTCTATATCTGATATCCAAATTTTAAAATAGATTTAAAGATAACAGAAAAGGTACAAAAAGGATTTATAAGATCACATGCCAGTCCTCAGCCAATTTGATTCATTCCATGTAGTATCAAGACATGGCACTTGGCACTGGATAGTCCGAAGGCCATGGGCCCGGACAACATTCCAGCACTGGTCCTGAAGACTTGTGCTCCAGAACTAGCTGTGCCCGAGTACTGCTACTCCAGTATTGCTACAACACTGGCATCTACCTGATAATGTGGAAAACTGTTCAAGTATGTCCTGTAAACAAAACACAGGACAAATTCAACCCAGCCAATTACTGCTTAGTTAACTGTCCATCAAGTGCTATCAAGTGACCCTTATTCAGCAATAACCTGTTCACTGAAACTCAGTTTGGGTTTCACCAGGGCCACTCAGCTTGAGACCCCATTACAGCCTTGGTTCAAAAATGGACAAAAGAGCTGAACTCCAAAGGTGAGGTAAACATGACTGCTCTTGCCATCAAGGCAGCATTTGACCGAGTGAGAGATCAAGGAGCCCTAGAAAAATTTGAATTAATGGGAGTCAGAGGGAAAGCTCTTCACTGGCTGGAGAAATACCTTGCACAAATAATGACAATTGTGATTATTGGAGGTCAAACATCTCATTTCCAGGACATACCTGCAGGGGTTCCTCACGGTAATAACATCCTATATCCAACTATCTCCAGCTGCTTCATCAATAACCTTCCTTCCATTGTAATTGGGGATGTTTGCTGTTGTTCAGCAACACTCGCAAATCCTCAGTTACTGAAGCAAGTTCTGCTCAAAGATGTGTATATTAGGTGGATCAGCCATAGTAAATGTGCAGGGTACAGGGATAGTGTGGAGGAGTGGCCAGGAGTTGGTGCAGACCAAATGGGCCAAATCGCCTCCTTGTAGGGCTTCTATGGATTCATTTCAACAAGACCTGGACAATGTTTGGATTTGGGCTAATAAGTGACAAGTGACATATATGCCATTCAACTGTCAGGCAAGTAACCATGTTCAACAAGGGAGAATCTAATGACTCCTCTTGACATTCAACGGCATTACCATCACTGAATCCCTCACTATCAGGATTCTGGGGTTATCACCGCCAGAAACTGAACTGAACCAGCCATATAAATAATGTGGCTACAACAGCAGTGATCAGATGCTGGGAACTCTGTGGCAAGTATCTCATTCTATCTTTTCAAAGCTTATTTGCTGTCCTCAAGGCACAAGTCAGGACATGGACTGCAGTGATTCAAGACGACAGTTCACAACCTTCTTCAGGGCAATTGGAGGTAGGGAGCAAATGCTGGCCTTGCCAGCAATGCTGATAAGAATAAAAAAAAAACAGGCTGGGTGCCCTTTAACAAAGAGATTGAGGGGTTATTCCATAGACATCTTTAAACAATGAAAGGGCTTGATAGGGTAGACTTAGGAGATGATGTTTTCATTTGCCTGTAATTTTGGTTTCACCTACCAGAAATACAAGTTAACCAGTAATAATCCAGAAAGGAATTCATGAGGAATTTCTCATCAGGAAGTGGTGAGAATGTGAAAATTGCAACCACAAGGTACAACTCAGGTAACCAGCACTGGAGGGAAAATCAAATAAACACAAGTGAGAAATACATAGAAAGAAATGCTGATGGGGTTAAGAAGAAGCATGGGAGAAGGCTTGTATTAAATGGTCCAAGCCAGATAGTGAAGCATGAAACAAGACACAGCTACATCCCTTGATAGTAGATTTATTCAAAGGAAGCAGCACTAGAAATCCTTGTCTCCTAGATACTAACCCAGGTGTCCCTGCTATTCCTCTTTACGTGTTTAAGTAGCTAGAGTGGGAACCCACAACCTTGTGACTCAGAAGGCAAGTGTGCTACTGAATGAACCATAGCTTATACATCACTCAGTCCTTAATCAAAGAATGCCCATCACCTGTGTACTGACACAAGTATCGGCTTGTTGGTTTATCTGCAAAATTTATGTAAAAATGGAAGAACTCTGGATAGAAATAGCAACCAAGAATTCTTGGGGGATCTAGGAAGCCATTTGCAAGGAATCAAGGGTGCCATTACACATCAGAAAAACTAACGTTGGCAAAATAGAAAACAATAGAATCTGCTAGTGAGCCGGGATATTTACCCTAAACTGAATTTAAGAAATACAAAAGTGAGCAAAACCAAAATGTTTTTAGAATAACAGGCCATCATGAATTCCAAACACTACCTTGCACTAGTCCAAAAACCTCAGATAGGTGCAATAAATATCTTGGATCTTAAATACAAAAGAACTCAAATGATTAAATGTTTTGCTGAATAACAAAGAGAGAGGAGACAGAAAAGGAGAAGGAAACTCTAAGCTCCAAAATCTTTTTAATTGCCCTGAGAACAGAAAAGGCAGTGGAGCAGTAAGTCAATCAATGCCTAGGCAAATAGAGTGAAGCAGATTTTAAAGTTTTTTTCAGGATGAACATGCTTATTGGAGTCAAATACTTACTGTGATTCAGCAGATCAGGCGTTAAAACTCTGCAAGCTGTACAGATATTCTGCCAGTGCAATGAACACAAATGAATTTCTGATAACATCTTCCTCAATGCAATAGTTTACAAAATAAATCCTAATCCCCCTACTCTTACCCCATAGTTTTATATTTTTTCCTGCGCCAATTCCCTTTAGAAAGTTATTACTGAATCTACTTCCATCGCCGTTTCAGGCAGCGTATTCTACAGCTACAATTTTTCTTTCTCATGTTGCCCCTGGTTCTTCTGTCAATTACCTTAAACCTGTATCTGCTGGTTACCAACTCTTCTGCCATTGGAAACAGATGACATTATTTACTTTATCTTTATGACACCATCAAAATCTTTAGGATTTTGAACAACTTTATCAAATCTTCCCTTAACCGTTCCTGCTTGAAGATATTAACCTAGTTTCTCTAGTGTTGACATGCAATTGAAATTCCTCACTCCAGGTACTATTCTAGTTAATCCATCCCCTCCACATCTGCTCTAGGGCAGATTCTGACACCAAACTTCTTGAAGTTTGGTGTCAGAATTGAACACAGTACCCCAGCTGTGGCCTAACTTGATTTAATGCAGCATAATTTCCTAGCTTTTCTATTCTGCCTCTATTTATAAATCTAAAGAGCCAGTATGTTTTTGTAACAGTCTTCGAAACTTGTCACATTCCACATTCAAAGATTAATGGTTGTATACTCCTGGTCTCTGCTCCTGTCCCATACAAATTATACATAATCCTTATTGAATCAGTTACTGTAATTATGGTATATGGAAGAATTATTGGAGCAGAGTACATGACGGCTGCAAAAGTAGCTGTATATGGAGTGTTACACCTCATTCATCATAATTTCAAGGCACACTAGAGATATTATAATTACAACCATTACTCAAAGTAAAATGATATTATTTATCATTTGACTGAACAGAAAAATATACTACACGGGAACACTTCTGTCATTGCCTATTTTACAAAGCACAAAAATAAGAAAATATTGACTAAACTCAATTTCTCCTCTCCCCCTTAAACACCTACACAAAACTATCTACAAAACAGAGGACCACTGCATAAGACTGTACATTATCAAAAACAACTTTGTCTGGAAATGTAACAAAATAGCTCCAAACATTTGTTACTTCATAGTGACTGTCCAATGATATTAAAACTTTAGTTTACTTTAAGTTCAAACTATTATCTCTAGTGTGCATTTAAACTTTAAAAATAAAAAAAGTAACAAACTCACAAAATTAAGTGTTATGAATGCCAAGTTCACAAAGCATGTGCTATGGTCAAAATAAAATGACGCATGAAGCCACCAAATGTACAATCCAACATTGTCAAGCATTTGAATCATCGTTCTCTGGATCTTCAATTTTGCTGAAGTCTGGCAACGCATGGACAAGAAGAGAAGCAGAACTCTTGCTACTACTAGGCCGTGGATAGTGGGGCACAAGGACACAGCTAGTTTGTTGTGCATGTTCCTCAGTGTAGTCATCTTTTGGTGTTAACCTGCATTTAAGGGTAAATAGCAATTAAAAACACAGTAGTCAATCTCTCATGGAATTACACTTACACATGCACACACAATCAATATCAAATGTAGGCTACAGATGAAGCAAAATACAAGGGCAGAGCATAATTGTAGGGCCATTTTCAAATCATACACGTCATTTTCAAATACTTAGAAAAACATACTGTCAACTATAAAGCAGAGAAGTAGGGTTGTTTGGGACCAATGATTTCCTCCAAACTGTGACAATCTAGACTATACTGCAAAATGCAATGACAGGCTACGCACAAAAAATAATAATTAGAGGAAATAAGAACAGAAAATGCTGGAAATATTCAGCAGGTCAGGCAGCATCTGTGGAGACAGACAGGCTGGAATTCTCCAGCTGTTCGCTAGTGGCTGATTCTCTGGTCCCCACCGGCAATGCATCCCTGCCATGGGTTTCGCGGTAGTGTGGGTTGGCCACAATGGAAATCCCATTGACAGTGGTGAGACCAGAAGAACAGTGCCTCACCTCTAGCTGCTGAGGATTCTGGCCAGTAATTTTTATCATCAGAAAGTTAGAAATAAAGAGATTTTAAGCAAGTTAAAGGGAGTTGGGTGGAAGAACAAAAGTGAAGATCTCTGACAAGTGTGGAATGACGTGGAGATGCCAGCATTGGAGTGTGGAAGACAGGAAAGATTATACGTCAAAATAATTGATGGTGAAGGGCCAAAGGAAATGCTTGTTGGGACAATTAAAGGCACAGAAGAATTTAGAGGTATAAATGATAAACTGATGAACAGCTGCTGTTTGAAAGCAAAACAAGAATAAAACCAAGATCTGCTCGGAAAAAGGAAACAGAGTGGAAGGGGTGGGGGGGTTGCAGAGATTATGGCCTGAAATTGCTGAAGTCAATATTATGTCAAGAAAATTGTACAATGTTTTATTGAAAGATGACATGCTGTTTCTTCATCTCTGTTGTGCCGCCACAGTGCAACCAGTGACTTGGTGTGTATAGTTTTCATAGGCAGTTTCCATTACAAAAGGAATGTACACACAGTCCAAGGTTAACAAAAAAAGTCTGAAAAAAATAAAAGTAACGCTATCAGATAGGAAACGTGTGTAGTGCAAGATTTTCATTGCATTCCAGATGTAACTTATACACACCAGACAGTAGTAGTAATTGTACTACCCAAAGGGTATATACAATTCCTGGGAAGTTTGATCCTTGCTGTCTCTACTCCAATCATAATGTTCTTAGTATGTTGCTGGATTTAGACTTAAAATTATTCTCTCTCCTTTTCATGCTCTCCAGTAAGAGAAAGCTAGGGAACCCTAGTCTAATTATGAATT
This sequence comes from Carcharhinus amblyrhynchos, assembly GCF_965287045.1. NCBI lineage: Eukaryota > Metazoa > Chordata > Chondrichthyes > Carcharhiniformes > Carcharhinidae > Carcharhinus > Carcharhinus amblyrhynchos. The sequence continues at coordinate 20,839,673 of NC_137331.1, forward strand.
CTAGCAGTGTGGGCAATTAAACAAGAGAAGGAGGAACCACAAGTAACCACATCCTCAAAGATGGGTGAGCTCAGTAAATCAGTGCGAAAGACAAAGCTGAAGTAAGCGGTGCCAAGTGGATGATGCACCTTGACCTCCTCTGAAGGTCCCCCAGCTTCACAGATGGCAATCTTCAATCAATCAAACAACTGGATATTGCCAAGGACACGGGCCTGACAACATTCTAGCAATAACACTGAAGACCTGTGCTCCAGAACTGGGTGTGCCCCTTGCTAAGCTGTTCTAGTACAGCTACAACACTAGCATCTACCCAAAAGTGTGGAAAATTGCCAGGCATGTCCAGTGTACAAAAGCCATTCCAAATTAGCCAGTTACCATCCCATTAGTCAACTTCTGATCATCAGCAAAGCAATAGATTGTGTCATTGACAATGCTATCAATTGACATTAACACAGCAGCAACATGCTCACAGGTGCTCAGTTTGAGTCCACTCAGGCCACTTGGGTTCTGCCCTCATTACAACCCCAGTTCAAACATGAAAAAGAACATGAATTAAAGAGGGAGGTGACCAACAGTAGAATTAAGGAATTCCAGCAAAACTGAAGTTAAAGGGATTCAGAGGGAAATCTCATCATTGTTTGACGTATACCTGGTACGTGAGAAGATGGCCATTATTACTGGAGACGAATCACCTCAGTCCAAGACTTCATTGCAGGAATTCTTAGCTGGTGTCCTAACAATTGCACAAATGTTCACTGGAAACTCAGTTACTGAGGCAGTCTGTGTTCATATGACCTGGACAACATTCAGGCTTAGCTTGACAAGTGGCAAATAACATTTGCACCACAGAAGTGCCAGGAAATGATAATCTCTGTAATATTCAATGGCATTATCATTACAGAATCTGCCATTAACAATATTTGGGGTGTGTGTGCATACAAACTGAACTGGACTAGCCATACAAATACTGCGGCTACAAGAGTAGGCCTGAGGCAAGTAACTCCTCCTGATTTCCTAAAGCCTATCCACCACCTACAAAGCACAAGTCAGGAGTGTGATGAAATACTCTTCACTTGGCTGGATGCGCGCGGCTCCAACTCAAGAAACCCATCTAGGACAAAGAACAAACATAAGAACGTAAGAACTAGGAGCAGGAGTAGGCCATCTAGCCCTTCGAGCCTGCCCCGCCATTCAATAAGATCATGGCTGATCTGAAGTGGATCAGTTTGACTTTCCCGCTTTCTCCACATAACCCTTAATTCCCTTGTCTGTCAAAAACCTATCTACCCGTGACTTAAATATATTTAGCGAGGTAGCCTCCACCACTTCAACGGGCGGAGAACTCCAGAGATTCACCACCCTTTGAGTGAAGAAGTTCCTCCTCAACTAAACTGCGCCACCCCCCCCCCCCCCTGCCATCTTGAGGCTGTGCCCTCTAGTCCTGCTGTCCTTTCTGAGCGGGAAGAATCTCTCTACCTCTACCCTATCCATTCCTTTTGTTATCTCATACGTCTCTATGAGATCCCCCCTCATCCTTCTAAACTCCAAAGTAACTTGCTTGATCAGCATCAAGTTAATCATTCACTTTCCCCATCACTGATGTACAGTGGTAGCACTGTGCAGAGGATACTAGATGCACTGCAAGAATTGATCAAGGCTCTTTGTCACCTGGAAAGACAAGGGCAGCAGAGGCTGCACCACCATTTACCAGCTCCCTTCCAAGCCACACACCTTGGAATTTTATTGCCATTGCTTCATTGTCACGGGATTAAAATCCCATAACCTCATCCCAGCAGCATAGTGGGTGCATCAGACGGACTGCAGTGATTCAAGAAGGCAGCTCACTACCACCTTCTGAACAGCAATTAGGGATAGACAACAAATGCTGGCCTCACCACCAATAACCAAATCCCTCGAAAGAATAAAAATGCTATTAAAATTGTGGTCTTTAAAAAAAATTGTGCCTCAACAAAAACTCTGTGGGCAACATGATCAAGAACCCGAGGATTTCTTGAAACAATACAGTGGCATAGTTCATGACAAAATAATTGTCTCTGGCAGGAGACCATCTAGCCCACTTATCCACAGTACCTCCTCTGTTAAGCTTTACCTCGTTGACCCATAAATTTAAATCGATAAAGCAAAGTTATCAAATTGTACCATACATCAGTTTACTGATGAAAAGTACAAATATGAATGTGTCATGAATTTTGGGAAATGTTGTTAAGTATTAAAGTTGGCAGTGCCAAATACTGTGATGTAGCTTTAATAAAAATGCTGAAATTATGATCAGGAAGGTGGTCTAGGTGTTGAAGGATCTTCTGTTAAAAAGATACAAGCTATTAGCAGTTAGACGTGATCACAGGATTCCATGGCAGTGATGCTAACTGACTCAATTTGTTGTGGAAACTTCCTATTGACCACAGTTTGGTTAGAAATTGTTAAATTGCGTCAACACGGGTGCATATAGTTAGATTAAATGTTACAAAATTAACTGCGAAAAGGGTATAAAATAGGAGTGCATCATAGAAAACCTGGCACTTATGGGGTAGCATTCGTCACAGGATACTAGCTGGGGGCATCTGTCAGCACAAAGTTAGAAGTTAACAGTGGAACAGTTGCTAGGAAGTTAACACTGGTGTAGAACATTGCCGGCTGACAGGCAGTTGTCACGTGTTAGGTGGTTGCCATAGGAAGGGAGTAATGACTCAAAAAATTGGTTCAGGTTGGGAATTGCCTGAACAGAAAGCAAATGGTCTTTGTTAGGAAGCTCTTTCAGCTGGAGAGCAAGAGAGAAAGAAAAAGAAAAATATTCCCAGCAGCTGTAAATTTGTAGCTTGATAGAGCAAGTGGCTGCAAGATGGGCTGCTTCAGCAGTTAAGGTAGACTGGGAAACTTACAAGTTGCAAAGGGGTTCGTATGTAATTAGAATTAAGTCAATTAAGTTAAAATCTCGAAGAAAGTCATGAGTCAAGAGACTAGGTTCAAGGAAGCAAAAAAAAAAGGATATCACAGAAGTCCCAGGATCCACAGGGAAGACAGACCAACACATGGAACTGGTGTATCATGCTATGTCTGAACTAGTGGAATGTTAGGTATTAATTCTGGTTGCCCAATAAACCACGTTAGGTTCCATTCTAAGCTAGTGATTGTCATTCCTTGACCAGAACTTTCACTTTGGGTTTTATATAGAGTCAAATTCCAATCCTTAGTGCTTTTCAAATAATCCAGATTCCCATTTGATGACCAAATTATTTCTAGATTCCATACAATCCCTACAGAGCAGGAAGAGGTCATTCAGCCCATTGAGCACCAACAATACAATACCGAAAGAGCATCTTACCCAGGCCAACTCTCCTGCCCTATCCCTGCAGCCGAACGCATTTACATGGCTAATACATCTCATTTACATATCTGGCTTGTGGGAGGAAACCCAGTCAGATTATGGAGAGAACGAGCAAACTCTACATATAGCCACCCAAGGCTGAAATTGAACCCAGGTCCCTGCATTCCTCCTTGAAAACTGGCTTGCTCCAGCAGCTGTGCCAAGGTTAATTTGTATGCACTGACATAAAAAGGGTACTTCAAGGCAAATTTCACTTTACCCATTGAAATAAATAGTATGCATTTTGAAATTTAGAGTTGAATTCAGCTACAATTTACTTTAATTTACTATATTAATCTTATTTTGTTTTCTTTAGCACTATTGCACTTTGCTCAAATTATTGGCCAATTTAAATCTACTGGAAGCAAAAAACATTACTTCAAACTGTCAACAGACAATATAATGATTGATGTGGACAATATTGCCAACTGGCTAGTACATTCAAATTCCTGTGCTTCTGTGCACTGCTTTTAACATATCTGAGGAGTGAACCTGATTTTATTTTAAGTTTTATTTGCTCAGAAACAGCAGATGGCATAAGATGATGAGGCAAATCAAACCAGTTTGACGTGTCTTTAATAGATAATCCAACAAACTGCAAGCATCTTTCTTGCATAAAATGGTAAAGCAAATCATTTCAAAATTGATTCTTACCACTGAATACCTATTGATAATTGAAATTGAACATAAAACATGAGTATAAATGAGATGTGACTTTGGAATGCAAGATTTTATCCACAAGGTCAAATGTCCACCATGGTGATAGTTAAAAGCGAGTTCTGCTGCACTTTATATACCGTTATTGTAATTACTGAACTATACAGCAAACCCTTTGTTTCTTACCGTCCATCTGGGACACGCTGCAAGCCTTCAGACTGGTTGCTTATTCTGCCGGATATGCTTCCACCTTTGCTCCTTTTCTCTGGCAGGTCGGCAGACACTGCTTGTCCAGATAAACTGAGAGAAGCTTGTTCCCCGACAGATGTAGAAGGGATAGCAGGGAGAAAGGCATCATGTTCATTGATTTCAAGAAAAGGTTTAGCTTCCGAAAATGTCCCTTGACTGAAGGATTCATGATTGGTTGCAGGCAAGGTTGATGTTCCATGATTTGCCATGCCTGTAGTGGATGTCCCCATGGATTTAGAGATTACCCTGAGTTTATGGGAACTTGACTTGTGTTTCTTTTTGTGCTGAACTTTAGAATTATGCTTTAGGAAAAATTCACAGGACTCCTGCAGCACTCTCCGACTTTCAGTAATGGGGCTAAGGCGAGAAGAAAATATTCAGAAAGAATACCTGTCAATCATTGAAATTGCTTAAATTTTTATTTTCAATGTTTGAGATGGACACGACAGTTACGCCGCTGAGATCAAGATCCAAATGCCAACAGATGTACAACCAAATTCAGTAAATTTGGGTATCTGTGGACTAGCCACAGAAATAATGATCATGAAAAGTTCTCTAAATCCTTTAACAGGTGCCATATCATCTCCAAGTTCAACTGCTGTACTTAAACTATTGTGCTCAAAAACTTTGTGCTCAAATTTCCCAGTAAATTCTCACATGGAGAAACCCTTGGCTTCTCCTAGTGTATCCCATTGGGAGAACTCAGCCTGTGTCTAATTCAACCTTAAATATCTAGCATCACAATGTAAAACAGCAGCTAAAATCCCACAGCAGGGATCAAGAATACCATGGTGGTACAGTGGTTAGCACTGCTGCCTCACAGCACCAGGGACCCGGATTCGATTCCCAGCTTGGGTCACTGTCTGTGGAGTTTGCACATTCTGCGTCTGCGTGGCTTTCTTTCGGATGCTCCAGTTTCCTCCCACAGTCCAAAAAATGTGTAGATTAGGTGAATTGGCCATTGTCCCTCAGTGTACCTAATTGGTGCTGGAGTGTGGCGACTTGGGGATTTTTACAGTAACTTCATTGCATTGTTAATGTATGCTTACTTGTGACTAATAAATAAACTTTATGTCCTTCTGTTGCCCACCACACATCCTTGCTCAATGTGAACACTGCTTTTGAAGAGAAGAAGAAAGCTGGTCTTACTCTCTCTTGCGAGCACTGTGAAAGAAATTGGCCCATTCTGAGCACGTCTTTCTACTGCCGACCCAGAAAACTGCTGGAATCCCAACAACAAGTGTCATCAGGTATTTCATCATAAAGAGAGACAAGTCAGGCCTGGTCAGAATTTTTATCTGAAAGGAGATATAAACAAAACCAATTAGTGCATCAAATACTCCAAATGAAGGCAAGCATAACTGCAACATCAACAGTTGGCCAAATCAGATGAGCTTTAATAAAGATTACAAACTACAATTTATACCATTTATCAGTAGAAAGAATCCTTTGAGCAATACTATTAATGACACAGTGAAACTGCATAACATGCAGTGGAAATATCAAAAACTGGATTTTCTGAGTGTTCTTCCAATATCCTGCCATAAAGTTTGGAAGAAGCTTCAGAGAAATCAGAAAAAAATAACTGTTTATACGCTTTCTCCAAGATTTTGTTGGGATGGCTTACTATGTTATAAGTGCTATGTAAATGAAAGTTGTTGTGCTTTCCAAAGTAATAGCAGGTAAAGGGAAAACACCCCTGCCATTCTGGAAGATTCTAACCCTGGGACTTTATGGTAGCACGAAATGAAACTGTTGATAAATTATCGCAGATTTAGATCTGTTAAAAAAGCTAAAATCTGGCCCACAGTAATTAAATTACCACTCCAATAGAGTGGACCTAATAGTGCCTCATTTTTTCTTTCTCCCTTGCTCATTTTACTGACAGTTATGGCAAATGATGTGGCAAGTTTTTATACTTGGCACTATTTGCTGCCCAAACATCACTATTTTAAAAAGCAAGAACTGGAGACACTGTCCAAGTGCAGTCACATGGGGGCAGCAGCAGCATTCAGGCACCTGGGCTACATGGTCATTTTTCATGCGTGACATAGTTGGGCAGCAAGTTGACAACAGATTCTTTGATTGTGGATAACAATGTCACCTAAGCCCTTTTCATGAAATTGTGACCAGATGCTGATTCATTTCTCCTCCTAGCCACAGGGATGGTGAGACCAATTGTAATGTCACAACTTGTGCTACAGTCCATTAGTTAACTTGGGCAGACGATGGATCAAACCCAAGACCTTCTGGTCATAACCTAATCAAGCAGAGAGTCAGCATGGCTTCATGAAAGGGAAATCACGTCTGAGGAAGTCTCAACCAGAGTGGCTGGGGTGGGGGCGGGGGGAGCCAGTAATTTGTAGTATTCGGACTTCCAGTAGGAGTTTGACAAGGTGCCTCACAAACAGTTAAGTCATAAGATAGCATTGGAAGTACTATATTGGCATGGGTTAAGAATTGACGAATGGGCAGAAAACAGCACGTGGGGATATGGGGTTATTTTTCAGATTGGCGACCTGTAACCAGTGTGGCTCCACAGGGATCAGTGCTGGTACCACAACTGCTTACAACATATATTAATGTCTTGGAGGAACAAAACAACTGTAGCAAAATTTGTAAACTTAACAAAAATAGGTGGCAAGGCAAGTCATGAGGGGGATGCAAATAGATAACAGAGATATTGTTAGGTTAACTAAGTGGGCAAAAAGTTGACAAATGGGAGCACATAAGAAAATGTACAGTTACTCATTTTGAAAGGGAGAACAAGGAGTATTATTTAAAAGAAGAAAAACTTCAGAAAGCTGCAACACAAAGGGACTTACTTGGCAGTACTTGTACATGAAACACAAAGCTACACATAAGTGCAGCAGGTAATCAGGAAGGCTAATAAAATGTTGCCCCTTATTTCAAGGGGGTTGGAATACAAGAATAGGGGAGTCTTGCTGCAACTGTATAAGGCACTGGTGAGACCACACCTGGAGTACTGAGAACAGTTTTGGGTCCCTTATTTAAGGAAAGATATTATTTCATTGGAGGCAGTTCAGAGAAGGATCACTAGGATGATCTATTTTGGAGGGTTTGTCTTAGGAGAAAAGGTTAAACAGGTTGGGACTCATTAGAATTTAGAAGAATGAGGGGTGATCTCATTGAAACTATAGGATTTTTAAGTTGTTTGACAGGGTAAATGTTGAGATGTTTCTCCTCGTGGGAGAGTCTAAGACCAGAGGGCATAGTCTCAGAATAAAAGGGAAACAATTTAAGACTGATGAGGAAGAATTTCTTCTGTCACAGGGTTGAGTGTCTTTGGAATTCCTTGCCACAGAGATCTGTGGGGGCAGAATCATTGTGTACATTTCAGACCAAAATAGATTTTTAATCAGTAAAGGATTCATGAGTTATGGGGAAAGGACAGGAAAGTGGATGTGAGGAACGTTGGATCAGCCGTGATCATATTGAATGGCAAAGCAGGCTCAAGGGGCTGAACAACCTACTCCTGTTCTCTTTCTTACGGTCACTAGATTAGTGCCACATTGATCACTGCCTCTGCCTACAAAAACTGTCTGAATGTTTCAAATAAACATGTTCCTCATTTCAAATAAACAAAGCTTAATGGAGACCAAAGACTTTAAATATTAACACTAAATAATGCAAAAGTGAAATGAATGTTAAATAGATGCTCAATTTGTGAAAATACTGCAAGTAATACTTAAATGCAGCACAGCATTTATCAAAAAATCTGCATATACAAATACTTTTTTAAAAAACTGCTACCATTTTACAAATTTGATCAAGTGCAAATCATATTTCATAATTATGATTTGGCATATGTATGCAGAACATATGATAATGCCATAAAATGGTGCTGAATGTAAATTTGTGCTGCCCCTGAAAAATTGTCTAAAAAGCTGAAGAAACATTAAAAAAGAAAATACTTTCATATCTGGAATGCTATGCACAGAGATGGCAAATTAATCAAGGTAAGTCAAATAATCCAAGAAAGTCACAAACTTCATCTGCCAACAAATTATAAATAGGAATATTGCAACACAATGGTGCCGAAACTGATCTAGTCTGCATTCCTTAATGTCTCCCCATATTCACTGAAAAAGAAACCTGCATGTACACAGCGACTTTCACAGCCGCCAGATGGCCCAAAGTGTTTTACAGTCAATTAAATACTTACGAAATATGGTCACTGCTGTAATGTAGGAAATGGAGCAGCCAATTTGCATACAGTAAACTCTGACAGCAAGTGATTACGGCCAGTTGATCCATTTTTGGGATGTTGACTGAGGGACAAATATTGGGCCGGACATGGAGGAACCTCTGATCTTACAGCACTGGGATCTTTTACATCTCTGAAAGGGCACAGGCAGCTTCAGTTTAACGTTTTACCAAATTATGGCAATATTGTCACTTATTCAGTGTTGCACTGGAGTGTCAGCCTAGATTGATGTACTTAAGTCCTGGAGAAGGTTTTAATCCACAATCTTTGCAGTCAGAGTGAGGATGCTGCCAACTGAGCCATGGCTGACATATAATAAGTCTTGAGGAAAATTGACCATGAGTATGCTTAAGGATTCATTTGAATGATTGCCCAAAAGGATCTGTGACTACATCATCAATTACTGGCCACATAATTACTGAAAGCATAACGTATGCTGAATTACAATGAGCATTTAAAATATAGCAAACATTCCAAAACACGCACTTTCTGCACATACCTGATTGGGGCATGGGATAGGATAATCTTGACAATAATCATGAACCCATGTAGTTTCCCAAGTTGTCCGAAAGGCTTGCTCATAAACATAGCATCCCAAAAGCCCAACCAGAGGTACCAAGTATAGGCCACTAAAAACTCCGATTCGGATCATAAATTTCTTCAGTTTCTCCTGGTTCCTTCCATCATGTTGGATTACCTGTCGAACGTGATTCAGGGAAATGATTCCTGCCAACAGAAGGGACAATCCCACCACCACACAGAGGCATAAGGGTGTCAAGATAAAGTAACGCAAAGCATTCAAGTCATACAGCCCAACAAAGCAAACACCACTGATATTGTCACCTTCGACTTTGTTCAAGGTAAGCAGCATTATTGTAAATATCCCAGGTATTCCCCAGGCAACAGTATGGTACCACAATGCTTTCTGTTCAATAGCTTCACAACTCCACTTAAGTCCTGCTGCCAGGAACCAGGTTATGGTCAGGATTACCCACCAAACAGTCCCTGCCATGGTAAAGAAATACAATAACATGAAAAGGATGGTGCACCCCTTGTTCTGTGCTCCAATGACAACCGTTTCCATGGTTCCCAGTTTCTCATCAGCCTTATTGCACACTATGTTATTACCGGCAATAAAACCCACAAAGTACATTAGAGATACTATGCTATAGCATACCGCATAAAAAATTATTGGCCGTTCAGGGTATCGAAACCTTCTAACATCGATGAGGAAAGTCAGGAATGTAAAGAGAGTTGCACACAAACAAAAGATGGAAACAACTCCAATGAAACATTTAGCAAAGTTTAGTTCATCTTCTTTGAAGAACATGTTGGGACAAGGTGGCAAACAGTCATCTACACCAAGAAACGTACTGCCATGCCCTGCAGGGGTCTTCAAGGGCCGTGGACACCAAAATCCATAATCCTTCACTACTGCTTGTGAAGTCTTTTCTGTAACCGATCTTGAAGTTGGAGCTACTGAAGACTGCTGGCCATCAACACAATCTTCTAGCCTTAAAATAAAAATCAGGTTAAGATTGAAATAATGTCAATTTCATCACATTTCAGAAGGAATTTTATACATTCCTCCATTTTATAGTCATTCCTCAAATTCATTATTCCTGCTGAGATGTGAAGCCACTTTGCTATCTGACATTTTTGCTGTTTTATACTCACTGAATGCCCCAAACTAGCAAATCTTAACTTCTGTTCTACAATTAATCCTTCTTTACTTGAAGTTCTCTCTTTTCAGAGAGGCTAACATTGAAAACTGATCAGAACGAAGCCAGGTCTGAATGTTCCTTAAAACAGCAAGCTGCAACTCTTGGCCACCACGTTAAACACAGCTGTTTCAAGTCTATAATGAGTACAAACTCTACTGCAATATAATTCAAATTACACGTGTGGAACCTTTAATGTGGTGAAGCATCCCAAGACACTTTCCCAAAAATAGGGTAGACAAATAAGACAGTACTTTATTTGAAAAAAAAACTTTTGAAGGCAATGAAAAACATAGCAAATAAGAGGTGTGCTCAGAATGAGGAAGGAGTAGCCATATTCTAAGAGCGCAGGACCACGAGTTTTTAAAAATTGAATTATAAAGAGAGGCTGCATAGACTGGAACTTTTTTCCCCTGCAGCATAGGAGGCTTATGTGTGATCTTATAGAGGTCTATAAAATAATGAGGGGCTTACCTAAGGTAGATAGTCAACATCTTTTCCCAAAGGTAGGGGAGTCAAAAGCTAGAGGGTGTAGCTTTAAGGTGAGAGGGGAGAGATACAAAAGGGTTCAGAGGGGCAATTTCTTCACGCACAGTTTAGTGTCTGGAACAAGCTGCCAGTAGTAGTAGCAGGGGCAGATACAATTTTGTCTTTTAAGAAGTATTTAGACAGTTACATGGGTAAGATTGGTAGAGGGGGATATGGGCCAAATATGGGTAATTGGGACTAGCTTCATGGTTAGAAACTGGACAAGTTGGGCTGAAGGGCCTGTTTCCATGCTGTAAACCTCTATGACTCTATGGATGTCATGGGGAGATGATTAGGTTCTCTCGTGCTGGAAACGGTTATTGCCGGCCATTTAAGCAGTCACTAACATTTGTGCTGCACATCATTCCAAGACTGAATATATTTCAGGTCTTACTGCAAATGGGTACAAACAACTTCAATTTTGGAGTCATTAGAAAAGCCATTGGACATTAAACAGTCATGAGTAAACATGCATCGATCTTCTGATGGAAGGAATGTTATTGATGAAGCAATTGAAGTTGTTTGTGCTGAGAACAGTACCCAAGGAACTCTCACACACTTGTTCTGATGATTGACTGCCAACAACTGCAAACATCTTTCTTTGTGCTAGGTATGACTCCAACCAGTAGAGCCTCCTCCTCCCCCCCACCACCAACCGACTCCCATTGACTTCAGTTTTGCTAGGGCTCCTTGATGCCACACTTAGTCAAATTATGCCTTAATATTAAGAGCAGCGACTCTCACTTCACCTCAAATTCAGCACTATTGCATCAAAGTGCCAGGGAACTGGGTTTAATTCTGGTCTTGAGTGGTTATGGGGGAGGTGGATTTGCATATTCTCCCCATGTCTGTGCGAGTTTCCTCTAGGTTCTCTGGTTTCTTCCCACACCCAAAAGGTATGCAGGTTAGGTGGATTGGCCCTGCTGAATTGTCCCTAGTGTTCCAAGGTTAGGGGAATTAGCGAGGTAAACATGTGGGGTTATGGGGTAGGGCCTGGGTAAGATGCTCTGTTGGACAGTTGATGCAGACCTGATGTGCTCAGTGGCTTCCTTCTGCACTGTATGGATTCTCTGAAGCTCTTTTGTCCATGTTAGAACCAAGGCTGTAATGAGGTCATGAACTGAATGGCACTGGAAAGAGCCAAACTGAGCACAGAGCAGATTATTGTTGAGTCAGTGCCACTTGATAGCACTGTTGTCAGCCTCTTCCATCCCATTGCTGATGATTGAGAGTTGACTGATGGGGTGAAAGTTCCTCATCCAGGTTTAATATTAGCTGGTAAATAAGTAATATCAGAGGCTAGCAGGAAAAAGGCTGAAATGAAAGTGGAACTGAGCATTATATGATGTGTGGGGTGGTTTCTTCATCAGTGTTTTCATACTTCGTTTTGCATTTCCAGCATTCATCTCAAATTTTACATTATTTGTTCATACTCCACTATGAAACAGTTTCCATTGTAAAGGTTTAGTTGATTCCCTCTGCAAAGATGAAACATGTCGACCATGCAATCTAGCTTAGGCACCAGTGTTAATCCGCTTACCGATCGCACTGCAACTCCTCTGGCCATGCAATCCCAAATGTCTCAATTAGTTTTTCACAGTCCTGGAGAACTTGCTCACAAAGCTTTCTGCAAGGTGGAACAATCTGATGTTTTTCTGTACAAGCTGGCACAAATGCACTACACAGGAACATTTCCACTTTTGGTGAACAATGCAGGTTCATAAGTGGAAGAAATGGCTGCAAGAGAAGAAAACAAAAATTACTACATTGTGACAATTTCAGCTTGTTCCTTAAGGCAATATCATGCTCATCACAACAATGAAGGAATACATGGGAATGAACATAGCACACGACAGTTTCTGCTCCACGGTACTGGATTTAGATACAGGTCAATTGCTAACTTTAGTTTCAGAAGCCTGCACATGATACACTAATGGGGAGAAAACATTGAATCATAGAAACCCTACAGTGCAGAAGGAGGACGTTCTTCCATTGAGTCTGCACAACAATCCCACCCAGGTCCTTTCCCCACTTAACTACCCTGCTAATCCCTCTAACCTATCACATTCCAGCACACTAAGGGTTAATTTAGCATGTCCAATCAATCTAACCCGCACATCTTTGGACTGTGGGAGGAAACTGGAGCATACAGAGGAAAGCCACGCAAACATGGGACAATGTGCAAACTCCACACAGTGACCTAAGGTTGAGAATTGAATCCAGGTCCCTGGAGTGATGAGGCAGTAGTGCTAACCATGTGTGGAGTGGAGTATACGGGAGTAAAGTCTTATACTCTTTATAAATATGTATTTTAGTGCTGAATATATTCAAGGTCTTAACACAAAATCATGAGACAACAGCTCACAAAGGGAAAAAAAAACTTTTCATAAGTACAATAGGAAACATTCCTACACTTAGCACCATAACATCTTTTGAAAGCAAGCACAGAGGCAGAGAGAAAATGCCAGAAGAGTAAATTCCGAGCCAGCAATTCATCCAAAACTTAACTGTCTGTAGAACCTTCTGTGTTCAGATCAGTCTTAGCAGTCACCTATGTGCCCACCCAAAACGTAAGAAACTCTCCAGATAACGAACATGGTCACCTTTGCTTCCAAGTGTGAATAACACTGCCTCCCAGTTCCACAGGATAAATGAGGAAATTAACAAGTTATACCAAACAGACGGTGGCACACAATTATATATAATTGCTGCTCTATCAGCTGGCGGGAATAGAGCAAATTGGATTCTACTGTTTGACAATATGTCACTATTATCGGGGAGGCACATCCAGCTTCCCTGAATTTGCATCCTGCCGGTCCATGGCAACGTACATCAGTACTTCAAGTGTAACGTGGAGTTACGTGAAACTGTCTGCTCTTCCAAGAGTGAATTCAGAGGGGCAGTAGAATATGCAATGCAGCAAGTGATAAATTATGCAAGACGCGTAATTCTGATGCGACGAAATGAATCATTCTGCAAAGTAGTTAAAATAAACTGTTTACGTCTAGAACGCCCACAATTTCATGGATGGAATTTTGTCTTCTAGCATCACGTGCTGTAAAACTGTCTAAAGCAAGCTGTGCTTGGCAAGATTTTCGCCCCAACTACAGTTTTAAGCCCTGGAATTAACCCTTTTTAATGATTTTACGCCTTCAAATTGCTTGTCCCAATTTACTTCTGATATTGATTGCCCCCTAACCCCAACTATACTTCACTCCAGTTGATTCAAAGAGATTTGCACCAATCACATTTCTGTGAGACAAAGGCTGAAGGCAGTTACTAAATCCTATGATGTTGCTTTTTAAATTTTAAGAACATAAGAAATAGGAGGAGTAGGCTATCTAGTCCCTTCAGCCTGCCCCGCCATTCAATAAGATCATGGCTGATCTAATAGTGGTTCAGTTCCACTTACCCTCCTGCTCCCCAAAACCCTTAAATCCCTTATTGGTCAGAAATCTATCTACTTGTGACTTAAACACATTTAACGAGGTAGCCTCCACTGCTTCAATGGGCAGAGAATTCCAAAGATTCACTACCCTCTGGGAGAAGTTGTTCCTCCTCAACTGTGTTTTAAATTGACTCCCCTTTACTTTGAGGCTGTGCCCGCTAGTTCTTGTTTCCTTTTTAAGCGGAAATAATCTCTCTGCTTCTACCCTGTCTAGCCCCTTCCTTATCTTATAAGTCTCTATAAGATCTCCCCTCAGCCTTCTAAACTCCAACAAGTACAGACCCAATCTACACAATCTCTCCTCATAAGCTGACCCCTCATCTCCAGAATCAACCTGGTGAACCTTCTCTGCACTCCCTCCAAAGCCAATATATCCTTTCGCAAATAAGGGGACCAAAATTGCACACAGTACTCTAGTTGCAGCCTCACCAGCACCTTGTACAATTGCAGCAAGACCTCCCTGCTTTTATACTCCAACCCCCTCACGATAAAGGCCAACATTCCATTTGCCTTGTTGATCACCTGTTGCACCTGCAAACTGAGTTTTTGCGATAAGAACATAAGAAATAGGAGCAGTAGGCCATCTAGCACTTCAAGCCTGCCCCGCCATTCAATAAGATCATGGCTGATCTGAAGTGGATCAGTTCCACTTTCCCACTTTCTCCCATAACCCTTAATTCCCTTGTCTGTCAAAAACCTATCTACTCGTGACTTAAATATATTTAGCGAGGTAACCTCCACCACTTCAACGGGCAGAGAATTCCAGAGGTTCACCACCCTTTGAGTGAAGAAGTTCCTCCTTGACTCCGTTCCAAACTGCCCCCCCCACCTTATCTTGAAGCTGTGCCCTCTAGTCCTGCTGTCCTTTCTGAGCGGGAAGAATCTCTCTACCTCTACCCTATCCATCCCTTTCATTATCTTATACGTCTCAATAAGATCCCCCCTCATCCTTCTAAACTCTGATTCATGCACAAGGACCCCCAGGTCCCTCTGCACAGTAGCATGTTGTAATTTTTCACCATTTAAATAATAGTCCATTTTACTATTATTCCTTCCAAAGTGAACAACCTCATACTTGCCAACGTTATACTCCATTTGCCAGATCCTCGCCCACTCACTGAGCTATCCAAATCTCTCTGCAGACTTTCCATGTCCTCCACGCAATTTACTTTCCTACTCATCTTTGTGTCATCCACATTTTTTTTACTCCAACTTAGCTCATTGCTACCTCTGCTGATATCTGATCACTTTATCCATAAAGTAACTCCACTGGCATTCCACAGGATAGTCAGTCACTTTGGACCGTCACCACTGAGGGAGTTAAACTGCTCTTGATGCATTTACTGAAAAAGCTGAGTTCTGAGCAGACAAAAAACACACAAGTTTCCCATGCCAAATGATATCAATCAGTGCAGTCTTCAGGTGAAGTCGGTTTGAAGGGTGGGACAATTAAGAACATAACATAAGAACATAAGAAATAGGAGCAGGAGTAGGCCATCTAGCCCTTCGAGCCTGCCCCGCCATTCAATAAGATCATGGCTGATCTGTTGTGGCTCAGTTCCACTTTCCCGCCCTCTCCCCATAACCCTTAATCCCCTCTCTTATCAAGAACCCATCAACCCGCTTCTTAAAAATATTTAGCGAGGCAGCCTCCACCACTTCAACGGGCAGAGAATTCCAGAGATTCACCACCCTTTGAGTGAAGAAGTTCCTCCTCAACTCCGTTCTAAACCGCCTCCCCTTTATCTTGAGGCTGTGCCCCCTAGTCCTAGTGTCTTTTTTGAGCGGGAAGAGTCTTTCCACCTCTATCCTATCCATCCCATTCATCATCTTATACGTCTCAATGAGATCTCCCCTCATTCTTCTAAACTCTAACGAGTACAAGCCTAGTTTATTCAGCCTCTCCTCATAGCTCAATCCCCTCAACTCCGGTATCAGCCTAGTAAACCTCCTCTGCACTCCCTCCAGGGCCAAAATATCCTTGCGCAGGTGCGGCGCCCAAAACTGCACACAGTACTCCAGCTGCGGCCTCACCAATGCCCTATACAGCTGCAGCAAGACCTCCCTACTTTTATATTCAATCCCCCTCGCTATGAAGGCCAGCATCCCATTCGCCTTCCTGACCACCTGCTGCACCTGCAAGCTGGGTTTTTGCGACTCATGCACAAGGACCCCGAGGTCCCTCTGCACCGTCGCCTGCTGCAGTTTTTCGCCCTGTAAGTAATAGTCCTTCCTACCATTCTTCCTACCAAAGTGGACCACCTCACACTTGCCAACATTAAATTCCATTTGCCATTTCCTGGCCCATTCGCCCAGCCTATCTAGATCCTTCTGCAGACTCTCCACACCCTCCGCACAATTTGCCTTTCCCCCAATCTTGGTGTCATCAGCAAATTTCGACACCCTGCACTCGGTTCCCTCCTCCAGATCATCTATATAAATGGTAAATAGCTGAGGCCCCAGCACCGACCCCTGGGGCACCCCACTAGTCACCAACCGCCAATCCGAATAGCACCCATTGACCCCCACTCTCTGCCTCCTATTTGACAACCAATCCTCTATCCACGCTAACACCCTACCCCCAACTCCATGTCCCCTGACCTTCTGCAATAACCTCTTGTGAGGTACCTTGTCAAACGCCTTCTGAAAATCCAGAAAGACCACATCCACCGGCTCTCCTCTATCCACTGCCCTAGACACATCCTCATAGAACTCCAGTAAATTTGTCAGACACGACTTCCCTTTAATGAAACCGTGTTGCGTCCGCCCTATCAAGCAATTCCCTTCAAGATGCCTCGCAATTTCCTCCTTAATGACGGATTCTAACATTTTACCTACCACAGACGTTAAACTAACCGGCCTATAATTCCCCGCCTTTTGCCTGGCACCCTTCTTAAACAACGGCGTAACATTAGCCGTTTTCCAATCTTCCGGCACTTCCCCGGAATCCAGCGACGCCTGGAAAATAACCACCAAGGCATCCACTATAACCTCTGCCATTTCTTTCAGAACCCTCGGATGCATTCCATCCGGTCCTGGGGACTTGTCCACAATCAGCCCCTCCAGTCTGTCGAGCACCACCTCTCTAGTAACAGTAATGTCATTAAGACCCTCCATTCCTACCACCTTTCCATCGCTAACACCCGGCAAATTATTCACGTCCTCCTCCGTGAAGACAGAAACAAAAAAGTTATTCAAGACCTTAGCCATATCCCCATCCCCTACCACTAGCTCCCCTTTCTCATCCTCTAAAGGACCAACGTTCACCCTAGCCAGCCTCTTCCTTTTTATATATTTATAAAAACTCTTGCTATCCTTTTTTATATTAAGTGCTAGCCCAGCCTCATAGCTTCTCCTACCCTCCTTTATCAACTTCTTTGTCAATCTTTGTTGACATTTAAACCTTTCCCAATCCTCTTCTCGCCCACTGCTCTTAGCTACTCTAAATTCCTCCGCTTTTAATTTAACACTTTCCTTCACCTCCTTCGTTATCCACGGCTTATTACCTCTCTTCCTACTGTCCTTTTTAACCATCGGAATAAATTTCTGCTGAGCACCAAGAAAGATCTCCTTAAAGATCCTCCACTGCTCCTCAGAAGACCTACCTTCCAACGCACTCCCCCAGTCCACATTTGCCAATTCTTCTCTCATCCTACCATACTCCCCTCTATTCAAACAAAGGACGCGTGTCCGGGAACCCACTTTCTCCTCCTCCATCTGCACCAGAAACTCCACCATACAATGATCACTCTCTCCAAGAGGATCCTTCACCGCAAGGTCCCTAATTCTACCCGCCTCATTACATAAACCAGGCTGCACTGGCGCAATTAAGTTCCAATTTAAAAGGAATAAATTTTGTCCTTAAATTAAAACATTAAAAGTAAGAGGAAATCCTATGGCAATTTAGGAAGCAATTACATATAGGCCTAATTTAACTGGCCTAAAACACATTTACTTACGCAGAGTTATCCAGCCTCTGGAGATCGCCAGGGCATAGAAATTTCATAGAAAATTCTGAATGTCATTGGAGAGATTAGCCAAAGTGGCCCTTAGACAGACACCACCAGTGAAAAGAAAGCCAAGCAGGTCAAGTCAACCTGATGTAGAACTGTGATGGCCAAGTTGAATGAGATGGGGCTCAAATAGGGCGAATCACAAAATGTGGCTAAAAATAGAGAAAGGTGGCATAAGCCCATAGCAGCCTTATATCCTCTTCATCCTTTCAGGGATAAGTAAGTAATAGGCTGAAGAGTCAGAAGGCACAACCAATAGCAGGATGGTGCAATACAGCATGACAAGTTTATATTTAAATGCTCCATTACAAAGGCAGACATAGGAATTTCTAATGTATGAAGTTACTATAAAATTGTGACAGAGACATAACAGGAAGTAAGGTTTTTGTTTAACAGGAATAACTTGCATTTCTGAAGTCTCAGGGTGCTAAAGATTGGCACACAAATGCAAGGTATACAGGTGAGCAAATTCAAGGAACAGTATTCCATAATGAGAGGCACTGGCTCATGAGGACAAGTCAAGGCAAATTCTGGTGTAAACAATACAGAAATATTACTTGTGTTTAAGAGTCTAACCATTTCTGTGGGAAAATTAAAAAAAGGTAGCCTTACAAATTAACTATTTCCTTTATAAGCTGTAGATGAACCACCTTTTTAATGGCTGTATTACAATCATACATTGAAAAATCTGCAGAAATCAGTGTCATGCTCCGAACTGCATGCTTTTTGCTGAAAAAAAGGTTTACGATGTATTCAAGAATCTCAGCAATAAACATTAGGTGGGTTACACTTCCTATTGTTAGTAGAAATGTTACTTTAAAGAATGCCAATGGATATCAGTTACAGCTTAAGTTGTCATGCAGACATTAAAAGGAAACTCAAAGTTTGAATTGCCGTTATTCACCCGAATGAACCTTTGCACTGAATCCACTATTCTGTGAAATAATGGGACCGCATTATGACTTACATTCTTTGTGAAAAGTGAAACATTAACTACAGCATTATGCATTGAGAGATTTGGATAACCATTACTTTGCCACCAGGGGCAGAGCTGGCATTCCATACATCCTTCCTGCACAGTTGGGAGGAAAAGTCGTATTGTTCACAAACAGCAGCCTGCCACACCCAGTACAGCACATTTTTAAAAATAAAATGCATTCAATTCTGAATGTCAAAGATTTTACTTGTACCTCCTGTAAAAACTCTGCAGGGCTTAAAGACTGCGCATGCAAAAGAAAATGTTTCTTTATATTATGTACAACAACCAATATCTTGTAACTTGTGATACAGTGTCTTATTACAAAATACATGCCCTTACAAAATTCAGTATGCCTACGGTGGCCTGTGAATGTGTTTGAAATGATACTTTCACCCCAGTGGGAAAGAACATTTGAATACATGAAGACTTTTGAAACTGCCTGCACATTTTCTTTTCCAAAATTGGAACATTTCTGGAAATTAAGTGGATTTATATTTCTGCATTAAGAAAAACCAATGAATTCTTCAAAAAAAAGCATAACTGTATCCAATGATAACTGCCAGGAGCCCACAACTATGGCTTAAAAAGGGATAATAGTTCAAAAATATATGATTAAACTTGATTTTCACTTGTATTATTCAACAGACTGTAATTCTACATAGTTCAAAAGCTATTTCTTCCCAACTCATTCCACACTATGAAGGTTCATATACTTCATCAAGTGCTGATTGAAAATAAATGAGTATCTGAAAGATAAATGTGCTTTTTCAGGAAAATGTTTAAAAAAACTGAAATGTACTGTTATGATCAAGAAAACTAAAAACTATATATTGGCAGCATTACACAGTGCAAATACCTTTGAAGAGGCTTAGCTTAAAAAAGTACACCTACAAGTTGTAACAACTACTTCTCCCAAGAAGGTTTTTGCTACATTACCACATCCTTCATAAAGCAATAATTCTTCTTAATTTCACACATGACATGAAAGGATTGGCCTCAACATGCAAAAATAGTTTCATGCCTGAAGTAGTTCAGTTTAACCAGGTACATCTAAAATATATTCAAAGTTGGAACAAGGCAGATACTGTTGTAAAGTAAAAATAATTTTTAAAAATGTTTTCTGGGTACTTATTCTATGACTTGTAAAATCAAATACATTGGGGAAGCAACTAGCTAACAGATTATATTAGTTCTAATATTGCACAATGAGATAAGGTCAATGTGTAATGTTATAGTAAAGGAGCCATTGGGGAAGTGTGACCATAATGTCAAGAATTTCTTATTTAGCTTGAAAGCAATATAGTTAGAATCTAATCTCAATTTGAATCTTCCTTTCAGAGGGAAGATTGACTGACAGTACAGTGATCAGTCTTTCCAGAGAGAGACTTACACAATGGGAGAATGGCCTTGCTGAATGATTGGGACAAATGTACATTGGTATCCTCCTGAGGTGACAGAGCAGGCCCTTTTAGGTATGGTGCTGCTCTCTCCAATCTGCCGAAGATGAATGACAGGAACCTCAAACACACTTACCCTCCCTGCATCTACCAGGTCACTGCTCTGGACCGGTCACCAATGTGGCTGAAACAAAGAAAACCAAAACTTAAAAGAAAACTAACTCCAGGGTAACACTCTGCTGATGGGATGTTGTTATACATCTGAACAATATAAAACCACAGTATGAATATAAAACCACAGTATGCAAAAACCTCCACAAACAGAACCCTGTCAGGTACAGTGTTGACACAGCTATTCTCAATGAAACAAGGTTTGCAGAGGTGTCTCTGGAGGAAGCTGGTGCAAAGCTGTACAGTCTACTGATTGGCGCATCCAAAGACAGCCTCGCTAGTCAGCTGCAGGTTTCATCATTCAATCTGATTTGACACGCAAACTCAACTCACTTCTCAAGCTATCAGTGGTCAACCTATGGTATTTTAAATAAGTCTTGCTGAAAACCAATATGCAACACTCAGAAGCCAATGGTGCGCACACAGTCAAAATATACTCATTCTATAATTACTTCAGCAAGATTTGGGTATCAGCAGACCAGGACAAACTCTTCATGATTTTAATGCCCCTGTTCGGATAGATTGAAATACATGGAGGTAAGTACTGGGATAACACCATGAGACTGATACGAGTAAACTCCAAACAATCTACTTCTTAAAGTACATGAATGATGACTTCACCACCAGAACACACAATCTTCCAATAAGTTGATAAACTGAAAATAACATGAATGCTCCACAGATCTTAATATTAACATCACTTCAATCGTGTGATAGAGAAATGTCATGGATGTGCATTCTGCCTGCTGCTTTCGAGATGCTGAATGCTGCGCAGACGATTAGCCTGTCAGGGGGCATAACTTCCTTGAAGGTAACACCTAAAATACTAGGACAGAATCAAACCACAAAGGAAGTTTGCCATAACTATCTTAAAAGACATAGCCAAGCAATATGAACAGGAACAAAATTCAGCCAGAGCTTGATGGTATCTAAGGTAATAAAACGGAAGAAGTCAAAGATTTTTGGAATTGGTTAAGCAGTGCCATTCATAACACAGTATCTGAGATCCTTGGATTTGTTAAAAGACAGCACCAAGATTGGCTCCACAATACTATGTGACATGCACAATACTCATAGATCCTATATGTCAAACAAAAAAGTCACCAAGAAGAAAAGCCAGATAACATCAGGAAAAACTGAAGGATGAACAAAGAGATGAAAAACAAATGGTGGCAGAACAAGACAGCAGAGCTTCAGGAAGCCACTCATAAGCATGAGCAGAAGATTGTCCACGAAGGTCTCCAATCTATGGTTCCAAAGCCAATGATATGACACCAGTCCTCTCAGGAGACAGCAATCAGCTCCTGACGTACAGGCATGAGATTCTCTCATTGTTAAAATGCTTTCCCAATGTCCTGAGCCAAGAATCCACAACATACTTCTACAGTGTTGCATTTGACAAACTTGCTCTTGATCATAAGAACATAAGAACATAAGAAATAGGAGCAGGAGTAGGCCATCTGGCCCTTCGAGCCTGCCCCGCCATTCAATAAGATCATGGCTGATCTGTCGTGGCTCAGTTCCACTTTCCCGCCCTCTCCCCATAACCCTTAATCCCCTCTCTTATCAAAAACCCATCAACCCGCTTCTTAAAAATATTTAGCGAGGCAGCCTCCACCACTTCAACGGGCAGAGAATTCCAGAGATTCACCACCCTCTGAGTGAAGAAGTTCCTCCTCAACTCCGTTCTGAACCGCCCCCCCTTTATCTTGAGGCTGTGCCCCCTAGTCCTACTGTCTTTTTTGAGCGGGAAGAGTCTTTCCACCTCTATCCTATCCATCCCATTCATCATCTTATACGTCTCAATGAGATCTCCCCTCATTCTTCTAAACTCTAACGAGTACAAGCCTAGTTTATTCAGCCTCTCCTCATAGCTCAACCCCCTCAACTCCGGTATCAGCCTAGTAAACCTCCTCTGCACTCCCTCCAAGGCCAAAATATCCTTGCGCAGGTGCGGCGCCCAAAACTGCACACAGTACTCCAGCTGCGGCCTCACCAATGCCCTATACAGCTGCAGCAAGACCTCCCTACTTTTATATTCAATCCCCCTCGCTATGAAGGCCAGCATCCCATTCGCCTTCCTGACCACCTGCTGCACCTGCAGGCTGGGTTTTTGCGACTCATGCACAAGGACCCCGAGGTCCCTCTGCACCGTCGCCTGCTGCAGTTTTTCGCCCCGTAAGTAATAGTCCTTCCTACCATTCTTCCTACCAAAGTGGACCACCTCACACTTGCCAACATTAAATTCCATCTGCCATTTCCTGGCCCATTCGCCCAGCCTATCTAGATCCTTCTGCAGACTCTCCACACCCTCCGCACAATTTGCCTTTCCCCCAATCTTGGTGTCATCAGCAAATTTCGACACCCTACACTCGGTTCCCTCCTCCAGATCATCTATATAAATGGTAAATAGCTGAGGCCCCAGCACCGACCCCTGGGGCACCCCACTAGTCACCAACCGCCAATCCGAATAGCACCCATTGACCCCCACTCTCTGCCTCCTATTTGACAACCAATCCTCTATCCACGCTAACACCCTACCCCCAACTCCATGTCCTCTGACCTTCTGCAGTAACCTCTTGTGAGGTACCTTATCAAACGCCTTCTGAAAATCCAGAAAGACCACATCCACCGGCTCTCCTCTATCCACCGCCCTAGACACATCCTCATAGAACTCCAGTAAATTTGTCAGACACGACTTCCCTTTAATGAAACCGTGTTGTGTCTGCCCTATCAAGCAACATCTCAAGCTGAAGTCACCAAGGTCCCAAAGCAATCACCTGTGGTTAAGTCTCTGCAAGCTAATGGCATTCTACCAGACGCGTTTAAGAATATAGGAACGCAAATGATTAAGAAACTCGCAAACTACTTCTGCTTAATCTTTGCCCCATGATTACAAAGTTATCACAAACAAAAGCAAGTCAATCTGTGACAAACATCGTGCAAGTTCACTTCAAATGAATTACTTACAGCAGGATTGCCAGTTATCTTCTGGATACCCAGAATAGCTTTTGTGCTGATAAGGAATGGTCAACATGATTTTTGTGACATGTAAAATTCAGGAAAAGTCCCATGAACCAAACAAGGACCTCTACATGGTGTTCACTGACCCAAGACCTTCAAAACAGTAAATTGTGGAGGCCTGTGGAAGGTACTGTACAAAATGGCTAACGTGAAAAGATGATCAGAGCCATCCTGATTTCAAGATGGTATGATGGCCTGTCACCAATGGGACCAAGCAAGAGTCAACTTGCTATGATGTTGGTTCCAGTTCCATTTGCCATCTACTTTTCACCCACACTCTCGTTTGCACTGAAAGAAACTCAAAATAGCAAATGCACATTCAGTTCAGGACAGATAGTAGGCTCTTCAACCTGCAGAAGCTCAAGTCTCACATAAAGACCACAGAACAGTTACTAACTAAATCCTACTTTAAAGGTGACTGTGCTCTCATAGCACACATGCCAGACGTCATCTAGCTGCTTGTTGACCACTTGCCCAAACCAGAGAATGCTGTGGCCTACAATAAGCATGAAAGAATCAGATATTGCACCAACTCACTCCTGGCCACAAACTCCAATACCCCATAGTGACAATCAACTATTCAGATTTCCAACTATCTTGGAACTATCCTCTCCACTAGGAAATTGTCCACTGTCTGGTAAAGCATTTGGCAAGCTTTGGAAAGAGCCTGGCCTTTGTCTCAAACCAGGCTACCGAACAGCAATGAAGTAGATTATTCCTTTTAAAGTAAAAATTACCAAAAAAGTCAACATAGTAGGAAGTTGATTGCAATTGTCTGTCAATTTTTTTTCTAACAACAGTGTAGTGATTAGTATTCTTTAGTTTGGCCATCATCACTTGGGAGGAGAAATGGTTTGAACACCCACGCATCATTCTCACAGCAATGATTTTTTGTGACAGAATGACACTTCAAAATGAACTGCATAATTGCATTGATCAGCTTTCCCACTTATTAAGGAAGGCACTGTCTTTTTAAACATTAAATATAATTGACCAGATGACTCACGCTGAAGAGTATAATCACGGTCATCATGAATATTAAAAAGAGCAGGGTGTGCAACCTGCATAATTTCCAGAATCTCCCTCTCTTATTCCTGCCCAGAAGTGATTTTCCTTATCCGTGAGGAGGGGAAGTAACCTGTTCTTGCTAATTGCCATTAACTTGTGTTTCAGAGATATGAATAAACAGTCCTAGATGACTTAACAGATGGTTTCTATTCCCTCTTAGTGGGGAAGCAACTGGACTCCCTTCACTCTAACATGTTTACAAACAAATATTTAAGCTTTAAAAACAGTTCAACTTGACTACGTTCTTCCCTTCAAAATCATAAAGCAGATGCTGCCGAACAGTCTCAAACAGCTTAAGGTTTAGCCAATTTAACTGCCTGTTTAATTTTAATAAGATTGATGAACAGGCCAGACAATTGCATTGGTAGCAGGTGCTCATCCACATATCTCAAATGCAATTTTCAGCTGGACATTTGAGCCAGTGAATGTATTGCTTATGAAGGGGTCACATGGATTCAATGTTATAATTGCGGTCAGCTGGTTTTATGATTCAATGGAAGGATGATCCCAGGTTTTCAGATGCCTCCCTGCAGCTGTTACTGGCAGCGATGAGGGGCAGAAGGGAAGCAGCAAGATGTCGACGGCTTGACCAGCAAAGCTTGGCTGGAGGTGGCAGGGAAAACTGTTGACCAATGTATCTATACCAAGGCAGCACTGGACTTGCCTGTCTGCCTTTGCTTCTCCCTCACCTTGGCACACCTGCTCAGAGGGAGAATCTATACAGCCTGCCTTTTGAATGACAATGTTGTGCAGCGTAAGAACTATGGGAAAACACAACATTACTAATTCATAAAGGCTACTTTAAAGAGTGATTGACAATAATCTTCTTCAATTTCATCATTGGACTGCAGGATTAATAAATAATAGCAGCACCCAGAGCTCTGGGGACAGTCTGGCATGTAATTTTTAAAGGTTTATGACTTCCTTGCTTTTGCCCTCTATGCCATTTTATATAAAGTGAGGGTACCCAATGCTTTTGACTACATTATTAACTTGCCATGCCAATCTTCAAAGATTTGTATATTCACCTCCACAGGCCTCTTACGCAACCCCATTAAAATTTGGCCTTTTTAATTTATACACATGTAATTTTTTTTTAAACATTACTGAACTCTCAACATGAAGGTTATATAATATCTGATCAAAAGCTATGCTTCATTGGACTATTGTAGGAGGCAGAGGACCAAGAGTCAAAGAAAGAGTATATCTATTTTATTGAATTATGCAGCAGAAGACACTTTAATGATTCACAACTGTTTTGTGATACTGTCATTCAGTTCAAACACCAGTTTCCACTCATCCTTTCTGGATCCTCTTCCCGTCAAGCCAAACCCCAACTGGGAAAAACAGGCAATGAGCATCACCTACTTTCAGTTTACTCTGAAGCACAATGTGGCTTACTCTGGGATCTGAATTTCTAACACTGTCAGGTGTAGGATAGAAAATAAAAGTGGCAAGCACCCCCCATGGTGATGAAACTGATGCTGCTTCATTGATGTAATATTAAAAAGGCTATAAGTAAAAAAAAAATGTAGAATGAGACCAAGATAATCTTGATTTGAAAAAAAGTGCTGGAAAGTCTCAGCAGATCTGACAGCATCTGCAGAGAGAGAATAGAGCCAACGTTTTGAGTCAGGTCAGAGCCCTAGGCAGCTCTGATGAAGATCAAAAGTTTGGCTCAATTCTCTCTCCACAGACACTGTCAGACATACCAAGATTTTCCAGCATTTCCTGTTTTTGTTTCAGATTCCAGCGTCTGCAGTATTTGGCTTTAATCTTGATTCAAGTTGGGAACCAAAGTTAAACAAAATTTACTCAGATTTAAACGATGTCAGTTTTCACTACCTCACCCTTTCAAATATCAGTTCAAGGGAAATTAATGAAGTGCCAATATTTTAATTTACGATTTAGGAATCATTTGAAATGACAGATGTGTCTTCAGAATTTAAGGGAAAAGACATTTTACACACTGAAATGAAAAACATCTGAAAGATTGCTTTACATAGGATTATAGCTGTTTCATTGTATTTTTAGTTTCGAAAGATTCTCTTCATTCCACTAGCAGCATATAAAACCAATAGTAATTTGCGTTGTCAGGTCACTTTGTGGGAAGGCATCACCTTTCACTACCATTTAAAATGTACCTCTGACAATATAATTAAAACCGAGATTCAATTCACTGTTAAAAATTCAGGAAATGGTTTTACGTGCAAGCAGAGTCCTTCAACAGAAAACATCTTTCAACAGCGTGACCTGCAATGTAGTCCTATCTTTCCACTTACGGGTTTTTAGTGACCTTACAAATGTGAGAATTAATCTTCATATTGCATACTTCCTCATCTGTATCCTTCACGTCAGCCTCCACCCCAGAGTTATTCCATCAATGATTTCAAAGCACTAATTCATACATGACTGGTACCTCAGGGATGCAGTGATTGTAGGGAAAGGTTCTCAAGGGGAAAGATTTGAAAGCGCTAAAGCTGTCACTTGGAACAGTTGAGATTTTGCCTATACTCAGTAGATTTGCTATCAGATTAAACCAGACAAAAAGGATACTGGTTCTCTGTCAAGTCATGGCAGATAATGCTGTGAAATGCATACAGGAAGCACATCCATCAAGCAGGGCATCAATATCTTACTCATGCCTCCTAGAGAAGACGTTATTTCATCTTGTTGCAAAGCTGATGATTTGTATCCTTTGCACAAGGGAATCACAACGAATAATTCCAAAACATCAAACTAAATTTAAAAAGCCAAAGTGGAGTTTCATTTCACACATTAGTCTTTATGGAAAAGATGTACCACACATGGCCCCTTCCCACCGATCCACTCCCCTCTTTCCTTCCCCAACATTAACTTCTGTAAAAATTAAGTTTGGCATTAATTCAGATAGGTGAGGCTCCTGCAAAGCAATAAGAAAACAAAGTTACTTCCTGATTTTTTTAGCATTTTTATTTTGAGAAAGGCACACCTAGCAAAGTACATGAAATATTAATATGCTGATCTAACAAAAGATCCTACTTAGAAGCTGTTCCAAGTGCTCACTTACAATAAATAGACCATTTCTTTTAATGCAGATGTTCATAACATTAAAATTGAGTTTCACTAAAACTCAAGTAGATGGTCTTTGCAGGGCAAAACCAGTAATCAGTGGACACAAAGAGGGGGGTAAAATAGAGACTGCATCAAATAATAATTCTCAATAAATCTGCTGCCCTACAACCACATGGATCTCAACTGCATTACATACTGAGGGTGCTAAGTTGACAAGAACAACCACCTACCAACTCCGATGGCCCATAAACCCAATATTGTCAGGTTCTTAGGTTCTTCTTCATCATCAGGATTATGTCTAGTATAATCCAAATGCCCACTGCACCAGACCAGGAGTCAAGAGTGAAAACAAAAACAGTTAAATCAAAGACAGTACGAACAGTGAACTAGTAACCATCAGCTCCAAGTTCGCTGCACCAATTCTACACCTTACTAATACATTTCAACATCCCATGGGTGAACATATGTTCTTTTTTGTGTAATAGGATAAGTCAACAAGCTGTAAGGTACAATCAAGATGAATGCATAGTGATAGATATGGGAACAGACTCCCAGAAAAGCAGAGTCTGGCTAACAGATGGAATTAAGTTTTCAAAACACAAGATACCTACCCAGCAAAAATTAGATTACTAAAGGTTTTTGGGATGCCAAATAACTATCAGGATAGCAATTTTGGAAATAGGTGAAGTATTCTATGAAAGCGCAATGCCGCAATGACCAAAGGGTTGCACAAGTCTGACTGTATTAGCAAATTATCAATTGATGATAAAGTTGCAGTGACCAGACAAGGCAAGATTGCAGTTACAACATTATCTTACTTCTCCCATTTCTACACATTGGATGTTAAAATCACTGCAAGTTTGCACTATAGCAGACAACAGGCTCAACAATCTTGC
This sequence comes from Carcharhinus amblyrhynchos, assembly GCF_965287045.1. NCBI lineage: Eukaryota > Metazoa > Chordata > Chondrichthyes > Carcharhiniformes > Carcharhinidae > Carcharhinus > Carcharhinus amblyrhynchos. The sequence continues at coordinate 20,868,491 of NC_137331.1, forward strand.
TGAAATCTGTCACATTAGACAGTGTTTTGGCAACCATATTTTCTTTGCTATGGTGATGCTTGCACCTCGTTTTCACAAACCAGTTTTCTATTCATTAAATGGATAATAAGGATCCTCAATTTTGTGCGATTCGATAGTTGGATACAAATGAAAGGATTGTGATTAATGTTGAGAACAGTCCAAGTCCTATTTGTTTCAACATGTTTTGTTCACTTTTTATTCAATACTCATTGAAGAAGCCAAGATAAGAGTTTGTTCTACCCAATGCAGTTTTTATCATTCCAAATTGCACATGTATGTGTGGGTGCATGGCACAAATATCTGTAAATCTATCCTACTGAGCGTAATAGAAGGCAGTCAATGATCTACCACAATATTGATATGCATTTTTTTTTATAAAACACATACATGAAGGAACAGTCCATAATATTGTTCACAGGTGGTTGCCTAGACCAGAGTCAGAGCATTTGGGCTAAGCTACAGGAAACAACTTGAGTGTTTTTAATAACATGGGCTGAAACAGCCAGCTGGAAGTCTGGCACTTGCTGGTTACAGAGGTCAGACAAGTCCAGAGAGTTGAAACTTTTTTTGCTACCGGGAAGACAGGGCAGTTCTGATTCCCCTAACAAAAGCTGAGCCTTCCACAACTGTGTTGCATTATCTTCAGCTTCAGTGTCCAAAGACATCTCTCATCCGGACAAGTAAAATTATAGTTTTCTTCTGAAAGTTTTGATGATTAGTGCATAAAATAAACATTTGAAGGTAAAATCATTTGTAATATTGAAAAAGTTTTCTAAGGAAGATTAATCTCAGCAGAGATTAATAAAGACACAAGACAGTGGCTCTTTAAAGAAAAATCAGGTGGACAAGTACACAACTGAAAAAAAAGAAACAATTTTGCACAAGTCTTGACCCAATATCCCTGCAGCAGGCATAGGCTTAATAATGTTTTACACAAACAACAGTTTTAAACTCGGAATGTTATTTGAAACTGAATAACGAACCTTTCTTCTCTATTGTTTGCATTCTCTGGCAAGCGCGAAAGGAATTCAGCTGCTCTATTTACAATTATAGGTATGTAAATACTTTCAACAAAAAAAAACAAACTGTGAACTCTTCTATAAAATGCACATTTAATATTCTTTGTCTCATTGGAGAACAACCTCAACTTCTCTAATCTCTCTACATAACTGAAGCCCAGCATCCAGATATCATTCCAATTAATCCCCTCTGCACCCTCTCACATCTGGACATCCCTCCTAAAATGTGTTGCTCCAACTGGAGCTAACCAGTGATTGATCAAAATTCAGCTTTACTGTCTTGGTTTTGTACTCTTTGCCAAAGATTCTGTATGCTTTTTCTAACAGCTGTCTCAACTTGTTTGGCTACTTTCAATGATCTGTGTACACACACCATTAAGTCTCTCTGTTACTGCAGCACATTTAAAATGTAAAGTCTAGAGGGCCTTGCCATATTTTTCTCATCAAAATGCATTTCTGCACTAAGTTGCACCTACCATGTTTATGTCTGCTTCATCAGTCCATGATATCCTGAAGTCTGCAACTGTCTTCCTCATTGTTTATTACCTTTCCTGAGTTTCTGTCATCTGCAAACCTTTTAAGTTATGCCTTGTATACCAAGCCCAGCTCAATATATCAAAAAGAGGAATGGTCCGAATGTCGACTCATAGCAACATCCATGTATATATATTGCTCCAAAGTGCCAAATTGTTCACAACTATTTTAAGTTTCTTAACTAATTTACACCCATGCTGTCACTGCTCATTTAATCTCATGAAACTTTGCAAGTCTATGTTGCGGGTACTTCATCAAAAATACTCCCATTCCTTATTTCCTTAACGATAAATAACATTATTTTAGAAACTCTTACTTAACTGATAACAGACGATAACAATACAAGCGTCATCCAGAGACCTCGAGCAGGTATCTTGATGGCGAGTATCTGGAGCCAGCAGCAAGGTGCCGATATTTTGAGTGAAATGGAATAGAAAGCTATAAATCCGTTAAAAGAGGGGATCATCATACCCAGAAATTTGAATAGTGAACACACCATGCATGACAGAACTTCAAATGTAAGTTTCTGTTCCACATTTAATACCAAGCCATAATGCTTGTAACTGAACTGCAATGAAAGCTGGTGTTCCAATCCATAACTATCATTTTAAAACCATCAGCTATTGTACTTTGTAGCCTTAAAAGGGCACTAGTTGGTTAAACGTCAGAATAACACCAAGTATTTTTCAAGAATAATTATTAAACATAAAACACACTGTTACAGTATTGCTATTATTAGAGTTTACTACACAAAAAAATTCATTTGGTCCAACTAGTCTGTGCTGATGTTTATGGTCCCAGGAGGATCACAAGTACATTTATGTTATCCAAATATGTGAAGATCAAGTTGATTGGTCATGTTAGATTACCTCTTAGTATCCCAAAGTGTGTAGGTTAGGGGAATTAGTGAGGTAAATATATGGGGTTACAGGCTTAGCGTCCAGCTAAGATGCTCCATCAATGCATACTCAACGGGCCAAATGACCTGCTTTTACACTGCAGGAATTCTATGATTCTATCCACAAAGAATCCTTCAAGAGTCTGGCATTCCCGTCAATTCACGGGAGACCCTGGCTTGTGACAGACCAAAATGGAAAAGGCTCATTCAGCAAGGCACTGAATGTGTCAAAAGACTTTGTCCGAATGGGTACAGATGAGGTCAAGGTATTGGAAAGAGTACATAAACATCTAAGCAACCCATCTACCCAACCCTTCAAGCATCATCTTCCCCACATGTGGCAGAGTCTAATTAACATCAACCAACTCAGAACCCATTGAACTGGAGTAGAAGCAAAGAACAAAGAACAGTACAGCACAGGAACGGCCCTTCGGCCCACCAAGTTTATGCTGACACAGATGCCTCTCTAACCTAATATTTTCTTGCCTCTACATGATCCATATCCCTCTATTCCCTGCCAATTCACTATCTATCCAGATGCCTCTTGAATGTTGTTATTCAATCTGTTTCCACCACCTCCCATGGCAGCACGTTCCAGGCATTCACCACCATCTGCATGATAAACTTGCCCCTTACTCTGTTTTAAACTTTCTCCCTCTCACTTTCAAATTATGGCCGAGAAATCGACCCTGGGAAAAAGAGCGACTATCCACTCCATCCAAGCCTGACATAATCTTGTAAACCTCTATCAGGTTCCCCCTCATCTTCCAAATGAAAAGATCCAAGTTTGTTCAACCTTTCTTCATAGTCCATATCCTCCAAACCAGGCAACATCGGAATAAATCTTTTCTACACACTTTCCAATGCATCAACCTCCCTCTGGTACTGTGACAACCAGAATTGCACACAATACTCCAAATGCAGCCTAACCTACCTTCAACAGCTCCAACATGATTTTCTAATCCCTTTACTCAATGCCCCGACCGATGAAGGCCAGCAAGCCTTCCTGACCACTTTGTCCCCCTGAATTGCCACCTTCAGGGAACTGTGGATTTGCACGCCTAGATCCCTCTGCATGCTAATATTTCTAAAGACGCTACCATTTACTATATACTTTCCTTCTGCAGCAAATCTTGCAAATCACAGCACCTCACATTTGTCCGGTTTAAATTCCATCTGCCATCATCTGGCCCAGGTCTCCAGATGATTTATTTCCTGCTAAATCCTCCGATAATCCTCCTCACTATCCATTATTCCCTCAAATTTTGTATCATTTGCAAATGTACTAATCAGACTACCTACATTTTCCTTCAAATCATTTATATATTACAAACAGCAGAGGCCCCAGCACCGATCCTTGTGGAACACCGCTTGTCACAGGTCTCCAGTTCAGAAAGTACCCTTCCACTGCTACTCTCTACGTTTTATGCCTAAGATAGTTTTGTATCCATTTTGCCAGCTCACCTTGGATTCCATATGATTTCACCTTCTGTATCTGCCTGCCACAAGGAACCATATTGAAGGCTTTACTAAAGTCCATGTATACAATATCCACTGACCTGCCCTGGTCAATTTTCTTGTCACTTCCTCAAAGAACTCAAGTTTGAGAGACACAACCTCCCCTTCACAAAACCATGCTGCCTATCGCTAATAAGCCTATTCTCTTCCAGATGCCAGTATATCGTGTCCCTAAGAATCTTCTCCAATAATTTCCCCACCACTAATCTAAGGCTCACAGGCCTGCAATTTCCTGGATTGTCTTTTCAGTCCTTCTTAAACAGAGGAACAACTTTAGTTACTCTCCAATTCTCTGGCACCTTGCCCATGGCTAAAGATGATACAAATATTTTGGCCAAGTCCTCAGTAATTTATTCCCTCACCACTTTCTTTCTTCTGAGATAGACCCTATCCGGCCCTGGAGACTTGTCCAACTTAATGTTTTTTCAAGACCTCCAACACCTCCTCCCTTTTTATCTCAACAAGCTCGAGACTCTGTCAACATCCTCCTTTCTACACTCACCAGTCACCACATCCTTCTGCTTTGTGAATACTTACGCAAAGTACCTCACCCAGTTCCACACAAATTCCTGCCACTGTTCTTGAGTGGATCTATCCTTTCCTTAGCTGCCCTCTTTCTCCTTTACAGGCATAAAAGGCCTTGGGTATCTTCTTAATCCTGCCAAGGACATTTCATGGCCCCTTTTTGCCCTCCTATGTTTAAGCTCTTTCCTGCTATCTTTGTATTCCTCAAGAGTCTTATCTATTTTCAATTTCCTGAAATTTATGTATACCTCTTTCTTGTTTTTCACTAAGCTCAATCTCTCGTCACCCAGGGTTCCAAAATCTTGCCGTCTTTATTCTTCATTTTCACAGGGGCATACTTGTCCTGAATTGTTAACAACTCACTTTTTCAGTCACCCTCAATCAGCAAAACTACCCAAGAGAGGAGGGTCCACAAAAGTCTCCTTCCACATCACCTCATCTAAACCTGCTAGCATATTCTGATATTGCTTTCTTCTTAACGTATTTACTTTGCTTCCCCTTAAATTTGCCCTTGCTATCTACCACCATTACTTACATTACATTGCCACCATTTGACAATCTATTCTCTGGGTAAAGAAATTTCACGTAGATTGCTTAATAGATTTATTAGCGACTATATTTGATAAGTGTCACACATTCCTTGTGTGGTATAGAACACTCTTGTGGCACATTAAAGGTCAATTTATTCCACTTCTCACATTTAAAAGCAAAATTCTTCTGCCCAATTACCAGACATCAGCTGCAGCACAAATGCAAAACAAGTTACATTTACAAAGCATCTTTAATGCAATGAAACGTCCTAAGATGTTTCACAGGAGCATAATATAACATTGATCCACATCAGCAGCTATTTGGCTAGATGACCAAAGGGTGGCCAAAGAGGTAGGCTTTAAGGAGTGTCTTAAAGAGGAAAGTGGAATAAAGACGTGGAGAAGTGTAGGGAAGGAATTCCAGTGCTTGGGTGTCTAAAGGTATGGCCAAAGATAGAGATTAAAAATCAAGGATGCTCAAGAGGCCAGAATTAGAGAAGCACAGATATCTGAGGTTTGTGGGGCTGAAGAAGGGGGACATTAGGTGGGGCAAGAGTATGGAGTGATTTGAAAACAAGGACGAGAATATTAAAACTAAGACACTCTTTGACTGGGAGCCAATATAAATCACTGGGCATAGCGAATGGGATTAGGTGTGAGTGATGACATGAGTGGCAAACATTTCAAAAAAATTGGGGGCCCAAAAGGCTTGATGTTTCTAATCTAGTGCATGGACCTCAGATTTACAGTAAAAGATACAACCTACTAGCTGCAAGTATATACATGGATTGTATGTAAAGGTGAAACAATAATCTGCGTCAATACAAATAAGAACAGGACCTTTAATAATGAGCTCCATGCATCCCTATGTTTTTTCCCTACTGCTGCATCTTTTGTTCCAATTTGTACTTGTAAACTACAAATAAACATTAATAAAACATACCTCCAGTGCAGCTGCAGCAATGTCCTGGTCATAGTGTGCCATTTTATTGGGGAAAAATGTCATGTTGTATGGCAGACCTTCACACCGATGGACAGTTATAGGTTCACAGGTGAAAAGACTGTGACCCTGGGTCAAATGTACCACCAGCAAAACTAACCAACAAACAAAGATATGCATTGAATCTTTCATTGTGGGACTGTAATCGAAAAACTGATGTTACAGAACTATTGAGAATCTGATCCAACTCCAAGTATCAAGAACAGCAGCAGTCATTATCCACTCTTGGTGGTGGATTGCATTTTTTATTCTGCTGGTCGGTTGCATTCAGAGGACTTATTAATGCAATGTTTCGCATCAGAGCAGTGCTTTTGATGTAATGAAGTTCCAAAAGTTCAAATTTAAACGGAATCCTGGAAACAAAACATTTGAAGTTAGGGTACTGAAAAACATTTCAATTCTGTGTTTCAATAGTACAGTTGATCATTTACTAATTAACACATATCACTTCTAAATAAAGTGTGAAGAAAATGAACTACAACGATGTGGAATGTATACAGAATAGGATTTCAAACTAAACCAGGAAAGTAATTTCAGAATTAATAACTTGAAGTTAATTAAATATATATTTAAACACTGCAAATAATTTTATTTACTCAAAGGCTCTAAATACATGAAAGGAGGCACTGGCGTCAGCTTCAAGTAGAGCCAAACTTTTCATTTATTTTCTGTCCTCCATTTACGACAAAGAGGAAGCGGCAGGGTACTGTAACGCCGAAGGATTCCTGAACTTTTTAGATAGAATAAACAGAGGGAAGGGGAAGACTGTATCACCCCCGCCCTCCTTTCCCTCCACAACATTGTTAAGAAAGTTGTGAGAAGGGGCGAGCCTAACCACCATGTCCTCCGTTGTGAACACCATGAGGCTCCACTTTTACAGCCGAGCCCTGTGATCCCCAGAAGCAGCTCTGCTGTGGCCGCCGAGCGACTCGAAGGCTTTCCAGCGCCCGCGCTCTCCTCAACTTCGAGCCGCCACGGTCTTCCCGAGGCAAAGGCCCACTTGTTTATCCAAACACCCAGGGCTCTTTCTCTCTCTCTCTCCCACATTAACCTCACCTTCGCTCAGCAACGCCACCAACAGCTCCTAAACCACCCCCGGCCGGAAGAAGTAGTGAAGCTCCGGCCGCAACCAGCGCCCAGGACGAGGTGAGGTGCTCACCTGGGGCCGCTCACCTGTGGCTGTTGTCGCTCGCGGACCTGTTGCTTCCTGCCCTGCCCTGGGCGGCAGCCGCCCGCTCCTCACCCTCTGATTGGGAATGGAACACGGCCCGGATCACTAGCTCCGTCCCCCTCTCCGGCTCCTGCAGGAAGAATCAGAACAAACCTGCAGGGCTGCACTCCATCCAGCACTGGCACAGTGTGAACCATCAGGAGTGTTACTCTATACTGCATTGTAGACTCTGCAAAAGCCGTAGGGTGGGGGTGAGGGGGGCGGATCCTCACCTAAACCCATGAGCTGCTTTCTTCGTCCCCCGGGACAGGACAAAGCAAAAACTTTGTGGATATTCACCATAATGCAGTCACAGAATCCATATAGAGGACATTCGGTCCCTCAACCCTGCACCTACAACAATCCCATTCAGGCCCTATTCCCCACAATCCTACACACGTATTTACCTTTCTAGTCCCCCTGAGGCTTAAGGGGCAATTTAGCAAGGCCAATTCACCTGACCTGCACGTCTTTGGGGTGTGAGAGGAAACCAGAGCACCTGGAGGAAATTCACGCAGACACGGGGAGAATGTGCAGACTCCGCGCAGACAGTCACCCAAGATGGGAATTGAAGCTGGGTCCCTGGCGCTGTGAAACAGCAGTGCTAACCACTGTGCTGCACCCGTAATCATGGTTAGATGCAGTGTACCAGATCATAGATCACTTCGCAATCTTAGCTAACAACGCTGCATTGTTTTCCACCCTCAGGAACGTATTCAAGTCTTTCCTTAAAAGGACTAAGCTGTACAAATGCCAGCATGGTATCAGCACTCTGCAGTATGCCTTGCAGAGTGTAGCCACAGCAGGATGTTGCATGCAGTCAGGTCCTCCTCACAAAATATGTCAATGCCTTATAGGCTGTGCAGCTAAGGGAAGTTTAAATGCTGCCTTGCAAACTCTCAGTTCAAACTGGCATGGTGGCACAGTGGGTAGCATTATTGCCTCACAGTGCCAGGAGCTGTGTTGACTGAGTGGAGTTTGCACATTCTCCTCATGTATGCAACGGTTTCCTCTGAGTGGTCCAGTTTCTTCCCACAATCCAAAGATGTACAGGTGGGTTAGCCATGCTAAATGCACAAGGTTATGGGAATAGAGCACAATGGAGGGCCTGGGTGGGATGTTCCTTTGGAGAGTCAGTGCAGACTCAGTGGGCTGAATGGCCTCTTTCTGCATAGTAGGGATTCTATGATGATGCTACGGAACTTGTGCCCTCACTTGCAGAGATAGATGTCTGTCCCAGAAAGATTAGTGAAACAATTTGATGGAGGCTGGATGAATGGAAGCAACGAGTGCCATCCCTATGTGAAAGGAGCAATGGTATGAATAGGAGGGTACATATTTCACTCTTGCAGCTTGTTGAGAATATCTGCTCCTTTTCCTCAACCAAAACCTACCATAGTACCCTGTGCTTAACCAGGCCAGACTGGTCAGCAGCTGATATGGAGCAGTGTACAGCCACACCTTCACAAACCTGAGCATCCAGATTAAAAATTATAAAGGTAGATGAGTGATGACAAACACTTCAAGAAATATTTCTAAATGAATATAAATTCCACCAACAAATATAAACTCAATGGGAAAAGTGATCCACGTGTGGCTAACTATTCAAGTTAAGATTAAAAGGGTCTTAAGATGTTGCTAGGAAAAGTTGAAGCTTTGGGTGAGTTTTAGAAATGAGCAAAGGATGACTAAAATTAATAAAGAGAGAGAAAGTAGAACTGTTGCATTCATGGGATATGAACTTTTTGGCAATGCTAATATTTGTTGCTTACCCCCAATTTGCAACTGAGAGTGTCATGCTGAGCTGCCTTCCTGAACAGCTGCTGTATGTTCTCCCACTTTGCTGTTAGGGAAGGAGTTCCAGGATTTTGGCCCAACAGCAGTAAGATAAGGGCAATAAAGCTCCAAGTTAGTATATGTGATTAAACTAACCAGTAATACAGAAACAGATTCTACAAATATGTAAGAAGGAAGAGGGTAATGAAAGTGAACATGAGTCATTAAAAAAATCTTGTGTCTGCCCTCACAGTAAGAGACACAAAAAACATAGCAGAAAATGTGGAGAACCAAGAGTCCGATGATATTGAGGAACTTAAAGTAATCAATATTAGTAAAGAAAAAGTAATGGCTAAATTAACGAGGCTAAAAGCTGATGAATGCATTGATTATGATTTTCCAAAGTTCTCTAGATTCTGGAATGGTCCCAATGGATTGCAAGATATCAGTTGTAACACTATTATTCAAGAACGGAGGGAAAGAGAAAAGGAACCACAGGCCAATTAACCTGACATCAGTCATCGAGGAAAATGCTGAAACTCATTATTAAGGAAGTGGTTTACAGGGCACTTAGAAAATTGTTGTATGATTTGGCAGAGTCAACATCATTTAATAAAACGGAAATCATATTTGACAAATCTATTAAAAGTTTTTTGAGGATGTAATTAGCAGGACCCACAAACTTGAACCAGTGGCTGCAGTACATTTGAACTTTGTTAAAGAATTTGATGACATGACTTGTGAAAGGCTATTACACAAGATAAAGGCTCATGGAGTTGGTTGTCATTTATTAGGATGGATAAAGGATTGGTTAAAGAACAGAAAACAGAGAGTATTTTTAGATGGTGAGAAACTATTAAATGTCAATGCTCAGTGAGATTTAGATATCCTTTAACATGGAAGCCAAGAAGTGTTTTGCCGGGGTAGATGTGGAGCGGTTGTTTCCCCTGGCTGGAGAGTCTGGAACAGGCAATGTAGTTTCAGGATAAAAGATCAGCCATTCAGGACCAAGGAGCAATTCTTCATTGAGAAGTTTGTAAGTCTTTGGAATTCTTTACCTTTGATCACTGTAATTGGTAGATTTTTGGACATTTCAGGTTATAGGATTGAGGCAAAAAAGTGGACTCCAGGTTGAAGATGAACCATGATCTTACTGAATTGCAGAGAAAGCTCAAGGAGCTAAATGGCCTATTCCTGCCTCTATTTCATATCTCCTTATTTTCAGCAGCCATAAAATATGCAGAATAATCATCTTGGTAATCCCCATCTTTGATTTTACATATGTTAATTGGAATGGTGGGATTATGGAGGGTGCTTTGATCCACATGAAGAAGGTACACCTCTTCCCAGCAGCCAGATGCCTTATTCCTATACGAGTCACATATTGTAGGAGCTGTAGATTGTTGCAGGATAACTGCATTGTCATAATTGTCTTGCAGAAACTTGTACAATCTTATTTCCATGATTGGACACCAGCAGATATTAATGGAACAGCAGCCTATTCTATTGCTGAATGCTGGTGGTTTAATGCACTGATGGCAAAATATGTCATAGGATGAGAGGTGATGCAGTCACAACCGTCAATCCTTTTTGAATTTGCTTATCTTGATTGTTGAGTTCAAAGGGAAAGTGAGGTACTGAGGAGGCCTAGTGAACAGGATATCACTGATGTATAGCAAACTAAAATACGCATGAGATACTGAGTGAAGTATATTGCCAAGAGCTAGTGGCAAAAATGCTATGGCTTTGTTGACTTTGTGGAGATGCTGGCATTGGACTGGGGTAAACACAGTAAGAAGTTTCATAACACCAGGTTAAAGTCCAACAGGTTTATTTGATGGTAAACCCACAAGCTTTCGGAATACTGTTCCTTCGTCAGGTGAGTGGAGAGTTCTGTTCACAAATTAACCTGATGTTGTGAGACTTCTTCCTGTGTTCACCCCAGTCCAATGCCGACATCACCACGAAGTTAACAAAGCCCTGTTTGTGAACAGAACTCTCCACTCACCTGATGAAGGAAAAGCGTTCTGAAAGCTTGTGGGTTTACTATCAAATAAACTTGTTGGACTTTAACCTGGTGCTGTGAGATTTCTTGCTTTCTTGACTTTCACAGTCCACTGGCAAATAATAACTTCCTACTCCAGCAGACAGTAGGTGAGGTTGCAGGTGGCTGCAGAGATTTGTATTAACCTTCCTGGAGAAGCACAGTCATCTGATGCACTGCTTTTCAGATGGATTGAAAGGAGTTACTTCTGGCCTGTGCATCCTGTATACTGCCATATGATCTCTTATAAGCACCTCCCGCATGTGCTAACTTCTAATGGGCACAGAAGCTACTGATGTTGATTGACTGAGTTGCTAATGTGGCTCCTCTTCTATCTTTCTCCATCCAAATGAAGCTGCTAATAATAGCACTCAGGTACATAGTTAGTGGGCCAGATAGAAGAAATGATATGGAAACTTGAACTCTCTTTGCTGTCCAAACACTACTGTAAACTCAGATCCTAGGGTACATTTCCTGAGGCTCACCACATTATTATAGCTCTCTGAGAGACCAATCCCAATAGGTTTTACTGGCATGTTGGGCATTGGGCATAATTATGGAACAAAATGTCTAATTTTGTAATAAGCCCTGTGGTTTACATGTATTCATGAAGCTCCTGACTACTCATGGCAATGCCTCAGTTGACTGAGACATCTAATGTGGTTTTAATGGGAATAGGCTGGAGCGTGTTGGGAATGGAGAAACAATTGATAATTTAGCAACCTGACTAGTCTGCTGCAATCAACAGACAGAGCTTAAATCAGTCTTTTAGTCTTGACTCACCCAGTGTAATGCTTAAAGTGATCAACTGATAAACATTACATATCTTCTTTCACCTACTTCCAGTTTGTGAAACTTTACATCTTGATGTTATGTTCTTTACATATTGTGGTACCAAATTGTGTATTATAAATTTCTATGTTCACAGATAAAATGGAAGCAGCCTATATAAACTTGACACCTTATGCCCTCTTGAGAGAATCACGCCCGAAATGGGTGCAATGGCGATTTAAATGCATTTGCATGTATTTAAATTGAATTAATGGATTGCCAGCCCAACTTTACCAGCATTTCCCCCTTTACCATCACGTTCGCGCATCCAGGTTAGGCGTGAAACAGACGTGCTCAGCAAAGGTCAGTTTTGGTCACTCTAGCTTTTGAAGAGATAAGTTCAGAGCTTCCAATGGCTCTCTGACTCAGATCGGTGGTGGGGGGAGAGGGAAGCGGGCCAGATCGTTCTCTGGTGAGCGGGGGTGAGGAGGAGGCCAGATCATTCTCTGGTGGAGGGTGTGGGGGGGCTGGGGAGGAGGGAGGCCCGATCATTCTCTGGGGGGTGGAGGGAGGCCCGATCATTCTCTGGGGGGTGGAGGGAGGCCCGATCATTCTCTGGGGGGTGGAGGGAGGCAGGTAAGATACATCTCTGGTGGGGTTGTGGGGGGTAGTAGGGGGAGGCCCGATCACTCACTGGCGGAGGGGAAGGGAGGCCAGATGGATCTCTGGTGGGAGGGGGAGGAGTGAGGGAGCAGTGGGGGACCGCTATGTTGTGGGGGTGGGGCAATGTCGGTTGGGAGCCATCGCTCCCGCTTTTTGGTCCTGGGCCGCTTTATCCACTCTTTGCAGTCCAGGAGCGATGTGACAGAGACACGTTTTTCAAATTTTTTTCTCACTGCCCATGCGCAGTTCAAAGCTCTGATCATTTCAGTCACGATAAGTCCACAGCTCAATTCAGACCTGCGATTTTTTTTTCAGGCTGAGTACATACAGGACACACCTGAGAGCAGTTTACAAGTTGGATCTGAATTGGGCCCAGATTCAGCATTAGAATCAAAATGGTAAATTCGGGCCCTCAGTCTCAGTCTTTTCTTCTGGAAATATATAGGGTTTCTTTTTCCTTCAACAATCGTTTTTCTCAGTTAAATAATCATTATCCAATCCACCATCCCCAAGCCTTTCGTTATGTGCTGAATTTTGCTCCACTAAATCAGGCACTAATGTTAATTTAAAGCCAAATATCACAATGATCACTATCCAGATCAGCATGCACAACAAAATTATATCATTTCACTGGTGAAAACTAAGTCCAGTAACTTGTCCTCTCTAATAGCATCCCTAATATGAATGATCAATATTCTCAAAATAATCTTCAAATAATCCATTTTACTGTCTTTTTGAAAGTGTGAGGAGCTGAGCTTTGAATCAATATCCTCTGTGAATGGTCAATCTTAATGGTAGTCATAAATCTTCCTGGAAATTCCTTTAGAAAGCATTATTTGCTTGAAGTGAGAGATCTGAATTTCTTTAATTGAAAATGTTCATAAAAACATTTTATAAGGTTAATAAACGATAAAAGTTTCTAAAATTTTGCATTCAATAGCAATTAATTTTTTTCCCAGCCTCTTTCCGATTTCCAAATACAGGCATAAAGGCAATTTTTATGTAATTGTAAATATAGATGATAGGACAAGTGTATCTATTTTTCCCTTGCCTTGACATTTTTAGTTGTTTAGTGAATATAGTATGCATCTCTTTCTCTTTTGCTGCCTCTGTATCTCTCCCTTGTACTCAAATCATTTTTAGAAGCACATGTTTAAAAGGCTGATGTCATGGAGACTGAGTTTTAGATTATAAGCCTCTGGTGACAGGCTATAAGCCTGTTATAAGCCTCTGGTGACAGGCTAACAAACTGTTCCAGGTAAATTTTGCTATGGGAACAGATGAAATTCTGTGTTGTGCATCCAGTTTGTGCAGGAAGAGAAACAACAGAACAACTTCTTAGGGACAGCCTACTTGGTGGAATAGTTCACAAAGTTTTGAGGGAAGGAAGAAGGCTACAAATGGAACAGTAGGCTAAAGAGAAGCCTCTCATGTTTTCCAGTGCAGCGCTGGAGGCCTTAGTTTAGGAGATGAAAAGGAAGAAGGAAACCATGTTTCCACAGCTGGTAAAGAGAGTGGAAGCCAATGAGGTTGAATTTCGGAAGTTTGTTCCTGGTCAAATTTCCCTAAAAAGTTCAGTGACCTCACACTAGTGGTCACGATTCGTAAATGCATCTTTAAATGACATTTCCTGTCAGACCATTAACTTCTCAAGCTATTTAATGCACCACATGAGGGAGGCGGAGGTGCAGTGATATTTTCTCTGCAGTAGCAATCCTGTATCCAGAGTATTGTTGATGGTAAAATTTGAAATCAATATAAATCTGGAATTAAAAGTCTAATAATGACATTGTCGAGTGCAGTATAAACCTATCTGGTTCACTAATTTCCTTCAAGAAAGAAAATCTGCTGTCCTTAAATGGTCTGGTCTACATGTAACTCCAGTTGAATCTTAAATGCCCTCTGAAATGCCTTGACAAGGGCAATTAGGGCTGGATAAGAAATGCTGACCCAGTCAGCAATGCCCACATCCCATGAATGAGTAAAAAATAAACATTCTCACCATTCACCAAAATTAGGACTATGCCTAACATTCAGGTGCTTCACCTCACCCTCACACACATACCAATGCTGCCAGCCTCACACCGACTTCTTGTTGCTTTCAAGTATCTTCAGCTATTCAGCTATGGAAGTCACACGCACTGACATTCTTCCCTTTCTTTTGCAGGACAAGGTCGAACATAATTGCAGGGCACCAGGGAACTAGCATGGAACTTTTGTATAGGGAAATCAGCATGACATCACTAGAAGGGAAATGTATCATGTGATTCAATCTTAGTTTCACTTTTGCTTTGAGCATAACGCAAACACACAGCTCTGATGTCTTCAACCTATGTATAACTGTTCTCATGTGCCTAGACTTAATATATGAACTTACAATGTGTTTATGCAATCCCTTATGAGCAATTGATACCTTGTGTCTTGTAAATAAGCCCATGATATTCTATATGAATAATAACATGACAGGAACAAACACGCCTGTGTCTCCTGAGCCCTTTAAAGGAGATAAGTGGTGTTCCTCATTATGGGGCCAGCAGTGACTGAGACTGTTGTATCTGACATCGCCAAGAATATCATGGATGACAATATGTTCCTGCCTTTTGGCCTTCTTAAATTCCGTTTCATTGTCATCCTGATATCTGGCATGAAGTGTAAGCTGCAGATGAAGTGACCATTGACCTCTTGCTTTATACACCACCCACCCCTACCCCTTCCCTCACCCCAGCTGTCTCTGTATTTTTGCTTTCAGATATTCAAAGATATTTCATTTGGCAAGCTATTGCGGCCTCACAAATGAAGGGTAAGATGAACTGAAGCCATCTGATGAAGAAGGTCTTCACTAGATCTTGCACCAACTCAAACTGACAAAATACATACTTTAGAGGCTAGTATGGAGTCTGAATCTGCATACAGTGAGTTACTAGGCATGAGTGGAGCAAAGCCAGGACAGGAGGAAAGGTTAATGCATATTCCAGCTTACCACAGTGCAAGGTTGCAGATGACTCAGATAACGACTTTGACAGGATTGTGTACAAGAGAACAGTAATGAATACAGCAGGTGTTGGCACGCTTTCAGAAGTGTCATGCTAAGTCTTCATTTATTCACTCTAATTTAAGGTTTCGCACGCCAGTTGATGCATTTTAATGTTTATGAGGTCTCTATATATCATTAAACTATTGTTGTATGTGGGGCGGCACGGTGGTACAGCGGTTAGCACTGCTGCCTCACAATGCCAGGGACCCAGGTTCAATTCCTGCTTGGGTGACTGTCTAGTGTCTGTGTGGGTTTTCTCTGGGTACTGCAGTTTGCTTTCACCGTCCAAAAGATGTGCTACTTAGGTGCATTGGCCATGGTAAATTCTCCCTCAGTGTACCTGAACAGGCACCGGAGTGTGTCAACTAGGGAATTTTCACAGTAACTTTATTACAGTGTTAATGTAAGCGTACTTGTGATACTAATAAATAAATATTGAGTGCTGGAGCTGGCGGAACCAAGCTGTATGTCCATGAGCCAATTGTTAGCATGGTAATACATCTTTTTTTGGACAAATGTGAGAAATGTGAATAAAGATAGAAATATACAGTAAATGGCAGAACCCTTAAGAGTATTGATAGGCAGAGGGATCTGGGTGTACAGGTACACAGATCACTGAAAGTGGCAACGCAGGTGGAGATGGTAGTTAAGAAGGCATATGGCATGCTTGCCTTCATCGACCAGGGCAATGAGTTTAAAAATTGGCAAGTCATGTTGCAGCTTTATAGAACCTTAATTAGGCCGCACATGGAATATAGTGTTCAATTCTGGTCACCACACTACCAGAAGAATGCGGAGGCTTTAGAGAGAGTACAGGAAAGATTGACTAGGATGTTGCCTAGTATGAAGGGCATTAGCTATGAGGAGAGATTGGAGAAACTTGGTTGTTCTGACTGGAACGACGGAGGTTGAGGGGCAGCCTGATCGAAGTCTACAAGATTATGAGGGGCATGGACAGAGTGGATAGTCAGAAGCTTTTTCCCAGGGTGGAAGAGTCAATTGCTAAGGGGCATAGGTTTAAGGTGTGAGGGGCAAGGTTTAAAGGAGATGTACGAGGCAAGTTTTTTTTACACAGACAGTAGTGGGTGCCTGGAACTCGCAGCCGGGGGAGATAGCAGAAGCAGATATGATTGTGAATTTTAAGGGGCGTCTGGACAAATACATGAATAGGATGGGAATAGAGGGATATGATCCCCAGAAGGGTAGGGGGCTTTAGTTCAGTCAGGCAGCATGGTCGGTGCAGGCTTTGAGGGCCAAAGGGCCTGTTCTTGTGCTGTAATTTTCTTTGTTCTTTGTAAAGTAAATAATGCTTTTAAAGTGCTTAGAAGTTTCATTTAAAAATTCTCATAATGCCGATCTTATCAATTTAACGTGATCCTGGCTTTTGTTTTTCCTTGTTGAGTTTTCCAAAGTTCAATTTTGCAATGTATTTGGATACTTCAGACAAGCACTCAGGCTTTTGACTGGTCAGCTCTGAGAGGGACAAAGGACAGACTTCATGTGTGAAAATATCTGATCACCTGAGCATGTGGATTCAAATGCCTTAGACGGGAGAGACTGAGGTTTTGCCAGAATGTAAGTGTCATGCACGCTCCCAGGATAATGTACACAGTTGTGTATGATATTCAGCTGGTGGTCACCCCTGGGATCTGGGGCATCCCAGTGATGGGAGTCTGGGCATCCTAATAGGCCTGGTCTAGGTTGAAACAGATGTAACCTACTGCCCGGTATTCAGGGCATCATGACCTGACGAATGTACTGTGCATAGGTGATTGTGAGATCCCACACAGGTTCCCACTTACGCTATAGAAAAATCCAGTGGCAAAGAAGATGAGGTCAATGGTGACCTTCACAGCCATAGGGAGGCCATGCCCTCCCCATCCCCTCAATATCAGATGATTGACAACCTGATACAGTGCTGCAATGTCCCCCTCTGCAGGCGCAGTCCTCTGCAGCAGATGTGGTCCAGCAGCTCCTCAAAATGCCAATGCCTCCTGTAGACCCAGGTCTCATTGTCTTCTTGCCCCCTCATTGGCCTGATGGGTAGCTGGCACCTGAGCCTCTGCAGCACCCCCCCCAATCTTTGGTTCCGCCTGCCTCCTGTGATGCAACATTATGCCTGGCACTCTCAGGAGCAGGCAATGGCCAAGTGGTACTATCGCTAGACTATTAATCCAGAGACCCGTCTAACATTCTGGGGACCTTGGTTCGAATCCCGCCTCGGCAGATGGTGGAATTTGAATTCAATATAGGAAAATCTGGAATTAAGAATCTGCTGATGACCAGGAAACCATTATTGATGGAAAAACTAGTCTGGTTCAGTAATGTGCTTTAGCGAAGGAAATCTGCATTCCTTACCTGATCTGGCCTACATGTTATTCCAGACACACAGCAATGTGGTTGACACTTAAATGTTCTCAGTTAAAGAGAGATGGGCAATAAATGCCAGCCAACCAGCAACACCCATGATCAGAAAAAGAAATCTCCCAACCTCCTGCTTGTCTTAGTGCTAATGATCAGCACCATTGCTATTTGGAATGGTTCAAATTCAAGATCCATCTTCAGTCTGTGAGGATATGGAAAAGAGAGCACACGTGAGAGAGAGAGAACATTTTATTCACAATGTTTATGTTGTACTGCTGAATGTTAGAGTACATCTTTGTGCTCTAATGTCCTCCCTCGTCCCTGTGTACTGCTGAAACTAGAAAATGGCCAACCCTCATTATCCCTCCCATGCAGCATTATAGCAGCTGCTGTCCACACCATTCAGCTTGCACAGTGAGGCCTTTGCCTCTTGTCCCCTTTTGTTGCACCATGGCCTCTGTCCCCATTATCCCTCCCTTCACAGCACCAATGGAATACCTTTGGATGTGCTGAAAGTGGTGAAGGCTGAAGATTCCCTTTAGTTGGAGATGTGAACCTCTGAGTGGAGCTGTGCTACACTGAGTAACACAGGCACTGGTTCAAATTTAAGTCTCCATCACGCTCTTTGGTGAGACCCAGCAAGTTTCCAGGAGTGTTACTGTCATCCTGTTGGATGAGGTTGCAACATAGGGAAGCAGTTGTCATGCAGGGGTAGTGAGCATCATTCTTTATAGAGCTTCCCCTATCTGCCTCAGCAATGAGGCTGTTTCTGTAATGTGGGTTATTTAGCAGCAGTTCTCTCAACTGCTTCTGGGGCGTCTGACCCCATTGAGTCAGACATGCCCCCCAATCATGACAAAAAGTTTAAAAATGAACACATACCTTCTAACTCCCTGTTGGATGCCTTGTGGCCAGGTCCCTGCTTTTCAATAGGAACACCAAAATACGCCCTCAGTAGTGAGGGTATTATGTGGCTGCTACATCTGGGGTCAGTCTCGCTAATGACATGGAGGTGAAGGTATTTACATAATTATCAGATTGCTGCTTGCTCTGGGTGAGAAGCTGATCTGGGCTGTTGGCACAGGTCGAATGAATCCCGATTGTCATGATGTCCATTGGAAATCCCAATTTTTGACCAATGCCCCCATTCACTGAGGCATTGGGATTCCTGCTGGCTGTCAGAGGAGGTCAGTGAATCGCACCCCCCCCCACCCACCTCCTCCCAGATACAGCCCGTACATAGGTACTGTAAATGTGTTTCATTGTCTCAGGCCTTGTTTGGGTAAAAAATACAGAGCACTAAAAACTCCCTTCAGGAGGAAGACCCTTGTTGAAGTTTGCAGCAGGTGCGACAGAGGAGCTTTTTTAAAATCCCATGTTTCAGCATTTTGATTGAGTGCTGCAATATATTTTGGAATCGCCTTTAAACGTGAGCCAGAAATGCTAGCCTGCAATTAAGTGAGAGTCTTAAGACTGCAGCTGCAAAGGGAGCAAAAAAAGCTGTGAACTAGCAATGAAATTGGATACTTTAAAAAAGCTTGAGGCTGAAGAATGTGCAGTCAGTATTATGGGAGTGCTCTACCTCCTACATCAGTGAGAATAATCTATAATGCTGACAGGATTTAAACCTATCAGAGATCGCTTGAAGTTCTGTTTGGGGAAAACTGCAGATTTTAAATTTAAGCCCTAAATGGTGTTCTAGTCTGAGACTCATGCGCATTAAGGGGTTATTTCAAGGCATATTTACATGCCATCTGGCATTCAACTAAGAAAGCCTGGATGACAAGAGTACTCTTTCAAGAATGGATGCCATCACTGCCTGGATAAAATATTGTACCAGAGGAAATCCCGCCTTTGACATATTGCTCCTTTTGGATTGCCCAGGTCACTCCATCAGCCTTAATCAATTGTCTGAAAATGTGGAGACAATTTCCTGCCACCCATGAATTCACAGATACAGCCAATAGGTCACAGAGCAATAGACACATTCAAACCCTCCTACTTACCCTGTACCTTCTCCCAACTCATCAAGGCAACAGATGTCGGGAACACACCATCAGTAAGGACATCTTGGTGAGCCTACAACATATCAAGAGCATATTGCTGATTCCTAGGATTGGGTTACACCACAAAATTGTGACCCAAGTTTGTCAGTGGCCGGGCAGAATCTCACAATGCTGCCCCTGAGCTTCAGCATGAAAGCATCTGCTTATCTGGTGTTGATGAAATTGATGAGGCTAATGTGGTGGAGTTGCTTGCATCCCACAGAAAGGAATTATCCAATGAAGACATCAAGTAGCTATACTGCCAACAAGCTGAAGAGGAAGACAACACTGAAGTGCCACCTCTCATGTTTTGTGAACTAAACAACCATTACAAGCTTCCCAACTCGGGGAAACCATCCAATGTTCCCTGGACACATTTTTCAAGGTTGTTGGTGATCCTGACCCTTCATCCCACGATCAGCCTGTTGCATGCCACTGGCAATTCAAAATCAAAATGACTCCAATTTCAGTCATCAAGCTTCTCCGAAGAAGAGGGCCAGGATTTCAAATGCTCAGGTCACAGCGCCATGTAGGCAGCTCAAGGCACCACCAGCAGCATCTTCAAAAGATCCACCAATTCCTGTGGCAAGAAAGGTGGTGTAGCAGCAAAGTCTTCCTCCAAGCCAACATGTCTAGCATTGAGGTGCTCATCGCTCAAAGGGATGTTCTCAAAGCATCCCCAAAGAGATCAAACATCTCTCTGACTCATGTGATTGTCCAAAATGGGTAAAGTTTCATTCGGAAAGCACTAAACAAGAGAGACTTCATGCAGAGGCAAAGTTAAGGTGGCAGAGAAAGTGCAAAAATCCCCAAACTACTCATCTAACTGACCTTCCACACAACACCTGCCCCACTTATGGCAGAGGCTGAAGATTGCAGATAAAATTTATCAGCTATTTCAGAATCCATCAAACTGAAATGGAAACAAGTCATCTTTGAATCTGAGGGACTGCCTAAGAGAGATTGATTAGGAGTATTTCATTTGAATTTAGAGAATATTTCCATAGACGCATAGAATTCCTTCAGGGCAGAAAGAGGCCATTTGGCCCATCAAGTATGCACCCACTTGCCAAAACAGCATCTTACCCAGGACCTCCCCTCTGCTCTTTCCCCTAACCCCACGCATTTACCGTGACTGATCCACCTAACCTGCACATCTTTGGTGTGTGGGAAGAAACTGAACATCAAGAGGAAGCCCACGCAAACATGGGGAGCATATGCAAACTGCACAGACAGTCAGCAAAGACAGGTCCCAGGCGCTGTGAGGCAGCAGTGCCACTATGCTGCTCTCTACTTTTATATTCAGTGATTTCCTTTTTTTCATTCTTCTATTCTTTTATTTTACAAGTTATTCCAGCTAGGAATACACAATGCTGCACATATACAGCACAGTATTCTAACTTAAATGTATTTTCCAGACAAGAAATGTCTGAAGAAACCTAACTCTGGTCTTAACTTTGATTCCTATGGGAACCAATGATTCACGTACAGTTGTTTCACTTAAAGTTGTGATTTTCAGGATCACAACCACAACTTTAAATGAGGACTTACTGTGTGTATGTGGTGATATTTTGTGCATTGCAGCCTGTTGTCATGGTCAAGGGCATGGAGGAGTCCAGATCTAACATGGGCACAGGTCTTGCAGGTCATCCTTTTCAGCATGGCAGTGGTGGCCAACTCCATGACAGCACTTGTGAACCTAGACACAATGCAGTGAATGGTGGACGGCGTCTCAGTTTCTATTGCAGCACTACCAGAAGCCAATCAATGTCTCAGTACTCTAGTGGAAATTCAGATGGAAGTCATGAGATCCATACTCCCCGATGTAGTGCAGTGCAGGCACAGAATTCTGCTATTCTGGCTACAAATACCAGTGTTCAAATGCAGCTTTGACAGTAGACGAGTAATCTGTGCTCCAGCAGTAGCAAAATAGTTCCTGTGCTGCCTTTATTATACAATACACAAACTCCAAATCAGCAACAATGTGCCTCCACATCCATTCCAAAATACTGTCCTGCTTAGTTGTTGCCTTTGCAGTCACTAATCTCCAACA
Source organism: Carcharhinus amblyrhynchos (assembly GCF_965287045.1). Lineage (NCBI taxonomy): Eukaryota > Metazoa > Chordata > Chondrichthyes > Carcharhiniformes > Carcharhinidae > Carcharhinus > Carcharhinus amblyrhynchos. The sequence goes on from NC_137331.1 coordinate 20,890,496, forward strand.
GCTCCCTATTTAGTAGATTGATTTAAAAATCCTCCTGATTTGCTAATATCTCTACATCCTTGCTCTCCCTATTTTAGCCAACTCCTCCAGCCCAGTTTCTTAAGCTATTTACATCTGTGCTTTTTTTCTGAGCTTTTGTGGCCCCCTTCCCCTTTTGCACCATTAGCAACTTCCCCCATTTAATGTTTGATCTACCCCTTTCGTTGCCAAATGTCTTGGGATATTCCACTATTTTGAAGATATCACGTTGAAATATTGCTTAAAATATATAAAGTCCTGAGGGGTCTTTGGTGGATTTGGATGGGATGTTTCCACTTGGGGGGGCATCTGGAACCAGGGATTAGTCTTTAAATAAGGGGTCACTGATTTAAAATGGAGATGAAGTGAATTTTTTTCACTCATAGGGTTGTGAGTCTTTGGAACTCTTTTCCTGAAAAAGTGATGGAAATAGAATATTTGAACATTTTTATGGCAGAGGTCGATAGATTCTTGGTATGTGAGATGCTGATGGGTTATCCGGAGTAGGCAGGACGCAAAATTGAGGCTACTTTCATGATCTTATTAAATAGTGGGACACGCCAAAATTCCAATGAAAGCATATACAGAAGTAATAATTTTTTTGGTCAAATCTTATTCTTGTCAATTGAGACATTTCAGGGAAAGAAAGACAATTAATAAAATTGCGGATTTTCTGACAAAGTTAAGCACCATTTAAATTGTGTTGATTTCAAAATTTCCCAATAGTGTTCACAGTGGAATCTTTCTTTGGAACAATGCCAAAACTTGTGACATTTGTGTTGTGTTCACAGAGTCAAATGCAATAAAAGATTTACCTCGGAACTAGGAACACATTTCTTTGCAGTGTAATTGGGGTGTGTGCATTGTCACAACATTGCATGGTAAGGCACAGCTGGTGCAAGGAGCAATCTCTTTCATGTTGTGGCCTCTGAAAGCAAAGAGTGCATCTTTAATGTTTTGCTATCACCAATCAGTGTGCTCTTTCAGTTCAGTGAATTGCAAAAATAAAAATCCAAGTCAATCTGAAACTGCAATTGGGCATGAAGATATTCTGTTTACACTTGCTGTGGCACTTACTGACTGATTCTCAGTTTGGATTCCACAGGGACCACGCACACACACACACTGCAGACCTATTTACAACCTTGGCCTGAACATGAGCGAAAAAGCTTAATTCCAAGTGGGAGTGACTGCCCTCAACATCAAAGCAGCTTTTGACCCAGGGTGATACCAAGTAACCTCAGTGAAGCTGAAATCAATGAAGTTCAGGGGGAACGCAATGTCCATTAGCTGGAATCATATCAGGCATTGTGTATTTTGTGATTTTTTGCTCAATTAAAACTACTTTGCAAATGTGCGACAGATTCATCTCAAAAGTCTGTCACACATTTAAAATGTGTCTGCACTCATGCTTACAGCTCAGCTTCTAGTGCAGACTTGTCCAAGGTATAATCCACAGACTGCATCTGGCCTGCAAAGCCCTTCTGTGTACCTCCTGCACCGAGTTTTCAGAATTCTTATCAGAGGTTAGTTTCAATGGCAGATTCTGCATGGAGCTGCTCCTCCAGTCACAGGCCAGTTCTCTCCCAAGTTTGCTGTTGATAGGCTCTCCATTCAGCCAAACAGCAGCAAATGAGTGAGAGAAACAGTTTCTGAATTGGAGGAGCAGTGAACTCTGGAATTGCCGAGAGCGTTGAGGCCTGCTAGGCTGAGAGAAATGAAGTATGGTTAGTTGGGCTGGAGCCTGGGGAGCCAAGCAAGAGCAGGACTGGGGTCTGGAAGCCAGGTACATTGGGCACCAGGAGCATGCAGTTTTGGTGTAGGGAGGGCAGAGTTACATCTGTCTCAAGGAGAGCAAAGTTGCGTCTGGCACAGGGATGGTGAAGTTACAAAAACAGAAAATATTGAAAGATCCCAGCAGGTTTGACAGCATCTGTGGAGAGAGAATACAGCCAATATTTTGAGTCAGAATGACCCTTCATCAGAGTGGGTGAATAGCGAAAGCTATTTGAATCAGGCTTCAAGCCCACTAATTATATTTAAAGTAGTGAATTTGAATATGCGTTGGATTCCTGCCCATGATTGGGTCTGTGGATTGGGTCGGGAGCATTGTGATGGGTTTGGCACTTGGTGCAAAACCCATTTTTGTGCCAATGTCTGGTTCTCCGGGCCATTACGATTTGTGATAGGAGCTAGCAGACCTGCAAAATCACCCCCTTAATTTCACCCTGGCATAACCAATCGAGGTATGGAGATGCTGGCATTGGATTGGGGTAGCACAAGTGTCACCGGAAGAAGGAGTGACACTTCAAAAGCTTGTGCTACTAAATAAACCTGTTGGACTTTAACCTGGTGTTGTGAGACTTCTTACAGTGATAACCAACCAAGCACAGTGAACATAGGTCAGTTAGCGGACTTACATCATTAAACACTGAACAATTCAACACTACTCCTAGCTCTCGGCATCGAGACATTGCTATAGGAGCCCAAAAGGGGAAGCATTGTCGGTGTAACTCTCTTCAATTGATTCATCAATAACCTTCCCTCCATTGAAGGCCAGATGTGGTTCTGTTCACTGATGATTGCATTGTGTTCAACACCATTTGCAATTTGTCAGATATTAAAACAGTTCATGTTTGTATGCAGGGGTATCTCGACAACTGTAAGACTTGGGTTGATAGGTAGAAAGTTACATTTGCACTACTTGAGTGCTGGGCAATGACCATCTCCAATAAGAGAGTGCCTAACAACTTTACTTGACATTCACATGCATTAATTACCACTGCTTAATCCTAGTCTATCAGCTTCTGGGGTTCACAATTGAACAGAATTTCAACTAGACGAGCCACATAAATGCTTATGGCTATCACAGCAAGTCACAGGGTAGGTATTCTGTGACAAGTGGCTCACCTGCCTCTGAAAAACCATTCCAAAATATGGAAGGTCCAAGTCAGTCTTGTGATCAAGTACTCTCCTCTTGCCTGGGTTGTTGCAGATGCAACAACATTCAAGAACTTTGACACCATCGAGGAGAAAACAACTCCCTTTCTACCAGCTCAAATATGCATTTCCACTGCTGTCTACAGAATACATTGTAGCAAAATGTCATGGCTTCTCTGAAAATATGTTCCAAATCTCAAATACCCACGACCTAAAAAGGACATGGGCAGCAGGTGTGTGGGAACATTATCATCTTCAGATTTCCCTCCAAGTTACACAGCATTGAGACATGTTAGTATATTACTGTTCCTTTATTGTAACTGGGTTGAAATCAAAAAGCTCCCCACCTTACACTCTTGTGGAAGCGTCTTCACCACAAGGACTGCAGCAATTCAAGAAGAAGACCCACCGCTACCTTAATTCCAGTAGTAAGTGTCACCTTTGTCAGTGAAGCACATATCCTGATTGTGATTAGAAAAAGGTTGGCAATTTGTTCCCCGCCTTCTGGATTACCCTGGCAGGGCTAAGCCAATTGCAGTCAGCATGTGAACTCCATCACAATGTACACTGGATTTGACATTAAAAGGCTCAATGGAATCAGTCATGAGCTATGAGCTCCTGCTTGGAGCTTGATGCCATACACCAGTTCCATGACAACAAACCTCCCTTATCCTTCTTCTCTGCCCTTTCTCCTCTCCTGCCTTCTCTTCCTTTCTCAAAGAGCAATATTTTGGAATCCTGTTTCTTCTGGCACCACTGAAAGGATATATACATAAAAGGGATTAAAAGGCTTGCCTTCTGCTGATAATGAAACCAAAACACAGAATTGTTATAGTGCAGAAAGAGGTCATTCAGCCCATTGTGTCTACACCCACTGTCCCAATGAGTCAATTCTCCCACATTCTTTTTGTAACCCTGCACATTCTCTCTTTCTGAAAATGCTTTCTGAAAAGCATTCCTTTTGAATGCTTCAATTGAACCACACCAGGTCTTAACCACTCACTGCAGGGAAAGTTCTTGCTTAGACACATAGCATCATACAGTGCACAAGAAGCCCTTCGGCCCATCAAGACTGCACCAACACATTAGAAAGACCTGGATTCCCACCTAATCCTATTTGCCAGCACTTGACCCATAGCCCTGAATGTTATGATGTGTCAAGTGCTCATCCAGATACTTTTTAAAAGATGTGAGGCAACCCGAACCCACCTCCATCACCCTCCCAGGCAACGTATCCCAAACCATCACCACCCTCTAGATAAAGAAGTTTTTCCTCACATCCTCCCGCAAACCTCCTTCTGCTCACCTTGAACCTATGTCCCATTCTGACTGACTCTTCGACTAAAGGGGACAAACTGCTCCTTATCCATTCTGTCCCTATCTCTCATAATCTCGTACACCTCGATCAGGTCTCCCCTCAGTCTTTTCTCCTCCAACAAAAACAACCCAAGTTGATCAACTTCTCTGCATAACTTAGATGTTCCATCCCAGGCAGCACCCTGGTGAATCTCCTCTGCGCCCCTTCGAGTGCAATCCTATAATGTGGTGACAATAACTGCACACAGTACTCTAGCTGTGGCCTCACCAAAGTTCCATATAACTCCAACATGACTTCCCTGCTTTCGTAATCTATGCCCTGACTGATAAAGGCAAATATCCCAAGTGCCTTTTTCACCACCCTACCTACATGACCTTTGCCTTCAGGGATCTGTGGACAAACAAGCCTTTGTTCTACAGAACTTGCAGGTGCCCTACCATTCACTGAGTACTTCCTTGTCAAATTAGTCTTTCCAAAGTCTATCATCACACACTTTTCGAGGTTAAATTCCATCTGCCACTTATCTGCCCATTTGACCACTCCATTATTTTCTTGTAGCCCAAGACATTCCGCCTCACTTAACCACCCAGCCACTCTTTCCACATCCACAAATTTATTAATTCTACCCACATAGTCATCTATGTCATTTATTTAAATGACAAATAGTAAGGATCCCATCACAGATCCCTGCAGTACACCACTGGATACTGGTTTCCAGTCACTAAAGCAGCCTTCTGTCATCACTCTTTGTCTCCTACAACTGAGCCAATTTTGAATCCACTTTATCAGTTTACCCTGTATCCCATGTGAATTTACCTTCTTTACAAGTCTTCCATGTGGGACCTTGTCAAAGGCTTTGTTGAAATCCATATAAACTACATCATCTACACACTTGGTCACCTCCTCAAAAAATTCAATCAAATTTGTTTGGCTTGATCTCGCTCTGACAAAGCCATACTGACTATCCCTGATCAACCTTTGCCTCTCCAAATGGAGATAGATGCTCTCCTTCAGATGTTACTCCAATAGTTTTCCTACACTCAGACTGAGACTCACTGGTGGTAGCTCCCTGGTTTATCTCCACAACCCTTCTTAAATATCAGAACCATATTAGCTGTTCTCCAGTTGTCTGACACCTTCCCCGAGACCAGGCAGGAATTGAAAATTTAGGTTAGAGCCCCGGCAATCTCCTCCCTTGCCTCCACAGTAGCCTAGGGTACAATTGTTTCTTTTACTAATTGTTTAAAATCTGTTCCCTCTTATTCTTGATTACTAAAGAATCCTAAGTGTGGCCTGCCCATGAACTTTGTAGCAGGGTCCTTTGACAGGCATTAGGCCATTCATTAACATATTTGAAAGTTTTAATATTCATTAAATGGTTCCCAGGAACATAACACATTTTTTTACTCAGTTGAAAGAGAATGAAAGACCTTGCAATAAAAAGCAGCGAAGATAGAAGCATTGCATCTTCTTGAGGACAAATACTGTGCTGGTGCAGACTTAATTTGCTTGAAGGGCCCCTTCTGCACTGTATAATTCTATGAGACATTGCTGGAGCTGATTCTGGAGAGTGAAGCAAATCAAATGGATCAAGTCTCAGTCGGCTATATCAGTTAGAGCACAATGAGATAATATCAGAAGGTTCAGCTTGGCAATGGAAAAGAAATAAGGAGTAATCCAAAGGAAAAGTAATTTGGATAAGAATGAATTTGGCTTAGGTAAATTGGAATCAAAAATTGGCAGATAAATTTGCAACGGAAAAATGTACAATCTTTAAAGATGAGGTGATTTGGGGAAAAATTAGGGAAAACAAATCCAGAATTCCCTTTGTGTTGGGTCAAGAATAAGTTGATTCCTTCAAAGTCTATACCACAATAATTGCATAGATCTTTTTCAGTGGCTCACCTTTATAGCAAATGATACCTCAATGGACATAGAAAACAGAAAACAGCAACAAGAAGTTTTAACAGTTTTGTACATTCTTTCTACAAAACAAAATGTGTCTCAACTTTTCTTTCTAATCCTTTCTTTCTTGATACAAAAACCGTTTTCACCCCTCCCTCCCTCAGAAGGCCCTTACTGAATCAAGAAGCGGGTACCATAGGGCAGAAAAAAAATCAGTATAATGGTGAATAAACAATACTCAATTGTGTGACAGCATCGCATCTGTTTAATCTTTTTCACAGAATATGGACCAAGAAGGTGCTGGTGGGCTTTTTCTTTAAGGATATTGAATAGGTGACTGTGAAAGAACAATGGTATACTGTGTCAGGATGATCTGAGAGTTGGAGGGGAGCTGGCAGTTGATGGCTTCCTCTTTTGCAATCATTTAATTGCCCCCCAGCACTGCAGCAAGAAACAGATGAAAACGTCAGACAGATCTTGATAACCAGCACTTACCAACCTGCAGCACAAGGGAAACTCTGCAAGAGAATACCGGAGAAGTAATTAGGGAGGGATGTGCAGAGATAGGAGGAATGGATGGCATGGTGACACAATGGTTAGCACTGCTGCCTCATAGCGCCAGGGACCTGGGTTTGATTCCCAGCTTGGGCCACTATCTGTGCCGAGTCTGCATGTTCTCCCTGTGTCTGTGGGGGGGCTCCCCTGGGTGCTCTGCTTTCCTCCCACAGTCTGAAAGACGTGCTGGTTAGGTATATTGACCATGCTAAATTTGCCCTGACTGTACCTGATAAGGTGCCGGAGTGTGGTGATTAATGGTTTTTCACAGTAACTTTATTGCAGTGTTAATGTAAGTCTACTTGTGACACTAATAAATAAACTTTATAGGATTTAGAAAATATTGAAAAATGAGACTGTTTAGAAGTGGCTGTTTTTCCTATTATAGAGAGAAATCCCACAACACCAGCTTAAAGTCCAAACAGGTTTATTTGTAGCAAAAGCCGCAAGCTTTCGGGACAGGCTGTCCCTTCTTCAGGGAACTCCCAGCCACCTGACGAAGGGACAGCCTGTCCCGAAAGCTTGTGGCTTTTGCTACAAATAAACTTGTTTGGACTTTAAGCTGGTGTTGTGGGATTTCTTTCTGTTTTACCCCAGTCTAACACCGACATCTCCACATTATTTTCTATTATATCCATTTAGGACAGCAAGTATAGTAACTGTAAGGTCTCTGATATTTCATCCCAGTAATGAAAATGCAGTGTTTTCAAGAATATCCATGGAAACTTGGATTGGAATACTCCTGGCCCGCTAGCTACTTGTGGGAATTGCATTGACGCTGAGAATCTAGCATCAGCTGAAAAATGGATTGTGATGCTCCCACTCTGCTGTGCCAGACCCAATCGGGTGCCCAGCCATAGCCGGCAGGAACCCGATGACTATTTAAATTCCCTAATCTCCATGTAATTAATGGACTGTCAACCCAATGCAATGGTGTCCCGTGATACTCCCTCCCCTTCAGGTGGTAGTCACACAAGTGGGGATTGGTACATGTCCTCAAAAGTGCGACCTAAGCCTTTGGAAACGCTCTTAAAAAAAAGAGGAAGCAAAACCCAGTATAGCCTTAGAGGAACCCTCAGCTCTGAATCAGGTTTGGAGTTTTTACCGATATTGCAGTTCCAAACAATGGGCAGTTCTTCAGATGCATTCAACCATGAAAAGAAAGGTAAATAATCGCAGCTGGTCAGAGAATCAGTTAAAAGTGTTCAGCTGTCAATCAAAGGCGATTTCAAAGGACTGCAAGGTGAAATTCACAGAGATCAAAGGTTTCCAAAAGAATGGAGAGAGTTTTAAAAGGTTTAAGCTTTTAGGAAGCCTCAGAGACTTCAAATAAAAGCTGTGTGAATTGAATGGGGCTGAGTGAACAGCTATGGAGAGAGAACTCCCCCCGTCCCCCCCAACATCCCAAGTGATATTGGCATCTTTTTCTGTCAGAGGACTTGTGACAGAGAGAAATGGAAATCCCTGCTGTAGGGTGGAGCGCTGCTATGATTTAAAAGCATGTCAGCTGTCCAGTGGGCATGGAGATTAAAGTGACCAGGCCACTTCAAAGCTTTCACAGCTGACAGCCAGGAATGAAAATCTTCATTACTTAGATTTAGGGGTGTCAGGGGTGATATTCAGCTCTGCCAGGTCGCGAAGGGGCTGTCCAGCCATGAGACCACCCCCGTCCAGGAGTCTGTGCCAAGATCAATCAATATCCTCCAGCCGAAACCCATGTAACCATCAGGACTCTTGGGAGACTTTCCCTCTGCAGCAGAGGCAAATGTTCACTGTACCTACCTTCTTGGCCTTTGGATCCAAAGCACCGGGCCAGGGTGTCAGTGCCAGGATGTCAGGGGCAGTGCATCATTGCACTACTGTGGCATGGAGCCTGATGGGGGTTCTGATTGGGGAAGGGAGGCTGTGTATGGAACTGAGTGAGGAAAGGGGGCTGACTGTCGGCCTGAGTGGGTACAGGTGTCTAAGTGGTGAAGGGGTTGAGTGGGGAAGTGTCTGAGTGGGGTCTGAGTCGGGAAGGGGGTCTGAGTGGTGAGAGGTCTGAGTGGGGGTATGAGTGGGGAAAGATCTGAGTGGGATCTGAATGGGGAAGGGGGTCTAGAAGAGGTCTGAGTGGTGAAGGGGGATGAGTGAAGGTCTGAGTGGGGAATGGGGGTTGAGTGGAAGGGTTGAATGAGGGTGTTGGGTCACCCTCATGTCTACATGTTGTAGGGAGAAGTGATTCATTATTTGTGGGTGAGAGAAAGGATGCCCTTCCTTTGTGAGGGATTGGTAGTGCTTCCCTGGTCAGTGGAGGAAGGGGAGGGGTCCTGTCTCTGAGTGCAGAGATCGGGGCATCTTTGAAAAGGGTGCCCTGATCTTGGAAAAGCTGGTCTGACCAGTAGGTTGCTTGGGATGCAGAAATTTGCATCCATGAAGTGGGAGAATCCCGCCTGGCAGGTGGTCCCAGTGCTAAGGAGAAACGCTCTGGTTATCCTGCTGCTGTGGTCACTTAGAGCTGATTTGGAAGAATTGTGCCCCCGATAAATAAAACCAAAAATTCAATTTTTAATCTGTGTTCCACTGAATGAATTTATAATGTTCAAGCCTGTAAAGTAAAATACAGACGTCTTTCACGAGAAAAAAACTTTGAGTACCATTCCCTGGAATAGACAAAAATATTAACGGACTGTTTCTTCTTTTAGTTGCTTTTATCCTGGGACTGTCCTTGTCAGTTTTGAACAGTGATGGAACTTCTGTTGAAAGATAAATCAGCATCTGCCATTGTCTTGTTCTCTCCGGAGCTGGCACAAAATCAGAAATGCTGAGATGTGTGGCAAAGTCCCCATGCAAGAAGGTTCTGACCAAAGACACAAAGAGTAGTTTCCTAGTGGGAAAGGATCATCCAAACATATTCTTTCACATCTCTTACAATGCTCTAAAGAAGGTCATGAAATAACCCTGGCAGTATGTGATCTGGAAAGAGGTCACCTAACTCACCCATTTGGTTAACTGATGTCCTTTAAGGAAGGAAAGCTGCAATCTGTACCAAGTTGGACCTACATGTTGCTACAAACAGCACAGCAATGTGGTTGACTCTTAACTGACCTGAATTGGCCTAGCAAGCCACTCAGCAATTAGGGATGAGCTGATTTTGCCAGTGATGCCCATACCCCATACAGTAAAAACCTGGTTGAAGTATATTGTAAACGTGGCAGCTTAAACGATTTGGAGGATGAGAGGGTGGGTTGATTGGGGATGGGCCAAGGTTTAAAAATGAAACAAAAATAATCACTCAACATATCCTATTAAGAACAAATGACAGATCATAAAGGTAATCATCCATCACCATGGCTTGCAGTTCATTGTGCATAGTACCCAATGAATAACTAATTATGTATTCAGTCTTATCGAAATTTGTTACAAAAAGTGGTTACATGTCAGAGGTAATTTTCCAAGTTTGCATGTCTGGCAGAGAGCCTAACCAACTAACAAAGCATGCTGGAAATTCTGGCACATCCTGCTCATGATTTCTTTCCCATTAACCTAAATTATTGGAAATTTGTGCAAAGCACACTCACGTCTCTCATGTGCATTCTTGCCAGGTCATTGATCCCATTTTACAATCGTGGAAAATTAACCCTACAATGCTACCTGTCAATGACCCAGGCAAGAAAAGGATCAGCTTAGGACTCTCCCTGGACAGAATTTTACTCTCCAATTGTGACATTGTTGTGCTGTTGCACTGTATTCCAGTCAATGAAGATTGTATACTCAGCTGGAATGACCTCCTTTGATGATAAGGAGAGGGCTAAGTGGGAGAGGAAGTCTGGTGTTTGTAGACAGCGTCCCAGAGAGCAACCTGGAGGAAATGAGGCTGGAAGGGGTGCAGCGCCAGCAGGGAGTGCAAGGTGAAGGGTCTGCAGAAGATGCCATTATCCTGCAGCCAGAATCCACAGGCAGCGCTCCAGCTACCTGGAAATTTCTGAGGTCTAATGTTGAAGGAGGCTCTGTCCAATTTTAGCCCAATCTTTATTATAGTTACTGATCTTCTGAACTTATCTTCCTTATTGCTGAAAAAAGGGACATATTGCTGCTTTTTTTTGCTTGCACTCATCAGGACAAACACAAGAATGTCAAATTTCAAATGATCACAACAATTTATGCCACATGAGAAGTAGATGCTGATTGGTTAGCTAGTCATTCTGACCAAGGCATTGCCATGAAGGGAAGTATAGAGTCCACAAGTTCCTGGGTAATGGCACAAGGCTTGAACATCTTCCTGTTGTTTGCAGAGGAAGAGTTCCTATGTATGAAAGTATGTTGCTTTCAGGTACAAATGAGGTACATTTCGAGCTTGACTGGTTAACAGAAATTGGTCGTTACTGTTGCTATTAATGCACTCAAGATTATTCAACAAGTGCTGCCCAATCATGGAATCACATCTAAAAGGCTATGCTTTGTTTTGATTTTGCGAGCTTAGGTGCAGACTGTAACATTTTTGTTTCTCCTATGCCTCAAATGCACCGACTTACAAACTTGTCCTCCTCCCTGCATCCATAATATGTTGAAACAAGAACATAAGAATTAGGAGCAGGAATAGGTGGTTTGGCCCCTCGAGTCTGCTCTGCCATTCAATAAGATCATGGCTGATCTCTTCGTGGACTCAGCTCGACTTATCTGCCCACTCACCATAACCCTTAATTTCTTTACTTTTCATAAATCTTTCTTAAAAACATTCAATGAGGTAGTCTCAACTATGTCATTGAACAGGGAATTCCACAGATTCACAACCCTTTGGGTGAAGGAGTGAATTGAAGGCTCATCACATGGTCTTCACCTACAACTCACCTCAAAACTATAAGATCCAGACTTTTCCAAAGTTGTTGGCAAAACGGTTGAACAGGATTCTGTCTCCCAATGTGAATCTACTTTTTTATTCTTGAAGGCATCATTTGATATGCAGGGTAGGAAAATGCTGGAAGAAGTAAATTCCATCATAGATTATCCAAGACAACATGGCATAAAAAGTATCTTATTGATAGGGGAGAAAGCCAGACTGAAACCCTTTTTTTCCTTCACTCTGTAATCAGTGTAGTTTAATATTGATATGGCTGATGTGTGTTTCCAAACACACATGTGCATGGTCATTTTAAAAGTTACCAACAGCAGTCATCATGGATTTAAGCAAGGAATATTATTTATTGACCCACTTACCCGGGAAAGGTCCATTGCTATGTCAATCACACAAAATATGCCCACAAACGTTACGATTAAAGACTGTAGTGCACTTCTACAAATATAGGAATCAAACCAAACAGTTGGTGGACCATGAGCAGGATTTTCTGACCTTGCTTGTTCCAAAAGTGTAAAATCCTGCCCGAGGCCAGTGGAGCTTCCCATTGTCCACCCTTGTCCGCTTTGATTCCCGTGGCAGGCGGGCGGTAGAATTCTGATGCATTTGTCTTTGAGAGTCCAGTGAAGGAGGAAGCTTTTCTCACTCTGAAATTGAAGTTCAGATAAATTCAAATGGCTGGAGTCAAACCCAGATTAACTAAAGGTTTTCTCTGCAGTAAAGACTATTCAATAGGTGATGCTGACACATCCTGGTGATTAGTGTAACAGGCGAAATTGGAGCTGTTTGAAATAGGTTAGAGGAGATTTTTAAAAAACATTAAGCCTCACAGATCTTAGAAAGGCAAGACAACACAACCTTTCTTTGCACCTCTGATGTTGTGGCTGGTGTTCTGCAGAATGTTTAGCCTCTCAATTTTAGGAGCAGTTTTGATCTCATGCTGAATGGCCATTGATACACAATGGAAGACAAATATTTATCATTCATATTGAAAGAGTTTTTGTTACATGAACAAAAACCTTTGATGTACAATAGAAGGTAGATAGTGATCTTCGCACTTCATTGTGGATGGTCAGTCTCAATACTTTGCTAAATGGCAGACCTTGGCATAAGAGAGATTGTCACTTTATTATCCCTGGATTTTGGAGTATGCTTTTAGCAGTTGTGAAATTCCACAGAAGAATGCTGCTTAGGCATATCTATCTAGAGGAAATCTCTGCCCATTATAATCCAATTTGGAACTTTCCATAAAACTTGCTTGGCTGGTGAAGTTGCAAAAGTCATGTGACCACTCAGCAGTCGCCTTGCAGTTCACTAGTGTCCATTTTAAAAGGAATGTAGCGTTTTTTAAATTATAATGTCTTCAAACCTGTGCAGGCATGGGAAGTAAACGAGTGAGATCAAAGAACCTGACATCCCATCCATGAGTCAACATCCTGTTGTACCACTCCAATGTGCTATATCACATTTCCTGTGATGTTTGTATGAAAAATCAAGAGGCTGTTGCATTACCCACACCTGATATAGCATGTTCACGAAGGAATGTCTCCGGATGCCTGATTGAAAAAACATTGTGAATTAGTCTGCAGCATATTTAAATCTTCATGACCTTTGCCAGAGAGAAACATACATCCAGAAAGCCTTAGATTATCACAGGTAAATAAAGGACAAGCATTAGACCCTCAGTAGGCACAAAGAGGAAGTTCAATGATTCTTAGGAAGAAATACCGATCACTCTGTGGGAGGTGGAGAGGTTTAACGGGGGAAAGCTGTCAGATTCAGGTTGGAAATGGGATGAAGTTTACAAAACTGTCAGCTCTGACTGCCTGCTTACAAATCAGAAATACATTTTTCTGATGCATGTCTTTTTGTGTCCTTCAAAAGTGCTGTACTTTTTTTTGATTTATTCATTGGATGTGGGCATCACTGACAAGACATACATTTATTATCCATCCCTATTTGCCCTTGAGAAATTGGTGATGAACCACCATTTGGAACTGCTGCAATCCGACTGGATTATAATTTAACCATGGCATGTTTTGAAATAGTTTCGTGGCCGGCTGGGACAATTCACGGGTAAATAAGAATCAATCACACTGCAACAGATTTGGAGTCACCTATAGATGAAAACATGTGAGGCCAGCAGGTCTAATTCTATAAAAGATAATTGTGAACCAGCCGATTTGATTTGATTGATTAATGTCACATGTATTGGGATACAGTGAAAAGTATTGTTTCTTGTGTGCTACACAGGCAAAACTTACCTTTCATAGAGTACATGGGGAAAAAGAAAGGATAGAGTGCAGAATATAGTGTTGCAGTCACAAATAGGGTGAAGAGAGAGATCACCTTAATATACAGTAGATCCATTCAAAAGTCTGAATGCAGCAGGGAAGAAACTATTCTTGAGCCAGTTGGTACATGTTTTGAGACTTTTGTATCTTTTTCTTGATGGAAGAAGATGGAAGAGAATATATCCGGGATGTGTAGTATCCTTGATTATAGTAAGAAGTGTCCCAACACCAGGTTAAAGTCCAAAGGTTTATTTGGTAACACAAGTCACTAGGTTTCAGAGTGCTGCTCCTTCATCAGGTAAGCAGCAGTTTTGTTCACAAACAGGGCATATAAAGACACAAAATCAGTTTACAAAATAATGGTTGGAATGTGAGTCTTTACAGGTAATCAAGTTTTAAAGGTACAGACAATGTGAATGGAGAGAGGGTTAAGCATATTGCCTCCAGACAGGACAGTAAGTGAGATTTTGCAAGCTCAAGTAAGTCGTGGGGGTTACAGGTAGTGTGATATGAACCCAAGATCCCAATTGAGGCCGTCCTATATGTGCGGAACTTGGCTATCAGTCTCTGCTCAGTGACTTTGCATCGTCATGTGTCGCCAAGGCTGCCTTAGAGAACACTTACCCGAAGATCAGAGACCGAATGCCCATGACCACTGAAGTGGTCCCCGACAAGAAGAGAACACTCCTGCCTGGTGATTGTCGAGCGGTGTTCATTCATCTGTTGTCATAGCATCTGCATGGTCTCCCCAGTGTACCATGTCTTGGGACATGCTTTCCTACAGCGTATTGGTAGACAGCATTGGCTGTGTTGCAAGTGTATCTGGTGGATGGTGTTCTCATGTGAGATGATGGCATCCATATTGGTGATCTGGTACATCTTGCAGAGGATGCTGTGTCAGGGTTGTGTGGTGTTGTGGTCCCTTCTCCTTTAGATCTGCATCAAATCACCATTCAATGTATAAATAAGAACATAAGAAATAGGAGCAGGAGTAGGCCATCTAGCCCTTCGAGCCTGCCCCGCCATTCAATAAGATCATGGCTGATCTGTCGTGGCTCAGTTCCACATTCCCGCCGTCTCCCCATAACCCTTAATCCCCTCGCTTATCAAAAACCCATCAACCCCCGTCTTAAAAATATTTAGCGAGGCAGCCTCCACCACTTCAACGGGCAGAGAATTCCAGAGATTCAAAACCCTTTGATTGAAGAAGTTCCTCCTCAACTCCGTTCTAAACCGCCCCCCCTTTATCTTGAGGATGTGCCCTCTAGTCCTACTGTCCTTTCTGAGCGGAAAGAGTCTCTCCACCTCTATCCTACCCATCCCATTCATCATCTTATACGTCTCAATGAGATCTCCCCTCATTCTTCTAAACTCTAACGAGTACAAGCCTAGTTTATTCAGCCTCTCCTCATAGCTCAACCCCCTCAACTCTGGTATCAGCCTAGTAAACCTCCTCTGCACTCCCTCCAAGGCCAAAATATCCTTGCGTAAGTACGGCGACCAAAACTGCACACAATACTCCAGCTGCAGCCTCACCAATGCCCTATACAACCGCAGCAAGACCTCCCTACTTTTATATTCAATCCCCCTCGCTATGAAGGCCAGCATCCCATTTGCCTTCCTGACCACCTGCTGCACCTGCAGGCTGGGTTTTTGCGACTCATGCACAAGGACCCCGAGGTCCCTCTGCACTGTCGCCTGCTGCAGTTTTTCGCCACGTAAGTAATAGTCCTTCCGACCATTATTCCTACCAAAGTGGACCACCTCGCACTTGCCAACATTAAATTCCATTTGCCAGTTCCTGGCCCATTCGCCCAGCCTATCTAGATCCTTCTGCAGACTCTCCACACCCCCCGTGCAATTTGCCGTTCCACCAATCTTGGTGTCATCAGCAAATTTCAACACCATACACTCGGTTCCCTCCTCCAGATCAAATGCCTTCCCCTTCAACCATGTGGCAGTGTTCCTCATTTTTATTTTATATATTCATGAGATATGGGCTTCACTGGCTAGGCCAACATTTGTTGACCACCCCTAATTGTCTTGGAGAGGTGGTAATGAGCTGCCTTCTTGAATTGCTGCTGTCCACGCAGTGTAGGTATATCCACAATGCTGTTTGGGAGGGAATTTCGGGATTTTGACCCAATGACAGTGAAGGAATGGTGATCTATTTCCAGGTCAGGATGGTGAATGACTTACAGGTGGTGGTGTTCCCATGTGTCTGCTGTCCTTATCTTTCTACAGGGTAGTTGTCATGTGCTTGGAAGGTGCAGTTGAAGGTGAGCTCCTGCAATATATTTTATAAATGGTGCACATTGTACATTGGGGTGACGGGAAATGATATTTCTGGATGGGGTGCCAATTAAGTGGCCTTCCTTGTCCTGAATGGCATAGAGCTTCTTGAGTGTGCTGGAGCTGCACTGATCTAAGCAAATGGCGAATATTCCATCACACTCTTGACTTGTGCTTTGTTGTTGGTGAACAGGTCTCGGGGAGCCAGAAGGTGAGTTATTTGCTGCAGGATTCCTAGCTTGCCCTTGAAGCCATAAAATTTATATGGATCGTCCAGTTCTTTTCCTGGTCAATGGCTATACCCAAGATTGTGGGGGATTCAGTGAGGGTGAATGTCAAAGGATAATGGTTAGATTCTCTCTTGGAGATGATGACCATTACTGCACTTGCGTGGCTCGAATGTTACCTCTGCTTGTCAGTCCAAGCCTGGCTACTGTCCAGGTCTTGCTGCATTTGGACATGGACAATTCAGCATCTGAGGAGTTGTGAATGGTGCCGAACAATATGCAATCATTAGCGAACATCCCCATTTCTGACCTTATAATAGAAGGAAGATCATTGATAAAGAGGCTGAAGATGGTTAGGCAGAGGTCACTACCCTGTGGAATGCCTGCAGTGATATCCTGGAGCTGAGATGATTGATCACCAACAACCACAGCCATCTACCTTTGTGTTAGATGTGATTCCAAACAGCAGAGAGTTTCTCCCCCTCCCGATTCCCATTAATTCCAGCTTTGCTAGAGCTCCTTGACGCCACACTCGGTCAAGTACTACCTTGAGGTCAAGGGCAGTCACTTCACCTTACCTCTGGCATTCAGTTCTTTGGTCCATGTTTGAACCGAGACTGTAATGAGGTCAGGAGCTCAGTGACCCTGGCGTCCCAAACTGAGTATCCTTGAGCAGATTACTGCTCAGCAATTGTATCATTATTGCCGATACCTCCAATCACTTTACTGATGGGGCAGCAATTGACTGGGTTGCATTTGTCCTGTTTCTTGTGTACAGGACATATTGAGGTAATTAAACCTGGGGAGATGCAGATTTTTGCACCCTAGGGTGCAGCTTGTTCTGGAGCACAAGTCTTCAATACTATTGCTGGAATTTTGTCAGATCCACAACCTTTGCAATATCCAATGACTTAAGCCATTTCTTGATATCACATAGAGTGAATCAAATCATTGGAGATGGTATCTGTGATGCTGGGGACCTCCAGAGGAGGCCAAGATGACCTGGGTGTCCTTGTGCAGAAATCACAAGGAGTTGGTTTGCAGGTACAGCAGGTAATTAAGAAGGCAAACGGAATTTTGTCCTTCATTGCTAGAGGGATGGAATTTAAAAACAGCGAGGTTATGTTGCAGCTATATAAGGTGCTGGTGAGGCCACACCTGGAGTACTGTTTTGGTCTCCTTACTTGAGAAAGGATATACTGGCACTGGAGGGAGTGCAGAAGAGATTCACTAGGTTGATTCCAGAGTTGAGATTCCGGCTTATGAGGAGAGACTGAGTAGACTGGGGCTATACTCATTGGAATTCAGAAAAATGAGAGGAGATCACATAGAAACTTATAAGATTATGAAGGGAATAGATAAGATAGAAGCAGGGAAGTTGTTTCCACTGGCGGGTGAAACTAGAACTAGGGGACATGGCCTCAAAATAAGGGGAAGCAGATTTAGGATTGAGTTGAGGAGGAACTTCTTCACACAAAGGGTTATGAATCTGTGGAATTCCCTGCCCAGTGAAGTAGTTGAGGCTACCTCATTGAATGTTTTTAAGGCAAGGATAAATAAATTTTTGAACAGTAAAGGAATTAATGGTGAATGAGAGGGTAAGTGGAGCTGAGTCCACAAAAAGATCAGCCATGATCTTTTTGAATGGCGGAGCAGGCTCGAGGGGCCAGATGGCCTTCTCCTGCTTCTAATTCTTACGTTCCACATTTTCATCTACCCCCTGTAACATTTCACCTCTCTTTGCTTATCAAGAACCTATCCACCTCTACCTTAAAAATATTCAAAGATTCTGCTTCCACTGCCTTTTGAGGAAGGAATTGCCAAAGACTCAGAATCCTCTCCTCATCTCTGTCCTAAATGGGTGACCGCTTACTTTTAAACAGTGGTCCTAGCACTAGATTGTCCCACAAGGGGAAATATCCTCTCCACATCCACCCTTCCAGACTCCTCAGGATGTTATAAGATAGAAAGTCAAAGAGATAAAAACATAAGTAAACAACCCAAAAGCAAAAAAGAAAAACAGTGTCCACCCGCTCCTCCCCCGCCCCACCCCTGTTCAATACCTAGCGGCAGACAGCTGGGTTGGTCAAGGGGGTGGGATGGAGGGGAGGGGGAGAGGGAATGGCAGGGGGGCAGGGAGGAGGGGGTGAAATTGTATGCCATTTTTTGTGTGCTATGAGGCCGATTAATTTTCTAAAATGGCATTTGTGGCATGGCGTGCATACACCTGCTCTGATAGGCACTCTACGGCATCTTTGGTAAACTAGTATGTTGTGCAGCAAATTGGTAAATTAGTACATTGTACTGCATATTGGTAAATTAGTGTTTGCACCTAGCATCTGCCAGTGGGATGTAGGTCAGGGAGATCCTGATGCCAAACAGTGAACAATGCTGATTTAACACCAGTGGTACCATTTTGGATGTCTACAGTTTATTCCGAGTCCTCTCTTATGTTCCGATACCTGAACACTGCATGAAGAGTGCACCCCAACAGAACTATGCAAAGAGATAAGCAGCCTCTACAGGCCTAGTTTTTTTTTAAGTTTTACATCTATAGGAATCAGTTGCTTTACTGGCCTTCGTTTGGCATTGAGCATAATTGGAAAAATAAGAAGAGCCAAGATAGAGCAGAACAAGCTGCTAGAAGAGGGAAGAGGAGCAACTGCATTCTGCAGAAGACTATATACATAGATGGTGTTTAGGGTGCAATTCCCATATCTGAATTTCAGCAAAGATCAATGTTTGAGATATCTGCATTTCACTGAGGAGGTCGTCAGTGCAGAGTAAGTGCCAAGGTGCCAATGGCTGGGAAGCTGATTATGGCCATAACGTTGTGTTTATCTGGCCCCTTCCAGGCTGCTGCTAGAAATATTAACAACATTGTGCAGCTTGCAGTACACCAGTGCAAAGGTGAACCTCTCTCTGCAAAATGAGACAGCTCAATCTCATTCCCTCTTGCCAGAAAGAAGCAAGCAGAATGTGCTTTGAAGGCTTTTGCATGGTACAGGTTGCCACTGACTGCACAGACATTGCTTTGCATGTGCTTCAACTCTGTCATGTACCTGAACCAAAAGTGATTCCATTCTCTCAATGCGCAGCTGGTTTGGACCATCGGCAACATATCAAGTAGGTCATTGCTCAATATCCTGGCAGCAATTGTGATACCTTCATTCTGAAGCAACCAATGGTGTCATTTGTATTTCAGCCACAATGGCAAACCTGAGAGTGGCTGCTGGATGACAAGGGCTAACCACAGTTAACATTGTTACATTACTGGGCTTCTCAAGTATACGAATCACACATTGATGAATGGTGATAAATACTTTAAATTATTTTTATTGCAGACTCACGATACTATATACAAGTTATAGGAGAACTCTGCAGGCACATCTTACAAGGGAATTAACACAGCTTCTACTGCTCTGTCATTTGCTCTGAGACATCAATTTTGGCAATGTTGATGCATACTCATTATTTATATATTCCATCAAAGCAATATCACAACAAGCAAAGCTCACAACTCAGATTTGTAACCCAAGCACAAGTGTGCAACAAACAACAATGAGAGCAACGCTGCCACTAAAAATCTGATAGCAATTATTGAACATCGCTGGAGAAATGTGGATTATGACCTGAAAATCACATAACAATGTCATTGTTAATATCATGCATCTTTGTAAATACATTTGCTGTTCATGAGAATGGTTTCGTCATTTGAAAGCATCATGCATTTGTATCTATGTGACCTTGTGAGGTTGAGCTGTGCATCCACTCGCTTTGTGTGTGTCTCAGTCATTTGATGGGTAGCTGAGTCATAACTCAAACCTTGCGTTATGTCAGGAAGATGTGTCAAACTCTTTACTGGAAGTATCGGCAGAATACATTCATAACCTTTATGTACTACAAGAGTTAGGCATCCTCAGTAGCCTTGGAGGGATAGCTATAATTATTTTTCAAATTGAGATGGTCGTTTCCATTGCTAGCGCCGAAGCACAGACCTGCAGCCATGATGGTCTCTCCAACCATCTCAACATCCGCTTCGAGTTTCTCATTAAGGGTGATGATCAGGTGCATCAAGTCCTTTGATGCAGTGTTTGCGTTGTTATGCCGATTTTCACTTCCCAGAGTGCACAGATACAGCATTCACCATTCGCCTGTCCAAAAATTAATGTCTGGTGAATCATGAGGGTTCAAGGTACAAGTCTGAATACTGAACTTGCTCTCGATGCACTGCTTTCATTGCACTGGCATGGCACTAATGGACAGAAGAAATGTGGTGGTGTCCCATAGCCTGCAGTTTATTCCTCTGGAATCTGTGGCTGTCAGTGTGGTGTGGGCACACCTTCCAACTCATGCTTCTTTGATGGCAACTTCATGTGGAAGCTGACTCTCATCTCCCTCTTCAGGTTCCTGCCCTTTCTGCTCTTCATCACCTGAAGAGCTCTTAGCCTCCTCTGAGCTTTTGGCAAGGGATCATCCTTAGAAGCACCAGGTTGTGAAGGGTGCAACTAACCACAGTGGTGCAGGATATCCTCTGGGAACAGCACTACAGAACCCCACCTGAGCTGACCAAGTATTGGAAGTGCATCTTCAGAATGCCAGAGGTCTGTTTGATGATGAATTGTGTTGACCTATGGGCTGCGTTTTATCTCTATTCTTAGGCACTCTGAGGGTGATGCATGGCGTCATGGGCCATCATCTGACTATGTGCCCCTTATCCCCCAACAGCCTGCCCTGTAACTACTGAGGCTTTTGGAATATGTGAGGCACCCGGGAGCGCCACCTTAGCTAAGGCACTCCTGCAATCTCTGATCTGGTTTGTTGATCAAGTGCAACCTGCACTTCAGCAATGACTGGATGCCCTTTGACCCATGACCCATACCAATTGGAGAAAGCAGGTTAGAGGTTTTCTTTGATGACTTGGCAGATTTGCAGCAGCTGTGCTGCCTCAACAGTGACCTGCATTTTTCATTCTCACATATCTCTCTATTAAAGTTCAAATAGAGTGATTGTATTGTCAAGCCAATGGTTCATACAATTTCTTGTTGAAATGTTCCATAAGGCAATGGCTCCAATTGCACATTCAAGGAAGTCTCCCCCTTCTCTCTCAACTCTGACTCTATTTAAATACAGTGATTCTAAGCAGTTTGAGAGTGACCCCTTAACAGGCCCCTGAGTGCACTACTGGGCTCCTGCCCCATTGACTCAGACCCCTACAAGTGGTCAGCAAGGGGATGTGTTTAATAATTATCCAGGAGCAATATGATTTTACAGTCTTCTTCAAATCCAATAGTCCGCAATGCACATGTGTCCATGTACAAAGTGGTTATGAAAACAGTCAGAAAACACCTCCGTGGTCACCCAGGTTCTTGCGTTGGCACAATAATGAACAGGTTATGTCTGAATATCCTTGAAGCTCTGGGGCATGTGCTCCTCCCATTTACAGCCAATTTACATTTGTGCATGCCAGCCTCATTGGCACAACCAAGGACAGTCAATCTATCTTTAACATCCTTAGCACCCATTGGTGCACTCTCCTCAACTGTTGCGAATGCTTTCCTAGGGGTTTACTGCCAGAATAGACTCACTTTGATATCATAGTAAATATGCCCAGTGAAAGTTTTCATCTGAAACTAACATATTGCAAACCCATCAATACATTTTCAGTGGTGTCATGGCCTGCAGACACTTTACCATCACAAACTTTCAAAAACGATTTGAATTCCTGCAACCAATGCTTGACAATAATTTCCACAATGGGTCCGGTTCCACATTTGTGTTGTAGGGATAGATTGGCACTATCCTTGAGTCCTCAACTGATCAGTGACCTTTCAGCAGGCTTGGTGTTATAGTTAAGGTCATTTAATTGAATCCTCACTCACATGCCGCAGTGATATTTGAAATTTCTCGTGTGCAATTTAGTAATGGTTGTAAATCCTGGGGCATGCAATATCCAGCTTCCTCCATGTAATCTCTGAAGCATTGACTAAAGAAGTAGATGACTGTTTAAGCCCTTTGCAGAGAGAAGATATTGCTGATTCTCGGTAACCTGGTGGTATTTCAGCTGGTCAGTAGTTCTTTGTTAAGAGTGGGCAATTGGTTGATAAGAGATACATAATTGGATTGGGCTGCAGAAGCTGAATGAGGGCCTTTCAAAGACATGCTTGTGAACATTTGATTTTCTAAATTATGAATGAAATTGGCAGGAAGCACAGTGACACAGTGATTAGCACTGCTGCCACAGAGCACTAGGGACCTGGGTTCCATTCTGGCCTCGGGGTCACTGTCTGTGTGGAGTTTGCACATTCCCCCCATGCCTGCGTGGGTTTGCCCCAGATGCTCCGGTTTCCTCCCACACTCCAAAGATGTGTGGGTAGGTTGATTGACCAAGCTAAAGTTGACCCTAATGACAAGTGGATTAGCAGGGTAATTATGAGGGAATTACAGGAATAGGACCTGGTTGGGGTTGTGGTTAGTGTAAACTCAGTGGACCAAATGGCCTCCTTCTGTACTGTAGGGATTCTATGAAACTGCTGATAATCTTATTGCTCCTGAATGAGACCATTCCATTGTGCGATTACACCTTTAGCTTCAAGGGTTTATATGCAAGGTCACTCTTTCAGTCCACATTGTGAAGGGTCAGTTTGTCTGCACACAATCAAGTTCAAGTTATGTGTCCCACATCAGAGCATAGTCTAAGAGAAACTGTTTTAAGGAAGCTCTCTTTAACAGGTCTTCATAGGTTTTCCTGACAGAGGCAGACTTTGGGGAGAATTTTTTTATACCCCCCTTTTGAGGGATGTGAAGATCAGAGGGGGTGGAGGGAATATCGAGTGTGAGGCCCAAAACAATTTTTACACTGGTGGGGTTTCCACACTTGATTGACCCCACTTTAAAAGTTATTACAGAAATTGAATAACACCAAAACCAAGGGGTTGGGAAAGATCCTTCTATACAATGATAAAGAGGGAAGCAAATCAAAACATCTTTCTGTTTACAGACCAGTGGTGAGAGGAGAAATCAGGACTGTTTAAATTACTCCCTCTGACAAATCAAACAAAATAAGAGAAATTTACATATTGTTTTCAAATTGAAGGAAATCTGCAGTCACAGCACTGGTAACTCCTACCAATGATGTGGAGATGCTGGCATTGGACTGTTGGCTCCATGGGGAGAGGATCTCCAAGAAGATCATGCATATCAAGTCCAATGCTGGCGTCTCCACATCATGGCTAACATTGACATCACAAACTGCTGGCTCCAAGTGGAGAAGCTCTCCAAGAAGATGGCGCATATTGTTCTTACTACAGTTCTTACCAACACAGGGGAAATTACACAACTCAGCAAGATTCAACTTTGCAGACAAAGGAATTGATTTTCACTACTTTTGTCTGGTGTTAATGGAATGGTAACAGCTTCACAATGAGTTTGGTAATCTTACAGCCTTGTTAACACCAAAGATGAATTTGACCTCATTCTGAAAAGGGCCGACTGCTGGCAGTCCAAAGCAACTGCCTGTTTCAGAAGAATAAGCCCCTTTAAATAGGCGAACTGCTCCCTGACACCAATCCCCCTATCTCTGATGCCACAATTTGACTTGTTCAAGACAGGCCTGATCTTATCTTGAAGGCTCAATGCTAGTTTGATGGCCCATTTCTCACCTACCGAACTTAAGGGAGACCGTTTCCTCAAAATCAGTAGGGTTCCTTCACTGCTGGGTGGTAGGGGGGCACGGTGGTCAGCACTGCTGCCTCACAACATGAGGAACCCCGGTTCAACTCCGGCCTCGGGTGATTGTGTGGAATTTGCATGTTCTCTTTGTGTCTGTGTGGGTTTCCCCTGGGTTCTCCAGTTTCCTCCCACAATTCAAAGATATGCTGGTTAGGTTGATTGGTCATAGCAATTTGCCCCTTAGGGTCAAGGGGATTAGCAGGCTTACGGGTTAGGCATTGGGAGGGATTGCTGTTGGGTGCAGGCTTGATAGGTCAAATGGCTTCCTTCTGTACTGTAGGGATTCCATGATTCTGTGAATGGATAGCAGAACTACTAGTCACCCAAAGGTCAAAGTTAATCTCAATATACCCATCAAACTTCCAGAGGATGGAGTCAGCAATGTGAACCTCCTGCACATGCAAACTTTTTACCTCAATGGTATCCATCAATGGTATTGCTTTTTGGGAACCATGGAGAGTCTCTCAGGCCATCATATTTTTATTATGGCTTGTTTAACTTGCACTGAGACAAACAGTTTTCCAGAAAGAATTAAGACTCTATTCAAGGCGTTAGATTAGCAAATTCAGTCATAACTTTTTCCAAAGAATCTGTTTTTTCTTTGGAAAACAAGCATCTGCTTGAATAGGCTAACATGCTGAGTGAACTTGACTCATAATGATCTTACAATCAATGAATCAGCTAACACATCCTACACTCTGTTGCAGAAATAAACTGTTTTTCTCTCCTCCTTTTTCTGTGAAGACTTAATGTCTCCCAAAGTAACACTGTGTGATCAACACTCTTGTTTTTATGTACAATGATGAACCAAAGAGGACAAAATCACATTCTAATCAAATAGCCTGTTCATTTTTCACGTCACTCTTACAGAATTTTATGTGATCTGTTCATCACAATGGAAACGAAAAGGCCAGTTGCTTTGAATGGAGCGTGATGCGTTTTGCAAAAGGTTATATATGGGTGCTTGATGAGTCAGTGATCTAATTACTTCCTCCAACGTTTGTTAGTGTTTCAGCAATAAAAGGGTGGACGTAACACTGAACGCAAAATACTGTGGATGCTGGCTGGAATCAGAAACTAAAACCGAAAATGCTGGAAAAACTCAGACAGCTTTACAGCATCTGTGGAGAAAGAAAATAGAGTTAAGCTTTCAAGTCCATATGACTTTTTCAGAACTGGAAGTAAAAATGAATTCTTTCTTCTGTTGTGAAAATTAATTTGTTACCAATGCATTTATGATAGCTTTTTCCTTACTTTGGGTCTCATGGAGGGACTCGTGATTCAAATTATTTGAACATATTTCTGATTAGGCCCCTGGAAGACCTCTGACAGAGTAAAAAGTCTGACAACACCAGGTTTAAGTCCAACCGATTTATTTGATAGTAAACTCACAAGCTTTTGAGGGTTCCCTCTTCGTCAGGTGGTCTTCTACTATCAAATAAATCGGTTGGACTTTAACCTGGTGTTGTCAGACTTCTTACTGTGTTTACCCCAGTCCAACGCCAGCATCTCCACATCATGATCTCTGACAGAGTTAGGTTCTGACCCTTACAGTATAATCAAATGGGTTCTTGTTACTTAAATGTATACATTTAAGTTGAAGTGATCCTTACCGTTAAAAGAAAAAGAGCTGTCTTCTGATAGTTCTGAGGGGTGATAAAACACACATTGTAGTGATTGTGCTATGAAGGATTCATCTGCAGAGGAAGGGTGGCACGTGGGTACAATGGTTAGCCCTGCTGCCTCATAGTGCCAGTGACCGGGATTCAATTCCAGCCTTGGGTAACTGTCTGTGTGGAGTTTGCACATTTTCCCTGTGTCTGCGTGGGTTTCCTCCAGGTGCTCTGGCTTCCTCCCACACTCCAAAGATATGCAAATGGTTTGGCCATGCTAAATTTCTCCTTAGTGTCCAAAGATATGTAGGTTAGGTAGATTAGCAGTGGTAAATGTGTGGGGTTACAAAGGTAGGGTGAGGGAGGGGATGTGGGCCTGGTTAAGATGCTCTTTCAGTGCAAACTTGATGGGCTGAATGTTCTCCTTCTGCCTTGTAGGGATTCTATGGGCCTGAGGAAATAATGGGGGAGCAGGGTAGTGAATCACCCTGAAAGCATGGGCTACTGTACCCAGAACCATCTGGCTACAAGCCTCTGTATAATTTTAACCCGTACAAAAATGATTTCCCCAAGCTAATGAACGAGTACCTTTATATATGGGGATGAAAATTTTTTAAAAAATCCTCCATCTGTGAGTATCCAGTTTACATTGAAGTTGAATGAAATTGAGAAAAGAAAAGAATACGTACCAAGATGACCCTCTTTGGATTGATAGATCCATCTCACTCCTCCTCAGGGGACTGGACACAATATGTAGAGCAACTTGGGTATTATTTCAATGTGAACAAAACAGAGGAGGAGGCAAAGCGCAAGGCAACTCTCCTAAGTGTATGTAGGATCCAAACTTATAATCTGATTCGCGGTCTCACAGCCCCAAGTGCACTCCAAATCATTCAGTGAGCTCATGGAATTGGTAATGTCTCATTTCCAGCCGGAATCATCAGTCACACTCCAGCGGTTCAAGTTTAATTCGAGGATGATAGTCCCAGATGAAACAATTATGCCTTATATTACTAAACTGAAACAGATATCTAAGTGTTGTGATTTTTGAGCCACCTTGAATGATATGTTAAGGGACAGATTAATCTGCAGGGTGAATAATGAGGTGATTCAGTGGAGATTACTTGCAGAGGTCCATGTAGATTTTAAACAAGCAATGGAGATAGTGCTGGCAAAGTAAAGCACTGATGAAGGTGCGCAAGAGTTACAGAAGAAGCAAAACGGTACCATTCTAGTTAGGGTGGGAACCTGGAGTCAACAGTGCTGCCAAAACCAGAGTAGTAACCACATGGCTGGAAATGAATTCAATCACAAATAAGATGAGAAAATTTAGAAAAAGCATTCAATCAGCAAAGTTTGAAGTGGAATGTTACCAATGTGGAGGTAACCACACTCCCCTGAATTTTGGAGATATAAAGAGGCTAAGTTTTTTTTTGTCATAGGAGGGGCATAGGCACTGAGCAGCCAATCAAATAATGTGTCACCAATGTACAATGTGAAAGAGTCTTGCACCAACAAGTTAAATATTCACTCACGGTTTAATATAAAAGAGGGTAAGATAGCTCCTATTACTATATTGACCTGGTTAATGGAAAACCTCTGATGGTAGTTGACACAAGGCATCAGCTGCTGTGATAGTTGAGCATAGATATTGGTTCTTGAGAGGAGAAATTCAATCAATTAATGCGGCCAAGTTATCAACTTATACTGGAGAAGCGATAAAAATAACTGTTAAAGTGGGAACTGAAATGGTACCTGTAAACTGTGGGCAACAGTCTGTCTAACCCCTAGTGATCATTGTGACAGGCGAGAGACCAAGCCTTTTCTGCTGTAATTGGTTTAAGGAAATCAAGTTAAATTGGATTGAAATTTTCCAAGTGCAGGAAGGACTACTTGGAGGGGTGCTTCCACAGGATTGCTATCTGTCAAAACCACAAGGACAGGTGCTTCTTCAAGCACAGGCAGTTTGGAAACAGCTGTTTCCATCGGGGACAATCGGTTGTGCCTGTCAGAGGATGACCAGGTTCTTCAGGTCTAAAACAGTCAGCAACATTTCCTGATGGCAAAACCTTTGGATGGCCCTTCCTTCTACGTCCACTTGATAAGACAGGGGCCCAGTTTTAGAGACAATGATACAAGGAACCCAACTTGACCGATGCCCAAAATTCCTCAATACAGCATCATTCATCATAAATGACTGTGTTGACTGACATGAACCATGACTTGACATCTGACTGCTCTAGCTGGCTTTTATCCTCCTCAGCAAATTTGGAAACATGAGGCTTGGTCTCTGAGACGACAGTTCAGTGACAACTCTGCTGGCCGGATTCCCATTGTTGCATGTGGAATGGTCCACTAGCCAAGGAAGAAGCATGAGATCCTAGTCTCCAGGGTCACTCTTGACTGCTTCCTACGGCTAGACTTAAAAGTTTGGACAGCTTGCTCAACTAGTCCATTGGATCCTAGGTGGTAAGGCACAGTTCTAATGTTTTGACACCATAGAGTGTGATGAAGTTAAAACTCAGCACTTGTGAATACTATTCCATTGTCAGATATTACTACTTCTGGTATTCTGTTAGTGGAAAAACATTGGCATAATCTTTAATTGGTAGCGTGCCAAAATCTCAAAATCATCCATTCACTTATCGTGCGCATTAACAATGAACAGAAACATTGTGCCCTTGATTGGACTCACACAATTAATGTGGACTTACTCCCATGGCCGCCAGGCCATTCCCAAGGATGTAGTGGGCTGCAGCAGGCAATTCACACCATTCACAATGTTTGACTGAGCTCGCAGTTGTAAATGCGTCTAGTTTGGGGGCGTTTAAGAGATCTCTGGATAGGTTTATGGACGAAAAGGGATTGGTATAGGCTAGTGGGTCATTGTTTTTGTAACTGGTCGGCGCAACATCGTGGGCCGAAGGGCCTGTTCTGCGCTGTAATGTTCTATGTTCTATGTTCTATGATGTCACCACCAATGCCACCGTTCTGGTGAGCATCTTTATTTTTGATATGCCTGGATGAGCACTGTGTAATTCCATTAGAGTCATGATGTAGAGATGCCGGCGTTGGACTGGGGTAAACACAGTAAGAAGTCTCACAACACCAGGTTAGAGTCCAACCAGTTTATTTGATAGTAATCTCACAAGCTTTCGGAAATGGTGTTCCTTCATCAGGTGTGTGGAACCTTCCACACACCTTACTATCAAATAAACTGGTTGGACTCTAATTTGGTGTTGTGAGACTTCTTACTGTAATTCCATTAGATTCAGTTCTCTGCCTAGAACAGGGGCAACCACTCTTGCTCCCAGAGTATAATTCAAGCCTGGCAATTCCATTCATCCTTCTGAGTAACAAATGGTTTAATTTCTTCAGAAGCTGGCTCATTTGGTCCAATCTAATGTTTTGTGTCTCCCTTTGGGCAGAAGTGGATCCCGACTGGTTCAATATCTCATTTATTTCACTGAGACTGACAACATGTCCAAAAAATCAATACCATGACAACTTCACGTGGTACTGGAGCAGCTGTAACATTTTCTTGCAAAGGTAGGTGGCTAAGTACATCTACCTTTGCTGTGTGTTTTCCAGGTTGGTGCTTGAAAGTATACTATCGGCAGACAGAATTAACATCCAATTCTTGCCAATTTGATTGGCGGAGTAGCCTTGTCTTCTTTAAAAAGACCCAAGAGTGGCTTGTGGTCAGAAATGATGGTAAAGTGCTGATCATACAAGTGCTGGAGGAATTTCTTGACATCAAAATCTATTTGCTAATCCTCTCTCACTTTGTGAATAGCCTTTTTTGATCTGAGTGAGACGTAGGGTGGGATTTGTCTCCCTCTGTTTCCTACCAGCAGGAGCAGTGCATCACTTGCTGGTGGTGGGACCTTATGGTCTCACCATCGTTAATGGGGTTTTCCATTAAGTGCACCTATTGCTACCAGGAAACCCAAGGTCAGCGTGCACTGTCAGCAGGAACGTAGGAATCCACCGGCACGGACAATGGCAAGATTTCGGCGATAATCTATTGGTCTTCAAGTGCTGTCTTCCACCTCATGCAACATCGCAGCAAAAGCCATATGGAGAGGCATCACAGGTCAACACCAGTTCAGTGGGTGGATCAAAATGTACAAACAAGTTCAATGAATGCAGCAATTGTTTTATTTTGTTGAAAGCTTCTATCTGGAGAGGTGTCCAGGACCAATGCTGGTTTTCTTCAGCAGAACATGCAGGAGAACCAATAAAGTCAACCAGTTTGATAAAGAAGCATATAGTAATTTACCATTCTCAAAAATGACTTACATTCAGGTGTGTTTTTGGAACCCGGTGCCTCCTTTATGGCCTTGACCTTGGGTGCGATCTTATCGGCTGTTCATGTCACACTCCCGCTGCTGCAAGGTTGGAAAATTTGATGGCCAGCCAAATTTCTGTCCACTGCAGCAGAATAGGAAAATCCCACCAGTGTGAATGATGATAAGATTCTGGCCCTTTTCTTCCATGGGGTGAAATCCTTGTGCACCTATATGGCACCTCAAGTTGGTTACCTCAGGGGCTTGAAAAGTACATTTCTCCCACTTGATGTGAACTCCAGCCTCTTGAAATGTCGTCAGCACCTCCTCTAAGTTTGCTGGATTCTCGGCTTCTGTCAATCTAGTTATGAAAACAGTATTAAGGTGTACTATAACTCATGGAAGCTTCTACAGTAGACTTTCCATTGTCGTCTGGAAAATAGCACCTACTGAAGACACGCCAAAATGCACAATTCCGTGTGTGCTTTTCATGACGTAAACCCTGAAAACATCATCTAATTTGAGTTGCTGATAAGCATGACTCATATCCAGCTTTGTAAAATGTTGACCTCAGCCAGGTCTTCAATTTTCGGGATTGGATATTTTTCCATTTTGGCAGCCCATTTCACTATTAACTTGTAATCACCACAAATGGGAGCAGTCTAGTCCTGTTCAAATCTGGGAACAATAGCTGCTGCCCTTTCCGAGAAAGGAACTAACTGGATAATGCCCAGTTCTTCCGATTGCTTTAATTCATTGTGTACTTTCTCTCGTAAAGCCTATGGTACTGGTCTCTCGGTAGAGAATCAACGCTCCTTGGATCCTACAGATCTTAATTTGCAAACCTTTTATTTTGCCTAATCCTTGAAGATATACTCATTCTTTCAAAAATCTCCCGAAAGACTTAATTTATAATTAACTAAGTTCATGGATAAATGTTTAATTATCTGGGACTATATAAATTAAGTATTGACATTTGCATAAAAGAACTTAGGGGGAAGGGATGTGGTGACTGTCCCTTTAAGAATCAGAGTAAGGGTCACATGATCAAGAGAAACAATCAGAAAGCAGGATGAGGGAATCACTCTGGTAAGCACAGGCTTCCGTACCCAGAGTCAGCTCAACAGCTGATTGTAGCCTGGAATTGTGGGCATGCTTTTGCAGGATTTTCCCGTCTTGCTGCATTGAATGGAGGTTTGTCTGGGCACTAAATTCTCCAACCTCACTGCAGTGGGAGCATGGCATGAACTGCCAGTACGATCATGCCCTCTGTAGAGTTTTAACTTGTAAGCAAACAAGTTTTCTCCCAGCTGGTGAACGAGCATCTTTATACAAACCCAAGTTCAGCATTCCAAGCACAGCCTCAAACTGGTTTATCTGCAAAAAGCATGAGGCAATTTACCTTACAGTGAGCAGAAATGATGTCTGTAACTCAAGGCAGATGCATCTTCTTCTTTAACACCACCACCAGGGTGCTAATAGAATTAATTTGGCACCCACTGCTGCAGAATGCATGAACAATGATGCTAATATTGAATGTTTCTTCAGAAGGAACTCTTCAAAATGCAGTTAATGAAAATCCAACAAAACTTACTCCAACTTATAAATCAAAGAAAGGGCTTAATAAAGAAACATCATTACTCCAAACCTCGGGCCTCAGCCTGGGCCATCCCAAACTCTCCACAATGCTACATAGTTCTGTATTTATAGTGACTCAGCTGGTCAGCTGACTATTATATCACTCTGTAATTGTCACTTTCCATGTGTTAGGTGTCACATGTGGTTTCAAAGACACGATTTCTTCTTTTTGGACAGTTTACAATGTGGTATAGGAAATTGCATTGGAAACAGCTACTCACAATCCCTCCAGCATTCCTTCAATTTAAACGTCTTTTATCAGTATCCCATGTGTCTCTTCTTTCCCCATTTTCAAATTGGTTATAACTGTTTTTGACACGAGGTTTGTTATTAACGTAAGTGTCTCTGTTTAAAGGCTTTTGTATACCATTTGGTCTGGCACGTGATTGAGAACACCCTCTGTTCTAGATGCTATGGCATTCTGGTCTGCATTGAACAAGATGGTGGGGAAGGATTGTTTTCCGAAAAACTTCTTTAATGATGGTGACGTTTGATCAAACGTTCCCCTTAATTGTATTCCAGTCAT
Organism: Carcharhinus amblyrhynchos; assembly: GCF_965287045.1. Lineage (NCBI taxonomy): Eukaryota > Metazoa > Chordata > Chondrichthyes > Carcharhiniformes > Carcharhinidae > Carcharhinus > Carcharhinus amblyrhynchos. The sequence continues at coordinate 20,922,676 of NC_137331.1, forward strand.
TCCTATAGGAGTATCCATACATGACAGGCATGCACAGTCCAACAACTTAAAGGCCAATACTGCATCTGGAATTTCCAAATTAAATTTCATAGCCTGTTATGGCCCCTATCAAAATCCATGATGTACTTTTCCATGGACTGGGTGTCTTGTCTCCTAATTCTGTCAAACAACACCCATCCTTCATAATTCTCCAAGAACTCATCTTTCTGCTAAAGTATATCTAAGTATTGTAGCAGGAGCTGTAGCCCTTCTTCTTTATTCAGAGCATCTGCTGTCCAATCGAAAAATATTTGCTTCTTATCTTGCTCCTAATTGGAAGTGACAAAGCTGATGCCATCCCTTGCTTTGTTTCAGTATTGTGGTGACAAGGGTCCACATTTCCACCTCTGCCTTCCATTGCCGATATGGTTCAGCATCTGAAAAGACAGGGGGACAATCAGATCGAACTGGTTTACTTCTACCTTCTGCCATAGTTGTAGCACTTCTTCAAAAACAAACACCAAATTACGATGGGTGTTCCTCTGCTACCAATGTTTCTTCAGAAGGAACTCTTCAAAATGCAGTTAATGAAAATACAATAAAACTTACTCCAACTTATAAATCAAAGAAAGAAATATCATTACTTCAAACTTCGGGCCTCATCCTGGGCCACTCCAAGCTCTCCACAATTCTACATAGTTCCTTATTTATAGTGGATCAGCTGACTATTACATTACTCTGTAATTGGTTCCATGGTTTATTGGGTCAGCTGACCCTTCTTGTTCCCATTGGTCACATTACATACAATGCAAAGTTGTCATCGGTTACATTCTAACATTGAATACTTCAATCTCTTTTGATTTAATTGTTCCTTGAACGCAGTGTGTAGTAAAACACATAATGTGTTTTGATTTTACTTGTCATCAAAGCCTGGGATAAGCCTGCCTGCATATTAATAATAGGTTTGCACTAGTTACCAAACATCACAAGGCTGGCCTCTTATAAAAATATTAATATGTTTCTGGTGCTTGAAAAAAGGCACAGGTCATTAGGTCAGCAGAGTGGTTGGTTGCAGGGCAGGATATCTGATGGGGCTGCACCTCCCAAAGGACTAATGGGGGCGGCATGATGGCACAGTGGTTAGCACTGTTGCCTCACATCACCAGGGAGCTGGGTTCAACTCTGGCCTCGGATTACTGTCTGTGTGGAATTTGCATGTTCTCCCCGTGTCTGTATGGGTTTCCTCCAGGCACTCCAGTTTCCCCCCACAGTCCAAAGATGCTCGGGTTGGATTGATTGGCCATGCTAAATTGATTCTAGTGTCAAGAGGTTAGCAGGACAAATAAGTGGATTTACTGCAATAGGGCCTAGGCGGAATTGTTGTCAGTGCAGACTCGATGGGCCGAATGGCCTTCTTCTGTATTGTGACTGCTGGAATTTTAAAATACTCCCACAGGTTCTGATTCAACTTTTCCAACAAAGAGTTTGCTTTCAAATTCAAAGGCAAGAGATCACAGGCTGGTGGATGAGTCACACAAGCGTGTTATGCAGGCAAGGTTAGCACTAGGGATGCGGTTCAACAGAAGAATGTTAAATGTCATGTAGGATCTGAGTTGAATTATCTTTATTTTAAAATGCAGGGTGCCTCCTCAGTCAGCTTCTAACTAACACTGGCAAGGCTGATCAGTGAACACTCAAATCCAGGACCCAGCACTAGCAACATGTCTAGAATCTATTTCCATGATAATGAGCTGGATTCTCTGATCTCACCTGCAGTCGGGATGAACAGCCAAATTCTCTATTCTGTTGGGAACAGTGACAGGGTGTGAATGGCCAGAGAATTCTGGACAATGTATTTTCTTATGAAAACAGATTATGTGACACTTAGAGCCAGCGTCCTAATGATCGGAAACATGGCGGCTGAACCCACTTAATCAGGGGCGAGGCCACCTGTTTGTCTGCAGACAGCGGGAAAACCCCCCACGATTAAGTCAGAAAAGAGGGAAGGGACAATGCGAGAAACTTGGCTGCTCATGGCGGGATGTCAATTAGACTCATTAATGAGCTACTTGACACCAATTATTCCCAAGTTCAATCAAGTGTAATGGTGTTGAGGGGTTAAATGGGAGCTGCACAGCTCTCTTGTTCCTCACAAAGACACCTGTGTGGTGATGCTCCCTTTAAGGATCGCTCTGCAGAGTAAGGGTCACGTGATCTTTGGAACCAATTGGGGTGCAGCGTGGGGGATCACCCAGGTAAGCTAGGTGAAGGAATCACCCCAACCAGGAGCCTCTGTATAACCTTTACCTGTAAATAAATGTGTTGTTGTTGTTTTTTCCCTTAACTGTTGAGCAAGAGTTACTACATTGGTGACGAGGGCAAAAGCAAGCTTCGAACTGTGAGTATACAGTTTCCATTAAAGATGAGACAAAGAAGAGTTAATGCAAAAAATGCTCCTATCCAATCGATAGGTCATTTTGATGCTTCAGTGGAGGGCTGGGCATAATACTTAGAGCTTTTGGGCTATACTTTCAGGCCAATGAAATAGAGCAGGCGGGAAAGAGAAAGGCAATCCTCCTGAGTATGTTTGGGCTCCAGACTTACAATTTGATTTGCAGTCTCATAACCACAAGCACTCCTTAATTGCAGAGAGATTGTTGAATTAGTAAAATTACATTTCCATCCAAAATCATTGGTTATATTGCAGGGATTTAAGTTTAATTCAAGGGGAGAGCACCAGGGGATATTATTACAACTCACATCGCCAAGTTGGAGCAAATCTTGGAGCACTATGACTTTGGTGCCACTTTGAATGATATACTGTGGGACAGATTAGTCCACGGCATGATTAATCAGGTTTGTTAACAGAAGTTACCAGCAAAGGCAGATATAATTTTTAAGTGAGCATTGGAGACAGCGCTGGACACAGAGTGCTGAAAAGGGTACACAAGAGTTACAAAGCATGCAAAATAGCACCATTCACCTATTGGGTGGGAACCTGCAGTCAGCAAAGGTGCCAAAAACAAAGACGAAGTCAACTAATGGGAAGCAAATTCAACCACGAATAAAACAAGAAGATTTAGAAGAGGGAATCAATTGGCAAAGATTGAAGCAGAATGTTACCATTGTGGGGCAACCTCTCCCTTGAATCTCACAGATAAAAAGAGACTGAGGGCCCAGTTTTACCATTAAGGTGCATCTGTTTTCGGGGAAGAAAACTTGGTAAAGTTGGGTGTGAGGCAAGTAGCGTGATCCTTGCCCGCCTCTGCGCCAGTTCCCCCTTTACCAAGGCCTGAAAATATCCGCAATCGAGACTGTGCCTGAAACAGGCATGATGCTATTTACATGCATTTGAATTCATTTAAATTGAATTATTGGACTACACGCCCAATTTTATCAGCACTTCCCCCTTTACCACCACATTTGCAACCCAGAATCAGTGCGAAATAGACATGCTCCATAAAAATCTGATTTGGGCACTCCATCACTGAGGGTTAGTGAGGAGATAAGTATATAGCTAGCTACTCACGGGTGTCCTGTTGTTGCTGCCATTTTCTGTCTTGGGTCAGTGAATGCTCTGCACGTATTTGTTGGGATGGGGGGCTGTTGCTCTGCAGGCTTTCCAATGTCTGACTTGGAGCATGGACACGGGTCTCAGCATTTACCTTGGGTCTTGTGGTGCTGCGGGGTGACTACCCAAAATGTACATCAGAGGTAGAGGGGGCCAGCTGTCTACCATGCCCCGTCGTCTGTGATGCACATGGCAGACATCCTTTGGAAGTCCTGGACCTTGAGGACCCTGGCCTTCTTCCAGGTGTCTGGAATGTTTCCATGACAACCTCTTCATCCCACTGCTCCTGAGATGCCATGCTATCAGGAAGGGAGGGAGTCAGAAGATGTAGCCACAGCCACAGTCTCCGGGCTGGGAGGCCCCAGCACGAGCTCGAGCCCATCCTCCTCCCTTTGGGTTCCTGTAGGCCCCTGGGTCACTGCATGGGAATGGCATGCTTCTGCAGTGAACTCCAGAAGCTTTGGCATCACCTGGCATTGCCAATCCTGGAGGACCACCTGCGTCCATCCATGGTGGTCGAGACTTCTGGGAAGGGCCTGGGATCTGGGTATCAGGTGGGTGGGAGAATAAGGGAGTCAGTAATGTTGTGGGAGTGGGACAATGATTGTGGGGGCCCGGGAGAGGCATTATCCAGCCCGGGAGTGAGGTGGTAGGGGCGCGTTATTCTATCTACTTTTTTTGCACATTCGCAGTTGGAGGCACCAATTGGAAATGCAGTGTTTAAGGTGTATTAAGCCCCGCTCACAGGCTTGCCTAGCACGATTCAGAATCGCTGATATTTTTTCAGGCAGAGTGCTTATGTGGGTGCTGGAGCTTGAGTCTAAAAGTCGGATCTGAACACTCCCAGACTGAAGTCCACCCAACACTTAGAATCAAAATGGTAAAATAGTTCCTTGAATGTTCATTCTGTCACAGGAAAGGCCATTTGAAGCAGCGTGCAAATACAAGTCAAGTCAGCACAGTAGCCCATTAAGTAGAACATCACAAATATAAAATGTGGAAGTAGTTAGCATCAGTGATTTAGATGTTCATTGCCTGTTTAATGTGAAAGTGGGCAAGATAGTCCCCATTACTGTAATGCTCCAAGTAAACGGAAAACCTGTTAAAGATGGAAGTAGACACTGGGCTACTCTGATAGGCCAACAAACACCTTGGTTTGTTTGACTCGAGGGGAGTCCTGCCATTGAATTTAAAGAGCACTGCAGCAAAGTTAATGGCCAGGTTTCTCTGGCCCTTCATGCCCCGCTGGTAACGCAACCCAACCCACTTGTTTCCTGCCAGCGTGGGCTGATGTCAGTAGGAATTCCCACTGGGAAACACGTGGCTGGGAGGCCGGAGAATCTTGCCCAGTGACTTACGCAGGAGAAGCTCCCTATGATGATAGTGTCAGGTGAAGGACAAAATCTTCTGGGCCGAGGTTGACTCGGAATTAAGATGAATTGGACCGAGATTCTCCAAGTGTGGGAGGGAGGACTGCGTGAGTTGATGAGGAAATATGTGAGCATATTCAGTAATAAGTTAGCAAGATAAAGGGGTCAGCAAGTGAAAATTTATGTAAATTGAAAGGCAACACCTCAGTTCTTTCGGGCAAGTCCTGTACCATATGTGTTACCAGAAAAGGGGATGCTCAATTAAAGAGGCCAGAAGAATTGGGCATTATCCGGCCAGTTCAGTTTGCGGGATGGGCATCATTCATAATGCCCATGTTGAAGTTAGACAAGACTATTCACATTTGTGGGGACTACAAGTTAATAGTTAACCAGGCTGCCAGATGGATAAATATTCCATCCCAAAGACCTGTATGCAAAGGTCGCTGAAGGTCAATCTTACACAAAGCTGGATATGAGTCACACATACCAGCAACTTGAATTAGACAATGCTCCCTGAGGTAATGTCACGATAAATATACATAAAGGGTTGTTCCCGTATACGCACCTACTCTTTGGTGTGTCTTCAGCATGTGCTATTTTCCAGAAGACAATGGAAAGTCTGTTGCAGGAGCTACCGCAAGTTATAACATACCTTGGTGATATTCCTAAGAATGCATCGACAGAAACTGAGCACCTGGATAACTTAGAGGAGGTGCTGAAGAGATTGCAAGAGATTGGAGTTCAGCTCAAGAAGGAGAAATGTACTTTTCACTGAGGTAGCCTATTGGGGTCCCGTATAGGTGCAGAAGAATTACATCGCATGGAAAACAAGGTCAATACCATAAAGGAGGCACTGACCCCTAAAAACACATCTGAGCTTGAGTCAATTATAGGAATGGTGAATTACTATGGCATTTTTTTTACTGAATTTATCAATGTTATTGACCCCCTTGCATTTTCTCCTAAAGAAACAACAGTGTTTGTTTTTGAAGATGCCCCAGAAAGAAGCTATTAACAGAGTAAAGCAATTGTTTCCTTTTGTCTAACTTTGTTAGTATATTTCAACCTATCTAAAGATAGTCTCCAAATGGCATTGGTGCAGTGTTGTCCCATGAGATGGATGATGGATCTGAAAGGCCAGTAGGGTCTGCCTCGAGAACACTTTCTGGAACTGAAAAGGCTGCTCACAAATTGAGAAAGAAGGTTTGTCAATAGTTTTGGTGTCAAGAAATTCAGCCAGTATTTATACGGGAGGCACTTCACCATTGTTTCTGATCACAAACTCTTGTGGGTCCTTTTAAAGAAGAAATGGCTGTTCTGCCAATCACATCAGCAATACTCTCCACCTATAAATATACCTTAGAGCGCTGGCATGGAACGCACATAGCAAATGCAGATGTACTTAGTCATCTAACTTTGCAAGGGAGTGTTGCACCTCCCCCACTACCACAGGAAATTGTCATGATATTGAATATCTTGGGCACTGTGCCAGTCTTGGTGAAACAGATCAAGTACTGGATCAGTCGAGAGCCATTGCTGTTCCAACTGAGGCACAGATATTAATGGGTTGGGCTAATAAGCCAGTTTCTGAAGAGGTGAAACCATATTTTATCCAGAAAGATGAGTTGAGTTGCGAAGATGGCATCATACTTTGGGGAGCAGGAGTAGTCATCCCTGTACCAGGAAGGGAGTTGCTCCTAATTGAATTGCAGAGAGCCCATCAGGTATGTCTAAGATGAAGATGTTCACCAGGGATATGTCTGGTAGCCTGACATTAATGCCAACAGTGAGAGTCTAGTCAAACACTGTGAACAATGCTAATCGTAACAAAGATTGTTTGCTGCCATCCCACTGCACCCTTGGGAGTGACCTGACTGGCCATGGGTGCAAGTCCATATTGATTATGTTGGTCCATTCATGGGTGCAATATTTGTGCTACTTCTCTGTGCACTTTCAAAGTGGATGGAAATGTTTGAGGTGAAGTCTTCAACATCACACGCTACAGTTGAGAAATTACATTAATGTTTTTCCACCCACGGAATACCTGAAGTCACAGTGCCTGATAATGGAACAGCCTTTTCAAGTGCTGAGTTTCAGAACTTCACGGCCCACATTAAGACCATGCCTTACACCCAACATCCAATGGATTAGTTGACCGAGCCATCCAAACCTTAAGGCTAGTCTGGGGAACTCTGGATGCCAGAATTTCATGAAGGGTGGAGGATGTTTCTGAGCTATAGGGACCACTCCACTTGCAACAATGGAATTCCCGCCAGCAGAGTAATTAATGAACGATTGTCTCAGAATGAGATTGAACCTCATGTTTCCAAATTTGCTGAGGAGACTAGTGACCAGTTAAGGCAGTCAGAAGACAAACCACGATTCATGTAAGACAACACGGTCGTTTTCAGTGCTTGAAGCCATATGTATGAGGAATTTTTGAAGTTGGGTCCCTGGAGTCATTGTTTCCAAAACTGTACCCCTGTTTTTTTTATTGATTAGTGGGACATGGGCATTAATGGCTGGCCAGCATTTTTGCCCATCACTAGTTACCCAAGGGCAGCTAAGAGTCAATCACATTTCTGTGGCTCTGGAGTCACATGTAAGCCAGACCAGGTAAGGACAGAAGATTTCCTTCCCTAAAGGACATTAGTGAATCAGTTGGGTTTTCTGACAATCGACAATGGTTTCATGGCCATCAGTAGATTTTTAATTCCAGATTTTTAAAAATTAGATTCAAATTACACCATCTGCCGTGGTGGGATTTGAACGCAGATCCCCAGAACATTAATTAAGTTTCTGGAATAATAGTCTAGTGATAATGTATGAAAGTAAGCCAGCAGGGAACATAAAAACTGACTGTAAAAGTCTCTATAGATATGTAAAGAGAAAAAGATTGACAAAAAATGAATGCAAGCCCTTATAATCAGAAACAGGAGAATTCATAATGGGAAATAAATAAATCGCTGAGGAATTCAATTTGTAATTTGCTTCAGTCTTTACTAAGGAAGATATGAATAATGTATCAGAAGTACTGAGAAAAATGTTTTAGTGAGGAGCAGAAGGAAATCAGCATTAATAGAGAAATGGTTTTGGGGAAATTGATGGGATTGAAGGCGGATAAATCTCTACATCCTGATAATCTCCATCCCAGAGTACTTAAGGAAGTGGCCCTGGAAGTAGTAGATTGATTGATTGGTGGTTATTTTCCAAAGTTCTTTTGGACTCTGGAATAGTTCCTACAGATTGGAGGCTCGCTAATGTAAGCCCGTTATTCAAAAAGGGAGGTAGAGAGAAAACAGGGAATTATAGAACAGTGAGCCGAACGTAGGTACTTGGGAAGTTGGTAGAATCCATTATCAAGGATTTCATAACTTGGCATTTGGAAGGTGATGGTATAATCAGACAATGTCAGCACAAATTTACAGAAGGGAAATCATGCTTGACAAATCTATTGGAATTTTTTGAGGATGTAACTAGTAGAGTTGACCGAGGAGAACCAATGGATGTGGTTTATTTAGACGTTCAGGAGGTCTTTGACAAAGTCTCACATAACAGACTACTCTGCAAAGTTAATGCACCTGGGATCGCAGGTAATGTCTTGATATGGATAGAAAGCTGCTTCACAGATAGGAAGCATAGAGTTGGCATAAATGGATCTTTTACTGATTGGCAGTGAGTGACTACTGGGCTCTACTGAGATCTGTGCTAGAACTCTAACTGTTCACGTTATATATTAATGATTTGGAAGAGGGAACTGAATGTATTATTTTCAAATTTGCAGATGATACAGTGTTGGGTGGGAGAGAGTTGTGAGGAGATGCAGAGGTGCTTCAACGTGATTTGGACAGGCTGAGTGAGTGGACAGATGCAATATAATGTGGATAAATGTGTGGTTATCTACTTTGGTAGCAGTAATAGGAAGTTATGTTATTACTTGAATGGGTGTAAATTGAGAGATGTGGATACTCAACGAGATCTTGGAGTCCTTGTGCACCACTCGCTGAAAGTAAGCGCGCAGGTACAGCAGGCAGTAAAGAAGACAAATGGTATGTTGGCCTTCATAGCGAGAGGATTTGAGTATGGGGATAAGAATGTTTGGCTGCAATTGTGTAGAGCATTGGTCAGGCCACACCTGGAGTATTGCGTGCAGTTTTATTGTCCTTATCTGAGATGATATCCTTGCTATAGGGGGAATACAGCACAGGTTTACCAGGCTGATTCCTAGGATGGCAGGTCTGTCATATGAGTTAGGATTATATTCACTGGAGTTTAGAAGAGTGAGAGCGGATTTCATAGAGGACCTCATAGCAACTTATAAAATTCTAACAGGGTTAGACAAGGTAGATTCAGAAAGAATGTTTCCAATGGTGAGGGAGTCCAGGACTAGGGGTCATAATTTGAGGATAAGGAATAAACCTTTCAGAATTGAGGTGGGGAGAAGTTTCTTCCCCCAGAGGTGGATGAACGTATGGAATTCATTACCAGAGAACGTAGTTGAAACCAAAACATTGTCTAATTTCAAAAAGAAATTAGATATGGCTCTTGGGGCTAAAGGAATCAAGGGATATTGGAGGAAGAGGGATCAGGATATTGAAATCAATGGTCAGCCATGATCATGGTGAATGGCAGAGCAGGCTTGAAGGGCTGGACTCCTTCTTCTGGTCTCTATGTTTTTATGTTTCTATAATGCAAGTAGGACATTGCCTCCCCTTACAAGGTGGATGTAGAATGAAGGATTGCTTGGAAACATGTAGACAATTTGACTGAGTGATAGTTGCCAGAGCAGCTGGTTCTGCCATCAGGAGCTACATTGCCATCTGGAAATGTTGTCGACCATCCAAGCATTGAATACCAGGTCATCCTGTTATAGGTGCAACTGACATCACCATGGGAACCAGATGGAACTGAGATGCCTGTGCCTGAAGAAACAGCTGTGATTGTGGTTTCTGCTGACCACACTCCAGTGGAAGCACTCCAGACAGAGGAGTTATGTCACCCTGCTAGGAAACAGCAACCACCTGAAAGGCTTAATTCGTATGGACTGGATGCATATACTAAATGTTTAATTTTCTGGCAGTTTGTAAATTGAATATTGGCATTTGTATAAAGGGTCTTAAAGGGATAGGTGACTGTCTCTTTGTCACATGGCCCAGGAACCAATTAGGGACCAGGTTTGGGGTTTAACCTGATAAGCAGGCTTTCTGTTCCAGAACTTTCTCAGGAGCTGGTGGCAGTTACAAGGTTCCAAGCTTCTGTATAGCCTTTACCTGTAAATAAATGTGTTCTTTCTCTTAATTGGTGAACAAGAATTATTACACCCTGCTAGATTTGCCAATGGCTTACTAGCGGTAGTGTGGGGTGGGGGTGGGGTCACTCATTGACAGGCATTCAATGTCTGATTTGAGAGTCTGAGCATCATGAGGGGTGGGGGCTGGTAAAGAAGGCAAATGGCATGTTGGTCTTCGGAACGAGAGGATTTGAGTATAGGAATAAGAATGTTTTGTTGCAATTGTATAGAGTATTGGTGAGGCCACACCTGGAGTATTGTGTGCAGTTTTAGTGTCCTTATTTGAGAAAGGATGTCCTTCAATAGAGGGAATCTAGCGAATGTTTACCAGGCTGATTCCTGGGATTGCAGGTCTGTCAAATCTGACCACCCTGCCCCTTCCCTCAACCCCTCTCCATGACCCCCACCTACTCACGATTGTTCAGGGAAAGCTGGCAGTCTCTGTTTGGCCTCTTGTTATGCCATGGGACTTTCAGTCCCAGAGAATTACATTTCTGGCCAGTTAAGTGCCTGGCAGGCACTTAATCTGGTCGCGCCTCCATCAAGAATACGACATAGGCATAGAAATAGAATCCCTAAAGTGCACTCGGCCCATTAAGTCAGCAGTGACCATAATCCCACCCAGACTGTATCCCCATAACCCAACATAGTCCCCCTGACACTAACAGGCAGTTTAGCATGGCACGTTAACCTAACCCGCACATCTTTGGACTGAGTGAAATGCATGCAGACACGGGAGGAATGTGCAAACTCCAACAGACAGTCACCCAGGGCCAGAATTGAACCTGGGTCCCTGGTGCTGTGTGGCAGCAGTGCTAACCACTGTGTCACTGTGCTGGCCCAGGAGTTCCCACCAGGTTTCCACTTGGTGAGCGAGGAGCCGGTCACCCACTTTAAATCCCTGCCACTGAGTTGTACTTCATGCTGAATTCGGTAAACAATATGTCAGTATACATGGTGGGCATCTATGAGTCGGAGACATGACACTGAATCTTTATGCTCCAGGCTCTTCTCAAGAAAAGTTTTAGAAATATTAATATAGAAACGAGATTGTCCTTTTGTATGTGGCAGCCTTGCAGCAAAATTACTTTCAGGCATAGAAAACAGAATGTGTCCTGTTTCTCAAAGAACAGTGAACTGAGTTAGTTTGTGACATGCTAATTAATAATGCTGTGCTAGAGAATTGCATTATTGTGAGATCTGGTGCAAAGATGCTGCTCTTTATACATGGAGAACAAAGAAAAACAAGCTGGCATGAGTTTTGTGTAGCATTTATACTAAGGAAAATGAAAAAACAGCTGAAACGTAAAAATAATATTTCATCATTATTAGAAAAACAAAATCAGCCACAATAGATCTACTTGCCATTGACAGGTAAGAAAAAACTGTTACCAGATAATTAATAACTTTAAGTAAGCATTCAACTTGTTTTAATAAGTCTGCAGACAATGTCATTACTCAAGAGGAATGCAGCAGGTTGGGTTCAGAGTTGAAGGAATGTGGATGTCAGTAGATAATTGATGTTTGAATGGGGTAATGTTACAAACTCATTTGTTCTTTCAGAATGGAAGCTGAGCTGCATAATATACCTGTCACTACACTGATGCATCTGAACCATTTCTCAAGCTTTGCGCCTCAATTAACCCTTAGTTGTATAAGAAAAAAAATGTAGCCAAGTAACCAAACTCTCACAGGTTCTCTGTTACACATTTCTTGTTAATAAATACCTCCTTAGTTGAGGTACAGCGCAGCAAAAAAGTGAAGAGATTTAATAGATTTTTTTTAAGCTATAATAAGATGTGACAAGATGAATTAGGTACAAAAGGACTAGCATGAGTTGAAGGGGAAGGAAATGGGTAGGGAAAATCAATTTAAGATTGTCACTAAGACACTGAGAGGTTAGGATGGGGGTTCCAACCTTTCTCAGTGTGTACACTGAGGTTCCCTGATCTGTACCCAACAGTCCAGGAGAATTTCACTTTTTAGATTTTACATCACAGGTTCACTCACCCACCCCTGCTCTTTAACGTTTTGTCGATAATGTCCCTTTAATACTGAAGTCTGGCCCCACTTAGGGCATGGCTGGAATTGCATTTGGACATTGAGGGTTTGGACTTGCGGTTAAAGGGGTTGGAAGATTCGGGTTTAAGTGAGCTAGTAACAGGGGCTGGGTACGCCGAGGGAAAAAGTGACAACAGAGCAGCTGAGGAGCCACTGTCCATACTTGGAGTGCTCTAAAAGGAAATGTCCTACATGCGGAAAACGACCACTCCTCCTTCCTTGTAAAGGACACTGGTACTTGCCTGATAACCTGAAACTGGCGAGAAGCTAGTGGAGACTCCACTTGCCATACTGACGCTCCTTTGACTACAGACCAAGGCAATGGTGTGGATACCATTGAAGGGCCTTGGTGGGTTACTGCAGTGCACCTTGTACATAGTACACACTGCTGTTACTATGGCTCGATGGTGGATGAAGTGAATGGTTAAGGTGTTGGATGGGATGCCAATCAAGGGAACTGCTTTATTTTAGATAGCGTCAAGCTTGTTGAATGTTGTTGGAGCTGCATTCATCTAGGTAAATGGACAGTACATCCTTGACTTGTACCTTGCAGATGTTTGACAAGCTTTGGGGAGTCATATGACATATGCTGAACTTCCAGCATCGACTGCCTTACTGACGACTCCAAAGGTAATTCCAGGGATGAGGGACTTCAGTTATGTAGATAGATTGGAGAAGTTGGGACTGTTTTTCATGGCAAAGAGAAGGTTCAGAGGAGAGTTGCTAGAGGTACCCAATATCATAAAGGGTATGGACGGACTAGATAAGGAAGCATGGTTCATATCCATGGAAGGATTGAGAATGAAAGCGCACAGATTTGTGTTGTGCCTGTCGCACAGCCTGTTTTAACCCTCATACAGTGGACAAAGAATTGCGAGTGGACTACTTTTTAGTACAACAATATTTATTTAAATACACAATCAATAATCACCCATTCAACCAACAATAAGTTATCTTGCAGAAATACTAAATTCAAGTGCAGTGCTAGACCTCGACTTAACTTTGTGTGACTAGCAGGTACACAGGCAGATATTGGCCTTTATCTGTGTGCTGGTCTAAGTGGTCCTCTGCATAGTCTAGTCCTTTGGTCTGGCCTGATACTCTGGCTCTGGTCTTCCTTCCTTCTCGGGTGTGGTGGCTCTTCTTGTGCTGGTCATTGCTGTGATGGTCGTCATTATTGTAGCTCGTTCATGCGGTCAGAGAGAGAGAGATTCTTGGTTGTGCAGTGCCCCTTTTGGTCATTGCCAATCAAATGATCAGGACTTGATTATCCTGATTGATAAAGTCCAATCGGGTGCTGCCACACTAATCTCTGGGTGTGTCCCCAACCGCCATGTCTGTAGGTGCTGGGGGCACGTAGGACACACATTTCCCTCCCAAGTAAGGGGTTACGGCACCCCTATGTCTGGTATACAACCTAATTTGACCAGAAAGTCCCCTTTGTCCTGGAGTTGGCCCATATCCTGTGTATTTAGTCATCTGAGCTGCAGCCTGTTTATCTCTGTCTTTTAGGCTGCAGCCTGCTGTTTTAATTCTTGCCCAAATGTCCCAGAGTGCTTTATAAATTGCCATTTTAGGTGGCTCGTTTGGCCCCAGTCCCTGTTTGATCCTGAATGCGAAGTGAGATGGATCACAAACTCAAGACCAATATTTGTCAAGAATTCCTCAGTCACTCAACTGTCAGACAAGGCCCAGGCATTGGCATGCACAATAATGATACATCCCTACAACATATTTACATTGCAGAAGCTATAGACAACAACACTCCACAAATACAAACAACCACATATTCTAAACACCATTATTACAATAAGCTAATTACAAACCAAAACATTCAAACAAATGGTACAATAAAGTATTCGCAAATCTGGGGCACATTTCGATCGTAGGATTTTCAACTGTTCATTAGTACAAATCGCAGCATAACAGGTTCCCTGTAAACATTTCTCTACTGAATTAGAGGGGACTGTGGTTCAAGGGCGAGCCCTACGTCCTGATCCTCATTTTCCATCGGCTGAATTGGACTGTGAGGATGATTAGATATATCGGGGTGAACAAAATCAGTAATGGATGTTTGAGCCCCAGTTCCAAAGGTCATTCCACCAGGAGGTGATTTTAATTTCTTTAATTTCCCTGTTCACTTCTTGGTTTGCTGTATTACTTTGTTGAAGGTTCTGTGGGCGGTAGCCAATTTTATCCGAATCTGGTTCAATTCCTCTGGCAGAAGATTGAGGCTTGTGTCATGTTTCTCATGGTGCTCTCCTAGAGTCTGTCGGATCTTGTCAGTGGCATTCAAATCTACCCTCTTTCTCTTATGAATGTTTATTAGTTGAATAAAGTTGAATTAGCGAGCGGGATTGAATATAAAAGTAGGGAGGTCTTGCTGCGGCTGTATAGGGCAATGGTGAGGCCGCAGCTGGAGTACTGTGTGCAGTTTTGGGCGCCGTACTTACGCAAGGATATTTTGGCCTTGGAGGGAGTGCAGAGGAGGTTTACTAGGCTGATACCGGAGTTGAGGGGGTTGAGCTATGAGGAGAGGCTGAATAAACTAGGCTTGTACTCGTTAGAGTTTAGAAGAATGAGGGGAGATCTCATTGAGACATATAAGATGATGAATGGGATGGATAGGATAGAGGTGGAGAGACTCTTCCCGCTCAGAAAGGATAGTAGGACTAGGGGGTACAGCCTCAAGATAAAGGGGGGGCGGTTTAGAACGGAGTTGAGGAGGAACTTCTTCACTCAAAGGGTGGTGAATCTCTGGAATTCTCTGCCCGTTGAAGTGGTGGAGGCTACCTCGCTAAATATTTTTAAGACGCGGGTTGATGGGTTTTTGATAAGAGAGGGGATTAAGGGTTATAGGGAGAGGGCGGGAATGTGGAACTGAGCCACGACAGATCAGCCATGATCTTATTGAATGGCGGGGCAGGCTCGAAGGGCTAGATGGCCTACTCCTGCTCCTATTTCTTATGTTATGTTCTTATGTTCTTATGAATGAGGCCCACCCTGGCTGGTAAGTCTGGTTTGATGCAGAATGTAGTGTTAGTAATTCACAATGTGTTGCACCATACTGATATTGTTTCAGGGAGGTGGTGAGACATATCTCCCTGCTCTCTATATCCGTGTTATGTCTGTGTCCAGGCTATGAGCTTCTGCGAGCAATTTGTTCTGAAGCCACATAGTGCATGCTCATTTAAGTAAACTGGGTATGGGCATGCGATTATTTCATCAGTTTGCTGACATCTGCCCACAGTAGTGCCTATGAGTCTCCCTTCTTTCTCCACTGCGTACGGTAAAGTGTCGTCGTATCCTATCCGGATATCCTCATGGATAATGCCTATGTTCTCCACTTCAAAGACCCTCAGTCAGGCCAGGTCGTCAGTGACTATGGGCAGCCCTAATATCATTCTCAGGGCTTTCCCTGGAGCCCTTTGCAGTCTTTGATGAACCAGACTTTGGTCAATTGTCGCATCTGGCAGCCAGATAACTTGGGTGTTTCTTACCAGTAAATAGGTGTTCCATCTGTTCCTCACTAATCCAAGACAGAACTTGTTCACTGTGTACCTGCTCTATGTTTTCCCTTAGCTGTTCTATCATTCATTGTCTGTATGCAGTTCTGTTATTTTTCCCTGATAATTTGATTGATTGTCTTGGCATGTCCTTCTAATACAGCGACCATGTGGCTGCTGGCTGCATTCCCAGTCAGTTCCCCTTCAGCATCTTGCTGATTGTCCTCATTGATGGAACTTAGTGTCTGTTTAACCTGTTGGGTCAGAATCCTAAGTTTATTGTCCAGCTCAGCTAAATCAAGGGGGTTGATGGTTGCTACCCCTGCCCCATACGCTGTGGCCATGTCATTGACTAACTCCCTCTTGGATCTTTCCTGTCCTTTGTCCATTCCTATCTTCCGTCCTAACAGTCTGAGAATCGAGTGGAGGTATAATCTGTTAAGTTGGGGAGAGCACTACTCTGGCAGTGGGGTCCCAGCTATAGCCACCACCACAGGTACCAATTCCTGGTGGATGTTGTCGTACAAGGTTTTCCCTGTGTGCTTTAATATCAATCCATTCTGTGGTCCAGGGGTGGCTTCAGGACAAATCAAGTGGGATGGGTTTGGGATTGGCTTCGACCCCTTTCTTATTTCGTACAATGCAAAGTTCCCTTCTGAGTGTCCTGGTGCACAGCTGTCTGAGCTCGAATCCTTTTTCTGGGCTGTAGGCCAGATATCCAATTTCGGGGCACCCATTATTTGAAAATCCCCATCAATCCCCTGCTACGGTGACACTTATAACATTCAGTTGAACTGCCATTTGTTTCTTTATTGTATATCAGCTGCTGGTTGTTACACCCAAATATTATACTCTTATTGGGATGCACCCATAACACACCCTCCTCACATTCCCCCGCTTAAGGTGGGGCAAACCATAAATAATCGGAATACCAAAAGTTAATCTTGCTTGGGGTGTCCTGCGTGCTTATCCCGATTAAGGTAGATCCTAGGTTGCATCTTTGTCGTTGTCCATCATTGTCCTGAGGAGATCAATGTAATTTCTGCTGTTATCACACCTAATATTTTGACGTATATACATGTATTTAAACTGTCCGTGGTACCCCCCCCCACCACACTTTTTTTCTGAATACTATTGACAGTGGTGTGGTCTGGGATATGTCGATTGTCACTTGCGTGTCGTAGATTTTTAAAATTCTAATTGTGAACCACTGCCGAGCAAATTTTTGTTCAGATCAATAAATGGATGAGTCATGGAGTGGTCAGAAAATAGCTTGTTTAACTAACCTGCAGAATCAAGGCGGCCTGTTTTATTTTAGCAGAAGTCACCATTAGCCCTGGGGATTCGAATAGCACTGGAGTCAGTCTGCATTGACGTGAAGAGGTGTCCGTTCCATGAGTGTCTTGCAGTTTGAAGGCAGAACGCGTTTAAAATTTAGCACAAGTGGCTGTAAGAATTTAAAATGTAGCCCAGTCGCCTTGGCAATTTTAAAATTTAGCACAATTGCCTTGGCAATTTTAAAATTTAGCACAATTGCCTCAATGATCTAAAAGTTTGGCACAGTTGTTTAAATGATCGGTCTTAACTGAAGAAAGGTGGCTAAAGAGCACAGCTTTGTTCTGTGTAAATAACCCGGTTAATTGTACTAGCAGGTATACAAATGGTATGGGATTGAATTGGTTATACTTAACCGTAGACGTTTTACTGTCAGTCAGTCACGCTGAACCTGCAGATTGAGGGGCTTTAAGTGGGTGTTTCCATTAGAGATTCTTGTATCTTGCATTGATCTGCATTGTAGGCTGAATTTTATCATTTGGAGCACCTTAGATTCCTTCATTCAGCATTTCCATTAACAAATTGCCCAACAGAGACTCATCCTCTGAATCATTTGTCTCATGGGGCTCCATCATTACCTCTTCACCTGGCCTCCATACCCGTGCCTGTTCGTTGGACTGCACTGTGGGGTCTGCGTTTGGATCTGGGTTCGGGGGTCCTTTATCCTCGCCTCCCATTCTAATTAATCTGTGTGCCTGGTTCCTTACCCAGGTGGGGGAATGCAGCATTGAGTGTCCCCATCAAAATAACCCAGTGTCGTTTAGTCAGGGCCTCACTGTTGGATCTGGGGCTAGTAAGGCTTAGGTTTATGGGGAAATCCATAATGCTGCGAGGGCTGATATCTAGCGAGTCGCGCCAGTCCTCTAGGGTGCGCAAGTCTCCTGTTATGTCTGGGTCCATCAGTCCCCCGAGGGGCACTTCAGGTGTGGATAAGGCTCTGGGCTGTTGCGTGGTAGGGGTAAGGGTCTGGTCTGAACCTGAAAGTGGATGAGCAGGTGTCTGGGGAAATACATTTCCTGGTTGAGGCCACTCCGATTGCCTGGTGTCATCCTCCCCTATCTCTAATGTCAGATGGTGGAAGTGACTATTCTGAGTCCCGTAAGCTTTCAGTTGGTTGATGTGGAACCAACCAGTTTTCCTGATGGCGAGCAGGACTTTATACACTGAGGGGCCTGCATATCTCAGGGACAAGAAAGAACTGGGGTTATAGAGGGAAATCATTACCTGCTGGCCAGCTGCATATTCTACCACGTATACCCTTTTATGGAAATATGCCTTGCTCTGTTGCTTTTTTACTCCTAATCAGACAGCCGCGGCTAACTGAGTTGCTTTAATATTTTCGGTTATGGATGGCTTTCTCGTGGGTGAGCACTGTAATAGCAGGCTCGGCTAAGTCAAACCCCAATATAGCTCCCCTCATAGGTCGGCCGGTCATTAATGTGTGAGGGGTGAATCCAGTAGAACTGGAACTGGTGTTGCGTACCATCATAAGGGCAAAGGGAAGTACTGTAACCCACCTTGTGTAGTTTTGCTGCACCGTGTTTCTAATGCTCCCTTTCAGCATTCAGTTCATGCCCCCTATGATTCCACTGGATTGTGGATGGTAGGTGATATAGAATTTCTGTTTGATGCTGAGCATAGCCATAACATTCTGCACCGCCCTCCTGGTGAAATGTGTCCCTTGGTTGGACCCTATGTTGCAGGGAAGACCCCAGCGTGTAAACACCCGTTGGGCTATTTTTGCAGTGGCCTTAGCTGTGTTGGATCGAGTGCGGAATGCCTCAACCCATTTAGTCTATTATTAACAGGACGTATTTAAATCCGTTCCTGCGTGGCAGTAGTGGACCAATTATAATCAATTTGGAGGTTTGTTTGGAGGCCTTTTACTGGGCGTGTGTGTCTTAGCTCTGCTTTTCTGGCATACCTATCGGGGTTGTTCTGGGCACAAGTTAAACAATTGTCGATATAATGTACGATGTAATTGTGCAGTTCGGGCCACCGACATAATTCTTTTAATCGCTCGATTGTTGTCTCTATGCCCTGATGGCCATGTCTGTCATGGTACTGGTGGATGAGTAATTTCTGTCCTGGGTAGGGACAATGTACGTGCCTGCCTTCAATATCAAACCATCCTGAATCTGTATTTTGTCCTTCCATTTCTCATATGGGGCTGGGTAGACTCCTTCTAAAATTTGTTTCAGGGAATTGTCAGTGGGCGGTGCCTGGACCAGGTTGGCTATATTAATTTGGCAGATGGTCCACAGCATTTACTTGCCCTCCCAGTGGCTGCCAAGACTGTCCTATACGGGCATTGGCCTTAATTCATGCATCAGCCTTACAATTGCCAGGTGGGGAGGTCCTGTGGTGGCTTCTAACTTCAGTAATTCTGTATGTACACCCTTCGGTGGCCTGCAGAACATATTTTAATAAGGGGGCTAACAGTAGGGGCTTTCCATCCGCAGAGACGAAACCTTTGGCTTCCCATAATGGTAGGAACTCAGGCTGTCGCACACGTACATACTATGGGGTGTATGTTGGTGGGGGTTGGAAATAAATCTGGGTGACTGACTACATATGCAACTGCAGCGAGCTCGGCAGCTTGATCACTCAGATGGCTGGGTACTCTTAAAGCGAGTTCTATTAGTTGCTGTCCCTGTTGATTTTCCACATAAATGTCACACCCTGTGATTCTGGTCCTATTCTCTATGGTGGATGAACCGTCTATGTAAATTCTCATGGCTGAGTCTGTCCATTGGGTGGCTGTTTGTATTTTCCCTGACCGTATCTCCTGTTGTATTGGCATAAATGGACCTGTGGGGTCCTTTGTGGCTATAACCTGACATTCATGTGGATCTCCCCCATAATTTAAGTTACCTGCCAGGAACGTGGGCACTTTGGCTCACTTTATGGTGATGTCCCTACCCTGCAGTAGTAGTGTCCAACGGGCAGCGCAGACCTGGCTTACTGAGCTGTCTTTTAAGGCAGTGATCCAGCAGAAGCTGGGTTGAGGTGTGTACCGTGAGAATGGTTATTGGGTTCAGTCCGGTGATACAGGCAAAATTCTGCACAGCCCAAAATACCATGAGCAGGTGTTATTCACACCTGGAGAAGCCCTGTTTGACTGGGTCCAATACTTGTGAGGCATAGACTACTGGGCCTGGTCTACCATGTCTTTTTTGTAATAATATAGTTGAAAATGTGTGGTTGGTGGCTGCAACCTCTGAGGCATATGGTAGATCTGGGTCAGGGACTAGTAAGGTTGGCGCTGTGGCAAGGGAATGTTTCTGTTTAGCAATTTGGACAATGGGGCTGTTTTGGTGACAAAGCTGCCTATATGGTTCCAACAGTACCCTACTAGACCTAGGAAAGATCGGAGGGCACTTGCATCTTGGGGCAGTGGAAGGTGCACTATAGAGTCTATCCTTTCTTGTTCGATCTCCCACTTCCCATGGGTAATCACTGTGCCTAGATATATAACATTGAGTTGCAAAATTTGGGTCTCTTTCGGGTTGATTTTGCAGCCTAATGGGTGGAGCAGTGCGAGTAATTCATCCAGCAATGTTACATGCTCCTCTCTGGTGTTAGTCTGTAACAACAAATCATCAACATATTGGTCCAAGCACTCAGGTCGGGAAAGCTTTTCTAGTCCTGTAGCTAGTCGCCTGTGGAAGATGGACGGGGAATTATCTGAGGTGGGAAAGTCCAAGTGTATTGCTGTCCCTAGAAGAAGAAGTCAGGACTGATTTAGAGGGATGGCCCAGAAACCATTACTGAAATCCAGTACCAGGAAAAACTTTGCCTGGGCTCCCTGTCTCATCATGGTGACAGGGTTTGTGGCCACTGTGGGGGTCATGAGTAGGGTAATCTTATTTAGTTCCCGATAATCGGTTGTTAACCTCCATGATCTGTCTGTATTTTCATCGGAAGCATTCTCACTTCCCTATCTGACTGTGACACTGGGGGTCCCTGAACTTCCAGTTCCCAGATTTGAGCTAAGCGCTGGAGAACCCATGCTTCGTTGTGTATGGTCTCTGTGGGGTGAAAATTAGCGCAGGCTGTCTTGCCTTCCTCTGTGGTGTGCGACACTAATGTTCTAGCCCATTTGGATAAATCGGCTTCATTTAATCTAGCCCGATCTAATTCCCCATTTACTCCCATGAAGTGGATCCATAAATGACCGGTCCTTTTAAATAAGCGTCATTAGCATTGGGGCGTCCCTGGTAATGTAAATGGGTATAGTATGATAATAATGTTTTTTCTCTTTTCATTCACAGGTTTTAAGTCAGTCCACCTCGTGTCCAACGAGGGACATACACGTGATGGGTCGTACTGGGGCTGCTCTTGGTTGTTCGAGATTGGCCTAGTGCTTCATGTCGTTAGTGTGTGCCTAAACTGGACAAGATACTGGGCAAGACAACAGCTCAGTGACTATCACTGATTGCTGTGCAGACACATGGATTTGGGCCGGTGTCTGTGGGAGTTTGCGCATTCTCCCCGTGCTTGCGTGGGTTTTCTCCGGGTGCTCCAGTTTCCTCCCACACCCCAAAGATGTGCTGTTAGGCTGATTGGCAGGAATAAATTGTCCCTAAATCAGTTTCCCTCAATCTGGATGGCCATAAAACATTAGACAGGGGTCGTGGGTGGAGAGGGGTCTGGTGGTGTTGAGATAGCGGCGCAGGCTCGTTGGGCCGAAGGGCCTTTTTCCCAGGCTGATTTTGTTCTTTGTTCTTTGTTCTTTGATGTTTCCCTTTCCTCTGTCTACATTTATTTAACTCATCTACAGGATCTCCTTTATTAAACCCTACCAAAGTTAATATCACTTCCTTAATTTTGTTTAAGGCTCCTTCCCCGACATTTTGAGGGGCTGGCAGGGCAGACTGTACAGATTTGCTTAAGCACACGATTATCGGCTTCACTCCTTCCCTTTCATCTAGCCCATGCATTATCTCCTGCTGCCTAACATCCTCAAAAAAACTGTGTGGATCAGCTGAAGGCTCAAAGGTTGTGATTTTAATTGCAATTTCAGTCAATTGTTCCACTGTAACCGGAGTTGTGTATGTAATAGCTGGGCCCTGATACTCTCCTACCTGGTGTGGATATGCTGGGGTAAACACAGCAAAAAGTCTGACAACACCAGGTTTAAGTCCAACTATCAAATAAATCGGTTGGACTTAAACCTGGTGTTGTCAGACTTTTTACTGTACTCTCCTACCTGACGTGCAGTCATCACTGGGTGCATCAGTACTGGAGGTGAATCTGGGGGCACAGTGGGTACGACTTTCCCTGGGAAAGATGGTGGTGGACCCCAATCCTCGGTTCACATAACATAAAGTTTAACATTCTCCTTTAACTCTCCCCAATCTGCATTCTCTGTCTTCTCTTCCTCTACTGTTGCTAAGGTACATATAAATCCATTTTGAACCATTAATAGGGATTCCAACTGTGAAGTTTCTCGCTGGCATTTGAAGTGGTCAGCAATTGCCTGTCTCTGTTCTTAACTGGTTTGATCTGCCTACAGATCAGTACACTTAGCTTCCAATCGTGCGACTGCCCGCTTGGCTTCAGCTTTCGCCAAGACAGCACGCTGGGCGTCTTGGTAAGTTCTCTCATACTGGGTTTGAAAATTGACCAGATATAACAAGTTTGACTGATTGGTTCTCTTTAATTCCTTTACCTCTCTGTCCTGTTTGGCTCTTATTTGTTCTATCCTCTCCGGCTGCTGTTCCTTTAGTTTCTTAATCTCCTCCTCCTTTTTGGCCTGCTGCTGTTCCTTCAGTTTCTTAATCTCCTCCTCCTGTGCCCACTTTGATCCCTCCAGTTCCTTATGAACTATGTTTAATTCCTTTCCGTTCCAAGCAGCTGTCCTGAGCAGCTCACAATGGCAGTCGCTTTCTCACATTTGTCTGCCCGTTTTTCCTGAACTTTCCTCAGATCATCCCAATACTTCTGCCCTAGGGATCCCAATCCTGTCTCAGTATTGGCACAAGATTCTGCCCATGGCAAATATATTCCCTGATTTTTTTGTTTCCCATAGGGAACACTTCTCTGTCTCTGTGCTGTTTCCTGCCATTGTATATTCAACAACAAGGGGTAGGGAGTTGATCTGACTGCGGGTATGGCTTTGGGCTATGTTCTGGTCTTAGTCCCTCCAGATTCTAATGTAAACCTATGGATTTTACCCTATCCTCCTTGTTAGTAACAATGCATGCACAATGAACAATTTCCTAAAAGCAGTTATTTGTCCAATAAGGATTTACACCTGTTGGCTCTGAGTTTTAAATAATCATTCAATATAGACCCTCCACTCCCTTCGATTTACTTGAAATCCTGTCTGTCATGTGGGGCATTTGCCTTCTTAATTCGGGCTCAGGCTAAATCTCCACAAGTATTAGGTTCTGTGGGATGTGGTATTGGAGTAACAAAGTTAATGCTTGTTGATGTCCCACCAGAATTTGCCAATTTGTTGTGCCTGCTGCACAGTCTATTTTAACCCTTATATGGTAGATGAAGAATTACAAGTTGACTTCTTGTTAGTACAACAATATTTATTTAAACACACAATCAATAATCACCCACCCAAACAACAATAACTTACAGAAATACTCAAGTTCAAGTCCAATACTACAGGGTGGTGGTCCTTAAATTAATTTTGTGTGACTTGCAAGTACCCAGGCAGAGATTGGCCTTTATCTGTGTGGACTTAAGTCCTCACTCACCTGCAATATTCTGAAAGTTTGCGCTGCCAAATAAACCTGTTGGACTATAACCTGGTGTTTGAGACTTCTTACTGTGTCCCCAGTGGCCATGTTTCTAGGTGCTGGGGGCACCTAGGACACACACTTCCCTCCCAAATAAGGGGTTACGGTGCCCCTATGTCTGGCCCCCAACCCAGTGTGACGAGGAAATGGGATCCTTTGTCCAGGAAATGGCCCATATCCTGTGTATTTCATTGTCTGAGCTGCAGCCTGTTTATCTTTGCCTTTTAGGTTGCAGCTTTATTAGTTCTTGCCCAATTGTCCCTGAGTGCTTTATAGATCGCCATTTTAGGTGGCCCATTTGGCCACATGAGGTAATTGGAAAAAGAAACAATGGCAACAAGAGGAAAACCTTTTTATGCTGTGTGTTGTTAGGATGTGAATGCACTGCCTGAGAGACTGATTCAATCGAAGCATTCAAAAGAGAATTAAACAATTATCTGAAGAGGAATAATGTGCAGGTTATGAGGAGAAGGCAGGGGAGTGCCATCAGATAAATTGCTAATTCAGAAGGCCCCTGCAGACATAATGGATCGAATGCCTCTTTCCACACTCGAATACTTCCGTGATTCTATGAAAGACGCACCGTCAACATGGGCCTGACCCTCCCCCGTCAGCTTGGGCCTGACATCCCTCCCCATCCCCAACCCCGACCCCGCCATTCCCTCCACCCCTCCACACACAATGCTCCTCAGTGGACTTACCTGTCATGGCCCCTGTCAGCTGGTCAGCTGTGTGTGCTGTACTTGTGCCAGTTTGTCATCTCGAATCTAAGCACAAATGCATACCCAATAAGGTGAAAGTGACCACACTGATGAAGAATACAGGGAAATGAGGAGACACTGCACCTGCTGCACCATACTGTTCCAGTGGATGTTTGTTCCCCTGGAGATGGCAGCTCTCTGTTCGTATTGTTGACTTGTGATAATTAAAAATAGAAAGAGCGAAAGGTTTTGCCCTTGCAAACATGTGCATCCAGAATTAGCCAGTATTCACATCAATGCATGTGCAGTGCAGAACACAGGATCATCATCTCTCGTGATTGCCTAAGGTTCTCTATTCCCTGTCATCCTTTTGTGCCTGCACTCCTGCCCCACGATCCGTGAGGGAGTGGCACCATATTACTTTGCCAGTTTAAGCTTGAGTTGGGGTGCAGATAGTGTGAAAGGAGATCTCACTGCTGGTCTTGTCTTTCTTCGTCTGCAGGAATACAGAACAGGAATGGTACTTGCCCCATAAAAATAGGTACAACACTGATAAGGGTGGTACCCCAGTTGACTGCTTTGAGGATGCTCAAATACCTCCATCATTGGGCTACTCTGAAGAGACTGTGCTAGGCTTTCTACGGCCAAATTCGAGTCTTTAAACCTGTTGCATCCGTGTGTTTATAGGAGGTGCTGTAACCTCACCCCGTTAGCAGTGACTGGTTGGGCTGTCCCTCCCCAACACTATCCCCTCATTAGCTACTTGTAAAATGCTGAGGGGATGAAGCTGTGAGGTATTCCACGTGGTCAATGGAGAAGATTTTTGACATATTTTCTTGTGGCCCTGTAGTCAGATGATCTCATGGCTGCTGACTTCCATACTCTCCATTCAGATTGGCTTGGTTAGGTGGGGAGGGCTGGTCCTTCTGTCCTTGAGGAAGAGGATCTCCCACACTTAGAACATAGAACACTACAGCACAAACAGGCCCTTCGGCCCACAAGTTGCGCCGATCACATCATCACCTACCAACCTACAGACCTATCTATAACCCTCAATCTCATTAAACCCCATATACTCATCCAGGAGTCTTTTAAAAGACCCCAGCGAGTTCGCCTCCACCACCACTGACGGCAGCCGATTCCATTCACTCACCACCCTCTGAGTGAAAAACTTACCCCTAACATCACTTCTGAACCTCCCTCCCCGCACCTTAAGTCTGTGTCCTCTCGTAGCGACCATTTCAACCCGGGGAAATAGCCTCTGAGAATCCACCCTATCTATTCCTCTCAACATTTTGTAAACTTCTATCAGGTCGCCTCTCAACCTTCGTCTCTCCAGGGAAAAGAGTCCCAGCTCCCTCAACCTAACTTCATAAGGCATGCCTCCCAGTCCAGGCAACACCCTTGTAAATCTCCTCTGTACCCTTTCAATAGCTTCTACATCTTTCCTATAGTGAGGCGACCAGAACTGCACACAATACTCTAAATGAGGCCTGACAAGGGTCTTATAAAGTTCCAGCATTACCTCCCGACTCCTAAACTTCCTGAGAACTTCCAGAGAGTTCTGGCATGCCAATAGTGCTTGCTTCTTACACCTTCACAATGCCTGCTTTTAGGCAGGCCTGCACTGCTGGTTCCACCTTCAGGGAGAGTTTGCTTCAGAGAAATTGTCAGCCAGGGAAACTCAGTAGTTTCAGTCAGTGTTTCAGTCAAGGAAAGTTTATGTCAGGAAAAGTTTAAGTTTCAGTCAGGGAAAGTTTCGTGGAAAGGCTTCCAAGGGAAAATTTTAGTTCAGGGGAACATAAGAACATAAGAAATAGGAGCAGGAGTAGGCCATCCAGCCCCTCGAGCCTGCCCCGCCATTCAATAAGGTCATGGCTGATCTGAAGTGGATCAGTTCCACTTTCCCGCTTTCTCCCCATAACCCTTAATTCCCTTGTCTGTCAAAAACCTATCTACCCGTGACTTAAATATATTTAGCGAGGTAGCCTCCACCACTTCAACGGGCAGAGAATTCCAGAGACTCACCACCCTTTGAGTGAACAGTCTAAGTACACAGTCATCAGGTCACCAATATCCTTAACTGGAAAATAGGCAAATTCATGACTTTTGGCAGTAAACAAAGAACAAAGAACAAAGAACAACACAGCACGGGAAACAGGCCCTTCGGCCCAACGAGCCCGCACCGCCGTCCTACTATCTCAGTGACCTATTCATGATTTTAGTCTACGCCTAACGTGCGAGGATCAGGGAGGTCCAATTTAGGGACAATTTTAGTACCCAATCAATCAGCCTAAAAGCACATCTTTGGGGGATGTGGGAGGAAACCGGAGCACCCGGAGGAAACCCACGCAACCACGGGGAGAACGTGCAAACTCCCACAGACACAGGCCCAAATCCATGTGTCCGCACAGCAACAGAGATAGTCTCTGAGCTGTCATGTTGCCCTCGAGATGGTCCAGTTTAAGCACACTAACGACATGAAGCAATAGGCAACTCCCGAAGCAACATCCAAGAGCAGCCCACTACAACCTGCCGCCTGCATGCCCCTTGCTGGACTTAAATGCCTGTGGAGACAAAAGCCTGTAAAGACAGCAATGAGATAAGATCATTCATATTGAAGGGGTCTTTGGCTTCATATCACAGTGATTCAAATTTTCTGCAGCACCATTTCAGAGCAGTTAAGAGTCACCCACATTGCTGTGAGTCTGAAGTCACATGTAGGCCAGACGCAATAAGGACAGCAGATTTCCCTAAAGGACATGAATGAACCAGATGTGTTTTTATGACAATCCAGTTGGCGAATGGTTACTAATAGATTTTATTCCAGATTTATTAATTGAATTTAAATTTCATGGTCTGTTGTAGTGACGTTTATTGGAACTCGTGTCTCCGGTGAATTTGTCCAGGTTTCTTGATAACCAGCCTAATCACAACCACAACACCACGTCCAAAACCAAAAGATCCGATCTAACCCTTGCAGTCCTGTCACATCCAGCCATGAATGGTGGTGGACAATTAAACAACAAACTAATCTAGGAAGAGCAGGTTCTGCAAACATCCCCAACCTCAGTGATGGGGAGAACCCCACACGTCAGTGCAAATGACATGGTTAAAGCATTTGGAACAATCTTCTGTCAGAAGTGTTAAACGGAGAAGAGAATCTCCTGACTTTTTCAGATGTCAACCAATTTAATTTGCTTTGATTTATTATTGTCACATCTATTAACATACAGTGAAAAGTATTGTTTCTTGTGTGCTATACAGACAAAATGTACCGTTCATAGAGAAGGAAATGGGAGACTGCAGAATGTAGTGTTACAGGCATAGCTAAGCTATAGAGAAAGATCAACTTAATGCAAGGTAAGTCCATTCAAAAGTCTGACAACAGCAGGGAAGAAGCTGTTTGTGAGTCAGTTGGTACATGACCTCAGACTTTTGTATCCTTTTCCCAACGGAAGAAGGTGGAAGAGAGAATGCCTGGGGATGTGTGGTGTCCTTAATTATGCTGGCTGCTTTGTCGAGGCAGCGTGAAGTGTAGACAGATCAATGGATGGGAGGCTGGTTTGCATAATGGATTGGGCTGCATTCACGACCTTTTGTGGTTCCTTGCGGTCTTGGGCAGAGCAGGAGCCACACCAAGCTGTGATACAACCAGAAAGAATGCTTTCCTAATGGCTGGCCATTAGGAGTTATACTGTGTCATGTTTAATTCTTGTTAATTGGTGAAAGTCATGCTAATTATTCTTATTGTATTTTACCTGTATTCTTAAATAAGCTTTGTTTGATAAAAGCTTCCTAATGGGTCATTTGATTCATACATGAAGTGAAACACCTTATGCTCACCTATGCCAAAGTCAAAAAAAGAACTTCATAAAACACCTTGGAGTTTCTGTTCTGGTTCTTAACACCACACTCCATTGCTATCAGTGGTCTAGCATGTGCGACTGCCCCACAAGACAGCTGAGTATAAGGCAGGTGTACCTCAGCCATCAACATTCCACTGAGCCCTAGATCTATATCCCAAATGATTAGAGAGATGTTTGATCTAATGGCAACAATCGGATTTTGAAAGCAGCATTGTGACGGCCTTGGTTTGGAAGCCACTATGTAAGCTGCTTCCTATCCCCTTTAGTGTTGCTACTAACCTGAATTCTGTGCTCCATTCAGCCTAGAGCAGCTTAAATAAAACATTAGTCATGTTCAATCTCCAACACTGGATGTCACACTTTAATGATTTTGGCAAACATAGAACAGTTGTTCATGGGTAAACTAATCTGTGGATCTTATGAATGTCCAAATTCAGGCTATATTATTCATTATTGTCCATTAACTTCCTGGAAAATGTAACAAGGTTACATCACATACCTGCCACCAGTTACCATGCAACACAGTGGCTGAGCTATACCTAATATTGACATTTGAATTTACAGGAAATTAATTCTGGGAAAGTTGTAAGAGTTATGATGAATATATAACAAGGAGAGAGAAGCAAAAGTAAATGGATGAAGGCTTCAGCCTTAAAGGCTGAAGACAGGAGAAATTCTAATGGGAGAATAAGAAAATGGCAGAGATGTTAAACAAATGTTTTCATCTTTACATCAGAAGACACAAAAAACACACTGGAATCCATCTTTATCTTCAAGGGATGGTCATAGACCAGTAATTCTATCATTATTGGTGCAACTTTCTCGTAATGTTCAGTTGTAATGCCCCTGTTTCTGGAAGAGGGGATACCTGCATGTTATGGTCAGGTAGTGGTCTTGGCTTTTTTCCGAGACTGTGTTTTGCCTTTTCTGAACTTTGCCAAGACTGTGTTCTTTGACAGTGCTTGCAATAATCCATTGCCTGGTAACTGCATCCTTTCTGGCGTATGTTCTCTAAGTCTCGAAGTCATCATGGCCTTTCATTAACTGTCTGGTGTTGACAATAGGGTTCCTATACCAAAATGGGCCCTTTAACACAAGCACTTTCCATTGAGGACTGACTACAGAAGATCCTTCCCCTTAGTTGAAGGATAATGCTGCCTAATGACACTTGTAGTTCTTGAGCACATTTTCCTGTGTTCTCAAGTGTCAAGGCTATTTGAATGACTTTTTTAAAGTCCAAATTGGGTTCTGCCAACAGCTCCTATTGGGTTGTTAGTTCATATATGCCATATACCAATCTGCTCTGTAACAGTTTGTTAAGATGTGGTCCAAATTTGCAATATTCAGCTAATTTCCACAATTTAATCAAGAACTGACAGATTCCCCGGAGTTCTGTCAGCCATGTTGAAGTGATACCTTTGGAATATAACTGAGGGCTTTGGTCGTTGTGGTTTTCCACCATTAAATGTTTTTGAGTTGGGGGTATCAGCTAGGCCACACTTCTTATCACACTGAAAGTCAGGGTCCCTAATACTATTGACAATATTACTTTTTGTTTTCTGTCTCCCTTTTTGTCATGGTGTGGAGATGCCGGCATTGGACTGGAGTAAACACAGTGAGAAGCCTCACAACACCAGGTTAAAGTCCAACAGGTTTATTTGGTAGCACAAGCCTCTAGTTTTCAGAGCACTGCTCCTTCATCAGGTGAGTGGGATTTCAACCTGATGAAGGAGCAGCGCTCTGAAAGCTTGTGGCTTGTGCTACCACATAAACCTGTTGGACTTTAACCTGGTGTTGTGAGACTTCTTACTCCTTTTTTTGTCTCCATCATTGTTGTTCGCACAGAGGAAGTAATGTATTTGCTCTGTATTTTGGCCCAGTCTTCCTCACAGGTGTCATTGGGGTCAAATTTCCTGAAAACAGGCAGAATAGCACTTTCTTAGCAGAGAAAGTACTTGACTTATGGTGGCTGTCTGGAGGAGAGATGGAGAAAAGAAATCATCCTTGTTGCTAAGGGAGTAATTCATCTAGACACCAGTTTCCTGTCTCCAAAAACCCTTTGTTGTGCACTGAAGAGAAGGGATGCACCCATGGCTTCAGCTACACCTCGGAACTACAGGTTAAGCAGCAAGTTTATAACCACACCCCCCCACTCATTTGCTTCACATTGTATGGACCAACGCTCGCTCAGTAAGGAAGCCCGTATTCCACAATGCTCAAGGGAGATCTATCAATGGTTCCCCCACGTCCTTCATGACGATTGTAACACTTGGCTTTGTCACTTCATTGAAATGCTTAGCCGTAGAATGGTTACAACATAGAAGAAGACCTTTTGGCCCATTGTGTTTTTGCCTGCTAGCTGCAGGAGCAGCTCACCTAGTCACACTCTCCCACCGATCCTCATGGTTCTCTGATTGACTTGGCCAGGAATGTACTGGATGCTAACCCAGCATTACAGGAGCCTGCTTATTTTCTTACCATGTACAATCTAGACCAAAATACTATATGGCTGTTAATTTGAGGAAAATTAACCCGGTCACATCTTTATGATTCCTATAATATATTTAATGGTCAACACTAGCATTTTTAGAACTTTAATTTCCTTCAAATGCTCTTGTCATTTATGTGTGTTAATCTAATTTTAGTCTGTGTTCCCTTCACCTCACTGGTCAATGTCATATTATCTGTAATATTGCATCCCGGAGAACTACTTCAGAATTATTGAATAATATTGAATTCCAATAAGCAAAGAGTGGACTTCCTAGATCAATAGCAAGTTGTATTAAATGTATTACATTTTAACCATAGACAAAGTGGTTACAGAGTCAGAGAAGACAGCATGAGGAGAGTGATTGTAAAAATCTTGGTCAAAACAGAGATTTTAAAATGGGTCTAAAAAGAAAAGAATAAAGTGGAGGTGCAAAGAAGTTTTAGAGAGGGAATCGAGAGTCAGTGGATTTGAAGGAATAGATGTTAATAATGGGGGAAAACCCAGAAGGAAGAAGACCAGTAAATTGGGGAAGTAGGAATACTAGTCCAAATTATATTTCCCTTCTGGGAAGGAAGGGGAATTGAATTGAATTGATTTATTATTGTCACATCTATTGAGATACAGTGAAAGTACTGTTTCTTGTCAGCCATACAGACAAAAGATAGTTTTCATAGAGTACAGAGGGGAGAAGGAAAGCATAGGGTGCAGAACATGGTGTTGCAGTTACCAATAGGGTGAAGATAAAGATTGGTTTAATATGTGAAAAGATCATTTGGAAGCAAAAAGAGTCCTGAGGAGAGGTGTATGTTTGAATGCATGGTACTTTGAAATTATTTTGCATGGCTGAGCATATACAGTATCTTACAAGAGACAAATAACCTTTTATGTTTAATTATACAATACCATACTTCTGGATTTCTGCCAAATCACACTTGCGCGCAACTTACACGAGACATTGTTGAGGCATCAATTGGCAAAAGAATTAACAGCAACATGAGGAAAATCTTTTTTACAGTGAATGATTAGGATCTGGAAAGCACTGAGAGTGTGGTGGAAGCTTAATCGTGGCTTTAAAAGATAATTGGATAATTACCTGAAAAGAAAATGACCACAGGGCTGCGGGGAAAAGGCAGGGGGGTGGGACTTGAGCAGGCACAACAATGGCGGATTAAATGGCCTTCCTTTGTGTTATAAACATTCTATGGTCCAACGATTCCAAGTTTGTGGATAATATCAAGTTGTGGAAGAGGAGGGTGGATAAGAATAGATGTTTGATGAACTCAAGAGGCAACTATGTTCAGGTTAGAGGAAAAGCCACAATAACAGGCCTGGCTTTTCAGAGTGTAAACAAGTTCAATCCCAATGAGTGGAACATTGAGATGAGAGGCATTGGAGGAAGATGACATTCCATATCAATACCTGAAGGGAGGTTGGGGACAAGAGCGAAAACCGCACAATCATGGTTACAGAGAATGTAATTTGTGAATTTGATGAGGCTTCTTTCAATTCAGTGGCAGTGCTGGAAAGATTTTAGCACAATTCCTTTCTTTTTTTACAAGTTGATAAAGCTTGAAAATCTTCATAAAAGATAAATGATTAACTGCATTGTTATTTATATCACTTCATTACAACCAACACACATGTGTAAGTTTTTCTTTCTGTTTCACAATGGCTCCTTTATAATTCTAATCCCCAGGGATGAAAATCTATCACAGTTGACTAAGATATTGGGTTGATAACTATAAAGATCCATCAAACAATGGTGTGAAGCAAAATAATATTAAAGCAATGTTCCTATCATCATCTTCACCTTTCAGAGCTATTCTAAGCAGAATGAATCCACATAAGTAGTTTGACCTAGAAACTTGACAGTACTGTTTATTAGGCACAAAATATGCTGGGAATACTGTCTGTCATAATGATAACAGAGGAACAGATATTCATGGTCTGTATATGAAAGATGCTCCTTCAGCCAGTGAATGCTCACTCACCTGATGAAGGAGCAGTGCTCTGAAAGCTCGTGATACCAAATAAACCTGTTGGACTTTAACCTGGCATTGTGAGATTTCTTACTGTGCCCACCCCAGTCCAACACTGGCCTCTCCAAATTATGAAATATGCATTAGACCTTGTGAATATGACAACAGGATGCATACCTGTTTGAGGTCTGTTGTGCAGATTTGGACTTTCTGGTATACCGCCAGCACTGGAAGGTCACTATCAAAGGGCCAAGGCTTTTATGGAATATTTACTGGAACATGCACCCAGGAGGAGCAGGTACTCACCTCCACGCAGTACTCAAGACAACTGTGGTACTGGCATCTTCAGCCAAGATGAGGAAACCTGTACCCCACTGAGAATCAACACCTTCAGAGACGAATAACTTGTACCCCATTGAGAATCAACACCTTCAGGAGAGGAATAACTTGTACCCCATTGAGAATCAGCACCTTTAGGAGAGGAATAACTTGTACCGCAGTCAGAATCAGCACCTTCAGGAGAGGAATAATCTGTATCGCAGTGAGAATCAGTATCTTCAGGAGAGGAGGGATCTGTACCTCACTGAGAGTCAGCACCTTCAGGAGTGGTGAAGGAACCTGTATCTCAGTGAGAGTCAGCACCTTCAGGAGAGGAGGGGGTCTGCATTTCACTGAGCATCAACACTTTCAGAAGGGAGGGGAGAAAATTGAGTAAAGACAGTACTGGGAGAGTGGACATGTGGAGTAGATATTTCCACTTCTTCTGGGCAAATTCAAAATTAGAGGCCATTAATAAAAGTTAGTTATTGATGAATGTAATAATAAATTCAGGAGAAAGTATTTCTCCCAAAGAGTTATAAGAATTTGGAGTTTGCTACTTTCAGGAGTAGTTGAGGTAAATTGCATAGAAACATTTAATAAGACA
Source organism: Carcharhinus amblyrhynchos (assembly GCF_965287045.1). Taxonomy (NCBI): domain Eukaryota; kingdom Metazoa; phylum Chordata; class Chondrichthyes; order Carcharhiniformes; family Carcharhinidae; genus Carcharhinus; species Carcharhinus amblyrhynchos. The sequence goes on from NC_137331.1 coordinate 20,956,511, forward strand.
CCAGATGGGTTAACAGATGCAAATGCATATATATGTGCAGATGAAGATGTATTAATAAACACATGTTAAGCAAATACCAAACACGACTACAGTTTGTCTAGTAACCAAATACCATGCCTAGAGTCCATAGTACAAAAGGCCCATCTCTGAACATAGTAGCAGCAGTGGAGACATCATATATCAATGTTATCAAAGAGTGAAGGAAACTTAAACAGCAGCCCAAGATCAAGACCTTGGATAGAGACTGAAGTTATGAATCTCTGTTTTTCATAAAGTAAGACCTGAGGTGATGGATACAGAAGGTACTGCAGCAAATGGTGACCATTTACATGATGACTTGCTACCCCTGAATGGAGTGATCTGTTGAAAGATGAGGTGCTGGAGGTTGGTCCAACTTTCCAGTGAACAGATGCATCATATGAAGATTCAGTTACCTTTTTAGAGGAGTTATTTGCATTTGTAATGGCTGAGCAGCATTCAGGTCAATATTCCACTGAACCTACCAATGTACTGCATTGCCTATCTCTTCTGTTCTCCATGCAGAGTCTTCCTGAGAAGGCCCTGCTTGATTCTATGTCAGAGACCACAGAATATCACTGCCAGAGAGCTGGAATCTTTCAAGGCATACATAAAAATAACCTCCTCACTGATGTCCAGTTTGGGTTCTGCCAGGGCCACTCAATTCCTGACCTCATTACAGCCTTTGTCTGAACATGAACAAAAGAGCTGAACTCCAGAGGTGGTGTGAGAATAACAGCCCTTGGTAGCATTTGAATGAGTGTAGCATCGAGAAGCCCTAGCAAAACTGGTGTCAATGGGAATCAGGGGAGAAACCCTCTGCTGCTTGGAGTCACACCTCACACAAAGGAAGATGGTTGTGGTTGTTGGAGGTCAATCACTTCAGGTCCGAGACATCACTGCAAGAGCTCCTCAGGGAGTGTCAGAGACCCAACCATCTTTAGCTGCTTCATTAATAACCTTCCCTTCCTTAGAAGATCAGAAATGGGGATGATCACTGATCACCGCACAACATTCAGTACCATCTGTGACTCTTCAGCTGAAGCAGTCCATGTATAGTGTAATAGTTCAGGTCAGAAAGTACAAAGTGTTTTGTAGAGCCCGCCTGGATCATAAGTTTTGCATCTTGAATTTGGCTAGGATAAGCATGATAGGTTTCTCTTCAGGTATGATTCAAATGACCCACTAGGGAGTTTTTATCAAAGTTTATTTAAGAATATAGTTAACATGTAAAATAAGAATATTAGCAATAATTTCTATCAATTACAAACAACAACAAAACAAACAGGATAATATAAAAGCCTTAACAAATATTACAACTGTCCCAATCAAGCCAATCTCATAAAGAAGACCCTTCAAATAGGTTTAATACAGCACAGACCGATGGTCACGTGATACTGGAATTGAGTCCTTTGGGTGAAGTGTTTAGTTTCCTGAATAGACTCAGAACATTTTTAAGTCAGAACAGCTTCACAAAACACCAAGGACTCCAGGCAAGCCACCAAAAGCTGTTCCCCTCTATAGATAAGCAAGACGTTGCTTTCAGGTCACCAGCAGAATTTCCAAAACAACAGGGAGAGAGAGAAAACACTTCTTTTCAGCTTGCTGTCACTTCTTAAAAACTGAACTGAACGGCAGCCCAAACTGAAAATGAGAGAACTTCTATCACCAAACCTGCCAACCAGTCTTTTCTCCCAACAATGTAGAGTCACAAAGATCCCAGTAAAAATAAACAAAACCCCATTTAAGCAGCAATAAAAGGACATCTCCAGACAAGCCAGTGCCATAAGAACATCAATTAAGGCTGTATGCTGAGAAACACTGAGGCTGTGAGAGATGCAGAGATCAGGATTTTAAAAGAAATTTCTTAAAGGTACATTAATATCACAATAGCAAGATCTGGACAAAATTCAGGCTCCTAAAAGTTGCATTTGCATCCCATAAGTACCAGGCAATGACCATCTCCAACAAGAGAGAATCACTGAAACCCCCAATATCAGCATCCTGGGGTTACCATCCACTAGAAGCTGAACTGGATCAGCATATAGATACTGTGGCTACAAGAGCAGGCCAGGAGCTAGAAGTCAAGTGGTAAGTAACTCGGTCCTTGACTCCCCAAAGCCTGTCCCCATCAATAAAATGCAAGTCAGGAGTGTGATAGAATACTCTTCACATTCCTGAATTTATGCAGGTCCAGTAATACTCAAGAAGCTTGACATGACCCAGGACAAAACATCTCACTTGATTGGCACACCGTCCACTACCTTAAACATCCACTGCCTCCACCACTGAAGCAGTAGTGTGTACAATATATAAGGTGCATTGAAGCAACTCACCAAGGCTCCCTCAGCAACACCTAATAACCTGTGACCTCTTCCAGCTAGAAGATCAGGGGCAGAACATGCATGTGAAAACCACCACTTGCAAGTTTCCTTCCAAACCACATACAACCCTGACTTGGAACTATATTGCCATTCCTTCACTGTCACTGGGTCAAAATTTTGGAACTCTTTTCCTAACAGTCCACTGTGGGTGGACTGCAGTTGCAAGAAAGTGGCTTGCCACCATCACCTTCTCAAAGACAACCAAGGGTGGGCACTCAATGCTGGCCTAGCCAGTGATGGCCACATCCTGTGCAACAATTTAATAATTTACCTGCAAATTGTTCAGTTTCCACAAAAAATCACCTGTTTTAGTTTTAAAAGTGTGACGCTCTTTAGCACAGTCCTATGCACTGTTTCATCAAGTGTGCAGAGGGATCAGTTTCCAGGGTAGTGCGGAGAAGTTCAATTCATGTTTGCAAAGGGCATTAAGCTCATAATTACTAAAGATAGAGGGAGAAAAGGTGCATGGCATTGAGTAATCAGGCCTTATTTACAGACTAAGATCAAAGTAAAATAATGAAGAAGAGAGGGATGAGCGCAAACATTCTCAAATCTTGGAAAAATTCCATTACATTTATATACTTTAGTACAAACTTAATAGTGAGTTTGCTGTCACATGTGGCTGATTGAAATTCTATTTGTTTTTTATCCTAGTGAATAATAAATGAGTAGGGATGTCATTGTTGGCAAGGTAATCTCAGTAATTATTTGTCTGGCGTACACTTGTGTATTTAAACTTTTTGTGCATCTGTCGCCAAAATAAAATACAACAATAAAATAAGTGTTTTGCGTAAATGATGTGTGTACTTTACTTTGTTAAATAATGTAATTTTGAACTGAGTGGCTTGTCTCAATAATGGTATCAGAAAACAACCTTTTAATGGTTGTAAAAGATCTATCTGGTTCACTGATTATTTTTAAGGAAGGATATCTGCTGTTCTGGCTTGAGGTCTGGCCTATTTAGCACTAGACCCACAGCAATATGATTGACTCTTAATTGGTCTCTGCAATGGTCTAGCAAATAACTCAGTTCAAGAGCAATTAGTGACAGATAACAAATGCTGGCCTTGCCAGCAATGCCCACATTTAACAAAATAATTTTTAAAAACTGTTTACTTTCTTTACAAAATTTTTTTGTATATATTGTCTCTCAATTACACATCATTTTGTAGAATCTTTAACTGCAGAATCAGTAAGGGAAGGACTAAGGAGAGGTTCAGGTCCAGTTTCACCCAAGGTTCTAAATTACACAGAATGGTTACTGTGTAGAAGGCACACCATCATGTTCACCCATCATGTCAGCACCAGCTCACCAAATGAACAATTATCCTAATGCCATTCCCCCACCTTCTCCCCAGAATCCTAAGCATTCTCGTTTTCAGATTCCCTTTTGAATGCCTCAATTGAACCTGCCCCACCGCAGTCTGAGGCAGTGCATTCTAGACCTTAACCCTCACTGCATGAAAAAAGTTTTTCATCATGTCTCTATTGCTCCCTTTGTTAAGACCCAGGCCAGAAACTCCGAGGAGTTTTGTGAAGTTAGCCTAGACCATATGTTTTAAATTTGATTTCAGCTTGGGTAAGTGTAAGATGTTTCACTCCAGGTCTGATTCAAGCGATCCACTAGTCAGCTTTTATCAGGCAAAGTTTACTTAAGAACACAGCTAAAATATAACAAAAAGAATGAGCATAAGTTTTACCAACTACAAGATTTAAACATGACAAAATATAATTCCTAACAGCTGTAAAAACAGAAAATACTGAAATAAAATCACAGTCAGGCTCTATTCTCTCCCCATAGATGTTGTCAGATCTGTTGAGATTTTCCAGCATTTTCTGTTTTTGTACGCTCATGTGATGCTATTCCTTCAGCTTGGTAACACCAGTGAACAGAAATCCAGGCAATATCAGCCAAACTTCAGAGAGGTAAACTTAATCATAGAATCCCTACAGTACAGAAGGAGGCCATTCGGCCCACCAAGTCCATACTGACTACAATCCCACCCAGGCCCTATTCCTGTAATCTTCATTTACCCTGTTAATCTCCCTGACAGTAGGGCCAATTTGGCATGGTCAATCATCCTAACCCGCACATCTTTGGAGTGTGGGAGGAAATCGGACCTCCCGGAGGAAACCCATGCAGACATGGGGAGCAAGTGCAAACTCCATACAGTGACCTGAGGGAATTGAAGCCGGGTCCCTGACCTGTGAGGCAGCCGTGCTAACCACTGTGCCATTGTGCCAGCCTTAGGCAACTTCCAAAAACAGCCACACAGAGAAAAGAAACTCCAAATCCAGAAAGAGGGAATAAGCACTGTTACTTCTTCCACTTCAAGCTACTATTGAAAACTAAACTAAAAACTGGGCATTTCTGTGAGGCATCGCTGTCCCTAGCTATATGACATGCCCTGTTAATCACCCCCAATCAAGTTCTACTCTGCAATCCCAAGGGAACATTAAAGCCACAGAACATTGCATTGATCTAGTTTAAAATCAACATGATATTAATTAAACTGCCTCAGTAATAATAAAGGACACTGGCTACAGATAACATGATGCTGACAAATTGCTAAGGACTGCAGAAACATCCTTAGAGAAATATAATTAAATTGCACCTCTTAAAGGCACTGTACCATCATACTTTTGCCAATTATTTTTAATCTGTGTCTTCTCCCAGCTTCCTCCCTGCTGTCATCAGACTTTTGAATGGACCTACCTTATATTAAGTTGATCTTTCTTACTCCCTACCTGTGACTGTAACACTACATTCTGCACTCTCTCACTTCCTTCTTTATGAATGGAATGCTTTGTATGGCATGCAAGAAACAATACTTCTTGCTACTACATGTGATTATAATAAGTCAAATCAAATCTCATTCCCCATCCTTTCACGAGCACAAAAAATTTCCCTTTCTCTACTCTGTCCAAATTCTTGGGGCAGTGCGGTGGCACAGTGGTTAGCACTGCTGCCTCACAGCTCCAGGCTTTGATTCCTGGTTTGGGTCACTGTCTGTGCAGAGTTTGCACATTCTCCCCATATCTACGTGGGTTTCCTCTGAGTGCTCTGGTTTCCTCCCACACTCCAAAAATGTGCAGGGTGATTGGCCTTGCTAAATTGCCCCTCAGTGTCCCAGGATGTGTAGGTTAAATGGATTGAGAGGTAAATATGTGGGGTGATAGGGATAGGGCCTGGGTAGGATTATTGTCGATGCAGACTTGATGGGCCGAGTGGCCTCCTTTTGCACTGTAGAGTTTCTCCATTTCTATGATTCTCAGTATTTTAAATACCGCTATCAAATCTTCTCTTAGCCTTTTCTTCTCTAAGGAAAACAGCCTCGACTTCTTCAATCTAGCTTTGTAACTGAAGTTCCAAATCCCTGGAACCAAAGAAAACATAGAAATTAGAGGCAGGTGTAGGCCATTTGGCCCTATGAGCCTGTTCTGTCAATCATGACTTATTTTCTATCTCAATGCCGTATTTCTGCTTTCTCCCCATACCCCTTGATCCAATTAAAATCTATCTCTTTCTTGAATACATACAGTGATTTGACCTCCACTGCCTTCTGTGGTAGAGAATTCCACAGGTTCACTACCCTTTAAGTGAAGAAATTTATCCCCATTTCTGTCCTAAATGGTCTACCCCATATCCTGCAAGTATGTGTCCTGGTTCTAGATTCCCCAACAGGAGAAAACATCCTTCCTGCTTCTAGTCTGTCCAGCCCTGTTAGAATTTTATATGTATCAATCAGATTGTCTCATCTTTCTAAACTAGTGAGTGCAGGTCCAGTTGAACCAATATCCATCATAGGATAGCATTGCCAAACCTGTTATCACTGCATTCCCTTTATGGCAAGTATATCCTTTCTTAGATAGGGAGACCAAAACTGTGTGCAATATTCCAAGTGTGGTCTCATCAAGATCCTGTATAACTGCCATAAGGCATCCCTACTTCTGATCTCAAATCCTCTTGCAACAAAGAGCAACATTTTATTTGCCTTCTTAATTGAAACCATAGAACCAACAGTGCAGAAAGAGGCCCTTCAGCCCATCGAGTCTGCACCGAACACAATCCCACCCAGGCCCTACCCCCATATCTCTACATATTATACCCACTAATCCCTCGAACCTACGATCTCTGGACACTAAGGGGCAATTTCTTAGCACAGCCAATCAACCTAACCCGTTCACCTTTGGACTGTTGGAGGAAACCGGAGTACCTGGAGGAAACCCACGCAGACACGAGGAGAATGAGCAAACTTCACACAGACAGTGACCTGAGCTGGGAATCGAACCCAGGACCCTGGAGCTGTGAAGCAGCAGTGCTAACCACTGTGCTACCGTGTCACCCATGGCTTGATGTTCCTGCCTCTTTATTTTCATTAACTAGTGTACAAGGACAGCCAGATCCTTTTGTATATCCATACTTCTCAATATATTACCATTTAAATAATACTCTTTGAAGTGTATAACTTCACATTTAGATACACTGACATATGGTTTGCCCACTCACTCAACTTGTCTAAATCACTTTGAAGCCTCCTTGTATCCTCTTCAGAACTCACAATTCCACCCAGTTTTGTGTCGTCAGCAAACTTGGAAATGTTACATTTGGTTCCCTCATGAGATAATTTATATATCCTGAACAGCTGGGGCCCAAGCACTGATTCCTAGTCACTGCCGGCTACTTGGAAAAAGATGGTAGTCATGATGTGGAGATGCTGGTGTTGGACTGGGGTAAACACAGTAAGAGATCTCACAACACCAGGTTAAAGTCCAACAAGTTTATTTGATAGTAAATGCACAATCTTTCGGAACGTTGTTCCTTCGTCAAGTGAGTTGAAAGCCGTGATCAGAACTTTCCACTCACCTGACTAAGGAACAGCATTCTGAAAGCTTGTGGGTTTACTATCAAACAACCTTGTTGGACTTTAACTTGGTGTTGTGAGACTTCTTACTCAGAAAAAGACCCATTTATTCCCACTCTGTTTCCTTTCTGTCAACCAATTCTCAACCCATGCCAATACATTACCCCCATCCCATGTGCTTTAATTTTGTCCATTAACCTTTTAAGAAGGATCTTACCAAAAGCGTTCTGAAAGTCCAAATACACCACATCCACAGGTTATCCCTTATCTATTCTACTAGTTACATTCTCGAACAACTTCAGTAGATTTGTTAAGCATTTGTTAACCTTTCATAAACCATGCTGACTTTATCCAATCCAATTAATGTTTTCCAAATGTTACGTTATCATGTCTTTAATAATAGACTTTGGCATCTTTCTCACTACAGATGTCAGACTAACTGGTCTGTAATTCTCCCTTTTTTCACTCTTCCCATTTTGGAATAGTGAAGTTACATTTTCTACCTTCCAAGCTGTGGGAACTGCTCCAGAGTCTATAGAAATCTGGAAAATGACCACCAATTGTATCCAATATTTTTATGGCCACTTCCTTTAATACTCTGGGATGTACTCTGATGACTTGTCAACCTTTAACCCCATCAATTTCCCCAGCATCATTTTCTTACCATTCCTGTGAATTTTTTCTGCACTCACCAATGCCTTCATATCTTTCCTACAATGTGGCGCCCAGAACTAGTGCAATACTCCAGCTGAGGCCAAACTAGTGTCTTGTACAAACCAACATAACCTCTTTGCTCTTGTACTCTATGCCCCTATTAAAAAAAACCTATGATATCGAATGCCCTATTAACCGCAGTCTCCACCTTTTCTGCCAATTTCAATGACTTATGCACACATCCACCCATATCCCTCTGCACCTGCATCCCCATTAAAATCATATTTTTTATTTGATATTGTCTCTCCATGTTCTTCTTGTTAAAATGATTCGCTTCACATTTCTCTGCAATTAATTTCATTTGTCACTGATTCCCCAATTTGTCTATCTCCTTTTGTAGTTCTTCATCTTTCTCCTCATCATTCACAGTGCTCCCAAGTTTTATATCGTCTGCACATTTTAAAATTGCGCCTGGTACACCAAGATCTAGGTCATAAATATAACAGGGAGAGTTAAGCTGGCGCAAAGAAAATTACACCAAATATATGTCATTTTTCTAAAAATAACAGAACTGGATTTATTTGCAATAATGAAGTAACACATTTCTATCCAGGTACAAGCAAAAATGCACAGACTTGATTACATGGGGAAGAGGGATACAGGGCCTGGATCAACTTCAAAAAGTATACTTCATGGAGGATAAAGCCAGGTAGGCATACTTTTTCAGCTTAAAATAGGCTTTTATTTCCTTCTGTACAGGAAATCTCCAATTACAAATTACACTCAACTATCAGTCAAAGCCAAGCAAATGATTCCACTGCCCCCAAAAAAGGCTTTATTACATCTGGAAGTAATTTATAAGAATCACTCTTTGCCTGTACACAATATACAATATTGTTTCGTAGGAAATCACTGCACTCAGGACACTGTGTTCCAGCCTCACTGTTGCACTGTTAATAATAATAATGGCTGCAACAATCTGCACTGTGGTGTTGGTAGTTTCTGGTTGATGTGAAAACCACCCCTCCTCCCCGTCCTCATCAGTGATATTTAAAGGCTGGTTTGTTGCAGGAGTTGTGTAAAGTTGGTTAAGCAAGTAGAGAATGATGCAGGACATTAGAAAGGCATTTTATGCTTCTGACAGGTCTTTGAATGGTTCCAGTCACGGGAAATATTGTTCCTGTTGTCCTGAGGCTGCAGCACCAGATGCAGTTGGAGCAAAGGCAGCAGAGAGAACATGCTGCTAGCAGGGGAAAGAGGGGAAGGCTTTCAACAGGAAACCTTGGCCATGTGATGTCTTCAAGGAACACTTCTCTTACCTTCACCTCAGCCAGGAACAGTGTGTTTGGCAGCTGCGCTTCACCAAGGAGGTGGTCACAGAGCTATGCCACCTCCTTGAACCAGATCTTTATTCTCACAGCAGCTTCATTTACTTTGATATATTCCATTTCCATTGGAAAAAATAAACTCCACAAGAAGGACCCATCTGCGGGAGATTAAGGATAGTATTCGATTAAAATAGGAGCCTTGGAGAAATAGTAGTGAGTTTGAGGATTTCTTCCTGATCAATGCACATTTTTCTGCACTGAGTACAGTCCAAGTGAGTTGAAATAATTTCCAAAGCGTTTGAAATCACCTATGAAGAAATGAATTTAGGCTCTCAGAACAAGTGCTGTGAAAAGCTTTTCACATAGGCAGGGGCAGCAGCTATTAAGGCTCACTGTTGAAAAGCTTTTGAGCCTATAGTTTCTTTGACCGATGACCGAGTGTGCTATCACCTTGCCTGGTGAGTTTCACACAGCTTGGGAAATGGGCTGAAATTTTTCTTTTCCCGATTAGACAGGAATGGGGGCAGCGTGGTAAACAAAATGGCACCAAGCAACAAAGCCAAATATCCCACCTATCTTCTCACCCTCTCTCATTAAGAATCAGTCTCCAAGAAGTTTTCCGATTTTCAGTGAGGCAGCCAATTGTGTGGTATCGGTACAACTGCATAGAGGTAGAATTTAACGGTTGAGATGGGAAGATTTAAAAAAAATCTATTTACGACGTACAGTCAAGATATCGGCTTCCATATATGTAAATTTTGTAAAATACAGCACTGAAAAGTACAGCTTTCAATTCTTTGGGAATGTCATATGATGAAGATAACTAGGTTTAAAAAGTTGCAATTCTTTCCAATGAAATGTATCGGGAAGCCATGTTCTATAAATGTACATCCAAACATTAAGAACAAGTCATGTTTTGGGATGATTTAAATTCACTATTTTAAAGAAGCCTAACTTCTGGTCTCTCTTTACATATACACTCTCTCCTTATTTCCAATATTGATAGCTCCCAAAGGTTTTATCAACCTTGTTTTCTGGCAATCCAGAATCTAGCCGCATATAGTATTCACAGTGAAACAGCAATGACACTTGACTCATGTAAAAAGCCCTTAAAAATAAATATACTCAACCTACAGTCAGTTAGAGTGCTTCGTGAATACTTGTTAGAAATTCACGGCAGGTCTATGTTGTAAGCATGTCTTGCTTACCAATGTGAAATCTACAGTGCTTATCATCTATTCCTAAAGCCAATTTCCATGTTCTAATGGGAATGGCATCATATGCTAATTACCTAAATTAATTAACTTTGATATTTAACTTTCCCCATTAATCTTTCACATAAGAAAGAAACTCCTTTCAGGATTCAGAGTTGAACAAAATTATGAATCTCTGTCTATCACTTCTGAAGGCTTCTCAGAGTGTAACAGGTTCAAATTGTAATTTTCCCTGAATTGCACCTTAGTCTTTGATATCTGAAAATTTCAGCCCCTAGCCCTCAGCATTTGTTAATACACCCTGGCCAGAATTATCCAGACTCCTTCACCTGTTAACACTGTCAGTGGGAACACTCAGCCAAATCTCCATTCACTACAGTGGGACCAGAAAAACCCAGCTGCAAGGGTGGTCGGAGAATTTCAGCCCTTCTTTCTGGGGGCTGGTAGCTTCACAATGTCAATCATCTATTCCTCTGGGTGCTCCAATTTCCTCCCACAGTCCAAAGATGTGCGGGTTAGGTTGATTGGCCATGCTAAAATTGCCCCTTAGTGTCCTGCGATGCGTAGGTTAGAGAGATTAGCAGGTAAAATATGTAGGGATTGTGGGGTGGGGCCTGAGTTGGCTCAATGGGCCAAAGGGCCTCTTTCTGCACTGTAGGGTTCTATGATTCTATGATTTATATTCAAATCCTTCTGACCAATGGACAAAGGACAAGTCCCCAATATGTCAATATGGTTACTGTTTTATATTTAAATGGTTGTGTGATTGCTTTAAGAGCTGACCACATGATTTGATGGTGATATCATTGGGCTGTTTCATAGGCTCCTGATTTTAGTTTCATTTTGTACTCTGTGCAGGAAACAGTTCCTTCAATAAATCTTGTTAATTTGAATTAACATGTGCAAACCACATCTTTTTCTTTTTGTTGAAACCCACAACTCCTAACAGAATAAGAACATTACAGTTGACACTTCCCTTGTTCGTCACCCTGCTTGAGGTAAGCTTTTTAGTTTATATCATGCTGAGGGTCATTTCCTGGCCCTTTCTAAACACTTGGATAGATGAGGGGGTACACAAGATGCCATTTTACAAACTTAGGAATATCAACATGGTATGCTGAACCAAGCGACCTTTCCAGTTCCAGGGACAGTTTAGAAGTCCAAATGTTTGGAAACAGGGAATCAATTTTTTTTTGTTTTTAATTCTGTTTCAGTAATTAAAATGAGTGGCAGAGTAGCACAGAAGTTGGCACTGCTGTCTCACAGTACCAAAGATCCAGGTTGAATTCCAGCCTTGGGTGACTGTCTGCCTATAAGGAGTTTGCATATTATCCCAGTGTCTGCATGGGTTTTCTTTAGTTGCTCCAATTTCCTCGCATAGTCCAAAGATGTGCAAGTAAGGTGGATTGGCCATGCCAAATTGCCCCTTGGTATTCAGAGATGTTTGGGTTGGGGGGGGGAGCGTGGTTAGTGGGGTAAATATGTAGTGTTATGGGATTAGAGCCTGTGTTGGATGCTCTGTTGGAGAGTTGGTGCACACATGATGGACCAGATGGTCACCTCCTGCACTGTAGGAATTCTACGAATTTGAATGATATTCAAAGTTGTAGAATTCTCTCTTCTTCATGGGAGATATGAATCGTATTGTAATGACTATGGCCAGGATATTCTGGGAAACTCCCCCCTCCTTCCCCCCACCACTCCCCCGTTCCCCACCCCACCCCCAGAACACCAATGGACATTTCATGTGCCGTCAGATTTTCTGTTTGGCCAATGACAGGTCTGGCCACTGGCAGAATCATAAAATCCTTGGTTAGTATAATTTTGCTTTTTGGTAGCTAGTATTGTTAATTGGACCACATTCTCTGAACCAGAATCAGGATGGAGAGCCTTTTAATCTGCCTGCTTCTAAATTGGCCTTTGTTCCTGTCCTGTTTCTGTCCAATTGGATGGCAGATTAATTCTTCAATCAATTAAAGTCCCTGTTCCTGAAAAATCCCACTTCCCAGCAGGCTGGCAATGGAGACGAGTTCTTGACAAGAGTCTGCCTTCTGATTATCGCTTCTAAGGGGAATTTCCTTCCCTTGACACACTGTCTGCTAAAGTCAGAATTCAAGTTTAATTATGGGTGACGGAGCCAACAGCTCCTTGGGAGTGTTTTCTGCTCAGCTGCAAACGTACCTCAGTAGTCCTGGATGTGGCATTAGCATTTTTCAGGCCTTTAAACTCTTGGTAGTTAAAACTCTGCCCAATGCTTTAGTCTTAGCAAGGGAGGAAATTGCAACTTCTCTGAAGCTGAACAAGCTGTCTGAACACATGGGAGCATTGGAGAGGTCAAGCAAAATAGCAGCGAGGTACAACCGCATGTCATGGGTGTACGCACGAAAATTGACCACACGTACGGTAGATTCTTGGGGAACCCCAGAAATAATGATGTAGAGGTGGGAACATAAGGCATTGCTAGAGGTGCTGTCTATGCTCCTATGGTAAAAATGGAACTAAAGAAGAGCAGTCTTGTTAAGGTGGAAGAGGATGGTGTGGTCAAATGGCTTAAGGATCACAGAGAAGTCAAACAGGTTAAGGAAGGAGAATTTACTCTGGTCATAATCATAGAGGAAATTATTTGTGACTGTGGTTCAGGCGTCATTGGCTGTGTTGGCACAGAAACCTGACTGAGAAGTTTAGACATAGATGATGGTGACACCAATTTCAAGGATTTTGAAGAGAAAATGAAGATTGGAGATGAGCCAGGTACTTTTCAAGGTGAATTCAAAGGTATTTTTTCAGGAGTATTAACACCAACAGTACTCTCTGGATTTAGATTTCAATGTTCCACTGACACTAATGAAATGCAGTCACAAGAGGCTACTGCACAGTGGCATTTTGAAATCTATAGCAATTTAATGTGGATTTATGTTTTATGTCAGTGAATAATATAAATATATATAAATATCACAGAATTGTCAAGGTGCTAAAGAAGACCATTCAGCCTGTTGTGTCCATACTGGCTCTCCGGATGATACACACACACCCACACACACATATATGTATTTATACATATGTAAAACACATTCACCTGTCTTTGACTATTTTGCATGCATCTCCATGAGTCTGTCAATGTTAAACCTAGATAATGCTCATCATTCCTTCATAAGTCACTCTACATTGAAATGTATATCCTCATGTGTGGCGTTTTATTGAGAAAATGTTCAGAATAAATTGTGGGAGATGATGAAGCCGTCCATTACTGAAAATAGGCATGGTGAATAAGCACAACAATGTTCTGCTTTTTGGATCGATCAGTGAGTCAAGCAATGCATGCAATCTTAATTGTTGACAGAACAACAATTCTCAATAGAATATAATGAACACAGAATAAGGGAAAGGTGTGGGAACACAAGAGTCCATAGTCACATCATTTTCAATTACAAATGCAAAACAATTTATTCTATGCTTTCACAGAGTCAAAATTGCACATGTGACCTTAAAATGATTCACAATCATTCAATACAATATAGAATTAATAAATTTTAGCGAATGGACAGTGATGCAACTAGGTATATTGTACATAATTCATTTGGGAAATACTGCCACATCAATGCAACACAGAAAAGAAACAGTATTTAAATCAGAAAAAGAAAAGAAAGGTTAAATAAGTCGATAAGGCATTCCCAATTCAAGAATGAAACCAAGGCCAGCTAAACCATCACTTAGCAGATGCACCAGATAAATTCAGATTTTAAAAGATTGCTCTACTGGGAAATGTTGCACTGTGAGATCAACCTTAACAGCCTAAGGTGTTATTGGTAACAACAATTGCCGTGGGCTACAAATTTGCTGTGTTTTTTATTCACTGATTTCTTTGATCAATTCAACAATCCTAGCACATAAGATTATAGCTGAGAATTGTACCATCTAAATTTTTGACCATGCTTTCAGATCAAATCTGTACTCCACTGTCATTTTGGATATTGCCGAATAGCTGTTTTGTTTTTGTAATGGAAATTCTACTTTATTCCTGATGCCGCAGCACCTTTAATAATAGTTTCATAGTCATAAAATTAATCAGTAAAGCTTTAAACCATCCTTCTGCCTGGCAAGTAAATGTTTGATTCAAGCCTTCAAATCTATAGTTGTTTGAATTACATAAAATCTGTTGGTTTTTGGCTTATTTAGACTGCGCTGCAGCAGGTATATACACAGGAAAAAAACATAAGCTTTAGTTCCAGATATAAGAGGAAGTTTAAGCAATAAAGGAATACTTCAAAAAGTCTTCTGAATTAAAAGCAATCAGTGCTGTCAAGTCAGGTTAATTGAGTATCAGAAATTCTACACATAATGTCACAAAAGAAACCACCCATCACTGAACAGATATTTATTTTAATGGACCTTGTTATAACCGTTTCAGCTTTGTGCTCATGAGTTAAGCAGCAGCCCACATCAAATGTCATTCTTTTTATTTAACCACAAAACGATGAATCATGGATCTGAATTCAAATCATATTATTTTCTTCCCTGTGTATGGCACACTACTGAATATTGAAATGCCGCACACACATTTTCTATCCTTTTCATTGAATTCTTAATATTTTTGGATTCACACAAAAAAGAAAGACATTGTGTACAAATATCCATCATCTCCTTTATTTACTGTCAAAATAATTTGAGAAACGTAGTGTAATGTTTACCAGAAACCTGGAATATTCGGAAGAAACAAACTTTCAAAGCCGGGATGAATAGCCAGAGCTGGATGTAAAGCTGTGGGCAAACAGTGAATATTTCTGAGATGCATTTATTTTGAAGCACATTCTCTGATGCCAAGCTTGTTGGTACATGAACATGATGAAAGGAAGTCCATCTTTAGTAAGTTGCCATTTCTCCTGTTATTTCTTGATACATTGGGCCTCACTTTCATTACAGGACTCCATTTTTGATTGTAGTTAAAATGCAGTGAAAATTCCAAGCAACTGATTAATAACAAAAATGAATACAGGTGACTTGAACAAATTATTTTCCCTGCAGTCTTTACAACTTGACATTTAGGAATCACCTCCAAGTACACGGTGCCCAAATAATCATTGAAGAACTCGGCAGACCAAAGTTCTGTATAAAATGAAATGTTTCCTACTCATTGTCAAAGTATTATCTGTGAAGTTGGTTTCTTACAAAGGGACACCACATTTTGTGCATATTATGAATGTATTTGATAGCCATGATGAGGAACTCTTTTGTTGATCTATGTAGTCCTAATTTGTAATAAATTTAAGATGATAAAACCTGTTGAGAGGAGAGTTTCTGCTATAAGCACCGTCGGCACTTCAAGTCCAAACAGTGCTCACAATTCATTTATGGTTCATGTTTCCACTCAAAGCTAATTTGCATCAAAACAAATGTAAAGTCTTCTATGAACCTGTGCCATTGGACAGTGTTTAGAATGCATTGTCTTATATTTTTCCTTGCATTAAAAATATTCCTTGATATATTTATGAGTGGTAACTTGGGTGTGGTTGAAGCACTACAGATGAAAATGGATTTATCATGAAAAACCAGCATTTTAATAACCATCCTGCATATCACCTGCATGTAACACAATGTTAAATGATAATATTTGAAAATGACTTCAAATAGTGATATAGAACAAGTTTGCTTTATTACAGAACAGTAGTCAATTTCTTAGTAAATCAAGTTTTTTAATACTTAAAAGCTTTGAAAAGGTATTTATAGTGGCCCTTACTCTTAAAGAAGGAACTTAATTATAAGACCATCCTCGAAAGCCTGAAAATGGGTAACGTTAGTAAAAGTTTTCCATGTTATTAATTCAGTCCAGGACATGATCAGTTTTGCAGCCACCTTCCAGCACAACATTTTAAACTAGCACATAAAACTGTGGAAATTGGATTTGTGCTGGAGGGAATTTACTTGAAATTCCTTGATCCATTTTTGTGTTGGATTGGTTGATTTCCAGTGAATTATGCTACTTCTTCAACTTTATAAACTTCTAACTTTAAGAAAAATGCATACTTGTTCAATGGTTTTCAATGAAATACCTATCTCCTTGATGGCTCAGTTATTATCTTTATTCTCTAACTTAGAAGTCAGCCATTTTGAGCGACAAGGACTCATATTTGATCCCTGTGCTGTGTAAGGTGTTACAATTTATCTCCAACATCATTGGGTTAGCAAGGGAAATAACTCAGCTAGAGTTCCTAATTGTGATTGTTACCTCCAGAATTACTACTGCAAGCATGTATAGGTCTAGATGTTTACTGACGATAGAACTGAGCTTGGTTGTGATAGTTGAATATAGAACATAGAATAGAACATAGAACATTACAGCGCAGAACAGGCCCTTCGGCCCACGATGTTGCGCCGACCAATTAAGAAAAAAGCAATGACCCTCTAACCTAAACCAATCCCTTTCCATCCATAAACCTATCCACAGATCTCTTAAATGCCCCCAAACTAGGCGCATCTACAACTGCAGCAGGCAGGGCATTCCATTTCCCCCACCACCCTCTGGGTAAAGAACCTACCTCTGATATCCGTCCTATAACTACCACCCCTTAATTTCAAGCTATGTCCCCTCGTGCTAGCTTTCTCCATCCGAGGAAAAACGCTAGCACTGTCCACCCTATCTAAACCTCTAATCATCTTGTATGTTTCAATAAGGTCCCCTCTTAGCTGCCTTCTTTCTAACGAAAACAACCCCAAATCCCTCAGTCTCTCCTCATAGGACCTTCCCTCCATACCAGGCAACATCCTGGTAAACCTCCTCTGCACCCTCTCCAATGCCTCCACATCCTTCCTATAATGTGGGGACCAGAACTGTACACAATACTCCAAGTGCGGCCGCACCAGAGTTTTGTACAGTTGCAACATGACGTTGCGGCTCCTAAATTCAATCCCCCTACCAATAAACGCCAAGACACCGTATGCCTTCCTAACAACCTTATTGACTTGATTTCCAACTTTCAGGGATCTATGCACATATACACCTAGATCCCTCTGTTCGTCAACACTATTCAGAGTCCTACCTTTAGCCCTGTACTTTACACATCTGTTATTCCTGTCAAAGTGAATTACCTCACACTTTTCCGCATTAAACTCCATCTGCCACCTCTCGGCCCAGCTCTGCAACTTGTCCAAGTCTCTCTGTAAACTATGATACCCCTCTTCACTATCTACCACTCCTCCGACTTTGGTGTCATCAGCAAATTTACTAATCCATCCTTCTATACCCTCATCCAGATCATTTATAGAAATTGCAAACAGCAGTGGCCCCAAAACAGATCCCTGAGGCACACCACTTGTAACCGAACTCCATGACGAATACATTCCATCAACCACCACCCTCTGTCTTCTATCAGCTAGCCAATTCCTGATCCAATTAACTAAATCACCCTCAATCCCATACATCTGCATTTTCTGCAGAAGCCTTCCATGGTGAACCTTATCAAACGCCTTACTAAAGTCCATATACACCACGTCAACTGCCTTACCCCCATCTACCTCTTTGGTCACTTTTTCAAAAAACTCAATAAGGTTAGTAAGGCACGACCTACCCTTTACAAAACCGCGCTGACTATCTCCAATCAATTCATTACTCTCTAAATAACTATAAATCCTATCCCTAATAACTTTTTCTAATACTTTGCCCACAACAGAAGTAAGACTCACCGGTCTATAATTCCCGGGAAAGTCTCTATTCCCCTTCTTAAACAATGGGACAACATTCGCTATCCTCCAGTCTTCTGGCACTATACCTGTGACCAACGACGACCTGAAGATCAGGGCCAGAGGCTCTGCAATCGCCTCTCTTGCCTCCCAGAGAATCCTAGGGTAAATTCCATCTGGCCCAGGGGACTTATCTATTTTCAAACCCTCAAGAATATCTAGCACAAATAGGATGGTGATATTTCGTTGGAATATATAGAAAGATTTGGAAGGTTAGGGCTTTTTGCATCAGAACAGTACAGATTAGAGTGCAATTTGATAGAAGTGTTTAGGGTGGATATAACTAAACTGTTTCTAGCAGCTGAGGGTCTAGAATTAGCAGCCACAGATGAAAAATTCAGACATTTAGAACTGAAAGAAATATAAACATCATTACATTGAGTCGTGGCACTGGGAAATTCAATTCCATGGCTAGTGGCTGAGGCAGAAACATTCAAGCTTAGAATGGATAGGAGGGCCAAGGGAAAGAAGATAAATTAACAAAAGGATATAGGAACAGGGCAAGTTTTTGTGACTAGGATGATTAAGTGTGGGGTAAACATGATATGGACTAATTGGGCTGAATCATTTATTTCCAAGTTCTATTTCTTTTATATATTTATGTCCACACATTTGAGAGAGAGATACTGGTGGAAAGTGGAACTGATCATCAGCCATGATCTTATTGAATGGCAGTCCAGGCTCGAAGGGCTAGGTGGCCTACTCCTGCTCCTATTTCTTATGTTCTTATGATTGTTATGCACTTCCCTCTCCTGTCACACGATCTGTGAGTCAGATATCTCAAATGGATTGTCCTTTTCGAACAAAACGCTGTGACTTGGAGTTGGAATGAATTCTGCTTTCACTCAGCAGCAATGACACTAGATATTCAAAACTCTTTAATTCCACTCTGTTGTGTGTGAAGCATGGGTCTGTAAGTGGTAACTGCTGCAAAATATTGATGAGTAATTTTCTACAGAAGTTAGATTGGTAAGGTTAGCCAGATAGAATTCTTTATGGCGACAAACACTTCTCTGGTGAGCAGGAGAAGAGGGAAAGGAGATGAAAAAAATAATGCATTTTTTTTTGGCAATTTGAATCAATATGGAGTGAGCCGTCTCTGAATTCACTTCATCTGTCAAAATTTAATGACAAAAGTCTGGATAGGAAAAAGACCACGAGGGATGATCAAAGGCCTTTCTAGATCAATGAGAACTGAAGAGATCTCTTTAATTAGTGTAACATTGTCCATTTGGTTCCATCTGCAAATAAGACCAACAAGATTCATAGGAAAACCTACATGCATATTTCAGGTTGCTTAAATCTTGGATATACTCAGAATTCTGCATAAAATCATAGATACATTTTGGCACAATAATTACAGCTCAGCTTTGCTTTCTTAAAAATAATTTAGCAAGATCTACATCACTGAATTTTCAACACATCTTCAAATGTTGGTTCACAAGGCACAAAGTATTTTCTGCTCACTTTTTCAGCATTTCATTTCTTCAAGTCTTTTATGGCAATGGATCCATTGTAAAGTGCAAACAGTATTGATCTCTTTGCCATGTCAGCTCTGGGGTTAATTGCTTTTTTACTTCATGCAATTCTCCAGTTTTCTTCCATCTGACTCCACTGAACAGATAGTTTTTGTGACATGAATGCTGACTTCTTTTGCTGGCATTTTGGCATCCCGTTTTTTCTTCTAAGTAAGCAGAAATAGGTTATTAAGTTTAAAAATGGTTAGAGACATCAAATTATAACAAAGAACTGAGGAGATACAGAAAAACATGATTGCTCAATGTTGAACAAAGCACCCTTCATGGGTTTGGCATTAATGCATCTGAAATTCATTGTACAAAATTGGGTTTCTGAGAGTGGATTACAAGAATACGAACAGAAAATGCTGGAAAATCTCAGCAGGTCCGACAGCATCTGTGGCAAGAGAATCGAGCCAACATTTTGTGTCTGGATGATCCTTTGTCAGGCCAGCCCCACAGTAGGCGGGATTTTCCAGCCATGCTCACCTCGAGACTGGAAAATCCCACCCGAGGTCAATGGACCTTTACATGGTCCTTGTCCCACCCGCTACAATTCCCATGGCTCAATTCTCTCTCCACAAATGCTGTCCGATCTACTGAGATTTTCGAGCATTTTCTGTTTATTCGGACTCCAGCATACATAGTATTTTGCTTTTATAAGACTATGATTCGGCTGAAAAATTGCAATACCTTGGAAACCTGAAGTTAGATTTAAGTAGAGGTATGAAAGGGGTGAGTAGCGGATGAAATTTATTTCTATCGGTGGAAAATCTCTGCCGTTAAGGGCTGGACGTTATTGGCCTGAATGAGCTTCTGACTGCAGTCTGTTGACTGCAGTCATGATACAGGACAATCTGAAGGCTGAAGCAGCAGGCAGTGAGGTTTAGCTGGTGGGATAGATTTCAGAAGCAGATTTTGCCGTGGGAAGCAGTGACCCATATTATTTGTGCCCTGCCTATAGGAGCATTACTGCTCTTTCTGACAACCCGAGAGCCTAAACTATGTCATATGACCCAGATTTGCATGAAAGAATGAGGTCACGTACCAACTGACTCAAGAACAGCTTCTTCCCTGCTGTCATCAGACTTCCGAATGGACCTGCCTCGCATTAAGTTGATCTTTCTCTTCACCCTAGCTTTGACTGTAACACTACATTCTGCACTCTATTGTTTCCTTCTCTATGAACGGTATGCTTTGTCTGTTTAGCAGCGCAAGAAACAATACTTTTCACTGTATGCTAATACATGTGACAATAATAAATCAAATCAAATCAAAAAATCAGAATGAGGTCTGATTCAGGTGGGGCATCCAGTAGAAATCCCCAATAAATAAGATGACTGAAACGAAATTGTACAATAAGAGGATTTCAACAAGAAGTGAGTCGAGTTAAATAATCAATTAATCCCCAAAACAAGGTTACAGGCTAGAATTCATTCAATGGTTTCTCTTTGGTGTAATATATTTTTTAATACCTTTGCAGGTTCTTTGCGACCTGAATTTTTGTAGATGACAACAGGTGTTTTATGCACCATTACCATGACTGCAGATTGGTGACATGGCCAAAGAATTGTGAACAAATGTGAACTTTAATTGTGGAACGAGATGCAGCTTTTGAACTGGTGCTGACTTTCACTTGGCCAAAATTGATCCTTCAATGGATCACACCAGAACAAAAGATCTGATTATTCATTCATTCACTTCGGTGTGAAGATTTGAAATCTGGGATTTGGGCAGTGATTACTCGTCTTGCCAAGTTGCGGTGAGTTTATTATGTAAAATATGTGGCTATTAAAGAAAATAGCCAGGAGTTTCCCCTTCCATTCTTCTTGACGGCTTTAGTGACTGGAGGGAAAATCTTGCAAGATAAGTTTCATCACAAGTATCCCCACCCCCCCCATCAGCTGTCAATGTGACATGGGTAGACCCACACTGCTGTTAGTGAGGGACTTCCAGGATTTTGAGCCAGTGACAGTGAAGGAATGGTGATATAGTTTCAAGTCAGGATGGTGCGTGGCTTCGAGGGGGAATTGCAGGTTCTGGTGCTCCCATGTATCCGCTGCCCTTCTAGATTAACCTTTTCCAATCTGTTCACTATCTAAAGTATCCTCTTAGATGCCTCATTTCCAGGTTCATAGAGTCAGAGTAATAGAGGGTGATGTTACCATCGTGTTGTACCTGTTTTCAGAGCGTAAAGCGCTTAGCATGACTGGCACTGGTTTTTGCCACCAGCACGATTTTACAAGTGCCGGATTTCCAGCACCATCAGCGTCCCATCAGAAATGGGCGAAAGGCAGGTTAATGTATGGAAATTCATTTAAATGCTGTTTAGTGAGCCCGGCCCTCATCCTCCAGGTTCGCCTCCCCCTTTATGACCTCGCCAATGAGGTTCTCGCCAGCGAGGAATAGACATGCTCCCCGTGAACAGTTGACTTGGCCTCACCAGTGGACCTGGAGGCCATTGAGGCTCCCTGGGGTGGCCGAGGACAAGGGAGGGAGTCCTCCTTGGCAATGCCACTCTGGCACCTGGGAAATCAGTCAGGGATGCACAATAAAAATGCTAGTTGAGCTAGTGACACCCCCACATCCTGTGAGGAACTTTGAAAAAAATCTGGAATACTATTTTTAAATTAAACTGTGGGAATAGGACAAAGCACCATAGGTTCAAGACAGCAAAGGATTGTTTTTGGACAATTATTTCATGTGATGCGGGCATCGTTGCCAATGCCAGCATTTAATTCCCATCCCTAATTGCCTGCCTTTCCATGCTGTTTCATAGGGCAGTTTAGAGTCAATCACATTACTGTAGATCTGGAGACACATGTGGGCCAGACGAGGTAGGGATGATAATTTTCCTTCCTGAAAGGACATTAATGAACTAAATAGTTCTTATGACAATGATACCATGGTGATCATTAGACTTTTTAATTCTAGATTTTTAGTAAACTCAAATTCTGCTGTGGTGGGATTCGAACCTGGGTCCCCAGAGCATTACTCTGCGTCTCTGGCTTACTAATCCAGTGACAACACCACTATACCATTACCTCCCTTAGAAATAGTTTACCTCTATCCCCATTTCCACATCATTGATATACATTGTGAACAGTGAAACAGTAAAAATCCTTTCACTGTTTTTAATAATCTTGGGATGGAATCTCCCACTCTTGCCAGTAGTTTTGTGGTGGGAGTGGGAACCCGGAATGTTCCTCACTGATGAGCAGGGTGGACCATTATGTGCAATCATGTAGCTTCCTGCCTAATTAATTCTGTGTGGTTTGCAACATCTTGTGAGCAGGAGGTTGCATGTCTGCTCTCATGTCTGTACTTCATATTTATAAGACACTGGTACAGCCAGTGATACAGTGAGCCAGTGCTTCAGGATATTGTCTCAAGAAGGCAGCAAGCACACTTCTTGGAGACTCTCTTCCTGGCTGTAGAGGACAGGAAGGACATCCTTTTTCCTGGCGGTGGGATCACGAGGCCCACCCAACTCACCACAATGGCCTGAGAGGAGGTTACCTTGGTGGTTATTGTCAGAGGGATGCAGAGAATGACCTGCTCTGCAGTACAGGAAACACATGAATAATTGAGTTGCCACCGCCAGGGTAAGTGAACCTTCTGTCTGAAAACACCTCCTTTTCATCCTGGCACATTATTGGCACACCCCCCCCCTCCCCGCGCCCCCCCCCACACACACCCATTGCAAAACGTGCCCCAGCTGGTGGGGAATGATTGCGCCCCTTCTGTATATTAAATATTGTAGGGGGATCCCCATGGAAACTTCACAATTACCAGGAAAGCCTCCGTAAATATTCATCCCCATTGTGTTTTACTGAAATTTTCCTACTGTGACACATCTTTTCTCCGGTCCCACTAGGTACGCTGCTGTAATTAGTAAATAATTTCAAACAGGGTGGCACCGTGGCACAGTGATTAGCACTGCTATCTCACAGTGTTAGGAATCCAGGTTTGATCCCAGCCTTGGGTGAGTTTTGCATGTCCTCCCCGTGTCTGCATGGGTTTCCTCTGGGTGCTCCAGTTTCCTCCCACAGTACAAGGATGTACAGGTTAGGTGGATTGGTCATGTTGAATTTCTCTTAGAGTCCCAACATGTATAAAAGTTAGGGGGATTAACGGGGTAAAATACGTATGGTTACAGGTCAGGGTATGAGTTGGTACAGACTCAGTGGGCTGAATGGCCTGCTTCTGTACTGTAGGGATTCTACGATCGGTAAAATAAACCCTTGACAACAACTC
Organism: Carcharhinus amblyrhynchos; assembly: GCF_965287045.1. Taxonomy (NCBI): domain Eukaryota; kingdom Metazoa; phylum Chordata; class Chondrichthyes; order Carcharhiniformes; family Carcharhinidae; genus Carcharhinus; species Carcharhinus amblyrhynchos. The sequence continues at coordinate 20,980,482 of NC_137331.1, forward strand.
AACAGCATGTGTGCATGATTTGATTATATTTGTCTTTTTTTAGTAGATCCTCAAACTTAATACTTTAAATATGAATTACCTGAAAATAGTTAGCATTATTATTTTTAATATCATTAATTATCACCCAAATTAAGTATGCTATTATTAACAGTATCCCATCATAGATTCTGTTAAAGATTTTCTCAGGGACTGTGTGTATGTGAATCAGGCAGAATACAATTAAAGTTTATTTATTAGTCACAAATAAGGCTTACGTTAACACTGCAATGAAGTTACTGTGAAAATCCTCTAGAATTCAGAGTTGTGAATCACGACACAGTGAACTCGCTCATAATTTTCTGCATTCTGCACAGAGATGGGTGTTGGGGGAGGGAGGGGTCTCACCTTGTTTTGCTTTTGTACATCCCTTTGTATCTATATTATCTCTGATTGCAGGGTGGAGATCCTAATGCATGTGTCTATAAGAGACTAACAACGTGGGAGAGGTTTTAACAAATGGTATATGGCCCCAGGTTAGAGCACAATCTTCAAAATGGTGCATAATTTAAGTTATAATGCTAGCAACTGCCGCGATAAGGAAGGTGTTTTAATAGTTGAGAATGTAAGTGGGATTATGTTTCTTCAGGACAGAGTAAATATGAGCAAATTTCCACAAGGTGAGAAATGGATCAGAGGATGATGGCCAGAATACAAAGAAGACTAGAAGTTCAAAGTGCAGAGTAGCTGAAAGAACTTGTGGAGATAAATCTTGCTGCCTTTATAATGTCCTTCATATTCTTTAATACCCCTTTCAAACTAGATATTCATATACCTTTCAGACATATTGGAAGACTTCCCATCTGTCTGTACACCTGGTGGTCAGAGGATATCTTTACTCCACAATCTAAACATGGAGCTGTGAAGCACCCCTTGTTTGATTGGCTACAGCTTGTCAGCTTGAACATATTGAGGTTTGTGTGTTTAAATGGGTTTGATTCCAAATCTTACTCACCATATTTCCCCAATATTGACAGTTCTAAATTCAGGGGGAAATGGTGGCAGATGATTTTAAAATATTTTATTAGTGTCACAAGTAGACTTACATTAACACTGCAACGAAGTTACTGTGAAAATCTTCTAGTTACACTCCGGCGCCTGTTTGAGTACACAGAGGGAGAATTTTAACATGGCCAATGCACCTAACTAGCACATCTTTCAGACTGTAGGGGGGAGACCTGAGCACCTAGAGGAAACCCATGCAAACATGGGGAGAATGTGCAGACACCGCACAGACTGTGGAACAAGCTGGCATTCGAACCCGGGTCCCTAGGTGCTAACCACTGTGCCAAAGGTTATCCAGGATAGTTATCCAGAGGCTAAGGCTAGTGTTCTGGCACACAGGTTCAAATCCCACCACGGCAGCTGGTGGGATTCAAATTCAATGAATAAATCTGGAATTTTGAAATCATTGTCATAAAAGCCCACCTAGTTCACTAATATCCTCTCAGGAAGGGAATCTACCATTATGCCATCACTTTGACTTCAGACTCACAGCCTTCTGAAATGGCTGTGTAAGCCACTCAGTTCAAGGGCAATTAGGACTGGGCAACAAATGCTGGTCTTGTCACATCCCATTGAAAGAATGAAGAAAAAAACATGTTTATGAATAGTGTCATGGGAGAAAGGCACCAACCAATCACTGAATGATCAATTAGATTTCAGGTAGACTTTATTCTGTAATTTTAATTTCACTCAAATCAACCTGAATTTGCTTAAAGTTAACAAGACTATCTTGCTTAATGCTTACAAATGGGGCAATTTTGGCAATCTGCACCATGGAGGGTAGAGTGTATATCTGGAAACACAATGGGTGAGTGAAAGTGTTAATCACACAATTTTAAAAATCATGTAAGCTGCAAGCTGTGTCTCACACAGGGAAAGACAATGTGAAAACCACCGGTCTTGATTAAAGTAGATCCAGATAAGAGACAAGGACCATTTAATTGAACAATTTGCAGTTGCAGCTCATGTTTGTCCATTAGAACAATGGAAAGGGAGGTTGATGTACCACTGGTCAGAGATATAGTTATCATTTTTTGATGATATAACATGCACATGTTTTAGCTGGACACTATACCCTTACATATGCATGATGTAACTTTAATCAATAACTGTGATTGGATAGAGAAAGCTCCTATACTTTTATTGGTATATGTTAATTACTAGTAATCAAATTTGAAGCTTTTTTCTGAATTCTCCACTCTGACTGATCTGAATGACTTAGTAGGAGTCCTGTAGCACTGTATTTTCTCAATAAATCATCTTGAAACCACGCCTTGACTTTGTCTGGCTACTTGAGGGGAATGGTAGTTTTAAATACAACAAGAAAAACATTGTAACAGCCCCATAACAGTTAGGATTACTGTTGTAGCAAGATGCCCAATCCATTTGTGTAAATCTCCTTTGTGCACATTTTATCACAGTTATTAGCCAATTTATTTTAAAATAAAGAACAAATAAATTTTACATAGTAGGGTTCAGCAATACACTAGGATACCAGAGCATGCTACAAAAGTGAAAGAAGGAATATAGAATCATTCCATTCAACTGGGTGTGGGACTTTAGAATGGAATAGAATGCAGAACTGGTAAGCATTAATCCATTGAGTGAAACCCCCATAGGCAGATAAATAGCAACTCCTGGTTGGGAGCTGAGCTGGGAATGGGAAGAGGTGGAGAGAAGATATTGGGATAAGCTAACACTGAATTCTGTTACACAGAAGAGATGAAACATGGCTTTGCATTTTGCTTCATTGATATTATTTTCTTCCATTTGTCATGATGTGTGTCATATATCAAACAGATTCCATTCCCTACTCAGGGTATGTACTTGTCCCCCCCATGACTCTCCACAAGCATACACCATGATACTAATTAAATCTATATTTTTAATCAGTTGGATTCATTTTTTTATAAAATACATAACATATATCTTTTAGTCCAGGGATAAAGAGAAATTAGCAACTATGCCCATCAAACAAAATCCACTAACCTTTAACTGAAATTATCAGATTCTAAATGAATCCAAAGCCACACAGGAGAATCCAGAGCTAGTACAGAGTGAAATATAGGCCTATCCCAGAATTGAGGTGGGCGAGGCTCATAGAACGGCATTCCCCGATGGCCTTGGGCGGGGTCTTACATGCCTTGGATGGGTGAGGCAGTAAAATTCCAGCAATAGAATCTATACAGAGAAAAACCAGAACCGACACAGAGTCGAATACAAAACCTACACAGAGTCGAAAAGTCCAAGGCTAGTGAGATTTAAATCTAAAGCCTATGCAGAGGGAAACCAGAGATAGCCAGAGTAAAATCCAGAACCTACACAGAGGAAACTCCAGAGCTACCCAGAGTAAAATCCAGAACCTACACAGAGGAAACTCCAGAGCTACCCAGAGTAAAATCCAGAAACTACACAGAGGAAACTCCAGAGTCAACCAAAATGAAAACCTGGAACCCCATCAGACTGAAATTCAGTGTTCAGTAAAATCCAGAGCAGCAAATAAAAATTGAGACATACGCCGTAAGCATCTAAATAGGACATTGAATGTTTTGGGAGAATGGAAAGGAACATATTAGGCTGTACTGTCCAGACATCATATCTGGAAGGTACTCCAAGGATATGCAGGGGATCTCCCGGAGGTTCCTAGGTAAGGATTGCATGGTAATTAACCTGGAAATGAAAGCAAAATGGGAAATCACCCTACACTGAGAACCATCTAGAAACTGCAGTTTAAATCGCAAACTTTGGTTAGTTCCAACTGACTTAATAGTTGCTCAGGTATAGTTAGAAGAATTAAAACCACTTTGAGTATCTGGGTAACTATGGGAGCCACACTGACCACAGCATGAGGTTCCCCTCACCCTAAAACCCCAGGGGACTTCCCACATCCCCTGACTACTCCCCCACTCCCTCATCCCACCACCCACAGGATTTCCCCACTGATCCCCCACCCCTCAAAGAACTTTGCCCAACACCTAAATACACCCCGAGGCTCAGCCAGATCTGATCCCCAAACCCCCCACCCCCGCCAAGGCCCAACCCACCTAACCGTCCCCCCTCCCAGACAAGGCTCGCTTCAAGCCACCTTCTCCACTCAAGAATCTATCCACTTACTTTAAACGCCCATCTTGTCAAAGACCTTTAAACTTGCCTGAACCTTTAAAATTAGCTGTTTTACAACAGCTAGTGCTGCAGAGAAAGAGGGGCAAGGCTTACTTATCCTGGACTCTGCAGCCCTGGACAGTAGGTTTTGCACTGCTAAACCTCACCCGGCCTGAGTCAGGGGGCAGCCGAGATAACGTCATCTGGATTTTAAGGTAATTATCTCTGTGGCGCAGTGGCGATCCAATTCAATTGATGTTCCATCAGAAGTTACAGCCCATTAGGCTTAGCTCTCTAACTTACCTCTGTGACACATTACCCTGAAAGTGTCAATTAATTCATAAAACAAAACAAAAATATTGTCAATCCACCTGACAGCAATTTCAATAAAAATGGTTGCCTGTGACGTTGTTGGTCATTAATAAACAAACCTCATCAGTTCGGAATATCCGTCTTTTCTGTTTAATAGTTGCTGGTTGTGTTGGCTGATGTTTCCCAATCTGAGTGTTTGTTCCAACAGTTGATGTCTTTTTCTCGGTGCCCGCTTTCTCATGCACATTCGAACACATGGTTACGTGGGTATGAGTTTGAGTTCCTCCTTCTGAAGTATCTGTTTGAAAGAAGATTTTTTTTTAAACTGCTGCATTTTTATTCAGCAGGAAAAATTAGAATCATACAGACACTCAAAAAGGAGCTCCTTATCCCAACAGCCAAAACCCATCCCACAATGAAACTATGAGCCTTTTGTATATCCTGCAATATTGACAACGAGCCATCGCTATAATTTGATGTACGAGTTAGATTGGAAATTCAGCACCAATTTGCACATTGGCTCTCGTCCCACCAGGAACTTTCCAACCAGCTTTTAAAACGTGGTGCGAGAGGGAGAAGGTCAGTAAGCCCACTCACATGAAGCACTACTTTTTCTATTTTGTTGTGTATTATTATGAAATGCATTGAAAAAGGATTGCATGTTTAACAACTATATACAATAATGACAGTGCCTGTCAGATCATAAATATCGATGCAGTACTTAAATGGTGATTAATAGTTTCAATTGAACAAAGAGATTGGCCACTTCTCATTACTAAAGCAAAGACCAACTTCACTGGCATTCCGAGTGCAATTTTCCCATTTTCAGGCTAAGTGCTCACGCCGGCTGGAAACTTGCCCACTGTCGTTGGCAGTCTCTGTCAGATGGGATTCACCCGCCTGAAAGGTGCTAATGAGGTCATTTAGGGGAACCCACCAGCCAGCCCTGCTGCTCCAAGATTGGGATGTTGATCTCTGCGCTCAGTGACAGTAGCCCCCCCAACACAAACAAAAATGAAATGGTGCCCCCTACCACTGACCAGGGGAGCACCATCAACCCCTCACCAGAGAAAGCCATCCCCCCACCCCATCAAATAACGGGTACTCCCCTCACATCACACAGGTATGAAGGTGATCCAAACCCCCACCACCATACTCGCATTCAGGCCCCCCTTCTTCCTTCAGACCCCGCTATACCCAGGATCCTTGATGGACCTTTCCTCTGCAGCCTGACAGCAGCAGAGAGACAAATGGCCACTGGACCTACCTTCTTGACCCTCACTCAGACCCCAAGGCACTAGGCCAGTGCTAGGGGGCAGTGCGCTGCTGGCATTACCAAGGTATGTCGCCTGAACGACAGTCCTGAGTGGGGACCTAAGTTTGGAAGGGGTCTGAGTGGAGTGTCTGAGGGGGAATGGGAGCTGAGGAGGGGGGGGCTCGGTGCAGGTCACCCTCATGCCTTGGTGGTCTTGGGGGAGAGGTGACTCATGATTTGAGTGGTGGGACAAATGCCCCTTTTTTCAGAGGGGTTGGTGCTTCTCCTGTGGATCTGCTGGGTTTGGCACACCAACGTCCCTGTTTGTGATTAGCAATGCCAAAACCCACCTACTGCCATTCTGGAAGAAAGCCATGCAGACACAGGGAGAATGTGCAAACCCCATACAGACAGTCACTCAAGGCCCCAGTTGAACCTGTGTCATTGGAGCAATGCTAACCACTGTATCACCATGCCACCTGCCAAAGTGAACAAATTCACATTTTCCCACATCGTACTCCATTTGCGATATTTTTGTCCACTTGCTTAGCCCTATCTAACTTGTAGACTCTTTATACCATCTTGACTATTTACTTTCCTACCTAGCTTTGTGTCATCAGCATATTTAGCAACCTTACATCTGTTTCCTTCATCCAAATGCAATAGCCCTAAAGGATTCACATTTCCAAAACCACAAACATGAGCCTTGAATGGTATACTGCCTTCCCTGGTACCTGGGTAAAGGATATTATTGAAAGGATGCAAGATACCTGAGAAGGAGAACAGCCAGGAATAATAGAGCCATAGATGTTTACAGCATAGAAACAGGCCCTTCGGCCCAACTTGTCCATGTCATCCTTTTTTTTAACCACTAAGCTCATCCCAATTGCTTGTGTTTGGTCCATATCCCTCTATATCCATCTTATCCATGTAACTGTCAAAATGCTTTTTAAAAGACAAAATTATAACATCCTTTGCTACTCCCTCTGTCAGCTTGTTCCAGATACTCACCACCCTCTGTGTGAAAAAATTGTCCTTCTGGACCCTACTGTATCTTTCTCCTCTCACCTTAAACCTATGAGCTCTGGTTTTAGACTCCCCTACCTTTGGGAAAAGTATATTTGAATTAAGGACATCAATAGGAATAGTATTGGAGCCCTTCAAGCAGAGCTTCAGATTTAGGAAAGAAATTGTAAAGAAAAGGACCTCAAAAGTCGCAATGTCAGGATTACTCCTACTGCCATGCACTGTAAGATAGTGCAGGGAAATGTAGGGCTGGAGAAATGGTGCAGGAGGCTGAGTTTCAGACTCTTGGGGCATTGGGACTGGCTCTGGGGGAATGGAACACCTAACAAACGCTGAGACCAATGTTCTCGCTGTAAGGTTAATTACAGTGGTTCGATTGGAGGGTAGTGTGGGGGAGGTTGTGGGAGCTATTCAGAGGTGTGCAGTTGGGAGTGTGATGAGGAGTCAAGCTAATTAGGCAAAGGGAAGGGAGCCAGTACAGAAGCAGAAATGAGATAAGGGACAGAGAGAAAGACAGCAGTGAAATTAGAAATATCCTAAAACCTCCAGAGATCAGATTGAGGAAAATAGCTAAAATAATGAAGGTATTAATATCAAGGTACTGCGGATACCAGAAATCTGAAATTGAAGCAGAAAATGCTGAAAAACTCAGCAGATATGTGGCAGCATCTACAGAGAGTGAAAAAGCAGCTAATATTTCAAAAAGCATATTTGAAATATGACTGCCTCTGAAGAACTGCAGAACTGTAGCACGCTTGAGGGCTTCCAATAACACTGTAAATTCCAAAGTATATGCAGCTTATACAAATCATTCTGTGAGATTAAAGCTGGGAAGTTACTGCGCTGGTAGCAAACAGAGGGACATTTGGTGCATTCACACAACTTGGTTTTCTCTTATTTGAACAAGTGTTGAGGCCTCTAATTAAATAATGCATGAAGTATCATTCGAAAGATAAGCTTAATTTGCGAAAATAATGTACAGCCTTACGTCGAAACATAGAAAATAAAAGCAGGAGTGGGCTGTTCAGCCTTTTGAGCCTGCTCCGCCAATCATTTTGATCATGGCCGATGATCAAATTCAATATCCTGAATCCACCTTGCCCCATATCACTTTAGCCCCAATAAAACTATCTTTACTTCTTTATTTTACGTAATGATCATTGAGATGAGATGTTAAACGCTGAGGAATACATTGCATCTTTTTATTGTCTATATTAAATATTGCAAATTTAGATATAGCACAAATGAATTCACTGGCTGTTGGTTGTGAAGTATTTTAGGACATCCAAGGACATGACAGCTGCTATATCCATATAAGATTTTTGTTCCAACTTCACTAACTCACTTGGACGATGGGTTGAATTTCTGCCTATAATCTCACTCACAGTCAACTGAAGGAAAGTCACTTATCCATTGTCCACCTAAGGTCTACATGACTCAGTTTCCGGGCAGGCATGATCCATCCATTGGTACTGGGCATTGAATGCCCTGATGTGACTACATTAGATTACATTTTTAAAAATGTATTCTTCCAAGGGATGCGGGCATCGCTGGAAGGGCAGCATTTAATGCCCATCCTTCAAGTACCTGGAGAGGTTCTAGTGAGCTAACTTTTTAAATAGCTGCAGTTTATGGCACTTCACTTTTCGGAAGGGTGTCACCAGGATTTTACCCAGCGACTGTGAAGGAACAGTGAGCTATTTTGTACAAACTCAGGATGGTGTGTGGCTTGGAGGGAAACTTGCAGGTGGTGGTGCTCCCATGCAACTGCTGCCCTTCTCCTTCTAGGTGGTAGAGGTCATGAGTTTGAAAGATGCTGTCAAAGGAGCCTTGGTGAGTTGTTGCACTGCGTCTTGTAGTTGGTACACTCTGCTGTCACTGTGCAGTGGAGGGAGTGAATGTTTAAGCTGGTGGATGGGGTGCTGCATTATCCTGGACAGTGTCGAGCTTCTTGAGTGTTATTGGAGCTGCATTTATCCAGGCAATTGAAGAGTATTCCATCTCACTCCTGACCTACAAATATAAGAGCAATGACAGACAGAAAAAGCCGTTGTCACATCCATCATGCCCTATACAATTGTGATACCTTGGGCACCATAATAAATACATGTTTCACACCACACAAAAGCCATGAGATTTCCTGGGAGAAGCAAGAGACCAGATTTGATAACTGTTCCTTTAAGAATCAAAGTAAGCGTCAGATGACCATGGAACTAATCACAGAACAGGGTGGGGGATTACCCTGGTAAGTGCAGGCTTCTGTATTCAGAGTCATCTCAGGAGCTGACTTCAGCCATGAGACTACAAGTCTCTGGATAGTTTTAATCTATAAATAAAATGAGATGTGTTTTCCTTAAACTGGTGAGGGAGCATCTTTACATTTGGCGATGAAGAAAAGAAAAATGATCCTCAGGCTATGAACCTGAGCATCCAGTTTACATAGAAGTTTAGCGAAATCAAAAAAACAGAAGATGCCCTTCTGGACCCAGAGAGTGGTGAATTTGTGGAACTCTTTGCCGCAGGAAGCTGTGGAGGCCAGGTCACTGAGTGTCTTTAAGACTGAGATAAATAGGTTATTGTAATAAAGAGATCAGAGGTTATGGGGAAAAGGCTGGAGAATGGGGATGAGAAATGTATCAGCCATGATTGAATGGCAGAGCAGACTCAATGGGCTGAGTGGCCTAATTCTGCTCCGATGTCTTATGGAAGGCCAGTGATGTGGGGTCAGGGGACTGGCCAGTGATCTCAGTGTTGACAGATTGGTGCATGCGCAATGACCCGCTCAGCGCTATGTGAGAAAAGGTTCACCCATTGATTTTTTTGCGTGATTCACTCTAGTGCACTCTGCAATGCACAGAGTGTGGGAGATTCTTTTTAAAAATGCTATTGGGAAAACCAGCAGGATTTACTCCTGCTTTTACGCAAATTCGACACTTAGAATTTTTTTTGGGAGAATCCTACCCCCAGTCTTTTCAGCTTATTTTGATACCCAGGAAACTTTAAGCTGAAAACGATTCTAGTGGTCCCTCTCTGCAGCTTTCCAAGGCCCTAATATCACCACCAAGTGAGGAGGCCAAAAGAGAGGCCTGACCACGATCTTGCATACAAGATTATACATTGCATTATAGTTGATTGCCCGATGAAAGCAACATTCAAATTGCCCCAGGTATCGTTTCACAGCACTTCACAGCCATCAGAGATCTATGCACTCGAACGCTCAGATCTCTTTCTTTCCCCACCTGCCACCAATGACCGGTAACATGCAGTTTCTTAGGTGGACAATCATCCTCATTAGCGAGTGAAAAACCCTTTAATCCCTGAAATCCTCAGCATAAGGGTTTCTCATTGCGTATAAAACTGCTGGCGGTGCATCAGTGAAAATGTACAAACCATATAATCCATTTACTGTGATTAATTTCAGTTGACGCGGTATGTGTAATGGGGCTAATACAATACTCGGGGAAGAAAAGATTACAGTTAATCTGGAAATCAGGAGATCAGTGTGCTTCTACCTTGTTGGCTACACTGGATTTGTGTGGAAAGTAAATGTGATTCCACATCTTAAATGAGCTCTGGTTAAATTTTATTTCAAAATATGCCCTTTGAAAAGCAGCTTTGAAATGATTGCGAAATCTGTTCCTTTAAAGATTCCACTCAGTCCGGCTGGTGTGACAGATATCTCAGGGAGACCCATTGTGCTTCTTACAGTCTCAGGTGGAGTGCTGAAATGTCAGCCAGGTGACAGGTAGAAGGAAAATATTCATTTGCTTAGCCTGCCAGTGGGAATGATATCAGCCTAACACATGCCATCTGACTTTTAAATGAAAGAAATTCTCCTGTAAATCAATTATTTTATAAAGGGCATAAATATGCACAGGGAAATAGGCTAGGAGAGGGGTCCTTTCAACCAAATAATGCAAAATAATAACAACTGAAATATAGAAATGTACATTTTTCTGCTTTGTTCCCTGGTTTTCTATATGAACGTGACTCAACTAGAGGAGAGATTGTGCACACCACTGGATCACACACTTATTCTTCATTATCGATTTATTTTTTCCTTTGTGCATGGGATTTGGGTATCTCTGGCAAGGCCAGAGTTTATTCCCCATGCACATTGCCCTTGAGGAGGTGGTGATGAACTGCCATCTTTGATTTGCTGCAGTCCACATGGTGTAGGTACACCCATGGTGCTGTTAGGTAGGCAGCTCTGGGATTGTGAAGCAAGAATGATATATTTCCAAGTTACACCGAAGTGTTACTTAATGTTTCTATGCATTTAGTGCCCTTGCTGTTCTTGATGCAGGTTGGAAGGTGCTTTCAAATGAAGCGTGTCAAGTTGCTGCAGCACCTCTCACAAATGGTATTGCTGCTATTGTGCACTGGTAGTGGAGGGACTGACTATTTAAGGAAGTGGATTGAAAGCCAATCAAGTAGATAGCTTTTGTCCTGAATGGTGTTAAGCTTCTTGAATATTGTTAGAGTTACATTCATGCAAACAAGTGAGGAATATTCCATTTTACTCCTGCCTTGTAAGTAGTTCTCAGTCCTTAGGGAATCAGGAGGTAAGCTACTTGCCTCAGAATTCCTAGTCTCTGATCTGCTAATGCAGCCACAGTATTTATATGGCCAGTCCAATTAAGTTTCTGGTCAATGATGATGTGGATTCTTTAGTAGAAAGTCAGTAAAAAGTATGCCCATTAACTCTGTTTTTCTCTTCACCAATGCTGAGGTATTTCCAACATTTTCCATTCTTTATTTGTAGCTTGGCCCCGCTTTGTCTCCCCTTCTCAAATGCTTTAGCGTTAGCTACAGGAAATCTTCATTTCTTTCTTTGCAAGTTTAATGCTCATGAAATTGTGCACTTGAAAATTTTACATTCAGAAAGCCCTGAATGATAACCTCCTTAGCTTTTGTTGACAGACCTCTATTTTTCCAGCATTTTCTGCTTCAGTTGAAATATTGAGCATGGATATGGTGTAAAATACTCAGCAGACAACGCATCAAATAGGGTAGAATATAAGTTGTTGAAATTGATTTTGGCCAATGATGCAAATTTGGAATAACAAATTGGGAGCCATTTTGCACCCAACCTGATTAACTTTATCAATGGTGTGATGAAAATGTGTATATATTGTGTAATTTTCAAATGTTTCACGAGAATGTTTTAAAGTTCAGTTTTTTTCTACCTGTAGTCAGTATGTCTGGAAGAAATACAGCTCAGATGCTGGAGAGCAGAATAATTATTCATTTCAACCTTGCAAGTGGTGATGTTAAGTAGTGTTAATGGACTTTTGTTTATTTACATTCTCCTGGGATTTCAGACTAGATTGATTGACAAGGTCATTTGCTAATATGGTTTACGTAAGGCAAAAAAACAGGTTTTTGCAATGAAAGGAGTTGGAATTGGAGTTTGGCTGTTCTGGTTGAAGTTAGAAGAATTTTGTAGGTTTCTGAAAGCTCTACATCTCTCTAAAAACTCCAAGACTGCCTACACTCATTACAACAAGTCTATTTGTGATAACTAGCTATATTTTAAGTGGGTCTCCAAGAAGAATGGTACTTCTTTGGAACGGAAATAGCGATATGTTAGAAATTAGTTATTTCTTTTCATATTTAAAGATCGTTCAATGTTAAGAGTCAAGCCGTTTCACTTTGTTAGAGTAAAAGATCTCTAATTTGTGAGTGGAATTACTCCTCGGGCTGAAACATCCTTTCCTCACATTTCATAGAATCATAGAATTTTACAGCACAGAAGGAGGCCATCTGACCCATCATGTCTGCACCGGCTCCTGAAAGAATTACCCAGGTAGTCCCATTGTCCAGCCCTATCTCCGTAGCCCTATAAATATTCACTATCAAATATGTGTCCCGCTCTCTTTTGAAACCTCCTATGGAATCTACGTCCATCACACTCCCGGGCAACGCACTGCAAATTTCAATAACTCTGAGAAAAGAGGTTTCTCCTCATCTCATTCTTAACTCTCTTCCTGACCATCTTCAAATTGTGAGCACTAGTCACTGACATACCAACTAGTAGAAACAGAATATCTTTCTTTAATCTGTCAAAATTGTTCATAATTTTGAACACCTCAGTAATGTCAGTTTCTCTGCTCCAAGGAGAATAACCTTCCACACACCTGACAAAGGAACACTGTTTCCGAAAGCTTGTGGGATTACTATCAAATAAACTGGTTGGACTTTAACCTGATGTTGTGAGACTTCTTACTGTGTTTACCCCAGTCCAACGCCAGCATCTCTACATCATGACTACCATCGACACTGAAAACTGCTGGATCCAAGTGGAGAGGATCTCCAAGAAGTTTGCGCAGATCGACATGCACATCAAGTTTTTACAAAGATGCAAGAAAGCAGCAGATTAGCTGCAAAGACTTGTATTCTGATCAGTATTCTGTAAACTGTGTGTGTCTTTACATGCCTTTCTCTGGTCAGAACTTTCCACACACCTGACAAAGGAAAACCATTTCTGAAAGCTTGTGGGATTACTATCAAATAATCTGGTTGGACTTAATCCTGGTGTTGTGAGACTTCTTACTGTGTTTACCCCAGTCCAATGCCGGCATCTCTACACCAAGGAGAATAAGCCCAATTTCTCCAATCTTTTCTTGTACCCAAAATTCTAGTAAATCTCTCTTGCACTTTCTCTCTAGGGCTTTAACATCGTTCCTTAAATAAGGTGCCCAGAACTGAACACAATACTCCAAATGTGGTCTGACCAATGATTTGTAGAGGTGGAGCATCATTTCCTTGCTTTTATGCTCTATGCCCCTACTTATAAACCCAAGAATCCTATAAGCCTTTATAACAGCTATTTCAACTTGCCTGGCCACCTTCAGAGAATTATGCACTTGAACCCCTAAGTCTCTCTGATCATGTACTCCTTTCAAAGTTGTACCATTGAGTCTGTACTCTCTTTCCATGTTTCTGCTAACAAAATGTATCACCTCACATTTTGCTGCATTGAAATTCATCTGCCAGGTTTCTGTCCGTTTTGGCCAACTTGCAAATGTCCCTCTGAAGTCTCGTAGTGACATCCTCACAATTCACTGTTCTCTCCAGCTTAGTATCATCTACAAATTTAGAGAATTTGTCCTCAACACCCATCTCTACATCATTTATCAGAAAAAAACAAGTGTTCCAACACTGATCTCTGGGGAGCACCATTCTCAACTCATCTCCAATCTGGGAAATGCCCATCTATACCTACACTCTGCTCCCTATCTCTTAGCCAACATCTAATCCATGTTGCTAAGGACCCATTAATTCCAATCATTTCTAACTTGCTAACCAACCTGCCAAATAGCGCTGTATCAAAATGCTTTCTGAAAGTCAAAACATACATCTATGGTACTACCCTCATTCACTGTCTCTCTCACCTCATCAAATAACTCAATTAAGTTTGTCAGACCTGACCTGCCCTTGACAAAGCCATGTTGATTCGATAATATTAATTCATTTTTCTCCAAGCGTATATTTATGTTATCCAAAGTTATGGCCTCCGTCAGTTTTCCCACTCTTGATGTCCAGCCGACAGGTCTGTATTCCTGGGTTATTCTTTGCCTCTTTCTTAAACAATGGTATCACATTTGCAATCCTCCAGTCCCCTGTGACTAACCCTGTGTTCAGAGAAGCCTGGAAAATTTCTGTCAATGGCTCCACAATTTGCTTCCGTACCTCACTCAACAAGCTAGGATTCCTCCCATCTGGGCCTGGTGGCTTCTCTACCTGGAATGCTACCAGTCTTTTGAACACCTCTTTTTTACCTGTTCCTATATTGCTCAGTTGCTCAACACACACATTTTCAACTGGGCCATTGTCACCATCTTCTAATTTGGTAAAGACAGAAGCAAAATACTCATTTAGCACCTCTGCCATACCCTCCACTTTAGTGAGCAGTTTATTCTGCTTGTCCCTAATGGGCCCCACTCTATCTCTCACTAATCTTTTACCAATAGTGTGTATGAAGAACATATTACTGTTTGTTTTAGTGTAGCCTGCCATCTTTCCCTTATGCTTCCTCTTAGCCTTCCTTATTCCACCCTTTGCCTCTCTCCTGCATTTGAGATACTTTTCCTGATTTCTGTTGCTATTATTATTCCAGCATGCATAATATACCTCTTTTTTAATTCCTTATTTTCTCATCAATATCTTTAGCTATCCAGAGTACACTAGCTTTGGATACCCCATATTTATTTCTCATAGGGATGTACCTAGCTTGCACCCTATTCGCCTCATCTTTGAAAATCTCCCACTGTTTTATTTACCATAATGTATTTCCAATCAACCTCTTCCAGTTCAACTTTTAGACCCCTAAAATTTTCCCTTTTCCACCAGTCTGGGATCTCAGTCCATGACTGATTTTTGATCCTTTTCTAACTTAATATTGAACCTTATTGTATTATGGTCACTATTTACCAACTGCTCCCCCACTCTGAAGTTATCCACCTGGTCTTCCTCATTTCCTAGGACCAGATCCAGCATAGTTTTCTCCCTGGAACGACTGAAAATGTACTGTTCCAGAAAGTACCCCTGTGCACACTGCAGGAATTCTTCCTTCCCGTGGCCCACACTCCACCCTTTCCACAGTCTAGCTAAAACCAATTACCCTATGGATCATTCATGCCAAAATAGAAAAATAGTCGGGCTTCATAATATACTCTGAGGTTCTGGTCCAGGTCCCAAACAATGGAAATGATATTACTGTTAATCCTCAAGAGTTGGTTTGGAATCTCCAGGAATTGAAGATCAATTTCCAGGGCACTGCTGTGTGCAATTCTGTAGTCATGCTCGGAAGAGTCATGGAATCATAGACTCATACGGTGTGGAAGAAATCCTTTGGCCCATCGAGTGTGAACCAACACATTAGGAACGCCTGAACTCCCACCTAATCCCATCTGCCAGCACTTGGCCATAGCCCTGAATGTTATGATGTGCCAAGTGTACATCCAGATGCTTCTTAAAGAATGTGAGGCAACCTGCCTCTACCACTCTCCCAGTGCATTTCAGACCCTCTGGGTAAAAAAGGTTTTTAGATGATAAAACACCACAGCGCAGAGAGAGGCCCTTTGGCCCATCGAGTCTGCACCGACCACAATCCCACCCTCCATATTATACCCACTAATCCCCTCTAAGCCGTCTGGACACTAAGGAGCATTTTCTTAGCATAGCCAATCAACCTAACTCGCACATCTTTGAACTGTGGGAGGAAACCGGAGTACCCGGGGGAAACCCACGCAGACACAAGGAGAACATGCAAACTCCACACAGACAGTGACCCGAGCCAGGGATCGAACCCAGGACCCTGGAGCTGTGAAACAGCAGTGCTAACCACTGTGCCACCGTGCCGCCCAGTTTTCCTCACTTTGCGTCTAAACCTCCAGCCCCTCACCTTCAACATATGTCCCCTTGTGACTGATTCTTCAACTAAGGGAAACAGATGCTCTTTATCCACTCTGTCCATGTCCCTCACAATCTTGAACATCTCAATTAGATCGCCCCTCTCCCCCACCCCCCAGTGTTCTCTGTTCCAATGAAAACAACCCAAGCCTATCCAACCTCTCTTCATAACTTAAATGTTCCATCCCAGACAGCATCCTGGCGAATCCCCTCTGCACCCCCTCCCAGTGCAATTGCATCCTTCCTATAATGTGGCTACCAGAACTGCACACAGTACTTTAGCTGCAGCCTCTCCTAAATTCTGTACAACTCCAACATTTTGTAATCTATGCCTCGATTGACAAAGGCAAGTGATTCCCACCCTCCGCCCTCACCACCATTTGCCTTTTTCACCACCCTATTAACATGCCCTTCCGTCTTCAGAGATCTGTGGCCAAGGTTCCTTTGTTCCACAGAACTTCCTGGTGTCCTACCACTCATTGAGTATTTCTGAGTCATATAAGACTCAAAACTTCAAATCTGCTTCTCTGTCCACAGATAGTGTCAGACCAGCTGAATTTTTCCAGCATTTTCTCTTTTTATTTCAGATTTCTAACCTCCGCAGCATTTTGCTTTTGATAATACTGGGCTCAGATTTTCAACTTGCTGCCCTGATGTCTTTGCAGAATGACCTCCAGTTACACAAACTGCCCGATACCTCGACTGGGAAGAGGCATTGAGTGGATCTCGGTGAAGGGATTTAAAATCACCAATCTCGGCATGCAAATGTAAAACTCACATGCCAGTAACATGGGCAAAAAGTAAAGAATAGACATTCTGAACACTGGATTTATGCGAAAAGGCTTAAAGAGCCAAATCTGCATGATCCCAAATGATAATGTGACATGAGAGCTGGATGATGTGCTGCGACACTCTAAGCCAGCAACCACTGTTGCATCAAGATTTTCGTTTAAGAGTGTAAAGCTATTCAATGTCCGCTTGAACTGGGTGTGCATGATGTGAAGACTGGCACCAGTTGCCTCCCCCCGGTGTGATACACGAGTACATGAGCTGAGTTTGGAGATCTGAGTTATTTCAGTGTAAACTAAATTCTCATTCTTGGCAACAGCTCTGACAGTGCAGCGTTTAACGATTGTGGTTATGTTCACTGAGAAAGGAGCACAGTTTGGACGAGTTCTATACTGCAAGCACCCGTATCTCCCCCCTCCTCTTCACCCCCACCCCCACACCCTGCCCCCACCCGGCCAACTGCAAACTTTCTCTGCATTCAGTTTGGGAAGAGGGAGATGAAACTGGTGGAAGGGAGCTGGGGAAGGCAAGCCGGTGCTGTTGCCATAGCGACCAGACACTTCAAACAAAGCTGTATTAGTCTTGGTTTGCTGCCTTCCTGTTGTGAAATGCACTCCCTCCCCTCTCCCCAGTGCCCCCAGCCCGGCTGTGAATCCAGACTGCGCCCTGCTCCCAACTCCGGAGCCAGCTTTCGTGTCAATAATTACAGGCACCTTCCAAAGCTCAGCTCAGCCACAGTGCTGGAATAGACTGGCAAATTGTAAATCAGAGTCTAAGTGAAACCCGGACAGTGTGTTAGATAATGTGACAGCAGAGGGGAGGGGGGGTGGTAGCACTAAGAGACCGTTTTGCTCATTCAGCCCTAACCCTTAAAGGGCTGCTAACCTTTCTATCCAAGCTGCCCTTTGAATTTCCGGGCTCTCTTCATTTTTAAAGTCACTCACACACACGGCGGACAACGTAGACTGACCATCTTCTCAGTCACCCTCCCTCAAACACAGGGTTATACTTACTGGAGTACACATACAGGGAGCCTTTCTCCAGGGCACTGGGTTCCGTGTTGGTGGGGGAGCACCCGTTAGCAATGACTGACACAGGAGCATCCGAGTCCGTGTTGGTGAGCCACGTTGATTCGGTCTCTCTGGTCCAGCTTTCGTAGTACCTGGGCTCGATAGTGTCAGCCCGGCTGCCACCACAACCCATCCTGTGGTCCCTGCCTCCCTCCCCCCAAAATTGCCAAAACAGACCTGATTCCAATCTGAAAATTGCCAGCAATTTCTCTCCTTCTCGGATTACGGCACGGCTAATTTATCCGCTGAAAAGCTGAAAGGAAACATTATTCTTTCGGGGGCTTTTTCTTTTCTATACAGAGCTTGCCCGGTACAATTTGGCTGGAGTGTGCTGGAGGAGCTGCTTGCAGGATCCTGCTTGTCAGTCTCAACCAGCCTGACGTCAGGGATTGCGTGCTCACACCAGACCAGCAAGAAGTCATCTTCATCCTTGGAAATGGTCATCCAGCACTTTCCCGGGTATTACATTCATTCTTCTGGGAGAAACAGTCAATGCAAAGGCATTGAAGTCAGTGGAATCCGTTGTGACAATACAGCCTATTTATTAGAAATGATCGTCTCTGCACTGCAATGAAAGTCCAATGAATGTGTAGCATATATAACTGCAGGCATTAATACTCAGGGGCTGAAGGGTTGGTGGACTTGATCTTATCTTCCAGCCTCCCCCTATCCCCCACCCCCGCCTCACACACAGAATTTCTTTCAGCAGATATGTTGAAATCCAGTTGATCCCCATCGTTGCAAACTCACATCCTGCACCATAATGCAGTACAGCAGAGGGGTATACCTACATTAGGCAGTTGCTGAGGACTGCAGTAGTGCTTTTGCATTGAATATCAAGATGCCCATTGTTTCAAAGCCCTTTTCAGCAGTATAAATGGGAAAACACAGTGCTACAGTGCATGCAGGCACCAATGTGTGATGGGGCACAAGTCTAATTTCTGTCTGGTCTCCTACTTTTAGATTGGAGCAATGCTGTTGTGGGGATTCACTGAATAAAGACAAAACACTTCCAAAAAGGGGTTGGAAAATGACTCGCATGAATGACCCTAACGGAATGACACTGATCAAGTTTGGGAGTTGAACAGTCTTCTCAACTACAGTCAATGATGTCTTGATGGGATGAAAAGCTATTATTGAGAATAAACCAAAACATGATGTGATGGAATGATAGAACATGGGTTCCCAAGTTTCAGTTCTTACATCCAATAAGTGATAGACCTCTGCTGTAGGAAAGATGCAGCTAAGCTCATGCTCATGGGAAAGGAAAAGGCATAATATACTCATGGTCCACCTGGAAGTTACTTCTGAGTACCACAGGTAGGGATACTTGGAACAAATCACTTACCTGCATGTTCCAGGGACAGAAATTGAGAAAACCTGCCCTGATTTTCTAATATTTACCATTGGAATAAACTTGAAATCATTTACAAGCATTATGGTTCAAAAACTTGTATCTTGACAGCTTAAAATTGTTTTTTTATGAATCAAAATATTATTAAACTTTGTTTTTTATCCATCTTATGAATGCTTTATACTGCATAATGTTTGAACTATTAATATATTCCAATGACCATTAATTGGTTTATTCTCCAGCAAGTAGTAAGTACGTTATTATCCCTTTCCGATCACTGTTAACAACCAAATTATTTCCAAATTAGAGTTTGTTTTCCAATGAACCGATAAAATATTACAGAACCCCTTAGCAGGCAAATCCTGATGTGACTACAAAGCAAGACGTGCCTCTGAAGCATGCAATGTTTATAATTGTAATATCATTTACAATGTATTGACAGCAGCAACATGCATATACCATCTTCAACACTGTAAAATATCCCAAGGTATTTAAAAGCTAACAGTGGAAGGAATATTAAGCAAAGTTTCTCTTGAAACATTAGTGCCTGTGATATATGCTTGTAGTAGATCCAGAGTTGGTTTAAAGTTTATTTATTATTGTCACAGTAGGCTTACATTAACACTGCAATTAAGTTACTGTTTAAAATCCCCTTGTCACCACACTTTGGGTACACTGAAGGAGAATTTAGCATGGCCAATGCATCTAACCAGCATGATTTTCAGATTGTGGGGGGGAACCCACACAGACACAGGGAGAATATGCAAACACAACACAGACAGTGACCTAAGCTGGCAACTGAACGTGGGTCCCTGGTGCTGTGAGGCAGCAGTGCTAACCACTGTGCCACCTGCTGGGAATGGATGATAAGGTAGTAATCAAATAGAGCGTTCAGTTAATATCATAAACTACAAAAGCAAAGTTTGTATCAGTAGTGTATCAGTCATCTGTACTTCAGGACTTAAGCAATGTGCTACTGTGCCACTGTGCACTGGGAGGTACAATGGTGCAGTGGTTCGCACTGCAGCCTCACAGTGCCAGAGACATAGAACATAGAACATAGAACACTACAGCACAAACAGGCCCTTTGGCCCACGAGTTGCGCCGATCACATCAACACCTACCAACCTACAGACCTATCTATAACCCTCAATCTCATTAAACCCCATATACTCATCCAGAAGTCTTTTAAAAGACCCCAGCGAGTTCGCCTCCACCACCACTGACGGCAGCCGATTCCATTCACTCACCACCCTCTGAGTGAAAAACTTACCCCTAACATCACTTCTGAACTTCCCTCCCTGCACCTTAAATCTGTGTCCTCTCGTAGCGACCATTTCAACCCGGGGAAATAGCCTCTGAGAGTCCACCCTATCTATTCCTCTCAACATTTTGTAAACTTCTATCAGGCCGCCTCTCAACGTTCGTCTCTCCAGGGAAAAGAGTCCCAGCTCCCTCAACCTAACTTCATAAGGCATGCCTCCCAGTCCAGGCAACATCCTTGTAAATCTCCTCTGTACCCTCTCAATAGCTTCTACATCTTTCCTATAGTGAGGCGACCAGAACTGCGCACAATACTCTAAATGAGGCCTGACAAGGGTCTTATAAAGTTGACCTGGGTTCAATTCCGGCCTTGGTGTGTGTGGAGTTTGCACATTCTCCCTGTGTCTGCGTGGGTTTCCTCTGGGTGCTCTAGTTCTTATCCCGCAGTCCAAAGATGTGTGGGTTAGGTTGATTGGCCATGTTAAATTGCCCCTTAGTGTCAGGGGGATTAACAGGGTAAATATATGGGTTATGGGAATAGGGCCCAGGTGGGATTATGATCAATGCAAACTTGATGCGCTGAATAGCCTCCTTCTGCACTGTAGGGATTCTGATTCTAACTGTGTCATAATCAGATGTTCATCCAGCATTTTAATATTATGTGTCTTTTTCTTGAATTATTTAACAACTGCTGCTCTCAATGCTTTTTTACTGCTGCTTCTTCTTCATTGTCCTCAATTTGACTCAAAATGATGCAGAATCACATCATGAATTGCATTATTAACACAAGAGATCACTCAGGATATTGGTCTCTTTTTAGATGGCGGATTACAAATTGATTTAAAATCAATCCATAATTGTGTTAATGGTGGCCTTCAATCTGTCATGGAAGAAGCAGTAAAATGAGTTTTAGTCATTTGAACTTGTATTATGCATTATGAAAGCAAATAAGATAACAAACCAAGAGCAGATATGTGTTTGCCACTTAACAATATAGAGCAAGAAAAGTCCATTCAAATCAGTTCCTTCCATTAGATAGTGTTCAGCCTAATCTATCATGAGCTCTCTGCCACACATTTAGCACAAAATGCCATTTCATCCACGAAAAATTATCAACTGAAGTGCTAGAATATTTAACCAGCCCTTATCTCTATTTACCAACGCTGGTGCCATTATGTCACATGGAATATTTGATCATCTGAATATATACATAAAAGCGCATGTAACCAGGATAATACAATAACTGTGAGGGCCCTTAGTCTTCGTATAGGCTGGACAAGCCAAATTTGCTGTAATAATATGGAAGGCAGTTTACTGGCATCTGTAGAAGATAGTATTCTACATATTTGATGTCAGTATTCAAAGAACACATTAGAGGACAGGTTATTTAGGATCTAGTGGAGTAAGAGTTAAATAATCTTGAAGTAAAGGAGCCTCTGTGGAAGAATAACCATTATATGAAATAATTTTATACTGAGTTTCGCAGTGTTTCAGTTAAATGCAAAACTAAGGCCTTTAATCTAACCAAAGCAAACAATTCTGGTATGAGTTCGCTAAGGTAGATTGAGAAACTACATTAGAAGATATAATGGTAGATGAGCACTGGCTTGCACTGAAAGAATTAATATATAATTGGAAAACATCTTCGTTCCTTTAAGGCACAAAAAATCCGCAGAAAAAGTGATGTAACTGCATCTAACAAGAAGAGTTAAAGATAGAATTAGATGAAAAGAAGAGGCTTTCAGTGTTGCCAAGCAGATAGTCCTCCTGAGGATTGGCAATACTTTAGAATTTAGCAAAGGTGAGCCAATAAATTGATAAAGAAAGGAAAAAAGAATATGTGAGCAGACTAGCAAGAGGCATAAAACAAATTGGAACCATTTCTACAGGCTATATAAATAGGAAAAGAGAAGTAAATGTGTGGTCATTAGATGAAGAAACAGGTGAAATAATAGTAGAGAACAAGGAAAAGTAGAGTCATCAAATACTTTGTATTTGTCTTAAATAAGATCACAAGAAATAAGAGCAGGGTAGGCCCTGTGAACCTGCTTCACTATTTAATAAAATCATGACTGATATATTTGTGGCCTTAACTCATGCCTTCTCCTCCTTTTTCCCCATTATCCTTGACTCCCTTGTCAATCAAATATCTATTTAACTCAGCCTTGAATGTAGTCAATGACACAGCTTCCGGGGAAGAGAGTTCCAAAATCTAATGACCCTCATCTCTGTCTTAAATGGGTAACATCTACTTTATAAACTGTATCCCCTAATTCTATATTCCCTCACAAAGGAAAACACCCTCCTTCGCATTCACCCTGTCAAGTCTCCTTCGAATCTTATACATTTCAGTAAGATAATCTCTCATTTTCCTAAACTCCGATGGGCAGGACTTTACAGCCTCTCTCGACCCGAGACCGGAAAATCCCGTCCAAGGTCAAACGACATTTCCATTGTCCACCCCTTGCCTGCTTCAACCCCGTGACAAGCGGAGCGGTAGGATTCTGGTGAATGAGTTTAGGCCCAAACCTGGTGAACAATTCCTCATATGACAACTCCTTCATCCCAAGAATGGGCCTTGGGTAAGGAGACCAAAACTGTACACAGTTCTCCAGATACTTTCTCACTAAAATCCCATACAGCTGTAGCAAGACTCCCCTACTTTTATATCCCATCACCTTTGCAATAAAGACCAATATTCCATTTGCCCTCCCAATTACTTGCTTTACCTGTCTATGGCTTTTTGTGATTTACATATGAACATACAAATTAGGAGCAGGAATAGGCCACTCAGCACTTCAAGCCTGCTTTGTCATTCAATAAGATCATGGCTGATCTGATTCTGCTTCCATTGCCTATTGAGGGAGAGTTCCAAAGACTCACAATCCTCTAGGGAAAAAAAAATCTCCTCATCTCTGTCTTAAAAGATTGACCCCTTATTTTTAAACAGTGAGCCCTAATTCTAGATTTTCCCACAAGAGAAAATATCCTCCCCACATCCACCTCACTCCTGAGGATCTTAAATGTTTCAATCAAATCGCCTCTTACTTTTCTAAACTCCATATGATACAAGCCTAACCTGTCCAACCTTTTCTCATAAGACAACCCGTCCATTCCTAATATTAGTCAAGTAAACTTTCTCTGAACTGCTTCTCACTTGTGTCTCACATATGATCTCACAAGTGCTCCTTGAAAATGAAGTAAAACCTCCCTACTTTTGTAACCGATTTCCCTCACAATAAATTATAACATTAAGCAATTAGCTTTCCTAATTACTTGTTGTACCTGCATACTAGCCTTTTGTGATTCATGCACAAGGACATCCAGATCCCTCCGATTCGCAGAGATCTGCAATCTCTTACCATTTAGATAATAAACATCTTTTTTATTCTTCCTGCCAAAATGGACAACTTTCACATTTTCCCATACAATGCTCCATTTGCCAGATCTTTGCCTACTTATCTTTATCTATTTATATCCCTTTGTAATCTTCCTATGTTCACTTCACAACTTACTTTCCTATATATCTTTGTGTTGTCATCAATTTTAGCAATCGTACCTTCAATCCCTTCACCCAAGTCATTTATATAAATTGTAACAAGTTGAGGCCCAGCACTAATCCCTATGGCACAGCACTCATTACAGCCTGGCAACTGAAAATGGCCCATTTATGCCAACTGTGCTTCCTGTTAACCAGCCAATCTTTAATCCAGGCTAATATGGTATCGCCTAAACAATGAGCTTTTATTTTCTGCAATAACCTTTGATGTGGAACATTATCAAATCTAGCCTCCTTATGTTCGCTTCATAACTTACTTTCCTACCTAACTTTGTGTCATCAGCAAATTTGACAACCATTCCATCCATCCCTTCAACTAAGTAATTTACCTAAATTCTAAATGGTTGAAGCCCCTGCAATGATCCCTGCGGCACACCACTTGTCACATCCTGCCAGCCAGAATGCTGGCCAATCATTAATCCATGCCAATATGTTATCCCCTAAAACATGAACTTTAATTTTCCGCAATGGACTTTGATGAGGCAGCTTCTCAAATGCCTTCTGGAAATATAAGTACAGTACATCCACTGGGTTCCCCTTTATACACAACACATTCGACTCCTTCAAAAAACTGCAATAAATGGGTTAAACATGATTTCCTTCTCACAAAACTATATTGAACCTGCCTGATACCCCAATTTTTTGTAAGTGCACTGTTATAGCATCTTTAATGATAGCTTCCAATATTTTCCCTATGACAGGGTGGCATGGTGGCACATTTGGTTAGCACTGCTGCCTTACAGTGCCAGGGACCTGGGTTTGATTCCTGGCTTGGGTCACTGTCGGTGAGGAGTTTGCACTTGCTCCCCATGTCTATGTGGGTTTCTCCAGATGCATCATTTCATCCCACAGTCTAAAGATGTGCAAGTTAGATGGGTTGGCCTTGCTAAATTGACCCTTATTGCCAGGGGGTATTAGAGGGTAAATACGTGGTGTTATGGGAATAGAGCTTGGGTGGGTTTTGTGGTCAGTGCAGACTCGATGGGCTAAATGGCCTCCTTCTGCACTGTAGAGATTCTAGGACAGATCTTAAGCTAACTGAGCTTTAGTTTCTTGCTTTCTGTATTCCTCCCTTTTTGAAAGGAGTTACATTTGCTATTTTCCAATCTAATGGAACCCATAATCCAGAGAATTTTGGAAAATTAAAACCAATGCATCAGCTATCTCACTAGTTACTTCTTTCTAGAGCCAAAGAGGAACTCCATCCAGACCTGAAGATTTGTCAGCCCACAGTCTAAACAATTTTCTCAATACCACTTCCCTGGTGATTTTATTTTTTCTGAGTTCCTCCCTCCCTTCCATTTTCTGATTTACAATGAAGATAGATGAAAAATACCTGCTCAATTCATTGCCTGTCTCCTTTCTTTCCATTAATAATTCTCAGACTCACTTTCTATAGAATCAAAGATCACTTTGTTAATCTTTTCTTATTTAAGTAAATGTAGAAACTCTTACTATCCAATGTTGTATCTCTAGTTAACCTTCACTTATTCTCTAATTTTTCCATCCTTATTTTTCTTTTTGTCATTCTTTGGCTATTCCTTATAGTCTGTCAAATCTTCTGATCATCTTTAAGCTGCTATATACTCTACCCCTTCATCCGAATCACTGCTGTAGAAAGCACAAAAAATATTCTGGAAATAATAATGAATCAAGTGTCTAACCAGAATGAGAACCTCATGGAGTAAGTAAAGAAATAATACTGGAGATGTTATTGAAACCAGGTGGCGAGAAGTCCCCAGAACTCCTTGTTCTCAATCCAAAATTTTAAAAGAGTTAATTGCAGCAATAGTGAATACATTGATATTAATCTCCCAGAATTCTCAAAATTCTAGAACAGTTCCTAAGTATGGGAAAGTAATCCCAGTATTTGAGAAAGGGGGAAGTGAGAAAATGTGGAATTATTGGCCATTTAGACAACATCAGCAGTGGCAAAATATTAGAATTTGTCATTAGATATACAGTGGTAGCAGCATGTATTATACAAGATGCAATGCAGTAACTCATGAGGAGTCCTTCAACAGCACCTTCTAAATCACTAACTTCTATCACCTAGAAGGACAAAGGCAGCAAATACACGGAAAGGCCACCACATGCAAGATCCCTCTGAGCTTCATAACAGCCTGACTTGGAACCATATCATCATTCTTTCCTGACATTGGGTCAAAATCTTGGAACTCCCTTTCTAACAGCACTGTGATGTAAGACCTCACTCCTGAGGCCTACAAAGTATTGACTTGAGCTTCAGATTTATGAGAAATTACACAGGACATTTGAGTTTCATCTTAATGATTTTATTAGTCTCAGATTCAAAACCCCAGTCACTGCTCCTATGAATTCAAGGAGCACACTAATACTGGTAGAAGAGATTTATATATATATATATATTATTTCATATAAATATTTCATATAATATATAGTATATTTATATATATATATACACATAATCATCTTTCAGATAATCAGTCAAGTGTGGGTAGTAGAGGGATGTTCAAATCGCCTGTTTCAACTGGGTGCTAATATTTTTTCATCACCATTGGATCTTTTGTACAGTTGTTGTTCTGATCAGTAATTACCCATTATGCACAGAGAAGCATGCTCCCCAATAAGGTTTGGCTTGTACTGTCTGATCTATCAAGCTTTTAAATGACACAATTCATGAGTTACTCAGTCACAATGCACATTGTGCAAAACCCATTTACTGATGTCCTGTCTCCTCTCAGTGGCAGATGTCTCATTTCATAAACCCGTTGTGCTATCTGAACTGATTGCACTATTTGAACTGATTGCATCATTAGGTTTGATTAGCCATCCAAACTGCCTGCATTATCTGAACTGATTTCATTTCCTGGCTTTTTTTACCATGTAGAAAATGAGGTTAATATTTCACAGCTTAGCAATACAGTCAGTCTTTCCAAAGAAACCAGCGCCTTCCTCCATAAGATTATAGAGCTTTACAGTGCACTGGTGAGACTATATTCAGAATGTTGTATTAATTTTTGTTCATGTCACATATACAGGTAATGTGAGGCTAATCCTTAGTGTAAAGAGATTGAGATATGATGAAAGCTGTTCAGTCTTGAAAGAAGGAAATGAAAGAGGGCCTTTGTATTGTGTACAAAATATTCAGAGGTATGGAGCCAGCTGGGAATATTCAGTCATGGACCAGGATATTTTGGATGGCAGCATTTCCTGTCTTGCCATCTGAAGAGTCGGTGAGGAACACATCCCCACTGCCTGCTCTGCAGACGTTTCGCATTCAAATAAATATCAATTGGCTGCAGTCAGAGCTTCTGCCCCTCACTTGGGAGGAAGTCCTGTTTTATGCTCTCCAGTCCCTGCAGTGACAGAAGCCGCTCTGAATGGAAGAGGAACTTCCTGAAGACAATAGAGATATCCAGTACTGGGACTAGATGGAAAGGGAGATGTTCGGGACCTCAGTATGAAGAAGGCCTGGAGGAGAGGGGGTGGGGTGGATAGTGGGTGATTGGGGTGTCAAGGGAGAAGCTGAGGTGAGGGACAAGGAGGGAGGTCCAAAAGCCAACAGACCATGAGAAGGGCCGGTGCTGGGGGAGGGGGGGGGTTGGGAGGTGGGGGGAGGCGATTTTGCCTAAAGTTACAAGGGGGCTTCTGATGCAAGTGCTTCCTCTCAGGCCCGAAAAATTGAGGCTGTGTGAGATCAGCCCTTAAATGGCCAATAATTGATCGATTAAGGTCTCCAACCACAGCAAGGGTGGGCATCTGAGGTCACACCCCCGCTAGCATAAAACCAATGAATGGGCAGTTTGGGCAGGAACCCAGCAGGAAACCCATTCCTTCTATTTTACAGTAAATCTCACACCTCACAACCCTGCTGCTGCTGCTCCCCCCCCAACCCCACACCAATCTGCCCCACCCCACCTAGAAGCCAGCTATGAAGCAGGGCCAGAGGATTTAGGTTGAAGTACACACAAATTAATTTTACACAAGAAGAAAGGTAAATACTTAGGGGAATAGTGCAGCTTAACTAAAAGAGGTGTTAAGAAAGTGAAGGGAAGTTATAATTGGAGAATGTGCATTTGAAAAGGTTGCATTTTCATAGTTCTAATGGTCATTTGTCATCTTTATGCTAAGATATATCTGGCAAATGCCTGGCTCTTTTGCTTAAATAGCCCAGGTCTTTCTGAAAACTGATAACTTGTCTTGTATTTGTTACTCTGTGAAATAACTTGATAGCATCTTTTATAAAGCTGGGAACAATAACAAACAGCCTATTAGATTACTTCATTCAGAATTGTGCAAAACATTACACCCTAGTTTTTTTTGGGAGGGTGGGGTTCTGCAATGCTGTTACATGTTTAAAATAACAGTTAAAATGTTGGACATATCAATGTCTATTAATAACAATAACTGGAGTTTCTAGGCTTGTAGGAGGAAGAAATAACATAACTTGCTTCAAACAGCTTCCATTAGGTCTCTGCTTTCTCCAACACATATGGTTCCTCTCTGGTGTGACATAGAGAGTAACACAGAGAAAAGTTCATTCAAGATTATAGATATTACTAAGTAATATAATTGGCCACTTGGTAAAAGTGGGTTGTTGGAAACAAATGTTTGAAAAACACTGATGTTGTACAGTGTTCTGCCTCTGTTGCTGATATGTTGTGGTATAGTAGCTGAATAATCCCAACCTTTAGAGAAAGCATTGTCTTTGATGAAGGTTATTTAGTGTGTGAAATGATGCCACAGAATCATTGAAATTGTTTCTCTAACTTGCAATTTTTTATATATGTAAATAATGAGGATTGGAAAATTGAGTATAAAATTTTTGAGACATTCCTAGCTTTTGTATATTTGAATGAGGAGTAATCTAAACTCAAATTCTTGTACTGTAGCGCCCTCTAATGGTGTGACACATGCTATAATATAATTTTGTAAACTGCTGAGCACAAAAGCATTATCAGAAGCAACCATAAATGGTATGGGAAAATGATATCTCAAAAATTTGACATTGTTAGTTATTGACAAAAAAGGCCTGCTTTGAGGGCCGCATGGTGGCACAATGGTTAGCACTGCTGCCTCACAGTGCCAGAGATCTGGGTTCAATTCTGGCCTCGGGTAACTGTCTGTGTGGAGTGTGCATGTTCTCCTCGTGGATTTCCTCTGGGTGCTCCGGTTTCTTCCCACAGTCCAGAGACGTATGGGTTAGGTTGATTGGCCATGCTAAATTGCCCTTTAGTGTCAGGAGGATGAGCAGAGTAAATATGTCAGGTTACACGGATAGGTCCTGGGCGGGATTTCTGTCGATGCAGCCTTGATGGGCCGAATGGCCTCCTTCTGCTCTGTAGAAATTCTATGACTCTTTGATTAAATTATTGGTTAGGTGATATATTATCCATTAATCCTCACATACAACCTAGTACTGGCCAAAGGTCTGTCGCTGGCATGTTAATGCCTCTGTTCTCTCCACCAATTCTGCATGAGCTACTGAGTGTCTTGGCATGTTTGGTTTTCTTCAGATTTCCAGCATCTGCAATCTTTTGGTTTTTAAAAAAGTATTTACTGTCCTCATATTAGCTAATAAGATTTACTGTCGAACTGCCGAACTTCTTTGTATCCTATGACCAGTGTCAATAATCCATTCCATTATCAGTTCCATTATAAACAGCATGAGGATGACCAGGGAAAGGGTTGGTCCACTCAAGTAAGAGGGAATCTATGCGAGGAGCAAGAGGAAATGGGCGAGGTATTAAATTAATACTTTGTGTAAGTATTCACCAAACAGAAGGACTTGGTGGATGATGAATCTAGGAAAGGATATGTAGATAGTTCGAGTCGTGTTCAGATCAGAAAGGAGGAGGTATTGGGGTTCTTGAGAAATGTTAAAGTGGACAAGTCCCCATAGCCTGATGGGAGATATCCCAAGATATTGACAGACAAGGGAGGAAATTGCTGGGGCCTTCAGAGAAATCTTTGCATCCTCATTGGCTACAAGGGAGGACCCAGAGGATTGGAGAATAGCCAATATTGTTTCTTTGTTTAAGAGGGGTAGCAGAAATAATCCAGGTAATTACAGGCCAGTGAGCCTTACGTCAGTTGTAGGAAAATTATCAGAGAGGATTCTTCCAGACAGGATTTACTCCCACTTGGAAATAAACAGACGTATTAGTGAGGGGCAACATGATTTTGTGAAGGGGAGTTCTTGTCTCACTATCCTGATTGAGTTTTTCGAGGAAGTGATGAAGATGGTTGATGAGGGTAGGGTAGTGAATGTTGTCTATATGGACTTCAGTCAGGCCTTTGACAAGGTTCCTCATGGTAGACTTGTGCAGAAGGTGAAGTCGCTTGGGATCGGAGGTGAGCTGGTAAGGTGGATACAGAACTGGCTCAGTCATAGAAGAGGGTAGCAGTGGAAGGGTGCATTTCTGAATGGAGGGCTGTGACAGGTGGCATTCCTCACGGATCAGTGCTGGGATCTTTGCTGTTTGTAATATGTATAAATGATTTGGAAGAGAATGTAACTGGTTTGATTAGTAAATTTGTGGATGACATAAAGGTTGGTAGATTTGCAGAAAGTGATGAGGACCTTCAGAGGATACAACAGGATATAGATCGGTTGGAAGCTTGGGCGGAGAGATGGCAGACGGAGTTTAATCCGGATAAATGTGAGGTAATGCATTTTGGAAGGTCTAATACTGTTAGGAAATATACAGTAAGTGGCAAAATCCTTAAAAGTATTGATAGACAGAGGGATCTGAGTGTACAAGTAAACAGGTCACTGAAAGTAGCAACGCAGGTGCAGAAGGTAGCCAAGAAGGCGTACGGCATGCTTGCCTTCATTGGCCGGGGCATTGAATTTAAAAATTGGCAAGTCATGTTGCAGCTTTATTGAACCTTAGTTAGGCCACACTTAGAATATAGTGTTCAATTCTGGTCGCCACACTACCAGAAGGATGTGGAAGCTCTGGAGTGGGTACCAAAAAGATTTACCAGGGTGTTGCCTGGTATGGAGGGCATTAGAAATGAGGAGAGATTGGAGAAACTTGGTTTGTTCTTACTGAAATGACAGAGGTTGAGGGACGACCTAATAGAAGTCTACAAGATTATGAGGGGCATGGACAGATTGGATAATCAGAAGCTTTTTTCCAGGGTGTAAGAGTCAATTACCAGGGGACATAGGTTTAAGGTGCAAGGGGCAAGGTTTAAAGGAGATGTATGAGGCAAGTTTTTTCACAGAGGGTGATGGGTGCCTGGAACTCACTGCCGGGGGAGGTAGTGGAAACAGATAAGATAGTGACTTTTAAGAGGTGTCTTGACAAATACATAAATAGGATTGGAGTGGAGGGATATGGTCCCTGGAAGGGGTAGGAGGTTTTAGTTCAGTTGGGTGGCCTGGTCAGTGCAAGCTTGGAGGGTCAAAGGCCCTGTTCCTGTGCTGTAATATTCTTTGTTTTACCACAGAAGTTCAAATGACAACAAAAATGTGGCCCCAGGAAATAAAGCAATAAAACAACAATGTGGATTAAATATGTTAGGAAAATATAAGCCAATCATACATATCTATTATTTTCAAGTACTGATGTTTAAATTTGTCTTCATACGCACACTGATGGAACTACAGGAACAATCAGGCTGATGAAATAAATATTCTAGAATTAGTCTTGAAAATGTCCTAAATAAACCGTGACCTTAAACAATAAATATATAGAAACCCAAGCCTGCACTATAAAATGACCACGATGAGGGATGCAAGGCCAGTTCAGATTTCATTATATCTCTGATGAAAATTAATGAGACTTGTGAAACATTAACAGTAACTCTCTCGCACATATTACCCTCTTCATTCCTGACATTATTGGATGAGCAGGTCTAAATAATGGCCTTATCATTGCACAAGTTACACAGGTAATTGTGGAAACACAAATGCTGTTCGCAGCAGGTAAACAAATCCCAAATGTGAATATTGTTGCGCTTAAAAAATTGCAACAAGTGCAAATTATTTTCTATTGCTGAACATACCATTTGCTCAGTTGCTTATAGATTTATATGAGCGAAGGATGCTGGCACTGAAGAAAGGAATATTTTATTCCCTTTCTTCTCCATTGCAGCATTAAGTATTCACAAGGTCAGCTGAAAGATTCACTTTGCGATGCAAATCATCCAGCAATTTAATTACAAGCAGCTTCACATCTGTTCTTCTAATTTACTCAATTGTCAGCTTCATTGGATCCATTCCATTATAAATTACATCCCTGCAAAACGGTTGAGTCTTATACACAAGCCATTTTCATGGGAATTAGCCATAAATGCATTTCAAATCCAAGACAAGAAATGAATGAAAATTTAAATACACACACATACATACACACACACACACACACACACACACAGATGCACACACACACATGCACACAGATGCACACACACACTGATGCAAATGATGAAGATCTGAAATAAGAATGGAAATATAGAAGAATGACCAGCAGCTGAAACAATGCTCACCCTTTCATATCAAAGATTTATTTTTATTTCATCGCATTTTGAAATGTTTATGAAAGTGCACTGCATCCATGCAATGTATTCGGCAAGTTCTCACATGAAAACAGATACCATACTCCCATATGTTTCCTTTCCACTAACATCACATTCTATTATATTGCACTATCTGGTATGTGTAGCTCTTTCCGACCATTTCCTTCACAGCACCCCTCTTCCTCATTCTACGATGATAAATTTAGAAGGCAGACTTCAGCTTCTCATTGGCTACATCACCATCTCGAGATTTGAAGAGACTGCCTAAGCCTGGATGTCACCTTATGTGTCCAACACAAATTCTTCGCTTCCTAGCAAAGATTCTGGCCATGTCAACACACAATACTCAGTACTAGGAAATGCACCATAAACATTTCATTGTTCTATAACACTCTAGCTGTGGATTTGTTTTATGCAAAGCTCTTACACTATCCATGACTGCATACAGATAAACATAGTGTGGCCAAATGGGCCGTCTAAAATGGTGATTTGTAAAGCACTCTGGGACAATTGGGCAAGAAACTAAACCGACAGGCTGCAGTTTAAAGACAGAGACAAACAGGCTGAAACCCTGACGAGTGAATAAACAGGATATGGGTCATCTCCAGCATGAAAGGGACTTTATAGTCACACTGGCTTGTTTCATCTCCAGGATGAAAGAGACTTTCTGGTCACACAGGGTTGTGTACCAGACATAAAGTGAACCGTTATTTAGGGGGGAGGTATGTGACCTATGTGCCTCCAGCACCTAGAGACATGGCCGCTGGGGACACACCCAGAGATCGGCGTGGCAGCACCTGATTGGACTCTTATCGATTGGGTGATCAACTCCTGATCAATTGATTGGCAATGGCCAAAAAGGGGTGTGAAACCAAACAGGGTATAAAGGGTGCTGCACAACCAGGAATCTCTCTCTCTCTCTGACCCCACAAACAAGCTACAACAACGGAGAGCCACCACACCCGAGAAGGAAGGAAGAAAGACCAGAGCCAGGGCGCCACACCAGGCCAAAGGACCAGACTACTCAGACAACTACCAAGGCCAGCGCACAGATAAAGGCCAATATCTGCTTGGGTACTTGCCAGTCACGCAAAGTTAAGTCAAGGTCTCGTATTGGACTCAAATTCTAGTATTTTCTGTAAGATACATAAGAACATAAGAAATAGGAGCAGGAGTAGGCCATCTAGCCCTTCGAGCCTGCCCCGCCATTCAATAAGATCATGGCTGATCTGAAGTGGATCAGTTCCACTTTCCCGCTCTCTCCCCATAACCCTTAATTCTCCTGTCTATCAGACACCTAAGATAAAAAAAATAATTTATTGTTGGTTGGATGGGTGATTATTGATTGTGCAGGATTAAATAAATATTGGTTGTACTAATAAGACGTCTGCTCAAAGCTATTTGTCCACCATATAAGAGTTAAAGCAGACTGTGCGGCCGGCAATAATAGAAACACAGAAGGCAGGATTTAGTGGCCTCACTCACCCCGAAACCATCAAATCCTGCCCAAGGCCAATAGATCTTCCCACGGCCTGCCCCAATTACCGTGGCGGGTGGAGCGGTAAAATTCCAGTCAGAAAATAGGAGCAGGAGGAGGCCATTCTGCCCTTCAAGCCTGTTCTGCCATTCATCAAGATCATGGCTGATCATCCAACTCCATAGCCTGATCCCACTTTCCCCCCATATCCTCTGATCCCCTTCATCTCAAATGCTCTATTTAACTGCTTCTTAAAAACGTTCAATGTTTTGACCTCAATTACTTCCTGTGGAGGCAAATTCCATATGCTTACCACTCTCTGGATGAAAAAAACTCCTCATTTCTGTCTTAAATGGTCTATCTGTGTCCTCAAATTTTGACCCCTGGTGCTGGACATTCTCACCATCAGGAACATCCGCCTTACATCTATCCTGTCAAGTCCTGTTCAAATTTTCAAGATTTCTATGAGATCTCTACTCATTCTTCTGAACTCAATGATAAGGGAAGAGAGGGAAGAAATTAATGCAGGAATTGGGAGACTGGGAACAAAGACTACAATAATTTTCCTAGAATTGCAGATTTTCTTACAAATATGCTGTCCAACTGACGCATTTAAAAATATGACTTTATTGCATTGGTCAGGCACTCTGGGTAAGGAGTGGTACTTACAGAAAATGCTGTACTGAACACGTTATTCCTGACTAATTTCCATACCACACCTTTTAGCTTCTCTGCATCAGCTGTACTCATCCTCAATTAACCTCTATCCTTTCCTCTGAAACATGAGCACCAGAGCTATTGTCTCAATCCCTTCACTAACTCACAACTGGGTTACATTAATGCATGAGAGTAATAGAACACCAGGGGTGTGGAATTCAATGCCTAGCTGGGGAGCTACGCACCACCATCTGCATTCTGTTCAATGTTCTATCAGGGCAGGGGCACACAGAGGGCTGTCCCTAGCAGGTGCTGAAATGCTGTGAATAAGCACAATGTAATAAACTGACACAAAACCAGCATACCAAGTTTGGACCACGCAGGCCCAGGTAACAGATTCCCAGAAGATGGCCCATATCCCATTCCCCAGAGTGCTGCCATTGGTCTTTCAGCTTGGTTGAGAGCAGTGAAGCCTGGGGATGGGCTAGAGTAGGACATTTGTCCCCTTCGCCTATCATTTGGATTGAGTCTGAAGGAGAGATTTTCCAGCCCTTCCTGAAAGCAGGATTTTCTGATCCCGCTGAAGGTGATAGGTGGGCCAAATAAATGTCACAGATGCTGCTGGAAAACATACAGGAGGGCTGGAAGATCTTGCATTGAATCGGAATCATTAAAGCACAGAACAAAGCCAAATGATCCATTGAGTCAATAGAGATTCTCTCATATTCCCCACTAGATTCTCAAAGCCAGGCAAGTTGATTTCTCTCTCCTGACTTATTTATCAAACCTGCTGACAAGGATAGTACTGTTGTTATCTGATGTACCAACACCTACCTTGCAGAGACTGGGTAACAACTGTCAGACACATTGTCCAACCTCATCCTCAACCATGACTCCACCACCAAACATCAAGTCATTACTTCCAGGACTGTCATTGACCTCATCTCCTCTGGAGATCTGTCCACAGCCTCCCACCTCATCGTCCCCAACATTGAACAGCCCTCTTCTACCTCCTTCTCAAACTACACAAACAGAACTGCCCTGGTAGACACATAGAAGGGTCAATTCTCCTAAAACAATTCCAAATGTCGAATTTGCATTAAAAAAAGGAGATTGTAGGACTCTGGGGCAGGGTGGTAGTGGGGGGTGAGGTGGGAGAGAATGGAACCCATGTGTTGCAACAGAGCCTCCTATTGTCCAAAGGATGTATTGATCAGGGTCTCCCTTACCACCCTCACATGCCTGCCCCTTGCTGCTGCAAGAGCTCTCCAGTGCCTGAGTGGTGTTGCTCTTCATCCTCTTCCTCCTCCTCCAGCCCCTCAGTAACACAGCCCCCCTATTCATCCCCTCCCTCACTAACACACACTCAGAACTCATGCATTAGTGATTGCAGACACTGCTGCTTGACTGGACCTGGGGCTGCAGCACTGCCGCATCAAAGAGTTTCCAACACCTGCAACAGTGCTTGCTGCTGCCTGTGCTAGGACCCAGAAGCATCCCTATGTCCTGACTTCAGCACTCAGACCCGGGTCCATGCTGAGAGTCCGAGGTTGGACTCCATGATCACCAATAGCCCCCCAACCTCCCACATACTCGCAGCGCCGCCAACCCAAAACACAACATGTCAGGAAACAACCCCCGCTGAGCAGCATGGAGCAATTTGAACATAGAGATTTACCTCCTCGCTCACCCTCACTGATCAAGCACCAGAATCCGACTTTTACAGATGAGGTGTTTTCCAGACTGATCTGACTGTGGCGAACGAGGTCGTAAAGGCAGGTGAGCTGGGACAATTGGGTGTGAAACTTGCCAATGACATTATGATGAATGCAAGAACATGTAAATTGATGTCTCACCCATTTTGGGTGAGCTCCTGATGTTGCTGATTTTTTTTGTGGTTAAATGGGAATGGGTGCAAAAATGGGCGCCATTCCTAGTAGTTGCTTTATATCCGATTTTAAGACATTTTCACATGCAAAACGGGTGCAAAGAGGTCGTAAAATTCCACCCTAAGTGTGCAACTGGGGACAACAGTGAGAGAGGAGTGAAAATTCAAGCAGCATGTGTGGTATCGAGGTAAAAGGATAGGCACCAGAAACGTCTCATTGCTGAGTATTCAGTCTGACTGCTGATGACAGAGCAACTCAAACACACCTAATTGCAATCATAATTAAGCCTAAGGTGACAGGTTAGCGCACGTGTGCCAGAATTCAAAAAAGCAAATTCTGTATCTTTGAAAAGAGGCTGGAATGAACAAGAAAGCTAGAAAGAATTTGAGAGAGACTGGAACTAAAACTTCAATTGCTGCTATCAGTCGGCAAGCACTGTAATGTCAACCAAAATCCTTCACATTTTTTAATTGAACTGATTTATGTTAAACGAGTGAAGAAGATATGAAATAAGAATGTTATCCACTAATATCATAATGTTGAGTCTTAGATATTGAGGATCACAAAATTGTGAACATGTGAATGATACAATGGCTCAGGCTATTTGTTCATTTTTATCAAATTCATTAGGTTAGTGGTGGCACGGTGGCACAGTGGTTAGCACTGCTGCCTCACAACATCAGAGAGCCGGGTTTAATTCTGGCCAAAGGTGACTGTGTGTGTGGAATTTGCATGTTCTCCCTATGTCTGCATGGGTCTCCTCTGGGTGCTCCAGTTTCCTCACACAGTCCAAAGCTGTGCAGGTAGGTGGGTTGACCATGGTAAATTGCCCCTTAGTATTCTGGAGACTAGCAGACTAAATATGTGGGGTTACGGGGATGGGGCCTGTGTGGGATTGTGGTCGGTACAGACTCGATGGGCCTCCTTCTGCACTGTAGGGATTCTATGATTCAGAACTTGGTTCAATGAATAGTATCTTTGTCTCTGAGTCAGAAGATTGAGCTTTTGAGCCACAGATCAGCACTTAAGGCTGATGTGAGGTTACATCGAGGCCTTTTTTGTTAGGAAGTAGCTGTAATGGAAAAAACATATTATTGTTCCAGATCTTGAATTGAACCCTTGCAAACAGTTCTGAAATCCAGAAAACCCTATTAGAATGTGTTCAATGATCTGTATAATACATCAAATCTTCCAACTGAGCATTAGAAAGCTACAGAAAATAGTATACTTTGCATAATGTTCTAATGTTCAGTTCTAACTTAGCTTTGCCCTTATTTTTGCACCAGTTAACTGCTAAGTATTTCACAAAGATCAGCAAACAACGGGTTTAGTATTATGATAGTACAAAGTAATGAGTGGAACATATTGCACAGTGTAAATACTTAGAGCCTACTTAATTCGAAGATGTTTGGTTTGAATTGAATTTAAATTCTGTAACAAAAAAGTCCTCCTGTAGTTTTATTGACATTACTTAATTCGATTTACTGGTTTATCCAAATTCATTCTGAGAGGAGTGAGCAGAATTGGTGGTTTCTTTCTGCACTGTTGTTACAGAGCAATTAGTCTGCTTCATTCCCTCTATCCCACATATTCTACACTCTCCAATTGCTGTGCAAAAAGTTACACACACACACACACACTAAAATATTCCTCCGGGCTGTATCTCATGTATAAATTATGGTTTGTTTAGCATTTGGAGCTGCGGATGCTATTACAGAATGGACACTTGTCAGTAGGACTGACTCTCAATGCTGACAAGAGGACTGACCATTTTCTTTTTGCTGTTTTGCCGCAAAATTGAAAGAATGTTCAATCTCACTCTGACTTGGTCCCAATTGGTAGACTCTGCTGTATCTCAGTGTTAGAACAAGCTGTAAAGTACACTAGCATGTTTTCAAAGGGTGTGCATTCCTCCAGAATCCACAGAACAAAAGTTTACGTTGAGCTCTGAATATATGTGCACCTTATCTTTCTGACAGCAGTCTAAGGGGCTTCGGTGACTAATTCAGAGCACGAAGCTGAGAATTGGATGGATGCTTGCGGGAAATATATTTGCATAACTGCAAGGATCGAGTGGGAGTTAGGACTAACTGGATTGCTTTACAGAGAGCCTGCATCTAGTTGATGGGCCAGATGGCCTCCATCTGTGCCCTAATTTCTTAATGATTCTATGTGGTAAGTTTCATTGATTCTGTGAATCTCTCTGTCTTTTATTTGTTGGCTTTTCTTCAGTGATTTGATGGGAAGTTAAACTTAATGGGGAGAACCTGCCATCTGTTGGCCAACAAGAAGCAGCATGAGATTTCACCATTCCAAGTTAATCAGTCACAATTTCCTCACACAGCTAGCTCACTATCTTAAAACTGG
This sequence comes from Carcharhinus amblyrhynchos, assembly GCF_965287045.1. Taxonomy (NCBI): domain Eukaryota; kingdom Metazoa; phylum Chordata; class Chondrichthyes; order Carcharhiniformes; family Carcharhinidae; genus Carcharhinus; species Carcharhinus amblyrhynchos. Next base: position 21,019,571 of record NC_137331.1, read on the forward strand.
CTTTGTCAAAAGTAGACCTGCTGGGACACTTGACAGGACCTCTTTCCAAATTAGCCCTGCCTGCATTAACTCTTGGCACTTGCCAATTAGCAAATCAGAGTGAGACTGAACGTTTTTTCAATTTTGCTGCGTCCCAGTGTTGTGGTACCCATGTTGATAATTAAGCTGTTGTCTCTTTCCGTGATAACAGCATTCTGCCCCAGAAGTGGTGCAAAAAAGGCTGAGCAGCAAGTATTATCTGTCTGAAATCATGAGGCCAAAATTAGTTTCAGGCTTGGCCCTCTTTTAAATATTGCATGAAGCTGAGCAGTCATCACCTGGACAAGGAGCAGAACTTGTCCGTCTCCCACGCTGTGGCAGGGCCTCTGACCCCAGAGAGGGATGAGCACAAATTGAATCATCAGCTCTTCTGTGGCATCAGGAAGTGCCCCTGACATCACTAAGATTCTTCCAAGGCAATGTTTGGATATGCTGTTACTGCTAAACGCCAGCAAAAACAGAATCAGGGACATAAAACAGGTGTGGGATCTGCTTTATACATTGCAGCATTCTCCTGCTGGAAGCAAGGTGCTCGCTCATCCACAGGCTTGTTTGAAAATTGCAATGTGAGAGGCTTGGGCTGCAATCAGATGGCTTTGGGGCTCCCTGAGAATTTCAGTTACCAGCCGCCACTTTTCAGGTGAAGAGCAAGTGCCAATCATTTGAAAGTCATTCCCAGATGTCTTGGTGCACACATATGTAGGGAAGTCTAAAACTAGAGGGCATAGGTTTAAGGTGAGAGGGGAGAAATACAAAAGAGTCTAGAGGGGCAATTTTTTCACAAAGAGGGTGATGAAATTCTGGAACAAGCTGCCAGATGTAGTAGTAAAGGCGGGTACAATTTTGTCTCTTAAAAAAGCTTTAGACAGTTACATGAACAAGATGGCTAACAAGGGAAATGAGCAAAACGTGGGCAATTGGGACTGGCTTAGTCATTAAAAAAAAGGTTGGCATGTACAAGTTGGGCCAAAGGGCTGTTTCACAGCAATCATAGAACCCTACAGTGCAGAAAGAGGCCCTTCGGCCCATCGAGTCTGCACTGAACACAAACCCACCCAGGCCCTACCCCCATATCCCTACATATTAAACTCACTAATCCCTCTAACCTACACATCCCTAGACACTAAGGGCCAATTTCTTAGCACGGCCAATCAACCTAACCCACACATTTTTGGACTGTGTGAGGAAACCAGAGTACCCGGAGGAAACCCACGCAGACATGAGGAGAATGTGCAAACTCCACACAGACAGTGACCCAAGCCAGGAATCGAACGCAGGAGCTGTGAAGCAGAAGTGCTAACCACTGTGCTATTGTGCTGTAAATCTCTATGATTCTTTGACTCTATATGCCTCCCTGTTGAGATTGGTGTCCTTTCCCAGTTTCGAACAGACATAAAAATCTCCCACAAAATGAAAAGCACAGTACAAAATGGGGTATGATCAGCAGTGGCAGAATCCCAACTGAACTTATATATTCCTAAGTTTAATTCAGCAGCTCTGCTTCCATATGGAAATGGGCAAAAGCAATGAAAGAAATTGTCCCACTCTGGAATCCACTGCCTGCAATGGTAATGGAAGGACATTACTTTCAGAAAGGAATCGGATATATAATTGAAAAATAAACATTTGCTGAGTTATTCGGAAAGAACAAGGGTCAGGACTAATTGGAGCTCTTCTGAATGATCTTCTATGTGTTCTATAATCATGTTTTTTTCCCCAGAAGTTTGAAATAATCATTCTTTTAAACTCAATTGCTGCAGCTTCATCAAACGTAATTCTCAGGTTCCACTATGTACTGGTGATTACTTGTTCGATACAGACTGCAGTGCAGTGATGAGTGTTTGACAAACCAGATACCTATGGACATGAATATATAACTTGTCACAAAGATGTGCTAAATGGAATTAATTTGACATCTCATTGACTGGTTTTGCATATTTAAATTTTTTAAAAGGGACATTACACTAAATCAATACTGACTTAAATGTCACTGACATTGACTATATAGTCGCATTCCACCTCATGGAGAGCTAGGATCTATGGAGGCCCAAAAAGTGACAATGACCTCCATGGAGTGCTGGAAATGGATGGATGGATAACCTCCTCCATTCCACCAGGGCAGGTGAACCCTCAATTGATCATGTTCACATCTCTGAGGTCAGAGGGGACATGGGCTCATTGGTAAGGTCATCATCCATATAGCCCACGAAACACAATAAGATAATGCTTCAATGCCCCACTGCAGTTCAGCTAAATGGCAGGCGGAGAGGCCACTAAGGGTGTCTGATCCATAGTGGCCTCACTAGTGCTCAGGTACTATCCTGGGGGAGTGTGAAGAATGGGGGAAACGCATTGTGTGCGTCAGCAAGCACTATTCATGATATGGTCGTGAGAGCATTATCCTTCTACCTGTATGGGCTCAGTGCCCAAGAGGGTGCTGCCTCAGAACACTCCTGCATAACTTGCTGCGCACTATTCACAATACACCCAATCCAGTGGGACATTTATAAGAATGGGAAGCTTGGGAAAACTGTCTGAAACCCAAATTGTTCTCAACACTGTCTCTCCTTGTGCAGGAAAAATTAGGACACTATCAGAGAGAAAGAGAAGACAGGAGGGGGCCAGCCTGAGTTGCAGAACCATACAGTGTTTGAGGAATGGGCAGGTGAGGAACAGGAGTGAGCCTGTGGAGAGGTTGGCAGGCAGCCTGCGACTGGTAAAGATCTATGTATAATGTAATCACATAGGAATCAACAAGTTATGCAAACTTCCATATTGGAGGCAGCTCATACAGTCATTCACTCTCTCCTCTCTCACAGGAAGAGGGGCAGGCCAGAAGAGAAGTCTCCTCCAGCCCACCAGAGGACTGAGGACGTTAGAGAGGAGGAAGAAAATGCACCTGTAGAACCATCACAGCAGTCACCTGCACCCTCCACCATATGCAGAGCCATATGCTTCGGTGAGTACCGGATGCAGTTCAAGGCAGGGTTTCACTCTGGTGTTCACCAAAGACTATAAGACCATAAGACATAGGAACAGAATTAGGCCACTCAGCCCATCCAATCATGGCTGATATTTTTCTCATCCCTATTCTCCTGCCTTTTCCCCATAACACCTGATCCCTTTATTAATCACGAACATAGACATGTATCTACAGTAGTACGAGGCAGGTTCAGCCAAGCTCACCTGCACGAAGGAGTGCTGTGGAAGAGACAACTATCATATCAAGCGATTGTTGAGCCTCTGAAACTGGCCCACCCCGAGATGCTAGGAATAGCATAGGAGCGGCACGGTAGCACAGTGGTTAGCACTGCTGCTTCATAGCTCCAGGGACCTGGGTTCGATTCCTGGCTTGGGTCACTGTCTGTGTGGAGTTTGCACATTCTCCTCGTGTCTGTGTGGGTTTTCTCTGGGTGCTCCGGTTTCCCCCCACAGTCCAGAGATATGCGGGTTAGGTTAATTGGCCATGCCAAAATTGCCCCTTAGTGTCCTGAGATGCGCAGGTTAGAGGGATTAGTGGGTAAAATATGTAGGGATATGGGGGTAGGGCTTGGGTGGGATTGTGGTCAATGCAGACTCAATGGACCAAATGGTGTCTTTCTGCACTGTAGGGTTTCTATGATTCTATGAATACGGGGAGAGACAGGGCAGCATCAGGCACAGGTAGTGGAGGTCCTCAACAGAATGGAATGTGTGACAGAGAAGTCTGTCCATCAATTCTCACGTGAAGTGGTTCCGATCTATGCGGGCACAGGGCTCTCCATGGGGAGGATGACGAGTGCCACGGAGAACCCTGCCCAGCAGATTGCTAAACTTCTGACAAAGTTGCGTGCAAGCCTGCACTCCACAAGTGGGATTTTCCCATCCTTCCCACCTGCGGGATCTTCCGATCCTACTGACGGCACTCCCGCCACAGGTTTCCCGGCAGCTAGGGTTTGATTTGATGGGATTTCCCACTGACAGCAGCAGGACCAGAAGATTCCACCACCAGCCAATCAGCCAATTGCTTTAACTTTCAAGTCCCAGTTTCTTGGAATTGCTTCAAAACTTTCAGTTGCCTCTGAATGTCTTCTCCAAACTATAAATGTGGTTAAATAGAATGGCTTCTTTAACTCCAAGCTCTTGTATTTTTCCCTTCCTTGATTTCTGGAGCATACCTTATTCTCTATTCAGTTAGCTTCAGCATTCTGAAGTCCATTTTCCATCACCTTTCTCTGGGTCTGTTGAGAGGGCTTTCTTTCAGTTTACTTTTTGTAGCCTTTCTCAACTTTGAGCAGTGCACACAGTACTCCTGTTCCACCCTTTCCCTCTGATTTTTTAAACTTGTTGCTGGGGCTTTGGATTCCAACAGGAACTGACGTTTACCCCTAAATAGTCAAACACTTTTTCAATGTGAAACCTACCCCTAGCTTCCCTCCAGGCACAGAAATATTAAATTAAACCTACCTGAAATTATACCTTATTTCTAAGATTTTACCCATCAAAATATAAATCCCTAAACTTATCGTTGGGTTTCTTAACACGGTGCTGCAGATATTGGGGCAGCACCTAGAAGAAGTGGTAGAGAATGCAAGATTAAGGAGATATGATTTCACAAATGATTGCACAGGTTCACAAGGATTGTTAATGTTCTCCTTGTGTGCTCTCTGGGGAGGCAATGGCCTCGTGATATTATCACTAGAAATTAAGCTAATGTTCTGGGCACCAGGGGTTGAATCCTGCCATGGCAGATGGTGGAATTTGTATTCAATTTTTAAAAAATCTGGAACTAAGAATCTACTGATGACCATGAAACCATTGTCGATTGTCAGAAAAACCCATCTGGTTCACTAATGTCCTTTAGGGAAGGAAATCTGTCAACCTTACCTAGTCTGGACTATGTATGACTGCAGAGCCACAGCAATGTGGTTGACTCTCAACTGCTTTCGGGCAACTAGAGTTGGGCAATAAATACTGTCCAGCCAGTGATGTCCATGTCCCGTGAATTAAAAAAAATTGATGATGAATTTTAAAACTTAGAAATGACACACAAGTTCTGCCAACATTTTTTTCTCCTTTGTATCCATAAGTCAGTGAGAGAGCTGTCTAACTCCTGTGATACACATGGAAAAGTAGTGGACTTGACACTCAATATAGTGGCTTTCTGAGAATTTTCTTTTTGAATTTATTTGGTATATCTTTACACATGGTATCAAAATGTTGCCCATTTAAAAACCAGGTTGGAATATCTATGAAAAAATAGCTGACATTGTTGATTAGAATCTTACTCAAATTTATAACCGAGAATGCTTTATCATTTCTTTAATAAATCAGTAGTGACTCCTTTTAAAGGGTAATGAACTATCTTTGTTTTTCTGGCCAATCTGAACTAAGTCACAGAATGGTTACAGCATAGAATGAGTCCATTCAGCCCATTGTGTCTGTGCTAGCTCTCGGCAAGCACAAGCCATTTGGTCTCACTCTCCGTAACCCTGCAAGTTTTATTTTATCTTCAGCCAATTGTCCAATTCTTTATTTGAAGGCATGTGTGAATCTGCCCTTTAATGTAACTGAAATAAAAGTCTCTCCACCTGCAGCTTGTCTCCCACTCTCTAGATCTTGTTGCTTCCCTCTTTGGGCCTCATACACTTTTGTCATCAGCCCTCTAACTTTGTCCTGACAATTGTTCTAGTTTTCTTTCTCTTTGTTTCCACCAGTAACTAAAAAATAAATCCTCATACCTTTGTTATGATCTGGTTGCCATGGCAGTAGCTATGACCCTTGCTGAGGAGGTTTTTTTCCTCCCAGAAACTGTTAGCATAAATGTTACTTGATCATTGCTGGATAATTTGCTTTTAAGCCATGCATTCAAAAAACTGAGTTAATGGAAATTCGCCCACAAGAAGGTTCAGTGGATTCTTATATAACAGTACTTAAACATAATTTGAGTTGAAATTGAAGCTGGTTTTTCTTACAAAATCCATGATTTTAACTGAATACATCTTCTAAGAAAGGCCTTCATCTTGGTTACATGCTAGATTGACCCTTGGTTTGGTATTGGGCTCTTTTGAAAGAAAAGGAATGTTGAGTCTGTAAAGGTTAAATTGGGGTTTAAGTTTAAATGTAAAGATGAGAGAAGGGGTATTTACAGGAGCTGGCTAGCTTAAGTGGGACTTTTTCTACATTAAACAGGATGACACAGCTGGACTAGTCAGATGGGCAGAACAGTGGCAAATGGAGTTTAACCCTGAAAAGTATGTGGTGATGCATTTTGGGAGGGCTGAAAAGGCAAGGGATTACACAACGAATAATAGGATGCTAGGAAGTACAGAGGACCAGAGGGACTGTAGGTGCATGTCCAAAGATCCCTGAAGGTAGCAGGGCAAGTAGGTAAGATGGTTAACAAGGCATGTGAGATACTTGTGTTTATTAGCTAATGTTTATTACTTTTTACTTGTGTTATTTACTATTTATTTGTGTTTATTAGCTGATCAGCGCCCCGAAAGCTGGTGGCTTTTGTTACCAAATAAACCTGTTGGACTTTAATCTGGTATTGTGAGACTTCTTACTTTATTAGCTAAGCCATAGAATGTAAGAGCAGGGAGGCTATGATGGAACTGTATAAAATGCTCATTAGGTCACAGCTGGAATACTATGTGCAGGTCTGCTCACCACACTATTAGAAAGGATATGATTGCACTAGAAAAGGTGCAAAGAAGATTCACCGGGATGTTGCCTGGGCTGGAATTTTCAGCTATGAAGGGAGACCAATTAGACTGGGGTTGTTCTCCCTGGAGCAGAGAAGGCTGAGGTATGTAAAATTAAGAGGGACCTAGATAGGAAAGAACTTTTCCCCTTAGCAGCTGGGTCAATGACTAGGGGACATAGATTTAAGGTAAGGGGCAGAAGATTTAGAGGGTATTTCAGGAAAAATCTTTTCACCCAGAGGGCGGTGGGAATCTGGAACTCAATGCTTGAAAGGGTGATAGAGTCGAAGGCCCGCACAACATTTGAGAAGCGTTAAAATGAACAGTTGAAAAACCCTTTCATCCAAGGCTGGAAATTGGGATTACAAAAGATAGGTGCTTGATGGCTGGTGCAGACATGATGGGCTAAAAGGATCTCTTTCTGTGCTCTATGACTATGAAACTAAAACTGTGTGGTCCATTGTCAGAAACTTAGAAGGTATTTGACATGATAAGTTGTCCATTAGAACTCGACAAGCATTAACCCTAAATTATGCCTAAGATCATGAGGACAGTCTCATTCTCAGAGACCTCTAAAATTATAATTTGTTGTAGCTTTTACTTCTGATGGACTTTGTATTTGACTGAGGGTTTGTTTAACATTCAATCTTGAAGTTTGAAAAAGACTGTTTCATCCAAAAATCCTATCACTTTTCAGGACTCTGTATCAATGTACCATACCATTTTTTGTCCTGAGTAGGTACAAGAGGGTGAGTAGCCTAATAACTGGGTGCGACGGAGCCTGTGGCAAGCATGACTGATGGTGCTGCCGTGTCCTTCATTGTACAGACATTGATCCAAATCCCAGCTGGTTCTGGTTGCTCATTTTTGAAAAGGCAAAGCCCTTTGATCTTTCTGTTCTTTCACACCTGTCAACCAGAAGATCAGAGAGCCGCCATCTTTCGCAGAAGGTTGTCCATCTCTGAGGAACAGGGTGCATCATTCCCCACACCCCCACCGGTGCAGATTAGTTTCCTGTCAGTGGGTATGTATTTGTGCTTAGATTTGGGGTCACAACCCTGTGAAAGCAGCACACACTGGTGCTGTTGGAATCTATGGTAGCTGAGATTACTGACATTGGAGGAGAATGGGAGGCCAGGCTGATGCTGAGCTCTTGGCTGATGATATGCCCTTGGAGTTATCGGGAATGCAGAAGATGCTGCAAGTTCAGTGTGAGCTGCAGTGTGAGAATGTACATGGGCTTCATGAACAAAGAGTCAAGATGGTCCTGCTGCTTTTCATAGAATCATAGAACCCTACAGTGTAGAAAGAGGCCCTTCAGCCCATCGAGTCTGCACCGACCACAATCCCACCCAGGCCCTACCCCCATACCCCTACATATTTTACCTGCTAATCCCTCTAACCTAAGCATCCCTGGATACTAAGGGGCAATTTCTTAGCATGGCCAATCAACCTAACCCGCACATCTTTGGACTGTGGGAGAAAACCCATGCAGACACGAGGAGAATGTGCAAACTCTACACAGACAGTGACCCGAGCCGGGAATCGAACCCAGGTCCCTGGAGCTGTGAAGCAGCAGTGCTAACCACCATGCTACAGAGCCCTTTTGTTTATGTCAAGATGTTCTTTATTTTCCTGCATTTCTATCTATTGTTGGTGGCTGTCTGGAATCGCAGAAGTGACATAACTTTTCCCAAAGGCTGTTCTGGATGGAACATAGCATGTGAGATGTTTTTATTGTACAGAAGTGCCAGGTGGAGTAGGACAAGGGATTCTGAGCTTGTACTTGAGGTAATTGGCAACAGTGGAGGGTGAAGGCGAATCCTCCTTTGATTGGTTGGATGATGAGGGAAGGAATATCTGAATTGTGCGTGCATGAGGCCTCCCCCACCTCTCATGTTTCTATGTCATTGTGCCCTCCATGTGGGCCTTAAGGTCTTTCCATTGTTCTAGCTGAGCATCAGCTTCCTCATCATCCTCCTTGTCTCAGGATGCCTCACACTCTACCATATCTTCATTAACCAAAGCCTCTGTCCTCTCCAGCTCCAGTTTGTGCAGCCTACAAAATGCCCCAGAAGCATCTCCTGTATCATGGAAGTGCCCCACCAGAATGATCCTGACATCTGAATCTAATCTTTAGGAGATATATGGTCTGTTCAGTGGTGGCTCAGGTCACTGTGTGGCTAGTGTTGTATTTCTCCTCTCCTTCAGTCCTAGGATTCCTCACCTGGAGACAGAAACCATCTAAGAGGTAACCACGGTCAGCCATTACCCAACACTTGGGAGTGTCTAAGTAGATAGGCGTGGTGGCTGCTTGCAGGATAACACACACACACACACACACACACACACACACGTGGGATATGTTGGCAGTGGTTGCAGACTAGCTGACGGTTGAGGGTATGGAAATCCTTTCTGTTAAACAAAGGCCACTGGCTGCCCTGTGGGAGTCTTGATGGCCACATGCGTGCGTTCAATCACATTGTGCACCTGAGGGAATCCAACAATGGCTCTGGATCCTTTGATTCTGTCAGGTGAGTTTCAAAATCAGTGTGATTATGAAAGTATTGGTTGACTTCCTTGCAAAAGGCATCTGTTTTTGATGTAGTGATGTGCTGCTGACTGGGAGATATTACACACGTCGCCAATGGGCCCCTGGAATAAATCAGAGGCATAGAAATTCAGGGCCATGGGAACCTTCACCACCACTGGAATCAAGTGAACACCACTGCCAATAGGCCTCTTTCTCCATCTTGGCACAAAGATCTGCAATGGTCTTTCAGGAGAGATGCAATCTTCAGTAACAGCTGAAGGTAACTCATCCGCTGTATGTAGACGCATCAGAGGGTTTCTTCTTCTCTGCAATGGAGCCTGTTTGCAGTCCCCTTTGTGGCCTTCTCCTGTTTCTGCACTCCATGCACTGTACCTCTATTCTGGTATTGTCAGGTCATTAAAGAAGATTTGATTAATAAGTTTCTCTAGGGATTGTTGAGTATCAAATTCACCATAGCTTAATAATTGTCTGGCTGGTTTTGAAGACAGTGAATTAGCGTTAACTCCCTGACAGATGGTGATATGTATTATTATTAATTGACAGGGAACAGGCAATGTGGACAGTGCATACAATGATAGCTGCTGTAGTCAGCAATATACATCAGATGCAGATATATGGCAACTAGTTTGATTCAAAGCTTTTACTCTGGGACAGTTTCTGTTTAAAGATGAACATAATGGATGTGATGGTTAGCACTGTAGCCTCACAGTGCCAGGGACCTGGGTTCAATTCCAGACGCGGGTGACTGTCTGCATGGAGATTGCACATTCTCCGTGTCTGTGTGTGTTTCTTCCGGAAGTTCCGTTTTCCTCCCATGGTTTAAAGACGTGTGGGTTAACAAAGAACAAAGAACAAAATCAGCCCGGGAAACAGGCCCTTCGGCCCAACGAGCCCACGCCGCCATCTCAACACCACCTCTCTACCCATGACCCCTATCTAATGTTTTATGGCCATCCAGATTGAGGGAAACTGATTTAGGGACAATTTATTCCTGCCAATCAGCCTAACAGCACATCTTTGGGGTGTGGGAGGAAACCGGAGCACCCGGAGAAAACCCACGCAAGCACGGGGAGAATGCGCAAACTCCCACAGACACCGGCCCAAATCCATGTGTCTGCACAGCAATCAGCGATAGTCACTGAGCTGTCGTCTTGCCCAGTATCTTGTCCAGTTTAGGCACACACTAACGACATGAAGCACTAGGCCAATCTCGAACAACCAAGAGCAGCCCCAGTACGACCCATCGCGTGTATGTCCTTTGTTGGACACGAGGTGGACCGACTTAAAACCTGTGAATGAAAAGAGAAAAACATTATCATCATACTATACCCATTTACATTTCTAGGGATACCCCAATGCTAATGACCCTTATTTAAAGGTTCTCCTATATCCACCCATCTCCAACTCAGTCATGTGCCTGTCTAAGTTACTCTTAAAGGACTCTAGCGTGTTTGCCTCCACCACCTTACTTGGCAGAGCATTCCATAACCCCTATGAGCTTAATTGGCCGTGCTAAATTGCCCCTTAGTGTCCCAGGATGTGCAGATGATGGGGAATTAGCAGGCTAAACACATGGAGTTACAGGGATAGGGGATGAATGGGATTGCTGTTGGTGCAAGCTCAATGGGCTGAATGGCCTCGTTCTGCATTGTAGGGATTCTCTAATTCTACGAACAGGACAAACTTTGTTCACTTCTACAGAAATGTTATTGTTACTACTCAGATGGATTAATTGTTCAAAGTGATATAGTATTATTTCTGATTTGGAGACCAAGATGCTGTCAGTAGAAACTTGTTTTAGTCTTATGCAGGTTAATTCACATTCCAAACTGGCATCTCGCAGCTGAAATAGCTGATGTTGCTCCATTAATGCAAAAATGATTGCATCAATCTCTTGCAGCTCCTTGAGGCAATTTTTTTCCCTTCTGAACTTGTTCAACTGGAGAGAATCTGTCTTCCTTTTCCAGATTATTTTAAAATCTGAAACATGGCTTTTTTTTTAGTCGGGTATAGCTTCCTTTAACTTCAAAGCCCTGTCCTTTCTTTAGTCTTTCTTTCACACCTTAATGCAATTGCTCTTCAGTATATTAAAAAAAAATTCCAAATCTCTTTTCCTTGCCTGGTCACATGGGATTCGTTACTTCAGCTGCCCCTCAGGGTCTGACAGCAGCTCAACTGAGTCTATTCATCCCAAAAAGTATCCCTCATTTTCAACTTCAGTTAAACTGGATACTCACAGGTAGGCTGTGCCATTGAATTGATTCTATTTAGTCACCAATATGTTATGTTGTCACTGTTATGGTATGTCAAGAAATTTCAGACTGTGTTAGAAACGAAAGGCATTTATTGATAAGAGAAACTTAGGTATAGCAGGTTAATACAGTATGAAGGCTGCCCTGGAGCACAGCTCCAGTCCTACATGATTCCAACGTGGTTCCAGAAGTAAAATGCCAAGAGAGGACCCTCTGGGCGGAATTTTACAGCTTCGCTTGTCCCGAAACTGTAAAATCCTGCCCAAGATCAACAGACATTTCCATTCCGATTCCCGCGGTGGGCAGGATGGTAAACTTCCGGCCTCTCTCTTTCTGGTATGGTCATTCACTCTCAGTTCCCAGTGGTCTCTCAAACCAGGTGACTAACTTCTGCTGTACTATCTTAAAGAGGACAGACACCATTTTTGATTTTTTAAAATTTGATTTATTATTGTCACACGTATTAACATACAGTGAGAAGTATTGTTTCTTGTGTGTTATACAAAGAAAATATAACCATTCATAGAGAAGGAGAGAGTTTAATTCGAAGGTACAGCTTGCAAGAAGTCGCTTCGCTCAGGCGCCATCTTGGACCATGTACACTACAGAAAGGCAGGTGGTAAATTGGATGCAAATTTGTCTTAGTGACAGGAAGCAAAAGATAACAGCAGACGGGTGCTTGTGTGACTGGAAAATTATATCCAGTTGAGGTTCCACAGGGCTCCATAACTTGCTTTCTGTACAATAGATCAATGATGCAAACTTAAAAGTGGAGGATATGATTAAGAAAATTGCATATGATACAAATGTTGTAGTTAATTTTATTTACCGGTTAGACCGGCCTTTATTGCACATCCATAATTTCCCTTGAGAAGGTGGTGATTAGCTCCCTGCTTGAACTGCTGTTGTCTATGTGCTTCAGGTACATCCACATAGCTATTGGGTGACATACTAGGTATGACTCCAAACAATGGACAGCATACTCCCTGATTTCCATTGACTTCAATTTTGCTACAGCTTCTTGGCATCACATTCGGTTGATTGGCCACATTAAATTGGCCCTTAGTGTCAGTGGGATTAACAGGGTATTTACGTCGGGTTATGGGGATAGGGCCTAAGTGGGATTGTTGTCAATGCAGGCTCAATGGGTTGAATAGCGTCCTTCTGCATGTAAAGATTCTATGATTCTGTGGCTAGGAACATTGCAATTGAGGAGGTTTTAGTCAAAAGGTGAAGCTAATTTTATTTCTAATGAATCAAACCTCTTGCATTCCTATTATTGTCAAACAGAAATTCCATATTTGGAGCTTTGAAATTTTAATCACAGCCATGTCAGTGCACCATTTACAATATGGTACAATAATTCACAAGAACAACTGAACTGGACAAGTGATTATTCAGCATATTCAAAATGTAATCTTACAGTTCAGCAATAAAGAAACCAAGTCAGGATCTTTAATATTTACACTTTGATTGTGCAGTTATGTATCTGCTACATAACACATTATCCAGTAATTGTCATCACACAGTATACAATTAAAGTAATTCTACTGGATGTACAGTTTTAGAAATCACTTCAGCAATTCTATCAGTCTGGCACCCTTTTCACTTCAGCAAAGAGATTTCATGGAAGTAAGCACCAAGCACCTTGATTCCCTGAATATAGTTGGTCCTGTTGGAGAAACAACAACAATATTTAAAAATCTGTTCACTGAAGTCTCCATTGTGGCAACATTCCTCCCTATTCCTAGCAATATCTCCAGCTTGCACACTACTCCTCAAACTCAGTATTCCTCATTTGGATTCCTCCTGTCTTTGTTCCAGTGGCAGCAGTGCCTTCTGTATCCAGCCCCAAGCTCTAATTCTTTCTAAAACCCCCCTGTGCTTCCCTGAAATCCATCTACAAGATTTTGGGCATCCTGAATTTGGCTCAGCGTTCTTTCGTTCATTCCTCCTCGGGTCAAATACTTTGTGAGCGTTTTCTACATTAGAAGGTGCTACATAAATCTAAGTTGTTGTTGTAATTTCCAAAGTATTCTGCCAAGTATCAGTCTTAGTGCTGAAACAGGTTAAACAATAAAACTGAATGGGCAGATTGAAAATGGAATAAGCTGCAAACTGAAACCAACACTTATTTGTATCACTTTAAAGGATGCTTGATGGGGTGAGTGGGGAAAAGAATGGAAGGGGCTGCCGACAGGTTTAGGTGAAGAATGGGTGGAGGCTCAGCAGCATGAAGACCAGCAGCAACCAAATGGGCCAAATGGCCTGTTTCTGTGTTGTAAATTCAGTGCTGTACTTTTATTTTACAGCCACATCCCTAACTTCACTCTTAAAGCGCAGGGTTCCCGTTCTGAGAACAGAAATTTCAACCTTGTATCCATTTGGAGCCACTGAGCTCCTCTCAGTATTTTGACTGTTCCTGCAGAGTCTCACAACACCAGGTTAAAGTCCATCCAGTTTATTTGATAGTAAACCCACAAGCTTGTGTTGTGAGGCTTCTTACTGTGTCTACCCCAGTCCAACGCTGGCATCTCCACATCCTGCAGAGTACAGCAGAGAGCTCACACACACATTACAGTAAGCTGCTAAATGTGGCTTGATCCCTCAAAAGAAAGGGAAATGACCGTATCCCCCCTCATGCATGTTTTGTAAAGGTAGAGAGATTATCATCAGGAGTTGCGAAAGGGAATTAATGGTGTGCTTGTGCACAGTTGAAGAATAATGGACTAATATGGTAATAAAACAAATTCTGGGCTTTGGTCGCTGGACAAGTGGGGGGTTATGATGTGGAGATGCTGGCATTTGACTGTTGGACAAGTGGGGGGTTAACAGAGAATAAAGAAGATCTGATATTCCCACTATTCTGCAGACCAATGTGAGCATCCTACTGCACCTTTAAGACTTGATCGCCTGTAAAGACTCGCATTCCAACCATTATTTTGTAAATTGAGTTTGTGTCTTTATATGTCCTACTTGTGAACAGAACTCCCACTCACCTGATGAAGGGGCAGCACGCCAAAAGCTAGTGGCTTTTGCTACCCAATAAATCTGTTGGACTTTAACCTGGTGTTGTGAGACTTCTTACTGTGAGCATCCCACAGTCATGATGTGGAGATGCCAGTGTTGGACTGGGGTAAACATAGTAAGAAGTCTCACAACACCAGCTTTAAGTCCAACAGGTTTATTTGGTAGCAAAAGCCACTGGTGCTACCCTTTCTCCTCCCAATAGAGGGCAGCAAAAACCATGGACTTCAGTCCAACATGAGAGAAAAAGAGAGAGAGCTTTGGGGAAGAAAACTGTGGATCGGAAGAACTTAAAATTATTTTACAGGATGTAGTTATATCAATTCACATATTATCAGGAGTACTCGAGGTGTCCAACCACAAACAACTTGTCCTGGTCTCTCCATGCTGACACTATAGTTAAGAAAGACCACCAACACCTTCACTTTCTCAGGAAATTTGGCATGTCTGTTCCAACTCTCACCAATTTCTATAGATACATCATAGAAAGCATCCTTTCCAGATGTATCGCAGCCTGGTATGGCTCCTGCTCTGTCCAAGTACGTAGGAAACTACAAAGGGTCGTGAATGACGCCCAGTCCATCACTCAAACCAGCCTTTCATCCATTGACTCTGTCCACATTCCCCACTGCCTCAGAAAAACAGTCAACATGATCAAGGACCTCACGCACCCCGGACATGTTGAAGAGAACATGGAAAAGATACAAAAGTCTGGGGTCATGTACCAATCGACTCAAGAACAACTTCTTCCCTGCTGCCTGCTTTTGAATGGACCTACCTCATATTAAGTTGATCTTTCGCTACACCCTAGCTATGACTGTAAGACTATATTCTGCACCCTCTCCTTTCCTTCTCTATGAATGGTATGCTTTGTCAGTATAGAGCACAAGAAACAATACTTTCCACTATATACTAATACACGCGCCAATAATAAAATCAAACCAGACTCCCAAGAGCAATGTTTAAGCAGAATATTGCCTCTTACCGGTTGATTTTCTCATTCTGTGAATGAGCTCCATCATCTGCAGCTCCAATCGGCAGTAACATAACATTCTTTCCCGTAGCTTCCTGGAATGTCAAGGTAACTGGAATGGTTGCACCTTCTCTGGTCATATCTGGCTCAAGTCCAAATACTAAACAGGAAATCAATTTATTTGAAATTGAGATTAAAAATACATTGTGACGTATACAAATTACATGCTCCAATCATCTACCAGAATTCTGGCTGCAAAAAACTTTGCGTAAAGTGGTGCCGCTGTGCTCAGATTAATACTGCCAACCTCAAATCCAAAAAACCCCAAAGAACAAAGAGACGTACAGCACAGGAACAGGCCCTTTGGCCTTCCAAGCCTGTGCCGGTCATGGTGCCCTCATTAAACTAAACAAAGACCTTCTGCCCTTCCTCAAACGATATTCCTCTATTCCCTTCCTATTCATGCACCCATCCAGATGCCTCTTAAACGTTGGTAATGTATCTGCTTCCACCACCGCATCTGGCAGCGCCTTCCATGCACCCACCACATTCTGAGTGAAAAGCTTCTCCCACACATCTCCCTTAAACTTTCCCCCTCTCACCTTGAACCTATGCCCCCTTATAAGTGACACTGTCCACCCTGCCAGCCTCTCATAATTTTGTAGACTTCCGTCAGTCTACGAAAGGGAAGATGGATGGAAATCTCCCCCCAAAAATTCGAAGTGTCGATTTTGCATGAAAACTGGAGTAATTCACGCTGTTTTTCTTCAGTGGGAGTTCAGAGAAGAATCCCCCACATTCTGTGCACTGCAGAGGCCACCAGTGTGAATATTATTAAAAACTAGGGGTGGGACCTATCCCCTCCAGAGAAATCAGTGTGCTGAGCGGGTTACTGCACGTGTGCTGATCTGTCAGTGCCGAGATTGGCGCATGTGCAGTGGCCCCACATTGATGGCCCTCCCAATTGCTGGCCAGCTCGATCGTTGGCCAGTCCTGCAACCCCCGCAACGCCAGCTCTCCACCGCAACGCCCCCCCCCCCGCCCCCCACCCACCCCCCCCGGCCAGCCCCCAACCCCCCCTCTCAGCTTGCACCGATTTCCATCTCCCTCGATTCCACACCACCCCCCCCCCCAACAACAGTCCCAACCCCTCCCCCCTGCAGTGCCGGCCCTCCCAGCTGACCACCGGCCAGGGCTGAACCCCACTCCCCGCTCCAGCCCACCCCAATCACTGCCCTCCCTCCTTCCCCCCACCAATCTCTAAGCAGAGTACAGTGGGAACGCCCACCCTACCAATCGGCCCTAGACCCCACCCATCAGATCCTGCCCTCCACTTGCTCCACCCCCATGGCACTGCCCCATGCCTGATTGCCTCCCCTGCATGCCAGCGGGGTCCAGCCACTCCTTTAGTGGAGTTAGTCTAAACCCCGCTGGAGTGAACCACTCGGGCAGGGGGCGGAGATGCTGGTGGGCCTGGAGACTTCAGTCCTGGGCCTGCTAATTATATGTAAATTTTATGCAAATGAACATTTAAATGATCTTTGTGCCTCCCCACCAATGTCTGGCGCTGATCTGATGCCGCTGGATATCCGGCAGTGGGAGAAGCTAGCAGGGCGCAAATGCTGTGCGAACCCCACAAATCAGTCCCGCAAAAATCTCCCGGTCCGCTGCGCCAAAAAACTAGCGCAGTGGGATGGGAGACCCGCGGCCAATATATTTGCTTTGTCTTCTTTATTTCTGTGTTGCTACAATATATAAAAATGTAAACTTTTGATCATCCGTTACCCAACCAGATAGTAAATTGAAATTCACTGTCACAGACTTATCCGACAGCAATCTAAAAAGCAGAATGCTGTGGATACGGGAAATCTGAAATAAAAACAGGAAATGCTGGAAACACTCAGCAGGTTATGGCAGGATCTGTGGAGAGGGAAATGGAATTTATGTTTCAGAACCTATGTTTAATCTGCTACCCTTTTTCTAACTTTGCTTGTACATTTCCCTGTCTTGTCTTCAGCAAACAACGTAGGCTGCATTTTACACTTTGCATTCCTGGTGCAGAGCATCACCCACTGGGAGCGGAGGTACAAACTCCAGCAGGTACTGCAGGATTTCTGCGGGCAAAAGGAAACTTCTCTGCAAGTCCCCCCCACTTGAGAAATCAGTGTTCGATCTAATTATACCCATTTTATTGCAGGTATAGTTTTCACAGTATTAAACAAAAACTGAATTATTAGTGAAATGTAAAGGGAAAAATATAAGTAGACATGTGACATCATTACATGATATACTGGGCTAAGCTAAACTGGGTGATGGCAACACAGTCCCAACTGTACATTGTCAAAGATTCAAAGATTTGTAAGTGGATTAATTTTCATGATACTTTTTTTTACACAGGTTTTGGGCACCTGAAGCTCGCTGCCAGGGGAGATAGTGGAAGCAGATACAGTAGTAGCTTTTAAGGGGCATCTTGATAAAGAAAAGAATGGGAATAGAGGGATATGGTCCCAGAAGGGTAAGGGGTTTTAGTTAAGTCAGGCAGCATGGTTGGTGCAGGCTTGGAGGGCCAAAGGGCCTGTTCCTATGCTGTAATTTTCTTTGTTCAATATTTTAAAAGATGCAATTGTGCTATTCTGCGTTGGTAAGGACCGGCAGATTAACACAGGATTTTGAATTGCAATTGAGTCCCTTCTGTGTTTAATAGAGAGGGTGGAATGAAGCCGACTGTAAATTGGGATTTCTTAGTGTTTTCCAGTGCAGATAGTACTGCTCTTGGCTGCTGCAATGAAGGAATGTGGATTACTACAATAAGTTGTAGACTTTAAACGGAATACAATGTATCTGTAACCATAGAGTTATTTGTCTGGTACCATGTATTAACCAGTAAATTGCAAGGTTTTTGGGGGATATTGCGGAGTTTCAAATATTTACTTAGTGGGTCAGGATGAAATTCAGATGATAATGCAACAACAATAACCTGTAGTAACCTTCTTTTTCTCCCTTTTGTTTTGCTTTCAAAAGTAGCCCTTCATACTCTACCATTCATATTTCCTCTAGACATTGTTTTACTACTCAGTCTCTTTGGCTTTGTTACAAACTCTTATCTCCCACTCTACCACAGATTTTTTCTGTTTTTTTCTCACTCCACACTGATGGCCTCCCAATTGCTGGCCAGCTTGATCATTGGCCAGCTCCGCGTGATTTGCTTGAAACTTATCAGATTTCTAACTCCTCTTAGTTCTGATGAAAGGTCATTGACCTGAAATGTTAACTCAGATGCTGTCAGACTTGCTGAATATTTCCAGTTTTCTTTCTGCTTGTTTCTCAGATAAAGTTTATTTATTAGTGTCACAAGTAGTCTTACATTAACACTGCAATGAAATTACTGTGAAAACCCTCCAGTCGCGCCACACTGGTGCCAGTTTGGGTACGCTGAGGAAGAATTTAGTATGATCAATCCACCTAACCTGCACATCTTTGGACTGTAGGAGGAAACTGGAGCACGCGGAGAAAACTCCTGTTGACTTAGGGAGAACGTGCAGACTCCACTGGCCCAAGCTGGGAATTGAACAGGGATGCTTGGCACTGTGAGGCAGCAGTGCTAATCACTATGCCACCGTGCTGCCCCAGCATGATTTCCAGCATCCACAGTATTTTGCTCTTGGTATTGGAAAGGATAAAATCCTGCCCAATAGATTGCACTCACATTTATTAAAAGAAGTTTGGGAAATGATAGCAGAGACACCATTACACTTAAATAACTCATTAGGAAAGGGAGTAGCGCCAGATGATTGGCAAGCAGTCAATATTATTGGAAAAAGGGCAATAGATCAAATCGAGAGAACTACAGAATTGTTAAATGAATATCACAATGAAGAAAAACAAAATAGAACTTTTACTCAAAGATTTAAAAAGCCACCAATAAACTGAAAATATAGTAAAGATTATTCAGAACAGAGTTTGAAACAGAAGGTCATACCTTCCCAGAAGGTAATCTTATTGAATTACCTGGAGTTGATAGACAGGATAATATATATTTGGATGAGGGATTTTTATTGCAGAGGATGCATAAGATTCAACTGGTCACCATGAAACTCTCCCAGTTTCACGCTCGTTATGGACTTTTGGTAAGATCGCACTCTAGATTTATATCTAAAGTCAGAACAAGGGAATCAGGACAGAGATTGGTTAGCAAACTGGCTACAAAACTGAAAACCAGATCAGGGTTAAGAGCAGCTACACAGACTGACAAAAGGTGGGCAATGGTGTTCCACAGCAATTGGTGCTGGGACCACTGTTGTTCACAATGGGCAATGATTTGGATTTGGGAATCAGAACAACAATTTCTAATTTTGTGGACAATACCAAATTGTTTGGGTTGGGAAAGGACAATGGGTGGGGAGTTGTGGTTAATTAATACAAAGGAAAATTACAATAAAATACAGGAATGCACTAATAAACTTCCAAATGGATGCTTAATTGGTTGATGAATTTTAATATTGATAAGTGTGATATGGTGCATTTTGGTAGGAAAAATAAGGTCACATACACCTGGAAAAAGAAGAGTCCAAATAGAGTAGCGGAACAAAGTGAGCCAGAGGCATAGATTCACAAATCATTATAAGTAATGATGTAGGTTAATAAAGCCAACAAAAAATAAACCAAGTAATGGAGTTTGCTTCCAGAGAAAGAGATAGATACACAGGAAAGTCATGTCAAACTGGTATAGAACTATGGTTCAGGCCACACTTTGGAGTAGGAGCCACAGTTCTGGTCTTCATATGATAGAGAGGGTAATAGACATCAGTGAAGGTCCAAAATGATTCACAAGAATGTTACCAGAATAAGACGTTATAACAGTCGCAAAAGACCAAACAGGCTAGAGTTTTTTTTCACTCGATAAAAACTTTTTAAAATAAAGTGTTTGAACGTTTTTGATTGAGTAGACGTAGTAAAAATGTTTCTATTTGTGGGGACAAAAAAAAGTCAAACTATTAATATGAGATACATTCTCCTCGTGTCTGTGTGGGTTTCCTCCCACAGTCCAAAGATGTGCAGGTTAGGTTAATTGGCATGCTAAGAAATTGCCCCTTGGTGTCCAGGGATGCGTAGGTTAGAGGGATTAGTGGGTATAATATGTAGGGATATGGGGGTAGGGCCTGGGTGGGATTGTGTTCAGTGCAGACTTGATGGGCTGAAGGGCCTCTTTCTGCACTGTAGGGTTCTATGATTCTATAATCCCTCACAGCATGGTGGCACAGTGGTTGACACTGCTGCCTCACTGCGCCAGGGACCAGGGTTCAATTCCAGCTTTGGGTGACAGTGTGTAGAGTTTGCAGTTTCTCCCCGTGTCTGTGTGGGTTTCCTCTTGGTGATGTGGTTTCCTCCCACACTCCAAAGATGCATAGGATAGGAAGATTGGTCATGCTCAATGCGCAGAGTTACTATATAAGCAAAATTAAGGACCCCGCACACCCCAGACATTCTCTCTTCCCCTTCTTCCGTTGGGAAAATGATACAAAAGTTTGAGGTCACGTACTAACCGACTTAAGAGCAACTTCTTCCCTGCTGCCATCAGACTTTTGATTGGACCTACCTTGCACTAAGCTGATCTTTCTCTACACCCTAGCTGTGAGCGTAACATTACATTGCACACCCTCTCCTTTCCTTTTCTATGAACAATATGCTTTGTCTAATACGTGTGACAATAATAAATCAAATCAAGTAGGGCACAGGGGGAGGCCTTAGTGGGATGTTATTTTGGAGAGTAGGTGTTGACTTGATGGGCCAGAAGGCTTTTTCTGCACTATAGGGATTTTATGGTTCTATGGTAAAAGGGAATTCTGGAAAAAATGTCTTAAACCAAAGAATGCGTAATGCAAGAGGTAATTGAGGGAAGAAGCATAGATACATTAAAAGCAAGTTTGTTAAACACGTGGTTTGAAGCAGCTTAGAATTTAGCTTTTTTTTAGCATTTTAGAATATGAAACTTCACTATTAAAAAGCTAGTCACAATTAGTCAACTTCAGATGTTTCATATTGTTTTGTAGAATTAGTTAATTGTTCCCTGGGATGTTAGTGAAGTTGAGTTGTGGAGCTGTTATCTGGTAGCAAAGACTTTCAGGCTTATACTTACACCAAAGATTTGTTCAACCTTGGAACTGATGTGGAATAAGAAAATACACCAATTTCCTTTCACGACATTTCTATTGTAAACATATATATGCAGAGTTGTTTTGAAACCCTTTCCATTCAGATTGAAAAGGGTTCAACATGTAAAAAGATGGAGAACAGAATAGTAAAATTAAACAGATTTTAAAATTATTTGTAGGTAACGGTTGGTTGCGTATTTCAGTAATTTAGTGCAATTACAATGTACACAGTCCTACGCATACAATGAATATGAGGAAAATATTGATGAACAAGCACTCATGCTGTAACCTGAATCCGTACCATTCAGATACAAACTGTCTCAATTGTTAACTCTGCCGTACCCATCAGGAAAAGTAACTTTTAATAAAACTTTAGCTATAACATATAGATGACTTGAGCAGCTTTAGCATGTTAAAGTTGCTATAAATACAGAGCAAGATTCCTTCACCAACCTGTTTTCATTGCTTTCCTGCCAGCTAGGTAATGAGGATGGTTATAGTCTGCCAGCCAAGCCTTGGCACCAAGAACCATCTTTACCCTCAATGTGTTGGGACTCCCATATTCAGCAAAAGTTTTTTTGATGTAATCCACTACCTTAGGAGCAAGAAAAAAAGCAAATAAATAAAATGGAGAGGGGAAACGGAAGAGGGAGAAAAAGCTGGAAAACTGCAATTTGTTTAATAGAAAGTATTCAAATTCCTCTATAATCTTTGCTCCACAATAATCTATAATCAGGTTCCACTTTATCATAGAACATGGGATTTAAAAAGGGGAAACAGAAGAAAGCAAATGACCAACGTAACACTACTCCCAATACATATTTCTAACCAGTGTACTATTAGGCAAGAAAGGCAATTCACCTCACTGCTGTTTGCATAACATATTAGTGCATAGATTGGATTCCTGATTTTCCTATAATAAACAATGACATCTCAAAATTAATGATTTAGCTTTAACATACTTTAAAATATGTTTATTCATTTATTCATTGTCTTTTCCTTTATTCATTGAATGTACAGGTCGTTGGCAAGGCCAGCATTTATTGCCCAACCCTAATTACTGATGAATGGCAGATGGAGTTTAATTTAGATAAATGTGAGGTGATGCATTTTGGTAGATCATTTTGGTAGGGCAGGACTTACTCAAATAATGGTAGACATTGGTGAGAGTTACAGAAGAAAGAGATCTAGAGGTACAGGTTCATAACTCCTTGAAAGAGGAGTCGTAAGTGGACAGGGTGGTGAAGAAGGCATTTGGCATGCTTGGTTTCATTGGTCAGAACACTGAATATACGAGTTGGGACGTCTCGTTGAAGTTGTACAAGACATTGGTAAGGCCCCTCTTGGGATACTATGTACAGTTCAGGTCACCCTATTATAGAAATAGATATTATAAAAGTAGAAAGAGTGCAGAAAAGATTTACTAGGATGCTACCAGGACTTGATAGTTTGAGTTGTAAGGAGAGGCTGGATAGACTGGGACATTTTTCTATAAGGGGTAATCTTATAGAGACCTATAAAATAATAAGGGGCACAGATCAGCTAGACGGTCAACATATTTTCCCAAAAGTAGGGGAGTCTAAAACTAGAGGGCATAGGTGTAAGGTGAAAGGGGAGAGATACAAAAGAATCCAGAGGGGCAATTCTTTTACACAGAGGGTGATGAGTGTCTGGAATGAGCTGTCAGAGGCAGACTATGACTAATTGCTTTTGTTTTCATTCTTTCACGGAGCATGGGCACCACTAACTAGGCCACCATTTTTATTGCCCATCGCTAATTGCCCTTGAGAAGGTCAGCTGACTTCTTGAACCATGTGATGTAGGCACACCCACAGCGATGGTAGGGATAAAGTTCCAGGATTTTGACCCAGCAACAATGAAGCAATTGTGATATAATTCTTAGTTAGGATGGTGTGTGACCTGGAGGGATACGTGAAGGTGGTGGCATTCCCAGGCATCGGCTGTCTTTGTGCTTCTAGATGGTACTGATTGCAGGTTTGGGAAATGCTGTTGAAGGTCTTTCCTTGGCAGGTTTCTACAGTACATTTTGTAGATGGCCTTTAAGATTTGGTAGTGGGCTTTCTTGAACTGTTACAGTTCATAAGTTGCAGGCATACCCATTGCGCTTTCAGTTAACTGTCACTGTTAAGTTAAGTTTTTAACTTAACAGCGACAGTTAAAAAACATTAACTTATTCCAAATCAGGATGGTATGTAACTTGGAGGGGAAATTCGTGGTAGTGTTCTTATACACCTATGCTCCTCATTGTTCAAGGTGATAGAGACTGTTGGTTTGGAATGTTCTGTTGGTACAGTCTTGATGTGTTACTGCAGTGCATCTTGTAGATGTTATAGACATTGCTGTCACATTGGGTTGAATCTTGTTGATGTGATGGTGGAGGTCTTGCCTGCTGGCTTTAGAGCGAATAAGAAATCTGCATTGCCTACTTCTGGTAAGGCCTACCAAAGGACGAACCAATCAGACAGCAATAAAGCCAGTGGCCTTCCCCTGAAACCAAAATTGGAAATTTTGCCAATAAGAGCCGCAGGCCAGAGTTTAGCAACTCATGCTCAGAAATCCCATAGGGGAGGTGTTGGCTACTGCTGAAATGACCGGCTCTAGAGTTACAGGATTGCCGAATATCCCAGACCAGAGGTAAGTAATGTTGGGAGGACTTCTGCCGAGCTGAGGTTGCAGGGTGAGGGGGCAAGGAGTTGATAACAAGGGCAGTGGTTGGGGTGACTCCCAGAAGGTCCCCTGATCTTGATATCCTGTCCTTGGATCAGTCCCTCGACTGGGTAATGAGACTGTTGATACATGGGTTTTAATTTTCCAAAATTCACTAGATTCGGGAAAAGTTCCATTGGATTGCAAATAGAAATCCTTTATCCAAAAAGGGATGGAGACAGAAAGCAGGAAATTACAGCCAGTTAGCCTAACATCTGTCATAGGGAAAATGTTAGGAGCTGTTACTGAATAGGCTGTAGCGGGGCACTTAAAACAAAAGGCAATCAGGAAGAATCAAATCAGATTTGTGAAAAGGAAATCATGTTTAACCAATGTTTTGGAGTTCTTTGATCAGTCCCTCGAGTCACACATACTATAGATAAAAGGCAATTAGTAGTTGAACTGTACTTAGAGGCATTTGGTAAACTGCCATATCAAAATGGAAAATACAAGCTCATTGTGTAGGGCTAAAATATTCGCATGATTACATCTACTGTATTACCATTGTCTCCTCAAAGAATTCAAGAAGGCTGATCACGCCAAATTTCCCCTTTTGAAATCCATGTTGATTATTCATTATTATTATTCTCATTTCGACCTAGACATAAGAGCTGAGTACCCAACCTTGTCTATATTAAGTGGGGACTATGATCTCATCAGTTATGGTTAGTTTTGAATCAGGACGCCCCAGGTCAAAGGACATACTGTGAATACATTTCAAGTCACCCAGCTTCAAGTAACCAAGCGGTTAATTGTGATCAAACTGATTGAAGTGCTAAAATTACACACTCTTGCATTCATCATTGGATAACTTGATGAATATATTCCAATAGCTCAGGAGTTAAAAGTACCAGAATTTTTCTGAGGATATACAATGTCTTAGCAGCATGTACAAGTGAATACAGAGGTCTAAGGAGAAAGCAAAATGTGCCCGGCTGATAAAAGTACAACTAGGCAGATATAGTGCAAGAATAAAACAAGTGGCTGTTTGTTCCACGGAAAAAACTCAGTACCTGCTTCTCAACCACCGCTGGATCCATGTTAGGCACCAAGCGAATGGAAAACTTCCCGATAATTTTCCTCGGAATGACAGTTTTAGCTCCGAAACCAGCGAAAGCCCCCTCAATTCCATGTAAAGACAAAGATGGATATCGCCATCTGTGCATCAGAATTTGTTGCTGTGAACAATAATCAGAGGGGATCCCACAGTTTAACAGAAGCGAGCATCAAAGCATACAGGATGTTCAACAAGTTAAAATAGGCCTCGTGAACGATGATGTTTATCAGGTCAGACATATTTAAGAGTAAATGGCACGCTTGTTCTTGATTTCTGTGTATATTGATCTGGTTCAAGTTGCAACATCGGATTTCATGCCAAAAGATTCAGAAAAGCTCCTTAAATGTTTACAGCAAAGTCCAGTGGCAGAAATCAACCTTTATTGTAACGTTCACAATTCAGCATCCATTTTCAACTTTTTAAAATTCAGTGTTTCGTTTTGTAGGTTTGAAGCCAGAGGTAGTTACAGAAATCTTCAGTCTCAAACTATTTTCAATACGGGGAAGGGGGGGGGGAAACAGATTTTCCCCCCAAAAAATCAGTGTCCAAAGGGTGGGAAACTGGGAGGATTTCCTCTTGTTTTTCTGGCGAGTTTAGTGAAATGAATTTACGGCACTCTATGCAATACAGGTACTGTCAGGTGATTCATGCCAGTGGGGGGAGGGGGCGGAGCCTAAACCCACTGGAAAGACTGGTGACAGAGCGCTCAGGGGGATCATCAGGTTATCTGACATCCCCCACCCAGACATCGCTGGCCTGAAACCTCCCACGCCTCCGCACCACCCCCTTCCCCCACCACATAGCTGGCCGTCTGATGGCCGGCCCCACCACTAGCCACAACTCCATCATGGGCCTGATTTTACCATTTTCATTCTAAGTGCCGAATCTGGGCGCAATTCAGATCCAACTTGGAAATCTGCTTTCAGAAGCCTTCATACGCACTCAGCCTGAAGAAAACATCACGAGTCTGAATCGCGCTGTGGGTGGGGTTTATTGCGTCCGAAACAATCGGAGCTCTGAGCTGCACAAGCGCAGTTAGAAAACAATTTGAAAAAGCGCGCCCGTGTCAGATCGCTCCCGGGCCACAGAAAGTGGATAAAGTGGCCTGGGGGTGAAAAGCGGGAGCAATGGCCCCCACAGGCATCACTGTCCCCTGTATCCAACCCCCATGCTATCCAGACTGATCGTGAATTCCTGCCCCCTTCCTCCCCACCGATTGCCCGCAGAGTGGCAGCGGACCCCCTGCTCCCGCACCAGAGATCCATCTAGCCTCCGTTCTCTCCTCCCCCTCCCCCCACCAACCAGTGAGCGATCGGGGCTCTCCAGCCACCAGAGATTCATCATACCCGCCTCCCCCTAAGCCCCCACCCCCCCCCGCTGTGCCCCCAGAGAATAATCTGGCCTCACTCCCCTTCCACCCCCCACAGAATGATCTGGCTTCAACCCCACCCCTCCTGAGAATGACCTGACCTCACTCCTCCCCCACCCCCTCCCCACAGAAATGATCTGGTCTCACGTCCCTCCCCCTCCCCCCAGAGGTCCATCTGACCTGCCTCCTCCTCCCTCCAACCTTGCCCCCCCCCCCCCCCCCCCCCAACCAGACAATGATTGGGCCTCCCGCAACCAAACAATGATCTGACCCGCCTCCCTCCTCCTCCCCCCACCACAGAATGGTCGGGCCTCTCCCCCCCGACTGATCTGAGTCGGAGTCGGAGAGCCGTTGGAAGTGTTGAACTTACCTCTTGAGCAGCTGGAGCTTCCGAAACAGACTTTAATTCAGTATGCCCATTTTGGCGCAATTTCGGATTGGCGGAAAAGAGGGAAATGCTGATAAAGTTGGGCGGGCAGTTCATTAATTCAATTTAAATGCATGCAAATGCATTTAAATTGCCATTGCGCCCATTTTGGGCGCGAATCAGATCGAGGCCATTCCTGGGTCTTGGTAAAATGGCCATCTGCGCAAACGCAATGTAAAATCGGGCCCTGTATGTCTCGTAAGGAACTTCAATCTAATTGGTTAAGGAGTCACTCAGTTACTGCCCCTGTTCACAAGGTTCGACATCTCCTGCAGGGGGCGCTGCGATGCAATGGCAGGTTCCCATGCAAAAGCTCAGAGAGATTCTCTGGGCAAGTTAAGGGCCATAGTGAGTGCTCTTCATCTGCCACAGACTCCGAGAGCCAGTCCAGTGTGAACAATTTCAACAAGTGCAAATATAGACATGTACAATTATTAATGATTGCAATTTCAGTTCCCTTCAGATTCCCGCCCTATAAATTCACATCAAGCGTATTCAAAAAGAGGAGAAATATGCAATTCAAAAAGATTAAAACAACTGTCTATGGAAAGTTTAATTACATACAAGTGTACCTTGGTCTCATGCAGCAGCTTACAGGCACCTGTGACTTTACAGTATTCTTCCATATCAAAGTCTATTTTATCGTACAACTTCTTTTCATCCTCTGTGAGTGGAGCCACTGACTCATCAATACCAGGAATGAGGATTTTTCCCTTTCTGTCCACCAACTTGCCTATTCAAATCGGGAGTTTGGTTAGATTGTTGGCGTGAAATGCTACAAGTCCGAGTGTCTCTGCATCAAATCACATGCAATCACCCCACAAATGTCAAGCAAGCAAATGAGCTAAAAGCACTGCTGCTTCACAGCTCCAGGATCCTGGGTTCGATTCCCGGCTCGGGTCACTGTCTGTGTGGAGTTTGCACATTTCTCTGCGTGGGTTTCCTCCCGGTGCTCCGGTTTCCTCCCACAGTCCAAAGATGTGCAGCTTAGGTTAATTGGCCCTTTGCGTAGGTTAGAGGGATTGGTGGGTATAATATGTAGGGATATGGGGGTAGGGCCTGGGTGGGATTGTGTTCGGTGCAGACGCGATGGGCCGAAGGGCCTCTTTCTGCACTGTAGGGTTCTATATGTGAGTCCTTACCAAAAATAACTACTACTGAAGGCGCTTGTCAGGGGGAGAAAACGAAGTCCAGGATAAGACTATGCATTAAGCTGACTGTATCGATTTCTTAAAAGACCACTGTCCCTAATGTTTCCCTCCTCCCACTGAAAGGATGTCAATATCCTATATGTGTGTGGAAATTGAATAAATAAGGACTTAAAAATTCTGATCTGGTATTTCAAGAAACTATATATCTAAATAACCAATGTATTACAGCAAATACATTCTTAAAAAATTGAATTAATTACTGTTAGTCTGTTTATTGTAGAGTTAACAGTTCATGAGTTCTTACCCAGTAAATATATCAGGTCTGTCATTGCTTCATGTATTGTACCACCAAAGACACCAGAGTGCAGATCCTTATTAGAGCATTCAACCTGGACATTGAAAGCATGTTAACATCTAATACTTCATATTTACACAGCACATTTCCATTCCTTACTGCTAGGCTACTGCAGCAAAGTCTAATACAGCATGATTATGGGTCTGGCTCAAATGCAGATCCTGAAGCACAGGGTGTATTAAAACAGTGACATCCAGCAGAGCTCTTCCACTAAAGCCTTCACTTCACTGGTCCAGAATCAAAACACATGAAGCAAAATATGCTGGAACATGCTGGATGCTGGAACTCTGATATAAAGCATTTTTAGATTTTACCTGTTTCTTTACTATTCCATGCCAATCATTCTTTGGCCTTGCAGTATTATCACTTCCTTCATTTAATCAATCCCACCCTCCAATCGACCCTTCTGTTGCTGCCACCCACAACCCTATTTCTTCCTGCCTCTGCGCTTGCTTAGGAGCTGTTAACTTGCTAACTTCCTGTCCTGAGGCATAATCATCAATCTGAATTGCTTCTATCTTTACAGCTGTATCTCAACCTGCTGAGTGTTTCTCCAGCATTTTCTATCTTTAAAATGTAACAATATCGAATCTGAAATTTAAACATTGCCAGGATAGAAATGAAACAACACTTAATTTAATAAGCTTAAAATTCATCTTTAAACATTTGAAGACATTAGGACCATTCAAAATGCAAAATGAAAGAAACTGCAAGCTGTACCTCCACATTGAAGTAGCAGCTGCCTCGGAGACCATACGTTATACAGGGCTTTTTCTTGCCGAGCCAGTAATTATCGGAAATGCAGACAAAATCAACACTCTTGAAGAAGGTGTCCTTGCGAGCATACACTAGCTCATCAAGACCTTCTGATCCGGACTCCTCCATTCCCTCAAAGCAAAACTTGATATTAACTGGGATATCCTACAGAAAAGTCACAAGGGATCAGTCACAGCTCTCCAACAAGCAACTAGCTGCTTTTATTTACACAATTTGACACTTCAAATGTGTTGCATGGAAATACAAGACACCAGTAAAGCTTCAGCATAGAATCATTTATTTCCCAACCCTCTGGTACGAAAAGAAAGCAAAAATAAAAGAAAGAAACCTTTCATCAAATCAAACTTGACTCTTCAATACACCACACCAGTATTCACTTAATAATTGCATTTAAAAGATGAAATTTATTGATCAGCAAGATTTGTTCACCCATGAATAAATAACCTAATAAATGTGGTGATTGATGGTGATTGTCCTTTTAAGGACAACACAGTAGTAAATGGTCACCTGGCTTGAGTGACCAATTCGGACTCAGAATGGATAATCACCCCCAGGGGATACAATCCTCAGGCAGAGAGAGACATGTAGGGATCTAGGTGCCACCATGCTGAACAATTCTTATCAACAAATCCTTTTTGTTTTCACTAATGGAGTCTCTGAAAGTGCATCTTTACAATAAATTAACAACTATAAATTAATAAACGAACAAGAGCTTTCAGTTTCCAGTGCACAGTGCCATGGGAAGGTGATAGCCGAGTGGTATTATCACTAGTCTATTAATCCAGAAGCTCTGCTCATGTTCTGGGGACCCGGGGTCAAATCCTGTCATGGCAGGTGGCGGAATTTGAATTCAATAAAAAATATCTGGAATTAAGAATCTACTGATGACCATGAAACCATTGTCGATTGTCCTTTAGGAAAGGAAATCTGCTGTCCTTACCCGGTGTGGCCTACATGTGACTCCAGAGCCACAGAAATGTGGTTGACACTCAACTGCCCTCGGGCAACTAGGGACGGGCAATAAATGCCAGCTAGCCAGCAACGCCCATGTCCCATGGAATCCTTACAGAAGGAGGCCATTCGGCCGATCGAGCCTGTACTGACTACAATCCCCACCCAGGCATATTCCTGTAACCCCACACATTTACCTTGCTAATCCCCCTGACACTAGAGTCAATTTAGCATGGCCAATCAACCTAACCCACACATCTTTGGACTGTGAGGGAACCCACACAGACATGGGGAGAATGTGCAAACTCCCCACAGACAGTGACCCGAGGCCGGAATTGAACCTGGGACCCTAACGCTGTGAGGCAGCAGTGCTTTGCTACTGTGCCACCCCATGAATGAATAGGAAAAAACAAATAACTACCATGTTCCCTGAACTGCTTAATGCTGCTGCGGAAAAGTGCAAAGCAAAACAAAATCACTTCGTTCATCCTTGCTGCGAGTCAGAAACTAAAACATAATAGAGACATCAATCAACTCTTCAACATAGCTGGTAATCCATGCAGCCTTATTGCAAGTTTATAGAGGAGGAATTGAGTTCCTCAGGGTTATCCTCATCAGATTCATTCTATATTCAGAGTCCTCCCACCAATCATACCCAGACTGAATTCTCTTCAGGAGCCTGCCTCACCTCAGCACCATTTTCTCAATGTAAACCATGGATTCAAAATGGGTTGCAGATCACTTAGTTTCATCAAACCAACTAGAAGTTCCCTGGGCTCCAGTTCAACCTGCATTGTTCTATCATCACAAGTAAGTGAGGGATACTTTCAGCTAGTTTCAACATCTGTGGGCTGGGAGAAAAAACGCTGGCTAATCTTCCAGCTCACGATTACTTTCAAGAGGAGTTCAACTGTCAACTTAGGTGTGCTGGCTGCAGCAAGATTAAAACTGATTCTGATCCTCTAATGCTGGAATACAAGTCTTTCTCCTGAGGCAATTCCCATGAAACTGTCCCAGCAGAATTTGAGAAAGAAGCAGAATTGAAGGTGTTGGAGAAAGGGGAGGAAATAAAACAGTTGCATTGTCTGTATCTAAGAGTGGAAAAAAAAATTCCAAAACTTTGAACTGGAAGGAATCATTTTTGTGTTCAGAAAATGTTTCTGATCAACAATGTTTCAAGATTCAGTTAACTTGGCCTACAAGCTCACATCTTAATCTGTAAAATATTTAATTAGTTCAAATCTTTATTCAATGAAAGTACAAATAAATTCAGAGGAATGCAGCATTTAGAGCTTCAAATCTTTCAAACAAAATTCACACTTTTGCTGCAATAAAGTATCTATCCACATTAGGCACAAGGTTTGATATAGAGACTAATAAAAGACTACAAGGTAAGTGGAAGTAAACCACAGGAAATGTTCATTAACATGTCTATTCTCCAGCACAGTAGGCACAAGACTGGCAAGATGGATGGAGCTTGAGTCTTGGGTCACCTGACCCTTAAAGGGGCATACCCCAACCTACTTAAAAACTTGGCAAGTTCACATTCCAAGTCAAATCCACATAGCAATTGTTACATCAAAGACCCATCATTAAGTTTTGCACCAATTTCTAGAGTATGGGTTTAGCAACTGGCAAGGAAAGACTGCAGTTAACATAAATCTTTGAACTGTTCTTTGCCTTCTAGAGATAATGCATTACATCACATGGAACAAAAATTGATTACTAAAAGTAAGGTTTATTACCTGCTTTAGTTTTTGAAGAGCTTCAATACAGTTCAGCCATGCCAGCACTGGTCCTTTGTCATCAGTGGAACCTCTCCCATATAACTTTCCTATAAAAGTTTCAATTATTAGAATTCTTTTTATAGAGAGACATGGTAGTCTTTAAATAATTCACAGGATTTGGGAACGTTTGCAAGACCAACATTTATAGTCCATCTCCAATTACCCACAGGAAAGTGGTGGTGACACCAGGATATTGGAGATGGCAGATGCAATGGCTGTAATGCCAAACGGAAGTGGTAAGATTTTTTTTGTGGATGATAATTGAATGAAATTTGTGTGTTGTGAGTACTACTTGCCAGATATTAGCCTAAACTTGTAAGTTGTTCAGGCCTTGCTGCATGTAACCATGCACTGCCTCACTATGAATGGAGTTGTGAATTGTGAAATCATCAGCAAACATTGCCAATCCTGACCTCTTACAGTAAGAAGTCTCACAACACCAGGTTAAACTCCAACAAGGTTTATTTGGAAGCACCATTTGGTAGGCCATTCTTCCCTTCGAGCCTGCTCCGCCTTTCATTTTGATCATGGCTGATCATCAAATTTAATATCCTGATCCTGTCTTCTCCCCATATTCCTTGATGTCTTTAGCCCCAAGTGTTATATCTAATTTCTCCTTGAAATCACACAATATTTTGGTCTCAACTACTTTCTGTGGTAGCAAATTCCACAGATTCACCACTCTGCGTGTGAAGAAATTTTTACTCACCTCAGGCCTAAAAGGTTTACCACTTATCCTCAAAATATGATACCTTGTCCTGGACTCTCCCACCATCAGGAACATCCTTTCTGAATTTACTTTGTCTAATCCTGTTAGGATTCTAGAAGTTTTTACAAAATTCTCTCTCACTCTTCTAAATTCCAATGAATACAATCCTAACTGACTTAGTCTCTCCACATATGACAGACCTTCCATCCCAGGAATCAGCCTGGTAAACCTTTACTGTACTCCCTCTAGAGCAAGGACACCTTTCCTCAGACAAGGACACCAAAACTGCACACAATACTCCAGGTGTGGCCTCACCAACGTCCTGTACAATTGCCGTAAACATTCTTGTTCCTATACTCAAATCCTCTTGCTATGAAGGCCAACATTCCATTTGCCTTCTTTACTGTGCTGTACCTGCGCGCTTACTTTCGGCAACTGATGCACGAAAACAGCAAAGTCTCACCGAGCATTGACCACTTTGAATTTACACCAATTTAAATAATAATCTACCTTCCATTATTACTACTGAAGTGGATAACCTCACATTTATCCACATTATACTGCAGCTGCCATGCATATGCCCACTCAGTCAACCTGTCCAAATCACATTGATGCATCTCTGTATTCTCCTCAAAGCTCCCCCTCCCACCCAACTTTGTATCATCAGCAAATTTGAAGATAATCCCTTTCCTAAAGATAATGAAGGGAAGGACATTGATGAAGCAGCTGAAGATAGTTGGGCCTAGATCACTACCCTGAGGAACTTCTGCAATGATGTCCTAGGATGATTAGTTAGTAAGCTTGCAGATGACTCCAAGATAGGTGGCATAGTGGACAGTGAAGAAAGTTATCTCCGATTGCAATGGGATCTTGATCAATTGGGCCAGTAGGCTGACAAATGGCAGATGGAGTTTAATTTAGACAAATGCGAGGGGTTGCATTTTGGTAGACTGAACCAGGGCAGGACTTAGTCAGTTAATGGTGGGGCGCTGGGGAGAGTTACAGAACAAAGAGATCTAGGGGTACATGTTCATAGCTCCTTGAAAGTAGAGTCACAGGAGGACAGAGTGGTGAAGAAGGCATTCAGCATGCTTAGTGTCATGGGTCAGAACATTGAATATAGGGATTGGGACGTCTTGTTGAAGTTGTACAAGACATTGGTAAGTACACTCTTGGAACACTGTGTGCAGTTCTGGTCATCCTATTATAGAAAGGTTATTATTAAACTAGAAAGAGTACAGAAAAGATTTACTAGGATGCTACTGGGACTTGATGGTTTGAGTTAAAAGGAGAGGCTGGATAGACTGGGACTTTTTTCTCCAGAGCATAGGAGGCTGAGGTCTATAAAATAATGAGGGGCATAGATAAGGTAGATAATCAATACCTTTTTCCCAAAGGTAGGGGAGTCTAAAACTAGAGGGCATAAGTTTAATGTGAGAGGGGAGAGATACAAAAGCATCCAGAGGGGCAATACTTTCACACAGAGGGTGGTAAGCCTCTGGAACAAGCTGCCAGAAGTAGTAGTAGAGGCAGGTATAATTTTGTAATTTAGATAGCATTTAGAAAGTTACACGGATAAGATGGGTATAGAGGGATATGGGCCAAATGCGGGCAATCGGGGTTAGCTTCGAGGTTTAAAAAAAAGGCATGGACAAGTTGGGCCGAATGGCTTGTTTCCATGCTGTAAACCCCTATGACTCTATGATTGGCCTTAAACGACCACAACCATCTTCCTTTTTACTGTTATGACTCAAAGCAGTGGAAATCTTTCCTCCTGATTCTCACTGACAGAAATTTTACCAGGGTTCCTTGATGCCATACTAATTCACTATTAACTAACCTGTAGAAATCAGCTTTGTTGTCCATGTTAGGACTCCAACTATAATAAACCAATGAGCAGGTTATTGGTAATTGCTGGTAAGGTAGTCTGATCAGTAAATTTGCAATAGCTGATAGTGAGGAGGAGGAGGGCTGTTGGAGAATACAGCAGGATATAAATTGGCTGGAGATCTTGGGCCAAAAGATGGCAGATGGAATTTAGCCCGGATAAATGTGAGGTACTGTGATTTGAAAGGTTTTTTTTGTTTTTATTCCAATTCAATCAAATCAAGTCCAATTCAGAATCTCAGCAAGTTGGGACATTCCCGATCCAAGCTGACAAGACCGGGCTCTCACCTCCTGTCTTGGGCTTGATCTACATGATCCAAGCTGATTGAAGTAGGCATTGCTCCTCCTCCATAGCTTGATCTCATTTGCATCTTAGCCAAAAGGCTGAGATGCTGCTTTTAACAATTGCTTCAAATGAAGCTGAAATGTAACCTAATGACTTCAACCAAGCGCAGCATGTCAATACTACACTTGATCTTAGTCAAAAGGCTGAAAAGCGATAAAAGGTTTACTGCAGAAGGAAAGTATACAGTACATGGTAGAACCCTTAGAAATATTATCACACAGAGGGATCTAGACATGCAGACCCAGTTTCCTGAAGGTGGCAACTCAGGACACAAGGTGGCCAAGAAGGCATTTGGCATGCTGGCCTTCATCAGTTGGTGCATTAAGTGTAGGGATTGGAAAATCGTGTTGCAGCTGTATAAGACTTGGTTCGGCCTCTTTGGAGTATTGTGTACAATTCTGGTTGCTACACTACCAGAAGGATGTTTATGCATTTGAAAGGGTGCAGAAGAGATTTACCAGGATGTGGCCTGGTTTGGAGGATATGGACTATGAAAAAAGGTTCAACAAACTTGGATTGTTTTCATTGGAGCGTCGGAGGGTAAAGGGGGACCGGATAGAGGTTTACAAGATTATGACAGGCTTGGATACAGTGAATAGTCAGAATCTTTTTCCCAGGATCAAAGGGTCAATTACTCAGGGCGATAGGTTAAAAGTGAGAGGGGGAAAATTTAAAAGAGATGTAAGGGGCAAGTTTTTTTTACACAGAGGATTTTGAATGTCAGGAACGTGTTGCCGTAGGAGGTGGTGGAAACAAATTCTGCAACAACATTCAAGAGGCATCTGGATAAATATATGAGTAGGCAAGGAATAGAGGGATATGGACCACGTAGAGGCAAGAAAATATTAATTAGCGAGGCATCTGTAATGGCACAACTTGCTGGGCTGAAGGGCCTGTTCCTGTGCTGTACTGTTCTTTGCTGCTTGATGGCCTTGTTAATAATTCCTTCTACCAATGCTGATGATTGACAATAGACTAATGGGGCAAGACTGGATTGACTTTATTCTGCTTTACATGCACAGGGCATACCTGGGCAATTTTTCACGTTGTCGAGTAGATGTTACAATTGCAGCCATACTGGAGTATCCTGGCTGCTGCTTGGTCACAGGCAGGTCACATAGCCATTACCAATATTACATGTAGATAAAATTGGTTGAAGACTGGCATCTATGTTGCTGGGTACCTCGGGAGCAGATAAAAATAGGTCTTCCATTTGACATTTCTGGCTGGATATGGATGTATACATTTCAACCTTATCTCCCATAGAAACTTGCTGGGCTCTGCTGTCATTCAAGGTGTGCTGGTTAGGTTGATTGGCCATGCTAAATTATCCCTTGGTGCCAGGGGGATTTGCAGGGTAAATACATGGTGTTATGGGGATTGGGCTTGGGTGGGATTGCTGTCAATGCAGACTCGATGGGCTGACTGGCCTGCTTCGGGATTCTATAATTCTACATTGGGGTTCTACGCACAGCCTCCTCCTCTCTTTATCATTTAACTGTCCACCAGAAACCACAGCTGGATTTGGTAGGAATACAGAGCTTTGATCTGATTTTATTTGGTTGTGGGATCATTTGGCTTTGATTATTTCCACTGTTTAGCAGGCATAGAGCCCAGTCTTGTCACTGGGTTGGCAACTCATTTCTAGGTACTCGTGATGTTGTTTCTAGAATGCTCTACTGCACCCTTTGTTGAACCTCCGGTTTGCTGATAATAGGAGAGGAACAAAATAATGAGTTACAGAATAGAAGAAAAAACATTCTCATCTGTACCTACATTTTAAAACCCTTACAATTACAACCCACATCTATTGATTTTTCAAGTCTTTTTAAATAAGTAATGAGTTCTCATTATTACAAAGCGAGATATTAGAAGCGTACTTCATGGGAAGGGAATGAATGCATAAAGCAATATCATGACTAACCCAGATACGAAGAAACTGTTACAAATACTAATTAACTGGTCTAACAATGAGGAGCCTTTGATAAAAGATCACTAACAACAGCACTTTTGATCAACCCTATTGAATTCATGTTGTAAACATTGTGCAAACACTAACTATGTGCTTTGAATTAAGAGGAGGGTATTAAGAGGGACAGGATAAAAAAAACACATATAAATTACCACCATGGTTTGTGGCCTGAGAATGTTTCCTAAAATCATGTTAGTTAAATGATCACAATTAAGACATGACTGACATTATATGCTTTATCTCAACAAACTAATGTATAGAAGTACTGCTTCACTGAAATTTGAAAGTTTCCAAAGTACCTTAAGCAAAATTGTTCTGATGATGTGTCCCAATTCAGGATATTTGATCAACCTTCCCACTTTACCAATAATCGCTGGCTGACAGTTAGAGATCAATCAATTCCTGTATCAATAATGGACATTTCCAAGATGGGCATGTCTTCTCCAACTGAACGCTAAACATCAGACGACAGCATTAATGAGTGTTACAAATTTCAGTCAGCAGAACCCAACACTCAGATAGAATCTTGGGAGTTAACAAATGGAAGTCAGACATTGAAACTGAACTTGCTGAAGACTGCGCTGGAGCTCTCTAATCAGAACTACAAACCATTATGTGGATTGGAGGGAACAGGCGAGGTCTTCTTAAAACAATAAACAGAAACACAATAAAAGGCCACTATGTCACTATTGAGTGATTTAAAAGTAGACCTTCTAGCAAATCTAGCTATGATAAACAAGGAAAAAAAGAGGTCGAGAGTGAAATTCTCATCACAATTACATGGAACTGACACCACAGAGACAGGTCATTTAATCCAAATGGTCCTTATGTGTGTTTATACTCCACACGAACCTCCATATTTTACTTCATCTCACACCATCAGTACATTCTTCTATTCCTTTACAAGATTATGGGCCCGATTTTATCAATTTGATTCTGAGTGCTGAATCTGGGAATGTTTCAGATCTGTTCTCAGGTGCCCCCGTACGCACTCTGCCTGAAAAAATATCAGGAATTCTGATTTGTGCTGCAGAAACTTGTGGCTGGGGCTTATTGGACTCAAAATGCCTGCTGCGCCAATTGGAACCTTCAACTGCGCATGCACAGTTAAAAAATAGAAAAATGCTTCCCTGCTTCATCGCTCCCAGACCTGATAATGCCTCCCCCTGGCCCCCACAGACAGTGCCCCACTCCCACAACATAACTGTCCCCGTTATCCTCCCACCCCCCTACTACCCAGACCGATCATGGCTCTCTGCCCCCTTCCCCCCCTTGCACACAGAGTGGCAGTGGACCCCCATCTCCCCCGCCCTCCGCCCACCATACAGCCATCTGACCCGCCTCCCTCTCCCTATCTGCATCTACCCTTTAGCACCCTGTGAGAACTTTTTAAGTTTCAATGAGATCAGCTTCTCATTCTTTGAAACGCTATAGAATATCAACCCATTTTCCACCTCCCCCTCCCTCCACCAGAGAGCCATCTGACCCGCCTCCCTCCCCTCCACCAGAGAGTGATTTGACCGCCTCCCATACCCCGGAGAGAGCCGCCGGAAGCTCTGAACATACCTCCTCAGAAGCTGGAGTGCCCGAATCAGACCTTTGCGAACCATGTCTGTTTTGCGCTGAATCTGGACGGGTGAATGTGGTGGTCAAGGGGGAAATGCCAGTAAGTTTGGGTGTCTAGCCCATTAAGCCAATTTAAAGGCATCGGGCGTGGTGCCAGCGATAGCCATTTTAGGCCCTTGGTAAAGAGGGAAAGGGCACTGAGACAGTCGTAAATTGCGCTACTCGCCTCACACCTGACTTTACCAAGTTTGTGTGCCCGAAAACGGTTTAGGAGATGTGTGAGGCAAGTTTTGTTTTACACAGAGGGTGGTGAATGTCTGGAATGCGTTGCCTGGGGAGGTGGTGGGAGCAAGTATAATAGCAGCATTTAAGGGGCAACTAGACAAATACATATATAGGATGGGAATGAAAGGATACGGACTCTGTAAATGATTTGGTTTTAGTTTAGACAGACATCATAATCAGCACAGGTTTGGAAGGCCAAAGGGTCTATTCCTGTGCTGTACTGTTCTTTGCTTTTTGCTCCTTTGTCCATGCACAAACTTATGTAGCTTCCTCTTAAACACAACTACGGGGGTTAGAAAGAAATTGCAAAAGATCTAGGAAGCACGATATTCCAAAAATAATTTCTCATTAAAATAACAGATAATCCTTCTCATTTTAAATGATACAGAGTTCTGTGCCTGTAATATAGGAATGGAGCAAAATTTTAGTTCCGCATTCGGTATCCTCCCCAGCACTTCTTTGCTAATTGCTGAATTTGTTTCCATGTTTTTGTCACTACATAATTTGCATATTTTAACTTGATTATTTAGTCTCCAGATTAATTTTTCAATGTAACCACACTGTAATTCAGCCTTTGGACTGCAAATGTGTTTCTTGAATAAAATATTATTTTATTTGGAGCTTGATAGAAATGAACAAATTTAAATTTTATTATTGAAATAAATACAGGAATCTTCCTGAATTTGTTTTAGTTATTACAACTGTTTAAGGGCAAACTGACCCCCTCTCTAATTGGGAACTCAGGTAAGGTAGAAAACTGAGTAGGGTAGTCCTGTTATTTAAAGAGGACAGTGGTAGTGTGGTGAGAGGTGACATTAGTTTTAAAGATCAAAACAGAGAATTAGCTTGGGTAAAACAAGTAGCCAGGGACAAAAGGCATTGATGGGTTTTGTTTATTGGCCATGAAACAACAATGGTAATATAAGGTTGCAATTTGAATTGGGAAATTAGAGATGCACGTAACAAGGGTAATACTGTAATCATGGATTTCAATCTATATATAGACTGAATAAATTTAATTAGTCTAATATCGTGGAAGATGGGAATGTGTGCAAGATAGTTTTCTAGACCAGTACATTGAGTAACCAACTTGGAAACAGTAATGAAAAAGGCCTAATTAATATTCTAGTTTTAAAGGAGCCTTTTCAGAAAGAGTGACCATAATATAATGGAATTCTACATTACGTTTGAAAGTGATTAGTTCAATTAGATGCTAGGGCCTTAAAATCCTAGGGAAAATATGAAGCAATGAGGGGCAAGTTGTCTAAGGTGGATTGGGAAACTACACTGACCCAGAGCAGTGTTCCTGACTAAATTAGTTGACTGTAGCAGCCAGGATAAATTTAGCTAACTATTACATAGTTTACAACAAAAATACATCTCTATAATACATCTCAAAAATACATACAAAACCTCAGCAAGGAAAATATTCCAACAATGACAAATGAAAGAAATCAAAGATTATATTAGGTCAAAGCAGAAGGCGGATAAAGTTGTAAAATAAATGGCAAGCCTGAGAACTGGGGACTTTTTAAAGTTCTGTAAAGCAGGACCAAGAAGAAAAAGGTGAAGAAAGGGAAAATTGACGACAGTAAACTAGTCAAAAACATAAAGAAGACAGTAAAAGCTTCAAAAGGCATGCAAAAAGGAAATAAAAGGAAAAACAAAAGTGAGTCCATTATTAATTCTCCAGGCTCTTCCTGAAATGGGGAATAAGGAAATGGCAAAAAAAACTAAATAGATGCTTTGGATGGGATTTTTTGGCACCCTCATGGCATGTTTACCAGAAGTGGAGAAGCAGGGCGGCATAATGGCACAATGGTTAGCACTGCTGCCTCACAGAACCAGGGACCCTGATGTGATTCCTGGCTTGGGTCACAGTCTGTGTGGAGATTGGACATTCTTCACTCAGAGCGTGGTGAATCTTTGGAATTCTCTGTCCTAGAAGATTGTGGAAGCTCAGTCACCGACAATGAGATCAACAGATTTCTACATATTAAAAACATCAAAGGATATGGAGATAGTGCAGGAAAATGGTTTTGAAGTAAATCAGGCATGATCTCACTGAATTGCAGAGCAGGCTTAAAGGGCTGAATGGCCTCCCCTATTTCTTATATTCTTATGAACCACCTTCTTAGAGTAGCATTGGCAGAGACCAGGAAAAGATGCATGAACTTT
This sequence comes from Carcharhinus amblyrhynchos, assembly GCF_965287045.1. NCBI lineage: Eukaryota > Metazoa > Chordata > Chondrichthyes > Carcharhiniformes > Carcharhinidae > Carcharhinus > Carcharhinus amblyrhynchos. The sequence goes on from NC_137331.1 coordinate 21,060,798, forward strand.
TAACTCGAGTTTCCCCCTCTAAGTAATACACAAAGTAAAGTTTTAATATTCTCACCATCCCTTTTCCTTTGTGTGCAATATTCAATTACAAAGAACTGTTTCATGATTGTCGCCAGCAATGCAATTTATCCTGGCTGCTATAGTCAACTAATTTAGTCAGGAACACTGCTCTGGGTCAGAAACGGAATCAGTAGAGAAATAAATCAAATCACTTTGCAATAAGGCTCTGTATAGCAATTAGGGAGACTGTGCACAAAAAACTCAAAATCTGATGAGGCCCATACATCAAACATGAATAATCAGATTCATGGTGCTAACTTTACTCAATGGATGAGGATGATTTGTGACCTCTGTGTAGCTTTTAAAAAGGGGGAAGAGAGGTCAGCTTGCTCTCAACACCAGTCATCAACTCTTCCAGTACTTCTCAAAGAAGATGCAAAAGAGCAGAAAATACACTCTTCATGTATGGCAGCTTCATGTAACATCCTTTGATTTCTTAAAGTTTAAATAGCAAAACCTCACTTTTAATTAATTCTGACTTCCAGTCCAAGCAAAGGTCCACAAATATCCCCCGTGGTTGGAGGGGAAAATAACAACTCATTTGGCTAATGACTTTGACAGCAAGGGGTAACCTCAGAAATCAGAATGATAATCTGAATATCCCCTTTACATTTGACAGGGGTCTCCCCCATCCAGGATGACCTGAAATAAATATTGAGGGAAATCTCCCAACTGCCCTGCTCCATTGTCCAATCCAGACCAATACAGTTAGGAGCGTTGTCTCCAAGCACAGAGGAAATTGTGTCACTCGGGGCTAATAGGGGCAGAAATTGAACAGCAAGAGCAGACAGTGACAATGAAAGCAAAAACAAGGAAATTATGGGAACATTGAGCAATTGGACATTTGCAGAAAGAACAATTTACCATTCAAAACTGAAAATACTAAGTCGGGATATTACTGTTATCAATAAAGGTGGGTAGTATATATAAGACCATACAAAAGTATGGGCAGAGTAGAGCAGAGAAAATTCATAAAACCAGTGTAAAGGAAGCAGGAATAAAGTTGGCGACTGACGATTTTTCAGATCTGTGCAGAACTCATTCTTTGACAATTTGCTGACTTTTTCAAATAACCACAATCCGCCAATGACAAATCTTCATGTGATTTTTAATGCTTTCAGTTTCAGATGACTTTTTTTTCTCTCTCGTGCTTTTAAACCACTGAAAGGATTTTTCAAAAAATGTAAAATTGTTGGGGCATGATTGGGATACAAAATAATAAAGGAAGTGGGTTGATGTTAAAATATTAAAGCACATTTATTTTCTCAGGTCAAACCCAATGTCACAATTACTACTTCAAGGCAACTAGGGAAGTGAATATTGCAACTTAAGAAAGAATGAGCAGAAAAGACATGATCAAGAAGGCGAATGGGATGCTGGCCTTTATAGCGAGGGGGATAGAATATAAAAGTAGGGAGGTCTTGCTGCAACTGTACAGGGCATTGGTGAGGCCGCAGCTGGAGTACTGTGTGCAGTTTTGGTCGCCGCACTTGCGCAAAGATGGCTGATGCCGGAGATGAGGGGGTTAGACTATGAAGAGAGACCAAATAGACTGGGTCTGTACTCGTTGGAGTTTAGAAGGATGAGGGGGGATCTTATAGAGACGTATAAGATAATGAAAGGGATGGATAGGGTAGAGGTAGAGAGATTCTTCCCGCTCAGAAAGGACAGTAGGACTAGGGGGCACAGCCTCAAGATAAAGGGGGGGCAGTTTAGAACGGAGTTGAGGAGGGACTTCTTCACTCAAAGGGTGGTGAATGTCTGGAATTCTCTGCCCGTTGAAGTGGTGGAGGCTACCTCGCTAAATATATTTAAGACATGGGTAGATAGGTTTTTGGTAGGCAAGGGGATTAAGGGTTATGGGGAGAGGGCGGGAATGTGGAACTGAGCCACTTCAGATCAGCCATGATCTTATTGAATGGTGGGGCAGGCTCGAAGGGCTAGATGGCCTACTCCTGCTCCTATTTCTTATGTTCTTATCACATGTGCACGCTTTTAGTTAATATTTAATCTGAGGGACATCCTGTATAATTTGTAATAAAACAATATACTGCTCAATCGCTGGCCAGCATAGCAACCTCCCATTGCTGCCCCTCCAATCCTCACACCCCCTGACCGATGGCCTCCCTGACTTCTCCGGGTCAGCCCCGACCATACTCCACCACCCCTGGCCTGCCTCGGTGTCCCCAACACCAACATCCCTCAGTCTCAATTTCTTAATTGACAACCCCCACACCTCCCCACAGTTCCAATCCCCTCCACTGCAGTCCCAACCCCAACCAGCAGTCCCGACCACTCCAATGGCCAGCCCTGATCAGTCCCTTCCCTCCCTCTGCCAACAATCCCAACTGCAGAGAGGGAACAGGAACCCCCCCATCCCCACTAGTCTCCTCTATCAGGCCCTGTCCCTCTAGCATTGCGAGAGCAGTGCAGCGGGTTGGGAGAGTTCCCAGAATTAAACAGTGTCCCTTTATTCTAGTCTCTCTCACAATTGGAAACATCCTTTCAGCGTCTATCCTGTCAAATCCCCTCAGGGACTTGTGTGTTTCAATAAGATCGTTGCTCAGTCTTGTAAACCCCACAGGTAACTGTCCAGTCCTTCCTCATGAAATAATCCCCCCATCCCAGGTATCAAATCAAGTAAAGCTTTTTTTGAATTGCTTTTAAATGCATTTATATCCTTTCTTGCAGGAAACCAAAACTGTATACAGTACTCCAGTTCTCACCCATGCCCTTTGTGGTATTGGCCTCATAACCTGAGATTCAAGAGTAAAAATTTCACTGCAAGTTTTAAAAGTGAGTTCAGTAGACAGAGTACTTTATGAGCTAATCCATAAAGATAGTTTTCATCAGAAAGCTGGATTCACTAATGTGCTTCAGGGAAGTACTCTATGTGTGACTCTGATCCCGAACTCAATGTGTGACTTCAGCGTCCTCAGGAAAAGATGGACAATAAACTCTGCCTTGCCGATGGCACCCACACTCAGAGAACAAACAGAAGGAACCTTAAAATGCTGCAAATACTCAGCAGGTCTTGCAGCACCTCTGGAAAGAGGAATACTTAACAACTCAGATTGCGACCCTTCATCAACCTGTAACGTTAACTCCACAGATGCTGCTAGACCTGCTGAATATTTCCAGCATTTTGATTTTCAGTATACAATACTTAATTTTTGTAAACAAAAGCTGGCATTGTCCTAGGGCTCTTTAAAGTGCAGAAAACAATGAAGTGCAGTTATTCCTGTTTCATAGCCTGGCACTGCAGCCAGTTTACACACAGCACAATCCCACAAATAGCAGTGATGACCAGACAAAATAGGCTTTTGATGATGATGTTGGTTTAGGTTTAAAGTCTGGTGAAAGTACAAGAAGTACTCCTTTGTTCTCTGATCACGCTATAAGATCTTTTAACATCCACCTGCAAGCAGAGAAAAGGCCTCAATTAAGCTGAAAACTTAGCCTCTGAAATGTTAGCCTGGATTATGTGCTCAAATCTCTGAAATGGGATGTAAATGCAAAACTTTCTCACTTATCGGTGAGTTCTACCAAAAGATCCATGGTGAATGAGTGCCTGCATTTTCAGTGATCAAACAATGCTGAAATTTGAAATACAAACAAAAAGTACTGGGTAACCTCAGCAGGTCTGGCAGTATCTGTGGAGAGGGAAACAGAGCTAATGTTTCATTATGACTCTTCTTCAGAGCTGAACAGGAGATGAAATATGATGGATTATATAGTGGGAGATGGGGGTGGAGACTGTGGAGCAGAATAGAAGGTCAGAGATAAGTTGGAGCTAAGGAGATTGACAACGATGTCATGGATACAAGTCAAAGGGAGTGTTAATGTTGCATTAAGGACTAAAGAAAGTGCTGAGAGTAGCATATAGGTCCTTTCTTGTGATAGTATGCTGCAATCCTTTTCAAGGCATATTACAACACACCTCTTTCTTTTTACAGATACTTGGAAGGTGGCGGGGGGTGGGGGGGAGTAAGTTTAACAATTTAAAATACATGTTCATGTTTAGAACTGATGAATCTATGGAGGTGACCTTGCTATTTCATCTCACCAGCCAATGGACAGGACGAGCTGTTAAGATTGCAAAGAGAGCCGAGAAAATTGGGTTCGTGCTCAATTTCTCACCTTTCGCAATCTTACCAGCAACAAATATCCGGTGGGGTCAGCCTTGTTCCCGAAAAGGGTACAAGGCTGATTGAAATATTTAAAGCTATAGCAAATAGCATTTAAATATTACGTGTGAGCCCGGGCTGCAGTCATCCAGGCCCATTTACCTCTGTGGTCTCATTGGTGAAGGTTCTCTCTAGCAAGGATCATGAATGGTCTCTTCATCAACAGGGATCAGACATGATGGCCTCGCCGGTAGAACAGGAGACCATCGAGGGCCCCCAGGAGGTCGGGGGCAGGGAGGTACATCTTCGGCAGTGCCATCTGGAACTCCAGCCTGACACTTTGGCAATGCCCATCAGGCACTGGGTAGTGCTAACGGGGCAGAGCCAGAGGGGGAATTGCTTGAAGGCTCTGGCAGCAATGGAACACTTGCACTTAAAGGTGCGACTCACAGATATAACATTGCAATATAGATCTTGCTTGATTAGCTCCCAGGGAGGTTCGCTCCCAGGTAGGGAAGGACTGCAGGCGGTATGAGAGGGAGGTTAGACAGGGGGTGGAGAAGGGAAATGCCCAGACTGAGGGGCTGAAGTGTATCTATTTTAACACCAGAAGTGTAGTAAATAAGGTAGATGAGCTTAGGGCGTGGATTGCTGCTTGGGAATGTGATGTGGTGGCCATTACGGAGACTTGGGTGTCTCAAGGACAGGACTGGGTACTTCAGGTGCCAGGATTCAGATGCTTCAGGAAGGACAGGGAGGGAGGCAAAAGAGGTGGTGGAGTGGCACTGTTGATCAGGGACAGTGTCATGGCTGCAGAGAAGGAGGATGCCGTGGAGGGACTATCTACAGAGTCTCTGTGGGTGGAAGTTAGGAACAGCAAAGGGTCGAAAACTTTGCTGGGTGTATTCTATAGGCTGCCCAATAGTGACAGGGAAGTTGAGGTGCAGATAGGGAAACAGATTCTGGAGAAATGTATTAATAACAGAGTTGTCGTGATGGGAGACTTCAATTTCCCAAACATCGATTGGAATATCCCAAGGGTTTGGATGGGGAGGAGTTTGTTAGGTGTGTTCAGGAAGATTTCCTGACACAGTACGTGGATAAGCCTACGAGAGGAGAGGCTGTACTTGACCTGGTACTGGCGAATGAACCAGGACAGGTGACGGATCTCTCGGTAGGAGAGCATCTTGGGAATGGTGATCATAATTCTATCTCCTTCACAATTGCATTGGAACGAGATAGGATCAGGCAGGCTAGGAAGGTGTTTGTCTGGAGTAAGGGAAAATACGAAGACATCAGGAAGTTAATTGGACAAATAAACTGGAAGGAGGCGTTCTTAGGGAAAAGTACCGAAGGAAGGTGGCAGATATTCAAGGAATGTTTGTCTGGAGCTCTGCACGACAACGTTCCGATGAGACAAGGAGGTTTTGGTAGGTCACGGGAACCGTGGTGCACGAAGGCTGTGGTGAACCTAGTCAGGAGGAAAAGGAAGGTGTACAAAAGGTTCAGGGAGCTAGGAGATGTTAAGGATCTTGAGGAGTATAAGGATTGTAGAAAGGAGCTTAAAAGGGAAATTAGGAGAGCCAGAAGGGGTCATGAGAAGGCCTTGGCGGGTAAGATTAAGGAGAATCCCAAGGCCTTCTGTAAATATGTGAAAAGTAAAAGGATGAGAAGAGAAGGGATAGGACCTATAAAAGGTGAAGGGGGTAAGGTCTGTGTGGAACCAGAAGAAATGAGTACTTTGCCTCAGTGTTCACGGTGGAAACTGATCTGGGAGATTTTGCTACAGATTTGCAGCAGATGGAAAAGATTGAGTATGTGGATATTAAGGAAGAGGATGAGTTAGAACTTTTGAATTCTATCAAGATAGATAAGTCGCCAGGACCAGATGGGATGTACCCCAGGTTACTGTGGGAGGTGAGGGAGGTGATTGCAGAGCCCCTGGCGATGATCTTTGCATCGTCAATGGAGACGGGAGAGGTTCCGGAAGATTGGAGGATTGCGGATGTGGTTCCTATTTTCAAGAAAGGGAACAGAGATAGCCCGGGAAATTACCGACCAGTGAGTCTGACCTCAGTGGTTGGTAAGCTGATGGAGAGGCTTCTGAGGGACAAGATTTACGAACATTTGGAGAGGTTTGGCATGATCAGAAATAGTCAGCATGGTTTTGTCAAGGGCCTTACGAGCCTAGTTGAGTTCTTCGAAAATGTGACTGAACACATTGACGAAGGAAGTGCAGTGGACGTGGTGTACATGGACTTCAGCAAGGCGTTTGATTAGGTCCCCCATGCAAGACTTCTTGAGAAGGTGAGAGGGCATGGGATCCAAGGGGCTTTGGCCTTGTGGATCCAGAACTGGCTTGCCTGCAGAAGGCAGAGAGTGGTTGTGGATGGGTCTTTTTCGGCATGGAGGTCAGTCACCAGTGGACCCTTGCTGTTTGTCATTTTCATAAATGACCTAGATGAGGAAGTGGAGGGATGTGTTAGTAAGTTCGCCGACGACACGAAGGTCGGTGGTATTGTGGATGGTCTGGAAGGATGTCAGAAGTTGCAGCAGGACATAAATAGGATGCAGGACTGGGCGGAGAAGTGGCAGATGGATTTCAACGTGGATAAATGTGTAGTCGTCCATTTTGGCAGGACCAATGGGATGAATGAGTACACTATCAAGGGCAGGAGTCTTAGTAGTGTTGAAGAGCAGAAGGATCTTGGGGTCCGGGTCCACAGGACTCTTAAATCGGCCTCGCAGGTGGAGGATGTGGTCAAGAAGGCGCATGGTGTACTGGCCTTCATTAATTGAGGCATTGAGTTTAGGAGTTGGGAGGTAATGCTGCAACTTTATAAGACCCTTGTCAGGCCTCACTTGGAGTACTGTGCGCAGTTCTGGTCACCTCACTATAGGAAGGACGTAGAAGCTATTGGAAGGGTACAGAGGAGATTTACAAGGATGTTGCCTGGATTGGGAGGCATGCCTTATGAAGATAGGTTGAGGGAGCTGGGACTCTTCTCCCTGGAGAGATGAAGGTTGAGAGGCGACCTGATAGAAATTTATAAAATGTTGAGAGGAATAGATAGGGTGGATTCTCAGAGGCTATTTCCCCGGGTTGAAATGGTCGCTACGAGAGGACACAGATTTAAGGTGCGGGGAGGAAAGTACAGAAGTGATGTTAGGGGTAAGTTTTTCACTCAGAGGGTGGTGACTGAATGGAATCGGCTGCCGTCAGTGGTGGTGGAGGCGAACTCGCTGGGGTCTTTTAAAAGACTTCTGGATGAGTATATGTGATTTAATGGGATTGGGGGTTATAGATAGGTCTATGGATTGGTAGGTGTTGATGTGATTGGCGCAACTCGTGGGCCGAAGGGCCTGTTTGTGCTGTAGTGTTCAATGTTCTGTGTTCTATGATCTATTTATATTTGAGAATTATTAAGTTCTCCATGTGAATCATTTATTCGCTTCTTCTCGGCCTTTTGGCTAAGATCAAGTGCTGTACTGACATGCTGTACTTGGTTGAAGTCTTAAGGTTACATTTCAGCTTCATTTGAAGTAATTTTTAAAAGCCGCGTCTCGGCCTTTTGCTTAAGATGCAAATGAGATCAAGCCTTGGAGGAGGAGCAATGCCTACTCCAATCAGCTTGGATCATGTAGATCAAGCCCAAGACAGGAGGTGAGAGCCCGGTCTTGACAGCTTGGATTGGGAATGTTGAGACTTTGAATTAGACTTTGACTGGATTGAATTGGATATATAAATGTCAACGTGTGTGGATTGCTTTGTACTTATGTCCATCTTGGGCTTGCCTGGCAGATCTTTCTGGAATTCTTCCATGGGAATGAGTGTGATTGCCAACTAACAATTCTGTCTGCTAACTCTGAACTTAAGAAAGTACAGTGCATCCCCTTTTCTCTGCATTTGCCAATGAAGAGGTCTTTGGCTTTTGCTGCCAGGCTGAGCATCATGTTGTTTAGAAGGTAACATTGCTATGTATCATGAAGTGGTCTCCTAATGATATAACAGCACCAATCACTAAGAAGAGATTGCACAATGTGGATTCATTTATCAAGGGTAGGTACATGGGAACAGTTGTACTAAGCAATAAATCTTGAAGACACATCAGGGCTGCAGAGAGTGTGTGCTCTGCTGAAAGCAAAAGCATAACCAAACTGGATGGCATGACACACTTCCTTTTTAGTGATGTCATGCTGCAGTCTGTAAAAGGCATATTACAGCATATGTACTTTGATTCTTTTTAAACAGTCATCTAATTCACTTTTGAATGCCTTATTTGAACCTACCTCCACCACACTCTCAGGTGATGGATTTCAGACCCTAACCATTCTCTACACTGAATTTTACCTGCCACCTATTTGCCCATTTCACCAACTTGGTTACACCCCTTTGAAGTTCTACGCTGTCCTTTTTACAGTTTAAAATGCTTTCAAGTTTTATATTCTCTGCAGATTTAGAAATTATTCCCTGTACACCAAAGTCCAAATCATTAACATAAACCAAAAAAAGCAAGGTTGTCTACACCTACACCTAAGAATCTCCACTACAAACCTTACCCCAGCCAAAAAAAACACTCATTGACCACTAACCCAGCCAATTTTGTATTCATGTTGCTGCCATCCCTTTTATTCTACAACATATAACTTTTCTCAAAAGTCTGTGTGTGGAAGGGTATCAAATGCCTTTTGGAAGTTCAGGTACACTCTCCGCAGCTCCTTCTGCTCTGGAAACTCACTTCACTGCTACCTCTGTCCCCACAACTCATTCCATTATTTCCTCTCCTCCCCCTGATCTGGAAGCTCTCTATGTTGCTCCCCTGATCTGGGAACTCTCTATGATGCTCCCTCTGCTCTGGGAACTCTCTATGATGCTCCCTCTGTTCTGGGAACTCTCTATGCTGCTCCCTCTGCTCTGGGAACTCTCTATGATGCTCCCTCTGTTCTGGGAACTCTCTATGCTGCTCCCTCTGTTCTGGGAACTCTCTATGATGCTCCCTCTGCTCTGGGAACTCTCTATGATGCTCCCTCTGCTCTGGGAACTCTCTATGATGCTCCCTCTGCTCTGGGAACTCTCTATGATGCTCCCTCTGCTCTGGGAACTCTCTATGATGCTCCCTCTGCTCTGGGAACTCTCTATGACGCTCCCTCTGCTCTGGGAACTCTCTATGATGCTCCCTCTGTTCTGGGAACTCTCTATGACGCTCCCTCTGCTCTGGGAACTCTCTATGACGCTCCCTCTGTTCTGGGAACTCTCTATGCTGCTCCCTCTGCTCTGGGAACTCTCTATGATGCTCCCTCTGCTCTGGGAGCTCTCTATGCTGCTCCTTCTGCTCTGGGAACTCTCTATGACGCTCCCTCTGCTCTGGGAACTCTCTATGACGCTCCCTCTGTTCTGGGAGCTCTCTATGATGCTCCCTCTGCTCTGGGAACTCTCTATGACGCTCCCTCTGCTCTGGGAACTCTCTATGACGCTCCCTCTGCTCTGGGAACTCTCTATGACGCTCCCTCTGTTCTGGGAGCTCTCTATGACGCTCCCTCTGCTCTGGGAACTCTCTATGATGCTCCCTCTGCTCTGGGAACTCTCTATGACGCTCCCTCTGCTCTGGGAACTCTCTATGCTGCTCCCTCTGCTCTGGGAACTCTCTATGCTGCTCCCTCTGCTCTGGGAGCTCTCTATGACGCTCCCTCTGTTCTGGGAGCTCTCTATGACGCTCCCTCTGCTCTGGGAGCTCTCTATGATGCGTCCCCTGATCTGGGAACTCTCTATGTTGCTCCCCTGACCTGAGAACTCTTAAGGCTGCTCTCCCTGATCTGGGAACTCTCAATGCTGCTGCCCCTGATCTGGGAGCTCTCTAGGTTGCTCCCCCTAATCTGGGAGCTCTCTATGTTGCTCCCTCTGATCTAGGACCTCGCTATGCTGCTCCCTTTGCTGTGGGAGCTCTCTATGCGGCACCCTCCACTCTGGAAACTCTTCCCATAGCTCTCTTTGCTCTTTGCAGTCTCACAGCTTCTCACACCATTTCTCTTGCCCACTGCTCTTCTAGACGGTGGTTATTGCTTTTGCGTCCTTCTTTCCTCCACTTTTCAAAACTATTCTAGAATTCAAGCTAGAAATTGAATCTTATTAACTACAAATGACAAATTAAAACCTCCTTACCATCTTTTTCTACCAGGGTGAAGGGCTCAGTGTCCCAGCCATCCTCAATTTGGGCCGGCTGAACATCCAGATGACCATAGATGCACAATGTCTTCTTTTTTGGGTCATTGCCGAGTGTGGCCAATAGGATCGGAGGAAGAGGAATCTTTGTTCCATCAGGCAGCTGAACATAAGAACATAAGAACATAAGAAATAGGAGCAGGAGTAGGCCATCTAGCCCTTCGAGCCTGCCCCGCCATTCAATAAGATCATGGCTGATCTGTCGTGGCTCAGTTCCACATTCCCGCCCTCTCCCCATAACCCTTAATCCCCTCGCCTATCAAAAACCCATCTACCCGTGAATTAAATATATTTAGCGAGGCAGCCTCCACCACTTCAACGGGCAGAGAATTCCAGAGATTCACCACCCTTTGAGTGAAGAAGTTCCTCCTCAACTCCGTTCTAAACTGCTCCCCCCCCTTATCTTGAGGCTGTGCCCTCTAGTCCTACTGTCCTTTCTGAGCGGGAAGAGCCTCTCCACCTCTATCCTATCCATCCCATTCATCATCTTATATGTCTCAATGAGGTCTCCCCTCATTCTTCTAAACTCTAATGAGTACAAGCCTAGTTTATTCAGCCTCTCCTCATAGCTCAACCCCCTCAACTCCGGTATCAGCCTAGTAAACCTCCTCTGCACTCCCTCCAAGGCCAAAATATCTTTGCGCAGGTGCGGCGACCAAAACTGCACACAGTACTCCAGCTGCGGCCTCACCAGTGCCCTGTACAGTTGCAGCAAGACCTCCCTGCTTTTATATTCAATCCCCCTCGCTATGAAGGCCAGCATCCCATTCGCCTTCCTGACCACCTGCTGCACCTGCAGGCTGGGTTTTTGCGACTCATGCACAAGGACCCCGAGGTCCCGAAGCACATTGTGTGAGATCAAAGTTATGATTTGCGGAAGATTGTAAAACTTGATTGCAAAGAGCACCCATTAGTAATTTCAGATGTTCAATCCCAAAGAACTGATTACACAAATAAAACTATCACGTTATCGAAAGATGTGAAGTGGGTTGTCAGTCCTCAGGAAACCATGTCTCAAGATTCAACATTCTGAGGAGGAGAAAAGGAAAGAACATTCGAAAGAGACAAATGTATAAAATTGAAGGGAGTTTCAATATGATCAATTGGTTCTCACCGTTTGTTGTCCAATATCAGCCATTTCCACAGATCCACCCAGTCGTTCTATCTCTTTGCCAACAAATTCCACCATCCTTCTGGTTTCGCCCCTCTTCTCTGGCCATCCTGAGACACTCTGAATTGCCACCCAATCTGCCAGACGCTATGGAAACAAGAGACAGGGAACTAAATTTAAAAAGCTGCCTTGACGTCTGGGATTTTGTCCACAGGTTAAAGGTGAATTAGCCATCAAACGGATGAGGGCTGTTTTCTACAAACATTCCCCAATATAAATTTGATCTATACAACCACACACACACTATGTCCACATTGTAGCTATTTAATTATCCAGGATTTTTACTTCTTTTCTGGCACACTAACAATTTTAACCAGTATCACAAGAACACAAGGGACAGGAGCAGGAGGAGATCACACTCCTTAACTAGTGAATGACTGCGGTTCCATGGATAACCAGTGAAATTACAGCACAAATGCAGTTTTAAGCATGTTTTAAAATAATAAAAAAGGATTCTATTGAGAAAACTGAGCAACACAGAAACTAAAAGGGAGTATGAAAGAATTAACATGAATCAAATCAGCACAGGCATACAACACAATCTCCAGGCTAAAAACAGAGGTTCATTTCTAGACACACAGTAATGAAAAGTAGAGAAGTGATGTTAAATTTATATCAAACCTTGATTCAACTACTCTTGGAGGGCAGTGAATAGCTCTGGTCTCCATATTAAAAAAAAGAGACTTTGGAGAGGATGCAGAAAAGGTTGAAATATGGTGATAAAAAGAATTGAGAACTTGTTGGAAAATATTGAAAATGCTGGGGTTCTTTTCTCGAAAAAAAAGAATGAGGCATGTCCTGATAAAAGCCTTCAAGATTATGACAGGGTTTAATTGCATTGAATTACTGAAAACAATTCCACGTGTGGGAGTGGCCAAAACTAGAGTTCATACATGTGACACAGCCACTAATGTAATAATGAATGTAAGAGATACATATTTTCCTAAACAGTGGATTATCCTAGATGTCAGGGCAACAGTTGACTCAGTATGGTAAGAATGAGCCCTATCTAAACTCAGATGAATAGGAATTAGGCAAAAAAGTCTGCACTGGTTGCATTCGTACCTAGCATACCTTGATTGCTGGATTCAATCATTTCTGTCGTGGAACATCTCTGCAGGAGTTCTTCAGGTTCGTCTTCCAGGCCCAACCATCTTCAGCTTCTTCCGCACACAGTCGGAACTGGGGATCCTTGCAGATAACTGCACAATGTTCAACAGTATTCATGACTGCTCAGATACTGAAGCAGTCCTTGCCCAAATACAGCAAGACCTGGGTGATATCCAACCCTACGTTGAAAAGTGGCAAGTAACATCCATGCCACACAAGTAACCATTTACCATAAGATTGCCCCTTGACATTCAATGGCATTACCATCACTGAATCCTCCACTATCACCATCCTGGGAGTTAGCATTATCCAGAAACTGAACTGGAGTAGCCATATACTGTGGCTAGGAGAACAGATCAGAGGCAAAGAATCCTGTAGAGTGTAACTCATCTATTGACTCCCAAAAGCCTGTATTCACAAGGCACAAATCAGGAGTGTGATGGAATACTGTTCATTGCTTGGATGGGTGTAGCTCCAACAACACTTAAGTAGCTTGATATCACTCACGATAAAACAGCCCATTTGATTATCACGCTATCCCCAAATATTCACTCTTTCCCATCACTGATGCACAATGGCGTCAGTGTGTATCATCTACAAACCGTACTGCAAGAACTCGCCAAGAATCTAAGACAGCACTTTCCAAACCCATGACCACTACCACCTAGAAAGACAAGCTGGTAACAGATGAATGGGAACACCAAAACCTGGCAATTCCCCTCCAAGCCACACACCACCCTGACTTGGAAATATATCACTGTTCCTTCACCATTGCTGGTTAGACCTCACATTGCATAAGCATAAGACCTTAGTTCCAAAACTTCCTTGTTACCTTGGCTGGTTGCCATGTATTTGCTGTGGGATCCGGATGTAAACTTGTTCTCCCAACAGTAAACTTGGTAATCCTATATCTGCACTGTTCCTTCACCATTGCTGGTTAGACCTCACATTGCATAAGCATAAGACCTTAGTTCCAAAACTTCCTTGTTACCTTGGCTGGTTGCCATGTATTTGCTGTGGGATCCGGATGTAAACTTGTTCTCCCAACAGTAAACTTGGTAATCCTATATCTGCATTTTTAGCAGGCACATAGATCATATTCTCCTGCTCTCCAGTCCCTGGGAGAGTAGAATGGGTAAGGTAAATTGCGACACACTGGTCTACTGAACATCAATTCTGCTGCTGATGGAATGGTTGTGATTCAAGTTGTTGCTCTCAGATATAACATTGTAATGTGTAGATCTTGCTTTGACTATCTACATTTGCAAATTAGGGATTTCACTGTGTCAATCATTCATTCAGCTGGGCTATTATATCTTGGGTGATGAGAAGAAGTACCAGGATTGATATTCAACTTCTTGCACACACACTGAATTGGTTTACCAATTAATTTTGGACGATTATCCATAATGATCTCTCTAGGCACACCAAATAAACTGAAATTAGCATTTAAAGTGTGCTCGACAGCTGTGCTTGAGGTATTGTGCAATTATTGAATGTGGCAGCGAGATTATGTACAGGTATGGCATGATGAACAGCTTGGATTGTGAAATGTCTCATGATAAAGATTCGAGTTTGATAATGATTACTCAAAGATTTGAGTAATCATTAGGTACAAGCCAGCTAACTTCATGCTCGCATCGGATGCATTCAGCAGACTGCCCAGCGAGAAAGGAAGATATTTACAAGTTGAATTCGCTGACATCAAACTTGGATATGTTCTCCAAATTGGTCAGGTGCATTTTGCATAACACATATACCAGCAACTAAAGAAGAAACTGTAGCTTCTGTATTACAGTAAGTGTGGAAAACCATCATGGAAAGAAGACCAGATTTAATTCAGTGTGTTCACAAACGCACTGGTAAAGCGGTCAATGACGATGAAGTCAAAAGAGACCGGATATGGATTTCAGACCAGGGATGAGTAGAAACTTCATGCAGAATCTGAGGTTCTTTGTGCTGACTTGGCATGTGTCCTTGACATGCCTCTCAACTCCGAATGGCAACTCTAATATCATTGTTCATATCTGGACAATAGACTGGATGAGAAGACAGGCAATAGAAACAATCTATGCCCTTGTGCGAGTGGTGGAGTTTTGAAGAATGTCAGGTTGCAAGAATTCCAGTATGATGACTTGCTGCCTTTAAAATGATTCCAGAAGATGCTTAGTTCATCCTGGTAAGATTAAAATGGTCTCAGGTGCATGCCTTCCAGTCCTCTAATATGGCCTGCGCTGCCCTAGGATAGTCTTTCCAAACGTCCTGACAATGTGGTCTCAGCCTCAAGATAGTCTCTTGTGTTCCACCTTCCTCGAGTCCTCTCCCAGTCTTTGCCCTCCCTGCTAGTATTTCCTCCCTTATGCAGCCTTGGCACAGTTTTAGACATAAGCACTGGAGACCTTTCAGTAATGCTGGTAAAGGCATCGATGTGTCTCTGAATAATTTATGAAGTGAAGCTCGCTACGTGCACGTCACTCATATAGTCATAAAAAAGGCTGTTCTAGTTATCCACCAGCTCTTAAATTGGAAGAAAAATTCCAACGTGTTGGTGTTTAATGAGCATTCATGAGATACAAATGAATCCAAACATGGTTCCTTGCAGAGATCAATGGGAAACTCACCCTGCCTTTAACCCACCAAAGACAAGAAAATAAAATTCCAAACTAATTTCCGACTGGCCGTAAACAGACTTTCTTCATCATGTCAAATTTAATATCTCAGCCTTCCAGGATTGCTGTCACTGACAGGATTGGAAAATTCCACCCTAAATCTTGCCCTGCTGCCTCCTGGCACTATGGTAGTGATCACACGGTCTTCTCAATTGGAAGTAACTTTGGACTATGAGCTAGTGCAAAAGGTTTATTTAAAACAGATTATTATGAAGTTGTCTGTTCTACAATTATAAGAAGGTAGTGGGCCCAGATTGCCCCACTTATGTGCCGACACTGAACTAAACTTCTCAAAAAGGACAAGGATTCCTCTATTAAACTGCACAAACACTTTCTCTGGCCAGTTCACTCCCAGCAGTCACTTGCGATCAACTGATCAAACGTTCGGCTCCAATACTGCAACATTCTTTTTCTCCCCAGATCATTAACGCTCTGAAATTTGTTTAAACTGCAACATAAAATGTATTTGTAGAAATAGTAAAGAATTAGTAACAGTTAAAACTTACTTTGATGTATAAGTCCTGATTGTCATCGATGTGCTGGAAAAGTTTGGGAAGGTATGACATCGCTCTGGTTAGCAGACTGCAGCTGGAGCTCTGAAAGGAGAATTGTACTGAGTAATGCCAACTGGATTCAGCATCTTCTGTTTATAAAGGCTGAACATGAAGCTCCACCCACCCAAATCTGCAACCATTGCATGGCCTTGAATTAAGACATGTTGTAATTGAGCTAATTTGCCCCTTGTCACATCTTTAAATAAAAAATTCTGGTCAAAAATTTGCAATGTCAGCCATGTATAACCAGGCACATCCTGCCACCGCTGACAGCAAGGACGGAGAATTTGGCGCTCGGCCAAATCTCTGTTCACTGCAGCGGGACTGGAGAATCCCAGCTGTGGGTAAGGTTGGAGAATCTGGCCCCCTTTCTTTTAAAGGGTGTGCTCTAGTGCAGAGGCGGAATTTGTTTTGGAGTGGTGGAGGCTACCTCACTAAATATATTTAAGTCATGGGTTTTTGACAGACAAGGGAATTAAGGGTTATGGGGAGAAAGCGGGAAAGTGGAACTGATCCACTTCAGATCAGTACTAAATTGAATGGTGGGGCAGGTTCAAAGGGCTAGGTGGCCTACTCCTATTTCTTATGTTTCTTATATGTTTTATTATGGTGCCATCGTATGAGGGCAACTTGTTGCATTATGGGTTCATTTCTTCTCTCAGTGATGAGATCTTGAGACTTAGATATTTAAATGTGAACCATTTATTGCTAATATTTAATTGTTACTGCTGCATGCTGCTGTTTCCATGCAGGTTGCTTAAAGGATGTTCTCTGAGGCTGTTAGAGATGAATATAAAATGTGGTAAACACAAAATTATGACTGAGAAATAGAATTAGGATCTTGTAACTGTACAACAGCAAACAGACATAGTTTAAACAACACAGGATGGGGCAAGGATGAAGGGGAATGAATGTTATCTCATAAGAACAAACTAAGCAGGACAGAAACCTATGATTGGCATATTGCCAATCCACATTATGGAAACAACTGTGGTTTTAATCACTAATACAGGGGATGAAAGTTGCTGAGGCTAGACAGAACTATAGTCAAGGACAGTGAAGAAAACTGCCTATTGTGTAGGGATAACACCAGAAGTGCAGTGTGAAGTAAAACATGTACATCACATCTTGTAGGAATGTAAAATGTCCAAATTGTGAAACAAATGGTAAGCAAGATGTGTTGTTACTGCAACAGAGTATACCTTCTAACTACAGGGGAATAAAAGGTCACTGAAATAGTACGGACATCAGCGATTAAGTTAGCAGAAGACTGGATACAGCCGGTCTGAACTGGATTTGTTAATAGTTCTCCGGGGAACATTGATAAGACAGATGGATCAGATAAGAACTAATCAAGTAAGGATATTGAAACAACCCTACAATATGCACTCTTGCAATAACAGAAAAAGATGGTTAGAGGGGAGCAGAGGGGCTTGGGACATGAGCCAACATACAGCACAACCTGTAGCTAGGGGCACCTTGAGCCAATAGGGGAATGACAACACATAAATGGGATAGGGACCACCAATTAGGGGAGAACAATGTATTGTGTAATTGATTAACATGCTTGTAGAAATAGTATAAAAAGCCTGCTTAAACTCAATGTAAGGTGTGCCTATCTTTTGGACACCTGGTGTTGCAAGAACGTTAAATAAAATATCTTGCTCCTTTGGAACTTGACTCGACTAAATTGTTTGAGTGTGAGCTGTGTTTCTCACAAGGCTATTACCATGTGACTCTATATATCATGCTGTGAGCAGCAGAATCCTACAGTCCCACGTAAACCTTTCCTCTGCTAAGCACATTTAAATTACAATAGCGTGCAGGCACTTACAAAATCATACAGCATCCCCTTTTTTCTCCTAAAAAAAACTCTCCTCCCTTCCAGAGAAGTATAGCTATTATAGTACAATCTTTGCTTGCTTTCCCTTCTCCCCCATCTTAAATCTCTGACTTCATAAATTCAGACGGTTTTGAGTCTTAACAGTTCATCTACATTTTGGTCAATCAGGTGTGGAGGCGTGGTAACAGCACTCTATATTCAGAAACAGAAAACACTGGAAAAACTCAGCAGGTCTGATAGCATCTGTGGAGAGAGAATATTGCTAACGTTTCGAGACTGGATGATCCCTTTTCAGAGTTCTATGTTTTTGGTTATCCATTAGATTTGCTTTTACATTACTTTGAGCTGCATTTCTCTTTATTAACAACTTGTCTGCTTTTTTCAGACACTGTTGTTTTGTTCCTTACATTCTGAAGGGAATGTTCACTCCATTCATTCCTAGAAAGTATTCAAATTTTTTGAATGTTTTTTCTGTCACGTCCACCATGTTCTTGCCAATCGTTGGCATGTTACAAATAGAATCTTCATTTCCAATTGTTTACAATCTCAACCAACATTTGTTTGCTGTTGTACTTTCAAATTGTTTGACAAGCTTACGAATATTTTATTCCACTCAATGGTTCTCAGTACGTCTCAGACACAGTAAGAAGTCTCACAACACCAGATTAAAGTCCAACAGGTTTATTTGGTAGCAAGAGCTTTTGGAGTGCTGTTCCTTTATCAGGTATATGGAAAGTTGGGTTCACAAACAGGGCATATATAGACACAGACTCAAATGCAAGATAATGGTTGGAATGTGAGTGTTTGCATGTAATCAAGTCTTTACAGGTACAGATAATGCGAGTGGAAAGAGGTGTAAATTGTCCCAAGCTAGGACAGTTAGTAAGACTTTGCAAGCCCAGGCCAAAATGGAAGAGGTTATACGTAGTGTGACATGAACCCAAGATCCCAGTTGAGGCCATCCTCATGTGTGCAAAACTTGGCTATCAGTTTCTGCTTGGCAATTCTGTGTTGTTGTGTGTCTAGGAACACTTACCCAAAGATTGGAGGCCGAATGCCCTTGGCTGCTGAAGTGTTCCCCAACAGGAAGGAAGCACACCTGCCTGGTGATTGTCAAGTGGTATCTGTTCATCCGTTGTTGTAGCGCCTGCATGGTCTCGCCGATGTTCCACGCCTTGGGACATCCATTCCTGCAGCGTATCAGGTAGACAACATTGGCCGAGTTGTGTGAGTATGTACCGTACACTTGGCGGATGGTGTTCTCATGTGTGATGATGGCATCAGTGTTGATGATTCGCACGTCTTGCAGAGGTTGCTGTGGTAGGAGTATGTGGTGTCGTGGTCACTGTTCTCCTGAAGGCTGGGTAGTCCACATAATATTTAAAATATCATTTAAATGCTAGCCCCGCCTCCCCGCCAATTTCTGGCACAGAGCAGACTGTGCCGGAAATCCGGTGCTGAGAGCTGTTAGCAGGGCTTGTGGGAACCCTGGAAATCACCTCCCTCTGCATGATTCTCCTGGCCTTGTGCACTAGAAAATTAGTACAGCGGAATGGGACAATCGCCCCTCCCAAATCTCACTTGCTCCACTTCAAGCTTTCTTGCAATTCAATAATGACTTCTTAAGTTGTTTCTGCTGTTTTTCCATTCTGCTATTTAAATCAGTCTTCATTTCTTCATGTTGCTGAAGGGTTATGTATTCTCTTGCATTTAATCTTGAATGACAATCAACTGTTCTTTCAACTAATTATTGTCTTGTTGACCTTTTGTCAACTCACTCTGGGCTTCAGTGCATCACTTTCATGCTACTGATATTTCCAATGCAACTTTTCCTGAAATAAAATTCAACACCCTCTTTAGTACTTCATGTTTGTCCATGGTTACATATTGATCCTTAATGGAGTTTCTCACAGTCACAACTTCTCTGTGTGCCTTTTCTAAAACAGTAAGATAGCCAGATCCCTCAGCACCTCAGAGCTCTACAATCTCTCACCATTTAGATAACAAAGCTTCTTTTTTCTGTATGGACAATTTCACATTTGATTACACTCCAATTGCCAGATTTTCCCACTCACTTAACCAATCTATGTTCTTTTATAGTCTCCTTAAGTTCTCTTCACAATTTAGTTTCCTACTCATCATTCAGCACTACAAGCCCGCAGCGCCCATTTTAACACTCAGTGAGTGCCTTATTCAAGTCTTTCGTTGATCGTCGACATTTTTGTCCATCCCTAGTGGAACTCCACAATAAAGGGGGTGCAAATTTAGGGAGTTATATGTGTGCCAGATTAAGGGAGATCCAATTCAGGGACAAATTATTGACACCAATCAGCCTAAAAAGCATGTTTTTAGGATGTGGACCTGGAGAAAACCCATGCAAGCACAGGGAGAATGTGCAAACTCCCACAGACATTGATCCAAGCCGGAGGTCCAACTTGGGTCCCTGTATCTGCACAGCAGACAGTGATAGTCACTGAGCTGATGTGTTGCCCGTCAATTGGTCCGGTGTAAACGTACACTAATGGACATGAAGCACTAGGCAACTCTCGAAGCAAGTCCTCTATAGCGAAGACAGATGGAAGATGCCTGTTTAATTCATCTGCCGTAGCCCTACTTTCCACTACCAATTCCCCAGTGCACTTTCTATAGGACTAATCTCACTTTGTTAACTCTTTTCTTATTTAAATATCTATACAAACTCTGATGGAACCAACCTGTTGTATCATGCACAGTTCTTCATCAGATTTTTCTGCCCAAATCTCTCCAGTGGCCTTCTTTATAGGCTGGTGTTGCTTTCTTTTCTTGCAAACACTTTTGTGTAATGATTCTGCTTCTTGTAGTTAAAATATAGCTTTCTCCGTACTGGATCTTCTTTTCCTTTGAATGATGTCCTCTGTCTACGATTGCTCAACTCCTTCAGCGTGGAATGTCTCTCAGCATCCTGGTCTGCTCTGCCATACACATGCTGTAGCTGATGTTTTTTTAAACTTCTGCATTTCTGCATACATTTATTGCTTTCATGAGCATCAATTTCTTATCTTTCTGTAGTCTCTCACCAGGCTGTACCTAAACCTATTTGATCTTTAATCAGATCCTCATTTAACTGTCTGAATTTGCATGATGTTGCAAGTTGTGTTACTGCAATCACACACTGATCAATGATTTCTGTTTCACCCTGAGATCTAGTATTGATCACATGGCATTCATAAATAATATTTAGTTGGAGTTCAAAATGTGCGCTCAAGCCATTAAAATCTGTGCTCTTTTTTCCTTTGTTTATGAATTAGATTTAAAGTGGTACATACTTCATAGTGGTCCCTCCCCAGCAGTGTCAGATTAGAAGTGTGGCTACTTGTAAAGGTTCTAGTTTGTTAATTAAGTTGTTTGCCAGCTCGCAGCGTTTATCGAAAAGAGGCTTCTCACAAAAAATATGCATTCCTAATCAGTGTTTAATCCACTATCTGTGAGTAACACAATATTTAATGCTTAACTGAAATAACTTTAGAAATGATACAAAAACAATTGGGGTGGCACAGTAGTTAGCACTGCTGCCTCATAGTGTCAGGGACCCAGATTCAAATTCTGCCTCGGGTCACTGTCTGTGCAGAGTCTGCACATCCCCCCCATGTATGCGTTGGTTTCCTCTGGATGCTCTGGTTTCCTCCCAAGTCCAAAGATGTATGGGTGAGATTGATTGGCCATATGAAATTGACCCTAGTGTTGGGGGATTCGCAAGGTAAATATGCGGGGTTAAAGGAATAGGCCCTGGGTGGGATTGTGGCAGTGCAGAATTGATGGGCCGAATGGACTCCTTCTGCACTGTAGGGATTCTATGATTCTAATTTGCTAGTTCCATTGATGTACCGTATCAGCGTCTTCACAAAATAAAAATTACATTCAAAGTTCATAAAAGGTACCGTTATGTCTTGCACTGGAAACTCAGTTTATGAACCTCAAAGGCTTGTAAAAGTGGAACAATTAGTGCTAACTCCCAATGGTGATTAACTGGATTCAGGGTGCAGCCAACTTTGTCAGTGAGGCAAGCGTCTAGAGCAAAACTTCATGGAAACTTGATTTGCGCTGAACTTAAATTTGCGCTCATCTCTTTCTTTTGTTGGTGTACACTATAGGTTCCGCTCCAATTTGATGCAATCTATATTGCAGACTTCACTGTGTTGTAAATTAAGGCACTGAAATTCATGGCCTTTTGCACTGTTTTTGTCAGTAAACCAAGCAATCAAATAAATTCTAGTTGTCTTTGCACCATCATCCGCAAGAGGAAAATCATAAAAAGGTTATAGATATTTTCTGAGTCTTATGAACAAGATTCAGCAGCTCAGACTGTGCTTAGCTTTTGAGGGGGGAGTGGTGGGGAGGGTGGCGGGGGAGGTGACAGTAGGAGATGTAAATGGGGAGTGTAAGGGTAAATACTGTACAGCACCACTAAAGGATGAACATTGATAGAAAACCTGCACAGTTCTCAAAAATGAGTCAACCTTTAAAACAGATTAAAGTACACCTTAAGAAAGTCAACACACAATCAATAAACCATTCTAAAGGGTAATTTAGAAAGTTAAACAGTAAGTGCTTCTGGAATCATCAACTTGTCATCTCTCCCTGCATACATAAGCATTGGACTGCAATATCTTTCACCACAATCGTTTAAAAAGTTGCACAAAGTTACAATGAAATTAACATTCTCACTTAAAATTACAAGAATCTTTTGTTCTTCAATCTTCTACAGTTGAGCAGTAAAGTTCCTCATATGGGACTGATTGTCCATGCAGTGGTATCAGAGTTGTAATCGGGAGCATGCAAGATAAGATAATGGAAATAAGGTACATGCAGAAAATAACTTAACAGTCTGCAAAAATCAAAATGAACTTTATTGCCTTTGAACAATGGCTAAAGAGCACTGAATTTTTAATTGCCATTGTTAAAAGATTAGGTTAATTGCATAGAATTTATATCTCCTAATTCTCACTTACAATTTAAAATGATATTTAAATTTTCTCTGGATTATACTATTAAATGTTGCAATTTTTTTTAGAAGCTTTTATGTCGGCAGAGAATCAGAGCCAATAGTTCCACATTTGCAGTTACTAATTAAGGCAGCACAGTGGCAGTGTTGAGTGGCTCTGAAGCTGAGAAAACTTCTCACCAGTTGATATCAGCTTAGCTCAGATAACAAACACACTCGTGAAAAATCAAGTGTCACATCAATGCTAAACACAAATTGTTATCCCTTGGTCTCTGGTGATCAGTCACTTTAGACATGTCAGTGCCACCTCGGTGACCACTGCAAGATACTAAGCACAGGAACCCAGTTAGCAACTCAAGTGCTTCTCTGCAGCAAGATGAAGAAGAATTTCGGTAGCAGGCTTTCATCAAATGACAGAAACATGTCACAGGGTTTAACAGAGGATCAGGCACGTACACAAACATCATGCACAGCATTAGGTAAAGAAGAAACAAAGCAGTCCTTTGGAGCCAACTGCAGGAGGTGCCAAGTCATCCATAATTCAATAAAAGTCAGAATGGCCTCTTAGCCGTTGAATCCAAACAAAATTATCCAAATCGCCTACTGACAACAGGATTCAGGAGTGACGGCTTTACTAACCTTATCTATAGTACTGGAAAAGACATTGTAGATACCAGAACAAACTTATATTGGAAAGAAAATGAAGCAATCTTCTCACTTTCTGGTAACTTGCAAATCTATCTAGTGAAATAGTAGACTTTGGCCAAAGTTGAACAAGAAGAGGAACCGAAAGGGAGTTTGGAGCTGAAAATACATTTCATGCACTGCAAAACACTAAACAGCTTCAATTACACCATAGTACCTCATCACTTTGAAACATTTATAATGCTTCAAAGAGTAAATTAACATTAAAAGCACAGTGACTACAACGTAGCTGGTAATAATAGGTATTAATTATACACAGGGCAGGATGGAATTCATCCTGCCCTGAACTATTTAAACTGCTTCTTTTGTTGGTATTGTTTTAGGAAGAACTCCCTGTTGTGCAAAATAGTTCTTTTGGGCTCTTTAGCAGACATCAGAAAATGCAAACTAGAGTTCAGCTTAAACAACTCATGCTAGGCATGGCATTCTTGGCAATTCAGCTTCATATAGAACGGGGATGAATAGAATTATAGGTTCAAATCACAAAGGTAAATTAGCCACCCCCCCCCCACCCAAGAACTTTCCATTTTGAGGCCTGTAAAAATAGATTAAAACCCACAGGTAGTAAAGAATGCACCAATCAGAACTGGGACATCAGTAAACTGATGCTGTTTAAAAAAATCCACTCTCGGCTTTTCTTACAGAAAGGAAACAGAAAGGCTGGTGTGGTGATCCCTTTAAGGATTAATGTGCTGAGCAGGGGGGCACATGACCCAGGGAACCACTGGGGAACAGGATGTGGGATTACTCTGGTAAGTATGGTGAACAAGCATCCTTACATTTGGTCACAAAGATTAAAAAAGAAACTATCCTCAGAATGTGAGAATCCAGTTTACAATGAAGTTGAGAAACGAGTACTTACCAAGATGCACCTCTTTCAATGGATTTGACACCTCTGTGGAGGATTGGACACAATAGGCCTGATTTTACCATGGCATTGCACCCATTTTTGGGTGCAAAAACTTGGTAAAGTCGGGCGTGAGGCAAGTAGCATGACCCACATCCACCTCCATGCTGGTTCCCCCTTTACCAAGGCCCAAAAATGGCTGCAATCAGGACCGCACCAAAAACGACAGCCATTTGCATGCATTTAAATTGACTTCATGGGCTGCACACCAACTTTACCGGCACTTCCCTCTTTCCCACCACATTTGCCTATCCAGAAACAGCACGAAATATACCTGCTCCATACAAGTCCAATTCAGGAACTACACTTAGTGAGGAGGTAAGTGCCGAGTGTCTGATGGCTCTCTCTGCTTGAGATCGGTGGTGGGAAAAGGGGGTTTGCTGCCAGTCTGCCTCAGATCAGTGCAGGGAAAGGCAGGGGGGGGGGGGGTGAAGGGGATCCGCTGCCACTCTACCTAAGATGAGTGGAGGAGAAGGGGGGTCCGCTGCCACTCTGCCTGAGGTCAGTGGAGGGAAAGGGGACTCTGTTGCCACTCTGCTTGAGATGAACGAAGGGGAAGGGGGGGCTCCACTGCCACTCTGCCTGAGATCAGTGAGGAGGGGCCCACGATTGGTCTGGATGGCAGAGGGTGGGGGGATAAGGGAGTCAATAATGTTGCAGAGGGGGCGCAAGGGGGAGGCATTATCTGGTCCTGAAAGGATGTGGCAGGGGAGCAGCATTCCATCATTTTTCTGCGCATGCGCAGTTGGAGGCGCCGATCGGAGCAGCAGTGTTTCGGGTGTAAGCCCTGCCCATAGGCTTGTGCAGTGCCATTCAGAATTGCTAATTTTAACTGCAGGCAGAGTGCAGATGGGGGCATCTGAGAACGGGTCTAAAAGTCGGACCTGAAACACTCCCAGTTTCAAGTCCGCCCAGCACTTAGAATCAAAATGGTAAAATAGGACCCACTATGTAAAGCACCTTGGGTATTATTTCCAAACAAACCAAATAGGAGAAGAAGCAAAGCGCATGTCACTTCTCCTGAGTGCGTGTGAAATCCAAAATTTATAATCTGATTCACAGTCCCACAGTCCCAAGCGCACTGACTCAATATCATTCAGAGAGCTCGTGGAATTGGTGAAATTGCATTTCCAGCCTGAGTCATCAACCATACTCCAGAGATTCAAATTTAACTCAAGGGGGAGAACCTCAGGCGAAACGATTGTGACTTCTATCATTAAATTGAAACAGATATTGGAGTATTGCAATTTTACAGCCACCTTGAATGATATGTTATCAATAGAATCCCTGCAGTGCAGAAGGAGGCCATTCGGCCTATCAAGTCTGGATCTATCACAATCCCATCCAGCCCTATCCCTGTAACCCCACATCTTTACCCTACTAAGTCTCTGACACTAGGGTCAATTTAGCATGGCCAATCAACCTAACCCGCACACCTTTGGACTATGGGAGGAAATTGGAGCACCCAGAGGAAACCCACGCAGACACAGGGAGAATGTGCAAACTCCACACAGTGACTCAAGGCCGGAATTGAACCCGGGTCCCTGGCGCTGTGAGGCAGCAGGGCTAACTACTGTGCCACCATGCCCTGGGACAGATTAGTCTGTGAGGGGAATAACCAGGTGATTCAACACAGATTACTTGCAGAGTACAACTGATATAAATTTTAAATCAGCAATGGAGATAGCACTGAAAAAGGTGCATACGATTCACAAAGCGCACAAAATAGTGCCATTCATCAGTTAGAGTGGGAACTTGCAGTCAACAGTAGTGCCAGAACTGAAGAAGTAGCTGTGAAGTGGAGAACAAGTTTAGCCACAAATAAGACAAGAAGATATGGAAGGGGCAATCAATCAGCAAAGTTTGAAGTGGAATGTTACTGATATGGAGTTAACTATGCTCTTGAATCCTGCAGGCATGAGGAGGCTGGGTGTTTTTTCTCGTAGGAGGCATAGATACAGAGACATATCAAATGTACCGAGTATCTGATTAATAATGCATCACCACTATATAATGTTGAAGAGTGTAGCACCAAAGATTTAAATATTCTCACTGCTTAATATAAAAGCAGACAAGATAGCCCCTATTACTGTAATGCTCTGGGTGAATGGGAAGCCTCAAAATGGAAGGTGATACAGGAGCATCAGCTGCTGTGACAGATGAGCATACATATCAATACTTGAGGGAAGGAGTTCAGTCATTGAATTTGAAGCTTACTGTGGCCAAGTTCACAATTTATACTAGAGTAGTAATAAAAATAGTGGCCACTGCAATGGTACATGTAAACAGTGGGCAACAGTCTGCCAAACTCCCAGTGATCATTGTGACAGGCAAAGAATTAAGACGTCTTGGCCATGATTGGGTTAAGGAAATCAAGTTAAATTGTACTGAGATTTTCCAAGTGTGCAGAAGGACTGCTTAAACTGATGCAACAATATGAAAGCGCATTCAGGGGTTGAAAATAAAAACTAGATTGAGGGGAGACTAATTTAGGGACAATTTGTTACACCAGAATGTGCTGTTTTCCAGAGGAGAATGGAGAATCTACAACAGGGATTATCATGAGTTATAGTATACCTTGATGATCTTATAACTAGATTGACAGAAGCAAAGAATCTTGCAAACTGAGAAGATGTGCTAAAGATATTTCAAGAAGCTGGAGTTCACATCAAGAAGGAGAAATGTACTTTTCAAGCCACTGAGTAACCTATCTGACGTACCATAGAGATTCACAAGGATTACACTGCATGGAAGACAAGGTCAAGGCCATTAAGAAGGCACTGGCCCCTAAAAGCACATCTGAGCGCAAGTCATTTTTGGGAATGGTAAACTACTGTGGACAATTTTTTTTAACCAAACTTGTTGACATTATTTGCTCCCTTGCATTTTTTGCTAAAGAAACATCAGTGTCGATCTTGGAAGACTTCCCAGATAGAAAATTTCAACAGAGTAAAGTAATTGCTGCATTCTTGGAACTTGTTAGTACATTTTAACCTGTCTAAGGAACTGGTGTTGACCTATGATGCATCTTCATATGGCATTGATGTGGTGTTATCCCATGAGATGGATGATAGATCTGAAAGACCAATAGCTTATGTCTCAAGAATCCTCCCAGAGACTGAAAAAGATTATTCACAAATTGCGAGAGAAGGTTTAGGATTAATTTTTGGTGTCAAGAAGTTCCACCAGTACTCACATGATAGCACTTTACCATCGTTTCTGACCACAAACTATTCTTGGAATGTTTTAACAACTACAAGGCCGTTCTGTCAATCACAGTGGCAAGAATTCAATGTTGGACATTAATTCTGTCCGCCTACGAATATACATTCCAATAGTGGCTTGGAATACACAGAGAACTGGGTTGCACTTGTCCACCTTTCTTTACAAGGAAGTGTTATGGCTGCTCCAGTACCAGAGGAAATTATTATGGTGTATTTTCCAGATGTCAGTCTCAGCAAAGCAAATCAGATGTTGGACCAGTCGGGGTCTATTTCTGTCCAAAGTGAGACACAAGATACTTACAGATTGGACCAATGAGCCAGTTTCTGAAGAAATGAGACCAAGGATGAATTGAATTGCTAGTCTGGCATCATACTGTGGTGAGCAAGAGTAGTTGTCCCTGTATCGGGCAGAGAGCCACTTCTAACACGATGATTATCTGGGCCTCTCAAAGAGGAAGATACTCGTCGGAAGTTATGTGAGGTGGCCTGACATTGATGCCGACATTGAGAGCCTAGTCAGGCACTGTTCGCTGCAGCCCCACTGCATCCTTGGGAATGGCCTGGCAGTCATGGGTACGAATCCATATTGATTATGTCGGTCTATTCATGGGCATGGTGTTTCTGCTCATTGTTGATGCACACTCTAAGTGGGTAGACAATTTTGAGGTGAAGTCGCCTACACCGCAAATCACTATTGAAAGATTGTGCCAAATTTTTTTCACCCACAGAATGCCTGAAGTCATACATCTGACAATGGAACAGTATTCACAAGTACTGAGTTTCAAAACTTCACCACATTCAATGATATAAAGCACATTAGAACTATGCAGATTAGCTGAGTAAGTCATGCAAATTTTTAAGTCTGCCCTTGGATGTTTCGAGAGTAGCCTAGTATTTCACATCGTTTGTGTATGCTTAAACTGGACCAGCTGATGGGCAACACGACAGCTCAGTGACTATCACTGTTTGCTGTCCAGATACATGGATTTGGGCCAGTATCTGTGGGAGTTTGCGCATTCCCCCGTGCTTGCGTAGGTTTTCTCCGGGTGCTCCGGTTTCCTCCCACACCCCAAAGATGTGCTCTTAGGCTGATTGGTGTAACAAATTGTCCCTAAATTAGTCTCCCCTCAATCTGGTTTCCAATGTGGAGTGCCATAAGCGTAGACAAGGGTCACGGGTGGAAGAGGGAACTCAATGTTAAAATGGCGGCGCGGGCTCGTTGGGCCAAAGGACCTGTTTCCTGTGTTGCGTTGTTCTTTGTTCTAAAGAAGCAGTCAGAAGGAACCCTGGAGACCAGAATCTCATGCTTCCATTTTGGCTACCAGACCATTCCATATGCAACAAAGTGGCCAGAAGGCAAGTCATGATTCATGTCAGATAATCACTTATGGTGGATGACAGCGTATGTGAGAAATTTTGGTAATAGGTTGAATTGGGTTCATTGAATTACTATCCCTGAAACCAGATTCATGTTTTAGCATGTGGACGTAGAAGGAAAAACTGCCTGAAAACATACAGGCCATTGAGACAAAGAGAGATGTCTCAGCAACCAGTTCTGCATCAGGAAGTATATTACTATCAGCAAGTGTTACCAACTGTTATAGCCCTTAAGTCCCTTGTCATCCTGTGGCAGGTACAACCAACATCTCCATGGTAACACATAGAACTGAACTGCCTGTGCCTGAAGATACATCTGTCATTGTGGTTTGGCTGACAGCAATCCTGTGGAAGCGCCCCAGACAGAGGAGTTGCTCCACAAGAATCTGGAAACCCCTGGTAGACTTAATTTATAATTAATTAAATTCATGTAAAATTGTTTAATTACCTGGGACTATGTAAACTGAATATTGATATTTGTACAAAAGGACATGAAGGATCAAGAAACTGGGACAGCTTTACTGCTGTGAAGAAAACCAAGATGAGTTTTGTTAAAGGATTTTAATAAAACAAACAGAAAAAGGTCAATTCCTTTACGAATGAGTGGTTATCAATATAAAGTTACTACTAAAAACTGAGGAGATGAACTACAGGAAATTCATTTATATGTCAATCTCTTGGAGGATGGATTACTTTCTCATAATGAACAAGGAATAGTCAAAGCAGAGAGCATTGTTAAAAGGAACATTGGACAAAAGTTTGAAGCAAATGATGAAACAGTGCTATAAGAAGACAGAATAGGGCACTGGGGTTAACTGTGGATTGCTCAAAGAAACAGCAGAGAGGTAATGCCCATGAATAGACCAACATAATCAATATGGATTCGTAACCATGGCTCCTCCTTTGTTGTGTATGATTCTATAGAAACTTGCCTGCTCGTACAACAACCAACTTGTGCCAGCATGTATCTGCAGTAGATACAAAATGATGAAAATATGAATGATCAGCTTGGCAGAAAGGTTAAAAATTGGATCCAAGAAGCACTTAAAGGTCAGAAGCAGTTTTAGATCAATTTCACTCAGTTACTGTTCAGTTTTTGTACTTTGCTGCTTCAGGGTTTTGATTTTCTTCTTCAAAAGCCCACCAGAAACCATGAAACTGCCTGAAGATCAGCAGCAGTACAGCAACTGAGTTTTCTTGCTTAAAAGACAGTAAGCCACATCCATGTAATTTTAAAACTAATTTGGGGCTGTGTGTGTGTGTGTGTGTTTTGGGAGCGGGGTACAATGGTGTGTGGACAAATGAAGATCTACATGGACCTAGAGAGCAAAGGATTCTTTAGGACAAGACTAGTACTATATGCTTTAAGCGAGAAAGTAGATACTTAATTAAAGCAATTGGAAGAACCGGGCTATATCCAGCCACTTCAGTTCTTGGAATGGGGAACATCCTTTGTTTCCGCATTGAAACTGGACAATAGTGTCCGCATTTATGGTGATTATAAGTTAACTGTTAATCAGTCTGCACAGTTGGATAAATATCCTATAATGTCCCATCCCAAGGATTGAAGACCTGTATGCAAAGCTGGCTGGATATAAAGCTGGATATGACTCATGCATATCACCAATGTGACACATTTGATCATTCAAGTAATATCCACATCTCTAGAAAGGCAGCAAAAGCATCATTTATATTCCCCATTTCTTTCTCCTAAATTTTAAAAAGCAAAGAAAGATACTGTACAATATGTTGACGCTAGTGTTTGCAATGGAAATGAGAGAGAATACGGATGTGGAGGCTTTGGAGAGGGTGCAGAAAAGATTTACCAGAATGCTGCCTGGTATGGAGGGCATTAACTATGAGGAGAGGTTGGAGAAACTTGGTTTGTTCTCACTGGAGTGACGGAGGTTGAGGGGAGACCTGATAGAAATCTACAAAATTACGAGAGGCATGGACAGAGTGGATAGTCAGAAGCTTTTCCCTAGGTTGGAAGAGTCAATTACGGGGAGGCATTGGTTTAAGGTGCGAGGGGCAAGTTTTGAAGGAAATGTATGAGGCAGATTCTTTACACAGAAAGTGGTGGGTGCCTGGAACTCGTTGCCAAGGGAGGTAGTGGAAGTGGATACGGTAGTGACTTTTAAGGGGCGTCTTGACAAGTACATGAATGAGATGGGAATAGAGGGATATGGTCCCCAGAAGCATAGGGGGTTTTAGTTAAGTCAGGCAGCATGGTCAGTGCAGGCTTGGAGTGCTGAAGGGCCTATTCCTGTGCTGTAATTTTCTTTGCTCTAATATACCAATCCTGGACCAACTGAAGCTTGATGGATGGAAAAGAGGAAAACTTTGAGGAAAGCATCTAAGAAATCAATCATGGAGTTTATGAAAACATGGGTTAGGGTTTCAGAGAGGAGGGGAGTAGCTGAGGGACACAAATGAGTATGGTTATGGATAAGGGGAAATATGTTGTTTACAATGCTGGCTGTGATCAGATGAACAGCTTCGGGTCAAACAGCTCACCAAAGGTTCTGAACCACCTTGTTCCACCTGAATGGGAGGTTGATGGATTTGTAGCAATTACATACCAGAATAAACCCAATAGGATGGATTATTTGTGCTAATACCGAGCTGAAGAAAATTTTCAATCATGCAGAATTCATGTCAGACACGCAGTCAGAAAAGGGTATTAACAGGCGGATTTTGGCAGAACAAATCAATATTCAATTAAAATAACATTGGTCAAATACTTAGGATAATGCTATGTGATCCAGTGTGCACCTTTGGGAGTATAAAACAGCTAATTAATAAAAATACTGTGTAAATGTAATTCATGTTACTGGGATTAATGAGATTTTCAAGTGTATGTGGAATATTTTAGACACTGAGATACAATTATAATATTACAAATCTCACGAATGCATTTATCTACGAGCTTTAGTGCAGTATCCCACTGGTGAATTGGAAAGGTATTGCTCAACATGGAACTAGGCGAGAAAGGTATCCATCTAGGGGTACAGGTTCATAGCTTCTTGGAAGTGGAGTCACAGGTGGACAGAGTAGTGAAGAAGGCATTCAGCATGCTTGGTTTCATTGGTCAGAACACTGAATACAGGAGTTGGGACTTCTTGTTGAAGTTGTACAAGATATCGGTAAGGCCAGACTTGGAATACTGTGTACAGTTCTGGTCACCCTATTATAGAAAGGACATTATTAAACTAAAAAGAATGTAGAAAACATTTACTACAATGCTACCGGGACTTGAAGGTTTGAGTTATTAGGAGAGGCTGGATAGAGTGGGACTTTTTCCTCTGGAATATAGGAGGCTTAGGGGTGATCTTATGGAAGTCTATAAAATAATGAGGGGCATTGATAAGATAGATAGTCAAAGGTAGGGCTGTCTAAAACTAGAGGGTACAGGTTTAAGGTGAGAGGGGAGAGATACGAAAGGATACAAAGGTGCAACTTTTTTTTCACACAGAAGGTGGTGAGCATCTGGAACAAGCTATCAGATAGTAGTAAAGGCAGGTACAATTTTGTCTTTTATTAAAAAGTGTTTAGACAGTTACATGGATAAGGTGGCTCTATGAGATATGGGTCAAACGCGGGCGATCGGAATTAGTTTAGTGATTAAAAACAAAGGGGAGGCATGGAAAGTTGGGCTGAAGGCCTGTTTCCATGCTGTAAACCATTATGAGTCTATGACTCTAAGGTGTCAATCTCACTCTGCACAGAGCTTGCCGATCTCAATGGCGTTGGTTTTAGGATTCTTACACTGATTTTGATTTGATTTATTGTCACATGTATTAACGTACAGTGAAAAGTATTGTTTCTTGCATGCTATACAGACAAAACATACCGTTCATAGGGAAGGAAATGAGAGAGTGTAGAATGTAGTGTTACAGTCATTAAAGATTAACTTATTGCAAGGTATGTCCATTCAAAAGTCTGACAGCAGCAGGGAAGAAGCTGTTCTTGTGTCAGTTGGTACATGACCTCAGATGTTTGTATCTTTTTCCCGAAGGAAGAAGGTGGAAGAGAGGATGTCCGGGAAGTGTGGGGTCCTTAATTATGCTGGCTGCTTTGCCGAGGCAGCAAGAAGTGTAGACAGAGCCGATGAATGGGAGGCTGGTTTGCGTGCTGGATTGGGCTACATTCACGACCTTTTATAGTTCCTTGCAGTCTTCGGCAGAGCAGGAGTCATACCAAGCTGTGATACAACCAGAAAGAATACTTTCTATGGTGCATCTGTAAAAGTTGGTGAGAGCCATAGCTGACATGCCAAATTTCCTTAGTCTTCAGAGAAAGTAGAGGCGTTGGTGGGGCTTTCTTAACTATAATGTCAGCATGGGGAGACCAGGACAGGTTGTTGGTGATCTGAACACCTAAAAACTTGAAGCTCTCGACCCTTTCGACTTCATCCCTATTGATGTAGACAGGATCATGTTCTCCTTTACACTTCCTGAAGTCGATGACAATCTCCTTTTGGACATAGTATTGGATATAGAATTCTGGGACTCAACGCAAAACATTTCACAAGGCAACTGAAACTACAAACGGTTGTGAACAACGTGCAGTCCATCATGCAAACCAGACTCTCATCCACTGACACTGTTTACAATTCCCACTGCCTCGGAAAAGCAGTCAGCATAATCAAGGACCACCATGCATCACGGACATTCTCTCTTCCACCTTATTCTGTTGGGAAAAAGATACAAAAGTCTGGGATCACGTGCCAACCAACTCAAGAACAGCTTCTTCCTTGCTGCCATCAGACTTTTGAATGGATCAACCTTATATTAAGTTGATCTTTCTACACCCTAGCTATGATTGTAATGCTACGTTCTACACTGTCTCCTTTCCTTCTCTATGAATGGTATACTTTGTCTATGCAGTATGCAAGAAACAATACTTTTCACTGTATATTAATACGTGACAATAATAAATCAAATGTATTTATTTTATCTAATATTAAATGGCACTTTCCACTGTCTAGCAAATTGGATTGATTGCACTTAATGCTCCTTTCCTATTGAAGGAAACGGGAACAATAAGAGAACATTCTCTGGTCAATAGAAGTCAACCAGCTGGTGGATTGCTTCAGTGAGCATTCCACGCTCCAGTATGTTGAGGATTCTCATCTCTGCATAGCTAATGCTGTGGCCCAGGACTGGATCACTCCCTGAAATTTCAACATCAGCCACTCAGCGCCTGAACCATCCCCAGAGTTGTTCAACTGAACCGGGATTTGAACCAAACTCATGCTCCGAGTCTGCCACATTCTGGGTTTCTGCAGTATGAGTTAATGAATGCTTTTCTCCAGCCGTTCTACAGGTAGTGCTGCATTGGAGCACGAGAACAGGTTAAAGACACCCAAGACAGGCACTCAGGGAACGCACAGGGATGAACCATTAACTTCTCTTTGCATAATTGGATCTGATGCTGGATAAAGATGTTATGATAAGCTTTGGTTGATGGCTTTTATTTTTGGATAGTGGTCAAAGGGTCACTATTCCTTGATGTCTCAGGTCGATATAATGGTGGGCCAATTATGGGCTGGGGAATTGTTTCACTTAAATCAGTTTGATTATCGAGTCCCTTCAATCAATTAACATGATAACTTGCCCCTGCTGACTGGTGGAGGATAAATACATCATGGCTGCTGCCTAGATAGCAGACATTGGCTGGGTAGGCCTTGGTACGGTCACACCCCTGCAGCACATTTATGGAATGGAAATGATTGTGGTTTCTAAATCTCTCCCCATTGACATGGTTGCTCACAGAGCCATGTATGTGCAATCAGTAACACCCTGCACCATCAGGAACTTGCTTGTCTTGGCAAAGCCAAACACTCTTTCATCCTGCCTGTTGCTGCTCAGTAACGAGACGATGAACTGCCCTCATTAGGGGTAGATGGCCTCAGACATGCGATGCTCTGATGGACGGTGTACTGGAAAAATTTGATGACAACTCCCACTTCTGCTTGCAAGGACCCTGAAGCGAAAATATTGAGTGCAGCAGTCAAGTTACTGGCCACTATAGCAGAGCCATTTTCACCCTGTTGAGGTCAGTTGAATTTTGTTGAACCTTTGTCGCCTCAGGTGAGATGCAGGTACGAGGATATCTCTCGAAACGTCCTTGGTGGATACAGCTCCCCCTCTTAGAGCTTCTACTGTTTGCTTCCTCAGCTTCATTTCTCAGTCATGTTGCAGACCATGAGGAACGACCACCACAGCCACCATCTCAGAGTACTTTGGAATCTTATGTTTTTAATATGAAGACAACAACTAAGGAAAAACTAAAGGGAAAAGCTGGGATGATGATAAGCAGACGATTCTGGACAAATGTAATGAAGTTATCAGCTGGCTAGACAAAACCAGACTGCTGTAAAAGAATGAAGATGAGCACCGACAGAAGGAATTGGGGGAAACCTACAATTCCATCATCACAAAGTTATATCAATGGGCTGAATGGCCACCTGATGGTAGCAGTGCTCCTTCTGGGATAGGGACATCATCTAGTGTCAAAATTGAGAAGGTTGATTAAAGTGAACTGTTGTTAGTTAGGTATTCCTCTAACTTCCCTGACTATAAGCACCAGCACTACATAGACAGTGCTATAACAAATTCACCTGAATAGCACATTAATAGTATCTGACTGCAGCTTGGTCGCTGGTCCCTTAAATAGCACTGGTGCAGGGCCTAACTCACAGCTGGATACATAGACCTGAACTTTCCGTTCTTGCATCAATGGGAATGGAGAATATGACACTCAGTAAAATCTGCATTCACGGCTGCGGGGCTAGGGAATTTTACCTGCGAGCGAGGTCAGAGAATCTGGCCCTAATTCTTTGTTGAGTGCCGTGCTAACTGGCTGATTGAATCTGCTTGGTCCAAGTTTTCAAAATACACATCACCTCAACCAGTAGGATTGTGTGATTTCAAGTATTACTAGTTCCGTTGCTGACAGAAGATGCCCACATAAGCACCCTTTCCCAAGCTGTTGTACTCTGCCAGACATTGAATCCCAATAGTGCAGAAGGAGGCCATTCAGCCCATCGAGCATGCACTGACAACAATCCCACCCAGGGCCTATCCCCGTAACGCTAGTCCCTCTGACTCTAAGGGGCAATTTAGTGCGGCCAATCAATCAAATCTTTGGACTGTGTGAGGAAACCAAAGCACCCGGAGTAAACCCACGCAGACATGGGGAGAACATGCAGACTCCACACAGTCACCCAAGGCTGGAATTGAACTTGGATCCTTGGCGCTGTGAGGCAGCAGCGCTAACCACTGTGCGCTTGTGCCAGGAGAAATAGTTGGAGACATGGTTAGAGATACAATGTACGCAGTTACTCAACTTCTAAGTTATGCAGAATTCTACGATATTTAATTTCACTGGCATGCATTCAATCTCTTTATGCATCATTTGTGTTGTTAGCAAAATATAACTAATCTATAACAAGGAGTTCTCAATACTGGAAAATGTGTTCACTTGGAAAAACGCTAGTGTTTAAGAGTAAATTAAGCCTGAATCCAGCATCAAGATTCTACATTACATTGGAATAACATTAAATAAGAAATCTTGTAAGTGCAATTTCATTCCCCAATCATGTCATACTTTGTTTCTAAACCTGAATTTTGCTCCGTGTTCAGCAAAGATCCTTTACGAGTAAGCAAACACTAAACTTGTTGTGAACAAATGGTCTGATAGAAATATGGATTGACATTTTAGGTGGATAGGTCAGCTATCAATTGTGACATTTTATAACACTGTGTTTTGTTATTTAAAGGAAATTATTCTCTTCTGAACTTCGAAAGCAAAACCATTTAAACATTGAGATAAGTATGTACATCCGCTCCAGAACGTGAAAGCATTTGTCCTAATACATGATGTGCAGTTTGATCACAATCTTACAATAATAGGCAGAGTGATTTTGACCTGTAGAACTGTCAAAAGAAAGAGATGAATGGGTTAAGGAGAATTCAAATGATCCAATTATGATCACAAAAAGCAGAGAGGCAAAAAACAGATAACTATAGGCCAATTGGCCCGAAATCTATGATTGAAAAAACGTTGGAATCGATTACTAATCGCTAAGGAAGTAATAGCGGCACATTTGGATAATCATAATTTAATCAAGCAAAGTCAGCATGGTTTTGTGAAAGGAAAATCATGTTTGACTAATTTATTTGTGTTTTTGAGGAAATCGCACCAGAGTGGTTAGAGGGGAAGTAGTTGATGTGTTGTAAATGGACTTCCAATTGGCCTATAGTTATCCGTTTTTTGCCTCTCTGCTTTTTGTGATCATAATTGGATCATTTGAATTCTCCTTAACCCATTCATCTCTTTCTTTTGACAGTTCTACAGGTCAAAATCACTCTGCCTATTATTGTAAGATTGTGATCAAACTGCACATCATGTATTAGGACAAATGCTTTCACGTTCTGGAGCGGATGTACATACTTATCTCAATGTTTAAATGGTTTTGCTTTCGAAGTTCAGAAGAGAATAATTTCCTTTAAATAACAAAACACAATGTTATAAAATGTCACAATTGATAGCTGACCTATCCACCTAAAATGTTTAACAAGGGACTTCACTAAAGGTTAAGTCATAAGATAAGAGCCCATGATGTTACAGGTAGTATAATGGAATGGAAAATTGGCTAATGGGCAGGAAATAGTGAGTGGAGACAAGCACAGTAGCACAGTGGTTAGCACTGCTGCTTCACAGCTCCAGGCACCTGGGTTCGATTTCTGGCTAGGTCACTGTCTGTGTGGAGTTTGCACATTCTCCTCATGTCTGCGTGGGTTTCCGCCAGGTGCTCCAGTTTCCTCCCACTGTCCAAAGATGTGCGGGTTAGGTTGATTGGCCGTGCTAAAATTGCCCCTGCTAAAATTGCCCCTTAGTGTCTTGAGATGCATAGGTTAGAGAGATTGGCGGGATATGTAGGGATATGGGGCTAGAGCCTGGGTGGGATTGTGGTCGGTGCAGACTCGATGGGCCAGATGGCTTCTTTCTGCACCATAGGATTTCTATGAAGGATTATTTCCCAGATTGGCAGCCTGTAACCAGTGAGATTCCACAGGGAGCAGTGCTGCGACCATAACTGTTTACAATATATATCACTGACTTGGAGGAAAGAAACAAATACTGTCGCCAAATTTGCAGATGACACAAACGTAAGTGGAAAAGCAAGTTGTGAGAGGATACAAACAGTTTACAAAGAGATACTGATAGGTTAAGTGGGCAAAAAAGTTGGGAAATGGAGCATAATGTGAGAAAATGTGGGGTGGGGGTGCCATCCTACCTGAGTTTGGCAAAGTGTCGGCTCCAGTGAGAAAAAGACGTGTTTCTCTCCAGATCTTACGACACTGTCAAACCAACAGATGGCCATACTTCACGTTGTCATGTAGAGCAGTAGGGCCTAAACGGCAACAAAGCCCAGCTGCATTGAGATCATGTTTAAACGGTGTCCTGATCAGACCAAAAAAACACCCCCCAATCCCCCCAAACACAATGGAGGTATCTTCTAGATGCCGGATAACTGCAGAGTAGCAGACAGGGCTCCTATGGGGGAGAGACAAGTGCAAGTATGATAATAGATGGGCAACGGAGCACTAATCTCTCCCGACCCTTCGTATACCTTTCAACTGAGTAACGTCCTTTTTTAAAACTAATATGCAAGGTCTCATTTTTTCCCCATCTGCTCCCTGTAGAAAATATCCAACGAGCTTGCTTGTTTCCAACTACGTCCCCACAGGAAGTTGGTCCTCAAGTTGTCACTATTTGCTGAGCGGTGAGTGGCTTTCTTCAGCTGTCAGTCAGCGCAGTTTCCGGAAGTTTTGGAAAGTTGCCGGTATTCTGTCTATCCGGGCTGCGTTCGAATTTAAACACATTGCCGGCGTTCCATTTTTCTGGGCTGCATTCGAATTTGGAACATTGCCGGCGTTCTGTCTATCCGGGCTGCGTTCGAATTTGGAACGTTCAGGTCAGGTGAGTGTTGGGTGCCGCTAGCTTCCTGTCTGAATGGAGCCAGATCACTGGGATATGCTCAAGATCTAAGAGTCTGTCTTATCTCCCCCAGTTCTTTCATGCAGACACATAGAGCGAAACAAAGTTGTAGCCACTGCAGGCGTGGCGGCTTTGGGCCGGGAGCGGAGAAGTCGGGTGTATGTGTGTTGTAATCGGAATGAATGGCTCACCCTTTCAGCACTGCCCAAGGTCGAGAGGGATTTGGAAACAGGCAAATGCCACCTCTCGAAGATGATGTAGCTGCTAACTAATCATTAATTAGTGGTCATAGGATGATGCACCACAAAAGGAGAGCATTCGGCCCATCGTGCCCGTGTCAGCTCCTTGGTAATACTATCCAGTTAGCCCAACTGCTCTTTTCCCATAGCTCTGTAATTCTTTCACAGTCAAGTATTTATCCAATTCCGCCACTGACTCCGAAATAAAAAGAAACAAAGTGCTGGATAAACTCAGCAGGTTTGGTGACATAAATGTAGAGAAGAAGCTAACCTTTTGAGTCATTGTGACTCAGAGCTGAAGAGAGGGAGAAAAGTGATGGATTTTATAAAAGCAAAATACTGCAGATGCTGGAATCTGAAACAAAAACAGAAAAGTGCTGGAAAATCTCAGCAGGTCTGACAGCATCTGTGGCCAGAGAGTAAGTTTTGAGTCTAGGTGACCCAACAGGGATGGAACAAAGTAGAAGCTCTGTGAGAGAGGAGAGATTGGGAAAAAGCTGATTAGGTCACAAGAAATGGCTTGATGGCTGCGACAAGGACTAAAGAAAATGCTGATAGTGGCATAAAGATACAGCAGCACAGAGGTCAGTGGCTTTGACTAGGCAACACATTCCAGTTCACTGCTTAAAATGTTGCCTCATGTCACCATTGGTTCTTCACAGAATGAAGGGCTGATGGATACATATGGGTGGTCGCGAACTTGTTGGGAAAATCCTAGTGAGGTTTATGTCCCTGCTACTATTAGTGACTAAATAACAGCTTGTGGCAAAAAATAAAGCTGTACAGTTACAAATCGCTACAAAACGTTGGGTAATTTCCACCACACTGTTATGAGCCTTGCAAAAATGGAGCACATCATTAACCTCTCTGGCCCTGAAAGGAATAGTTCATATAGACTCTCATTTCTGCAAGTTGTACATGGTTTCCAGAGAATTTTGAAATTTAGAATAGACCTATTTTCCCCTATCTGTCTCTTTTTCTCTCTTAGTCCAACTTTTTCTTCTTTCTTTTTATGTATCTCATCTAATTCAAATTCATCTCATTTCTGCTTTCTGCCAGTACAGT